>NC_090451.1:422670443-423882555 GCF_031143425.1 Pleurodeles waltl | reverse complement strand
TTGCGGGCGCTTGGCCTACCCACACAAGTGAGGTATCATTTTTATCGGGAGACTTGGAGGAACGCTTGGTGGAAGGAAATTTGTGGCTCCTCTCTGATTCTAGAACTTTCTTTCACCAAAATGTGAGGAAAATGTGTTTTTTTGGCCAAATTGTGAGGTTTGCAAAGGATTCTAGATAACAGAACCTGGTGAGAGCCCCACAAGTCACCCCATCTTGGATTCCTCTAGGTCTCTAGTTTTAAAAAATGCACAGGTTTGGTAGGTTTCCCTAGGTGCCGGCTGAGCTAGAGGCCAAAATCTACAGGTAGGCACTTTGCAAAAAACACCTCTGTTTTCTTTAAAAAAATGTGATGTGTCCACGTTGCGTTTTGGGGCATTTCCTGTCGCGGGCGCTAGGCCTACCCACACAAGTGAGGTATCATTTTTATAGGAAGACTTGGGGGAATGCTAGGTGGAAGTAAATTTGTGGCTCCTCTCCGATTCCAGGACTTTCTGTCACCAAAATGTGAGGAAAACGTGTTTTTTTAGCCAAATTTTGAGGTTTGCAAAGGATTCTGGATAACAGAACCTGGTCAGAGCCCCACAAGTCACCCCATCTTGGATTCCCCTAGGTCTCTAGTTTAAAAAAATGCACAGGTTTGGTAGGTTTCCCTATGTGCCGGCTGAGCTAGATGCCAAAATCTACAGGTAGGCACTTTGCAAAAAACACCTCTGTTTTCTTTCCAAAAATGTGATGTGTCCACGTTGCGTTTTGGGGCATTTCCTGTGGCGGGCGCTTGGCCTACCCACACAAGTGAGGTATCATTTTTATCGGGAGACTTGGGGGAACGCTGGGTGGAGGGAAATTTGTGGCTCCTCTCTGATTCTAGAACTTTCTTTTACCAAAATGTGAGGAAAATGTGTTTTTTAGGCCAAATTGTGAGGTTTGCAAAGGATTCTGGATAACAGAACCTGGTCAGAGCCCCACAATTCACCCCCATCTTGGATTCCCCAAGGTCTCTAGTTTTAAAAAATGCACAGGTTTGGTAGGTTTCCCTAGGTGCCGGCTGAGCTAGAGGCCAAAATCTACAGGTAGGCACTTTGCAAGAAACACCTCTGTTTTCTTTAAAAAAATGTGATGTGTCCACGTTGTGTTTTGGGGCGTTTCCTGTCACGGGCGCTAGGCCTACCCAAACAAGTGAGGTATAATTTTTATTGGGATATTTGGGGGAACGCTGGGTGGAAGGAAATTTGTGGCTCCTCTCAGATTCCAGAACTGTCTGTCACCATAATGTCAGGAAAATGTGTTTTTTTAGCCAAATTTTGAGGTTTGCAAAGGATTCTGGATAACAGAACCTGGTCAGAGCCCCACAAGTCACCCCATCTTGGATTCCCCTAGGTCTCTAGTTTTAAAAAATGCACAGGTTTGGTAGGTTTTCCTTAGGTGCCGGCTGAGCTAGAGGCCAAAATCTACAGGTAGGCACTTTGCAAAAAACACCTCTGTTTTTTTTTAAAAAATGTGATGTGTCCACGTTGCGTTTTGGGGCATTTCTGTCGCGGGCGCTAGGCCTACCCACACAAGTGAGGTATCATTTTTATCGGAAGACTTAGGGGAACGCTGGGTGGAAGGACATTTCTGGCTCCTCTCTGATTCCAGAACTTTCTGTCCCAGAAATGTGAGTAAAATGTGTTTTTTGGGCCAAAGTTTGAGGTTTGGAAAGGATTCTGGGTAACAGAACCTGGTCAGAGCCCCACAAGTCACCCCATCTTGGATTCCCCAAGGTCTCTACTTTTCAAAAATGCACAGGTTTGTAGGTTTCCCTAGGTGCCGGCTGAGCTAGAGGCCAAAATCTACAGGTAGGCACTTTGCAAAAAACACCTCTGTTTTCTTTAAAAAAATGTGATGTGTCCACGTTGTGTTTTGGGGCGTTTCCTGTCACAGGCGCTAGGCCTACCCACACAAGTGAGGTATCATTTTTATCGGGAGACTTGGGGGAACGCTGGGTGGAAGGAAATTTGTGGCTCCTCTCTGATTCCAGAACTTTCTGTCACCAAAATGTGAGGAAAATGTGTTTTTTGGGCCAAATTTTGAGGTTTGCAAAGGATTCTGGATAACAGAACCAGGTCAGAGTCCCACAAGTCACCCCATCTTGGATTCCCCTAGGTCTCTAGTTTTAAAAAATGCACAGGTTTGGTAGGTTTCCCTAGGTGCCCGGCTGAGCTACAGGCCAAAATCTACAGGTAGGCACTTTTCAAAAAACACATCTGTTTTCTTTCAAAAAATTTGATGTGTCCACGTTGTGTTTTGGGGCGTTTCCTGTCACGGGCGCTAGGCCTACCCAAACAAGTGAGGTATCATTTTTATCAGGATACTTGGGATAGCGCTGGGTGGAAGGAAATTTGTGGCTCCTCTCAGATTCCAGAACTTTCTGTCACCATAATGTCAGGAAAATGTGTTTTTTTAGCCAAAGTTTGAGGTTTGCAAAGGATTCTGGATAACAGAACCTGGTCAGAGCCCCACAAGTCACCCCATCTTGGATTCCCCTAGGTCTCTAGTTTAAAAAAATGCACAGGTTTGGTAGGTTTCCCTAGGTGCCGGCTGAGCTAGAGGCCAAAATCTACAGGTAGGCACTTTGCAAAAAACACCTCTGTTTTCTTTCAAAAAATGTGATGTGTCCACGTTGCGTTTTGGGGCATTTCCTGTTGCGGGCGCTTGGCCTACCCACACAAGTGAGGTATCATTTTTATCGGGAGACTTGGGGGAACGCTGGGTGGAGGGAAATTTGTGGCTCCTCTCTGATTCTAGAACTTTCTTTTACCAAAATGTGAGGAAAATGTGTTTTTTTGGCCAAATTGTGAGGTTTGCAAAGGATTCTGGATAACAGAACCTGGTCAGAGCCCCACAAGTCACCCCATCTTGGATTCCCCAAGGTCTCTAGTTTAAAAAAATGCACAGGTTTGGTAGGTTTCCCTGGGTGCTGGCTAAGCTAGAGGCCAAAATCTACAGGTAGGCTCTTTTAAAAAAACACCTCTGTTTTCTTTAAAAAAATGTGATGTGTCCACGTTGTGTTTTGGGGCGTTTCCTGTCACGGGCGCTAGCCTACCCAAACAAGTGAGGTATCATTTTTATCGGGATAATTGGGGGAACGCTGGGTGGAAGGAAATTTGTGGCTCCTCTCAGATTCAGAACTTTCTGTCACCATAATGTCAGGAAAATGTGTTTTTTTAGCCAAATTTGAGGATTGCAAAGGATTCTGGATAACAGAACCTGGTCAGAGCCCCACAAGTCACCCCATCTTGGATTCCCCTAGGTCTCTAGTTTTAAAAAATGCACAGGTTTGGTAGGTTTCCTAGGTGCCGGCTGAGCTAGAGGCCAAAATCTACAGGTAGGCACTTTGCAAAAACACCTCTGTTTTCCTTTCAAAAAATGTGATGTGTCCACGTTGCGTTTTGGGGCATTTCCTGTTGCGGGCGCTTGGCCTACCCACACAAGTGAGGTATCATTTTTATCGGGATACTTGGGGGAACGCTGGGTGGAAGGAAATTTGTGGCTCCTCTCTGATTCTAGAACTTTCTTTCACCAAAATGTGAGGAAAATGTGTTTTTTTGGCCAAATTGTGAGCTTAACAAAGGATTCTGGGTAACAGAACCTGGTCAGAGCCCCACAAGTCACCCCATCTTGGATTCCTCTAGGTCTCTAGTTTTCAAAAATGCACAGGTTTGATAGGTGTCCCTAGGTGCCGGCTAAGCTAGAGGCCAAAATCTACAGGTAGGCACTTTGCAAAAAACACCTCTGTTTTCTTTAAAAAAATGTGATGTGTCCACGTTGCGTTTTGGGGCATTTCCTGTCGCGGGCGCTAGGCCTACCCACACAAGTGAGGTATCATTTTTATCGGAAGACTTGGGGGAACGCTAGGTGGAAGTAAATTTGTGGCTCCTCTCCGATTCCAGAACTTTCTGTCCCAGAAATGTGAGTAAAATGTGTTTTTTTGGCCAAAGTTTGAGGTTTGGAAAGGATTCTGGGTAACAGAACCTGGTCAGAGCCCACAAGTCACCCCATCTTGGATTCCCCTAGGTCTCTAGTTTTAAAAAATGCACAGGTTTGGTAGGTTTCCCTAGGTGCCGGCTGAGCTAGAGGCCAAAATCTACAGGTAGGCACTTTGCAAAAAGCACCTCTGTTTTCTTTAAAAAAATGTGATGTGTCCACGTTGCGTTTTGGGGCATTTCCTGTCGCGGGCGCTAGGCCTACCCACACAAGTGAGGTATCATTTTTATCGGAAGACTTGGGGGAACGCTAGGTGGAAGTAAATTTGTGGCTCCTCTCCGATTCCAGAACTTTCTGTCACCAAAATGTGAGGAAAACGTGTTTTTTTAGCCAAATTTTGAGGTTTGCAAAGGATTCTGGATACCAGAACCTGCTCAGAGCCCCACAAGTCACCCAATCTTGGATTCCCCAAGGTCTCTAGTTTAAAAAAATGCACAGGTTTGGTAGGTTTCCCTAGGTGCCGGCTGAGCTAGAGGCCAAAACCTACAGGTAGGCACTTTTCAAAAAACACCTCTGTTTTCTTTAAAAAAATGTGATGTGTCCACGTTGTGTTTCGGGGCGTTTCCTGTCACGGGCGCTAGGCCTACCCAAACAAGTGAGGTATAATTTTTATCGGGATACTTGGGGGAACACTGGGTGGAAGGAAATTTGTGGCTCCTCTCAGATTCCAGAACTTTCTGTCACCATAATGTCATGAAAATGTGTTTTTTTAGCCAAATTTTGAGGTTTGCAAAGGATTCCCTAGGTGCCGGCTGAGCTAGAGGCCAAAATCTACAGGTAGGCACTTTGCAAAAAACACCTCTGTTTTCTTTAAAAAAATGTGATGTGTCCACGTTGCGTTTTGGGGCATTTCCTGTTGCGGGCGCTTGGCCTACCCACACAAGTGAGGTATCATTTTTATCGGGAGACTTGGAGGAACGCTGGGTGGAAGGAAATTTGTGGCTCCTCTCTGATTCTAGAACTTTCTTTCACCAAAATGTGAGGAAAATGTGTTTGTTTGGCCAAATTGTGAGGTTTGCAAAGGATTCTAGATAACAGAACCTGGTGAGAGCCCCACAAGTCACCCCATATTGGATTCCTCTAGGTCTCTAGTTTTAAAAAATGCACAGGTTTGGTAGTTTTCCCTAGGTGCCGGCTGAGCTAGAGGCCAAAATCTACAGGTAGGCACTTTGCAAAAAACACCTCTGTTTTCTTTAAAAAAATGTGATGTGTCCACGTTGCGTTTTGGGGTATTTCCTGTCGCGGGCGCTAGGCCTACCCACACAAGTGAGGTATCATTTTTATCGGGAGACTTGGGGGAACGCTAGGTGGAAGTAAATTTGTGGCTCCTCTCCGATTCCAGAACTTTCTGTCACCAAAATGTGAGGAAAATGTGTTTTTTTAGCCAAATTTTAAGGTTTGCAAAGGATTCTGGATAACAGAACCTCGTCAGAGCCCCACAAGTCACCCCATCTTGGATTCCCCTAGGTCTCTAGTTGTAAAAAATGCACAGGTTTGGTAGGTTTCCCTAGGTGCCGGCTGAGCTAGAGGTCAAAATCTACAGGTAGGCACTTTTCAAAAAACACCTCTGTTTTCTTTAAAAAAATGTGATGTGTCCACGTTGTGTTTCGGGGCGTTTCCTGTCACGGGCGCTAGGCCTACCCAAACAAGTGAGGTATAATTTTTATCGGGATACTTTGGGGAACGCTGGGTGGAAGGAAATTTGTGGCTCCTCTCAGATTCCAGAACTTTCTGTCACCATAATGTCATGAAAATGTGTTTTTTTAGCCAAATTTTGAGGTTTGCAAAGGATTCTGGATAACAGAACCTGGTCAGAGCCCCACAAGTCACCCCATCTTGGATTCCCCTAGGTCTCTAGTTTAAAAAAATGCACAGGTTTGGTAGGTTTCCCTAGGTGCCGGCTGAGCTAGAGGCCAAAATCTACAGGTAGGCACTTTGCAAAAAACACCTCTGTTTTCTTTCAAAAAATGTTATGTGTCCACGTTGCGTTTTGGGGCGTTTCCTGTTGCGGGCGCTTGGCCTACCCACACAAGTGAGGTATCATTTTTATCGGGAGACTTGGGGGAACGCTGGGTGGAGGGACATTTGTGGCTCCTCTCTGATTCTAGAACTTTCTTTTACCAAAATGTGAAGAAAATGTGTTTTTTTGGCCAAATTGTGAGGTTTGCAAAGGATTCTGGATAACAGAACCTGGTCAGAGCCCCACAAGTCACCCCATCTTGGATTCCCCAAGGTCTCTAGTTTTAAAAAATGCACAGGTTTGGTAGGTTTCCCTAGGTGCCGGCTGAGCTAGAGGCCAAAATCTACAGGTAGGCACTTTGCAAGAAACACCTCTGTTTTCTTTAAAAAACGTGATGTGTCCACGTTGTGTTTTGGGGCGTTTCCTGTTACGGGCGCTAGGCCTACCCACACAAGTGAGGTATCATTTTTATCGGGATACTTGGGGGAACGCTGGGTGGAAGGAAATTTGTGGCTCCTCTTAGATTCCAGAACTTTCTGTCACCATAATGTCAGGAAAATGTGATTTTTTAGCCAAATTTTGAGGTTTGCAAAGGATTCTGGATAACAGAACCTGATCAGAGCCCCACAAGTCACCCCTTCTTGGATTCCTCTAGGTCTCTAGTTTTCAAAAATGCACAGGTTTGGTAGGTTTCCCCTATGTGCCGGCTGAGCTAGAGGCCAAAATCTACAGGTAGGCACTTTGCAAAAAACACCTCTGTTTTCTTTAAAAAAATGTGATGTGTCCACGTTGCGTTTTGGGGCATTTCCTGTCGCGGGCGCTAGGCCTACCCACACAAGTGAGGTATCATTTTTATCGGAAGACTTGGGGGAACGCTAGGTGGAAGTAAATTTGTGGCTCCTCTCCGATTCCAGAACTTTCTGTCACCAAAATGTGAGGAAAACGTGTTTTTTTTAGCCAAATTTTGAGGTTTGCAAAGGATTCTGGATACCAGAACCTGCTCAGAGCCCCACAAGTCACCCAATCTTGGATTCCCCAAGGTCTCTAGTTTAAAAAAATGCACAGGTTTGGTAGGTTTCCCTAGGTGCCGGCTGAGCTAGAGGCCAAAACCTACAGGTAGGCACTTTTCAAAAAACACCTCTGTTTTCTTTAAAAAAATGTGATGTGTCCACGTTGTGTTTCGGGGCGTTTCCTGTCACGGGCGCTAGGCCTACCCAAACAAGTGAGGTATAATTTTTATCGGGATACTTGGGGGAACACTGGGTGGAAGGAAATTTGTGGCTCCTCTCAGATTCCAGAACTTTCTGTCACCATAATGTCATGAAAATGTGTTTTTTTAGCCAAATTTTGAGGTTTGCAAAGGATTCCCTAGGTGCCGGCTGAGCTAGAGGCCAAAATCTACAGGTAGGCACTTTGCAAAAAACACCTCTGTTTTCTTTAAAAAAATGTGATGTGTCCACGTTGCGTTTTGGGGCATTTCCTGTTGCGGGCGCTTGGCCTACCCACACAAGTGAGGTATCATTTTTATCGGGAGACTTGGAGGAACGCTGGGTGGAAGGAAATTTGTGGCTCCTCTCTGATTCTAGAACTTTCTTTCACCAAAATGTGAGGAAAATGTGTTTGTTTGGCCAAATTGTGAGGTTTGCAAAGGATTCTAGATAACAGAACCTGGTGAGAGCCCCACAAGTCACCCCATATTGGATTCCTCTAGGTCTCTAGTTTTAAAAAATGCACAGGTTTGGTAGTTTTCCCTAGGTGCCGGCTGAGCTAGAGGCCAAAATCTACAGGTAGGCACTTTGCAAAAAACACCTCTGTTTTCTTTAAAAAAATGTGATGTGTCCACGTTGCGTTTTGGGGTATTTCCTGTCGCGGGCGCTAGGCCTACCCACACAAGTGAGGTATCATTTTTATCGGGAGACTTGGGGGAACGCTACGTGGAAGTAAATTTGTGGCTCCTCTCCGATTCCAGAACTTTCTGTCACCAAAATGTGAGGAAAATGTGTTTTTTTAGCCAAATTTTAAGGTTTGCAAAGGATTCTGGATAACAGAACCTCGTCAGAGCCCCACAAGTCACCCCATCTTGGATTCCCCTAGGTCTCTAGTTGTAAAAAATGCACAGGTTTGGTAGGTTTCCCTAGGTGCCGGCTGAGCTAGAGGTCAAAATCTACAGGTAGGCACTTTTCAAAAAACACCTCTGTTTTCTTTAAAAAAATGTGATGTGTCCACGTTGTGTTTCGGGGCGTTTCCTGTCACGGGCGCTAGGCCTACCCAAACAAGTGAGGTATAATTTTTATCGGGATACTTTGGGGAACGCTGGGTGGAAGGAAATTTGTGGCTCCTCTCAGATTCCAGAACTTTCTGTCACCATAATGTCATGAAAATGTGTTTTTTTAGCCAAATTTTGAGGTTTGCAAAGGATTCTGGATAACAGAACCTGGTCAGAGCCCCACAAGTCACCCCATCTTGGATTCCCCTAGGTCTCTAGTTTAAAAAAATGCACAGGTTTGGTAGGTTTCCCTAGGTGCCGGCTGAGCTAGAGGCCAAAATCTACAGGTAGGCACTTTGCAAAAAACACCTCTGTTTTCTTTCAAAAAATGTTATGTGTCCACGTTGCGTTTTGGGGCGTTTCCTGTTGCGGGCGCTTGGCCTACCCACACAAGTGAGGTATCATTTTTATCGGGAGACTTGGGGGAACGCTGGGTGGAGGGAAATTTGTGGCTCCTCTCTGATTCTAGAACTTTCTTTTACCAAAATGTGAGGAAAATGTGTTTTTTTGGCCAAATTGTGAGGTTTGCAAAGGATTCTGGATAACAGAACCTGGTCAGAGCCCCACAAGTCACCCCATCTTGGATTCCCCAAGGTCTCTAGTTTTAAAAAATGCACAGGTTTGGTAGGTTTCCCTAGGTGCCGGCTGAGCTAGAGGCCAAAATCTACAGGTAGGCACTTTGCAAGAAACACCTCTGTTTTCTTTAAAAAACGTGATGTGTCCACGTTGTGTTTTGGGGCGTTTCCTGTCACGGGCGCTAGGCCTACCCACACAAGTGAGGTATCATTTTTATCGGGATACTTGGGGGAACGCTGGGTGGAAGGAAATTTGTGGCTCCTCTTAGATTCCAGAACTTTCTGTCACCATAATGTCAGGAAAATGTGTTTTTTTAGCCAAATTTTGAGGTTTGCAAAGGATTCTGGATAACAGAACCTGGTCAGAGCCCCACAAGTCACCCCTTCTTGGATTCCTCTAGGTCTCTAGTTTTCAAAAATGCACAGGTTTGGTAGGTTTCCCCTATGTGCCGGCTGAGCTAGAGGCCAAAATCTACAGGTAGGCACTTTGCAAAAAACACCTCTGTTTTCTTTAAAAAAATGTGATGTGTCCACGTTGCGTTTTGGGGCATTTCCTGTCGCGGGCGCTAGGCCTACCCACACAAGTGAGGTATCATTTTTATCGGAAGACTTGGGGGAACGCTAGGTGGAAGTAAATTTGTGGCTCCTCTCCGATTCCAGAACTTTCTGTCACCAAAATGTGAGGAAAACGTGTTTTTTAGCCAAATTTTGAGGTTTGCAAAGGATTCTGGATACCAGAACCTGCTCAGAGCCCCACAAGTCACCCAATCTTGGATTCCCCAAGGTCTCTAGTTTAAAAAAATGCACAGGTTTGGTAGGTTTCCCTAGGTGCCGGCTGAGCTAGAGGCCAAAACCTACAGGTAGACACTTTTCAAAAAACACCTCTGTTTTCTTTAAAAAAATGTGATGTGTCCACGTTGTGTTTCGGGGCGTTTCCTGTCACGGGCGCTAGGCCTACCCAAACAAGTGAGGTATAATTTTTATCGGGATACTTGGGGGAATGCTGGGTGGAAGGAAATTTGTGGCTCCTCTCAGATTCCAGAACTTTCTGTCACCATAATGTCATGAAAATGTGTTTTTTTAGCCAAATTTTGAGGTTTGCAAAGGATTCCCTAGGTGCCGGCTGAGCTAGAGGCCAAAAACTACAGGTAGGCACTTTGCAAAAAACACCTCTGTTTTCTTTAAAAAAATGTGATGTGTCCACGTTGCGTTTTGGGGCATTTCCTGTTGCGGGCGCTTGGCCTACCCACACAAGTGAGGTATCATTTTTATCGGGAGACTTGGAGGAACGCTTGGTGGAAGGAAATTTGTGGCTCCTCTCTGATTCTAGAACTTTCTTTCACCAAAATGTGAGGAAAATGTGTTTTTTTGGCCAAATTGTGAGGTTTGCAAAGGATTCTAGATAACAGAACCTGGTGAGAGCCCCACAAGTCACCCCATCTTGGATTCCTCTAGGTCTCTAGTTTTAAAAAATGCACAGGTTTGGTAGGTTTCCCTAGGTGCCGGCTGAGCTAGAGGCCAAAATCTACAGGTAGGCACTTTGCAAAAAACACCTCTGTTTTCTTTAAAAAAATGTGATGTGTCCACGTTGCGTTTTGGGGCATTTCCTGTCGCGGGCGCTAGGCCTACCCACACAAGTGAGGTATCATTTTTATCGGAAGACTTGGGGGAATGCTAGGTGGAAGTAAATTTGTGGCTCCTCTCCGATTCCAGAACTTTCTGTCACCAAAATGTGAGGAAAACGTGTTTTTTTAGCCAAATTTTGAGGTTTGCAAAGGATTCTGGATAACAGAACCTGGTCAGAGCCCCACAAGTCACCCCATCTTGGATTCCCCTAGGTCTCTAGTTTAAAAAAATGCACAGGTTTGGTTGGTTTCCCTATGTGCCGGCTGAGCTAGAGGCCAAAATCTACAGGTAGGCACTTTGCAAAAAACACCTCTGTTTTCTTTAAAAAAATGTGATGTGTCCACGTTGCGTTTTGGGGCATTTCCTGTCGCGGGCGCTAGGCCTACCCACACAAGTGAGGTATCATTTTTATCGGAAGACTTGGGGGAATGCTAGGTGGAAGTAAATTTGTGGCTCCTCTCCGATTCCAGAACTTTCTGTCACCAAAATGTGAGGAAAACGTGTTTTTTTAGCCAAATTTTGAGGTTTGCAAAGGATTCTGGATAACAGAACCTGGTCAGAGCCCCACAAGTCACCCCATCTTGGATTCCCCTAGGTCTCTAGTTTAAAAAATGCACAGGTTTGGTTGGTTTCCCTATGTGCCGGCTGAGCTAGAGGCCAAAATCTACAGGTAGGCACTTTGCAAAAAACACCTCTGTTTTCTTTCCAAAAATGTGATGTGTCCACGTTGCGTTTTGGGGCATTTCCTGTGGCGGGCGCTTGGCCTACCCACACAAGTGAGGTATCATTTTTATCGGGAGACTTGGGGGAACGCTGGGTGGAGGGAAATTTGTGGCTCCTCTCTGATTCTAGAACTTTCTTTTACCAAAATGTGAGGAAAATGTGTTTTTTTGGCCAAATTGTGAGGTTTGCAAAGGATTCTGGATAACAGAACCTGGTCAGAGCCCCACAATTCACTCCATCTTGGATTCCCCAAGGTCTCTAGTTTTAAAAAATGCACAGGTTTGGTAGGTTTCCCTAGGTGCCGGCTGAGCTAGAGGCCAAAATCTACAGGTAGGCACTTTGCAAGAAACACCTCTGTTTTCTTTAAAAAAAATGTGATGTGTCCACGTTGTGTTTTGGGGCGTTTCCTGTCACGGGCGCTAGGCCTACCCAAACAAGTGAGGTATAATTTTTATTGGGATATTTGGGGGAACGCTGGGTGGAAGGAAATTTGTGGCTCCTCTCAGATTCCAGAACTGTCTGTCACCATAATGTCAGGAAAATGTGTTTTTTTAGCCAAATTTTGAGGTTTGCAAAGGATTCTGGATAACAGAACCTGGTCAGAGCCCCACAAGTCACCCCATCTTGGATTCCCCAAGGTCTCTAGTTTTAAAAAATGCACAGGTTTGGTAGGTTTCCCTAGGTGCCGGCTGAGCTAGAGGCCAAAATCTACAGGTAGGCACTTTGCAAGAAACACCTCTGTTTTCTTTAAAAAACATGATGTGTCCACGTTGTGTTTTGGGACGTTTCCTGTCACGGGCGCTAGGCCTACCCACACAAGTGAGGTATCATTTTTATCGGGATACTTGGGGGAACGCTGGGTGGAAGGAAATTTGTGGCTCCTCTTAGATTCCAGAACTTTCTGTCACCATAATGTCAGGAAAATGTGTTTTTTTAGCCAAATTTTGAGGTTTGCAAAGGATTCTGGATAACAGAACCTGGTCAGAGCCCCACAAGTCACCCCTTCTTGGATTCCTCTAGGTCTCTAGTTTTCAAAAATGCACAGGTTTGGTAGGTTTCCCCTATGTGCCGGCTGAGCTAGAGGCCAAAATCTACAGGTAGGCACTTTGCAAAAAACACCTCTGTTTTCTTTAAAAAAATGTGATGTGTCCACGTTGCGTTTTGGGGCATTTCCTGTCGCGGGCGCTAGGCCTACCCACACAAGTGAGGTATCATTTTTATCGGAAGACTTGGGGGAATGCTAGGTGGAAGTAAATTTGTGGCTCCTCTCCGATTCCAGAACTTTCTGTCACCAAAATGTGAGGAAAACGTGTTTTTTTAGCCAAATTTTGAGGTTTGCAAAGGATTCTGGATAACAGAACCTGGTCAGAGCCCCACAAGTCACCCCATCTTGGATTCCCCTAGGTCTCTAGTTTAAAAAAATGCACAGGTTTGGTTGGTTTCCCTATGTGCCGGCTGAGCTAGAGGCCAAAATCTACAGGTAGGCACTTTGCAAAAAACACCTCTGTTTTCTTTCCAAAAATGTGATGTGTCCACGTTGCGTTTTGGGGCATTTCCTGTGGCGGGCGCTTGGCCTACCCACACAAGTGAGGTATCATTTTTATCGGGAGACTTGGGGGAACGCTGGGTGGAGGGAAATTTGTGGCTCCTCTCTGATTCTAGAACTTTCTTTTACCAAAATGTGAGGAAAATGTGTTTTTTTGGCCAAATTGTGAGGTTTGCAAAGGATTCTGGATAACAGAACCTGGTCAGAGCCCCACAATTCACTCCATCTTGGATTCCCCAAGGTCTCTAGTTTTAAAAAATGCACAGGTTTGGTAGGTTTCCCTAGGTGCCGGCTGAGCTAGAGGCCAAAATCTACAGGTAGGCACTTTGCAAGAAACACCTCTGTTTTCTTTAAAAAAATGTGATGTGTCCACGTTGTGTTTTGGGGTGTTTCCTGTCACGGGCGCTAGGCCTACCCAAACAAGTGAGGTATAATTTTTATTGGGATATTTGGGGGAACGCTGGGTGGAAGGAAATTTGTGGCTCCTCTCAGATTCCAGAACTGTCTGTCACCATAATGTCAGGAAAATGTGTTTTTTTAGCCAAATTTGGAGGTTTGCAAAGGATTCTGGATAACAGAACCTGGTCAGAGCCCCACAAGTCACCCCATCTTGGATTCCCCAAGGTCTCTAGTTTTAAAAAATGCACAGGTTTGGTAGGTTTCCCTAGGTGCCGGCTGAGCTAGAGGCCAAAATCTACAGGTAGGCACTTTGCAAGAAACACCTCTGTTTTCTTTAAAAAACGTGATGTGTCCACGTTGTGTTTTGGGACGTTTCCTGTCACGGGCGCTAGGCCTACCCACACAAGTGAGGTATCATTTTTATCGGGATACTTGGGGGAACGCTGGGTGGAAGGAAATTTGTGGCTCCTCTTAGATTCCAGAACTTTCTGTCACCATAATGTCAGGAAAATGTGTTTTTTTAGCCAAATTTTGAGGTTTGCAAAGGATTCTGGATAACAGAACCTGGTCAGAGCCCCACAAGTCACCCCTTCTTGGATTCCTCTAGGTCTCTAGTTTTCAAAAATGCACAGGTTTGGTAGGTTTCCCCTATGTGCCGGCTGAGCTAGAGGCCAAAATCTACAGGTAGGCACTTTGCAAAAAACACCTCTGTTTTCTTTAAAAAAATGTGATGTGTCCACGTTGCGTTTTGGGGCATTTCCTGTCGCGGTCGCTAGGCCTACCCACACAAGGGAGGTATCATTTTTATCGGAAGACTTGGGGGAACGCTAGGTGGAAGTAAATTTGTGGCTCCTCTCCGATTCCAGAACTTTCTGTCACCAAAATGTGAGGAAAACGTGTTTTTTTAGCCAAATTTTGAGGTTTGCAAAGGATTCTGGATACCAGAACCTGCTCAGAGCCCCACAAGTCACCCAATCTTGGATTCCCCAAGGACTCTAGTTTAAAAAAATGCACAGGTTTTGTAGGTTTCCCTAGGTGCCGGCTGAGCTAGAGGCCAAAACCTACAGGTAGGCACTTTTCAAAAAACACCTCTGTTTTCTTTAAAAAAATGTGATGTGTCCACGTTGTGTTTCGGGGCGTTTCCTGTCACGGGCGCTAGGCCTACCCAAACAAGTGAGGTATAATTTTTATCGGGATACTTGGGGGAATGCTGGGTGGAAGGAAATTTGTGGCTCCTCTCAGATTCCAGAACTTTCTGTCACCATAATGTCATGAAAATGTGTTTTTTTAGCCAAATTTTGAGGTTTGCAAAGGATTCCCTAGGTGCCGGCTGAGCTAGAGGCCAAAAACTACAGGTAGGCACTTTGCAAAAAACACCTCTGTTTTCTTTAAAAAAATGTGATGTGTCCACGTTGCGTTTTGGGGCATTTCCTGTTGCGGGCGCTTGGCCTACCCACACAAGTGAGGTATCATTTTTATCGGGAGACTTGGAGGAACGCTTGGTGGAAGGAAATTTGTGGCTCCTCTCTGATTCTAGAACTTTCTTTCACCAAAATGTGAGGAAAATGTGTTTTTTTGGCCAAATTGTGAGGTTTGCAAAGGATTCTAGATAACAGAACCTGGTGAGAGCCCCACAAGTCACCCCATCTTGGATTCCTCTAGGTCTCTAGTTTTAAAAAATGCACAGGTTTGGTAGGTTTCCCTAGGTGCCGGCTGAGCTAGAGGCCAAAATCTACAGGTAGGCACTTTGCAAAAAACACCTCTGTTTTCTTTAAAAAAATGTGATGTGTCCACGTTGCGTTTTGGGGCATTTCCTGTCGCGGGCGCTAGGCCTACCCACACAAGTGAGGTATCATTTTTATAGGAAGACTTGGGGGAATGCTAGGTGGAAGTAAATTTGTGGCTCCTCTCCGATTCCAGGACTTTCTGTCACCAAAATGTGAGGAAAACGTGTTTTTTTAGCCAAATTTTGAGGTTTGCAAAGGATTCTGGATAACAGAACCTGGTCAGAGCCCCACAAGTCACCCCATCTTGGATTCCCCTAGGTCTCTAGTTTAAAAAAATGCACAGGTTTGGTAGGTTTCCCTATGTGCCGGCTGAGCTAGATGCCAAAATCTACAGGTAGGCACTTTGCAAAAAACACCTCTGTTTTCTTTCCAAAAATGTGATGTGTCCACGTTGCGTTTTGGGGCATTTCCTGTGGCGGGCGCTTGGCCTACCCACACAAGTGAGGTATCATTTTTATCGGGAGACTTGGGGGAACGCTGGGTGGAGGGAAATTTGTGGCTCCTCTCTGATTCTAGAACTTTCTTTTACCAAAATGTGAGGAAAATGTGTTTTTTAGGCCAAATTGTGAGGTTTGCAAAGGATTCTGGATAACAGAACCTGGTCAGAGCCCCACAATTCACCCCATCTTGGATTCCCCAAGGTCTCTAGTTTTAAAAAATGCACAGGTTTGGTAGGTTTCCCTAGGTGCCGGCTGAGCTAGAGGCCAAAATCTACAGGTAGGCACTTTGCAAGAAACACCTCTGTTTTCTTTAAAAAAATGTGATGTGTCCACGTTGTGTTTTGGGGCGTTTCCTGTCACGGGCGCTAGGCCTACCCAAACAAGTGAGGTATAATTTTTATTGGGATATTTGGGGGAACGCTGGGTGGAAGGAAATTTGTGGCTCCTCTCAGATTCCAGAACTGTCTGTCACCATAATGTCAGGAAAATGTGTTTTTTTAGCCAAATTTTGAGGTTTGCAAAGGATTCTGGATAACAGAACCTGGTCAGAGCCCCACAAGTCACCCCATCTTGGATTCCCCTAGGTCTCTAGTTTTAAAAAATGCACAGGTTTGGTAGGTTTCCTTAGGTGCCGGCTGAGCTAGAGGCCAAAATCTACAGGTAGGCACTTTGCAAAAAACACCTCTGTTTTTTTTAAAAAAATGTGATGTGTCCACGTTGCGTTTTGGGGCATTTCCTGTCGCGGGCGCTAGGCCTACCCACACAAGTGAGGTATCATTTTTATCGGAAGACTTGGGGGAACGCTAGGTGGAAGTAAATGTGTGGCTCCTCTCCGATTCCAGAACTTTCTGTCACCAAAATGTGAGGAAAACGTGTTTTTTTAGCCAAATTTTGAGGTTTGCAAAGGATTCTGGATACCAGAACCTGCTCAGAGCCCCACAAGTCACCCAATCTTGGATTCCCCAAGGTCTCTAGTTTAAAAAAATGCACAGGTTTGGTAGGTTTCCCTAGGTGCCGGCTGAGCTAGAGGCCAAAACCTACAGGTAGGCACTTTTCAAAAAACACCTCTGTTTTCTTTAAAAAAATGTGATGTGTCCACGTTGTGTTTCGGGGCGTTTCCTGTCACGGGCGCTAGGCCTACCCAAACAAGTGAGGTATAATTTTTATCGGGATACTTGGGGGAATGCTGGGTGGAAGGAAATTTGTGGCTCCTCTCAGATTCCAGAACTTTCTGTCACCATAATGTCATGAAAATGTGTTTTTTTAGCCAAATTTTGAGGTTTGCAAAGGATTCCCTAGGTGCCGGCTGAGCTAGAGGCCAAAAACTACAGGTAGGCACTTTGCAAAAAACACCTCTGTTTTCTTTAAAAAAATGTGATGTGTCCACGTTGCGTTTTGGGGCATTTCCTGTTGCGGGTGCTTGGCCTACCCACACAAGTGAGGTATCATTTTTATCGGGAGACTTGGAGGAACGCTTGGTGGAAGTAAATTTGTGGCTCCTCTCTGATTCTAGAACTTTCTTTCACCAAAATGTGAGGAAAATGTGTTTTTTTGGCCAAATTGTGAGGTTTGCAAAGGATTCTAGATAACAGAACCTGGTGAGAGCCCCACAAGTCACCCCATCTTGGATTCCTCTAGGTCTCTAGTTTTAAAAAATGCACAGGTTTGGTAGGTTTCCCTAGGTGCCGGCTGAGCTAGAGGCCAAAATCTACAGGTAGGCACTTTGCAAAAAACACCTCTGTTTTCTTTAAAAAAATGTGATGTGTCCACGTTGCGTTTTGGGGCATTTCCTGTCGCGGGCGCTAGGCCTACCCACACAAGTGAGGTATCATTTTTATCGGAAGACTTGGGGGAATGCTAGGTGGAAGTAAATTTGTGGCTCCTCTCCGATTCCAGGACTTTCTGTCACCAAAATGTGAGGAAAACGTGTTTTTTTAGCCAAATTTTGAGGTTTGCAAAGGATTCTGGATAACAGAACCTGGTCAGAGCCCCACAAGTCACCCCATCTTGGATTCCCGTAGGTCTCTAGTTTAAAAAAATGCACAGGTTTGGTAGGTTTCCCTATGTGCCGGCTGAGCTAGAGGCCAAAATCTACAGGTAGGCACTTTGCAAAAAAAACCTCTGTTTTCTTTCCAAAAATGTGATGTGTCCACGTTGCGTTTTTGGGCATTTCCTGTGGCGGGCGCTTGGCCTACCCACACAAGTGAGGTATCATTTTTATCGGGAGACTTGGGGGAACGCTGGGTGGAGGGAAATTTGTGGCTCCTCTCTGATTCTAGAACTTTCTTTTACCAAAATGTGAGGAAAATGTGTTTTTTTGGCCAAATTGTGAGGTTTGCAAAGGATTCTGGATAACAGAACCTGGTCAGAGCCCCACAATTCACCCCATCTTGGATTCCCCTAGGTCTCTAGTTTTAAAAAATGCACAGGTTTGGTAGGTTTCCCTAGGTGCCGGCTGAGCTAGAGGCCAAAATCTACAGGTAGGCACTTTGCAAAAAACACCTCTGTTTTCCTTAAAAAAATGTGATGTGTCCACGTTGCGTTTTGGGGCATTTCCTGTCGCGGGCGCTAGGCCTACCCACACAAGTGAGGTATCATTTTTATCGGAAGACTTGGGGGAACGCTAGGTGGAAGTAAATTTGTGGCTCCTCTCCGATTCCAGAACTTTCTGTCACCAAAATGTGAGGAAAACGTGTTTTTTTAGCCAAATTTTGAGGTTTGCAAAGGATTCTGGATACCAGAACCTGCTCAGAGCCCCACAAGTCACCCAATCTTGGATTCCCCAAGGTCTCTAGTTTTAAAAAATGCATAGGTTTGGTAGGTTTCCCTAGGTGCCGGCTGAGCTAGAGGCCAAAACCTACAGGTAGGCACTTTTCAAAAAACACCTCTGTTTTCTTTAAAAAAATGTGATGTGTCCACGTTGTGTTTCGGGGCGTTTCCTGTCACGGGCGCTAGGCCTACCCAAACAAGTGAGGTATCATTTTTATCGGGATACTTGGGGGAACGCTGGGTGGAAGGAAATTTGTGTCTCCTCTCAGATTCCAGAACTTTCTGTCACCATAATGTCATGAAAATGTGTTTTTTTAGCCAAATTTTGAGGTTTGCAAAGGATTCCCTAGGTGCCGGCTGAGCTAGAGGCCAAAATCTACAGGTAGGCACTTTGCAAAAAACACCTCTGTTTTCTTTAAAAAAATGTGATGTGTCCACGTTGCGTTTTGGGGCATTTCCTGTTGCGGGCGCTTGGCCTACCCACACAAGTGAGGTATAATTTTTATCGGGATACTTGGGGGAATGCTGGGTGGAAGGAAATTTGTGGCTCCTCTCAGATTCCAGAACTTTCTGTCACCATAATGTCATGAAAATGTGTTTTTTTAGCCAAATTTTGAGGTTTGCAAAGGATTCCCTAGGTGCCGGCTGAGCTAGAGGCCAAAAACTACAGGTAGGCACTTTGCAAAAAACACCTCTGTTTTCTTTAAAAAAATGTGATGTGTCCACGTTGCGTTTTGGGGCATTTCCTGTTGCGGGCGCTTGGCCTACCCACACAAGTGAGGTATCATTTTTATCGGGAGACTTGGAGGAACGCTTGGTGGAAGGAAATTTGTGGCTCCTCTCTGATTCTAGAACTTTCTTTCACCAAAATGTGAGGAAAATGTGTTTTTTTGGCCAAATTGTGAGGTTTGCAAAGGATTCTAGATAACAGAACCTGGTGAGAGCCCCACAAGTCACCCCATCTTGGATTCCTCTAGGTCTCTAGTTTTAAAAAATGCACAGGTTTGGTAGGTTTCCCTAGGTGCCGGCTGAGCTAGAGGCCAAAATCTACAGGTAGGCACTTTGCAAAAAACACCTCTGTTTTCTTTAAAAAAATGTGATGTGTCCACGTTGCGTTTTGGGGCATTTCCTGTCGCGGGCGCTAGGCCTACCCACACAAGTGAGGTATCATTTTTATAGGAAGACTTGGGGGAATGCTAGGTGGAAGTAAATTTGTGGCTCCTCTCCGATTCCAGGACTTTCTGTCACCAAAATGTGAGGAAAACGTGTTTTTTTAGCCAAATTTTGAGGTTTGCAAAGGATTCTGGATAACAGAACCTGGTCAGAGCCCCACAAGTCACCCCATCTTGGATTCCCCTAGGTCTCTAGTTTAAAAAAATGCACAGGTTTGGTAGGTTTCCCTATGTGCCGGCTGAGCTAGATGCCAAAATCTACAGGTAGGCACTTTGCAAAAAACACCTCTGTTTTCTTTCCAAAAATGTGATGTGTCCACGTTGCGTTTTGGGGCATTTCCTGTGGCGGGCGCTTGGCCTACCCACACAAGTGAGGTATCATTTTTATCGGGAGACTTGGGGGAACGCTGGGTGGAGGGAAATTTGTGGCTCCTCTCTGATTCTAGAACTTTCTTTTACCAAAATGTGAGGAAAATGTGTTTTTTAGGCCAAATTGTGAGGTTTGCAAAGGATTCTGGATAACAGAACCTGGTCAGAGCCCCACAATTCACCCCATCTTGGATTCCCCAAGGTCTCTAGTTTTAAAAAATGCACAGGTTTGGTAGGTTTCCCTAGGTGCCGGCTGAGCTAGAGGCCAAAATCTACAGGTAGGCACTTTGCAAGAAACACCTCTGTTTTCTTTAAAAAAATGTGATGTGTCCACGTTGTGTTTTGGGGCGTTTCCTGTCACGGGCGCTAGGCCTACCCAAACAAGTGAGGTATAATTTTTATTGGGATATTTGGGGGAACGCTGGGTGGAAGGAAATTTGTGGCTCCTCTCAGATTCCAGAACTGTCTGTCACCATAATGTCAGGAAAATGTGTTTTTTTAGCCAAATTTTGAGGTTTGCAAAGGATTCTGGATAACAGAACCTGGTCAGAGCCCCACAAGTCACCCCATCTTGGATTCCCCTAGGTCTCTAGTTTTAAAAAATGCACAGGTTTGGTAGGTTTCCTTAGGTGCCGGCTGAGCTAGAGGCCAAAATCTACAGGTAGGCACTTTGCAAAAAACACCTCTGTTTTTTTTTAAAAAATGTGATGTGTCCACGTTGCGTTTTGGGGCATTTCCTGTCGCGGGCGCTAGGCCTACCCACACAAGTGAGGTATCATTTTTATCGGAAGACTTAGGGGAACGCTGGGTGGAAGGACATTTCTGGCTCCTCTCTGATTCCAGAACTTTCTGTCCCAGAAATGTGAGTAAAATGTGTTTTTTGGGCCAAAGTTTGAGGTTTGGAAAGGATTCTGGGTAACAGAACCTGGTCAGAGCCCCACAAGTCACCCCATCTTGGATTCCCCAAGGTCTCTACTTTTCAAAAATGCACAGGTTTGGTAGGTTTCCCTAGGTGCCGGCTGAGCTAGAGGCCAAAATCTACAGGTAGGCACTTTGCAAAAAACACCTCTGTTTTCTTTAAAAAAATGTGATGTGTCCACGTTGTGTTTTGGGGCGTTTCCTGTCACAGGCGCTAGGCCTACCCACACAAGTGAGGTATCATTTTTATCGGGAGACTTGGGGGAACGCTGGGTGGAAGGAAATTTGTGGCTCCTCTCTGATTCCAGAACTTTCTGTCACCAAAATGTGAGGAAAATGTGTTTTTTGGGCCAAATTTTGAGGTTTGCAAAGGATTCTGGATAACAGAACCAGGTCAGAGTCCCACAAGTCACCCCATCTTGGATTCCCCTAGGTCTCTAGTTTTAAAAAATGCACAGGTTTGGTAGGTTTCCCTAGGTGCCGGCTGAGCTACAGGCCAAAATCTACAGGTAGGCACTTTTCAAAAAACACATCTGTTTTCTTTCAAAAAATTTGATGTGTCCACGTTGTGTTTTGGGGCGTTTCCTGTCACGGGCGCTAGGCCTACCCAAACAAGTGAGGTATCATTTTTATCAGGATACTTGGGATAGCGCTGGGTGGAAGGAAATTTGTGGCTCCTCTCAGATTCCAGAACTTTCTGTCACCATAATGTCAGGAAAATGTGTTTTTTTAGCCAAAGTTTGAGGTTTGCAAAGGATTCTGGATAACAGAACCTGGTCAGAGCCCCACAAGTCACCCCATCTTGGATTCCCCTAGGTCTCTAGTTTAAAAAAATGCACAGGTTTGGTAGGTTTCCCTAGGTGCCGGCTGAGCTAGAGGCCAAAATCTACAGGTAGGCACTTTGCAAAAAACACCTCTGTTTTCTTTCAAAAAATGTGATGTGTCCACGTTGCGTTTTGGGGCATTTCCTGTTGCGGGCGCTTGGCCTACCCACACAAGTGAGGTATCATTTTTATCGGGAGACTTGGGGGAACGCTGGGTGGAGGGAAATTTGTGGCTCCTCTCTGATTCTAGAACTTTCTTTTACCAAAATGTGAGGAAAATGTGTTTTTTTGGCCAAATTGTGAGGTTTGCAAAGGATTCTGGATAACAGAACCTGGTCAGAGCCCCACAAGTCACCCCATCTTGGATTCCCCAAGGTCTCTAGTTTAAAAAAATGCACAGGTTTGGTAGGTTTCCCTGGGTGCTGGCTAAGCTAGAGGCCAAAATCTACAGGTAGGCTCTTTTAAAAAAACACCTCTGTTTTCTTTAAAAAAATGTGATGTGTCCACGTTGTGTTTTGGGGCGTTTCCTGTCACGGGCGCTAGGCCTACCCAAACAAGTGAGGTATCATTTTTATCGGGATAATTGGGGGAACGCTGGGTGGAAGGAAATTTGTGGCTCCTCTCAGATTCCAGAACTTTCTGTCACCATAATGTCAGGAAAATGTGTTTTTTTAGCCAAATTTTGAGGATTGCAAAGGATTCTGGATAACAGAACCTGGTCAGAGCCCCACAAGTCACCCCATCTTGGATTCCCCTAGGTCTCTAGTTTTAAAAAATGCACAGGTTTGGTAGGTTTCCCTAGGTGCCGGCTGAGCTAGAGGCCAAAATCTACAGGTAGGCACTTTGCAAAAAACACCTCTGTTTTCTTTCAAAAAATGTGATGTGTCCACGTTGCGTTTTGGGGCATTTCCTGTTGCGGGCGCTTGGCCTACCCACACAAGTGAGGTATCATTTTTATCGGGATACTTGGGGGAACGCTGGGTGGAAGGAAATTTGTGGCTCCTCTCTGATTCTAGAACTTTCTTTCACCAAAATGTGAGGAAAATGTGTTTTTTTGGCCAAATTGTGAGCTTAACAAAGGATTCTGGGTAACAGAACCTGGTCAGAGCCCCACAAGTCACCCCATCTTGGATTCCTCTAGGTCTCTAGTTTTCAAAAATGCACAGGTTTGATAGGTGTCCCTAGGTGCCGGCTAAGCTAGAGGCCAAAATCTACAGGTAGGCACTTTGCAAAAAACACCTCTGTTTTCTTTAAAAAAATGTGATGTGTCCACGTTGCGTTTTGGGGCATTTCCTGTCGCGGGCGCTAGGCCTACCCACACAAGTGAGGTATCATTTTTATCGGAAGACTTGGGGGAACGCTAGGTGGAAGTAAATTTGTGGCTCCTCTCCGATTCCAGAACTTTCTGTCCCAGAAATGTGAGTAAAATGTGTTTTTTTGGCCAAAGTTTGAGGTTTGGAAAGGATTCTGGGTAACAGAACCTGGTCAGAGCCCCACAAGTCACCCCATCTTGGATTCCCCAAGGTCTCTACTTTTCAAAAATGCACAGGTTTGGTAGGTTTCCCTAGGTGCCGGCTGAGCTAGAGGCCAAAATCTACAGGTAGGCACTTTTCAAAAAACACCTCTGTTTTCTTAAAAAAAATGTGATGTGTCCACGTTGTGTTTTGGGGCGTTTCCTGTCACGGGCGCTAGGCCTACCCAAACAAGTGAGGTATAATTTTTATCGGGATACTTGGGGGAACGCTGGGTGGAAGGAAATTTGTGGCTCCTCTCAGATTCCAGAACTTTCTGTCACCATAATGTCAGGAAAATGTATTTTTTTGGCCAAATTTTGAGGTTTGCAAAGGATTCTGGATAACAGAACCTGGTCAGAGCCCCACAAGTCACCCCATCTTGGATTCCTCTAGGTCTCTATTTTTAAAAAATGCACAGGTTTGGTAGGTTTCCCTAGGTGCCGGCTTAGCTAGAGGCCAAAATCTACACGTAGGCACTTTGCAAAAAACACCTCTGTTTTCTTTAAAAAAATGTGATGTGTCCACGTTGCGTTTTGGGGCATTTCCTGTCGTGGGCGCTAGGCCTACCCACACAAGTGACGTATCATTTTTATCGGAAGACTTGGGGAAACGCTAGGTGGAAGTAAATTTGTGGCTCCTCTCCGATTCCAGAACTTTCTGTCACCAAAATGTGAGGAAAACGTGTTTTTTTTAGCCAAATTTTGAGGTTTGCAAAGGATTCTGGATAACAGAACCTGCTCAGAGCACCACAAGTCACCCCATCTTGGATTCCCCAAGGTCTCTAGTTTTAAAAAATGCACAAGTTTGGTAGGTTTCCCTAGGTGCCGGCTGAGCTAGAGGCCAAAATCTACAGGTAGGCACTTTTCAAAAAACACATCTGTTTTCTTTAAAAAAATGTGATGTGTCCACGTTGCGTTTTGGGTCATTTCCTGTTGCGGGCGCTTGGCCTACCCAAACAAGTGAGGTATAATTTTTATCGGGATACTTGGGGGAGCGCTGGGTGGAAGGAAATTTGTGGCTCCTCCCAGATTCCAGAACTTTCTGTCACCATAATGTCAGGAAAAAGTGTTTTTTTAGCCAAATTTTGAGGTTTGCAAAGGATTCTGGATAACAGAACCTGGTCAGAGCCCCACAAGTCACCCCATCTTGGATTCCCCTAGGTCTCTAGTTTTAAAAAATGCACAGGTTTGGTAGGTTTCCCTAGGTGCCGGCTGAGCTAGAGGCCAAAATCTACAGGTAGGCACTTTGCAAAAAACACCTCTGTTTTCTTTAAAAAAATGTGATGTGTCCACGTTGCGTTTTGGGGCATTTCCTGTTGCGGGCGCTTGGCCTACCCACACAAGTGAGGTATCATTTTTATCGGGAGACTTGGGGGAACGCTAGGTGGAAGTAAATTTGTGGCTCCTCTCTGATTCTAGAACTTTCTTTTACCAAAATGTGAGGAAAATGTGTTTTTTTGGCCAAATTGTGAGGTTTGCAAAGGATTTTGGATAGCAGAACCTGGTCAGAGCCCCACAAGTCACCCCATCTTGGATTCCTCAAGGTCTCTAGTTTGAAAAAATGCACAGGTTTGGTAGGTTTCCCTAGGTGCCGGCTGAGCTAGAGGCCAAAATCTACAGGTAGGCACTTTTCAAAAAACACCCCTGTTTTCTTTAAAAAAATGTGATGTGTCCACGTTGTGATTTGGGGCGTTTCCTGTCACGGGCGCTAGGCCTACCCAAACAAGTGAGGTATAATTTTTATCGGGATACTTGGGGGAACGCTGGGTGGAAGGAAATTTGTGGCTCCTCTCAGATTCCAGAACTTTCTGTCACCATAATGTCAGGAAAATGTGTTTTTTTGGCCAAATTTTGAGGTTTGCAAAGGATTCTGGATAACAGAACCTGGTCAGAGCCCCACATGTCACCCCATCTTGGATTCCTCTAGGTCTCTATTTTTAAAAAATGCACAGGTTTGGTAGGTTTCCCTAGGTGCCGGCTTAGCTAGAGGCCAAAATCTACAGGTAGGCACTTTGCAAAAAACACCTCTGTTTTCTTTAAAAAAATGTGATGTGTCCACGTTGCGTTTTGGGGCATTTCCTGTCGTGGGGGCTAGGCCTACCCACACAAGTGAGGTATCATTTTTATCGGAAGACTTGGGGAAACACTAGGTGGAAGTAAATTTGTGGCTCCTCTCCGATTCCAGAACTTTCTGTCACCAAAATATGAGGAAAACGTGTTTTTTTAGCCAAATTTTGAGGTTTGCAAAGGATTCTGGATAACAGAACCTGGTCAGAGCCCCACAAGTCACCCCATCTTGGATTCCCCTAGGTCTCTAGTTTAAAAAAATGCACAGGTTTGGTAGGTTTCCCTAGGTGCCGGCTGAGCTAGAGGCCAAAATCTACAGGTAGGCACTTTGCAAAAAACACCTCTGTTTTCTTTAAAAAAATGTGATGTGTCCACGTTGCGTTTTGGGTCATTTCCTGTTGCGGGCGCTTGGCCTACCCACACAAGTGAGGTATCATTTTTATCGGGAGACTTGGGGGAACGCTAGGTGGAAGTAAATTTGTGGCTCCTCTCTGATTCTAGAACTTTCTTTTACCAAAATGTGAGGAAAATGTGTTTTTTTGGCCAAATTGTGAGGTTTGCAAAGGATTCTGGATAACAGAACCTGGTCAGAGCCCCACAAGTCACCCCATCTTGGATTCCCCAAGGTCTCTAGTTTTAAAAAATGCACAGGTTTGGTAGGTTTCCCTAGGTGCCGGCTGAGCTAGAGGCCAAAATCTACAGGTAGGCACTTTTCAAAAAACACCTCTGTTTTCTTTAAAAAAATGTGATGTGTCCACGTTGTGTTTTGGGGCGTTTCCTGTCACGGGCGCTAGGCCTACCCAAACAAGTGAGGTATAATTTTTATCGGGATACTTGGGGGAACGCTTGGTGGAAGGAAATTTGTGGCTCCTCTCTGATTCTAGAACTTTCTTTTACCAAAATGTGAGGAAAATGTGTTTTTTTGGCCAAATTGTGAGGTTTGCAAAGGATTCTGGATAACAGAACCTGGTCAGAGCCCCACAAGTCACCCCATCTTGGATTCCCCAAGGTCTCTAGTTTTAAAAAATGCACAAGTTTGGTAGGTTTCCCTAGGTGCCGGCTGAGCTAGAGGCCAAAATCTACAGGTAGGCACTTTGCAAAAAACACCTCTGTTTTCTTTAAAAAAATGTGATGTGTCCGCGTTGCGTTTTGGGGCATTTCCTGTTGCGGGCGCTTGGCCTACCCACACAAGTGAGGTATCATTTTTATCGGGAGACTTGGGGGAACGCTGGGTGGAAGGATATTTGTGGCTCCTCTCAGATTCCAGAACATTCTGTCACCATAATGTCAGGAAAATTTGTTTTTTTAGCCAAATTTTGAGGTTTGCAAAGGATTCTGGATAACAGAACCTGGTCAGAGCCCCACATGTCACCCCATCTTGGATTCCCCTAGGTCTCTAGTTTTAAAAAATGCACAGGTTTGGTAGGTTTCCCTAGGTGCCAGCTGAGCTAGAGGCCAAAATCTACAGGTAGGCACTTTGCAAAAAACACCTCTGTTTTCTTTCAAAAAATGTGATGTGTCCACGCTGCGTTTTGGGTCATTTCCTGTTGCAGACGCTTGGCCTACCCACACAAGTGAGGTATCATTTTTATCGGGAGACTTGGGGGAAAGCTAGGTGGAAGTAAATTTGTGGCTCCTCTCTGATTCTAGAACTTTCTTTTACCAAAATGTGAGGAAAATGTGTTTTTTTGGCCAAATTGTGAGGTTTGCAAAGGATTCTGGATAACAGAACCTGGTCAGAGCCCCACAAGTCACCCCATCTTGGATTCCCCAAGGTCTCTAGTTTAAAAAAATGCACAGGTATGGTAGGTTTCCCTAGGTGCCGGATGAGCTAGAGGCCAAAATCTACAGGTAGGCACTTTTCAAAAAACAACTCTGTTTTCTTTAAAAAAATGTGATGTGTCCACGTTGTGTTTTGGGGCGTTTCCTGTCACGGGCGCTCGGCCTACCCAAACAAGTGAGGTATAATTTTTATCGGGATACTTGGGGGAACGCTTGGTGGAAGGAAATTTGTGGCTCCTCTCTGATTCTAGAACTTTCTTTTACCAAAATGTGAGGAAAATTTGTTTTTTTGGCCAAATTGTGAGGTTTGCAAAGGATTCTGGATAACAGAACCTGGTCAGAGCCCCACAAGTCACCCCATCTTGGATTCCCCAAGGTCTCTAGTTTTAAAAAATGCACAGGTTTGGTAGGTTTCCCTAGGTGCCGGCTGAGCTAGAGGCCAAAATCTACAGGTAGGCACTTTGCAAAAAACACCTCTGTTTTCTTTCAAAAAATGTGATGTGTCCACGTTGCGTTTTGGGGCATTTCCTGTTGCGGGCGCTTGGCCTACCCACACAAGTGAGGTATCATTTTTATCGGGAGACTTGGGGGAACGCTTGGTGGAAGGAAATTTGTGGCTCCTCTCTGATTCTAGAACTTTCTTTTACCAAAATGTGAGGAAAATTTGTTTTTTTGGCCAAATTGTGAGGTTTGCAAAGGATTCTGGATAACAGAACCTGGTCAGAGCCCCACAAGTCACCCCATCTTGGATTCCCCAAGGTCTCTAGTTTTAAAAAATGCACAGGTTTGGTAGGTTTCCCTAGGTGCCGGCTGAGCTAGAGGCCAAAATCTACAGGTAGGCACTTTGCAAAAAACACCTCTGTTTTCTTTCAAAAAATGTGATGTGTCCACGTTGCGTTTTGGGGCGTTTCCTGTCACGGGCGCTCGGCCTACCCAAACAAGTGAGGTATAATTTTTATCGGGATACTTGGGGGAACGCTTGGTGGAAGGAAATTTGTGGCTCCTCTCTGATTCTAGAACTTTCTTTTACCAAAATGTGAGGAAAATTTGTTTTTTTGGCCAAATTGTGAGGTTTGCAAAGGATTCTGGATAACAGAACCTGGTCAGAGCCCCACAAGTCACCCCATCTTGGATTCCCCAAGGTCTCTAGTTTTAAAAAATGCACAGGTTTGGTAGGTTTCCCTAGGTGCCGGCTGAGCTAGAGGCCAAAATCTACAGGTAGGCACTTTGCAAAAAACACCTCTGTTTTCTTTCAAAAAATGTGATGTGTCCACGTTGCGTTTTGGGGCATTTCCTGTTGCGGGCGCTTGGCCTACCCACACAAGTGAGGTATCATTTTTATCGGGAGACTTGGGGGAACGCTGGGTGGAAGGAAATTTGTGGCTCCTCTCTGATTCTAGAGCTTTCTTTTACCAAAATGTGTTTAAAATGTGTTTTTTTGGCCAAATTGTGAGGTTTGCAAAGGATTCTGGATAACAGAACCTGGTCAGAGCCCCACAAGTCACCCCATCTTGGATTCCCCAAGGTCTCTAGTTTTAAAAAATGCACAGGTTTGGTAGGTTTCCCTAGTTGCCGGCTGAGCTAGAGGCCAAAATCTACAGGTAGGCACTTTGCAAAAAACACCTCTGTTTTCTTTAAAAAAATGTGATGTGTCCACGTTGTGTTTTGGGGCGTTTCCTGTCACGGGCGCTAGGCCTACCCAAACAAGTGAGGTATAATTTTTATCGGGATACTTGGGGGAACGCTGGGTGTAAGGAAATTTGTGGCTCCTCTCTGATTCTAGAACTTTCTTTTACCAAAATGTGAGGAAAATGTGTTTTTTTGGCCAAATTGTGAGGTTTGCAAAGGATTCTGGATAACAGAACCTGGTCAGAGCCCCACAAGTCACCCCATCTTGGATTCCCCAAGGTCTCTAGTTTTAAAAAATGCACAGGTTTGGTAGGTTTCCCTAGGTGCCGGCTGAGCTAGAGGCCAAAATCTACAGGTAGGCACTTTGCAAAAAACACCTCTGTTTTCTTTAAAAAAATGTGATGTGTCCACGTTGCGTTTTGGGGCATTTCCTGTTGCGGGCGCTTGGCCTACCCTCACAAGTGAGGTATCATTTTTATCGGGAGAATTGGGGGAACGCTGGGTGGAAGGAAATTTGTGGCTCCTCTCAGATTCCAGAACTTTCTGTCACCATAATGTCAGGAAAATGTGTTTTTTTAGCCAAATTTTGAGGTTTGCAAAGGATTCTGGATAACAGAACCTGGTCAGAGCCCCACAAGTCACCCCATCTTGGATTCCCCTAGGTCTCTAGTTTTAAAAAATGCACAGGTTTGGTAGGTTTCCCTATGTGCCAGCTGAGCTAGAGGCCAAAATCTACAGGTAGGCACTTTGCAAAAAACACCTCTGTTTTCTTTCAAAAAATGTGATGTGTCCACGCTGCGTTTTGGGTAATTTCCTGTTGCGGGCGCTTGGCCTACCCACACAAGTGAGGTATCATTTTTATCGGGAGACTTGGGGGAAAGCTAGGTGGAAGTAAATTTGTGGCTCCTCTCTGATTCTAGAACTTTCTTTTACCAAAATGTGAGGAAAATGTCTTTTTTTGGCCAAATTGTGAGGTTTGCAAAGGATTCTGGATAACAGAACCTGGTCAGAGCCCCACAAGTCACCCCATCTTGGATTACCCAAGGTCTCTAGTTTTAAAAAATGCACAGGTTTGGTAGGTTTCCCTAGGTGCCGGCTGAGCTAGAGGCCAAAATCTACAGGTAGGCACTTTTCAAAAAACACCTCTGTTTTCTTTAAAAAAATGTGATGTGTCCACGTTGTGTTTTGGGGCGTTTCCTGTCACGGGCGCTAGGCCTACCCAAACAAGTGAGGTATAATTTTTATCGGGATACTTGGGGGAACGCTTGGTGGAAGGAAATTTGTGGCTCCTCTCTGACTCTAGAACTTTCTTTTACCAAAATGTGAGGAAAATGTGTTTTTTTGGCCAAATTGTGAGGTTTGCAAAGGATTCTGGATAACAGAACCTGGTCAGAGCCCCACAAGTCACCCCATCTTGGATTCCCCAAGGTCTCTAGTTTTAAAAAATGCACAGGTTTGGTAGGTTTCCCTAGGTGCCGGCTGAGCTAGAGTCCAAAATCTACAGGTAGGCACTTTGCAAGAAACACCTCTGTTTTCTTTAAAAAAATGTGATGTGTCCACGTTGTGTTTTGGGGCGTTTCCTGTCACGGGCGCTAGGCCTACCCAAACAAGTGAGGTATAATTTTTATTGGGATACTTGGGGGAACGCTGGGTGGAAGGAAATTTGTGGCTCCTCTCAGATTCCAGAACTGTCTGTCACCATAATGTCAGGAAAACGTGTTTTTTTAGCCAAATTTTGAGGTTTGCAAAGGATTCTGGATAACAGAACCTGGTCAGAGCCCCACAAGTCACCCCATCTTGGATTCCCCAAGGACTCTAGTTTTAAAAAATGCACAGGTTTGGTAGGTTTCCCTAGGTGCCGGCTGAGCTAGAGGCCAAAATCTACAGGTAGGCACTTTGCAAAAAACACCTCTGTTTTCTTTAAAAAAATGTGATGTGTCCACGTTGCGTTTTGGGGCATTTCCTGTCGCGGGCGCTAGGCCTACCCACACAAGTGAGGTATCATTTTTATCGGAAGACTTGGGGGAACGCTAGGTGGAAGTAAATTTGTGGCTCCTCTCCGATTCCAGAACTTTCTGTCACCAAAATGTGAGGAAAACGTGTTTTTTTAGCCAAATTTTGAGGTTTGCAAAGGATTCGGGATACCAGAACCTGCTCAGAGCCACACACGTCACCCAATCTTGGATTCCCCAAGGTCTCTAGTTTTAAAAAATGCACAGGTTTGGTAGGTTTCCCTAGGTGCCGGCTGAGCTAGAGGCCAAAATCTACAGGTAGGCACTTTGCAAAAAACACCTCTGTTTTCTTTAAAAAAATGTGATGTGTCCACGTTGTGTTTTGGGGCGTTTCCTGTCACGGGCGCTAGGCCTACCCAAACAAGTGAGGTATAATTTTTATCAGGATACTTGGGGGAACGCTGGGTGGAAGGAAATTTGTGGCTCCTCTCAGATTCCAGAACTTTCTGTCACCATAATGTCAGGAAAATGTGTTTTTTTAGCCAAATTTTGAGGTTTGCAAAGGATTCTGGATAACAGAACCTGGTCAGAGCCCCACAAGTCACCCCATCTTGGATTCCCCTAGGTCTGTAGTTTTAAAAAATGCACAGGTTTGGTAGGTTTCCCTAGGTGCCGGCTGAGCTAGAGGCCAAAATCTACAGGTAGGCACTTTGCAAAAAACACCTCTGTTTTCTTTAAAAAAATGTGATGTGTCCACGTTGCGTTTTGGGGCATTTCCTGTTGCGGGCGCTTGGCCTACCCACACAAGTGAGGTATCATTTTTATCGGGAGACTTGGAGGAACGCTGGGTGGAGGGAAATTTGTGGCTCCTCTCTGATTCTAGAACTTTCTTTCACCAAAATGTGAGGAAAATGTGTTTTTTTGGCCAAATTGTGAGGTTTGCAAAGGATTCTAGATAACAGAACCTGGTGAGAGCCCCACAAGTCACCCCATCTTGGATTCCTCTAGGTCTTTAGTTTTAAAAAATGCACAGGTTTGGTAGGTTTCCCTAGGTGCCGGCTGAGCTAGAGGCCAAAATCTACAGGTAGGCACTTTGCAAAAAACACCTCTGTTTTCTTTAAAAAAATGTGATGTGTCCACGTTGCGTTTTGGGGCATTTCCTGTCGCGGGCGCTAGGCCTACCCACACAAGTGAGGTATCATTTTTATAGGAAGACTTGGGGGAATGCTAGGTGGAAGTAAATTTGTGGCTCCTCTCCGATTCCAGGACTTTCTGTCACCAAAATGTGAGGAAAACGTGTTTTTTTAGCCAAATTTTGAGGTTTGCAAAGGATTCTGGATAACAGAACCTGGTCAGAGCCCCACAAGTCACCCCATCTTGGATTCCCCAAGGTCTCTAGTTTTAAAAAATGCACAGGTTTGGTAGGTTTCGCTAGGTGCCGGCTGAGCTAGAGGCCAAAATCTACAGGTAGGCACTTTTCAAAAAACACCTCTGTTTTCTTTAAAAAAATGTGATGTGTCCACGTTGTGTTTTGGGGCGTTTCCTGTCACGGGCGCTAGGCCTACCCAAACAAGTGAGGTATAATTTTTATCGGGATACTTGGGGGAACGCTTGGTGGAAGGAAATTTGTGGCTCCTCACTGATTCTAGAACTTTCTGTTACCAAAATGTGAGGAAATGCGTTTTTTTGGCCAAATTGTGAGGTTTGCAAAGGATTCTGGATAACAGAACCTGGTCAGAGCCCCACAAGTCACCCCATCTTGGATTCCCCAAGGTCTCTAGTTTTAAAAAATGCACAGGTTTGGTAGGTTTCCCTAGGTGCCGGCTGAGCTAGAGGCCAAAATCTACAGGTAGGCACTTTGCAAAAAACACCTCTGTTTTCTTTCAAAAAATGTGATGTGTCCACGTTGCGTTTTGGGGCATTTCCTGTTGCGGGCGCTTGGCCTACCCACACAAGTGAGGTATAATTTTTATCGGGAGACTTGGGGGAACGCTGGGTGGAAGGAAATTTGTGGCTCCTCTCAGATTCCAGAACTTTCTGTCACCATAATGTCAGGAAAATGTGTTTTTTAGCCAAATTTTGAGGTTTGCAAAGGATTCTGGATAACAGAACCTGGTCAGAGCTCCACAAGTCACCCCATCTTGGATTCCCCTAGGTCTCTAGTTTTAAAAAATGCACAGGTTTGGTAGGTTTCCCTAGGTGCCGGCTGAGCTAGAGGCCAAAAACTACAGGTAGGCACTTTGCAAAAAACACCTCTGTTTTCTTTAAAAAAATGTGATGTGTCCACGTTGCGTTTTGGGGCATTTCCTGTTGCGGGCGCTTGGCCTACCCACACAAGTGAGGTATCATTTTTATCGGGAGACTTGGAGGAACGCTGGGTGGAATAAATTTGTGGCTCCTCTCAGATTCCAGAACTTTCTTTCACCAAAATGTGAGGAAAATGTGTTTTTTTGGCCAAATTGTGAGGTTTGCAAAGGATTCTAGATAACAGAACCTGGTGAGAGCCCCACAAGTCACCCCATCTTGGATTCCTCTAGGTCTCTAGTTTTAAAAAATGCACAGGTTTGGTAGGTTTCCCTAGGTGCCGGCTGAGCTAGAGGCCAAAATCTACAGGTAGGCACTTTGCAAAAAACACCTCTGTTTTCTTTAAAAAAATGTGATGTGTCCACGTTGCGTTTTGGGGCATTTCCTGTCGCGGGCGCTAGGCCTACCCACACAAGTGAGGTATCATTTTTATCGGAAGACTTGGGGGAATGCTAGGTGGAAGTAAATTTGTGGCTCCTCTCCGATTCCAGGACTTTCTGTCACCAAAATGTGAGGAAAACGTGTTTTTTTAGCCAAATTTTGATGTTTGCAAAGGATTCTGGATAACAGAACCTGGTCAGAGCCCCACAAGTCACCCCATCTTGGATTCCCGTAGGTCTCTAGTTTAAAAAAATGCACAGGTTTGGTAGGTTTCCCTATGTGCCGGCTGAGCTAGAGGCCAAAATCTACAGGTAGGCACTTTGCAAAAAACACCTCTGTTTTCTTTCCAAAAATGTGATGTGTCCACGTTGCGTTTTGGGGCGTTTCCTGTCACGGGCGCTAGGCCTACCCAAGCAAGTGAGGTATCATTTTTATCGGGATACTTGGGGGAACGCTGGGTGGAAGGAAATTTGTGGCTCCTCTCAGATTCCAGAACTTTCTTTTACCAAAATGTGAGGAAAATGTGTTTTTTTGGCCAAATTGTGAGGTTTGCAAAGGATTCTGGATAACAGAACCTGGTCAGAGCCCCACAATTCACCCCATCTTGGATTCCCCTAGGTCTCTAGTTTTAAAAAATGCACAGGTTTGGTAGGTTTCCCTAGGTGCCGGCTGAGCTAGAGGCCAAAATCTACAGGTAGGCACTTTGCAAAAAACACCTCTGTTTTCCTTAAAAAAATGTGATGTGTCCACGTTGCGTTTTGGGGCATTTCCTGTCGCGGGCGCTAGGCCTACCCACACAAGTGAGGTATCATTTTTATCGGAAGACTTGGGGGAACGCTAGGTGGAAGTAAATTTGTGGCTCCTCTCCGATTCCAGAACTTTCTGTCACCAAAATGTGAGGAAAACGTGTTTTTTTAGCCAAATTTTGAGGTTTGCAAAGGATTCTGGATACCAGAACCTGCTCAGAGCCCCACAAGTCACCCAATCTTGGATTCCCCAAGGTCTCTAGTTTTAAAAAATGCATAGGTTTGGTAGGTTTCCCTAGGTGCCGGCTGAGCTAGAGGCCAAAACCTACAGGTAGGCACTTTTCAAAAAACACCTCTGTTTTCTTTAAAAAAATGTGATGTGTCCACGTTGTGTTTCGGGGCGTTTCCTGTCACGGGCGCTAGGCCTACCCAAACAAGTGAGGTATCATTTTTATCGGGATACTTGGGGGAACGCTGGGTGGAAGGAAATTTGTGTCTCCTCTCAGATTCCAGAACTTTCTGTCACCATAATGTCATGAAAATGTGTTTTTTTAGCCAAATTTTGAGGTTTGCAAAGGATTCCCTAGGTGCCGGCTGAGCTAGAGGCCAAAATCTACAGGTAGGCACTTTGCAAAAAACACCTCTGTTTTCTTTAAAAAAATGTGATGTGTCCACGTTGCGTTTTGGGGCATTTCCTGTTGCGGGCGCTTGGCCTACCCACACAAGTGAGGTATCATTTTTATCGGGAGACTTGGAGGAACGCTGGGTGGAAGGAAATTTGTGGCTCCTCTCTGATTCTAGAACTTTCTTTCACCAAAATGTGAGGAAAATGTGTTTTTTTGGCCAAATTGTGAGGTTTGCAAAGGATTCTAGATAACAGAACCTGGTGAGAGCCCCACAAGTCACCCCATATTGGATTCCTCTAGGTCTCTAGTTTTAAAAAATGCACAGGTTTGGTAGGTTTCCCTAGGTGCCGGCTGAGCTAGAGGCCAAAATCTACAGGTAGGCACTTTGCAAAAAACACCTCTGTTTTCTTTAAAAAAATGTGATGTGTCCACGTTGCGTTTTGGGGCATTTCCTGTCGCGGGCGCTAGGCCTACCCACACAAGTGAGGTATCATTTTTATCGGGAGTCTTGGGGGAACGCTAGGTGGAAGTAAATTTGTGGCTCCTCTCCGATTCCAGAACTTTCTGTCACCAAAATGTGAGGAAAATGTATTTTTTTAGCCAAATTTTAAGGTTTGCAAAGGATTCTGGATAACAGAACCTCGTCAGAGCCCCACAAGTCACCCCATCTTGGATTTCCCTAGGTCTCTAGTTGTAAAAAATGCACAGGTTTGGTAGGTTTCCCTAGGTGCCGGCTGAGCTAGAGGTCAAAATCTACAGGTAGGCACTTTTCAAAAAACACCTCTGTTTTCTTTAAAAAAATGTGATGTGTCCACGTTGTGTTTCGGGGCGTTTCCTGTCACGGGCGCTAGGCCTACCCAAACAAGTGAGGTATAATTTTTATCGGGATACTTGGGGGAACGCTGGGTGGAAGGAAATTTGTGGCTCCTCTCAGATTCCAGAACTTTCTGTCACCATAATGTCATGAAAATGTGTTTTTTTAGCCAAATTTTGATGTTTGCAAAGGATTCTGGATAACAGAACCTGGTCAGAGCCCCACAAGTCACCCAATCTTGGATTCCCCTAGGTCTCTAGTTTAAAAAAATGCACAGGTTTGGTAGGTTTCCCTAGGTGCCGACTGAGCTAGAGGCCAAAATCTACAGGTAGGCACTTTGCAAAAAACACCTCTGTTTTCTTTCAAAAAATGTGATGTGTCCATGTTGTGTTTTGGGGCATTTCCTGTTGCGGGCGCTTGGCCTACCCACACAAGTGAGGTATCATTTTTATCGGGAGACTTGGGGGAACGCTGGGTGGAGGGAAATTTGTGGCTCCTCTCTGATTCTAGAACTTTCTTTTACCAAAATGTGTTTTTTTGGCCAAATTGTGAGGTTTGCAAAGGATTCTGGATAACAGAACCTGGTCAGAGCCCCACAAGTCACCCCATCTTGGATTCCCCAAGGTCTCTAGTTTTAAAAAATGCACAGGTTTGGTAGGTTTCCCTAGGTGCCGGCTGAGCTAGAGGCCAAAATCTACAGGTAGGCACTTTGCAAGAAACACCTCTGTTTTCTTTAAAAAAACGTGATGTGTCCACGTTGTGTTTTGGGGCGTTTCCTGTCACGGGCGCTAGGCCTACCCACACAAGTGAGGTATCATTTTTATCGGGATACTTGGGGGAACGCTGGGTGGAAGGAAATTTGTGGCTCCTCTTAGATTCCAGAACTTTCTGTCACCATAATGTCAGGAAAATGTGTTTTTTTAGCCAAATTTTGAGGTTTGCAAAGGATTCTGGATAACAGAACCTGGTCAGAGCCCCACAAGTCACCCCTTCTTGGATTCCTCTAGGTCTCTAGTTTTCAAAAATGCACAGGTTTGGTAGGTTTCCCCTAGGTGCCGACTGAGCTAGAGGCCAAAATCTACAGGTAGGCACTTTGCAAAAAACACCTCTGTTTTCTTTAAAAAAATTTGATGTGTCCACGTTGCGTTTTGGGGCATTTCCTGTCGCGGGCGCTAGGCCTACCCACACAAGTGAGGTATCATTTTTATCGGAAGACTTGGGGGAACGCTAGGTGGAAGTAAATTTGTGGCTCCTCTCCGATTCCAGAACTTTCTGTCACCAAAATGTGAGGAAAACATGTTTTTTTAGCCAAATTTTGAGGTTTGCAAAGGATTCTGGATAACAGAACCTGCTCAGAGCCCCACAAGTCACCCCATCTTGGATTCCCTAAGGTCTCTAGTTTTAAAAAATGCACAGGTTTGGTAGGTTTCCCTAGGTGCCGGCTGAGCTAGAGGCCAAAACCTACAGGTAGGCACTTTTCAAAAAACACATCTGTTTTCTTTAAAAAAATGTGATGTGTCCACGTTGTGTTTTGGGGCGTTTCCTGTCACGGGCGCTAGGCCTACCCAAACAAGTGAGGTATAATTTTTATCGGGATACTTGGGGGAACGCTGGGTGGAAGGAAATTTGTGGCTCCTCTCAGATTCCAGAACTTTCTGTCACCATAATGTCATGAAAATGTGTTTTTTTAGCCAAATTTTGAGGTTTGCAAAGGATTCTGGATAACAGAACCTGGTCAGAGCCCAACAAGTCACCCCATCTTGGATTCCCCTAGGTCTCTAGTTTAACAAAATGCACAGGTTTGGTAGGTTTCCCTAGGTGCCGTCTGAGCTAGAGGCCAAAATCTACAGGTAGGCACTTTGCAAAAAACACCTCTGTTTTCTTTCAAAAAATGTGATGTGTCCACGTTGTGTTTTGGGGCGTTTCCTGTCACGGGCGCTAGGCCTACCCAAACAAGTGAGGTATAATTTTTATTGGGATACTTGGGGGAACGCTGGGTGGAAGGAAATTTGTGGCTCCTCTCAGATTCCAGAACTGTCTGTCACCATAATGTCAGGAAAATTTGTTTTTTTAGCCAAATTTTGAGGTTTGCAAAGGATTCTGGATAACAGAACCTGGTCAGAGCCCCACAAGTCACCCCATCTTGGATTCCCCTAGGTCTCTAGTTTTAAAAAATGCACAGGTTTGGTAGGTTTCCTTAGGTGCCGGCTGAGCTAGAGGCCAAAATCTACAGGTAGGCACTTTGCAAAAAACACCTCTGTTTTCTTTAAAAAAATGTGATGTGTCCACGTTGCGTTTTGGGGCATTTCCTGTCGCGGGCGCTAGGCCTACCCACACAAGTGAGGTATCATTTTTATCGGAAGACTTGGGGGAACGCTAGGTGGAAGTAAATTTGTGGCTCCTCTCCGATTCCAGAACTTTCTGTCACCAAAATGTGAGGAAAACGTGTTTTTTTAGCCAAATTTTGAGGTTTGCAAAGGATTCTGGATACCAGAACCTGCTCAGAGCCCCACAAGTCACCCAATCTTGGATTCCCCAAGGTCTCTAGTTTTAAAAAATGCACAGGTTTGGTAGGTTTCCCTAGGTGCCGGCTGAGCTAGAGGCCAAAACCTACAGGTAGGCACTTTTCAAAAAACACCTCATTTTCTTTAAAAAAATGTGATGTGTCCACGTTGTGTTTCGGGGCGTTTCCTGTCACGGGCGCTAGGCCTACCCAAACAAGTGAGGTATAATTTTTATCGGGATACTTGGGGGAACGCTGGGTGGAAGGAAATTTGTGGCTCCTCTCAGATTCCAGAACTTTCTGTCACCATAATGTCATGAAAATGTGTTTTTTTAGCCAAATTTTGAGGTTTGCAAAGGATTCCCTAGGTGCCGGCTGAGCTAGAGGCCAAAATCTACAGGTAGGCACTTTGCAAAAAACACCTCTGTTTTCTTTAAAAAAATGTGATGTGTCCACGTTGCGTTTTGGGGCATTTCCTGTTGCGGGCGCTTGGCCTACCCACACAAGTGAGGTATCATTTTTATCGGGAGACTTGGAGGAACGCTGGCTGGAAGGAAATTTGTGGCTCCTCTCTGATTCTAGAACTTTCTTTCACCAAAATGTGAGGAAAATGTGTTTTTTTGGCCAAATTGTGAGGTTTGCAAAGGATTCTAGATAACAGAACCTGGTGAGAGCCCCACAAGTCACCCCATATTGGATTCCTCTAGGTCTCTAGTTTTAAAAAATGCACAGGTTTGGTAGGTTTCCCTAGGTGCCGGCTGAGCTAGAGGCCAAAATCTACAGGTAGGCACTTTGCAAAAAACACCTCTGTTTTCTTTAAAAAAATGTGATGTGTCCACGTTGCGTTTTGGGGCATTTCCTGTTGCGGGCGCTAGGCCTACCCACACAAGTGAGGTATCATTTTTATCGGGAGTCTTGGGGGAACGCTAGGTGGAAGTAAATTTGTGGCACCTCTCCGATTCCAGAACTTTCTGTCACCAAAATGTGAGGAAAATGTGTTTTTTTAGCCAAATTTTAAGGTTTGCAAAGGATTCTGGATAACAGAACCTCGTCAGAGCCCCACAAGTCACCCCATCTTGGATTCCCCTAGGTCTCTAGTTGTAAAAAATGCACAGGTTTGGTAGGTTTCCCTAGGTGCCGGCTGAGCTAGAGGTCAAAATCTACAGGTAGGCACTTTTCAAAAAACACCTCTGTTTTCTTTAAAAAAATGTGATGTGTCCACGTTGTGTTTCGGGGCGTTTCCTGTCACGGGCGCTAGGCCTACCCAAACAAGTGAGGTATAATTTTTATCGGGAGACTTGGGGGAACGCTGGGTGGAGGGAAATTTGTGGCTCCTCTCTGATTCTAGAACTTTCTTTCACCAAAATGTGAGGAAAATGTGTTTTTTTGGCCAAATTGTGAGGTTTACAAAGGATTCTGGGTAACAGAACCTGGTCAGAGACCCACAAGTCACCCCATCTTGGATTCCTCTAGGTCTCTAGTTTTCAAAAATGCACAGGTTTGGTAGGTTTCCCTAAGTGCCGGCTGAGCTAGAGGCCAAAATCTACAGGTAGGCACTTTGCAAAAAACACCTCTGTTTTCTTTAAAAGAATGTGATGTGTCCACGTTGCGTTTTTGGGCATTTCCTGTCGCGGGCGCTAGGCCTACCCACACAAGTGAGGTATCATTTTTATCGGGAGACTTGGGGGAACGCTAGGTGGAAGTAAATTTGTGGCTCCTCTCCGATTCCAGAACTTTCTGTCACCAAAATGTGAGGAAAACGTGTTTTTTTAGCCAAATTTTAAGGTTTGCAAAGGATTCTGGATAACAGAACCTGGTCAGAGCCCCACAAGTCACCCCATCTTGGATTCCCCTAGGTCTCTAGTTGTAAAAAATACACAGGTTTGGTAGGTTTCCCTAGGTGCCGGCTGAGCTAGAGGCCAAAATCTACAGGTAGGCACTTTTCAAAAAACACCTCTGTTTTCTTTCAAAAAATGTGATGTGTCCACAGTGTGTTTTGGGGCGTTTCCTGTCATGGGCGCTAGGCCTACCCAAACAAGTGAGGTATAATTTTTATCGGGATACTTGGGGGAACGCTGGGTGGAAGGAAATTTGTGGCTCCTCTCAGATTCCAGAACTTTCTGTCACCATAATGTCAGGAAAATGTGTTTTTTTAGCCAAATTTTGAGGTTTGCAAAGGATTCTGGATAACAGAACCTGGTCAGAGCCCCACAAGTCACCCCATCTGGGATTCCGCTAGGTCTCTATTTTTTAAAAATGCACAGGTTTGGTAGGTTTCCCTAGGTGCCGGCTGAGCTAGAGGCCAAAATCTACAGGTAGGCACTTTGCAAAAAACACCTCTGTTTTCTTTAAAAAAATGTGATGTGTCCACGTTGCGTTTTGGGGCATTTCCTGTCGCAGGCGCTAGGCCTACATACACAAGTGAGGTATCATTTTAATCGGAAGACTTGGGGGAAGCCTAGGTGGAAGTAAATTTGTGGCTCCTCTCTGATTCCAGAACTTTCTGTCACCAAAATGTGAGGAAAATGTGTTTTTTTAGCCACATTTTGAGGTTTGCAAAGGACTCTGGGTAACAGAACCTGGTCAGAGCCCCACAAGTCACCCCATCTTGGATTCCCCTAGGTCTCTAGTTTTCAAAAATGCACAGGTTTGGTAGGTTTCCCTAGGTGCCGGCTGAGATAGAGTCCAAAATCTACAGGCAGGGACTTTGCAAAAAACACCTCTGTTTTCTTAAAAAAAATGTGATGTGTCCACGTTGCGTTTTGGGGCATTTCCTGTCGCGGGCGCTAGGCCTACCCACACAAGTGAGGTATCATTTTTATCGGAAGACTTAGGGGAACGCTGGGTGGAAGGACATTTCTGGCTCCTCTCTGATTCCAGAACTTTCTGTCCCAGAAATGTGAGTAAAATGTGTTTTTTGGGCCAAAGTTTGAGGTTTGGAAAGGATTCTGGGTAACAGAACCTGGTCAGAGCCCCACAAGTCACCCCATCTTGGATTCCCCAAGGTCTCTACTTTTCAAAAATGCACAGGTTTGGTAGGTTTCCCTAGGTGCCGGCTGAGCTAGAGGCCAAAATCTACAGGTAGGCACTTTGCAAAAAACACCTCTGTTTTCTTTAAAAAAATGTGATGTGTCCACGTTGTGTTTTGGGGCGTTTCCTGTCACAGGCGCTAGGCCTACCCACACAAGTGAGGTATCATTTTTATCGGGAGACTTGGGGGAACGCTGGGTGGAAGGAAATTTGTGGCTCCTCTCTGATTCCAGAACTTTCTGTCACCAAAATGTGAGGAAAATGTGTTTTTTGGGCCAAATTTTGAGGTTTGCAAAGGATTCTGGATAACAGAACCAGGTCAGAGTCCCACAAGTCACCCCATCTTGGATTCCCCTAGGTCTCTAGTTTTAAAAAATGCACAGGTTTGGTAGGTTTCCCTAGGTGCCGGCTGAGCTACAGGCCAAAATCTACAGGTAGGCACTTTTCAAAAAACACATCTGTTTTCTTTCAAAAAATTTGATGTGTCCACGTTGTGTTTTGGGGCGTTTCCTGTCACGGGCGCTAGGCCTACCCAAACAAGTGAGGTATCATTTTTATCAGGATACTTGGGATAGCGCTGGGTGGAAGGAAATTTGTGGCTCCTCTCAGATTCCAGAACTTTCTGTCACCATAATGTCAGGAAAATGTGTTTTTTTAGCCAAAGTTTGAGGTTTGCAAAGGATTCTGGATAACAGAACCTGGTCAGAGCCCCACAAGTCACCCCATCTTGGATTCCCCTAGGTCTCTAGTTTAAAAAAATGCACAGGTTTGGTAGATTTCCCTAGGTGCCGGCTGAGCTAGAGGCCAAAATCTACAGGTAGGCACTTTGCAAAAAACACCTCTGTTTTCTTTCAAAAAATGTGATGTGTCCACGTTGCGTTTTGGGGCATTTCCTGTTGCGGGCGCTTGGCCTACCCACACAAGTGAGGTATCATTTTTATCGGGAGACTTGGGGGAACGCTGGGTGGAGGGAAATTTGTGGCTCCTCTCTGATTCTAGAACTTTCTTTTACCAAAATGTGAGGAAAATTTGTTTTTTTGGCCAAATTGTGAGGTTTGCAAAGGATTCTGGATAACAGAACCTGGTCAGAGCCCCACAAGTCACCCCATCTTGGATTCCCCAAGGTCTCTAGTTTAAAAAAATGCACAGGTTTGGTAGGTTTCCCTGGGTGCTGGCTAAGCTAGAGGCCAAAATCTACAGGTAGGCTCTTTTAAAAAAACACCTCTGTTTTCTTTAAAAAAATGTGATGTGTCCACGTTGTGTTTTGGGGCGTTTCCTGTCACGGGCGCTAGGCCTACCCAAACAAGTGAGGTATCATTTTTATCGGGATAATTGGGGGAACGCTGGGTGGAAGGAAATTTGTGGCTCCTCTCAGATTCCAGAACTTTCTGTCACCATAATGTCAGGAAAATGTGTTTTTTTAGCCAAATTTTGAGGATTGCAAAGGATTCTGGATAACAGAACCTGGTCAGAGCCCCACAAGTCACCCCATCTTGGATTCCCCTAGGTCTCTAGTTTTAAAAAATGCACAGGTTTGGTAGGTTTCCCTAGGTGCCGGCTGAGCTAGAGGCCAAAATCTACAGGTAGGCACTTTGCAAAAAACACCTCTGTTTTCTTTCAAAAAATGTGATGTGTCCACGTTGCGTTTTGGGGCATTTCCTGTTGCGGGCGCTTGGCCTACCCACACAAGTGAGGTATCATTTTTATCGGGATACTTGGGGGAACGCTGGGTGGAAGGAAATTTGTGGCTCCTCTCTGATTCTAGAACTTTCTTTCACCAAAATGTGAGGAAAATGTGTTTTTTTGGCCAAATTGTGAGCTTAACAAAGGATTCTGGGTAACAGAACCTGGTCAGAGCCCCACAAGTCACCCCATCTTGGATTCCTCTAGGTCTCTAGTTTTCAAAAATGCACAGGTTTGATAGGTGTCCCTAGGTGCCGGCTAAGCTAGAGGCCAAAATCTACAGGTAGGCACTTTGCAAAAAACACCTCTGTTTTCTTTAAAAAAATGTGATGTGTCCACGTTGCGTTTTGGGGCATTTCCTGTCGCGGGCGCTAGGCCTACCCACACAAGTGAGGTATCATTTTTATCGGAAGACTTGGGGGAACGCTAGGTGGAAGTAAATTTGTGGCTCCTCTCCGATTCCAGAACTTTCTGTCCCAGAAATGTGAGTAAAATGTGTTTTTTTGGCCAAAGTTTGAGGTTTGGAAAGGATTCTGGGTAACAGAACCTGGTCAGAGCCCCACAAGTCACCCCATCTTGGATTCCCCAAGGTCTCTACTTTTCAAAAATGCACAGGTTTGGTAGGTTTCCCTAGGTGCCGGCTGAGCTAGAGGCCAAAATCTACAGGTAGGCACTTTTCAAAAAACACCTCTGTTTTCTTTAAAAAAATGTGATGTGTCCACGTTGTGTTTTGGGGCGTTTCCTGTCACGGGCGCTAGGCCTACCCAAACAAGTGAGGTATAATTTTTATCGGGATACTTGGGGGAACGCTGGGTGGAAGGAAATTTGTGGCTCCTCTCAGATTCCAGAACTTTCTGTCACCATAATGTCAGGAAAATGTATTTTTTTGGCCAAATTTTGAGGTTTGCAAAGGATTCTGGATAACAGAACCTGGTCAGAGCCCCACAAGTCACCCCATCTTGGATTCCTCTAGGTCTCTATTTTTAAAAAATGCACAGGTTTGGTAGGTTTCCCTAGGTGCCGGCTTAGCTAGAGGCCAAAATCTACACGTAGGCACTTTGCAAAAAACACCTCTGTTTTCTTTAAAAAAATGTGATGTGTCCACGTTGCGTTTTGGGGCATTTCCTGTCGTGGGCGCTAGGCCTACCCACACAAGTGACGTATCATTTTTATCGGAAGACTTGGGGAAACGCTAGGTGGAAGTAAATTTGTGGCTCCTCTCCGATTCCAGAACTTTCTGTCACCAAAATGTGAGGAAAACGTGTTTTTTTTAGCCAAATTTTGAGGTTTGCAAAGGATTCTGGATAACAGAACCTGCTCAGAGCACCACAAGTCACCCCATCTTGGATTCCCCAAGGTCTCTAGTTTTAAAAAATGCACAAGTTTGGTAGGTTTCCCTAGGTGCCGGCTGAGCTAGAGGCCAAAATCTACAGGTAGGCACTTTTCAAAAAACACATCTGTTTTCTTTAAAAAAATGTGATGTGTCCACGTTGCGTTTTGGGTCATTTCCTGTTGCGGGCGCTTGGCCTACCCAAACAAGTGAGGTATAATTTTTATCGGGATACTTGGGGGAGCGCTGGGTGGAAGGAAATTTGTGGCTCCTCCCAGATTCCAGAACTTTCTGTCACCATAATGTCAGGAAAATGTGTTTTTTTAGCCAAATTTTGAGGTTTGCAAAGGATTCTGGATAACAGAACCTGGTCAGAGCCCCACAAGTCACCCCATCTTGGATTCCCCTAGGTCTCTAGTTTTAAAAAATGCACAGGTTTGGTAGGTTTCCCTAGGTGCCGGCTGAGCTAGAGGCCAAAATCTACAGGTAGGCACTTTGCAAAAAACACCTCTGTTTTCTTTAAAAAAATGTGATGTGTCCACGTTGCGTTTTGGGGCATTTCCTGTTGCGGGCGCTTGGCCTACCCACACAAGTGAGGTATCATTTTTATCGGGAGACTTGGGGGAACGCTAGGTGGAAGTAAATTTGTGGCTCCTCTCTGATTCTAGAACTTTCTTTTACCAAAATGTGAGGAAAATGTGGTTTTTTGGCCAAATTGTGAGGTTTGCAAAGGATTTTGGATAGCAGAACCTGGTCAGAGCCCCACAAGTCACCCCATCTTGGATTCCTCAAGGTCTCTAGTTTGAAAAAATGCACAGGTTTGGTAGGTTTCCCTAGGTGCCGGCTGAGCTAGAGGCCAAAATCTACAGGTAGGCACTTTTCAAAAAACACCCCTGTTTTCTTTAAAAAAATGTGATGTGTCCACGTTGTGATTTGGGGCGTTTCCTGTCACGGGCGCTAGGCCTACCCAAACATGTGAGGTATAATTTTTATCGGGATACTTGGGGGAACGCTGGGTGGAAGGAAATTTGTGGCTCCTCTCAGATTCCAGAACTTTCTGTCACCATAATGTCAGGAAAATGTGTTTTTTTGGCCAAATTTTGAGGTTTGCAAAGGATTCTGGATAACAGAACCTGGTCAGAGCCCCACATGTCACCCCATCTTGGATTCCTCTAGGTCTCTATTTTTAAAAAATGCACAGGTTTGGTAGGTTTCCCTAGGTGCCGGCTTAGCTAGAGGCCAAAATCTACAGGTAGGCACTTTGCAAAAAACACCTCTGTTTTCTTTAAAAAAATGTGATGTGTCCACGTTGCGTTTTGGGGCATTTCCTGTCGTGGGGGCTAGGCCTACCCACACAAGTGAGGTATCATTTTTATCGGAAGACTTGGGGAAACGCTAGGTGGAAGTAAATTTGTGGCTCCTCTCCGATTCCAGAACTTTCTGTCACCAAAATATGAGGAAAACGTGTTTTTTTAGCCAAATTTTGAGGTTTGCAAATGATTCTGGATAACAGAACCTGGTCAGAGCCCCACAAGTCACCCCATCTTGGATTCCCCTAGGTCTCTAGTTTAAAAAAATGCACAGGTTTGGTAGGTTTCCCTAGGTGCCGGCTGAGCTAGAGGCCAAAATCTACAGGTAGGCACTTTGCAAAAAACACCTCTGTTTTCTTTAAAAAAATGTGATGTGTCCACGTTGCGTTTTGGGTCATTTCCTGTTGCGGGCGCTTGGCCTACCCACACAAGTGAGGTATCATTTTTATCGGGAGACTTGGGGGAACGCTAGGTGGAAGTAAATTTGTGGCTCCTCTCTGATTCTAGAACTTTCTTTTACCAAAATGTGAGGAAAATGTGTTTTTTTGGCCAAATTGTGAGGTTTGCAAAGGATTCTGGATAACAGAACCTGGTCAGAGCCCCACAAGTCACCCCATCTTGGATTCCCCAAGGTCTCTAGTTTTAAAAAATGCACAGGTTTGGTAGGTTTCCCTAGGTGCCGGCTGAGCTAGAGGCCAAAATCTACAGGTAGGCACTTTTCAAAAAACACCTCTGTTTTCTTAAAAAAAATGTGATGTGTCCACGTTGTGTTTTGGGGCGTTTCCTGTCACGGGCGCTAGGCCTACCCAAACAAGTGAGGTATAATTTTTATCGGGATACTTGGGGGAACGCTTGGTGGAAGGAAATTTGTGGCTCCTCTCTGATTCTAGAACTTTCTTTTACCAAAATGTGAGGAAAATGTGTTTTTTTGGCCAAATTGTGAGGTTTGCAAAGGATTCTGGATAACAGAACCTGGTCAGAGCCCCACAAGTCACCCCATCTTGGATTCCCCAAGGTCTCTAGTTTTAAAAAATGCACAAGTTTGGTAGGTTTCCCTAGGTGCCGGCTGAGCTAGAGGCCAAAATCTACAGGTAGGCACTTTGCAAAAAACACCTCTGTTTTCTTTAAAAAAATGTGATGTGTCCGCGTTGCGTTTTGGGGCATTTCCTGTTGCGGGCGCTTGGCCTACCCACACAAGTGAGGTATCATTTTTATCGGGAGACTTGGGGGAACGCTGGGTGGAAGGATATTTGTGGCTCCTCTCAGATTCCAGAACATTCTGTCACCATAATGTCAGGAAAATTTGTTTTTTTAGCCAAATTTTGAGGTTTGCAAAGGATTCTGGATAACAGAACCTGGTCAGAGCCCCACATGTCACCCCATCTTGGATTCCCCTAGGTCTCTAGTTTTAAAAAATGCACAGGTTTGGTAGGTTTCCCTAGGTGCCAGCTGAGCTAGAGGCCAAAATCTACAGGTAGGCACTTTGCAAAAAACACCTCTGTTTTCTTTCAAAAAATGTGATGTGTCCACGCTGCGTTTTGGGTCATTTCCTGTTGCAGACGCTTGGCCTACCCACACAAGTGAGGTATCATTTTTATCGGGAGACTTGGGGGAAAGCTAGGTGGAAGTAAATTTGTGGCTCCTCTCTGATTCTAGAACTTTCTTTTACCAAAATGTGAGGAAAATGTGTTTTTTTGGCCAAATTGTGAGGTTTGCAAAGGATTCTGGATAACAGAACCTGGTCAGAGCCCCACAAGTCACCCCATCTTGGATTCCCCAAGGTCTCTAGTTTAAAAAAATGCACAGGTATGGTAGGTTTCCCTAGGTGCCGGATGAGCTAGAGGCCAAAATCTACAGGTAGGCACTTTTCAAAAAACAACTCTGTTTTCTTTAAAAAAATGTGATGTGTCCACGTTGTGTTTTGGGGCGTTTCCTGTCACGGGCGCTCGGCCTACCCAAACAAGTGAGGTATAATTTTTATCGGGATACTTGGGGGAACGCTTGGTGGAAGGAAATTTGTGGCTCCTCTCTGATTCTAGAACTTTCTTTTACCAAAATGTGAGGAAAATTTGTTTTTTTGGCCAAATTGTGAGGTTTGCAAAGGATTCTGGATAACAGAACCTGGTCAGAGCCCCACAAGTCACCCCATCTTGGATTCCCCAAGGTCTCTAGTTTTAAAAAATGCACAGGTTTGGTAGGTTTCCCTAGGTGCCGGCTGAGCTAGAGGCCAAAATCTACAGGTAGGCACTTTGCAAAAAACACCTCTGTTTTCTTTCAAAAAATGTGATGTGTCCACGTTGCGTTTTGGGGCATTTCCTGTTGCGGGCGCTTGGCCTACCCACACAAGTGAGGTATCATTTTTATCGGGAGACTTGGGGGAACGCTGGGTGGAGGGAAATTTGTGGCTCCTCTCTGATTCTAGAGCTTTCTTTTACCAAAATGTGTTTAAAATGTGTTTTTTTGGCCAAATTGTGAGGTTTGCAAAGGATTCTGGATAACAGAACCTGGTCAGAGCCCCACAAGTCACCCCATCTTGGATTCCCCAAGGTCTCTAGTTTTAAAAAATGCACAGGTTTGGTAGGTTTCCCTAGTTGCCGGCTGAGCTAGAGGCCAAAATCTACAGGTAGGCACTTTGCAAAAAACACCTCTGTTTTCTTTAAAAAAATGTGATGTGTCCACGTTGTGTTTTGGGGCGTTTCCTGTCACGGGCGCTAGGCCTACCCAAACAAGTGAGGTATAATTTTTATCGGGATACTTGGGGGAACGCTGGGTGTAAGGAAATTTGTGGCTCCTCTCTGATTCTAGAACTTTCTTTTACCAAAATGTGAGGAAAATGTGTTTTTTTGGCCAAATTGTGAGGTTTGCAAAGGATTCTGGATAACAGAACCTGGTCAGAGCCCCACAAGTCACCCCATCTTGGATTCCCCAAGGTCTCTAGTTTTAAAAAATGCACAGGTTTGGTAGGTTTCCCTAGGTGCCGGCTGAGCTAGAGGCCAAAATCTACAGGTAGGCACTTTGCAAAAAACACCTCTGTTTTCTTTAAAAAAATGTGATGTGTCCACGTTGCGTTTTGGGGCATTTCCTGTTGCGGGCGCTTGGCCTACCCTCACAAGTGAGGTATCATTTTTATCGGGAGAATTGGGGGAACGCTGGGTGGAAGGAAATTTGTGGCTCCTCTCAGATTCCAGAACTTTCTGTCACCATAATGTCAGGAAAATGTGTTTTTTTAGCCAAATTTTGAGGTTTGCAAAGGATTCTGGATAACAGAACCTGGTCAGAGCCCCACAAGTCACCCCATCTTGGATTCCCCTAGGTCTCTAGTTTTAAAAAATGCACAGGTTTGGTAGGTTTCCCTATGTGCCAGCTGAGCTAGAGGCCAAAATCTACAGGTAGGCACTTTGCAAAAAACACCTCTGTTTTCTTTCAAAAAATGTGATGTGTCCACGCTGCGTTTTGGGTAATTTCCTGTTGCGGGCGCTTGGCCTACCCACACAAGTGAGGTATCATTTTTATCGGGAGACTTGGGGGAAAGCTAGGTGGAAGTAAATTTGTGGCTCCTCTCTGATTCTAGAACTTTCTTTTACCAAAATGTGAGGAAAATGTCTTTTTTTGGCCAAATTGTGAGGTTTGCAAAGGATTCTGGATAACAGAACCTGGTCAGAGCCCCACAAGTCACCCCATCTTGGATTACCCAAGGTCTCTAGTTTTAAAAAATGCACAGGTTTGGTAGGTTTCCCTAGGTGCCGGCTGAGCTAGAGGCCAAAATCTACAGGTAGGCACTTTTCAAAAAACACCTCTGTTTTCTTTAAAAAAATGTGATGTGTCCACGTTGTGTTTTGGGGCGTTTCCTGTCACGGGCGCTAGGCCTACCCAAACAAGTGAGGTATAATTTTTATCGGGATACTTGGGGGAACGCTTGGTGGAAGGAAATTTGTGGCTCCTCTCTGACTCTAGAACTTTCTTTTACCAAAATGTGAGGAAAATGTGTTTTTTTGGCCAAATTGTGAGGTTTGCAAAGGATTCTGGATAACAGAACCTGGTCAGAGCCCCACAAGTCACCCCATCTTGGATTCCCCAAGGTCTCTAGTTTTAAAAAATGCACAGGTTTGGTAGGTTTCCCTAGGTGCCGGCTGAGCTAGAGTCCAAAATCTACAGGTAGGCACTTTGCAAGAAACACCTCTGTTTTCTTTAAAAAAATGTGATGTGTCCACGTTGTGTTTTGGGGCGTTTCCTGTCACGGGCGCTAGGCCTACCCAAACAAGTGAGGTATAATTTTTATTGGGATACTTGAGGGAACGCTGGGTGGAAGGAAATTTGTGGCTCCTCTCAGATTCCAGAACTGTCTGTCACCATAATGTCAGGAAAATGTGTTTTTTTAGCCAAATTTTGAGGTTTGCAAAGGATTCTGGATAACAGAACCTGGTCAGAGCCCCACAAGTCACCCCATCTTGGATTCCCCTAGGTCTCTAGTTTTAAAAAATGCACAGGTTTGGTAGGTTTCCCTAGGTGCCGGCTGAGCTAGAGGCCAAAATCTACAGGTAGGCACTTTGCAAAAAACACCTCTGTTTTCTTTAAAAAAATGTGATGTGTCCACGTTGCGTTTTGGGGCATTTCCTGTCGCGGGCGCTAGGCCTACCCACACAAGTGAGGTATCATTTTTATCGGAAGACTTGGGGGAACGCTAGGTGGAAGTAAATTTGTGGCTCCTCTCCGATTCCAGAACTTTCTGTCACCAAAATGTGAGGAAAACGTGTTTTTTTAGCCAAATTTTGAGGTTTGCAAAGGATTCGGGATACCAGAACCTGCTCAGAGCCACACACGTCACCCAATCTTGGATTCCCCAAGGTCTCTAGTTTTAAAAAATGCACAGGTTTGGTAGGTTTCCCTAGGTGCCGGCTGAGCTAGAGGCCAAAATCTACAGGTAGGCACTTTGCAAAAAACACCTCTGTTTTCTTTAAAAAAATGTGATGTGTCCACGTTGTGTTTTGGGGCGTTTCCTGTCACGGGCGCTAGGCCTACCCAAACAAGTGAGGTATAATTTTTATCAGGATACTTGGGGGAACGCTGGGTGGAAGGAAATTTGTGGCTCCTCTCAGATTCCAGAACTTTCTGTCACCATAATGTCAGGAAAATGTGTTTTTTTAGCCAAATTTTGAGGTTTGCAAAGGATTCTGGATAACAGAACCTGGTCAGAGCCCCACAAGTCACCCCATCTTGGATTCCCCTAGGTCTGTAGTTTTAAAAAATGCACAGGTTTGGTAGGTTTCCCTAGGTGCCGGCTGAGCTAGAGGCCAAAATCTACAGGTAGGCACTTTGCAAAAAACACCTCTGTTTTCTTTAAAAAAATGTGATGTGTCCACGTTGTGTTTTGGGGCATTTCCTGTTGCGGGCGCTTGGTCTACCCACACAAGTGAGGTATCATTTTTATCGGGAGACTTGGGGGAACGCTGGGTGGAGGGAAATTTGTGGCTCCTCTCTGATTCTAGAACTTTCTTTCACCAAAATGTGAGGAAAATGTTTTTTTTGGGCCAAATTGTGAGGTTTACAAAGGATTCTGGGTAACAGAACCTGGTCAGAGCCCCACAAGTCACCCCATCTTGGATTCCTCTAGGTCTCTAGTTTTCAAAAATGCCCAGGTTTGGTAGGTTTCCCTAGGTGCCGGCTGAGCTAGAGGCCAAAATCTACAGGTAGGCACTTTGCAAAAAACACCTCTGTTTTCTTTAAAAAAATTTGATGTGTCCACGTTGCGTTTTGGGGCATTTCCTGTCGCGGGCGCTAGGCCTACCCACACAAGTGAGGTATCATTTTTATCGGAAGACTTGGGGGAACGCTAGGTGGAAGTAAATTTGTGGCTCCTCTCCGATTCCAGAACTTTCTGTCACCAAAATGTGAGGAAAACGTGTTTTTTTAGCCAAATTTTGAGGTTTGCAAAGGATTCTGGATAACAGAACCTGGTCAGAGCCCCACAAGTCACCCCATCTTGGATTCCCCAAGGTCTCTAGTTTTAAAAAATGCACAGGTTTGGTAGGTTTCGCTAGGTGCCGGCTGAGCTAGAGGCCAAAATCTACAGGTAGGCACTTTTCAAAAAACACCTCTGTTTTCTTTAAAAAAATGTGATGTGTCCACGTTGTGTTTTGGGGCGTTTCCTGTCACGGGCGCTAGGCCTACCCAAACAAGTGAGGTATAATTTTTATCGGGATACTTGGGGGAACGCTTGGTGGAAGGAAATTTGTGGCTCCTCACTGATTCTAGAACTTTCTGTTACCAAAATGTGAGGAAATGCGTTTTTTTGGCCAAATTGTGAGGTTTGCAAAGGATTCTGGATAACAGAACCTGGTCAGAGCCCCACAAGTCACCCCATCTTGGATTCCCCAAGGTCTCTAGTTTTAAAAAATGCACAGGTTTGGTAGGTTTCCCTAGGTGCCGGCTGAGCTAGAGGCCAAAATCTACAGGTAGGCACTTTGCAAAAAACACCTCTGTTTTCTTTCAAAAAATGTGATGTGTCCACGTTGCGTTTTGGGGCATTTCCTGTTGCGGGCGCTTGGCCTACCCACACAAGTGAGGTATAATTTTTATCGGGAGACTTGGGGGAACGCTGGGTGGAAGGAAATTTGTGGCTCCTCTCAGATTCCAGAACTTTCTGTCACCATAATGTCAGGAAAATGTGTTTTTTAGCCAAATTTTGAGGTTTGCAAAGGATTCTGGATAACAGAACCTGGTCAGAGCTCCACAAGTCACCCCATCTTGGATTCCCCTAGGTCTCTAGTTTTAAAAAATGCACAGGTTTGGTAGGTTTCCCTAGGTGCCGGCTGAGCTAGAGGCCAAAATCTACAGGTAGGCACTTTGCAAAAAACACCTCTGTTTTCTTTAAAAAAATGTGATGTGTCCACGTTGCGTTTTGGGGCATTTCCTGTTGCGGGCGCTTGGCCTACCCACACAAGTGAGGTATCATTTTTATCGGGATACTTGGGGGAACGCTGGGTGGAATAAATTTGTGGCTCCTCTCAGATTCCAGAACTTTCTGTCACCATAATGTCAGGAAAATGTGTTTTTTTAGCCAAATTGTGAGGTTTGCAAAGGATTCTGGATAACAGAACCTGGTCAGAGCCCCACAAGTCACCCCATCTTGGATTCCGCTAGGTCTCTAGTTTTAAAAAATGCACAGGTGTGGTAGGTTTCCCTAGGTGCCGGCTGAGCTAGAGGCCAAAATCTACAGGTAGGCACTTTGCAAAAAACACCTCTGTTTTCTTTAAAAAAATGTGATGTGTCCATGTTGCGTTTTGGGGCATTTCCTGTTGCGGGCGCTTGGCCTACCCACACAAGTGAGGTATCATTTTTATCGGGAAACTTGGGGGAACGCTGGGTGGAAGGAAATTTGTGGCTCCTCTCTGATTCTAGAACTTTCTTTTACCAAAATGTGAGGAAAATGTGTTTTTTTAGCCAAATTGTGAGGTTTGCAAAGGATTCTGGATAACAGAACCTGGTCAGAGCCCCACAAGTCAACCCATCTTGGATTCCCCAAGGTCTCTAGTTTAAAAAAATGCACAGGTTTGGTAGGTTTCCCTAGGTGCCGGCTGAGCTAGAGGCCAAAATCTACAGGTAGGCACTTTTCAAAAAACACATCTGTTTTCTTTAAAATAATGTGATGTGTCCACGTTGTGTTTTGGGGCGTTTTCTGTCACGGGCGCTAGGCCTACCCAAACAAGTGAGGTATAATTTTTATCGGGATACTTGGGGGAGCGCTGGGTGGAAGGAAATTTGTGGCTCCTCTCAGATTCCTGAACTTTCTGTCACCATAATGTCAGGAAAATGTGTTTTTTTAGCCAAATTTTGAGGTTTGCAAATGATTCTGGATAACAGAACCTGGTCAGAGCCCCACAAGTCACCCCATCTTGGATTCCCCTAGGTCTCTAGTTTTAAAAAATGCACAGGTTTGGTAGGTTTCCCTAGGTGCCGGCTGAGCTAGAGGCCAAAATCTACAGGTAGGCACTTTGCAAAAAACACCTCTATTTTCTTTCAAAAAATGTGATGTGTCCACGTTGTGTTTTGGGGCGTTTCCTGTTGCGTGCGCTTGGCCTACCCACACAAGTGAGGTATCATTTTTATCGGGAGACTTGGGGGAATGCTGGGTGGAGGGAAATTTGTGGCTCCTCTCTGATTCTAGAACTTTCTTTTACCAAAATGTGAGGAAAATTTGTTTTTTTGGCCAAATTGTGAGGTTTGCAAAGGGTTCTGGATAACAGAACCTGGTCAGAGCCCCACAAGTCACCCCATCTTGGATTCCCCAAGGTCTCTAGTTTTAAAAAATGCACAGGTTTGGTAGGTTTCCCCAGGTGCCGGCTGAGCTAGAGGCCAAAATCTACAGGTAGGCACTTTTAAAAAAAAACCTCTGTTTTCTTTAAAAAAATGTAATGTGTCCACGTTGTGTTTTGGGGCGTTTCCTGTCACGGGCGCTAGGCCTTCCCAAACAAGTGAGGTATAATTTTTATCGGGATACTTGGGGGAGCGCTGGGTGGAAGGAAATTTGTGGCTCCTCTCAGATTCCAGAACTTTCTGTCACCATAATGTCATGAAAATGTGTTTTTTTAGCCAAATTTTGAGGTTTGCAAAGGATTCTGGATAACAGAACCTGGTCAGAGCCCCACAAGTCACCCCATCTTGGATTCCCCTAGGTCTCTAGTTTTAAAAAATGCACAGGTTTGGTAGGTTTCCTTAGGTGCCGGCTGAGCTAGAGGCCAAAATCTACAGGTAGGCACTTTGCAAAAAACACCTCTGTTTTCTTTAAAAAAATGTGATGTGTCCACATTGCGTTTTGGGGCATTTCCTGTTGCGGGCGCTTGGCCTACCCCCACAAGTGAGGTATCATTTTTATCGGAAGACTTGGGGGAACGCTAGGTGGAAGTAAATTTGTGGCTCCTCTCTGATTCCAGAACTTTCTGTCACCAAAATGTGAGGAAAACGTGTTTTTTTAGCCAAATTTTGAGGTTTGCAAAGGATTCTGGATAACAGAACCTGCTCAGAGCCCCACAAGTCACCCCATCTTGGATTCCCCAAGGTCTCTAGTTTTAAAAAATGAACAGGTTTGGTAGGTTTCCCTAGGTGCCGGCTGAGCTAGAGTCCAAAATCTACAGGTAGGCACTTTGCAAAAAACACCTCTGTTTTCTTTAAAAAAATGTGATGTGTCCACGTTGCATTTTGGGGCATTTCCTGTCGCGGGCGCTAGGCCTACCCACACAAGTGAGGTATTATTTTTATCGGAAGACTTGGGGGAACGCTAGGTGGAAGTAAATTTGTGGCTCCTCTCCGATTCCAGAACTTTCTGTCACCAAAATGTAATGAAAACGTGTTTTTTTAGCCAAATTTTAAGGTTTACAAAGGATTCTGGATAACAGAACCTGGTCAGAGCCCCACAAGTCACCCCATCTTGGATTCCCCTAGGTCTCTAGTTTTAAAAAATGCACAGGTTTGGTAGGTTTCCCTAGGTGCCGGCTGAGCTAGAGGCCAAAATCTACAGGTAGGCACTTTTCAAAAAACACCTCTGTTTTCTTTAAAAAAATGTGATGTGTCCACGTTGTGTTTTGGGGCGTTTCCTGTCACAGGCGCTAGGCCTACCCAAACAAGTGAGGTATCATTTTTATCGGGATACTTGGGGGAACGCTGGGTGGAAGGAAATTTGTGGCTCTTCTCAGATTCCAGAACTTTCTGTCACCATAATGTGAGGAAAATGTGTTTTTTTAGCCAAATTTTGAGGTTTGCAAAGGATTCTGGGTAACAGAACCTGGTCAGAGCCCCACAAGTCACTCCATCTTGGATTCCCCTAGGTCTCTAGTTTTCAAAAATGCACAGGTTTGGTAGGTTTCCCTAAGTGCCGGCTGAGATAGAGGCCAAAATCTATAGGTAGGAACTTTGCAAAAAACACCTCTGTTTTCTTAAAAAAAATGTGATGTGTCCGCGTTGTGTTTCGGGGCGTTTCCTGTCACGGGCGCTTGGCCTACCCAAACAAGTGAGGTATAATTTTTATCGGGATACTTGGGGGAACGCTGGGTGGAAGGAAATTTGTGGCTCCTCTCAGATTCCAGAACTTTCTGTCACCATAATGTCATGAAAATGTGTTTTTTTAGCCAAATTTTGAGGTTTGCAAAGGATTCTGGATAACAGAACCTGGTCAGAGCCCCACAAGTCACCCCATCTTGGATTCCCCTAGGTCTCTAGTTTTAAAAAATGCACAGGTTTGGTAGGTTTCCTTAGGTGCCGGCTGAGCTAGAGGCCAAAATCTACAGGTAGGCACTTTGCAAAAAACACCTCTGTTTTCTTTAAAAAAATGTGATGTGTCCACATTGCGTTTTGGGGCATTTCCTGTTGCGGGCGCTTGGCCTACCCCCACAAGTGAGGTATCATTTTTATCGGAAGACTTGGGGGAATGCTAGGTGGAAGTAAATTTGTGGCTCCTCTCTGATTCCAGAACTTTCTGTCACCAAAATGTGAGGAAAACGTGTTTTTTTAGCCAAATTTTGAGGTTTGCAAAGGATTCTGGATAACAGAACCTGCTCAGAGCCCCACAAGTCACCCCATCTTGGATTCCCCAAGGTCTCTAGTTTTAAAAAATGAACAGGTTTGGTAGGTTTCCCTAGGTGCCGGCTGAGCTAGAGTCCAAAATCTACAGGTAGGCACTTTGCAAAAAACACCTCTGTTTTCTTTAAAAAAATGTGATGTGTCCACGTTGCATTTTGGGGCATTTCCTGTCGCGGGCGCTAGGCCTACCCACACAAGTGAGGTATTATTTTTATCGGAAGACTTGGGGGAACGCTAGGTGGAAGTAAATTTGTGGCTCCTCTCCGATTCCAGAACTTTCTGTCACCAAAATGTAATGATCACGTGTTTTTTTAGCCAAATTTTAAGGTTTACAAAGGATTCTGGATAACAGAACCTGGTCAGAGACCCACAAGTCACCCCATCTTGGATTCCCCTAGGTCTCTAGTTTTAAAAAATGCACAGGTTTGGTAGGTTTCCCTAGGTGCCGGCTGAGCTAGAGGCCAAAATCTACAGGTAGGCACTTTTCAAAAAACACCTCTGTTTTCTTTAAAAAAATGTGATGTGTCCACGTTGTGTTTTGGGGCGTTTCCTGTCACGGGCGCTAGGCCTACCCAAACAAGTGAGGTATCATTTTTATCGGGATACTTGGGGGAACGCTGGGTGGAAGGAAATTTGTGGCTCTTCTCAGATTCCAGAACTTTCTGTCACCATAATGTGAGGAAAATGTGTTTTTTTAGCCAAATTTTGAGGTTTGCAAAGGATTCTGGGTAACAGAACCTGGTCAGAGCCCCACAAGTCACTCCATCTTGGATTCCCCTAGATCTCTAGTTTTCAAAAATGCACAGGTTTGGTAGGTTTCCCTAAGTGCCGGCTGAGATAGAGGCCAAAATCTATAGGTAGGAACTTTGCAAAAAACACCTCTGTTTTCTTAAAAAAAATGTGATGTGTCTGCGTTGTGTTTCGGGGCGTTTCCTGTCACGGGCGCTAGGCCTACCCAAACAAGTGAGGTATAATTTTTATCGGGATACTTGGGGGAACGCTGGGTGGATGGAAATTTGTGGCTCCTCTCAGATTCCAGAACTTTCTGTCACCATAATGTCATGAAAATGTGTTTTTTTAGCCAAATTTTGAGGTTTGCAAAGGATTCTGGATAACAGAACCTGGTCAGAGCCCCACAAGTCACCCCATCTTGGATTCCCCTAGGTCTCTAGTTTTAAAAAATGCACAGGTTTGGTAGGTTTCCTTAGGTGCCGGCTGAGCTAGAGGCCAAAATCTACAGGTAGGCACTTTGCAAAAAACACCTCTGTTTTCTTTAAAAAAATGTGATGTGTCCACATTGCGTTTTGGGGCATTTCCTGTTGCGGGCGCTTGGCCTTCCCCCACAAGTGAGGTATCATTTTTATCGGAAGACTTGGGGGAACGCTAGGTGGAAGTAAATTTGTGGCTCCTCTCTGATTCCAGAACTTTCTGTCACCAAAATGTGAGGAAAACGTGTTTTTTTAGCCAAATTTTGAGGTTTGCAAAGTATTCTGGATAACAGAACCTGCTCAAAGCCCCACAAGTCACCCCATCTTGGATTCCCCAAGGTCTCTAGTTTTAAAAAATGAACAGGTTTGGTAGGTTTCCCTAGGTGCCGGCTGAGCTAGAGTCCAAAATCTACAGGTAGGCACTTTGCAAAAAACACCTCTGTTTTCTTTAAAAAAATGTGATGTGTCCACGTTGCATTTTGGGGCATTTCCTGTCGCGGGCGCTAGGCCTACCCACACAAGTGAGGTATTATTTTTATCGGAAGACTTGGGGGAACGCTAGGTGGAAGTAAATTTGTGGCTCCTCTCCGATTCCAGAACTTTCTGTCACCAAAATGTAATGAAAACGTGTTTTTTTAGCCAAATTTTAAGGTTTACAAAGGATTCTGGATAACAGAACCTGGTCAGAGCCCCACAAGTCACCCCATCTTGGATTCCCCTGGGTCTCTAGTTTTAAAAAATGCACAGGTTTGGTAGGTTTCCCTAGGTGCCGGCTGAGCTAGAGGCCAAAATCTACAGGTAGGCACTTTGCAAAAAACACCTCTGTTTTCTTTCAAAAAATTTGATGTGTCCACGTTGCGTTTTGGGGCATTTCCTGTTGCGGGCGCTTGGCCTACCCACACAAGGGAGGTATCATTTTTATCGGGAGACTTGGGGGAACGCTGGGTGGAAGGAAATTTGTGGCTTCTCTCTGATTCTAGAACTTTCTTTCACCAAAATGTGAGGAAAATGTTTTTTTTTGGCCAAATTGTGAGGTTTACAAAGGATTCTGGGTAACAGAACCTGGTCAGAGCCCCACAAGTCACCCCATCTTGGATTCCTCTAGGTCTCTAGTTTTCAAAAATGCACAGGTTTGGTAGGTTTCCCTAGGTGCCGGCTGAGCTAGAGGCCAAAATCTACAGGTCGGCACTTTGCAAAAAACACCTCTGTTTTCTTTCAAAAAATGTGATGTGTCCACGTTGCGTTTTGGGGCATTTCCTGTCGCGGGCGCTAGGCCTATCCACACAAGTGAGGTATCATTTTTATCGGAAGACTTGGGGGAACGCTAGGTGGAAGTAAATATGTGGCTCCTCTCCGATTCCAGAACTTTCTGTCACCAAAATGTGAGGAAAACGTGTTTTTTTAGCCAAATTTTGAGGTTTGCAAAGGATTCTGGATAACAGAACCTGCTCAGAGCCCCACAAGTCACCCCATCTTGGATTCCCCAAGGTCTCTAGTTTTAAAAAATGCACAGGTTTGGTAGGTTTCCCTAGGTGCCGGCTGAGCTAGAGGCCAAAATCTACAGGTAGGCACTTTTCAAAAAACACCTCTGTTTTCTTTAAAAAAATGTGATGTGTCCACGTTGTGTTTTGGGGCGTTTCCTGTCACGGGCGCTAGGCCTACCCAAACAAGTGAGGTATCATTTTTATCGGGATACTTGGGGGAACGCTGGGTGGAAGGAAATTTGTGGCTCCTCTCAGATTCCAGAACTTTCTGTCACCAAAATGTGAGGAAAATGTGTTTTTTTAGCCAAATTTTGAGGTTTGCAAAGGACTCTGGGTAACAGAACCTGGTCAGAGCCCCCAAGTCACCCCATCTTGGATTCCCCTAGGTCTCTAGTTTTCAAAAATGCACAGGTTTGGTAGGTTTCCATAGGTGCCGGCTGAGATAGAGGCCAAAATCTACAGGCAGGCACTTTGCAAAAAACACCTCTGTTTTCTTTAAAAAAATGTGATGTGTCCACGTTGCATTTTGGGGCATTTCCTGTCGCGGGCGCTAGGCCTACCCACACAAGTGAGGTATAATTTTTATCGGAAGACTTGGGGGAACGCTAGGTGGAAGTAAATTTGTGGCTCCTCTCTGATTCCAGAACTTTCTGTCACCAAAATGTGAGGAAAACGTGTTTTTTTAGCCAAATTTTGAGGTTTGCAAAGGATTCTGGATAACAGAACCTGCTCAGAGCCCCACAAGTCACCCCATCTTGGATTCCCCAAGGTCTCTAGTTTTAAAAAATGCACAGGTTTGGTAGGTTTCCCTAGGTGCCGGCTGAGCTAGAGTCCAAAATCTACAGGTAGGCACTTTGCAAAAAACACCTCTGTTTTCTTTAAAAAAATGTGATGTGTCCACGTTGCATTTTGGGGCATTTCCTGTCGCGGGCGCTAGGCCTACCCACACAAGTGAGGTATTATTTTTATCGGAAGACTTGGGGGAACGCTAGGTGGAAGTAAATTTGTGGCTCCTCTCCGATTCCAGAACTTTCTGTCACCAAAATGTAATGAAAACGTGTTTTTTTAGCCAAATTTTAAGGTTTACAAAGGATTCTGGATAACAGAACCTGGTCAGAGCCCCACAAGTCACCCCATCTTGGATTCCCCTAGGTCTCTAGTTTTAAAAAATGCACAGGTTTGGTAGGTTTCCCTAGGTGCCGGCTGAGCTAGAGGCCTAAATCTACAGGTAGGCACTTTTCAAAAAACACCTCTGTTTTCTTTAAAAAAATGTGATGTGTCCACGTTGTGTTTTGGGGCGTTTCCTGTCACGGGCGCTAGGCCTACCCAAACAAGTGAGGTATCATTTTTATCGGGATACTTGGGGGAACGCTGGGTGGAAGGAAATTTGTGGCTCTTCTCAGATTCCAGAACTTTCTGTCACCATAATGTGAGGAAAATGTGTTTTTTTAGCCAAATTTTGAGGTTTGCAAAGGATTCTGGGTAACAGAACCTGGTCAGAGCCCCACAAGTCACTCCATCTTGGATTCCCCTAGATCTCTAGTTTTAAAAAATGCACAGGTTTGGTAGGTTTCCCTAAGTGCCGGCTGAGATAGAGGCCAAAATCTATAGGTAGGAACTTTGCAAAAAACACCTCTGTTTTCTTTAAAAAAATGTGATGTGTCCGCGTTGTGTTTCGGGGCGTTTCCTGTCACGGGCGCTAGGCCTACCCAAACAAGTGAGGTATAATTTTTATCGGGATACTTGGGGGAACTCTGGGTGGAAGGAAATTTGTGGCTCCTCTCAGATTCCAGAACTTTCTGTCACCATAATGTCATGAAAATGTGTTTTTTTAGCCAAATTTTGAGGTTTGCAAAGGATTCTGGATAACAGAACCTGGTCAGAGCCCCACAAGTCACCCCATCTTGGATTCCCCTAGGTCTCTAGTTTTAAAAAATGCACAGGTTTGGTAGGTTTCCTTAGGTGCCGGCTGAGCTAGAGGCCAAAATCTACAGGTAGGCACTTTGCAAAAAACACCTCTGTTTTCTTTAAAAAAATGTGATGTGTCCACATTGCGTTTTGGGGCATTTCCTGTTGCGGGCGCTTGGCCTTCCCCCACAAGTGAGGTATCATTTTTATCGGAAGACTTGGGGGAACGCTAGGTGGAAGTAAATTTGTGGCTCCTCTCTGATTCCAGAACTTTCTGTCACCAAAATGTGAGGAAAACGTGTTTTTTTAGCCAAATTTTGAGGTTTGCAAAGGATTCTGGATAACAGAACCTGCTCAGAGCCCCACAAGTCACCCCATCTTGGATTCCCCAAGGTCTCTAGTTTTAAAAAATGAACAGGTTTGGTAGGTTTCCCTAGGTGCCGGCTGAGCTAGAGTCCAAAATCTACAGGTAGGTACTTTGCAAAAAACACCTCTGTTTTCTTTAAAAAAATGTGATGTGTCCACGTTGCATTTTGGGGCATTTCCTGTCGCGGGCGCTAGGCCTACCCACACAAGTGAGGTATTATTTTTATCGGAAGACTTGGGGGAACGCTAGGTGGAAGTAAATTTGTGGCTCCTCTCCGATTCCAGAACTTTCTGTCACTAAAATGTAATGAAAACGTGTTTTTTTAGCCAAATTTTAAGGTTTACAAAGGATTCTGGATAACAGAACCTGGTCAGAGCCCCACAAGTCACCCCATCTTGGATTCCCCTAGGTCTCTAGTTTTAAAAAATGCACAGGTTTGGTAGGTTTCCCTAGGTGCCGGCTGAGCTAGAGGCCAAAATCTACAGGTAGGCACTTTTCAAAAAACACCTCTGTTTTCTTTAAAAAAATGTGATGTGTCCACGTTGTGTTTTGGGGCGTTTCCTGTCACGGGCGCTAGGCCTACCCAAACAAGTGAGGTATCATTTTTATCGGGATACTTGGGGGAACGCTGGGTGGAAGGAAATTTGTGGCTCTTCTCAGATTCCAGAACTTTCTGTCACCATAATGTGAGGAAAATGTGTTTTTTTAGCCAAATTTTGAGGTTTGCAAAGGATTCTGGGTAACAGAACCTGGTCAGAGCCCCACAAGTCACTCCATCTTGGATTCCCCTAGATCTCTAGTTTTCAAAAATGCACAGGTTTGGTAGGTTTCCCTAAGTGCCGGCTGAGATAGAGGCCAAAATCTATAGGTAGGAACTTTGCAAAAAACACCTCTGTTTTCTTAAAAAAAATGTGATGTGTCTGCGTTGTGTTTCGGGGCGTTTCCTGTCACGGGCGCTAGGCCTACCCAAACAAGTGAGGTATAATTTTTATCGGGATACTTGGGGGAACGCTGGGTGGATGGAAATTTGTGGCTCCTCTCAGATTCCAGAACTTTCTGTCACCATAATGTCATGAAAATGTGTTTTTTTAGCCAAATTTTGAGGTTTGCAAAGGATTCTGGATAACAGAACCTGGTCAGAGCCCCACAAGTCACCCCATCTTGGATTCCCCTAGGTCTCTAGTTTTAAAAAATGCACAGGTTTGGTAGGTTTCCTTAGGTGCCGGCTGAGCTAGAGGCCAAAATCTACAGGTAGGCACTTTGCAAAAAACACCTCTGTTTTCTTTAAAAAAATGTGATGTGTCCACATTGCGTTTTGGGGCATTTCCTGTTGCGGGCGCTTGGCCTTCCCCCACAAGTGAGGTATCATTTTTATCGGAAGACTTGGGGGAACGCTAGGTGGAAGTAAATTTGTGGCTCCTCTCTGATTCCAGAACTTTCTGTCACCAAAATGTGAGGAAAACGTGTTTTTTTAGCCAAATTTTGAGGTTTGCAAAGTATTCTGGATAACAGAACCTGCTCAGAGCCCCACAAGTCACCCCATCTTGGATTCCCCAAGGTCTCTAGTTTTAAAAAATGAACAGGTTTGGTAGGTTTCCCTAGGTGCCGGCTGAGCTAGAGTCCAAAATCTACAGGTAGGCACTTTGCAAAAAACACCTCTGTTTTCTTTAAAAAAATGTGATGTGTCCACGTTGCATTTTGGGGCATTTCCTGTCGCGGGCGCTAGGCCTACCCACACAAGTGAGGTATTATTTTTATCGGAAGACTTGGGGGAACGCTAGGTGGAAGTAAATTCGTGGCTCCTCTCCGATTCCAGAACTTTCTGTCACCAAAATGTAATGAAAACGTGTTTTTTTAGCCAAATTTTAAGGTTTACAAAGGATTCTGGATAACAGAACCTGGTCAGAGCCCCACAAGTCACCCCATCTTGGATTCCCCTAGGTCTCTAGTTTTAAAAAATGCACAGGTTTGGTAGGTTTCCCTAGGTGCCTGCTGAGCTAGAGGCCAAAATCTACAGGTAGGCACTTTGCAAAAAACAACTCTGTTTTCTTTCAAAAAATTTGATGTGTCCACGTTGCGTTTTGGGGCATTTCCTGTTGCGGGCGCTTGGCCTACCCACACAAGGGAGGTATCATTTTTATCGGGAGACTTGGGGGAACGCTGGGTGGAAGGAAATTTGTGGCTTCTCTCTGATTCTAGAACTTTCTTTCACCAAAATGTGAGGAAAATGTTTTTTTTTGGCCAAATTGTGAGGTTTACAAAGGATTCTGGGTAACAGAACCTGGTCAGAGCCCCACAAGTCACCCCATCTTGGATTCCTCTAGGTCTCTAGTTTTCAAAAATGCACAGGTTTGGTAGGTTTCCCTAGGTGCCGGCTGAGCTAGAGGCCAAAATCTACAGGTCGGCACTTTGCAAAAAACACCTCTGTTTTCTTTCAAAAAATGTGATGTGTCCACGTTGCGTTTTGGGGCATTTCCTGTCGCGGGCGCTAGGCCTATCCACACAAGTGAGGTATCATTTTTATCGGAAGACTTGGGGGAACGCTAGGTGGAAGTAAATTTGTGGCTCCTCTCCGATTCCAGAACTTTCTGTCACCAAAATGTGAGGAAAACGTGTTTTTTTAGCCAAATTTTGAGGTTTGCAAAGGATTCTGGATAACAGAACCTGCTCAGAGCCCCACAAGTCACCCCATCTTGGATTCCCCAAGGTCTCTAGTTTTAAAAAATGCACAGGTTTGGTAGGTTTCCCTAGGTGCCGGCTGAGCTAGAGGCCAAAATCTACAGGTAGGCACTTTGCAAAAAACACCTCTGTTTTCTTTAAAAAAATGTGATGTGTCCACGTTGCATTTTGGGGCATTTCCTGTCGCGGGCGCTAGGCCTACCCACACAAGTGAGGTATCATTTTTATCGGAAGACTTGGGGGAATGCTAGGTGGAAGTAAATTCGTGGCTCCTCTCCGATTCCAGAACTTTCTGTCACCAAAATGTAATGAAAACGTGTTTTTTTAGCGAATTTTAAGGTTTGCAAAGGATTCTGGATAACAGAACCTGGTCAGAGCCCCACAAGTCACCCCATCTTGGATTCCCCTAGGTCTCTAGTTTTAAAAAATGCACAGGTTTGGTAGGTTTCCCTAGGTGCCGGCTGAGCTAGAGGCCAAAATCTACAGGTAGGCACTTTTCAAAAAACACCTCTGTTTTCTTTAAAAAAATGTGATGTGTCCACGTTGTGTTTTGGGGCGTTTCCTGTCACGGGCGCTAGGCCTACCCAAACAAGTGAGGTATCATTTTTATCGGGATACTTGGGGGAACGCTGGGTGGAAGGAAATTTGTGGCTCCTCTCAGATTCCAGAACTTTCTGTCACCAAAATGTGAGGAAAATGTGTTTTTTTAGCCAAATTTTGAGGTTTGCAAAGGACTCTGGGTAACAGAACCTGGTCAGAGCCCCCAAGTCACCCCATCTTGGATTCCCCTAGGTCTCTAGTTTTAAAAAATGCACAGGTTTGGTAGGTTTCCATAGGTGCCGGCTGAGATAGAGGCCAAAATCTACAGGCAGGCACTTTGCAAAAAACACCTCTGTTTTCTTTAAAAAAATGTGATGTGTCCACGTTGCATTTTGGGGCATTTCCTGTCGCGGGCGCTAGGCCTACCCACACAAGTGAGGTATAATTTTTATCGGAAGACTTGGGGGAACGCTAGGTGGAAGTAAATTTGTGGCTTCTCTCTGATTCCAGAACTTTCTGTCACCAAAATGTGAGGAAAACGTGTTTTTTTAGCCAAATTTTGAGGTTTGCAAAGGATTCTGGATAACAGAACCTGCTCAGAGCCCCACAAGTCACCCCATCTTGGATTCCCCAAGGTCTCTAGTTTTAAAAAATGCACAGGTTTGGTAGGTTTCCCTAGGTGCCGGCTGAGCTAGAGTCCAAAATCTACAGGTAGGCACTTTGCAAAAAACACCTCTGTTTTCTTTAAAAAAATGTGATGTGTCCACGTTGCATTTTGGGGCATTTCCTGTCGCGGGCGCTAGGCCTACCCACACAAGTGAGGTATTATTTTTATCGGAAGACTTGGGGGAACGCTAGGTGGAAGTAAATTTGTGGCTCCTCTCCGATTCCAGAACTTTCTGTCACCAAAATGTAATGAAAACGTATTTTTTTAGCCAAATTTTAAGGTTTACAAAGGATTCTGGATAACAGAACCTGGTCAGAGCCCCACAAGTCACCCCATCTTGGATTCCCCTAGGTCTCTAGTTTTAAAAAATGCACAGGTTTGGTAGGTTTCCCTAGGTGCTGGCTGAGCTAGAGGCCAAAATCTACAGGTAGGCACTTTTAAAAAAACACCTCTGTTTTCTTTAAAAAAATGTGATGTGTCCACGTTGTGTTTTGGGGCGTTTCCTGTCACGGGCGCTAGGCCTACCCAAACAAGTGAGGTATCATTTTTATCGGGATACTTGGGGGAACTCTGGGTGGAAGGAAATTTGTGGCTCTTCTCAGATTCCAGAACTTTCTGTCACCATAATGTGAGGAAAATGTGTTTTTTTAGCCAAATTTTGAGGTTTGCAAAGGATTCTGGGTAACAGAACCTGGTCAGAGCCCCACAAGTCACTCCATCTTGGATTCCCCTATATCTCTAGTTTTCAAAAATGCACAGGTTTGGTAGGTTTCCCTAAGTGCCGGCTGAGATAGAGGCCAAAATCTATAGGTAGGAACTTTGCAAAAAACACCTCTGTTTTCTTAAAAAAAATGTGATGTGTCCGCGTTGTGTTTCGGGGCGTTTCCTGTCACGGGCGCTAGGCCTACCCAAACAAGTGAGGTATAATTTTTATCGGGATACTTGGGGGAACGCTGGGTGGAAGGAAATTTGTGGCTCCTCTCAGATTCCAGAACTTTCTGTCACCATAATGTCATGAAAATGTGTTTTTTTAGCCAAATTTTGAGGTTTGCAAAGGATTCTGGATAACAGAACCTGGTCAGAGCCCCACAAGTCACCCCATCTTGGATTCCCCTAGGTCTCTAGTTTTAAAAAATGCACAGGTTTGGTAGGTTTCCTTAGGTGCCGGCTGAGCTAGAGGCCAAAATCTACAGGTAGGCACTTTGCAAAAAACACCTCTGTTTTCTTTAAAAAAATGTGATGTGTCCACATTGCGTTTTGGGGCATTTCCTGTTGCGGGCGCTTGGCCTACCCCCACAAGTGAGGTATCATTTTTATCGGAAGACTTGGGGGAACGCTAGGTGGAAGTAAATTTGTGGCTCCTCTCTGATTCCAGAACTTTCTGTCACCAAAATGTGAGGAAAACGTGTTTTTTTAGCCAAATTTTGAGGTTTGCAAAGGATTCTGGATAACAGAACCTGCTCAGAGCCCCACAAGTCACCCCATCTTGGATTCCCCAAGGTCTCTAGTTTTAAAAAATGAACAGGTTTGGTAGGTTTCCCTAGGTGCCGGCTGAGCTAGAGTCCAAAATCTACAGGTAGGCACTTTGCAAAAAACACCTCTGTTTTCTTTAAAAAAATGTGATGTGTCCACGTTGCATTTTGGGGCATTTCCTGTCGCGGGCGCTAGGCCTACCCACACAAGTGAGGTATTATTTTTATCGGAAGACTTGGGGGAACGCTAGGTGGAAGTAAATTTGTGGCTCCTCTCAGATTCCAGAACTTTCTGTCACCAAAATGTAATGAAAATGTGTTTTTTTAGCCAAATTTGAAGGTTTACAAAGGATTCTGGATAACAGACCCTGGTCAGAGCCCCACAAGTCACCCCATCTTGGATTCCCCTAGGTCTCTAGTTTTAAAAAATGCACAGGTTTGGTAGGTTTCCCTAGGTGCCGGCTGAGCTAGAGGCCAAAATCTACAGGTAGGCACTTTTCAAAAAACACCTCTGTTTTCTTTAAAAAAATGTGATGTGTCCACGTTGTGTTTTGGGGCGTTTCCTGTCACGGGCGCTAGGCCTACCCAAACAAGTGAGGTATCATTTTTATCGGGATACTTGGGGGAACGCTGGGTGGAAGGAAATTTGTGGCTCTTCTCAGATTCCAGAACTTTCTGTCACCATAATGTGAGGAAAATGTGTTTTTTTAGCCAAATTTTGAGGTTTGCAAAGGATTCTGGGTAACAGAACCTGGTCAGAGCCCCACAAGTCACTCCATCTTGGATTCCCCTAGATCTCTAGTTTTCAAAAATGCACAGGTTTGGTAGGTTTCCCTATGTGCCGGCTGAGATAGAGGCCAAAATCTATAGGTAGGAACTTTGCAAAAAACACCTCTGTTTTCTTAAAAAAAATGTGATGTGTCCACGTTGTGTTTCGGGGCGTTTCCTGTCACGGGCGCTAGGCCTACCCAAACAAGTGAGGTATCATTTTTATCGGGATACTTGGGGGAACGCTGGGTGGAAGGACATTTGTGGCTCCTCTCAGATTCCAGAACTTTCTGTCACCATAATGTCATGAAAATGTGTTTTTTTAGCCAAATTTTGAGGTTTGCAAAGGATTCTGGATAACAGAACCTGCTCAGAGCCCCACAAGTCACCCCATCTTGGATTCCCCAAGGTCTCTAGTTTTAAAAAATGCACAGGTTTGGTAGGTTTCCCTAGGTGCCGGCTGAGCTAGAGGCCAAAATCTACAGGTAGGCACTTTGCAAAAAACACCTCTGTTTTCTTTAAAAAAATGTGATGTGTCCACGTTGCATTTTGGGGCATTTCCTGTCGCGGGCGCTAGGCCTACCCACACAAGTGAGGTATCATTTTTATCGGAAGACTTGGGGGAATGCTAGGTGGAAGTAAATTCGTGGCTCCTCTCCGATTCCAGAACTTTCTGTCACCAAAATGTAATGAAAACGTGTTTTTTTAGCGAATTTTAAGGTTTGCAAAGGATTCTGGATAACAGAACCTGGTCAGAGCCCCACAAGTCACCCCATCTTGGATTCCCCTAGGTCTCTAGTTTTAAAAAATGCACAGGTTTGGTAGGTTTCCCTAGGTGCCGGCTGAGCTAGAGGCCAAAATCTACAGGTAGGCACTTTTCAAAAAACACCTCTGTTTTCTTTAAAAAAATGTGATGTGTCCACGTTGTGTTTTGGGGCGTTTCCTGTCACGGGCGCTAGGCCTACCCAAACAAGTGAGGTATCATTTTTATCGGGATACTTGGGGGAACGCTGGGTGGAAGGAAATTTGTGGCTCCTCTCAGATTCCAGAACTTTCTGTCACCAAAATGTGAGGAAAATGTGTTTTTTTAGCCAAATTTTGAGGTTTGCAAAGGACTCTGGGTAACAGAACCTGGTCAGAGCCCCCAAGTCACCCCATCTTGGATTCCCCTAGGTCTCTAGTTTTAAAAAATGCACAGGTTTGGTAGGTTTCCATAGGTGCCGGCTGAGATAGAGGCCAAAATCTACAGGCAGGCACTTTGCAAAAAACACCTCTGTTTTCTTTAAAAAAATGTGATGTGTCCACGTTGCATTTTGGGGCATTTCCTGTCGCGGGCGCTAGGCCTACCCACACAAGTGAGGTATAATTTTTATCGGAAGACTTGGGGGAACGCTAGGTGGAAGTAAATTTGTGGCTTCTCTCTGATTCCAGAACTTTCTGTCACCAAAATGTGAGGAAAACGTGTTTTTTTAGCCAAATTTTGAGGTTTGCAAAGGATTCTGGATAACAGAACCTGCTCAGAGCCCCACAAGTCACCCCATCTTGGATTCCCCAAGGTCTCTAGTTTTAAAAAATGCACAGGTTTGGTAGGTTTCCCTAGGTGCCGGCTGAGCTAGAGTCCAAAATCTACAGGTAGGCACTTTGCAAAAAACACCTCTGTTTTCTTTAAAAAAATGTGATGTGTCCACGTTGCATTTTGGGGCATTTCCTGTCGCGGGCGCTAGGCCTACCCACACAAGTGAGGTATTATTTTTATCGGAAGACTTGGGGGAACGCTAGGTGGAAGTAAATTTGTGGCTCCTCTCCGATTCCAGAACTTTCTGTCACCAAAATGTAATGAAAACGTATTTTTTTAGCCAAATTTTAAGGTTTACAAAGGATTCTGGATAACAGAACCTGGTCAGAGCCCCACAAGTCACCCCATCTTGGATTCCCCTAGGTCTCTAGTTTTAAAAAATGCACAGGTTTGGTAGGTTTCCCTAGGTGCTGGCTGAGCTAGAGGCCAAAATCTACAGGTAGGCACTTTTAAAAAAACACCTCTGTTTTCTTTAAAAAAATGTGATGTGTCCACGTTGTGTTTTGGGGCGTTTCCTGTCACGGGCGCTAGGCCTACCCAAACAAGTGAGGTATCATTTTTATCGGGATACTTGGGGGAACTCTGGGTGGAAGGAAATTTGTGGCTCTTCTCAGATTCCAGAACTTTCTGTCACCATAATGTGAGGAAAATGTGTTTTTTTAGCCAAATTTTGAGGTTTGCAAAGGATTCTGGGTAACAGAACCTGGTCAGAGCCCCACAAGTCACTCCATCTTGGATTCCCCTATATCTCTAGTTTTCAAAAATGCACAGGTTTGGTAGGTTTCCCTAAGTGCCGGCTGAGATAGAGGCCAAAATCTATAGGTAGGAACTTTGCAAAAAACACCTCTGTTTTCTTAAAAAAAATGTGATGTGTCCGCGTTGTGTTTCGGGGCGTTTCCTGTCACGGGCGCTAGGCCTACCCAAACAAGTGAGGTATAATTTTTATCGGGATACTTGGGGGAACGCTGGGTGGAAGGAAATTTGTGGCTCCTCTCAGATTCCAGAACTTTCTGTCACCATAATGTCATGAAAATGTGTTTTTTTAGCCAAATTTTGAGGTTTGCAAAGGATTCTGGATAACAGAACCTGGTCAGAGCCCCACAAGTCACCCCATCTTGGATTCCCCTAGGTCTCTAGTTTTAAAAAATGCACAGGTTTGGTAGGTTTCCTTAGGTGCCGGCTGAGCTAGAGGCCAAAATCTACAGGTAGGCACTTTGCAAAAAACACCTCTGTTTTCTTTAAAAAAATGTGATGTGTCCACATTGCGTTTTGGGGCATTTCCTGTTGCGGGCGCTTGGCCTACCCCCACAAGTGAGGTATCATTTTTATCGGAAGACTTGGGGGAACGCTAGGTGGAAGTAAATTTGTGGCTCCTCTCTGATTCCAGAACTTTCTGTCACCAAAATGTGAGGAAAACGTGTTTTTTTAGCCAAATTTTGAGGTTTGCAAAGGATTCTGGATAACAGAACCTGCTCAGAGCCCCACAAGTCACCCCATCTTGGATTCCCCAAGGTCTCTAGTTTTAAAAAATGAACAGGTTTGGTAGGTTTCCCTAGGTGCCGGCTGAGCTAGAGTCCAAAATCTACAGGTAGGCACTTTGCAAAAAACACCTCTGTTTTCTTTAAAAAAATGTGATGTGTCCACGTTGCATTTTGGGGCATTTCCTGTCGCGGGCGCTAGGCCTACCCACACAAGTGAGGTATTATTTTTATCGGAAGACTTGGGGGAACGCTAGGTGGAAGTAAATTTGTGGCTCCTCTCAGATTCCAGAACTTTCTGTCACCAAAATGTAATGAAAATGTGTTTTTTTAGCCAAATTTGAAGGTTTACAAAGGATTCTGGATAACAGACCCTGGTCAGAGCCCCACAAGTCACCCCATCTTGGATTCCCCTAGGTCTCTAGTTTTAAAAAATGCACAGGTTTGGTAGGTTTCCCTAGGTGCCGGCTGAGCTAGAGGCCAAAATCTACAGGTAGGCACTTTTCAAAAAACACCTCTGTTTTCTTTAAAAAAATGTGATGTGTCCACGTTGTGTTTTGGGGCGTTTCCTGTCACGGGCGCTAGGCCTACCCAAACAAGTGAGGTATCATTTTTATCGGGATACTTGGGGGAACGCTGGGTGGAAGGAAATTTGTGGCTCTTCTCAGATTCCAGAACTTTCTGTCACCATAATGTGAGGAAAATGTGTTTTTTTAGCCAAATTTTGAGGTTTGCAAAGGATTCTGGGTAACAGAACCTGGTCAGAGCCCCACAAGTCACTCCATCTTGGATTCCCCTAGATCTCTAGTTTTCAAAAATGCACAGGTTTGGTAGGTTTCCCTATGTGCCGGCTGAGATAGAGGCCAAAATCTATAGGTAGGAACTTTGCAAAAAACACCTCTGTTTTCTTAAAAAAAATGTGATGTGTCCACGTTGTGTTTCGGGGCGTTTCCTGTCACGGGCGCTAGGCCTACCCAAACAAGTGAGGTATCATTTTTATCGGGATACTTGGGGGAACGCTGGGTGGAAGGACATTTGTGGCTCCTCTCAGATTCCAGAACTTTCTGTCACCATAATGTCATGAAAATGTGTTTTTTTAGCCAAATTTTGAGGTTTGCAAAGGATTCTGGATAACAGAACCTGGTCAGAGCCCCACAAGTCACCCCATCTTGGATTCCCCTAGGTCTCTAGTTTTAAAAAATGCACAGGTTTGGTAGGTTTCCTTAGGTGCCGGCTGAGCTAGAGGCCAAAATCTACAGGTAGGCACTTTGCAAAAAACACCTCTGTTTTCTTTAAAAAAAATGTGATGTGTCCACATTGCGTTTTGGGGCATTTCCTGTTGCGGGCGCTTGGCCTACCCCCACAAGTGAGGTATCATTTTTATCGGAAGACTTGGGGGAACGCTAGGTGGAAGTAAATTTGCGGCTCCTCTCCGATTCCAGAACTTTCTGTCACCAAAATGTGAGGAAAACGTGTTTTTTTTGCCAAATTTTGAGGTTTGCAAAGGTTTCTGGATAACAGAACCTGCTCAGAGCCCCACAAGTCACCCCATCTTGGATTCCCCAAGGTCTCTAGTTTTAAAAAATGCACAGGTTTGGTAGGTTTCCCTAGGTGCCGGCTGAGCTAGAGGTGAAAATCTACAGGTAGGCACTTTGCAAAAAACACCTCTGTTTTCTTTAAAAAAATGTGATGTGTCCACGTTGCATTTTGGGCCATTTCCTGTTGCGGGCGCTTGGCCTACCCACACAAGTGAGGTATAATTTTTATCGGGAGACTTGGGGGAACGCTGGGTGGAAGGAAATTTGTGGCTCCTCTCTGATTCTAGAACTTTCTTTCACCAAAATGTGAGGAAAATGTGTATTTTTGGCCAAATTGTGAGGTTTACAAAGGATTCTGGGTAACAGAACCTGGTCAGAGCCCCACAAGTCACCCCATCTTGGATTCCTCTAGGGCTCTAGTTTTAAAAAATGCACAGATTTGGTAGGTTTCCCTAGGTGCCGGCTGAGCTAGAGGCCAAAATCTACAGGTAGGCACTTTGCAAAAAACACCTCTGTTTTCTTTAAAAAAATGTGATGTGTCCACGTTGCGTTTTGGGGCATTTCCTGTCGCGGGCGCTAGGCCTACCCACACAAGTGAGGTATCATTTTTATCGGAAGACTTGGGGGAACGCTAGGTGGAAGTAAATTTGTGGCTCCTCTCTGATTTCAGAACTTTCTGTCACCAAAATGTGAGGAAAACGTGTTTTTTTAGCCAAATTTTGAGGTTTGCAAAGGATTTTGGATAACAGAACCTGCTCAGAGCCCCACAAGTCACCCCATCTTGGATTCCCCAAGGTCTCTAGTTTTCAAAAATGCACAGGTTTGGTAGGTTTCCATAGGTGCCGGCTGAGATAGAGGCCAAAATCTACAGGCAGGCACTTTGCAAAAAACACCTCTGTTTTCTTTAAAAAAATGTGATGTGTCCACGTTGCGTTTTGGGGCATTTCCTGTCGCGGGCGCTAGGCCTACCCACACAAGTGAGGTATCATTTTTATCGGAAGACTTGGGGGAACGCTGGGTGGAAGGACATTTCTGGCTCCTTTCTGATTCCAGAACTTTCTGTCCCAGAAATGTGAGGAAAATGTGTTTTTTTGGCCAAAGTTTGAGGTTTGGAAAGGATTCTGGGTAACAGAACCTGGTCAGAGCCCCACAAGTCACCCCATCTTGGATTCCCCAAGGTCTCTACTTTTCAAAAAGGCACAGGTTTGGTAGGTTTCCCTAGGTGCCGGCTGAGCTAGAGGCCAAAATCTATAGGTAGGCACTTTGCAAAAAACACCTCTGTTTTCTTTAAAAAAATATGATGTGTCCACGTTGTGTTTTGGGGCGTTTTCTGTCACAGGCGCTAGGCCTACCCACACAAGTGAGGTATCATTTTTATCGGGAGACTTGGGGGAACGATGGGTGGAAGGAAATTTGTGGCTCCTCTCTGATTCCAGAACTTTCTGTCACCAAAATGTGAGGAAAATGTGTTTTGGGGCCAAATTTTGAGGTTTGCAAAGGATTCTGGGTAACAGAACCAGTTCAGAGTCCCACAAGTCACCCCATCTTGGATTCCCCTAGGTCTCTAGTTTAAAAAAATGCACAGGTTTGGTAGGTTTCCCTAGGTGCCAGCTGAGCTACAGGCCAAAATCTACAGGCAGGCACTTTGCAAAAAACACCTCTGTTTTCTTTAAAAAAATGTGATGTGTCCACATTGTGTTTTGGGGCGTTTCCTGTCACAGGCGGTAGGCCTACCCAAACAAGTGAGGTATCATTTTTATCGGGATACTTTGGGGAACGCTGGGTGGAAGGAAATTTGTGGCTCCTCTCTGATTCTAGAACTTTCTTTCACCAAAATGTGAGGAAAATTTGTTTTTTTGGCCAAATTGTGAGGTTTACAAAGGATTCTGGGTAACAGAACCTGGTCAGAGCCCCACAAGTCACCCCATCTTGGATTCCTCTAGGTCTCTAGTTTTCAAAAATGCACAGGTTTGGTAGGTTTCCCTAGGTGCCGGCTGAGCTAGAGGCCAAAATCTACAGGTAGGCACTTTGCAAAAAACACCTCTGTTTTCTTTAAAAAAATGTGATGTGTCCACGTTGCGTTTTGGGGCATTTCCTGTCGCGGGCGCTAGGCCTACCCACACAAGTGAGGTATCATTTTTATCGGAAGACTTGGGGGAACGCTAGGTGGTAGTAAATTTGTGGCTCCTCTCCGATTCCAGAACTTTCTGTCACCAAAATGTGAGGAAAACGTGTTTTTTTAGCCAAATTTTGAGGTTTGCAAAGGATTCTGGATAACAGAACCTGCTCAGAGCCCCACAAGTCACCCCATCTTGGATTCCCCAAGGTCTCTAGTTTTAAAAAATGCACAGGTTTGGTAGGTTTCCCTAGGTGCCGGCTGAGCTAGAGGCCAAAATCTACAGGTAGGCACTTTGCAAAAAGCACCTCTGTTTTCTTTCAAAAAATGTGATGTGTCCACGTTGCATTTTGGGGCATTTCCTGTCGCGGGCTCTAGGCCTACCCACACAAGTGAGGTATTATTTTTATCGGAAGACTTGGGGGAACGCTAGGTGGAAGTAAATTTGTGGCTCCTCTCCGATTCCAGAACTTTCTGTCACCAAAATGTAATGAAAACGTGTTTTTTTAGCCAAATTTTAAGGTTTACAAAGGATTCTGGATAACAGAACCTGGTCAGAGCCCCACAAGTCACCCCATCTTGGATTCCCCTAGGTCTCTAGTTTTAAAAAATGCACAGGTTTGGTAGGTTTCCCTAGGTGCCGGCTGAGCTAGAGGCCAAAATCTACAGGTAGGCACTTTTCAAAAAACACCTCTGTTTTCTTTAAAAAAATGTGATGTGTCCACGTTGTGTTTTGGGGCGTTTCCTGTCACGGGCGCTAGGCCTACCCAAACAAGTGAGGTATCATTTTTATCGGGATACTTGGGGGAACGCTGGGTGGAAGGAAATTTGTGGCTCTTCTCAGATTCCAGAACTTTCTGTCACCATAATGTGAGGAAAATGTGTTTTTTTAGCCAAATTTTGAGGTTTGCAAAGGATTCTGGGTAACAGAACCTGGTCAGAGCCCCACAAGTCACTCCATCTTGGATTCCCCTAGATCTCTAGTTTTCAAAAATGCACAGGTTTGGTAGGTTTCCCTAAGTGCCGGCTGAGATAGAGGCCAAAATCTATAGGTAGGAACTTTGCAAAAAACACCTCTGTTTTCTTAAAAAAAATGTGATGTGTCCGCGTTGTGTTTTGGGGCGTTTCCTGTCACGGGCGCTAGGCCTACCCAAACAAGTGAGGTATAATTTTTATCGGGATACTTGGGGGAACTCTGGGTGGAAGGAAATTTGTGGCTCCTCTCAGATTCCAGAACTTTCTGTCACCATAATGTCATGAAAATGTGTTTTTTTAGCCAAATTTTGAGGTTTGCAAAGGATTCTGGATAACAGAACCTGGTCAGAGCCCCACAAGTCACCCCATCTTGGATTCCCCTAGGTCTCTAGTTTTAAAAAATGCACAGGTTTGGTAGGTTTCCTTAGGTGCCGGCTGAGCTAGAGGCCAAAATCTACAGGTAGGCACTTTGCAAAAAACACCTCTGTTTTCTTTAAAAAAATGTGATGTGTCCACATTGCGTTTTGGGGCATTTCCTGTTGCGGGCGCTTGGCCTACCCCCACAAGTGAGGTATCATTTTTATCGGAAGACTTGGGGGAACGCTAGGTGGAAGTAAATTTGTGCTCCTCTCTGATTCCAGAACTTTCTGTCACCAAAATGTGAGGAAAACGTGTTTTTTTAGCCAAATTTTGAGGTTTGCAAAGGATTCTGGATAACAGAACCTGCTCAGAGCCCCACAAGTCACCCCATCTTGGATTCCCCAAGGTCTCTAGTTTTAAAAAATGAACAGGTTTGGTAGGTTTCCCTAGGTGCCGGCTGAGCTAGAGTCCAAAATCTACAGGTAGGCACTTTGCAAAAAACACCTCTGTTTTCTTTAAAAAAATGTGATGTGTCCACGTTGCATTTTGGGGCATTTCCTGTCGCGGGCGCTAGGCCTACCCACACAAGTGAGGTATTATTTTTATCGGAAGACTTGGGGGAACGCTAGGTGGAAGTAAATTTGTGGCTCCTCTCCGATTCCAGAACTTTCTGTCACCAAAATGTAATGAAAACGTGTTTTTTTAGCCAAATTTTAAGGTTTACAAAGGATTCTGGATAACAGAACCTGGTCAGAGCCCCACAAGTCACCCCATCTTGGATTCCCCTAGGTCTCTAGTTTTAAAAAATGCACAGGTTTGGTAGGTTTCCCTAGGTGCCGGCTGAGCTAGAGGCCAAAATCTACAGGTAGGCACTTTTCAAAAAACACCTCTGTTTTCTTTAAAAAAATGTGATGTGTCCACGTTGTGTTTTGGGGCGTTTCCTGTCACGGGCGCTAGGCCTACCCAAACAAGTGAGGTATCATTTTTATCGGGATACTTGGGGGAACGCTGGGTGGAAGGAAATTTGTGGCTCTTCTCAGATTCCAGAACTTTCTGTCACCATAATGTGAGGAAAATGTGTTTTTTTAGCCAAATTTTGAGGTTTGCAAAGGATTCTGGGTAACAGAACCTGGTCAGAGCCCCACAAGTCACTCCATCTTGGATTCCCCTAGATCTCTAGTTTTCAAAAATGCACAGGTTTGGTAGGTTTCCCTATGTGCCGGCTGAGATAGAGGCCAAAATCTATAGGTAGGAACTTTGCAAAAAACACCTCTGTTTTCTTAAAAAAAATGTGATGTGTCCACGTTGTGTTTCGGGGCGTTTCCTGTCACGGGCGCTAGGCCTACCCAAACAAGTGAGGTATCATTTTTATCGGGATACTTGTGGGAACGCTGGGTGGAAGGACATTTGTGGCTCCTCTCAGATTCCAGAACTTTCTGTCACCATAATGTCATGAAAATGTGTTTTTTTAGCCAAATTTTGAGGTTTGCAAAGGATTCTGGATAACAGAACCTGGTCAGAGCCCCACAAGTCACCCCATCTTGGATTCCCCTAGGTCTCTAGTTTTAAAAAATGCACAGGTTTGGTAGGTTTCCTTAGGTGCCGGCTGAGCTAGAGGCCAAAATCTACAGGTAGGCACTTTGCAAAAAACACCTCTGTTTTCTTTAAAAAAAATGTGATGTGTCCACATTGCGTTTTGGGGCATTTCCTGTTGCGGGCGCTTGGCCTACCCCCACAAGTGAGGTATCATTTTTATCGGAAGACTTGGGGGAACGCTAGGTGGAAGTAAATTTGTGGCTCCTCTCCGATTCCAGAACTTTCTGTCACCAAAATGTGAGGAAAACGTGTTTTTTTTGCCAAATTTTGAGGTTTGCAAAGGTTTCTGGATAACAGAACCTGCTCAGAGCCCCACAAGTCACCCCATCTTGGATTCCTCTAGGGCTCTAGTTTAAAAAAATGCACAGATTTGGTAGGTTTCCCTAGGTGCCGGCTGAGCTAGAGGCCAAAATCTACAGGTAGGCACTTTGCAAAAAACACCTCTGTTTTCTTTAAAAAAATGTGATGTGTCCACGTTGCATTTTGGGCCATTTCCTGTTGCGGGCGCTAGGCCTACCCACACAAGTGAGGTATCATTTTTATCGGAAGACTTGGGGGAACGCTAGGTGGAAGTAAATTTGTGGCTCCTCTCTGATTCCAGAACTTTCTGTCACCAAAATGTGAGGAAAACGTGTTTTTTTAGCCAAATTTTGAGGTTTGCAAAGGATTTTGGATAACAGAACCTGCTCAGAGCCCCACAAGTCACCCCATCTTGGATTCCCCAAGGTCTCTAGTTTTCAAAAATGCACAGGTTTGGTAGGTTTCCATAGGTGCCGGCTGAGATAGAGGCCAAAATCTACAGGCAGGCACTTTGCAAAAAACACCTCTGTTTTCTTTAAAAAAATGTGATGTGTCCACGTTGCGTTTTGGGGCATTTCCTGTCGCGGGCGCTAGGCCTACCCACACAAGTGAGGTATCATTTTTATCGGAAGACTTGGGGGAACGCTGGGTGGAAGGACATTTCTGGCTCCTTTCTGATTCCAGAACTTTCTGTCCCAGAAATGTGAGGAAAATGTGTTTTTTTGGCCAAAGTTTGAGGTTTGGAAAGGATTCTGTGTAACAGAACCTGGTCAGAGCCCCACAAGTCACCCCATCTTGGATTCCCCAAGGTCTCTACTTTTCAAAAAGGCACAGGTTTGGTAGGTTTCCCTAGGTGCCGGCTGAGCTAGAGGCCAAAATCTATAGGTAGGCACTTTGCAAAAAACACCTCTGTTTTCTTTAAAAAAATATGATGTGTCCACGTTGTGTTTTGGGGCGTTTTCTGTCACAGGCGCTAGGCCTACCCACACAAGTGAGGTATCATTTTTATCGGGAGACTTGGGGGAACGATGGGTGGAAGGAAATTTGTGGCTCCTCTCTGATTCCAGAACTTTCTGTCACCAAAATGTGAGGAAAATGTGTTTTTGGGCCAAATTTTGAGGTTTGCAAAGGATTCTGGGTAACAGAACCAGTTCAGAGTCCCACAAGTCACCCCATCTTGGATTCCCCTAGGTCTCTAGTTTAAAAAAATGCACAGGTTTGGTAGGTTTCCCTAGGTGCCAGCTGAGCTACAGGCCAAAATCTACAGGCAGGCACTTTGCAAAAAACACCTCTGTTTTCTTTAAAAAAATGTGATGTGTCCACATTGTGTTTTGGGGCGTTTCCTGTCACAGGCGGTAGGCCTACCCAAACAAGTGAGGTATCATTTTTATCGGGATACTTTGGGGAACGCTGGGTGGAAGGAAATTTGTGGCTCCTCTCTGATTCTAGAACTTTCTTTCACCAAAATGTGAGGAAAATTTGTTTTTTTGGCCAAATTGTGAGGTTTACAAAGGATTCTGGGTAACAGAACCTGGTCAGAGCCCCACAAGTCACCCCATCTTGGATTCCCCTAGGTCTCTAGTTTTAAAAAATGCACAGGTTTGGTAGTTTTCCCTAGGTGCCGGCTGAGCTAGAGGCCAAAATCTACAGGTAGGCACTTTTCAAAAAACACCTCTGTTTTCTTTAAAAAAAATGTGATGTGTCCACGTTGTGTTTTGGGGCGTTTCCTGTCACGGGCGCTAGGCCTACCCAAACAAGTGAGGTATCATTTTTATCGGGATACTTGGGGGAACGCTGGGTGGAAGGAAATTTGTGGCTCTTCTCAGATTCCAGAACTTTCTGTCACCATAATGTGAGGAAAATGTGTTTTTTTAGCCAAATTTTGAGGTTTGCAAAGGATTCTGGGTAACAGAACCTGGTCAGAGCCCCACAAGTCACTCCATCTTGGATTCCCCTAGATCTCTAGTTTTCAAAAATGCACAGGTTTGGTAGGTTTCCCTAGGTGCCGGCTGAGATAGAGGCCAAAATCTATAGGTAGGAACTTTGCAAAAAACACCTCTGTTTTCTTAAAAAAAATGTGATGTGTCCGCGTTGTGTTTCGGGGCGTTTCCTGTCACGGGCGCTAGGCCTACCCAAACAAGTGAGGTATAATTTTTATCGGGATACTTGGGGGAACGCTGGGTGGAAGGAAATTTGTGGCTCCTCTCAGATTCCAGAACTTTCTGTCACCATAATGTCATGAAAATGTGTTTTTTTAGCCAAATTTTGAGGTTTGCAAAGGATTCTGGATAACAGAACCTGGTCAGAGCCCCACAAGTCACCCCATCTTGGATTCCCCTAGGTCTCTAGTTTTAAAAAATGCACAGGTTTGGTAGGTTTCCTTAGGTGCCGGCTGAGCTAGAGGCCAAAATCTACAGGTAGGCACTTTGCAAAAAACACCTCTGTTTTCTTTAAAAAAATGTGATGTGTCCACATTGCGTTTTGGGGCATTTCCTGTTGCGGGCGCTTGGCCTACCCCCACAAGTGAGGTATCATTTTTATCGGAAGACTTGGGGGAACGCTAGGTGGAAGTAAATTTGTGGCTCCTCTCTGATTCCAGAACTTTCTGTCACCAAAATGTGAGGAAAACGTGTTTTTTTAGCCAAATTTTGAGGTTTGCAAAGGATTCTGGATAACAGAACCTGCTCAGAGCCCCACAAGTCACCCCATCTTGGATTCCCCAAGGTCTCTAGTTTTAAAAAATGAACAGGTTTGGTAGGTTTCCCTAGGTGCCGGCTGAGCTAGAGTCCAAAATCTACAGGTAGGCACTTTGCAAAAAACACCTCTGTTTTCTTTAAAAAAATGTGATGTGTCCACGTTGCATTTTGGGGCATTTCCTGTCGCGGGCGCTAGGCCTACCCACACAAGTGAGGTATTATTTTTATCGGAAGACTTGGGGGAACGCTAGGTGGAAGTAAATTTGTGGCTCCTCTCCGATTCCAGAACTTTCTGTCACCAAAATGTAATGAAAACGTGTTTTTTTAGCCAAATTTTAAGGTTTACAAAGGATTCTGGATAACAGAACCTGGTCAGAGCCCCACAAGTCACCCCATCTTGGATTCCCCTAGGTCTCTAGTTTTAAAAAATGCACAGGTTTGGTAGGTTTCCCTAGGTGCCGGCTGAGCTAGAGGCCAAAATCTACAGGTAGGCACTTTTCAAAAAACACCTCTGTTTTCTTTAAAAAAATGTGATGTGTCCACGTTGTGTTTTGGGGCGTTTCCTGTCACTGCGCTAGGCCTACCCAAACAAGTGAGGTATCATTTTTATCGGGATACTTGGGGGAACGCTGGGTGGAAGGAAATTTGTGGCTCTTCTCAGATTCCAGAACTTTCTGTCACCATAATGTGAGGAAAATGTGTTTTTTTAGCCAAATTTTGAGGTTTGCAAAGGATTCTGGGTAACAGAACCTGGTCAGAGCCCCACAAGTCACTCCATCTTGGATTCCCCTAGATCTCTAGTTTTCAAAAATGCACAGGTTTGGTAGGTTTCCCTAAGTGCCGGCTGAGATAGAGGCCAAAATCTATAGGTAGGAACTTTACAAAAAACACCTCTGTTTTCTTTAAAAAAATGTGATGTGTCCGCGTTGTGTTTCGGGGAGTTTCCTGTCACGGGCGCTAGGCCTACCCAAACAAGTGAGGTATAATTTTTATCGGGATACTTGGGGGAACGCTGGGTGGAAGGAAATTTGTGGCTCCTCTCAGATTCCAGAACTTTCTGTCACCATAATGTCATGAAAATGTGTTTTTTTAGCCAAATTTTGAGGTTTGCAAAGGATTCTGGATAACAGAACCTGGTCAGAGCCCCACAAGTCACCCCATCTTGGATTCCCCTAGGTCTCTAGTTTTAAAAAATGCACAGGTTTGGTAGGTTTCCTTAGGTGCCGGCTGAGCTAGAGGCCAAAATCTACAGGTAGGCACTTTGCAAAAAACACCTCTGTTTTCTTTAAAAAAATGTGATGTGTCCACATTGCGTTTTGGGGCATTTCCTGTTGCGGGCGCTTGGCCTACCCCCACAAGTGAGGTATCATTTTTATCGGAAGACTTGGGGGAACGCTAGGTGGAAGTAAATTTGTGGCTCCTCTCTGATTCCAGAACTTTCTGTCACCAAAATATAAGGAAAACGTGTTTTTTTAGCCAAATTTTGAGGTTTGCAAAGGATTCTGGATAACAGAACCTGCTCAGAGCCCCACAAGTCACCCCATCTTGGATTCCCCAAGGTCTCTAGTTTTAAAAAATGAACAGGTTTGGTAGGTTTCCCTAGGTGCCGGCTGAGCTAGAGTCCAAAATCTACAGGTAGGCACTTTGCAAAAAACACCTCTGTTTTCTTTAAAAAAATGTGATGTGTCCACGTTGCATTTTGGGGCATTTCCTGTCGCGGGCGCTAGGCCTACCCACACAAGTGAGGTATTATTTTTATCGGAAGACTTGGGGGAACGCTAGGTGGAAGTAAATTTGTGGCTCCTCTCCGATTCCAGAACTTTCTGTCACCAAAATGTAATGAAAACGTGTTTTTTTAGCCAAATTTTAAGGTTTACAAAGGATTCTGGATAACAGAACCTGGTCAGAGCCCCACAAGTCACCCCATCTTGGATTCCCCTAGGTCTCTAGTTTTAAAAAATGCACAGGTTTGGTAGGTTTCCCTAGGTGCCGGCTGAGCTAGAGGCCAAAATCTACAGGTAGGCACTTTTCAAAAAACACCTCTGTTTTCTTTAAAAAAAATGTGATGTGTCCACGTTGTGTTTTGGGGCGTTTCCTGTCACGGGCGCTAGGCCTACCCAAACAAGTGAGGTATCATTTTTATCGGGATACTTGGGGGAACGCTGGGTGGAAGGAAATTTGTGGCTCTTCTCAGATTCCAGAACTTTCTGTCACCATAATGTGAGGAAAATGTGTTTTTTTAGCCAAATTTTGAGGTTTGCAAAGGATTCTGGGTAACAGAACCTGGTCAGAGCCCCACAAGTCACTCCATCTTGGATTCCCCTAGATCTCTAGTTTTCAAAAATGCACAGGTTTGGTAGGTTTCCCTAGGTGCCGGCTGAGATAGAGGCCAAAATCTATAGGTAGGAACTTTGCAAAAAACACCTCTGTTTTCTTAAAAAAAATGTGATGTGTCCGCGTTGTGTTTCGGGGCGTTTCCTGTCACGGGCGCTAGGCCTACCCAAACAAGTGAGGTATAATTTTTATCGGGATACTTGGGGGAACGCTGGGTGGAAGGAAATTTGTGGCTCCTCTCAGATTCCAGAACTTTCTGTCACCATAATGTCATGAAAATGTGTTTTTTTAGCCAAATTTTGAGGTTTGCAAAGGATTCTGGATAACAGAACCTGGTCAGAGCCCCACAAGTCACCCCATCTTGGATTCCCCTAGGTCTCTAGTTTTAAAAAATGCACAGGTTTGGTAGGTTTCCTTAGGTGCCGGCTGAGCTAGAGGCCAAAATCTACAGGTAGGCACTTTGCAAAAAACACCTCTGTTTTCTTTAAAAAAATGTGATGTGTCCACATTGCGTTTTGGGGCATTTCCTGTTGCGGGCGCTTGGCCTACCCCCACAAGTGAGGTATCATTTTTATCGGAAGACTTGGGGGAACGCTAGGTGGAAGTAAATTTGTGGCTCCTCTCTGATTCCAGAACTTTCTGTCACCAAAATGTGAGGAAAACGTGTTTTTTTAGCCAAATTTTGAGGTTTGCAAAGGATTCTGGATAACAGAACCTGCTCAGAGCCCCACAAGTCACCCCATCTTGGATTCCCCAAGGTCTCTAGTTTTAAAAAATGAACAGGTTTGGTAGGTTTCCCTAGGTGCCGGCTGAGCTAGAGTCCAAAATCTACAGGTAGGCACTTTGCAAAAAACACCTCTGTTTTCTTTAAAAAAATGTGATGTGTCCACGTTGCATTTTGGGGCATTTCCTGTCGCGGGCGCTAGGCCTACCCACACAAGTGAGGTATTATTTTTATCGGAAGACTTGGGGGAACGCTAGGTGGAAGTAAATTTGTGGCTCCTCTCCGATTCCAGAACTTTCTGTCACCAAAATGTAATGAAAACGTGTTTTTTTAGCCAAATTTTAAGGTTTACAAAGGATTCTGGATAACAGAACCTGGTCAGAGCCCCACAAGTCACCCCATCTTGGATTCCCCTAGGTCTCTAGTTTTAAAAAATGCACAGGTTTGGTAGGTTTCCCTAGGTGCCGGCTGAGCTAGAGGCCAAAATCTACAGGTAGGCACTTTTCAAAAAACACCTCTGTTTTCTTTAAAAAAATGTGATGTGTCCACGTTGTGTTTTGGGGCGTTTCCTGTCACTGCGCTAGGCCTACCCAAACAAGTGAGGTATCATTTTTATCGGGATACTTGGGGGAACGCTGGGTGGAAGGAAATTTGTGGCTCTTCTCAGATTCCAGAACTTTCTGTCACCATAATGTGAGGAAAATGTGTTTTTTTAGCCAAATTTTGAGGTTTGCAAAGGATTCTGGGTAACAGAACCTGGTCAGAGCCCCACAAGTCACTCCATCTTGGATTCCCCTAGATCTCTAGTTTTCAAAAATGCACAGGTTTGGTAGGTTTCCCTAAGTGCCGGCTGAGATAGAGGCCAAAATCTATAGGTAGGAACTTTACAAAAAACACCTCTGTTTTCTTTAAAAAAATGTGATGTGTCCGCGTTGTGTTTCGGGGAGTTTCCTGTCACGGGCGCTAGGCCTACCCAAACAAGTGAGGTATAATTTTTATCGGGATACTTGGGGGAACGCTGGGTGGAAGGAAATTTGTGGCTCCTCTCAGATTCCAGAACTTTCTGTCACCATAATGTCATGAAAATGTGTTTTTTTAGCCAAATTTTGAGGTTTGCAAAGGATTCTGGATAACAGAACCTGGTCAGAGCCCCACAAGTCACCCCATCTTGGATTCCCCTAGGTCTCTAGTTTTAAAAAATGCACAGGTTTGGTAGGTTTCCTTAGGTGCCGGCTGAGCTAGAGGCCAAAATCTACAGGTAGGCACTTTGCAAAAAACACCTCTGTTTTCTTTAAAAAAATGTGATGTGTCCACATTGCGTTTTGGGGCATTTCCTGTTGCGGGCGCTTGGCCTACCCCCACAAGTGAGGTATCATTTTTATCGGAAGACTTGGGGGAACGCTAGGTGGAAGTAAATTTGTGGCTCCTCTCTGATTCCAGAACTTTCTGTCACCAAAATATAAGGAAAACGTGTTTTTTTAGCCAAATTTTGAGGTTTGCAAAGGATTCTGGATAACAGAACCTGCTCAGAGCCCCACAAGTCACCCCATCTTGGATTCCCCAAGGTCTCTAGTTTTAAAAAATGAACAGGTTTGGTAGGTTTCCCTAGGTGCCGGCTGAGCTAGAGTCCAAAATCTACAGGTAGGCACTTTGCAAAAAACACCTCTGTTTTCTTTAAAAAAATGTGATGTGTCCACGTTGCATTTTGGGGCATTTCCTGTCGCGGGCGCTAGGCCTACCCACACAAGTGAGGTATTATTTTTATCGGAAGACTTGGGGGAACGCTAGGTGGAAGTAAATTTGTGGCTCCTCTCCGATTCCAGAACTTTCTGTCACCAAAATGTAATGAAAACGTGTTTTTTTAGCCAAATTTTAAGGTTTACAAAGGATTCTGGATAACAGAACCTGGTCAGAGCCCCACAAGTCACCCCATCTTGGATTCCCCTAGGTCTCTAGTTTTAAAAAATGCACAGGTTTGGTAGGTTTCCCTAGGTGCCGGCTGAGCTAGAGGCCAAAATCTACAGGTAGGCACTTTTCAAAAAACACCTCTGTTTTCTTTAAAAAAATGTGATGTGTCCACGTTGTGTTTTGGGGCGTTTCCTGTCACGGGCGCTAGGCCTACCCAAACAAGTGAGGTATAATTTTTATCGGGATACTTGGGGGAACGCTGGGTGGAAGGAAATTTGTGGCTCTTCTCAGATTCCAGAACTTTCTGTCACCATAATGTGAGGAAAATGTGTTTTTTTAGCCAAATTTTGAGGTTTGCAAAGGATTCTGGGTAACAGAACCTGGTCAGAGCCCCACAAGTCACTCCATCTTGGATTCCCCTAGATCTCTAGTTTTCAAAAATGCACAGGTTTGGTAGGTTTCCCTATGTGCCGGCTGAGATAGAGGCCAAAATCTATAGGTAGGAACTTTGCAAAAAACACCTCTGTTTTCTTAAAAAAAATGTGATGTGTCCACGTTGTGTTTCGGGGCGTTTCCTGTCAAGGGCGCTAGGCCTACCCAAACAAGTGAGGTATAATTTTTATCGGGATACTTGCGGGGAACGCTGGGTGGAAGGAAATTTGTGGCTCCTCTCAGATTCCAGAACTTTCTGTCACCATAATGTCATGAAAATGTGTTTTTTTAGCCAAATTTTGAGGTTTGCAAAGGATTCTGGATAACAGAACCTGGTCAGAGCCCCACAAGTCACCCCATCTTGGATTCCCCTAGGTCTCTAGTTTTAAAAAATGAACAGGTTTGGTAGGTTTCCTTAGGTGCCGGCTGAGCTAGAGGCCAAAATCTACAGGTAGGCACTTTGCAAAAAACACCTCTGTTTTCTTTAAAAAAATGTGATGTGTCCACATTGCGTTTTGGGGCATTTCCTGTTGCGGGCGCTTGGGCTACCCCCACAAGTGAGGTATCATTTTTATCGGAAGACTTGGGGGAACGCTAGGTGGAAGTAAATTTGTGGCTCCTCTCCGATTCCAGAACTTTCTGTCACCAAAATGTGAGGAAAACGTGTTTTTTTTGCCAAATTTTGAGGTTTGCAAAGGTTTCTGGATAACAGAACCTGCTCAGAGCCCCACAAGTCACCCCATCTTGGATTCCCCAAGGTCTCTAGTTTTAAAAAATGCACAGGTTTGGTAGGTTTCCCTAGGTGCCGGCTGAGCTAGAGGCCAAAATCTACAGGTAGGCACTTTGCAAAAAACACCTCTGTTTTCTTTAAAAAAATGTGATGTGTCCACGTTGCATTTTGGGCCATTTCCTGTTGCGGGCGCTTGGCCTACCCACACAAGTGAGGTATAATTTTTATCGGGAGACTTGGGGGAACGCTGGGCTGAAGGAAATTTGTGGCTCCTCTCTGATTCTAGAACTTTCTTTCACCAAAATGTGAGGAAAATGTGTATTTTTGGCCAAATTGTGAGGTTTACAAAGGATTCTGGGTAACAGAACCTGGTCAGAGCCCCACAAGTCACCCCATCTTGGATTCCTCTAGGGCTCTAGTTTTAAAAAATGCACAGATTTGGTAGGTTTCCCTAGGTGCCGGCTGAGCTAGAGGCCAAAATCTACAGGTAGGCACTTTGCAAAAAACACCTCTGTTTTCTTTAAAAAAATGTGATGTGTCCACGTTGCGTTTTGGGGCATTTTCTGTCGCGGGCGCTAGGCCTACCCACACAAGTGAGGTATCATTTTTATCGGAAGACTTGGGGGAACGCTAGGTGGAAGTAAATTTGTGGCTCCTCTCTGATTCCAGAACTTTCTGTCACCAAAATGTGAGGAAAACGTGTTTTTTTAGCCAAATTTTGAGGTTTGCAAAGGATTTTGGATAACAGAACCTGCTCAGAGCCCCACAAGTCACCCCATCTTGGATTCCCCAAGGTCTCTAGTTTTCAAAAATGCACAGGTTTGGTAGGTTTCCATAGGTGCCGGCTGAGATAGAGGCCAAAATCTACAGGCAGGCACTTTGCAAAAAACACCTCTGTTTTCTTAAAAAAAATGTGATGTGTCCACGTTGCGTTTTGGGGCATTTCCTGTCGCGGGCGCTAGGCCTACCCACACAAGTGAGGTATCATTTTTATCGGAAGACTTGGGGGAACGCTGGGTGGAAGGACATTTCTGGCTCCTTTCTGATTCCAGAACTTTCTGTCCCAGAAATGTGAGGAAAATGTGTTTTTTTGGCCAAAGTTTGAGGTTTGGAAAGGATTCTGGGTAACAGAACCTGGTCAGAGCCCCACAAGTCACCCCATCTTGGATTCCCCAAGGTCTCTACTTTTCAAAAAGGCACAGGTTTGGTAGGTTTCCCTAGGTGCCGGCTGAGCTAGAGGCCAAAATCTATAGGTAGGCACTTTGCAAAAAACACCTCTGTTTTCTTTAAAAAAATATGATGTGTCCACGTTGTGTTTTGGGGCGTTTTCTGTCACAGGCGCTAGGCCTACCCACACAAGTGAGGTATCATTTTTATCGGGAGACTTGGGGGAACGATGGGTGGAAGGAAATTTGTGGCTCCTCTCTGATTCCAGAACTTTCTGTCACCAAAATGTGAGGAAAATGTGTTTTTGGGCCAAATTTTGAGGTTTGCAAAGGATTCTGGGTAACAGAACCAGTTCAGAGTCCCACAAGTCACCCCATCTTGGATTCCCCTAGGTCTCTAGTTTAAAAAAATGCACAGGTTTGGTAGGTTTCCCTAGGTGCCAGCTGAGCTACAGGCCAAAATCTACAGGCAGGCACTTTGCAAAAAACACCTCTGTTTTCTTTAAAAAAATGTGATGTGTCCACATTGTGTTTTGGGGCGTTTCCTGTCACAGGCGCTAGGCCTACCCAAACAAGTGAGGTATCATTTTTATCGGGATACTTTGGGGAACGCTGGGTGGAAGGAAATTTGTGGCTCCTCTCTGATTCTAGAACTTTCTTTCACCAAAATGTGAGGAAAATTTGTTTTTTTGGCCAAATTTTGAGGTTTGCAAAGGTTTCTGGATAACAGAACCTGCTCAGAGCCCCACAAGTCACCCCATCTTGGATTCCCCAAGGTCTCTAGTTTTAAAAAATGCACAGGTTTGGTAGGTTTCCCTAGGTGCCGGCTGAGCTAGAGGCCAAAATCTACAGGTAGGCACTTTGCAAAAAACACCTCTGTTTTCTTTAAAAAAATGTGATGTGTCCACGTTGCGTTTTGGGGCATTTCCTGTCGCGGGCGCTAGGCCTACCCACACAAGTGAGGTATCATTTTTATCGGAAGACTTGGGGGAACGCTAGGTGGAAGTAAATTTGTGGCTCCTCTCCGATTCCAGAACTTTCTGTCACCAAAATGTGAGGAAAACGTGTTTTTTTAGCCAAATTTTGAGGTTTGCAAAGGATTCTGGATAACAGAACCTGCTCAGAGCCCCACAAGTCACCCCATCTTGGATTCCCCAAGGTCTCTAGTTTAAAAAAATGCACAGGTTTGGTAGGTTTCCCTAGGTGCCGGCTGAGCTAGAGGCCAAAATCTACAGGTAGGCACTTTGCAAAAAACACCTCTGTTTTCTTTAAAAAAATGTGATGTGTCCACGTTGCATTTTGGGGCATTTCCTGTCGCGGGCGCTAGGCCTACCCACACAAGTGAGGTATCATTTTTATCGGAAGACTTGGGGGAATGCTAGGTGGAAGTAAATTCGTGGCTCCTCTCCGATTCCAGAACTTTCTGTCACCAAAATGTAATGAAAACGTGTTTTTTTAGACAAATTTTAAGGTTTGCAAAGGATTCTGGATAACAGAACCTGGTCAGAGCCCCACAAGTCACCCCATCTTGGATTCCCCTAGGTCTCTAGTTTTAAAAAATGCACAGGTTTGGTAGGTTTCCCTAGGTGCCGGCTGAGCTAGAGGCCAAAATCTACAGGTAGGCACTTTTCAAAAAACACCTCTGTTTTCTTTAAAAAAATGTGATGTGTCCACGTTGTGTTTTGGGGCGTTTCCTGTCACGGGCGCTAGGCCTACCCAAACAAGTGAGGTATCATTTTTATCGGGATACTTGGGGGAACGCTGGGTGGAAGGAAATTTGTGGCTCCTCTCAGATTCCAGAACTTTCTGTCACCAAAATGTGAGGAAAATGTGTTTTTTTAGCCAAAGTTTGAGGTTTGCAAAGGACTCTGGGTAACAGAACCTGGTCAGAGCCCCACAAGTCACCCCATCTTGGATTCCCCTAGGTCTCTAGTTTTCAAAAATGCACAGGTTTGGTAGGTTTCCATAGGTGCCGGCTGAGATAGAGGCCAAAATCTACAGGCAGGCACTTTGCAAAAAACACCTCTGTTTTCTTTAAAAAAATGTGATGTGTCCACGTTGCGTTTTGGGGCATTTCGTGTCGCGGGCGCTAGGCCTACCCACACAAGTGAGGTATCATTTTTATCGGAAGACTTAGGGGAACGCTGGGTGGAAGGACATTTCTGGCTCCTCTCTGATTCCAGAACTTTCTGTCCCAGAAATGTGAGGAAAATGTGTTTTTTGGCCAAAGTTTGAGGTTTGGAAAGGATTCTGGGTAACAGAACCTGGTCAGAGCACCACAAGTCACCCCATCTTGGATTCCCCAAGGTCTCTACTTTTCAAAAATGCACAGGTTTGGTAGGTTTCCCTAGGTGCCGGCTGAGCTAGAGGCCAAAATCTACAGGTAATCACTTTGAAAAAAACACCTCTGTTTTCTTTAAAAAAATGTGATGTGTCCACGTTGTGTTTTGGGGCGTTTCCTGTCACAGGCGCTAGGCCTACCCACACAAGTGAGGTATCATTTTTACCGGGAGACTTGGGGGAACGCTGGGTGGAAGGAAATTTGTGGCTCCTCTCTGATTCCAGAACTTTCTGTCACCAAAATGTGAGGAAAATGTGTTTTTGGGCCAAATTTTGAGGTTTGCAAAGGATTCTGGGTAACAGAACCAGGTCAGAGTCCCACAAGTCACCCCATCTTGGATTCCCCTAGGTCTCTAGTTTTAAAAAATGCACAGGTTTGGTAGGTTTCCCTAGGTGCCAGCTGAGCTACAGGCCAAAATCTACAGGCAGGCACTTTGCAAAAAACACCTCTGTTTTCTTTAAAAAAATTTGATGTGTCCACATTGTGTTTTGGGGCGTTTCCTGTCACGGGCGCTAGGCCTACCCAAACAAGTGAGGTATCATTTTTATCGGGATACTTTGGGGAACGCTGGGTGGAAGGAAATTTGTGGCTCTTCTCAGATTCCGTAACTTTCTGTCACCATAATGTGAGGAAAATGTGTTTTTTTTAGCCAAATTTTGAGGTTTGCAAAGGATTCTGGGTAACAGAACCTGGTCAGAGCCCCACAAGTCACTCCATCTTGGATTCCCCTAGGTCTCTAGTTTTCAAAAATGCACAGGTTTGGTAGGTTTCCCTAAGTGCCGGCTGAGCTAGAGGCCAAAATCTATAGGTAGGAACTTTGCAAAAAACACGTCTGTTTTCTTTAAAAAAATGTGATGTGTCCACGTTGTGTTTCAGGGCGTTTCCTGTCACGGGCGCTAGGCCTACCCAAACAAGTGAGGTATAATTTTTATCAGGATACTTGGGGGAACGCTGGGTGGAAGGAAATTTGTGGCTCCTCTCAGATGCCAGAACTTTCTGTCACCATAATGTCATGAAAATGTGTTTTTTTAGCCAAATTTTGAGGTTTGCAAAGGATTCTGGATAACAGAACCTGGTCAGAGCCCCACAAGTCACCCCATCTTGGATTCCCCTAGGTCTCTAGTTTTAAAAAATGCACAGGTTTGGTAGGTTTCCCTAGGTGCCGGCTGAGCTAGAGGCCAAAATCTACAGGTAGGCACTTTGCAAAAAACACCTCTGTTTTCTTTAAAAAAATGTGATGTGTCCACGTTGCGTTTTGGGGCATTTCCTGTCGCGGGCGCTAGGCCTACCCACACAAGTGAGGTATCATTTTTATCGGAAGACTTGGGGGAACCCTAGGTGGAAGTAAATTTGTGGCTCCTCTCCGATTCCAGAACTTTCTGTCACCAAAATGTGAGGAAAACGTGTTTTTTTAGCCAAATTTTGAGGTTTGCAAAGGATTCTGGATAACAGAACCTGCTCAGAGCCCCACAAGTCACCCCATCTTGGATTCCCCAAGGTCTCTAGTTTAAAAAAATGCACAGGTTTGGTAGGTTTCCCTAGGTGCCGGCTGAGCTAGAGGCCAAAATCTACAGGTAGGCACTTTGCAAAAAACACCTCTGTTTTCTTTAAAAAAATGTGATGTGTCCACGTTGTGTTTTGGGGCGTTTCCTGTCACGGGCGCTAGGCCTACCCAAACAAGTGAGGTATCATTTTTATCGGGATACTTGGGGGAACGCTGGGTGGAAGGAAATTTGTGGCTCCTCTCAGATTCCAGAACTTTCTGTCACCAAAATGTGAGGAAAATGTGTTTTTTTAGCCAAATTTTGAGGTTTGCAAAGGACTCTGGGTAACAGAACCTGGTCAGAGCCCCACAAGTCACCCCATCTTGGATTCCCCTAGGTCTCTAGTTTTCAAAAATGCACAGGTTTGGTAGGTTTCCATAGGTGCCGGCTGAGATAGAGGCCAAAATCTACAGGCAGGCACTTTGCAAAAAACACCTCTGTTTTCTTTAAAAAAATGTGATGTGTCCACGTTGCGTTTTGGGGCATTTCGTGTCGCGGGCGCTAGGCCTACCCACACAAGTGAGGTATCATTTTTATCGGAAGACTTAGGGGAACGCTGGGTGGAAGGACATTTCTGGCTCCTCTCTGATTCCAGAACTTTCTGTCCCAGAAATGTGAGGAAAATGTGTTTTTTGGCCAAAGTTTGAGGTTTGGAAAGGATTCTGGGTAACAGAACCTGGTCAGAGCACCACAAGTCACCCCATCTTGGATTCCCCAAGGTCTCTACTTTTCAAAAATGCACAGGTTTGGTAGGTTTCCCTAGGTGCCGGCTGAGGTAGAGGCCAAAATCTACAGGTAATCACTTTGAAAAAAACACCTCTGTTTTCTTTAAAAAAATGTGATGTGTCCACGTTGTGTTTTGGGGCGTTTCCTGTCACAGGCGCTAGGCCTACCCACACAAGTGAGGTATCATTTTTATCGGGAGACTTGGGGGAACGCTGGGTGGAAGGAAATTTGTGGCTCCTCTCTGATTCCAGAACTTTCTGTCACCAAAATGTGAGGAAAATGTGTTTTTGGGCCAAATTTTGAGGTTTGCAAAGGATTCTGGGTAACAGAACCAGGTCAGAGTCCCACAAGTCACCCCATCTTGGATTCCCCTAGGTCTCTAGTTTTAAAAAATGCACAGGTTTGGTAGGTTTCCCTAGGTGCCAGCTGAGCTACAGGCCAAAATCTACAGGCAGGCACTTTGCAAAAAACACCTCTGTTTTCTTTAAAAAAATGTGATGTGTCCACATTGTGTTTTGGGGCGTTTCCTGTCACGGGCGCTAGGCCTACCCAAACAAGTGAGGTATCATGTTTATCGGGATACTTTGGGGAACGCTGGGTGGAAGGAAATTTGTGGCTCTTCTCAGATTCCGTAACTTTCTGTCACCATAATGTGAGGAAAATGTGTTTTTTTAGCCAAATTTTGAGGTTTGCAAAGGATTCTGGGTAACAGAACCTGGTCAGAGCCCCACAAGTCACTCCATCTTGGATTCCCCTAGGTCTCTAGTTTTCAAAAATGCACAGGTTTGGTAGGTTTCCCTAAGTGCCGGCTGAGCTAGAGGCCAAAATCTATAGGTAGGAACTTTGCAAAAAACACGTCTGTTTTCTTTAAAAAAATGTGATGTGTCCACGTTGTGTTTCAGGGCGTTTCCTGTCACGGGCGCTAGGCCTACCCAAACAAGTGAGGTATAATTTTTATCAGGATACTTGGGGGAACGCTGGGTGGATGGAAATTTGTGGCTCCTCTCAGATGCCAGAACTTTCTGTCACCATAATGTCATGAAAATGTGTTTTTTTAGCCAAATTTTGAGGTTTGCAAAGGATTCTGGATAACAGAACCTGGTCAGAGCCCCACAAGTCACCCCATCTTGGATTCCCCTAGGTCTCTAGTTTTAAAAAATGCACAGGTTTGGTAGGTTTCCCTAGGTGCCGGCTGAGCTAGAGGCCAAAATCTACAGGTAGGCACTTTGCAAAAAACACCTCTGTTTTCTTTAAAAAAATGTGATGTGTCCACGTTGCGTTTTGGGGCATTTCCTGTCGCGGGCGCTAGGCCTACCCACACAAGTGAGGTATCATTTTTATCTGAAGACTTGGGGGAACGCTAGGTGGAAGTAAATTTGTGGCTCCTCTCCGATTCCAGAACTTTCTGTCACCAAAATGTGAGGAAAACGTGTTTTTTTAGCCGAATTTTGAGGTTTGCAAAGGATTCTGGATAACAGAACCTGCTCAGAGCCCCACAAGTCACCCCATCTTGGATTCCCCAAGGTCTCTAGTTTAAAAAAATGCACAGGTTTGGTAGGTTTCCCTAGGTGCCGGCTGAGCTAGAGGCCAAAATCTACAGGTAGGCACTTTGCAAAAAACACCTCTGTTTTCTTTAAAAAAATGTGATGTGTCCACGTTGCATTTTGCGGCATTTCCTGTCGCGGGCGCTAGGCCTACCCACACAAGTGAGGTATCATTTTTATCGGAAGACTTGGGGGAATGCTAGGTGGAAGTAAATTCGTGGCTCCTCTCCGATTCCAGAACTTTCTGTCACCAAAATGTAATGAAAACGTGTTTTTTTAGCCAAATTTTAAGGTTTGCAAAGGATTCTGGATAACAGAACCTGGTCAGAGCCCCACAAGTCACCCCATCTTGGATTCCCCTAGGTCTCTAGTTTTAAAAAATGCACAGGTTTGGTAGGTTTCCCTAGGTGCCGGCTGAGCTAGAGGCCAAAATCTACAGGTAGGCACTTTTCAAAAAACACCTCTGTTTTCTTTAAAAAAATGTGATGTGTCCACGTTGTGTTTTGGGGCGTTTCCTGTCACGGGCGCTAGGCCTACCCAAACAAGTGAGGTATCATTTTTATCGGGATACTTGGGGGAACGCTGGGTGGAAGGAAATTTGTGGCTCCTCTCAGATTCCAGAACTTTCTGTCACCAAAATGTGAGGAAAATGTGTTTTTTTAGCCAAATTTTGAGGTTTGCAAAGGACTCTGGGTAACAGAACCTGGTCAGAGCCCCACAAGTCACCCCATCTTGGATTCCCCTAGGTCTCTAGTTTTCAAAAATGCACAGGTTTGGTAGGTTTCCATAGGTGCCGGCTGTGATAGAGGCCAAAATCTACAGGCAGGCACTTTGCAAAAAACACCTCTGTTTTCTTTAAAAAAATGTGATGTGTCCACGTTGCGTTTTGGGGCATTTCGTGTCGCGGGCGCTAGGCCTACCCACACAAGTGTGGTATCATTTTTATCGGAAGACTTAGGGGAACGCTGGGTGGAAGGACATTTCTGGCTCCTCTCTGATTCCAGGACTTTCTGTCCCAGAAATGTGAGGAAAATGTGTTTTTTGGCCAAAGTTTGAGGTTTGGAAAGGATTCTGGGTAACAGAACCTGGTCAGAGCACCACAAGTCACCCCATCTTGGATTCCCCAAGGTCTCTACTTTTCAAAAATGCACAGGTTTGGTAGGTTTCCCTAGGTGCCGGCTGAGCTAGAGGCCAAAATCTACAGGTAATCACTTTGAAAAAAACACCTCTGTTTTCTTTAAAAAAATGTGATGTGTCCACGTTGTGTTTTGGGGCGTTTCCTGTCACAGGCGCTAGGCCTACCCACACAAGTGAGGTATCATTTTTATCGGGAGACTTGGGGGAACGCTGGGTGGAAGGAAATTTGTGGCTCCTCTCTGATTCCAGAACTTTCTGTCACCAAAATGTGAGGAAAATGTGTTTTTGGGCCAAATTTTGAGGTTTGCAAAGGATTCTGGGTAACAGAACCAGGTCAGAGTCCCACAAGTCACCCCATCTTGGATTCCCCTAGGTCTCTAGTTTTAAAAAATGCACAGGTTTGGTAGGTTTCCCTAGGTGCCAGCTGAGCTACAGGCCAAAATCTACAGGCAGGCACTTTGCAAAAAACACCTCTGTTTTCTTTTAAAAAATGTGATGTGTCCACATTGTGTTTTGGGGCGTTTCCTGTCACGGGCGCTAGGCCTACCCAAACATGTGAGGTATCATTTTTATCGGGATACTTTGGGGAACGCTGGGTGGAAGGAAATTTGTGGCTCTTCTCAGATTCCGTAACTTTCTGTCACCATAATGTGAGGAAAATGTGTTTTTTTAGCCAAATTTTGAGGTTTGCAAAGGATTCTGGGTAACAGAACCTGGTCAGAGCCCCACAAGTCACTCCATCTTGGATTCCCCTAGGTCTCTAGTTTTCAAAAATGCACAGGTTTGGTAGGTTTCCCTAAGTGCCGGCTGAGCTAGAGGCCAAAATCTATAGGTAGGAACTTTGCAAAAAACACGTCTGTTTTCTTTAAAAAAATGTGATGTGTCCACGTTGTGTTTCAGGGCGTTTCCTGTCACGGGCGCTAGGCCTACCCAAACAAGTGAGGTATAATTTTTATCGGGATACTTGGGGGAACGCTGGGTGGAAGGAAATGTGTGGCTCCTCTCAGATTCCAGAACTTTCTGTCACCATAATGTCAGGAAAATGTGTTTTTTTAGCCAAATTTTGAGGTTTGCAAAGGATTCTGGATAACAGAACCTGGTCAGAGCCCCACAAGTCACCCCATCTTGGATTCCCCTAGGTCTCTAGTTTTAAAAAATGCACAGGTTTGGTAGGTTTCCTTAGGTGCCGGCTGAGCTAGAGGCCAAAATCTACAGGTAGGCACTTTGCAAAAAACACCTCTGTTTTCTTTAAAAAAATGTGATGTGTCCACATTGCTTTTTGGGGCATTTCCTGTTGCGGGCGCTTGGCCTACCCCCACAAGTGAGGTATCATTTTTATCGGAAGACTTGGGGGAACGCTAGGTGGAAGTAAATTTGTGGCTCCTCTCCGATTCCAGAACTTTCTGTCACCAAAATGTGAGGAAAACGTGTTTTTTTAGCCAAATTTTGAGGTTTGCAAAGGTTTCTGGATAACAGAACCTGCTCAGAGCCCCACAAGTCACCCCATCTTGGATTCCTCTAGGTCTCTAGTTTTCAAAAATGCACAGATTTGGTAGGTTTCCCTAGGTGCCGGCTGAGCTAGAGTCCAAAATCTACAGGTAAGCACTTTGCAAAAAACACCTCTGTTTTCTTTAAAAAAATGTGATGTGTCCACGTTGCATTTTGGGGCATTTCCTGTCGCGGGCGCTAGGCCTACCCACACAATTGAGGTATTATTTTTATCGGAAGACTTGGGGGAACGCTAGGTGGAAGTAAATTTGTGGCTCCTCTCTGATTCCAGAACTTTCTGTCACCAAAATGTAATGAAAACGTGTTTTTTTAGCCAAATTTTAAGGTTTACAAAGGATTCTGGATAACAGAACCTGGTCAGAGCCCCACAAGTCACCCCATCTTGGATTCCCCTAGGTCTCTAGTTTTAAAAATGCACAGGTTTGGTAGGTTTCCCTAGGTGCCGGCTGAGCTAGAGGCCAAAATCTACAGGTAGGCACTTTTCAAAAAACACCTCTGTTTTCTTTAAAAAAATGTGATGTGTCCACGTTGTGTTTTGGGGCGTTTCCTGTCACGGGCGCTAGGCCTACCCAAAGAAGTGAGGTATCATTTTTATAGGGATACTTGGGGGAACGCTGGGTGGAAGGAAATTTGTGGCTCCTCTCAGATTCCAGAACTTTCTGTTACCAAAATGTGAGGGAAAATGTCTTTTTTTAGCCAAATTTTGAGGTTTGCAAAGGACTCTGGGTAACAGAACCTGGTCAGAGCCCCACAAGTCACCCCATCTTGGATTCCCCTAGGTCTCTAGTTTTCAAAAATGCACAGGTTTGGTAGGTTTCCATAGGTGCCGGCTGAGATAGAGGCCAAAATCTACAGGCAGGCACTTTGCAAAAAACACCTCTGTTTTCTTAAAAAAAATGTGATGTGTCCACGTTGCGTTTTGGGGTATTTCCTGTCGCGGGCGCTAGGCCTACCCACACAAGTGAGGTATCATTTTTATCGGAAGACTTGGGGGAACGCTGGGTGGAAGGACATTTCTGGCTCCTTTCTGATTCCAGAACTTTCTGTCCCAGAAATGTGAGGAAAATGTGTTTTTTTGGCCAAAGTCTGAGGTTTGGAAAGGATTCTGGGTAACAGAACCTGGTCAGAGCCCCACAAGTCACCCCATCTTGGATTCCCCAAGGTCTCTACTTTTCAAAAAGGCACAGGTTTGGTAGGTTTCCCTAGGTGCCGGCTGAGCTAGAGGCCAAAATCTACAGGTAGGCACTTTGCAAAAAACACCTCTGTTTTCTTTAAAAAATATGATGTGTCCACGTTGTGTTTTGGGGCGTTTCCTGTCACGGGCGCTAGGCCTACCCAAACAAGTGAGGTATCATTTTTATCGGGATACTTGGGGGAACGCTGGGTGGAAGGAAATTTGTGGCTCCTCTCAGATTCCAGAACTTTCTGTCACCAAAATGTGAGGAAAATGTGTTTTTTTAGCCAAATTTTGAGGTTTGCAAAGGACTCTGGGTAACAGAACCTGGTCAGAGCCCCACAAGTCACCCCATCTTGGATTCCCCTAGGTCTCTAGTTTTCAAAAATGCACAGGTTTGGTAGGTTTCCATAGGTGCCGGCTGAGATAGAGGCCAAAATCTACAGGCAGGCACTTTGCAAAAAACACCTCTGTTTTCTTTAAAAAAATGTGATGTGTCCACGTTGCGTTTGGGGCATTTCGTGTCGCGGGCGCTAGGCCTACCCACACAAGTGAGGTATCATTTTTATCGGAAGACTTAGGGGAACGCTGGGTGGAAGGACATTTCTGGCTCCTCTCTGATTCCAGAACTTTCTGTCCCAGAAATGTGAGGAAAATGTGTTTTTTGGCCAAAGTTTGAGGTTTGGAAAGGATTCTGGGTAACAGAACCTGGTCAGAGCACCACAAGTCACCCCATCTTGGATTCCCCAAGGTCTCTACTTTTCAAAAATGCACAGGTTTGGTAGGTTTCCCTAGGTGCCGGCTGAGCTAGAGGCCAAATCTACAGGTAATCACTTTGAAAAAAACACCTCTGTTTTCTTTAAAAAAATGTGATGTGTCCACGTTGTGTTTTGGGGGCGTTTCCTGTCACAGGCGCTAGGCCTACCCACACAAGTGAGGTATCATTTTTATCGGGAGACTTGGGGGAACGCTGGGTGGAAGGAAATTTGTGGCTCCTCTCTGATTCCAGAACTTTCTGTCACCAAAATTGAGGAAAATGTGTTTTTGGGCCAAATTTTGAGGTTTGCAAAGGATTCTGGGTACCAGAACCAGGTCAGAGTCCCACAAGTCACCCCATCTTGGATTCCCCTAGGTCTCTAGTTTTAAAAAATGCACAGGTTTGGTAGGTTTCCCTAGGTGCCAGCTGAGCTACAGGCCAAAATCTACAGGCAGGCACTTTGCAAAAAACACCTCTGTTTTCTTTAAAAAAATGTGATGTGTCCACATTGTGTTTGGGGGCGTTTCCTGTCACGGGCGCTAGGCCTACCCAAACAAGTGAGGTATCATGTTTATCGGGATACTTTGGGGAACGCTGAGTGGAAGGAAATTTGTGGCTCTTCTCAGATTCCGTAACTTTCTGTCACCATAATGTGAGGAAAATGTGTTTTTTTTAGCCAAATTTTGAGGTTTGCATTGGATTCTGGGTAACAGAACCTGGTCAGAGCCCCACAAGTCACTCCATCTTGGATTCCCCTAGGTCTCTAGTTTTCAAAAATGCACAGGTTTGGTAGGTTTCACTAAGTGCCGGCTGAGCTAGAGGCCAAAATCTATAGGTAGGAACTTTGCAAAAAACACGTCTGTTTTCTTTAAAAAAATGTGATGTGTCCACGTTGTGTTTCAGGGCGTTTCCTGTCACGGGCGCTAGGCCTACCCAAACAAGTGAGGTATAATTTTTATCAGGATACTTGGGGGAACGCTGGGTGGAAGGAAATTTGTGGCTCCTCTCAGATGCCAGAACTTTCTGTCACCATAATGTCATGAAAATGTGTTTTTTAGCCAAATTTTGAGGTTTGCAAAGGATTCTGGATAACAGAACCTGGTCAGAGCCCCACAAGTCACCCCATCTTGGATTCCCCTAGGTCTCTAGTGTTAAAAAATGCACAGGTTTGGTAGGTTTCCCTAGGTGCCGGCTGAGCTAGAGGCCAAAATCTACAGGTAGGCACTTTGCAAAAAACACCTCTGTTTTCTTTAAAAAAATGTGATGTGTCCACGTTGCGTTTTGGGGCATTTCCTGTCGCGGGCGCTAGGCCTACCCACACAAGTGAGGTATCATTTTTATCGGAAGACTTGGGGGAACGCTAGGTGGAAGTAAATTTGTGGCTCCTCTCCGATTCCAGAACTTTCTGTCACCAAAATGTGAGGAAAACGTGTTTCTTTAGCCAAATTTTGAGGTTTGCAAAGGATTCTGGATAACAGAACCTGCTCAGAGCCCCACAAGTCACCCCATCTTGGATTCCCAAGGTCTCTAGTTTAAAAAATGCACAGGTTTGGTAGGTTTCCCTAGGTGCCGGCTGAGCTAGAGGCCAAAATCTACAGGTAGGCACTTTGCAAAAAACACCTCTGTTTTCTTTAAAAAAATGTGATGTGTCCACGTTGCATTTTGCGGCATTTCCTGTCGCGGGCGCTAGGCCTACCCACACAAGTGAGGTATCATTTTTATCGGAAGACTGGGGGAATGCTTGGTGGAAGTAAATTCGTGGCTCCTCTCCGATTCCAGAACTTTCTGTCACCAAAATGTAATGAAAACGTGTTTTTTTAGCCAAATTTTAGGTTTGCAAGGATTCTGGATAACAGAACCTGGTCAGAGCCCCACAAGTCACCCCATCTTGGATTCCCCTAGGTCTCTAGTGTTAAAAATGCACAGGTTTGGTAGGTTTCCCTAGGTGCCGGCTGAGCTAGAGGCCAAAATCTACAGGTAGGCACTTTTCAAAAACACCTCTGTTTTCTTTAAAAAAATGTGATGTGTCCACGTTGTGTTTTGGGGCGTTTCCTGTCACGGGCGCTAGGCCTACCCAAACAAGTGAGGTATCATTTTTATCGGGATACTTGGGGGAACGCTGGGTGGAAGGAAATTTGTGGCTCCTCTCAGATTCCAGAACTTTCTGTCACCCAAAATGTGAGGAAAATGTGTTTTTTTAGCCAATTTTGAGGTTTGCAAAGGACTCTGGGTAACAGAACCTGGTCAGAGCCCCACAAGTCACCCCATCTTGGATTCCCCTAGGTCTCTAGTTTTCAAAAATGCACAGGTTTGGTAGGTTTCCATAGGTGCCGGCTGTGATAGAGGCCAAAATCTACAGGCAGGCACTTTGCAAAAAACACCTCTGTTTTCTTTAAAAAAATGTGATGTGTCCACGTTGCGTTTTGGGGCATTTCGTGTCGCGGGCGCTAGGCCTACCCACACAAGTGTGGTATCATTTTTATCGGAAGACTTAGGGGAACGCTGGGTGGAAGGACATTTCTGGCTCCTCTCTGATTCCAGGACTTTCTGTCCCAGAAATGTGAGGAAAATGTGTTTTTTGGCCAAAGTTTGAGGTTTGGAAAGGATTCTGGGTAACAGAACCTGGTCAGAGCACCACAAGTCACCCCATCTTGGATTCCCCAAGGTCTCTACTTTCAAAAATGCACAGGTTTGGTAGGTTTCCCTAGGTGCCGGCTGAGCTAGAGGCCAAAATCTACAGGTAATCACTTTGAAAAAAACACCTCTGTTTTCTTTAAAAAAATGTGATGTGTCCACGTTGTGTTTTGGGGCGTTTCCTGTCACAGGCGCTAGGCCTACCCACACAAGTGAGGTATCATTTTTATCGGGAGACTTGGGGGAACGCTGGGTGGAAGGAAATTTGTGGCTCCTCTCTGATTCCAGAACTTTCTGTCACCAAAATGTGAGGAAAATGTGTTTTTGGGCCAAATTTTGAGGTTTGCAAAGGATTCTGGGTAACAGAACCAGGTCAGAGTCCCACAAGTCACCCCATCTTGGATTCCCCTAGGTCTCTAGTTTTAAAAAATGCACAGGTTTGGTAGGTTTCCCTAGGTGCCAGCTGAGCTACAGGCCAAAATCTACAGGCAGGCACTTTGCAAAAAAACACCTCTGTTTTCTTTAAAAAAATGTGATGTGTCCACATTGTGTTTTGGGGCGTTTCCTGTCACGGGCGCTAGGCCTACCCAAACATGTGAGGTATCATTTTTATCGGGATACTTTGGGGAACGCTGGGTGGAAGGAAATTTGTGGCTCTTCTCAGATTCCGTAACTTTCTGTCACCATAATGTGAGGAAAATGTGTTTTTTTAGCCAAATTTTGAGGTTTGCAAAGGATTCTGGGTAACAGAACCTGGTCAGAGCCCCACAAGTCACTCCATCTTGGATTCCCCTAGGTCTCTAGTTTTCAAAAATGCACAGGTTTGGTAGGTTTCCCTAAGTGCCGGCTGAGCTAGAGGCCAAAATCTATAGGTAGGAACTTTGCAAAAAACACGTCTGTTTTCTTTAAAAAAATGTGATGTGTCCACGTTGTGTTTCAGGGCGTTTCCTGTCACGGGCGCTAGGCCTACCCAAACAAGTGAGGTATAATTTTTATCGGGATACTTGGGGGAACGCTGGGTGGAAGGAAATGTGTGGCTCCTCTCAGATTCCAGAACTTTCTGTCACCATAATGTCAGGAAAATGTGTTTTTTTAGCCAAATTTTGAGGTTTGCAAAGGATTCTGGATAACAGAACCTGGTCAGAGCCCCACAAGTCACCCCATCTTGGATTCCCCTAGGTCTCTAGTTTTAAAAAATGCACAGGTTTGGTAGGTTTCCTTAGGTGCCGGCTGAGCTAGAGGCCAAAATCTACAGGTAGGCACTTTGCAAAAAACACCTCTGTTTTCTTTAAAAAAATGTGATGTGTCCACATTGCTTTTTGGGGCATTTCCTGTTGCGGGCGCTTGGCCTACCCCCACAAGTGAGGTATCATTTTTATCGGAAGACTTGGGGGAACGCTAGGTGGAAGTAAATTTGTGGCTCCTCTCCGATTCCAGAACTTTCTGTCACCAAAATGTGAGGAAAACGTGTTTTTTTAGCCAAATTTTGAGGTTTGCAAAGGTTTCTGGATAACAGAACCTGCTCAGAGCCCCACAAGTCACCCCATCTTGGATTCCTCTAGGTCTCTAGTTTTCAAAAATGCACAGATTTGGTAGGTTTCCCTAGGTGCCGGCTGAGCTAGAGTCCAAAATCTACAGGTAAGCACTTTGCAAAAAACACCTCTGTTTTCTTTAAAAAAATGTGATGTGTCCACGTTGCATTTTGGGGCATTTCCTGTCGCGGGCGCTAGGCCTACCCACACAATTGAGGTATTATTTTTATCGGAAGACTTGGGGGAACGCTAGGTGGAAGTAAATTTGTGGCTCCTCTCCGATTCCAGAACTTTCTGTCACCAAAATGTAATGAAAACGTGTTTTTTTAGCCAAATTTTAAGGTTTACAAAGGATTCTGGATAACAGAACCTGGTCAGAGCCCCACAAGTCACCCCATCTTGGATTCCCCTAGGTCTCTAGTTTTAAAAAATGCACAGGTTTGGTAGGTTTCCCTAGGTGCCGGCTGAGCTAGAGGCCTAAATCTACAGGTAGGCACTTTTCAAAAAACACCTCTGTTTTCTTTAAAAAAATGTGATGTGTCCATGTTGTGTTTTGGGGCGTTTCCTGTCACGGGCGCTAGGCCTACCCAAAGAAGTGAGGTATCATTTTTATAGGGATACTTGGGGGAACGCTGGGTGGAAGGAAATTTGTGGCTCCTCTCAGATTCCAGAACTTTCTGTTACCAAAATGTGAGGAAAATGTGTTTTTTTAGCCAAATTTTGAGGTTTGCAAAGGACTCTGGGTAACAGAACCTGGTCAGAGCCCCACAAGTCACCCCATCTTGGATTCCCCTAGGTCTCTAGTTTTTAAAAATGCACAGGTTTGGTAGGTTTCCATAGGTGCCGGCTGAGATAGAGGCCAAAATCTACAGGCAGGCACTTTGCAAAAAACACCTCTGTTTTCTTAAAAAAAATGTGATGTGTCCACGTTGCGTTTTGGGGTATTTCCTGTCGCGGGCGCTAGGCCTACCCACACAAGTGAGGTATCATTTTTATCGGAAGACTTGGGGGAACGCTGGGTGGAAGGACATTTCTGGCTCCTTTCTGATTCCAGAACTTTCTGTCCCAGAAATGTGAGGAAAATGTGTTTTTTTGGCCAAAGTCTGAGGTTTGGAAAGGATTCTGGGTAACAGAACCTGGTCAGAGCCCCACAAGTCACCCCATCTTGGATTCCCCAAGGTCTCTACTTTTCAAAAAGGCACAGGTTTGGTAGGTTTCCCTAGGTGCCGGCTGAGCTAGAGGCCAAAATCTACAGGTAGGCACTTTGCAAAAAACACCTCTGTTTTCTTTAAAAAATATGATGTGTCCACGTTGTGTTTTGGGGCGTTTTCTGTCACAGGCGCTAGGCCTACCCACACAAGTGAGGTATCATTTTTATCAGGAGACTTGGGGGAACGCTGGGTGGAAGGAAATTTGTGGCTCCTCTCTGATTCCAGAACTTTCTGTCACCAAAATGTGAGGAAAATGTGTTTTTGGGCCAAATTTTGAGGTTTGCAAAGGATTCTGGGTAACAGAACCAGGTCAGAGTCCCACAAGTCACCCCATCTTGGATTCCCCTAGGTCTCTAGTTTTAAAAAATGCACAGGTTTGGTAGGTTTCCCCAGGTGCCAGCTGAGCTACAGGCCAAAATCTACAGGCAGGCACTTTGCAAAAAACACCTCTGTTTTCTTTAAAAAAATATGATGTGTCCACATTGTGTTTTGGGGCGTTTCCTGTCACAGGCGCTAGGCCTACCCAAACAAGTGAGGTATCATTTTTATCGGGATACTTTGGGGAACGCTGGGTGGAAGGAAATTTGTGGCTCCTCTCAGATTCCAGAACTTTCTGTCACCAAAATGTGAGGAAAACGTCTTTTTTTAGCCAAATTTTGAGGTTTGCAAAGGATTCTGGAAAACAGAACCTGCTCAGAGACCCATAAGTCACCCCATCTTGGATTCCCCAAGGTCTCTAGTTTTAAAAAATGCACAGGTTTGGTAGGTTTCCCTAGGTGCCGGCTGAGCTAGAGGCCAAAATCTACAGGTAGGCACTTTGCAAAAAACACCTCTGTTTTCTTTTAAAAAATGTGATGTGTCCACGTTGCATTTTGGGGTATATCCTGTCGCGGGCGCTAGGCCTACCCACACAAGTGAGGTATCATTTTTATCGGGATACTTGGGGGAACGCTGGGTGGAAGGAAATTTGTGGCTCCTCTCAGATTCCAGAACTTTCTGTCACCAAAATGTGAGGAAAATGTGTTTTTTTAGCCAAATTTTGAGGTTTGCAAAGGACTCTGGGTAACAGAACCTGGTCAGAGCCCCACAAGTCACCCCATCTTGGATTCCCCTAGGTCTCTAGTTTTCAAAAATGCACAGGTTTGGTAGGTTTCCATAGGTGCCGGCTGAGATAGAGGCCAAAATCTACAGGCAGGCACTTTGCAAAAAACACCTCTGTTTTCTTAAAAAAAATGTGATGTGTCCACGTTGCGTTTTGGGGTATTTCCTGTCGCGGGCGCTAGGCCTACCCACACAAGTGAGGTATCATTTTTATCGGAAGACTTGGGGGAACGCTGGGTGGAAGGACATTTCTGGCTCCTTTCTGATTCCAGAACTTTCTGTCCCAGAAATGTGAGGAAAATGTGTTTTTTTGGCCAAAGTCTGAGGTTTGGAAAGGATTCTGGGTAACAGAACCTGGTCAGAGCCCCACAAGTCACCCCATCTTGGATTCCCCAAGGTCTCTACTTTTCAAAAAGGCACAGGTTTGGTAGGTTTCCCTAGGTGCCGGCTGAGCTAGAGGCCAAAATCTACAGGTAGGCACTTTGCAAAAAACACCTCTGTTTTCTTTAAAAAAATATGATGTGTCCACGTTGTGTTTTGGGGCGTTTTCTGTCACAGGCGCTAGGCCTACCCACACAAGTGAGGTATCATTTTTATCAGGAGACTTGGGGGAACGCTGGGTGGAAGGAAATTTGTGGCTCCTCTCTGATTCCAGAACTTTCTGTCACCAAAATGTGAGGAAAATGTGTTTTTGGGCCAAATTTTGAGGTTTGCAAAGGATTCTGGGTAACAGAACCAGGTCAGAGTCCCACAAGTCACCCCATCTTGGATTCCCCTAGGTCTCTAGTTTTAAAAAATGCACAGGTTTGGTAGGTTTCCCCAGGTGCCAGCTGAGCTACAGGCCAAAATCTACAGGCAGGCACTTTGCAAAAAACACCTCTGTTTTCTTTAAAAAAATATGATGTGTCCACATTGTGTTTTGGGGCGTTTCCTGTCACAGGCGCTAGGCCTACCCAAACAAGTGAGGTATCATTTTTATCGGGATACTTTGGGGAACGCTGGGTGGAAGGAAATTTGTGGCTCCTCTCAGATTCCAGAACTTTCTGTCACCAAAATGTGAGGAAAACGTGTTTTTTTAGCCAAATTTTGAGGTTTGCAAAGGATTCTGGAAAACAGAACCTGCTCAGAGCCCCACAAGTCACCCCATCTTGGATTCCCCAAGGTCTCTAGTTTTAAAAAATGCACAGGTTTGGTAGGTTTCCCTAGGTGCCGGCTGAGCTAGAGGCCAAAATCTACAGGTAGGCACTTTGCAAAAAACACCTCTGTTTTCTTTTAAAAAATGTGATGTGTCCACGTTGCATTTTGGGGTATATCCTGTCGCGGGCGCTAGGCCTACCCACACAAGTGAGGTATCATTTTTATCGGGATACTTGGGGGAGCGCTGGGTGGAAGGAAATTTGTGGCTCCTCTCAGATTCCAGAACTTTCTGTCACCAAAATGTGAGGAAAATGTGTTTTTTTAGCCAAATTTTGAGGTTTGCAAAGGACTCTGGGTAACAGAACCTGGTCAGAGCCCCACAAGTCACCCCATCTTGGATTCCCCTAGGTCTCTAGTTTTCAAAAATGCACAGGTTTGGTAGGTTTCCCTAGGTGCCAGCTGAGCTACAGGCCAAAATCTACAGGCAGGCACTTTGCAAAAAACACCTCTGTTTTCTTTAAAAAAATTTGATGTGTCCACATTGTGTTTTGGGGCGTTTCCTGTCACGGGCGCTAGGCCTACCCAAACAAGTGAGGTATCATTTTTATCGGGATACTTTGGGGAACGCTGGGTGGAAGGAAATTTGTGGCTCTTCTCAGATTCCGTAACTTTCTGTCACCATAATGTGAGGAAAATGTGTTTTTTTTAGCCAAATTTTGAGGTTTGCAAAGGATTCTGGGTAACAGAACCTGGTCAGAGCCCCACAAGTCACTCCATCTTGGATTCCCCTAGGTCTCTAGTTTTCAAAAATGCACAGGTTTGGTAGGTTTCCCTAAGTGCCGGCTGAGCTAGAGGCCAAAATCTACAGGTAGGCACTTTTCAAAAAACACCTCTGTTTTCTTTAAAAAAATGTGATGTGTCCACGTTGTGTTTTGGGGCGTTTCCTGTCACGGGCGCTAGGCCTACCCAAACAAGTGAGGTATCATTTTTATCGGGATACTTGGGGGAACGCTGGGTGGAAGGAAATTTGTGGCTCCTCTCAGATTCCAGAACTTTCTGTCACCAAAATGTGAGGAAAATGTGTTTTTTTAGCCAAATTTTGAGGTTTGCAAAGGACTCTGGGTAACAGAACCTGGTCAGAGCCCCACAAGTCACCCCATCTTGGATTCCCCAAGGTCTCTACTTTTCAAAAATGCACAGGTTTGGTAGGTTTCCCTAGGTGCCGGCTGAGCTAGAGGCCAAAATCTACAGGTAATCACTTTGAAAAAAACACCTCTGTTTTCTTTAAAAAAATGTGATGTGTCCACGTTGTGTTTTGGGGCGTTTCCTGTCACAGGCGCTAGGCCTACCCACACAAGTGAGGTATCATTTTTATCGGGAGACTTGGGGGAACGCTGGGTGGAAGGAAATTTGTGGCTCCTCTCTGATTCCAGAACTTTCTGTCACCAAAATGTGAGGAAAATGTGTTTTTGGGCCAAATTTTGAGGTTTGCAAAGGATTCTGGGTAACAGAACCAGGTCAGAGTCCCACAAGTCACCCCATCTTGGATTCCCCTAGGTCTCTAGTTTTAAAAAATGCACAGGTTTGGTAGGTTTCCCTAGGTGCCAGCTGAGCTACAGGCCAAAATCTACAGGTAGGCACTTTGCAAAAAACACCTCTGTTTTCTTTAAAAAAATGTGATGTGTCCACATTGTGTTTTGGGGCGTTTCCTGTCACGGGCGCTAGGCCTACCCAAACAAGTGAGGTATCATTTTTATCGGGATACTTTGGGGAACGCTGGGTGGAAGGAAATTTGTGGCTCTTCTCAGATTCCGTAACTTTCTGTCACCATAATGTGAGGAAAATGTGTTTTTTTAGCCAAATTTTGAGGTTTGCAAAGGATTCTGGGTAACAGAACCTGGTCAGAGCCCCACAAGTCACTCCATCTTGGATTCCCCTAGGTCTCTAGTTTTCAAAAATGCACAGGTTTGGTAGGTTTCCCTAAGTGCCGGCTGAGCTAGAGGCCAAAATCTATAGGTAGGAACTTTGCAAAAAACACGTCTGTTTTCTTTAAAAAAATGTGATGTGTCCACGTTGTGTTTCAGGGCGTTTCCTGTCACGGGCGCTAGGCCTACCCAAACAAGTGAGGTATAATTTTTTTCGGGATACTTGGGGGAACGCTGGGTGGAAGGAAATTTGTGGCTCCTCTCAGATTCCAGAACTTTCTGTCACCATAATGTCATGAAAATTTGTTTTTTTAGCCAAATTTTGAGGTTTGCAAAGGATTCTGGATAACAGAACCTGGTCAGAGCCCCACAAGTCACCCCATCTTGGATTCCCCTAGGTCTCTAGTTTTAAAAAATGCACAGGTTTGGTAGGTTTCCCTAGGTGCCGGCTGAGCTAGAGGCCAAAATCTACAGGTAGGCACTTTGCAAAAAACACCTCTGTTTTCTTTAAAAAAATTTGATGTGTCCACGTTGCGTTTTGGGGCATTTCCTGTCGCGGGCGCTAGGCCTACCCACACAAGTGAGGTATCATTTTTATCGGAAGACTTGGGGGAACGCTAGGTGGAAGTAAATTTGTGGCTCCTCTCCGATTCCAGAACTTTCTGTCACCAAAATGTGAGGAAAATGTGTTTTTTTAGTCAAATTTTGAGGTTTGCAAAGGATTCTGGATAACAGAACCTGCTCAGAGACCCACAAGTCACCCCATCTTGGATTCCCCAAGGTCTCTAGTTTTAAAAAATGCACAGGTTTGGTAGGTTTCCCTAGGTGCCGGCTGAGCTAGAGGCCAAAATCTACAGGTAGGCACTTTGCAAAAAACACCTCTGTTTTCTTTAAAAAAAATGTGATGTGTCCACGTTGCATTTTGGGGCATTTCCTGTCGCGGGCGCTAGGCCTACCCACACAAGTGAGGTATCATTTTTATCGGAAGACTTGGGGGAATGCTAGGTGGAAGTAAATTCGTGGCTCCTCTCCGATTCCAGAACTTTCTGTCACCAAAATGTAATGAAAACGTGTTTTTTTAGCCAAATTTTAAGGTTTGCAAAGGATTCTGGATAACAGAACCTGGTCAGAGCCCCACAAGTCACCCCATCTTGGATTCCCCTAGGTCTCTAGTTTTAAAAAATGAACAGGTTTGGTAGGTTTCCCTAGGTGCCGGCTGAGCTAGAGGCCAAAATCTACAGGTAGGCACTTTTCAAAAAACACCTCTGTTTTCTTTAAAAAAATGTGATGTGTCCACGTTGTGTTTTGGGGCGTTTCCTGTCACGGGCGCTAGGCCTACCCAAACAAGTGAGGTATCATTTTTATCGGGATACTTGGGGGAACACTGGGTGGAAGGAAATTTGTGGCTCCTCTCAGATTCCAGAACTTTCTGTCACCAAAATGTGAGGAAAATGTGTTTTTTTAGCCAAATTTTGAGGTTTGCAAAGGACTCTGGGTAACAGAACCTGGTCAGAGCCCCACAAGTCACCCCATCTTGGATTTCCCTAGGTCTCTAGTTTTCAAAAATGCACAGGTTTGGTAGGTTTCCATAGGTGCCGGCAGAGGTAGAGGCCAAAATCTACAGGCAGGCACTTTGCAAAAAACACCTCTGTTTTCTTTAAAAAAATGTGATGTGTCCACGTTGTGTTTTGGGGCGTTTCCTGTCACAGGCGCTATGCCTACCCACACAAGTGAGGTATCATTTTTATCGGGAGACTTGGGGGAACGCTGGGTGGAAGGAAATTTGTGGCTCCTCTCTGATTCCAGAACTTTCTGTCACCAAAATGTGAGGAAAATGTGTTTTGGGGCCAAATTTTGAGGTTTGCAAAGGATTCTGGGTAACGGAACCAGGTCAGAGTCCCACAAGTCACCCCATCTTGGATTCCCCTAGGTCTCTAGTTTTAAAAAATGCACAGGTTTGGTAGGTTTCCCTAGGTGCCAGCTGAGCTACAGGCCAAAATCTACAGGCAGGCACTTTGCAAAAAACACCTCTGTTTTCTTTAAAAAAATGTGATGTGTCCACATTGTGTTTTGGGGCGTTTCCTGGCACGGGCGCTAGGCCTACCCAAACAAGTGAGGTATAATTTTTATGGGGATACTTTGGGGAATGCTGGGTGGAAGGAAATGTGTGGCTCCTCTCAGATTCCAGAACTTTCTGTCACCATAATGTGAGGAAAATGTGTTTTTTAGCCAAATTTTGAGGTTTGCAAAGGATTCTGGGTAACAGAACCTGGTCAGAGCCCCACAAGTCACTCCATCTTGGATTCCCCTAGGTCTCTAGTTTTCAAAAATGCACAGGTTTGGTAGGTTTCCCTAAGTGCCGGCTGAGCTAGAGGCCAAAATCTACAGGTAGGAACTTTGCAAAAAACACGTCTGTTTTCTTTAAAAAAATGTGATGTGTCCACGTTGTGTTTCGGGGCGTTTCCTGTCACGGGCGCTAGGCCTACCCAAACAAGTGAGGTATAATTTTTATCGGGATACTTGGGGGAACGCTGGGTGGAAGGAAATTTGTGGCTCCTCTCAGATTCCAGAACTTTCTGTCACCATAATGTCATGAAAATGTGTTTTTTTAGCCAAATTTTGAGGTTTGCAAAGGATTCTGGATAACAGAACCTGGTCAGAGCCCCACAAGTCACCCCATCTTGGATTCCCCTAGGTCTCTAGTTTAAAAAAATGCACAGGTTTGGTAGGTTTCCTTAGGTGCCGGCTGAGCTAGAGGCCAAAATCTACTGGTAGGCAATTTGCAAAAAACACCTCTGTTTTCTTTAAAAAAATGTGATGTGTCCACGTTGCGTTTTGGGGCATTTCCTGTTGCGGGCGCTTGGCCTACCCACACAAGTGAGGTATCATTTTTATCGGGAGACTTGGGGGAACGCTGGGTGGAAGGAAATTTGTGGCTCCTCTCTGATTCCAGAACTTTCCTTTACCAAAATGTGAGGAAAATGTGTTTTTTTGGCCAAATTGTGAGGTTTGCAAAGGATTCTGGATAACAGAACCTGGTCAGAGCCCCACAAGTCATCCCATCTTGGATTCCCCAAGGTCTCTAGTTTTAAAAAATGCACAGGTTTGGTAGGTTTCCCTAGGTGCCGGCTGAGCTAGAGGCCAAAATCTACAGGTAGGCACTTTTCAAAAAACACCTCTGTTTTCTTTAAAAAAATATGATGTGTCCACGTTGTGTTTTGGGGCGTTTTCTGTCACAGGCGCTAGGCCTACCCACACAAGTGAGGTATCATTTTTATCAGGAGACTTGGGGGAACGCTGGGTGGAAGGAAATTTGTGGCTCCTCTCTGATTCCAGAACTTTCTGTCACCAAAATGTGAGGAAAATGTGTTTTTGGGCCAAATTTTGAGGTTTGCAAAGGATTCTGGGTAACAGAACCAGGTCAGAGTCCCACAAGTCACCCCATCTTGGATTCCCCTAGGTCTCTAGTTTTAAAAAATGCACAGGTTTGGTAGGTTTCCCCAGGTGCCAGCTGAGCTACAGGCCAAAATCTACAGGCAGGCACTTTGCAAAAAACACCTCTGTTTTCTTTAAAAAAATATGATGTGTCCACATTGTGTTTTGGGGCGTTTCCTGTCACAGGCGCTAGGCCTACCCAAACAAGTGAGGTATCATTTTTATCGGGATACTTTGGGGAACGCTGGGTGGAAGGAAATTTGTGGCTCCTCTCAGATTCCAGAACTTTCTGTCACCAAAATGTGAGGAAAACGTGTTTTTTTAGCCAAATTTTGAGGTTTGCAAAGGATTCTGGAAAACAGAACCTGCTCAGAGCGCCACAAGTCACCCCATCTTGGATTCCCCAAGGTCTCTAGTTTTAAAAAATGCACAGGTTTGGTAGGTTTCCCTAGGTGCCGGCTGAGCTAGAGGCCAAAATCTACAGGTAGGCACTTTGCAAAAAACACCTCTGTTTTCTTTTAAAAAATGTGATGTGTCCACGTTGCATTTTGGGGTATATTCTGTCGCGGGCGCTAGGCCTACCCACACAAGTGAGGTATCATTTTTATCGGGATACTTGGGGAAACGCTGGGTGGAAGGAAATTTGTGGCTCCTCTCAGATTCTAGAACTTTCTGTCACCAAAATGTGAGGAAAATGTGTTTTTTTAGCCAAATTTTGAGGTTTGCAAAGGACTCTGGGTAACAGAACCTGGTCAGAGCCCCACAAGTCACCCCATCTTGGATTCCCCTAGGTCTCTAGTTTTCAAAAATGCACAGGTTTGGTAGGTTTCCATAGGTGCCGGCTGAGATAGAGGCCAAAATCTACAGGCAGGCACTTTGCAAAAAACACCTCTGTTTTCTTTAAAAAAATGTGATGTGTCCACGTTGCGTTTTGGGGCATTTCGTGTCGCGGGCGCTAGGCCTACCCACACAAGTGAGGTATCATTTTTATCGGAAGACTTAAGGGAACGCTGGGTGGAAGGACATTTCTGGCTCCTCTCTGATTCCAGAACTTTCTGTCACCAAAATGTGAGGAAAATGTGTTTTTTGGCCAAAGTTTGAGGTTTGGAAAGGATTCTGGGTAACAGAACCTGGTCAGAGCACCACAAGTCACCCCATCTTGGATTCCCCAAGGTCTCTACTTTTCAAAAATGCACAGGTTTGGTAGGTTTCCCTAGGTGCCGGCTGAGCTAGAGGCCAAAATCTACAGGTAATCACTTTGAAAAAAACACCTCTGTTTTCTTTAAAAAAATGTGATGTGTCCACGTTGTGTTTTGGGGCGTTTCCTGTCACAGGCGCTAGGCCTACCCACACAAGTGAGGTATCATTTTTATCGGGAGACTTGGGGGAACGCTGGGTGGAAGGAAATTTGTGGCTCCTCTCTGATTCCAGAACTTTCTGTCACCAAAATGTGAGGAAAATGTGTTTTTGGGCCAAATTTTGAGGTTTGCAAAGGATTCTGGGTAACAGAACCAGGTCAGAGTCCCACAAGTCACCCCATCTTGGATTCCCCTAGGTCTCTAGTTTTAAAAAATGCACAGGTTTGGTAGGTTTCCCTAGGTGCCAGCTGAGCTACAGGCCAAAATCTACAGGTAGGCACTTTGCAAAAAACACCTCTGTTTTCTTTAAAAAAATGTGATGTGTCCACATTGTGTTTTGGGGCGTTTCCTGTCACGGGCGCTAGGCCTACCCAAACAAGTGAGGTATCATTTTTATCGGGATACTTTGGGGAACGCTGGGTGGAAGGAAATTTGTGGCTCTTCTCAGATTCCGTAACTTTCTGTCACCATAATGTGAGGAAAATGTGTTTTTTTAGCCAAATTTTGAGGTTTGCAAAGGATTCTGGGTAACAGAACCTGGTCAGAGCCCCACAAGTCACTCCATCTTGGATTCCCCTAGGTCTCTAGTTTTCAAAAATGCACAGGTTTGGTAGGTTTCCCTAAGTGCCGGCTGAGCTAGAGACCAAAATCTATAGGTAGGAACTTTGCAAAAAACACGTCTGTTTTCTTTAAAAAAATGTGATGTGTCCACGTTGTGTTTCAGGGCGGTTCCTGTCACGGGCGCTAGGCCTACCCAAACAAGTGAGGTATAATTTTTATCGGGATACTTGGGGGAACGCTGGGTGGAAGGAAATTTGTGGCTCCTCTCAGATTCCAGAACTTTCTGTCACCATAATGTCATGAAAATGTGTTTTTTTAGCCAAATTTTGAGGTTTGCAAAGGATTCTGGATAACAGAACCTGGTCAGAGCCCCACAAGTCACCCCATCTTGGATTCCCCTAGGTCTCTAGTTTTAAAAAATGCACAGGTTTGGTAGGTTTCCCTAGGTGCCGGCTGAGCTAGAGGCCAAAATCTACAGGTAGGCACTTTGCAAAAAACACCTCTGTTTTCTTTAAAAAAATGTGATGTGTCCACGTTGCGTTTTGGGGCATTTCCTGTCGCGGGCGCTAGGCCTACCCACACAAGTGAGGTATCATTTTTATCGGAAGACTTGGGGGAACGCTAGGTGGAAGTAAATTTGTGGCTCCTCTCCGATTCCAGAACTTTCTGTCACCAAAATGTGAGGAAAATGTGTTTTTTTAGCCAAATTTTGAGGTTTGCAAAGGATTCTGGATAACAGAACCTGCTCAGAGACCCACAAGTCACCCCATCTTGGATTCCCCAAGGTCTCTAGTTTTAAAAAATGCACAGGTTTGGTAGGTTTCCCTAGGTGCCGGCTGAGCTAGAGGCCAAAATCTACAGGTAGGCACTTTGCAAAAAACACCTCTGTTTTCTTTAAAAAAAATTTGATGTGTCCACGTTGCATTTTGGGGCATTTCCTGTCGCGGGCGCTAGGCCTACCCACACAAGTGAGGTATCATTTTTATCGGAAGACTTGGGGGAATGCTAGGTGGAAGTAAATTCGTGGCTCCTCTCCGATTCCAGAACTTTCTGTCACCAAAATGTAATGAAAACGTGTTTTTTTAGCCAAATTTTAAGGTTTGCAAAGGATTCTGGATAACAGAACCTGGTCAGAGCCCCACAAGTCACCCCATCTTGGATTCCCCTAGGTCTCTAGTTTTAAAAAATGCACAGGTTTGGTAGGTTTCCCTAGGTGCCGGCTGAGCTAGAGGCCAAAATCTACAGGTAGGCACTTTTCAAAAAACACCTCTGTTTTCTTTAAAAAAATGTGATGTGTCCACGTTGTGTTTTGGGGCGTTTCCTGTCATGGGCGCTAGGCCTACCCAAACAAGTGAGGTATCATTTTTATCGGGATACTTGGGGGAACACTGGGTGGAAGGAAATTTGTGGCTCCTCTCAGATTCCAGAACTTTCTGTCACCAAAATGTGAGGAAAATGTGTTTTTTTAGCCAAATTTTGAGGTTTGCAAAGGACTCTGGGTAACAGAACCTGGTCAGAGCCCCACAAGTCACCCCATCTTGGATTTCCCTAGGTCTCTAGTTTTCAAAAATGCACAGGTTTGGTAGGTTTCCATAGGTGCCGGCAGAGGTAGAGGCCAAAATCTACAGGCAGGCACTTTGCAAAAAACACCTCTGTTTTCTTTAAAAAAATGTGATGTGTCCACGTTGTGTTTTGGGGCGTTTCCTGTCACAGGCGCTATGCCTACCCACACAAGTGAGGTATCATTTTTATCGGGAGACTTGGGGGAACGCTGGGTGGAAGGAAATTTGTGGCTCCTCTCTGATTCCAGAACTTTCTGTCACCAAAATGTGAGGAAAATGTGTTTTGGGGCCAAATTTTGAGGTTTGCAAAGGATTCTGGGTAACGGAACCAGGTCAGAGTCCCACAAGTCACCCCATCTTGGATTCCCCTAGGTCTCTAGTTTTAAAAAATGCACAGGTTTGGTAGGTTTCCCTAGGTGCCAGCTGAGCTACAGGCCAAAATCTACAGGCAGGCACTTTGCAAAAAACACCTCTGTTTTCTTTAAAAAAATGTGATGTGTCCACATTGTGTTTTGGGGCGTTTCCTGGCACGGGCGCTAGGCCTACCCAAACAAGTGAGGTATCATTTTTATGGGGATACTTTGGGGAATGCTGGGTGGAAGGAAATGTGTGGCTCCTCTCAGATTCCAGAACTTTCTGTCACCATAATGTGAGGAAAATGTGTTTTTTAGCCAAATTTTGAGGTTTGCAAAGGATTCTGGGTAACAGAACCTGGTCAGAGCCCCACAAGTCACTCCATCTTGGATTCCCCTAGGTCTCTAGTTTTCAAAAATGCACAGGTTTGGTAGGTTTCCCTAAGTGCCGGCTGAGCTAGAGGCCAAAATCTACAGGTAGGAACTTTGCAAAAAACACGTCTGTTTTCTTTAAAAAAATGTGATGTGTCCACGTTGTGTTTCGGGGCGTTTCCTGTCACGGGCGCTAGGCCTACCCAAACAAGTGAGGTATAATTTTTATCGGGATACTTGGGGGAACGCTGGGTGGAAGGAAATTTGTGGCTCCTCTCAGATTCCAGAACTTTCTGTCACCATAATGTCATGAAAATGTGTTTTTTTAGCCAAATTTTGAGGTTTGCAAAGGATTCTGGATAACAGAACCTGGTCAGAGCCCCACAAGTCACCCCATCTTGGATTCCCCTAGGTCTCTAGTTTAAAAAAATGCACAGGTTTGGTAGGTTTCCTTAGGTGCCGGCTGAGCTAGAGGCCAAAATCTACAGGTAGGCAATTTGCAAAAAACACCTCTGTTTTCTTTAAAAATATGTGATGTGTCCACGTTGCGTTTTGGGGCATTTCCTGTTGCGGGCGCTTGGCCTACCCACACAAGTGAGGTATCATTTTTATCGGGAGACTTGGGGGAACGCTGGGTGGAAGGAAATTTGTGGCTCCTCTCTGATTCCAGAACTTTCCTTTACCAAAATGTGAGGAAAATGTGTTTTTTTGGCCAAATTGTGAGGTTTGCAAAGGATTCTGGATAACAGAACCTGGTCAGAGCCCCACAAGTCATCCCATCTTGGATTCCCCAAGGTCTCTAGTTTTAAAAAATGCACAGGTTTGGTAGGTTTCCCTAGGTGCCGGCTGAGCTAGAGGCCAAAATCTACAGGTAGGCACTTTTCAAAAAACACCTCTGTTTTCTTTAAAAAAATATGATGTGTCCACGTTGTGTTTTGGGGCGTTTTCTGTCACAGGCGCTAGGCCTACCCACACAAGTGAGGTATCATTTTTATCAGGAGACTTGGGGGAACGCTGGGTGGAAGGAAATTTGTGGCTCCTCTCTGATTCCAGAACTTTCTGTCACCAAAATGTGAGGAAAATGTGTTTTTGGGCCAAATTTTGAGGTTTGCAAAGGATTCTGGGTAACAGAACCAGGTCAGAGTCCCACAAGTCACCCCATCTTGGATTCCCCTAGGTCTCTAGTTTTAAAAAATGCACAGGTTTGGTAGGTTTCCCCAGGTGCCAGCTGAGCTACAGGCCAAAATCTACAGGCAGGCACTTTGCAAAAAACACCTCTGTTTTCTTTAAAAAAATATGATGTGTCCACATTGTGTTTTGGGGCGTTTCCTGTCACAGGCGCTAGGCCTACCCAAACAAGTGAGGTATCATTTTTATCGGGATACTTTGGGGAACGCTGGGTGGAAGGAAATTTGTGGCTCCTCTCAGATTCCAGAACTTTCTGTCACCAAAATGTGAGGAAAACGTGTTTTTTTAGCCAAATTTTGAGGTTTGCAAAGGATTCTGGAAAACAGAACCTGCTCAGAGCCCCACAAGTCACCCCATCTTGGATTCCCCAAGGTCTCTAGTTTTAAAAAATGCACAGGTTTGGTAGGTTTCCCTAGGTGCCGGCTGAGCTAGAGGCCAAAATCTACAGGTAGGCACTTTGCAAAAAACACCTCTGTTTTCTTTTAAAAAATGTGATGTGTCCACGTTGCATTTTGGGGTATATCCTGTCACGGGCGCTAGGCCTACCCACACAAGTGAGGTATCATTTTTATCGGGATACTTGGGGAAACGCTGGGTGGAAGGAAATTTGTGGCTCCTCTCAGATTCTAGAACTTTCTGTCACCAAAATGTGAGGAAAATGTGTTTTTTTAGCCAAATTTTGAGGTTTGCAAAGGACTCTGGGTAACAGAACCTGGTCAGAGCCCCACAAGTCACCCCATCTTGGATTCCCCTAGGTCTCTAGTTTTCAAAAATGCACAGGTTTGGTAGGTTTCCATAGGTGCCGGCTGAGATAGAGGCCAAAATCTACAGGCAGGCACTTTGCAAAAAACACCTCTGTTTTCTTTAAAAAAATGTGATGTGTCCACGTTGCGTTTTGGGGCATTTCGTGTCGCGGGCGCTAGGCCTACCCACACAAGTGAGGTATCATTTTTATCGGAAGACTTAAGGGAACGCTGGGTGGAAGGACATTTCTGGCTCCTCTCTGATTCCAGAACTTTCTGTCACCAAAATGTGAGGAAAATGTGTTTTTTGGCCAAAGTTTGAGGTTTGGAAAGGATTCTGGGTAACAGAACCTGGTCAGAGCACCACAAGTCACCCCATCTTGGATTCCCCAAGGTCTCTACTTTTCAAAAATGCACAGGTTTGGTAGGTTTCCCTAGGTGCCGGCTGAGCTAGAGGCCAAAATCTACAGGTAATCACTTTGAAAAAAACACCTCTGTTTTCTTTAAAAAAATGTGATGTGTCCACGTTGTGTTTTGGGGCGTTTCCTGTCACAGGCGCTAGGCCTACCCACACAAGTGAGGTATCATTTTTATCGGGAGACTTGGGGGAACGCTGGGTGGAAGGAAATTTGTGGCTCCTCTCTGATTCCAGAACTTTCTGTCACCAAAATGTGAGGAAAATGTGTTTTTGGGCCAAATTTTGAGGTTTGCAAAGGATTCTGGGTAACAGAACCAGGTCAGAGTCCCACAAGTCACCCCATCTTGGATTCCCCTAGGTCTCTAGTTTTAAAAAATGCACAGGTTTGGTAGGTTTCCCTAGGTGCCAGCTGAGCTACAGGCCAAAATCTACAGGTAGGCACTTTGCAAAAAACACCTCTGTTTTCTTTAAAAAAATGTGATGTGTCCACATTGTGTTTTGGGGCGTTTCCTGTCACGGGCGCTAGGCCTACCCAAACAAGTGAGGTATCATTTTTATCGGGATACTTTGGGGAACGCTGGGTGGAAGGAAATTTGTGGCTCTTCTCAGATTCCGTAACTTTCTGTCACCATAATGTGAGGAAAATGTGTTTTTTTAGCCAAATTTTGAGGTTTGCAAAGGATTCTGGGTAACAGAACCTGGTCAGAGCCCCACAAGTCACTCCATCTTGGATTCCCCTAGGTCTCTAGTTTTCAAAAATGCACAGGTTTGGTAGGTTTCCCTAAGTGCCGGCTGAGCTAGATACCAAAATCTATAGGTAGGAACTTTGCAAAAAACACGTCTGTTTTCTTTAAAAAAATGTGATGTGTCCACGTTGTGTTTCAGGGCGTTTCCTGTCACGGGCGCTAGGCCTACCCAAACAAGTGAGGTATAATTTTTATCGGGATACTTGGGGGAACGCTGGGTGGAAGGAAATTTGTGGCTCCTCTCAGATTCCAGAACTTTCTGTCACCATAATGTCATGAAAATGTGTTTTTTTAGCCAAATTTTGAGGTTTGCAAAGGATTCTGGATAACAGAACCTGGTCAGAGCCCCACAAGTCACCCCATCTTGGATTCCCCTAGGTCTCTAGTTTTAAAAAATGCACAGGTTTGGTAGGTTTCCCTAGGTGCCGGCTGAGCTAGAGGCCAAAATCTACAGGTAGGCACTTTGCAAAAAACACCTCTGTTTTCTTTAAAAAAATGTGATGTGTCCACGTTGCGTTTTGGGGCATTTCCTGTCGCGGGCGCTAGGCCTACCCACACAAGTGAGGTATCATTTTTATCGGAAGACTTGGGGGAACGCTAGGTGGAAGTAAATTTGTGGCTCCTCTCCGATTCCAGAACTTTCTGTCACCAAAATGTGAGGAAAATGTGTTTTTTTAGCCAAATTTTGAGGTTTGCAAAGGATTCTGGATAACAGAACCTGCTCAGAGACCCACAAGTCACCCCATCTTGGATTCCCCAAGGTCTCTAGTTTTAAAAAATGCACAGGTTTGGTAGGTTTCCCTTGGTGCCGGCTGAGCTAGAGGCCAAAATCTACAGGTAGGCACTTTGCAAAAAACACCTCTGTTTTCTTTAAAAAAATGTGATGTGTCCACGTTGCATTTTGGGGCATTTCCTGTCGCGGGCGCTAGGCCTACCCACACAAGTGAGGTATCATTTTTATCGGAAGACTTGGAGGAATGCTAGGTGGAAGTAAATTCATGGCTCCTCTCCGATTCCACAACTTTCTGTCACCAAAATTTAATGAAAACGTGTTTTTTTAGCCAAATTTTAAGGTTTGCAAAGGATTCTGGATAACAGAACCTGGTCAGAGCCCCACAAGTCACCCCATCTTGGATTCCCCTAGGTCTCTAGTTTTAAAAAATGCACAGGTTTGGTAGGTTTCCCTAGGTGCCGGCTGAGCTAGAGGCCAAAATCTACAGGTAGGCACTTTTCAAAAAACACCTCTGTTTTCTTTAAAAAAATGTGATGTGTCCACGTTGTGTTTTGGGGCGTTTCCTGTCACGGGCGCTAGGCCTACCCAAACAAGTGAGGTATCATTTTTATCGGGATACTTGGGGGAACGCTGGGTGGAAGGAAATTTGTGGCTCCTCTCAGATTCCAGAACTTTCTGTCACCAAAATGTGAGGAAAATGTGTTTTTTTAGCCAAATTTTGAGGTTTGCAAAGGACTCTGGGTAACAGAACCTGGTCAGAGCCCCACAAGTCACCCCATCTTGGATTCCCCTAGGTCTCTAGTTTTCAAAAATGCACAGGTTTGGTAGGTTTCCCTAGGTGCCGGCTGAGCTAGAGGCCAAAATCTACAGGTAGGCACTTTGCAAAAAACACCTCTGTTTTCTTTAAAAAAATGTGATGTGTCCACGTTGCGTTTTGGGGCATTTCCTGTCGCGGGCGCTAGGCCTACCCACACAAGTGAGGTATCATTTTTATCGGAAGACTTGGGGGAACGCTAGGTGGAAGTAAATTTGTGGCTCCTCTCTGATTCCAGAACTTTCTGTCACCAAAATGTGAGGAAAACGTGTTTTTTTAGCCACATTTTGAGGTTTGCAAAGGATTCTGGGTAACAGAACCTGCTCAGAGACCCACAAGTCACCCCATCTTGGATTCCCCAAGGTCTCTAGTTTTAAAAAATGCACAGGTTTGGTAGGTTTCCCTAGGTGCCGGCTGAGCTAGAGGCCAAAATCTACAGGTAGGCACTTTGCAAAAAACACCTCTGTTTTCTTTAAAAAAATGTGATGTGTCCACGTTGCATTTTGGGGCATTTCCTGTCGCGGGCGCTAGGCCTACCCACACAAGTGAGGTATAATTTTTATCGGAAGACTTGGGGGAATGCTAGGTGGAAGTAAATTCGTGGCTCCTCTCCGATTCCAGAACTTTCTGTCACCAAAATGTAATGAAAACGTGTTTTTTTAGCCAAATTTTAAGGTTTGCAAAGGATTCTGGATAACAGAACCTGGTCAGAGCCCCACAAGTCACCCCATCTTGGATTCCCCTAGGTCTCTAGTTTTAAAAAATGCACAGGTTTGGTAGGTTTCCCTAGGTGCCGGCTGAGCTAGAGGCCAAAATCTACAGGTAGGCACTTTTCAAAAAACACCTCTGTTTTCTTTAAAAAAATGTGATGTGTTCACGTTGTGTTTTGGGGCGTTTCCTGTCACGGGCGCTAGGCCTACCCAAACAAGTGAGGTATCATTTTTATCGGGATACTTGGGGGAACGCTGGGTGGAAGGAAATTTGTGGCTCCTCTCAGATTCCAGAACTTTCTGTCACCAAAATGTGAGGAAAATGTGTTTTTTTAGCCAAATTTTGAGGTTTGCAAAGGACTCTGGGTAACAGAACCTGGTCAGAGCCCCACAAGTCACCCCATCTTGGATTCCCCAAGGTCTCTAGTTTTCAAAAATGCACAGGTTTGGTAGGTTTCCATAGGTGCCGGCAGAGATAGAGGCCAAAATCTACAGGCAGGCACTTTGCAAAAAACACCTCTGTTTTCTTTAAAAAAATGTGATGTGTCCACGTTGTGTTTTGGGGCGTTTCCTGTCACAGGCGCTAGGCCTACCCACACAAGTGAGGTATCATTTTTATCGGGAGACTTGGGGGAACGCTGGGTGGAAGGAAATTTGTGGCTCCTCTCTGATTCCAGAACTTTCTGTCACCAAAATGTGAGGAAAATGTGTTTTGGGGCCAAATTTTGAGGTTTGCAAAGGATTCTGGGTAACGGAACCAGGTCAGAGACCCACAAGTCACCCCATCTTGGATTCCCCTAGGTCTCTAGTTTTAAAAAATGCACAGGTTTGGTAGGTTTCCTTAGGTGCCAGCTGAGCTACAGGCCAAAATCTACAGGCAGGCACTTTGCAAAAAACACCTCTGTTTTCTTTAAAAAAATGTGATGTGTCCACGTTGTGTTTTGGGGCGTTTCCTGTCACAGGCGCTAGGCCTACCCACACAAGTGAGGTATCATTTTTATCGGGAGACTTGGGGGAACGCTGGGTGGAAGGAAATTTGTGGCTCCTCTCTGATTCCAGAACTTTCTGTCACCAAAATGTGAGGAAAATGTGTTTTGGGGCCAAATTTTGAGGTTTGCAAAGGATTCTGGGTAACGGAACCAGGTCAGAGTCCCACAAGTCACCCCATCTTGGATTCCCCTAGGTCTCTAGTTTTAAAAAATGCACAGGTTTGGTAGGTTTCCTTAGGTGCCAGCTGAGCTACAGGCCAAAATCTACAGGCAGGCACTTTGCAAAAAACACCTCTGTTTTCTTTAAAAAAATGTGATGTGTCCACATTGTGTTTTGGGGCATTTCCTGTCGCGGGCGCTAGGCCTACCCAAACAAGTGAGGTATCATTTTTATCGGAAGACTTGGGGGAACGCTAGGTGGAAGTAAATTTGTGGCTCCTCTCTGATTCCAGAACTTTCTGTCACCAAAATGTGAGGAAAACGTGTTTTTTTAGCCACATTTTGAGGTTTGCAAAGGATTCTGGGTAACAGAACCTGCTCAGAGACCCACAAGTCACCCCATCTTGGATTCCCCAAGGTCTCTAGTTTTAAAAAATGCACAGGTTTGGTAGGTTTCCCTAGGTGCCGGCTGAGCTAGAGGCCAAAATCTACAGGTAGGCACTTTGCAAAAAACACCTCTGTTTTCTTTTAAAAAATGTGATGTGTCCACGTTGCATTTTGGGGCATTTCCTGTCGCGGGCGCTAGGCCTACCCACACAAGTGAGGTATAATTTTTATCGGAAGACTTGGGGGAATGCTAGGTGGAAGTAAATTCGTGGCTCCTCTCCGATTCCAGAACTTTCTGTCACCAAAATGTAATGAAAACGTGTTTTTTTAGCCAAATTTTAAGGTTTGCAAAGGATTCTGGATAACAGAACCTGGTCAGAGCCCCACAAGTCACCCCATCTTGGATTCCCCTAGGTCTCTAGTTTTAAAAAATGCACAGGTTTGGTAGGTTTCCCTAGGTGCCGGCTGAGCTAGAGGCCAAAATCTACAGGTAGGCACTTTTCAAAAAACACCTCTGTTTTCTTTAAAAAAATGTGATGTGTTCACGTTGTGTTTTGGGGCGTTTCCTGTCACGGGCGCTAGGCCTACCCAAACAAGTGAGGTATCATTTTTATCGGGATACTTGGGGGAACGCTGGGTGGAAGGAAATTTGTGGCTCCTCTCAGATTCCAGAACTTTCTGTCACCAAAATGTGAGGAAAATGTGTTTTTTTAGCCAAATTTTGAGGTTTGCAAAGGACTCTGGGTAACAGAACCTGGTCAGAGCCCCACAAGTCACCCCATCTTGGATTCCCCAAGGTCTCTAGTTTTCAAAAATGCACAGGTTTGGTAGGTTTCCATAGGTGCCGGCAGAGATAGAGGCCAAAATCTACAGGCAGGCACTTTGCAAAAAACACCTCTGTTTTCTTTAAAAAAATGTGATGTGTCCACGTTGTGTTTTGGGGCGTTTCCTGTCACAGGCGCTAGGCCTACCCACACAAGTGAGGTATCATTTTTATCGGGAGACTTGGGGGAACGCTGGGTGGAAGGAAATTTGTGGCTCCTCTCTGATTCCAGAACTTTCTGTCACCAAAATGTGAGGAAAATGTGTTTTGGGGCCAAATTTTGAGGTTTGCAAAGGATTCTGGGTAACGGAACCAGGTCAGAGTCCCACAAGTCACCCCATCTTGGATTCCCCTAGGTCTCTAGTTTTAAAAAATGCACAGGTTTGGTAGGTTTCCTTAGGTGCCAGCTGAGCTACAGGCCAAAATCTACAGGCAGGCACTTTGCAAAAAACACCTCTGTTTTCTTTAAAAAAATGTGATGTGTCCACATTGTGTTTTGGGGCGATTCCTGGCACGGGCGCTAGGCCTACCCAAACAAGTGAGGTATCATTTTTATGGGGATACTTTGGGGAATGCTGGGTGGAAGGAAATTTGTGGCTCCTCTCAGATTCCAGAACTTTCTGTTACCATAATGTGAGGAAAATGTGTTTTTTAGCCAAATTTTGAGGTTTGCAAAGGATTCTGGGTAACAGAACCTGGTCAGAGCCCCACAAGTCACTCCATCTTGGATTCCCCTAGGTCTCTAGTTTTCAAAAATGCACAGGTTTGGTAGGTTTCCCTAAGTGCCGGCTGAGCTAGAGGCCAAAATCTACAGGTAGGAACTTTGCAAAAAACACGTCTGTTTTCTTTAAAAAAATGTGATGTGTCCACGTTGTGTTTCGGGGCGTTTCCTGTCACGGGCGCTAGGCCTACCCAAACAAGTGAGGTATAATTTTTATCGGGATACTTGGGGGAACGCTGGGTGGAAGGAAATTTGTGGCTCCTCTCAGATTCCAGAACTTTCTGTCTCCATAATGTCATGAAAATGTGTTTTTTTAGCCAAATTTTGAGGTTTGCAAAGGATTCTGGATAACAGAACCTGGTCAGAGCCCCACAAGTCACTCCATCTTGGATTCCCCTAGGTCTCTAGTTTAAAAAAATGCACAGGTTTGGTAGGTTTCCTTAGGTGCCGGCTGAGCTAGAGGCCAAAATCTACAGGTAGGCACTTTGCAAAAAACACCTCTGTTTTCTTTAAAAAAATGTGATGTGTCCACGTTGCGTTTTGGGGCATTTCCTGTTGCGGGCGCTTGGCCTACCCACACAAGTGAGGTATCATTTTTATCGGTAGACTTGGGGGAACGCTGGGTGGAAGGAAATTTGTGGCTCCTCTCTGATTCCAGAACTTTCCTTTACCAAAATGTGAGGAAAATGTGTTTTTTTGGCCAAATTGTGAGGTTTGCAAAGGATTCTGGATAACAGAACCTGGTCAGAGCCCCACAAGTCATCCCATCTTGGATTCCCCAAGGTCTCTAGTTTTAAAAAATGCACAGGTTTGGTAGGTTTCCCTAGGTGCCGGCTGAGCTAGAGGCCAAAATCTACAGGTAGGCACTTTTCAAAAAACACCTCTGTTTTCTTTAAAAAAATGTGATGTGTCCACGTTGTGTTTTGGGGCGTTTCCTGTCACGGGCGCTAGGCCTACCCAAACAAGTGAGGTATAATTTTTATCGGGATACTTGGGGGAGCGCTGGGTGGAAGGAAATTTGTGGCTCCTCTCAGATTCCAGAACTTTCTGTCACCATAATGTCAGGAAAATGTGTTTTTTTAGCCAAATTTTGAGGTTTGCAAAGGATTCTGGATAACAGAACCTGGTCAGAGCCCCACAAGTCACCCCATCTTGGATTCCCCTAGGTCTCTAGTTTTAAAAAATGCACAGGTTTGGTAGGTTTCCCTAGGTGCCGGCTGAGCTAGAGGCCAAAATCTACAGGTAGGCACTTTGCAAAAAACACATTTATTTTCTTTAAAAAAATGTGATGTGTCCACGTTGCGTTTTGGGGCATTTCCTGTTGCGGGCGCTTGGCCTACCCACACAAGTGAGGTATCATTTTTATCGGGAGACGTGGGGGAACGCTGGGTGGAGGGAAATTTGTGGCTCCTCTCTGATTCTAGAACTTTCTTTTACAAAATGTGAGGAAAATGTGTTTTTTTGGCCAAATTGTGAGGTTTGCAAAGGATTCTGGATAACAGAACCTGGTCAGAGCCCCACAAGTCACCCCATCTTGGATTCCCCAAGGTCTATAGTTTTAAAAAATGCACAGGTTTGGTAGGTTTCCCTAGGTGCCGGCTGAGCTAGAGGCCAAAATCTACAGGTAGGCACTTTGCAAAAAACACCTCTGTTTTCTTTAAAAAAATGTGATGTGTCCACGTTGTGTTTTGGGGCGTTTCCTGTCACGGGCGCTAGGCCTACCCAAACAAGTGAGGTATAATTTTTATCGGGATACTTGGGGGAACGCTGGGTGGAAGGAAATGTGTGGCTCCTCTCAGATTCCAGAACTTTCTGTCACCATAATGTCATGAAAATGTGTTTTTTTAGCCAAATTTTGAGGTTTGCAAAGGATTCTGGAAAACAGAACCTGGTCAGAGCCCCACAAGTCACCCCATCTTGGATTCCCCTAGGTCTCTAGTTTGAAAAAATGCACAGGTTTGGTAGGTTTCCCTAGGTGCCGGCTGAACTAGAGGCCAAAATCTACAGGTAGGCACTTTGCAAAAAACACCTCTGTTTTCTTTAAAAAAATGTGATGTGTCCACGTTGCGTTTTGGGGCATTTCCTGTTGCGGGCGCTTGGCCTACCCACACAAGTGAGGTATCATTTTTATCGGGAGACTTGGGGAAACGCTGGGTGGAAGGAAATTTGTGGCTCCTCTCTGATTCTAGAACTTTCTTTCACCAAAATGTGAGGAAAATGTGTTTTTTTAGCCGAATTGTGAGGTTTGCAAAGGATTCTGGATAACAGAACCTGCTCAGAGCTCCACAAGTCACCCCATCTTGGATTCCCCAAGGTCTCTAGTTTTAAAAAATGCACAGGTTTGGTAGGTTTCCCTAGGTGCCGGCTGAGCTAGAAGCCAAAATCTACAGGTAGGCACTTTTCAAAAAACACCTCTGTTTTCTTTAAAAAAAATGTGATGTGTCCACGTTGTGTTTTGGGGCGTTTCCTGTCACGGGCGCTAGGCCTACCGAAACAAGTGAGGTATAATTTTTATCGGGATACTTGGGGGAGCGCTGGGTGGAAGGAAATTTGTGGCTCCTCTCAGATTCCAGAACTTTCTGTCACCATAATGTCAGGAAAATGTGTTTTTTTAGCCAAATTTTGAGGTTTGCAAAGGATTCTGGATAACAGAACCTGGTCAGAGCCCCACAAGTCACCCCATCTTGGATTCCCCTAGGTCTCTAGTTTTAAAAAATGCACAGGTTTGGTAGGTTTCCCTAGGTGCCGGCTGAGCTAGAGGCCAAAATCTACAGGTAGGCACTTTGCAAAAAACACATTTATTTTCTTTAAAAAAATGTGATGTGTCCACGTTGCGTTTTGGGGCATTTCCTGTTGCGGGCGCTTGGCCTACCCACACAAGTGAGGTATCATTTTTATCGGGAGACGTGGGGGAACGCTGGGTGGAGGGAAATTTGTGGCTCCTCTCTGATTCTAGAACTTTCTTTTACAAAATGTGAGGAAAATGTGTTTTTTTGGCCAAATTGTGAGGTTTGCAAAGGATTCTGGATAACAGAACCTGGTCAGAGCCCCACAAGTCACCCCATCTTGGATTCCCCAAGGTCTCTAGTTTTAAAAAATGCACAGGTTTGGTAGGTTTCCCTAGGTGCCGGCTGAGCTAGAGGCCAAAATCTACAGGTAGGCACTTTTCAAAAAACACCTCTGTTTTCTTTAAAAAAATGTGATGTGTCCACGTTGTGTTTTGGGGCGTTTCCTGTCACGGGCGCTAGGCCTACCCAAGCAAGTGAGGTATAATTTTTATCGGGATACTTGGGGGAACGCTGGGTGGAAGGAAATTTGTGGCTCCTCTCAGATTCCAGAACTTTCTGTCACCATAATGTCAGGAAAATTTGTTTTTTTAGCCAAATATTGAGGTTTGCAAAGGATTCTGGATAACAGAACCTGCTCAGAGCCCCAGAAGTCACCCCATCTTGGATTCCCCAAGGTCTCTAGTTTTAAAAAATGCACAGGTTTGGTAGGTTTCCCTAGGTGCCGGCTGAGCTAGAAGCCAAAATCTACAGGTAGGCACTTTTCAAAAAACACCTCTGTTTTCTTTAAAAAAAATGTGATGTGTCCACGTTGTGTTTTGGGGCGTTTCCTGTCACGGGCGCTAGGCCTACCGAAACAAGTGAGGTATAATTTTTATCGGGATACTTGGGGGAGCGCTGGGTGGAAGGAAATTTGTGGCTCCTCTCAGATTCCAGAACTTTCTGTCACCATAATGTCAGGAAAATGTGTTTTTTTAGCCAAATTTTGAGGTTTGCAAAGGATTCTGGATAACAGAACCTGGTAAGAGCCCCACAAGTCACCCCATCTTGGATTCCCCTAGGTCTCTAGTTTTAAAAAATGCACAGGTTTGGTAGGTTTCCCTAGGTGCCGGCTGAGCTAGAGGCCAAAATCTACAGGTAGGCACTTTGCAAACAACACATTTATTTTCTTTAAAAAAATGTGATGTGTCCACGTTGCGTTTTGGGGCATTTCCTGTTGCGGGCGCTTGGCCTACCCACACAAGTGAGGTATCATTTTTATCGGGAGACTTGGGGGAACGCTGGGTGGAGGGAAATTTGTGGCTCCTCTCTGATTCTAGAACTTTCTTTTACAAAATGTGAGGAAAATGTGTTTTTTTTGGCCAAATTGTGAGGTTTGCAAAGGATTCTGGATAACAGAACCTGGTCAGAGCCCCACAAGTCACCCCATCTTGGATTCCCCAAGGTCTCTAGTTTAAAAAAATGCACAGGTTTGGTAGGTTTCCCTAGGTGCCGGCTGAGCTAGAGGCCAAAATCTACAGGTAGGCACTTTTCAAAAAACACCTCTGTTTTCTTTAAAAAAATTTGATGTGTCCACGTTGTGTTTTGGGGCGTTTCCTGTCACGGGCGCTAGGCCTACGCAAACAAGTGAGGTATAATTTTTATCGGGATACTTGGGGGAACGCTGGGTGGAAGGAAATTTGTGGCTCCTCTCAGATTCCAGAACTTTCTGTCACCATAATGTCAGGAAAATGTGTTTTTTTAGCCAAATTTTGAGGATTGCAAAGGATTCTGGATAACAGAACCTGGTCAGAGCCCTACAAGTCACCCCATCTTGGATTGCTCTTGGTCTCTAGTTTTCAAAAATGCACAGGTTTGGTAGGTTTCCCTAGGTGCCGGCTGAGCTAGAGGCCAAAATCTACAGGTAGGCACTTTGCAAAAAACACCTGTTTTCTTTAAAAAAATGTGATGCGTCCACGTTGCGTTTTGGGGCATTTCCTGTCGCGGGCGCTAGGCCTACCCACACAAGTGAGGTATCATTTTTATCGGAAAACTTGGGGGAACGCTAGGTGGAAGTAAATTTGTGGCTCCTCTCCGATTCCAGAACTTTCTGTCAACAAAATGTGAGGAAAACGTGTTTTTTAGCCAAATTTTGAGGTTTGCAAAGGATTCTGGATAACAGAACCTGCTCAGAGCCCCACAAGTCACCCCATCTTGGATTCCCCAAGGTCTCTAGTTTTAAAAAATGCACAGGTTTGGTAGGTTTCCCTAGGTGCCGGCTGAGCTAGAGGCCAAAATCTACAGGTAGGCACCTTGCAAAAAACACCTCTGTTTTCTTTAAAAAAAATTGATGTGTCCACGTTGCGTTTTGGGGCATTTCCTGTCGCGGGCGCTAGGCCTACCCACACAAGTGAGGTATCATTTTTATCGGGAGACTTGGGGGAACGCTGGGTGGAAGGCAATTTGTGGCTCCTCTCTGATTCTAGAACTTTCTTTCACCAAAATGTGAGGAAAATGTGTTTTTTTAGCCGAATTGTGAGGTTTGCAAAGGATTCTGGATAACAGAACCTGCTCAGAGCCCCACAAGTCACCCCATCTTGGATTCCCCAAGGTCTCTAGTTTTAAAAAATGCACAGGTTTGGTAGGTTTCCCTAGGTGCCGGCTGAGCTAGAGGCCAAAATCTACAGGTAGGCACTTTGCAAAAAACACCTCTGTTTTCTTTAAAAAAATGTGATGTGTCCACGTTGTGTTTTGGGGCGTTTCCTGTCACGGGCGCTAGGCCTACCCACACAAGTGAGGTATCATTTTTATCGGGAGACTTGGGGGAACGCTGGGTGGAGGGAAATTTGTGGCTCCTCTCTGATTCTAGAACTTTCTTTTACCAAAATGTTAGGAAAATGTGTTTTTTAGGCCAAATTGTGAGGTTTGCAAAGGATTCTGGATAACAGAACCTGGTCAGAGCCCCACAAGTCACTCCATCTTGGATTCCCCAAGGTCTCTAGTTTTAAAAAATGCACAGGTTTGGTAGGTTTCCCTAGGTGCCGGCTGAGCTAGAGGCCAAAATCTACAGGTAGGCACTTTGCAAAAAACACCTCTGTTTTCTTTAAAAAAATGTGATGTGTCCACGTTGTGTTTTGGGGCGTTTCCTGTCACGGGCGCTAGGCCTACCCAAGCAAGTGAGGTATCATTTTTATCGGGATACTTGGGGGAACGCTGGGTGGAAGGAAATTTGTGGCTCCTCTCAGATTCCAGAACTTTCTGTCACCATAATGTCAGGAAAATGTGTTTTTTTAGCCAAATATTGAGGTTTGCAAAGGATTCTGGATAACAGAACCTGCTCAGAGCCCCACAAGTCACCCCATCTTGGATTCCCCAAGGTCTCTAGTTTTAAAAAATGCACAGGTTTGGTAGGTTTCCCTAGGTGCCGGCTGAGCTAGAAGCCAAAATCTACAGGTAGGCACTTTTCAAAAAACACCTCTGTTTTCTTTAAAAAAAATGTGATGTGTCCACGTTGTGTTTTGGGGCGTTTCCTGTCACGGGCGCTAGGCCTACCGAAACAAGTGAGGTATAATTTTTATCGGGATACTTGGGGGAGCGCTGGGTGGAAGGAAATTTGTGGCTCCTCTCAGATTCCAGAACTTTCTGTCACCATAATGTCAGGAAAATGTGTTTTTTTAGCCAAATTTTGAGGTTTGCAAAGGATTCTGGATAACAGAACCTGGTCAGAGCCCCACAAGTCACCCCATCTTGGATTCCCCTAGGTCTCTAGTTTTAAAAAATGCACAGGTTTGGTAGGTTTCCCTAGGTGCCGGCTGAGCTAGAGGCCAAAATCTACAGGTAGGCACTTTGCAAAAAACACATTTATTTTCTTTAAAAAAATGTGATGTGTCCACGTTGCGTTTTGGGGCATTTCCTGTTGCGGGCGCTTGGCCTACCCACACAAGTGAGGTATCATTCTTATCGGGAGACGTGGGGGAACGCTGGGTGGAGGGAAATTTGTGGCTCCTCTCTGATTCTAGAACTTTCTTTTACAAAATGTGAGGAAAATGTGTTTTTTTGGCCAAATTGTGAGGTTTGCAAAGGATTCTGGATAACAGAACCTGGTCAGAGCCCCACAAGTCACCCCATCTTGGATTCCCCAAGGTCTCTAGTTTTAAAAAATGCACAGGTTTGGTAGGTTTCCCTAGGTGCCGGCTGAGCTAGAGGCCAAAATCTACAGGTAGGCACTTTTCAAAAAACACCTCTGTTTTCTTTAAAAAAATGTGATGTGTCCACGTTGTGTTTTGGGGCGTTTCCTGTCACGGGCGCTAGGCCTACCCAAGCAAGTGAGGTATAATTTTTATCGGGATACTTGGGGGAACGCTGGGTGGAAGGAAATTTGTGGCTCCTCTCAGATTCCAGAACTTTCTGTCACCATAATGTCAGGAAAATGTGTTTTTTTAGCCAAATATTGAGGTTTGCAAAGGATTCTGGATAACAGAACCTGCTCAGAGCCCCACAAGTCACCCCATCTTGGATTCCCCAAGGTCTCTAGTTTTAAAAAATGCACAGGTTTGGTAGGTTTCCCTAGGTGCCGGCTGAGCTAGAAGCCAAAATCTACAGGTAGGCACTTTTCAAAAAACACCTCTGTTTTCTTTAAAAAAAATGTGGTGTCCACGTTGTGTTTTGGGGCGTTTCCTGTCACGGGCGCTAGGCCTACCCAAACAAGTGAGGTATAATTTTTATTGGGATACTTGGGGGAGCGCTGGGTGGAAGGAAATTTGTGGCTCCTCTCAGATTCCAGAACTTTCTGTCACCATAATGTCAGGAAAATGTGTTTTTTTAGCCAAATTTTGAGGTTTGCAAAGGATTCTGGATAACAGAACCTGGTCAGAGCCCCACAAGTCACCCCATCTTGGATTCCCCTAGGTCTCTAGTTTTAAAAAATGCACAGGTTTGGTAGGTTTCCCTAAGTGCCGGCTGAGCTAGAGGCCAAAATCTACAGGTAGGAACTTTGCAAAAAACACGTCTGTTTTCTTTAAAAAAATGTGATGTGTCCACGTTGTGTTTCGGGGCGTTTCCTGTCACGGGCGCTAGGCCTACCCAAACAAGTGAGGAATAATTTTTATCGGGATACTTGGGGGAACGCTGGGTGGAAGGAAATTTGTGGCTCCTCTCAGATTCCAGAACTTTCTGTCACCATAATGTCATGAAAATGTGTTTTTTTAGCCAAATTTTGAGGTTTGCAAAGGATTCTGGATAACAGAACCTGGTCAGAGCCCCACAAGTCACCCCATCTTGGATTCCCCTTGGTCTCTAGTTTTAAAAAATGCACAGGTTTGGTAGGTTTCCCTAGGTGCCGGCTGAGCTAGAGGCCAAAATCTACAGGTAGGCACTTTTCAAAAAACGCATTTATTTTCTTTAAAAAAATGTGATGTGTCCACGTTGCGTTTTGGGGCATTTCCTGTTGCGGGCGCTTGGCCTACCCACACAAGTGAGGTATCATTTTTATCGGGAGACTTGGGGGAACGCTGGGTGGAGGGAAATTTGTGGCTCCTCTCTGATTCTAGAACTTTCTTTTACAAAATGTGAGGAAAATGTGTTTTTTTGGCCAAATTGTGAGGTTTGCAAAGGATTCTGGATAACAGAACCTGGTCAGAGCCCCACAAGTCACCCCATCTTGGATTCCCCAAGGTCTCTAGTTTTAAAAAATGCACAGGTTTGTTAGGTTTCCCTAGGTGCCGGCTGAGCTAGAGGCCAAAATCTACAGGTAGGCACTTTTCAAAAAACACCTCTGTTTTCTTTAAAAAAATTTGATGTGTCCACGTTGTGTTTTGGGGCGTTTCCTGTCACGGGCGCTAGGCCTACCCAAACAAGTGAGGTATAATTTTTATCGGGATACTTGGGGGAACGCTGGGTGGAAGGAAATTTGTGGCTCCTCTCAGATTCCAGAACTTTCTGTCACCATAATGTCAGGAAAATGTGTTTTTTTAGCCAAATTTTGAGGATTGCAAAGGATTCTGGATAACAGAACCTGGTCAGAGCCCTACAAGTCACCCCATCTTGGATTCCCCTAGGTCTCTAGTTTTAAAAAATGCAAAGGTTTGGTAGGTTTCCCTAGGTGCTGGCTGAGCTAGAGGCCAAAATCTACAGGTAGGCACTTTGCAAAAAACACCTCTGTTTTCTTTCAAAAAATGTGATGTGTCCACGTTGCGTTGTGGGGCATTTCCTGTTGCGGGCGCTTGGCCTACCCACACAAGTGAGGTATCATTTTTATCGGGAGACTTGGGCGAACGCTGGGTGGAAGGAAATTTGTGGCTCCTCTCTGATTCTAGAACTTTCTTTCACCAAAATGTGAGGAAAATGTGTTTTTTTGGCCAAATTGTGAGGTTTACAAAGGATGCTGGGTAACAGAACCTGGTCAGAGCCCCACAAGTCACCCCATCTTGGATTGCTCTTGGTCTCTAGTTTTCAAAAATGCACAGGTTTGGTAGGTTTCCATAGGTGCCGGCTGAGCTAGAGGCCAAAATCTACAGGTAGGCACTCTGCAAAAAACACCTGTTTTCTTTAAAAAAATGTGATGCGTCCACGTTGCGTTTTGGGGCATTTCCTGTCGCGGGCGCTAGGCCTACCCACACAAGTGAGGTATCATTTTTATCGGAAGACTTGGGGGAACGCTAGGTGGAAGTAAATTTGTGGCTCCTCTCCGATTCCAGAACTTTCTGTCAACAAAATGTGAGGAAAACGTGTTTTTTAGCCAAATTTTGAGGTTTGCAAAGGATTCTGGATAACAGAACCTGGTCAGAGCCCCACAAGTCACCCCATCTTGGATTCCCCAAGGTCTCTAGTTTTAAAAAATGCACAGGTTTGGTAGGTTTCCCTAGGTGCCGGCTGAGCTAGAGGCCCAAATCTACAGGTAGGCACCTTGCAAAAAACACCTCTGTTTTCTTTAAAAAAATGTGATGTGTCCACGTTGCGTTTTGGGGCATTTCCTGTCGCGGGCGCTAGGCCTACCCACACAAGTGAGGTATCATTTTTATCTGGAGACTTGGGGGAACGCTGGATGGAAGGAAATTTGTGGCTCCTCGCTGATTCCAGAACTTTCCTTTACCAAAATGTGAGGAAAATTTGTTTTTTTGGCCAAATTGTGAGGTTTGCAAAGGATTCTGGATAACAGAACCTGGTCAGAGCCCCACAAGTCATCCCATCTTGGATTCCCCAAGGTCTCTAGTTTAAAAAAATGCACAGGTTTGGTAGGTTTCCCTAGGTGCCGGCTGAGCTAGAGGCCAAAATCTACAGGTAGGCACTTTTCAAAAAACACCTCTGTTTTCTTTAAAAAAATGTGATGTGTCCACGTTGTGTTTTGGGGCGTTTCCTGTCGCGGCCGCTAGGCCTACCCAAACAAGTGAGGTATAATTTTTATCGAGATACTTGGGGGAGCGCTGGGTGGAAGGAAATTTGTGGCTCCTCTCAGATTCCAGAACTTTCTGTCACCATAATGTCAGGAAAATGTGTTTTTTTAGCCAAATTTTGAGGTTTGCAAAGGATTCTGGATAACAGAACCTGGTCAGAGCCCCACAAGTCACCCCATCTTGGATTCCCCAAGGTCTCTAGTTTTAAAAAATGCACAGGTTTGTAAGGTTTCCCTAGGTGCCGGCTGAGCTAGAGGCCAAAATCTACAGGTAGGCACTTTGCAAAAAATACCTCTGTTTTCTTTAAAAAAATTTGATGTGTCCACGTTGTGTTTTGGGGCGTTTCCTGTCACGGGCGCTAGGCCTACCCAAACAAGTGAGGTATAATTTTTATCGGGATACTTGGGGGAACGCTGGGTGGAAGGAAATTTGTGGCTCCTCTCAGATTCCAGAGCTTTCTGTCACCATAATGTCAGGAAAATGTGTTTTTTTAGCCAAATTTTGAGGTTTGCAAAGGATTCTGGATAACAGAACCTGGTCAGAGCCCCACAAGTCACCCCATCTTGGATTCCCCTAGGTCTCTAGTTTTAAAAAATGCTCAGGTTTGGTAGGTTTCCCTAGGTGCCGGCTGAGCTAGAGCCCAAAATCTACAGGTAGGCACTTTGCAAAAAACACCTCTGTTTTCTTTCAAAAAATGTGATGTGTCCACGTTGCGTTTTGGGGCATTTCCTGTTGCGGGCGCTTGGTCTACCCACACAAGTGAGGTATCATTTTTATCGGGAGACTTGGGGGAACGCTGGGTGGAGGTAAATTTGTGGCTCCTCTCTGATTCTAGAACTTTCTTTTACCAAAATGTGAGGAAAATGTGTTTTTTTGGCCAAATTGTGAGGTTTGCAAAGGATTCTGGATAACAGAACCTGGTCAGAGCCCCACAAGTCACCCCATCTTGGATTCCCCAAGGTCTCTAGTTTTAAAAAATGCACAGGTTTGGTAGGTTTCCCTAGGTGCCGGCTGAGCTAGAGGCCAAAATCTACAGGTAGGCACTTTTCAAAAAACACCTCTGTTTTCTTTAAAAAAATGTGATGTGTCCACGTTGCGTTTTGGGGCATTTCCTGTCGCGGGCGCTAGGCCTACCCACACAAGTGAGGTATCATTTTTATCGGGAGACTTGGGGGAACGCTGGGTGGAAGGAAATTTGTGGCTCCTCTCTGATTCCAGAACTTTCTGTCACCAAATTGTGAGGAAAATGTGTTTTTGGGCCAAATTTTGAGGTTTGCAAAGGATTCTTTGTAACAGAACCAGGTCAGAGTCTCACAAGTCACCCCATCTTGGATTCCCCTAGGTCTCTAGTTTAAAAAAATGCACAGGTTTGTAAGGTTTCCCTAGGTGCCAGCTGAGCTACAGGCCAAAATCTACAGGCAGGCACTTTGCCAAAAACACCTCTGTTTTCTTTAAAAAAATGTGATGTGTCCACATTGTGTTTTGGGGCGTTTCCTGTCACGGGCGCTAGGCCTACCCAAACAAGTGAGGTATAATTTTTATCGGGATACTTTGGGGAACGCTGGGTGGAAGGAAATTTGTGGCTCCTCTCAGATTCCAGAACTTTCTGTCACCATAATGTGAGGAAAATGTGTTTTTTTAGCCAAATTTTGAGGTTTGCAAAGGATTCTGGGTAACAGAACCTGGTCAGAGCCCCACAAGTCACTCCATCTTGGATTCCCCTAGGTCTCTAGTTTTAAAAAATGCACAGGTTTGGTAGGTTTCCCTAAGTGCCGGCTGAGCTAGAGACCAAAATCTACAGGTAGGAACTTTGCAAAAAACACGTCTGTTTTCTTTAAAAAAATGTGATGTGTCCACGTTGTGTTTCGGGGCGTTTCCTGTCACGGGCGCTAGGCCTACCCAAACAAGTGAGGTATAATTTTTATCGGGATACTTGGGGGAACGCTGGGTGGAAGGAAATTTGTGGCTCCTCTCAGATTCCAGAACTTTCTGTCACCATAATGTCATGAAAATGTGTTTTTTTAGCGAAATTTTGAGGTTTGCAAAAATTTCTGGATAACAGAACCTGGTCAGAGCCCCACAAGTCACCCCATCTTGGATTCCCCTAGGTCTCTAGTTTTAAAAAATGCACAGGTTTGGTAGGTTTCCTTAGGTGCCGGCTGAGCTAGAGGCCAAAATCTACAGGTAGGCACTTTGCAAAAAACACCTCTGTTTTCTTTAAAAAAATGTGATGTGTCCACGTTGCGTTTTGGGGCATTTCCTGTTGCGGGCGCTTGGCCTACCCACACAAGTGAGGTATCATTTTTATCGGGAGACTTGGGGGAACGCTGGATGGAAGGAAATTTGTGGCTCCTCGCTGATTCCAGAACTATCCTTTACCAAAATGTGAGGAAAATTTGTTTTTTTGGCCAAATTGTGAGGTTTGCAAAGGATTCTGGATAACAGAACCTGGTCAGAGCCCCACAAGTCACCCCATCTTGGATTCCCCTAGGTCTCTAGTTTTAAAAAATGCACAGGTTTGGTAGGTTTCCTTAGGTGCCGGCTGAGCTAGAGGCCAAAATCTACAGGTAGGCACTTTGCAAAAAACACCTCTGTTTTCTTTAAAAAAATGTGATGTGTCCACGTTGCGTTTTGGGGCATTTCCTGTTGCGGGCGCTTGGCCTACCCACACAAGTGAGGTATAATTTTTATCGGGATACTTGGGGGAACGCTGGGTGGAAGGAAATTTGTGGCTCCTCTCAGATTCCAGAACTTTCTGTCACCATAATGTCATGAAAATGTGTTTTTTTAGCGAAATTTTGAGGTTTGCAAAAAATTCTGGATAACAGAACCTGGTCAGAGCCCCACAAGTCACCCCATCTTGGATTCCCCTAGGTCTCTAGTTTTCAAAAATGCACAGGTTTGGTAGGTTTCCCTAAGTGCCGGCTGAGCTAGAGACCAAAATCTACAGGTAGGAACTTTGCAAAAAACACGTCTGTTTTTTTAAAAAAATGTGATGTGTCCACGTTGTGTTTCGGGGCGTTTCCTGTCACGGGCGCTAGGCCTACCCAAACAAGTGAGGTATAATTTTTATCGGGATACTTGGGGGAACGCTGGGTGGAAGGAAATTTGTGGCTCCTCTCAGATTCCAGAACTTTCTGTCACCATAATGTCATGAAAATGTGTTTTTTTAGCGAAATTTTGAGGTTTGCAAAAAATTCTGGATAACAGAACCTGGTCAGAGCCCCACAAGTCACCCCATCTTGGATTCCCCTAGGTCTCTAGTTTTAAAAAATGCACAGGTTTGGTAGGTTTCCTTAGGTGCCGGCTGAGCTAGAGGCCAAAATCTACAGGTAGGCACTTTGCAAAAAACACCTCTGTTTTCTTTAAAAAAATGTGATGTGTCCACGTTGCGTTTTGGGGCATTTCCTGTTGCGGGCGCTTGGCCTACCCACACAAGTGAGGTATCATTTTTATCGGGAGACTTGGGGGAACGCTGGATGGAAGGAAATTTGTGGCTCCTCGCTGATTCCAGAACTATCCTTTACCAAAATGTGAGGAAAATTTGTTTTCTTGGCCAAATTGTGAGGTTTGCAAAGGATTCTGGATAACAGAACCTGGTCAGAGCCCCACAAGTCACCCCATCTTGGATTCCCCTAGGTCTCTAGTTTTAAAAAATGCACAGGTTTGGTAGGTTTCCTTAGGTGCCGGCTGAGCTAGAGGCCAAAATCTACAGGTAGGCACTTTGCAAAAAACACCTCTGTTTTCTTTAAAAAAATGTGATGTGTCCACGTTGCGTTTTGGGGCATTTCCTGTTGCGGGCGCTTGGCCTACCCACACAAGTGAGGTATAATTTTTATCGGGATACTTGCGGGAACGCTGGGTGGAAGGAAATTTGTGGCTCCTCTCAGATTCCAGAACTTTCTGTCACCATAATGTCATGAAAATGTGTTTTTTGAGCGAAATTTTGAGGTTTGCAAAAAATTCTGGATAACAGAACCTGGTCAGAGCCCCACAAGTCACCCCATCTTGGATTCCCCTAGGTCTCTAGTTTTAAAAAATGCACAGGTTTGGTAGGTTTCCTTAGGTGCCGGCTGAGCTAGAGGCCAAAATCTACAGGTAGGCACTTTGCAAAAAACACCTCTGTTTTCTTTAAAAAAATGTGATGTGTCCACGTTGCGTTTTGGGGCATTTCCTGTTGCGGGCGCTTGGCCTGCCCACACAAGTGAGGTATCATTTTTATCTGGAGACTTGGGGGAACGCTGGAAGGAAGGAAATTTGTGGCTCCTCGCTGATTCCAGAACTTTCCTTTACCAAAATGTGAGGAAAATTTGTTTTTTTGGCCAAATTGTGAGGTTTGCAAAGGATTCTGGATAACAGAACCTGGTCAGAGCCCCACAAGTCACCCCATCTTGGATTCCCCTAGGTCTCTAGTTTTAAAAAATGCACAGGTTTGGTAGGTTTCCTTAGGTGCCGGCTGAGCTAGAGGCCAAAATCTACAGGTAGGCACTTTGCAAAAAACACCTCTGTTTTCTTTAAAAAAATGTGATGTGTCCACGTTGCGTTTTGGGGCATTTCCTGTTGCGGGCGCTTGGCCTACCCACACAAGTGAGGTATAATTTTTATCGGGATACTTGGGGGAACGCTGGGTGGAAGGAAATTTGTGGCTCCTCTCAGATTCCAGAACTTTCTGTCACCATAATGTCATGAAAATGTGTTTTTTTAGCGAAATTTTGAGGTTTGCAAAAAATTCTGGATAACAGAACCTGGTCAGAGCCCCACAAGTCACCCCATCTTGGATTCCCCTAGGTCTCTAGTTTTCAAAAATGCACAGGTTTGGTAGGTTTCCCTAAGTGCCGGCTGAGCTAGAGACCAAAATCTACAGGTAGGAACTTTGCAAAAAACACGTCTGTTTTTTTAAAAAAATGTGATGTGTCCACGTTGTGTTTCGGGGCGTTTCCTGTCACGGGCGCTAGGCCTACCCAAACAAGTGAGGTATAATTTTTATCGGGATACTTGGGGGAACGCTGGGTGGAAGGAAATTTGTGGCTCCTCTCAGATTCCAGAACTTTCTGTCACCATAATGTCATGAAAATGTGTTTTTTTAGCGAAATTTTGAGGTTTGCAAAAAATTCTGGATAACAGAACCTGGTCAGAGCCCCACAAGTCACCCCATCTTGGATTCCCCTAGGTCTCTAGTTTTAAAAAATGCACAGGTTTGGTAGGTTTCCTTAGGTGCCGGCTGAGCTAGAGGCCAAAATCTACAGGTAGGCACTTTGCAAAAAACACCTCTGTTTTCTTTAAAAAAATGTGATGTGTCCACGTTGCGTTTTGGGGCATTTCCTGTTGCGGGCGCTTGGCCTACCCACACAAGTGAGGTATCATTTTTATCGGGAGACTTGGGGGAACGCTGGATGGAAGGAAATTTGTGGCTCCTCGCTGATTCCAGAACTATCCTTTACCAAAATGTGAGGAAAATTTGTTTTCTTGGCCAAATTGTGAGGTTTGCAAAGGATTCTGGATAACAGAACCTGGTCAGAGCCCCACAAGTCACCCCATCTTGGATTCCCCTAGGTCTCTAGTTTTAAAAAATGCACAGGTTTGGTAGGTTTCCTTAGGTGCCGGCTGAGCTAGAGGCCAAAATCTACAGGTAGGCACTTTGCAAAAAACACCTCTGTTTTCTTTAAAAAAATGTGATGTGTCCACGTTGCGTTTTGGGGCATTTCCTGTTGCGGGCGCTTGGCCTACCCACACAAGTGAGGTATAATTTTTATCGGGATACTTGCGGGAACGCTGGGTGGAAGGAAATTTGTGGCTCCTCTCAGATTCCAGAACTTTCTGTCACCATAATGTCATGAAAATGTGTTTTTTGAGCGAAATTTTGAGGTTTGCAAAAAATTCTGGATAACAGAACCTGGTCAGAGCCCCACAAGTCACCCCATCTTGGATTCCCCTAGGTCTCTAGTTTTAAAAAATGCACAGGTTTGGTAGGTTTCCTTAGGTGCCGGCTGAGCTAGAGGCCAAAATCTACAGGTAGGCACTTTGCAAAAAACACCTCTGTTTTCTTTAAAAAAATGTGATGTGTCCACGTTGCGTTTTGGGGCATTTCCTGTTGCGGGCGCTTGGCCTACCCACACAAGTGAGGTATCATTTTTATCGGGAGACTTGGGGGAACGCTGGATGGAAGGAAATTTGTGGCTCCTCGCTGATTCCAGAACTATCCTTTACCAAAATGTGAGGAAAATTTGTTTTCTTGGCCAAATTGTGAGGTTTGCAAAGGATTCTGGATAACAGAACCTGGTCAGAGCCCCACAAGTCACCCCATCTTGGATTCCCCTAGGTCTCTAGTTTTAAAAAATGCACAGGTTTGGTAGGTTTCCTTAGGTGCCGGCTGAGCTAGAGGCCAAAATCTACAGGTAGGCACTTTGCAAAAAACACCTCTGTTTTCTTTAAAAAAATGTGATGTGTCCACGTTGCGTTTTGGGGCATTTCCTGTTGCGGGCGCTTGGCCTACCCACACAAGTGAGGTATAATTTTTATCGGGATACTTGCGGGAACGCTGGGTGGAAGGAAATTTGTGGCTCCTCTCAGATTCCAGAACTTTCTGTCACCATAATGTCATGAAAATGTGTTTTTTGAGCGAAATTTTGAGGTTTGCAAAAAATTCTGGATAACAGAACCTGGTCAGAGCCCCACAAGTCACCCCATCTTGGATTCCCCTAGGTCTCTAGTTTTAAAAAATGCACAGGTTTGGTAGGTTTCCTTAGGTGCCGGCTGAGCTAGAGGCCAAAATCTACAGGTAGGCACTTTGCAAAAAACACCTCTGTTTTCTTTAAAAAAATGTGATGTGTCCACGTTGCGTTTTGGGGCATTTCCTGTTGCGGGCGCTTGGCCTGCCCACACAAGTGAGGTATCATTTTTATCTGGAGACTTGGGGGAACGCTGGAAGGAAGGAAATTTGTGGCTCCTCGCTGATTCCAGAACTTTCCTTTACCAAAATGTGAGGAAAATTTGTTTTTTTGGCCAAATTGTGAGGTTTGCAAAGGATTCTGGATAACAGAACCTGGTCAGAGCCCCACAAGTCATCCCATCTTGGATTCCCCAAGGTCTCTAGTTTAAAAAAATGCACAGGTTTGGTAGGTTTCCCTAGGTGCCGGCTGAGCTAGAGGCCAAAATCTACAGGTAGGCACTTTTCAAAAAACACCTCTGTTTTCTTTAAAAAAATGTGATGTGTCCACGTTGTGTTTTGGGGCGTTTCCTGTCGCGGCCGCTAGGCCTACCCAAACAAGTGAGGTATAATTTTTATCGAGATACTTGGGGGAGCGCTGGGTGGAAGGAAATTTGTGGCTCCTCTCAGATTCCAGAACTTTCTGTCACCATAATGTCAGGAAAATGTGTTTTTTTAGCCAAATTTTGAGGTTTGCAAAGGATTCTGGATAACAGAACCTGGTCAGAGCCCCACAAGTCACCCCATCTTGGATTCCCCAAGGTCTCTAGTTTAAAAAATGCACAGGTTTGGTAGGTTTCCCTAGGTGCCGGCTGAGCTAGAGGCCAAAATCTACAGGTAGGCACTTTGCAAAAAATACCTCTGTTTTCTTTAAAAAAATGTGATGTGTCCACGTTGTGTTTTGGGGCGTTTCCTGTCACGGGCGCTAGGCCTACCCAAACAAGTGAGGTATAATTTTTATCGGGATACTTGGGGGAACGCTGGGTGGAAGGAAATTTGTGGCTCCTCTCAGATTCCAGAACTTTCTGTCACCATAATGTCAGGAAAATGTGTTTTTTTAGCCAAATTTTGAGGTTTGCAAAGGATTCTGGATAACAGAACCTGGTCAGAGCCCCACAAGTCACCCCATCTTGGATTCCCCTAGGTCTCTAGTTTTAAAAAATGCACAGGTTTGGTAGGTTTCCCTAGGTGCCGGCTGAGCTAGAGCCCAAAATCTACAGGTAGGCACTTTGCAAAAAACACGTCTGTTTTTTTAAAAAAATGTGATGTGTCCACGTTGTGTTTCGGGGCGTTTCCTGTCACGGGCGCTAGGCCTACCCAAACAAGTGAGGTATAATTTTTATCGGGATACTTGGGGGAACGCTGGGTGGAAGGAAATTTGTGGCTCCTCTCAGATTCCAGAACTTTCTGTCACCATAATGTCATGAAAATGTGTTTTTTTAGCGAAATTTTGAGGTTTGCAAAAAATTCTGGATAACAGAACCTGGTCAGAGCCCCACAAGTCACCCCATCTTGGATTCCCCTAGGTCTCTAGTTTTAAAAAATGCACAGGTTTGGTAGGTTTCCTTAGGTGCCGGCTGAGCTAGAGGCCAAAATCTACAGGTAGGCACTTTGCAAAAAACACCTCTGTTTTCTTTAAAAAAATGTGATGTGTCCACGTTGCGTTTTGGGGCATTTCCTGTTGCGGGCGCTTGGCCTACCCACACAAGTGAGGTATCATTTTTATCGGGAGACTTGGGGGAACGCTGGATGGAAGGAAATTTGTGGCTCCTCGCTGATTCCAGAACTATCCTTTACCAAAATGTGAGGAAAATTTGTTTTCTTGGCCAAATTGTGAGGTTTGCAAAGGATTCTGGATAACAGAACCTGGTCAGAGCCCCACAAGTCACCCCATCTTGGATTCCCCTAGGTCTCTAGTTTTAAAAAATGCACAGGTTTGGTAGGTTTCCTTAGGTGCCGGCTGAGCTAGAGGCCAAAATCTACAGGTAGGCACTTTGCAAAAAACACCTCTGTTTTCTTTAAAAAAATGTGATGTGTCCACGTTGCGTTTTGGGGCATTTCCTGTTGCGGGCGCTTGGCCTACCCACACAAGTGAGGTATAATTTTTATCGGGATACTTGCGGGAACGCTGGGTGGAAGGAAATTTGTGGCTCCTCTCAGATTCCAGAACTTTCTGTCACCATAATGTCATGAAAATGTGTTTTTTGAGCGAAATTTTGAGGTTTGCAAAAAATTCTGGATAACAGAACCTGGTCAGAGCCCCACAAGTCACCCCATCTTGGATTCCCCTAGGTCTCTAGTTTTAAAAAATGCACAGGTTTGGTAGGTTTCCTTAGGTGCCGGCTGAGCTAGAGGCCAAAATCTACAGGTAGGCACTTTGCAAAAAACACCTCTGTTTTCTTTAAAAAAATGTGATGTGTCCACGTTGCGTTTTGGGGCATTTCCTGTTGCGGGCGCTTGGCCTGCCCACACAAGTGAGGTATCATTTTTATCTGGAGACTTGGGGGAACGCTGGAAGGAAGGAAATTTGTGGCTCCTCGCTGATTCCAGAACTTTCCTTTACCAAAATGTGAGGAAAATTTGTTTTTTTGGCCAAATTGTGAGGTTTGCAAAGGATTCTGGATAACAGAACCTGGTCAGAGCCCCACAAGTCACCCCATCTTGGATTCCCCTAGGTCTCTAGTTTTAAAAAATGCACAGGTTTGGTAGGTTTCCTTAGGTGCCGGCTGAGCTAGAGGCCAAAATCTACAGGTAGGCACTTTGCAAAAAACACCTCTGTTTTCTTTAAAAAAATGTGATGTGTCCACGTTGCGTTTTGGGGCATTTCCTGTTGCGGGCGCTTGGCCTACCCACACAAGTGAGGTATAATTTTTATCGGGATACTTGGGGGAACGCTGGGTGGAAGGAAATTTGTGGCTCCTCTCAGATTCCAGAACTTTCTGTCACCATAATGTCATGAAAATGTGTTTTTTTAGCGAAATTTTGAGGTTTGCAAAAAATTCTGGATAACAGAACCTGGTCAGAGCCCCACAAGTCACCCCATCTTGGATTCCCCTAGGTCTCTAGTTTTCAAAAATGCACAGGTTTGGTAGGTTTCCCTAAGTGCCGGCTGAGCTAGAGACCAAAATCTACAGGTAGGAACTTTGCAAAAAACACGTCTGTTTTTTTAAAAAAATGTGATGTGTCCACGTTGTGTTTCGGGGCGTTTCCTGTCACGGGCGCTAGGCCTACCCAAACAAGTGAGGTATAATTTTTATCGGGATACTTGGGGGAACGCTGGGTGGAAGGAAATTTGTGGCTCCTCTCAGATTCCAGAACTTTCTGTCACCATAATGTCATGAAAATGTGTTTTTTTAGCGAAATTTTGAGGTTTGCAAAAAATTCTGGATAACAGAACCTGGTCAGAGCCCCACAAGTCACCCCATCTTGGATTCCCCTAGGTCTCTAGTTTTAAAAAATGCACAGGTTTGGTAGGTTTCCTTAGGTGCCGGCTGAGCTAGAGGCCAAAATCTACAGGTAGGCACTTTGCAAAAAACACCTCTGTTTTCTTTAAAAAAATGTGATGTGTCCACGTTGCGTTTTGGGGCATTTCCTGTTGCGGGCGCTTGGCCTACCCACACAAGTGAGGTATCATTTTTATCGGGAGACTTGGGGGAACGCTGGATGGAAGGAAATTTGTGGCTCCTCGCTGATTCCAGAACTATCCTTTACCAAAATGTGAGGAAAATTTGTTTTCTTGGCCAAATTGTGAGGTTTGCAAAGGATTCTGGATAACAGAACCTGGTCAGAGCCCCACAAGTCACCCCATCTTGGATTCCCCTAGGTCTCTAGTTTTAAAAAATGCACAGGTTTGGTAGGTTTCCTTAGGTGCCGGCTGAGCTAGAGGCCAAAATCTACAGGTAGGCACTTTGCAAAAAACACCTCTGTTTTCTTTAAAAAAATGTGATGTGTCCACGTTGCGTTTTGGGGCATTTCCTGTTGCGGGCGCTTGGCCTACCCACACAAGTGAGGTATAATTTTTATCGGGATACTTGCGGGAACGCTGGGTGGAAGGAAATTTGTGGCTCCTCTCAGATTCCAGAACTTTCTGTCACCATAATGTCATGAAAATGTGTTTTTTGAGCGAAATTTTGAGGTTTGCAAAAAATTCTGGATAACAGAACCTGGTCAGAGCCCCACAAGTCACCCCATCTTGGATTCCCCTAGGTCTCTAGTTTTAAAAAATGCACAGGTTTGGTAGGTTTCCTTAGGTGCCGGCTGAGCTAGAGGCCAAAATCTACAGGTAGGCACTTTGCAAAAAACACCTCTGTTTTCTTTAAAAAAATGTGATGTGTCCACGTTGCGTTTTGGGGCATTTCCTGTTGCGGGCGCTTGGCCTACCCACACAAGTGAGGTATCATTTTTATCGGGAGACTTGGGGGAACGCTGGATGGAAGGAAATTTGTGGCTCCTCGCTGATTCCAGAACTATCCTTTACCAAAATGTGAGGAAAATTTGTTTTCTTGGCCAAATTGTGAGGTTTGCAAAGGATTCTGGATAACAGAACCTGGTCAGAGCCCCACAAGTCACCCCATCTTGGATTCCCCTAGGTCTCTAGTTTTAAAAAATGCACAGGTTTGGTAGGTTTCCTTAGGTGCCGGCTGAGCTAGAGGCCAAAATCTACAGGTAGGCACTTTGCAAAAAACACCTCTGTTTTCTTTAAAAAAATGTGATGTGTCCACGTTGCGTTTTGGGGCATTTCCTGTTGCGGGCGCTTGGCCTACCCACACAAGTGAGGTATAATTTTTATCGGGATACTTGCGGGAACGCTGGGTGGAAGGAAATTTGTGGCTCCTCTCAGATTCCAGAACTTTCTGTCACCATAATGTCATGAAAATGTGTTTTTTGAGCGAAATTTTGAGGTTTGCAAAAAATTCTGGATAACAGAACCTGGTCAGAGCCCCACAAGTCACCCCATCTTGGATTCCCCTAGGTCTCTAGTTTTAAAAAATGCACAGGTTTGGTAGGTTTCCTTAGGTGCCGGCTGAGCTAGAGGCCAAAATCTACAGGTAGGCACTTTGCAAAAAACACCTCTGTTTTCTTTAAAAAAATGTGATGTGTCCACGTTGCGTTTTGGGGCATTTCCTGTTGCGGGCGCTTGGCCTGCCCACACAAGTGAGGTATCATTTTTATCTGGAGACTTGGGGGAACGCTGGAAGGAAGGAAATTTGTGGCTCCTCGCTGATTCCAGAACTTTCCTTTACCAAAATGTGAGGAAAATTTGTTTTTTTGGCCAAATTGTGAGGTTTGCAAAGGATTCTGGATAACAGAACCTGGTCAGAGCCCCACAAGTCATCCCATCTTGGATTCCCCAAGGTCTCTAGTTTAAAAAAATGCACAGGTTTGGTAGGTTTCCCTAGGTGCCGGCTGAGCTAGAGGCCAAAATCTACAGGTAGGCACTTTTCAAAAAACACCTCTGTTTTCTTTAAAAAAATGTGATGTGTCCACGTTGTGTTTTGGGGCGTTTCCTGTCGCGGCCGCTAGGCCTACCCAAACAAGTGAGGTATAATTTTTATCGAGATACTTGGGGGAGCGCTGGGTGGAAGGAAATTTGTGGCTCCTCTCAGATTCCAGAACTTTCTGTCACCATAATGTCAGGAAAATGTGTTTTTTTAGCCAAATTTTGAGGTTTGCAAAGGATTCTGGATAACAGAACCTGGTCAGAGCCCCACAAGTCACCCCATCTTGGATTCCCCAAGGTCTCTAGTTTAAAAAATGCACAGGTTTGGTAGGTTTCCCTAGGTGCCGGCTGAGCTAGAGGCCAAAATCTACAGGTAGGCACTTTGCAAAAAATACCTCTGTTTTCTTTAAAAAAATGTGATGTGTCCACGTTGTGTTTTGGGGCGTTTCCTGTCACGGGCGCTAGGCCTACCCAAACAAGTGAGGTATAATTTTTATCGGGATACTTGGGGGAACGCTGGGTGGAAGGAAATTTGTGGCTCCTCTCAGATTCCAGAACTTTCTGTCACCATAATGTCAGGAAAATGTGTTTTTTTAGCCAAATTTTGAGGTTTGCAAAGGATTCTGGATAACAGAACCTGGTCAGAGCCCCACAAGTCACCCCATCTTGGATTCCCCTAGGTCTCTAGTTTTAAAAAATGCACAGGTTTGGTAGGTTTCCCTAGGTGCCGGCTGAGCTAGAGCCCAAAATCTACAGGTAGGCACTTTGCAAAAAACACCTCTGTTTTCTTTCAAAAAATGTGATATGTCCACGTTGCGTTTTGGGGCATTTCCTGTTGCGGGCGCTTGGTCTACCCACACAAGTGAGGTATCATTTTTATCGGGAGACTTGGGGGAACGCTGGGTGGAGGTAAATTTGTGGCTCCTCTCTGATTCTAGAACTTTCTTTTACCAAAATGTGAAGAAAATGTGTTTTTTTGGCCAAATTGTGAGGTTTGCAAAGGATTCTGGATAACAGAACCTGGTCAAAGCCCCACAAGTCACCCCATCTTGGATTCCCCAAGGTCTCTAGTTTTAAAAAATGCACAGGTTTGGTAGGTTTCCCTAGGTGCCGGCTGAGCTAGAGGCCAAAATCTACAGGTAGGCACTTTGCAAAAAACACCTCTGTTTTCTTTAAAAAAATGTGATGTGTCCACGTTGCGTTTTGGGGCATTTCCTGTCGCGGGCGCTAGGCCTACCCACACAAGTGAGGTATCATTTTTATCGGGAGACTTGGGGGAACGCTGGGTGGAAGGAAATTTGTGGCTCCTCTCTGATTCCAGAACTTTCTGTCACCAAAATGTGAGGAAAATGTGTTTTTGGGCCAAATTTTGAGGTTTGCAAAGGATTCTTTGTAACAGAACCAGGTCAGAGTCCCACAAGTCACCCCATCTTGGATTCCCCTAGGTCTCTAGTTTTAAAAAATGCACAGGTTTGTAAGGTTTCCCTAGGTGCCAGCTGAGCTACAGGCCAAAATCTACAGGCAGGCACTTTGCCAAAAACACCTCTGTTTTCTTTAAAAAAATGTGATGTGTCCACATTGTGTTTTGGGGCGTTTCCTGTCACGGGCGCTAGGCCTACCCAAACAAGTGAGGTATCATTTTTATCGGGATACTTTGGGGAACGCTGGGTGGAAGGAAATTTGTGGCTCCTCTCAGATTCCAGAACTTTCTGTCACCATAATGTGAGGAAAATGTGTTTTTGTAGCCAAATTTTGAGGTTTGCAAAGGATTCTGGGTAACAGAACTTGGTCAGAGCCCCACAAATCACTCCATCTTGGATTCCCCTAGGTCTCTAGTTTTCAAAAATGCACAGGTTTGGTAGGTTTCCCTAAGTGCCGGCTGAGCTAGAGACCAAAATCTACAGGTAGGAACTTTGCAAAAAACACGTCTGTTTTCTTTAAAAAAATGTGATGTGTCCACGTTGTGTTTCGGGGCGTTTCCTGTCACGGGCGCTAGGCCTACCCAAACAAGTGAGGTACAATTTTTATCGGGATACTTGGGGGAACGCTGGGTGGAAGGAAATTTGTGGCTCCTCTCAGATTCCAGAACTTTCTGTCACCATAATGTCATGAAAATGTGTTTTTTTAGCGAAATTTTGAGGTTTGCAAAAAATTCTGGATAACAGAACCTGGTCAGAGCCCCACAAGTCACCCCATCTTGGATTCCCCTAGGTCTCTAGTTTTAAAAAATGCACAGGTTTGGTAGGTTTCCTTAGGTGCCGGCTGAGCTAGAGGCCAAAATCTACAGGTAGGCACTTTGAAAAAACACCTCTGTTTTCTTTAAAAAAATGTGATGTGTCCACGTTGCGTTTTGGGGCATTTCCTGTTGCGGGCGCTTGGCCTACCCACACAAGTGAGGTATCATTTTTATCGGGAGACTTGGGGGAACGCTGGATGGAAGGAAATTTGTGGCTCCTCGCTGATTCCAGAACTATCCTTTAACAAAATGTGAGGAAAATTTGTTTTTTTGGCCAAATTGTGAGGTTTGCAAAGGATTCTGGATAACAGAACCTGGTCAGAGCCCCACAAGTCACCCCATCTTGGATTCCCCTAGGTCTCTAGTTTAAAAAAATGCACAGGTTTGGTAGGTTTCTCTAGGTGCCGGCTGAGCTAGAGGCCAAAATCTACAGGTAGGCACTTTTCAAAAAACACCTCTGTTTTCTTTAAAAAAATGTGATGTGTCCACGTTGTGTTTTGGGGCGTTTCCTGTCGCGGGCGCTAGGCCCACCCAAACAAGTGAGGTATAATTTTTATCGGGATACTTGGGGGAGCACTGGGTGGAAGGAAATTTGTGGCTCCTCTCAGATTCCAGAACTTTCAGTCACCATAATGTCAGGAAAATGTGTTTTTTTATGCCAAATTTTGAGGTTTGCAAAGGATTCTGGATAACAGAACCTGGTCAGAGCCCCACAAGTCACCCCATCTTGGATTCCCCTAGGTCTCTAGTTTTAAAAAATGCACAGGTTTGGTAGGTTTCCCTAGGTGCCGGCTGAGCTAGAGCCCAAAATCTACAGGTAGGCACTTTGCAAAAAACACCTCTGTTTTCTTTAAAAAAATGTGATGTGTCCACGCTGCGTTTTGGGGCATTTCCTGTTGCGGGCGCTTGGTCTACCCACACAAGTGAGGTATCATTTTTATCGGGAGACTTGGGGGAACGCTGGGTGGAGGTAAATTTGTGGCTCCTCTCTGATTCTAGAACTTTCTTTTACCAAAATGTGAGGAAAATTTGTTTTTTTGGCCAAATTGTGAGGTTTGCAAAGGATTCTGGATAACAGAACCTGGTCAGAGCCCCACAAGTCACCCCATCTTGGATTCCCCAAGGTCTCTAGTTTTAAAAAATGCACAGGTTTGGTAGGTTTCCCTAGGTGCCGGCTGAGCTAGAGGCCAAAATCTACAGGTAGGCACTTTGCAAAAAACACCTCTGTTTTCTTTAAAAAAATGTGATGTGTCCACGTTGCGTTTTGGGGCATTTCCTGTCGCGGGCGCTAGGCCTACCCACACAAGTGAGGTATCATTTTTATTGGGAGACTTGGGGGAACGCTGGGTGGAAGGAAATTTGTGGCTCCTCTCTGATTCCAGAACTTTCTGTCACCAAAATGTGAGGAAAATGTGTTTTGGGGCCAAATTTTGAGGTTTGCAAAGGATTCTTTGTAACAGAACCAGGTCAGAGTCCCACAAGTCACCCCATCTTGGATTCCCCTAGGTCTCTAGTTTTAAAAAATGCACAGGTTTGTAAGGTTTCCCTAGGTGCCAGCTGAGCTACAGGCCAAAATCTACAGGCAGGCACTTTGCCAAAAACACCTCTGTTTTCTTTAAAAAATGTGATGTGTCCACATTGTGTTTTGGGGCGTTTCCTGTCACGGGCGCTAGGCCTACCCAAACAAGTGAGGTATCATTTTTATCGGGATACTTTGGGGAACGCTGGGTGGAAGGAAATTTGTGGCTCCTCTCAGATTCCAGAACTTTCTGTCACCATAATGTGAGGAAAATGTGTTTTTTTAGCCAAATTTTGAGGTTTGCAAAGGATTCTGGGTAACAGAACCTGGTCAGAGCCCCACAAGTCACTCCATCTTGGATTCCCCTAGGTCTCTAGTTTTCAAAAATGCACAGGTTTGGTAGGTTTCCCTAAGTGCCGGCTGAGCTAGAGACCAAAATCTACAGGTAGGAACTTTGCAAAAAACACGTCTGTTTTCTTTAAAAAAATGTGATGTGTCCACGTTGTGTTTCGGGGCGTTTCCTGTCACGGGCGCTAGGCCTACCCAAACAAGTGAGGTATAATTTTTATCGGGATACTTGGGGGAACGCTGGGTGGAAGGAAATTTGTGGCTCCTCTCAGATTCCAGAACTTTCTGTCACCATAATGTCATGAAAATGTGTTTTTTTAGCGAAATTTTGAGGTTTGCAAAAAATTCTGGATAACAGAACCTGGTCAGAGCCCCACAAGTCACCCCATCTTGGATTCCCCTAGGTCTCTAGTTTAAAAAAATGCACAGGTTTGGTAGGTTTCCTTAGGTGCCGGCTGAGCTAGAGGCCAAAATCTACAGGTAGGCACTTTGCAAAAAACACCTCTGTTTTCTTTAAAAAAATGTGATGTGTCCACGTTGCGTTTTGGGGCATTTCCTGTTGCGGGCGCTTGGCCTACCCACACAAGTGAGGTATCATTTTTATCGGGAGACTTGGGGGAACGCTGGATGGAAGGAAATTTGTGGCTCCTCGCTGATTCCAGAACTATCCTTTACCAAAATGTGAGGAAAATTTGTTTTTTTGGCCAAATTGTGAGGTTTGCAAAGGATTCTGGATAACAGAACCTGGTCAGAGCCCCACAAGTCACCCCATCTTGGATTCCCCTAGGTCTCTAGTTTTAAAAAATGCACAGGTTTGGTAGGTTTCCTTAGGTGCCGGCTGAGCTAGAGGCCAAAATCTACAGGTAGGCACTTTGCAAAAAACACCTCTGTTTTCTTTAAAAAAATGTGATGTGTCCACGTTGCGTTTTGGGGCATTTCCTGTTGCGGGCGCTTGGCCTACCCACACAAGTGAGGTATAATTTTTATCGGGATACTTGGGGGAACGCTGGGTGGAAGGAAATTTGTGGCTCCTCTCAGATTCCAGAACTTTCTGTCACCATAATGTCATGAAAATGTGTTTTTTTAGCGAAATTTTGAGGTTTGCAAAAAATTCTGGATAACAGAACCTGGTCAGAGCCCCACAAGTCACCCCATCTTGGATTGCCCTAGGTCTCTAGTTTTCAAAAATGCACAGGTTTGGTAGGTTTCCCTAAGTGCCGGCTAAGCTAGAGACCAAAATCTACAGGTAGGAACTTTGCAAAAAACACGTCTGTTTTCTTTAAAAAAATGTGATGTGTCCACGTTGTGTTTCGGGGCGTTTCCTGTCACGGGCGCTAGGCCTACCCAAACAAGTGAGGTATAATTTTTATCGGGATACTTGGGGGAACGCTGGGTGGAAGGAAATTTGTGGCTCCTCTCAGATTCCAGAACTTTCTGTCACCATAATGTCATGAAAATGTGTTTTTTTAGCGAAATTTTGAGGTTTGCAAAAAATTCTGGATAACAGAACCTGGTCAGAGCCCCACAAGTCACCCCATCTTGGATTCCCCTAGGTCTCTAGTTTTAAAAAATGCACAGGTTTGGTAGGTTTCCTTAGGTGCCGGCTGAGCTAGAGGCCAAAATCTACAGGTAGGCACTTTGCAAAAAACACCTCTGTTTTCTTTAAAAAAATGTGATGTGTCCACGTTGCGTTTTGGGGCATTTCCTGTTGCGGGCGCTTGGCCTACCCACACAAGTGAGGTATCATTTTTATCGGGAGACTTGGGGGAACGCTGGATGGAAGGAAATTTGTGGCTCCTCGCTGATTCCAGAACTATCCTTTACCAAAATGTGAGGAAAATTTGTTTTTTTGGCCAAATTGTGAGGTTTGCAAAGGATTCTGGATAACAGAACCTGGTCAGAGCCCCACAAGTCACACCATCTTGGATTCCCCTAGGTCTCTAGTTTTAAAAAAAAAGCACAGGTTTGGTAGGTTTCCTTAGGTGCCGGCTGAGCTAGAGGCCAAAATCTACAGGTAGGCACTTTGCAAAAAACACCTCTGTTTTCTTTAAAAAAATGTGATGTGTCCACGTTGCGTTTTGGGGCATTTCCTGTTGCGGGCGCTTGGCCTACCCACACAAGTGAGGTATAATTTTTATCGGGATACTTGGGGGAACGCTGGGTGGAAGGAAATTTGTGGCTCCTCTCAGATTCCAGAACTTTCTGTCACCATAATGTCATGAAAATGTGTTTTTTTAGCGAAATTTTGAGGTTTGCAAAAAATTCTGGATAACAGAACCTGGTCAGAGCCCCACAAGTCACCCCATCTTGGATTCCCCTAGGTCTCTAGTTTTAAAAAATGCACAGGTTTGGTAGGTTTCCTTAGGTGCCGGCTGAGCTAGAGGCCAAAATCTACAGGTAGGCACTTTGCAAAAAACACCTCTGTTTTCTTTAAAAAAATGTGATGTGTCCACGTTGCGTTTTGGGGCATTTCCTGTTGCGGGCGCTTGGCCTGCCCACACAAGTGAGGTATCATTTTTATCTGGAGACTTGGGGGAACGCTGGATGGAAGGAAATTTGTGGCTCCTCGCTGATTCCAGAACTTTCCTTTACCAAAATGTGAGGAAAATTTGTTTTTTTGGCCAAATTGTGAGGTTTGCAAAGGATTCTGGATAACAGAACCTGGTCAGAGCCCCACAAGTCATCCCATCTTGGATTCCCCAAGGTCTCTAGTTTAAAAAAATGCACAGGTTTGGTAGGTTTCCCTAGGTGCCGGCTGAGCTAGAGGCCAAAATCTACAGGTAGGCACTTTTCAAAAAACACCTCTGTTTTCTTTAAAAAAATGTGATGTGTCCACGTTGTGTTTTGGGGCGTTTCCTGTCGCGGCCGCTAGGCCTACCCAAACAAGTGAGGTATAATTTTTATCGAGATACTTGGGGGAGCGCTGGGTGGAAGGAAATTTGTGGCTCCTCTCAGATTCCAGAACTTTCTGTCACCATAATGTCAGGAAAATGTGTTTTTTTAGCCAAATTTTGAGGTTTGCAAAGGATTCTGGATAACAGAACCTGGTCAGAGCCCCACAAGTCACCCCATCTTGGATTCCCCAAGGTCTCTAGTTTTAAAAAATGCACAGGTTTGGTAGGTTTCCCTAGGTGCCGGCTGAGCTAGAGGCCAAAATCTACAGGTAGGCACTTTGCAAAAAATACCTCTGTTTTCTTTAAAAAAATGTGATGTGTCCACGTTGTGTTTTGGGGCGTTTCCTGTCACGGGCGCTAGGCCTACCCAAACAAGTGAGGTATAATTTTTATCGGGATACTTGGGGGAACGCTGGGTGGAAGGAAATTTGTGGCTCCTCTCAGATTCCAGAACTTTCTGTCACCATAATGTCAGGAAAATGTGTTTTTTTAGCCAAATTTTGAGGTTTGCAAAGGATTCTGGATAACAGAACCTGGTCAGAGCCCCACAAGTCACCCCATCTTGGATTCCCCTAGGTCTCTAGTTTTAAAAAATGCACAGGTTTGGTAGGTTTCCCTAGGTGCCGGCTGAGCTAGAGCCCAAAATCTACAGGTAGGCACTTTGCAAAAAACACCTCTGTTTTCTTTCAAAAAATGTGATGTGTCCACGTTGCGTTTTGGGGCATTTCCTGTTGCGGGCGCTTGGTCTACCCACACAAGTGAGGTATCATTTTTATCGGGAGACTTGGGGGAACGCTGGGTGGAGGTAAATTTGTGGCTCCTCTCTGATTCTAGAACTTTCTTTTACCAAAATGTGAGGAAAATGTGTTTTTTTGGCCAAATTGTGAGGTTTGCAAAGGATTCTGGATAACAGAACCTGGTCAAAGCCCCACAAGTCACCCCATCTTGGATTCCCCAAGGTCTCTAGTTTTAAAAAATGCACAGGTTTGGTAGGTTTCCCTAGGTGCCGGCTGAGCTAGAGGCCAAAATCTACAGGTAGGCACTTTGCAAAAAACACCTCTGTTTTCTTTAAAAAAATGTGATGTGTCCACGTTGCGTTTTGGGGCATTTCCTGTCGCGGGCGCTAGGCCTACCCACACAAGTGAGGTATGATTTTTATCGGGAGACTTGGGGGAACGCTGGGTGGAAGGAAATTTGTGGCTCCTCTCTGATTCCAGAACTTTCTGTCACCAAAATGTGAGGAAAATGTGTTTTTGGGCCAAATTTTGAGGTTTGCAAAGGATTCTTTGTAACAGAACCAGGTCAGAGTCCCACAAGTCACCCCATCTTGGATTCCCCTAGGTCTCTAGTTTTAAAAAATGCACAGGTTTGTAAGGTTTCCCTAGGTGCCAGCTGAGCTACAGGCCAAAATCTACAGGCAGGCACTTTGCCAAAAACACCTCTGTTTTCTTAAAAAAAATGTGATGTGTCCACATTGTGTTTTGGGGCGTTTCCTGTCACGGGCGCTAGGCCTACCCAAACAAGTGAGGTATCATTTTTATCGGGATACTTTGGGGAACGCTGGGTGGAAGGAAATTTGTGGCTCCTCTCAGATTCCAGAACTTTCTGTCACCATAATGTGAGAAAAATGTGTTTTTTTAGCCAAATTTTGAGGTTTGCAAAGGATTCTGGGTAACAGAACCTGGTCAGAGCCCCACAAGTCACTCCATCTTGGATTCTCCTAGGTCTCTAGTTTTCAAAAATGCACAGGTTTGGTAGGTTTCCCTAAGTGCCGGCTGAGCTAGAGACCAAAATCTACAGGTAGGAACTTTGCAAAAAACACGTCTGTTTTCTTTAAAAAAATGTGATGTGTCCACGTTGTGTTTCGGGGCGTTTCCTGTCACGGGCGCTAGGCCTACCCAAACAAGTGAGGTATAATTTTTATCGGGATACTTGGGGGAACGCTGGGTGGAAGGAAATTTGTGGCTCCTCTCAGATTCCAGAACTTTCTGTCACCATAATGTCATGAAAATGTGTTTTTTTAGCGAAATTTTGAGGTTTGCAAAAAATTCTGGATAACAGAACCTGGTCAGAGCCCCACAAGTCACCCCATCTTGGATTCCCCTAGGTCTCTAGTTTAAAAAAATGCACAGGTTTGGTAGGTTTCCTTAGGTGCCGGCTGAGCTAGAGGCCAAAATCTACAGGTAGGCACTTTGCAAAAAACACCTCTGTTTTCTTTAAAAAAATGTGATGTGTCCACGTTGCGTTTTGGGGCATTTCCTGTTGCGGGCGCTTGGCCTACCCACACAAGTGAGGTATCATTTGTATCGGGAGACTTGGGGGAACGCTGGATGGAAGGAAATTTGTGGCTCCTCGCTGATTCCAGAACTATCCTTTACCAAAATGTGAGGAAAATTTGTTTTTTTGGCCAAATTGTGAGGTTTGCAAAGGATTCTGGATAACAGAACCTGGTCAGAGCCCCACAAGTCATCCCATCTTGGATTCCCCAAGGTCTCTAGTTTAAAAAAATGCACAGGTTTGGTAGGTTTCCCTAGGTGCCGGCTGAGCTAGAGGCCAAAATCTACAGGTAGGCACTTTGCAAAAAACACCTCTGTTTTCTTTAAAAAAAATGTGATGTGTCCACGTTGCGTTTTGGGGCATTTCCTGTCGCGGGCGCTTGGTCTACCCACACAAGTGAGGTATCATTTTTATCGGGAGACTTGGGGGAACGCTGGGTGGAGGTAAATTTGTGGCTCCTCTCTGATTCTAGAACTTTCTTTTACCAAAATGTGAGGAAAATTTGTTTTTTTGGCCAAATTGTGAGGTTTGCAAAGGATTCTGGATAACAGAACCTGGTCAGAGCCCCACAAGTCACCCCATCTTGGATTCCCCAAGGTCTCTAGTTTTAAAAAATGCACAGGTTTGGTAGGTTTCCCTAGGTGCCGGCTGAGCTAGAGGCCAAAATCTACAGGTAGGCACTTTGCAAAAAACACCTCTGTTTTCTTTAAAAAAAATGTGATGTGTCCACGTTGCGTTTTGGGGCATTTCCTGTCGCGGGCGCTAGGCCTACCCACACAAGTGAGGTATCATTTTTATCGGGAGACTTGGGGGAACGCTGGGTGGAAGGAAATTTGTGGCTCCTCTCTGATTCCAGAACTTTCTGTCACCAAAATGTGAGGAAAATGTGTTTTTGGGCCAAATTTTGAGGTTTGCAAAGGATTCTTTGTAACAGAACCAGGTCAGAGTCCCACAAGTCACCCCATCTTGGATTCCCCTAGGTCTCTAGTTTTAAAAAATGCACAGGTTTGGTAGGTTTCCCTAGGTGCCAGCTGAGCTATAGGCCAAAATCTACAGGCAGGCACTTTGCAAAAAACACCTCTGTTTTCTTTAAAAAAATGTGATGTGTCCACATTGTGTTTTGGGGCGTTTCCTGTCACGGGCGCTAGGCCTACCCAAACAAGTGAGGTATCATTTTTATCGGGAGACTTGGGGGAACGCTGGGTGGAGGTAAATTTGTGGCTCCTCTCTGATTCTAGAACTTTCTTTTACCAAAATGTGAGGAAAATGTGTTTTTTTGGCCAAATTGTGAGGTTTGCAAAGGATTCTGGATAACAGAACCTGGTGAGAGACCCACAAGTCACCCCATCTTGGATTCCCAAAGGTCTCTAGTTTTAAAAAATGCACAGGTTTGGTAGGTTTCCCTAGGTGCCGGCTGAGCTAGAGGCCAAAATCTACAGGTAGGCACTTTGCAAAAAACACCTCTGTTTTCTTTAAAAAAATGTGATGTGTCCACGTTGTGTTTTGGGGCGTTTCCTGTCACGGGCGCTAGGCCTACCCAAACAAGTGAGGTATAATTTTTATCGGGATACTTGGGGGAACGCTGGGTGGAAGGAAATTTGTGGCTCCTCTCAGATTCCAGAACTTTCTGTCACCATAATGTCAGGAAAATGTGTTTTTTTTAGCCAAATTTTGAGGTTTGCAAAGGATTCTGGATAACAGAACCTGGTCAGAGCCCCACAAGTCACCCCATCTTGGATTCCCCTAGGTCTCTAGTTTAAAAAAATGCACAGGTTTGGTAGGTTTCCCTAGGTGCCGGCTGAGCTAGAGGCCAAAATCTATACGTAGGCACTTTGCAAAAAACCCCTCTGTTTTCTTTAAAAAAATGTGATGTGTCCACGTTGCGTTTTGGGGCATTGCCTGTTGCGGGCGCTTAGCCTACCCACACAAGTGAGGTATCATTTTTATCGGGAGACTTGGGGTAACGCTGGGTGGAAGGAAATTTGTGGCTCCTCTCTGATTCTAGAACTTTCTTTCACCAAAATGTGAGGAAAATGTGTTTTTTTAGCAAATTGTGAGGTTTGCAAAGGATTCTGGATAACAGAACCTGCTCAGAGCCCCACAAGTCACCCCATCTTGGATTCCCCAAGGTCTCTAGTTTAAAAAAATGCACAGGTTTGGTAGGTTTCCCTAGGTGCCGGCTGAGCTAGAGGCCAAAATCTACAGGTAGGCACTTTTAAAAAAACACATCTGTTTTCTTTAAAAAAATGTGATGTGTCCACGTTGTGTTTCGGGGCGTTTCCTGTCACGGGCGCTAGGCCTACCCAAACAAGTGAGGTATAATTTTTATAGGGATACTTGGGGGAGCACTGGGTGGAAGGAAATTTGTGGCTCCTCTCAGATTCCAGAACTTTCTGTCACCATAATGTCAGGAAAATGTGTTTTTTTAGCCAAATTTTGAGGTTTGCAAAGGATTCTGGATAACAGAACCTGGTCAGAGCCCCACGAGTCACCCCATCTTGGATTCCCCAAGGTCTCTAGTTTTAAAAAATGCACAGGTTTGGTAGGTTTCCCTAGGTGCCGGCTGAGCTAGAGGCCAAAATCTACAGGTAGGCACTTTGCAAAAAACACCTCTGTTTTCTTTAAAAACATTTGATGTGTCCACGTTGTGTTTTGGGGCGTTTCCTGTCACGGGCGCTAGGCCTACCCAAACAAGTGAGGTATAATTTTTATCGGGATACTTGGGGGAACGCTGGGTGGAAGGAAATTTGTGGCTCCTCTCAGATTCCAGAACTTTCTGTCACCAAAATGTGAGGAAAATGTGTTTTTGGGCCAAATTTTGAGGTTTGCAAAGGATTCTTTGTAACAGAACCAGGTCAGAGTCGTCCCACAAGTCACCCCATCTTGGATTCCCCTAGGTCTCTAGTTTTAAAAAATGCACAGGTTTGGTAGGTTTCCCTAGGTGCCAGCTGAGCTACAGGCCAAAATCTACAGGCAGGCACTTTGCAAAAAACACGTCTGTTTTCTTTAAAAAAATGTGATGTGTCCACGTTGTGTTTCGGGGCGTTTCCTGTCACGGGCGCTAGGCCTACCCAAACAAGTGAGGTATAATTTTTATCGGGATACTTGGGGGAACGCTGGGTGGAAGGAAATTTGTGGCTCCTCTCAGATTCCAGAACTTTCTGTCACCATAATGTCATGAAAATGTGTTTTTTTAGCCAAATTTTGAGGTTTGCAAAGGATTCTGGATAACAGAACCTGGTCAGAGCCCCACAAGTCACCCCATCTTGGATTCCCCTTGGTCTCTAGTTTTAAAAAATGCACAGGTTTGGTAGGTTTCCTTAGGTGCCGGCTGAGCTAGAGGCCAAAATCTACAGTTAGGCACTTTGCAAAAAACACCTCTGTTTTCTTTAAAAAAATGTGATGTGTCCACGTTGCATTTTGGGGCATTTCCTGTTGCGGGCGCTTGGCCTACCCACACAAGTGAGGTATCATTTTTATCGGGAGACTTGGGGGAACGCTGGGTGGAAGGAAATTTGTGGCTCCTCGCTGATTCCAGAACTTTCCTTTACCAAAATGTGAGGAAAATGTGTTTTTTTGGCCAAATTGTGAGGTTTGCAAAGGATTCTGGATAACAGAACCTGGTCAGAGCCCCACAAGTCATCCCATCTTGGATTCCCCAAGGTCTCTAGTTTAAAAAAATGCACAGGTTTGGTAGGTTTCCTTAGGTGCCGGCTGAGCTAGAGGCCAAAATCTACAGTTAGGCACTTTGCAAAAAACACCTCTGTTTTCTTTAAAAAAATGTGATGTGTCCACGTTGCGTTTTGGGGCATTTCCTGTTGCGGGCGCTTGGTCTACCCACACAAGTGAGGTATCATTTTTATCGGGAGACTTGGGGGAACGCTGGGTGGAGTTACATTTGTGGCTCCTCTCTGATTCTAGAACTTTCTTTTACCAAAATGTGAGGAAAATGTGTTTTTTTGGCCAAATTGTGAGGTTTGCAAAGGATTCTGGATAACAGAACCTGGTGAGAGCCCCACAAGTCACCCCATCTTGGATTCCCCAAGGTCTCTAGTTTAAAAAAATGCACAGGTTTGGTAGGTTTCCCTAGGTGCCGGCTGAGCTAGAGGCCAAAATCTACAGGTAGGCACTTTGCAAAAAACACCTCTGTTTTCTTTAAAAAAATGTGATGTGTCCACGTTGTGTTTTGGGGCGTTTCCTGTCACGGGCGCTAGGCCTACCCAAACAAGTGAGGTATAATTTTTATCGGGATACTTGGGGGAACGCTGGGTGGAAGGAAATTTGTGGCTCCTCTCTGATTCCAGAACTTTCTGTCACCAAAATGTGAGGAAAATGTGTTTTTGGGCCAAATTTTGAGGTTTGCAAAGGATTCTTTGTAACAGAACCAGGTCAGAGTCGTCCCACAAGTCACCCCATCTTGGATTCCCCTAGGTCTCTAGTTTTAAAAAATGCACAGGTTTGGTAGGTTTCCCTAGGTGCCAGCTGAGCTACAGGCCAAAATCTACAGGCAGGCACTTTGCAAAAAACACGTCTGTTTTCTTTAAAAAAATGTGATGTGTCCACATTGTGTTTTGGGGCGTTTCCTGTCACGGGCGCTAGGCCTACCCAAACAAGTGAGGTATCATTTTTATCGGGATACTTTGGGGAACGCTGGGTGGAAGGAAATTTGTGGCTCCTCTCAGATTCCAGAACTTTCTGTCACCATAATGTGAGGAAAATGTGTTTTTTTAGCCAAATTTTGAGGTTTGCAAAGGATTCTGGGTAACAGAACCTGGTCAGAGCCCCACAAGTCACTCCATCTTGGATTCCCCTAGGTCTCTAGTTTTCAAAAATGCACAGGTTTGGTAGGTTTCCCTAAGTGCCGGCTGAGCTAGAGGCCAAAATCTACAGGTAGGAACTTTGCAAAAAACACGTCTGTTTTCTTTAAAAAAATGTGATGTGTCCACGTTGTGTTTCGGGGCGTTTCCTGTCACGGGCGCTAGGCCTACCCAAACAAGTGAGGAATAATTTTTATCGGGATACTTGGGGGAACGCTGGGTGGAAGGAAATTTGTGGCTCCTCTCAGATTCCAGAACTTTCTGTCACCATAATGTCATGAAAATGTGTTTTTTTAGCCAAATTTTGAGGTTTGCAAAGGATTCTGGATAACAGAACCTGGTCAGAGCCCCACAAGTCACCCCATCTTGGATTCCCCTTGGTCTCTAGTTTTAAAAAATGCACAGGTTTAGTAGGTTTCCTTAGGTGCCGGCTGAGCTAGAGGCCAAAATCTACAGTTAGGCACTTTGCAAAAAACACCTCTGTTTTCTTTAAAAAAATGTGATGTGTCCACGTTGCGTTTTGGGGCATTTCCTGTTGCGGGCGCTTGGCCTACCCACACAAGTGAGGTATCATTTTTATCGGGAGACTTGGGGGAACGCTGGGTGGAAGGAAATTTGTGGCTCCTCGCTGATTCCAGAACTTTCCTTTACCAAAATGTGAGGAAAATGTGTTTTTTTGGCCAAATTGTGAGGTTTGCAAAGGATTCTGGATAACAGAACCTGGTCAGAGCCCCACAAGTCATCCCATCTTGGATTCCCCAAGGTCTCTAGTTTAAAAAAATGCACAGGTTTGGTAGGTTTCCCTAGGTGCCGGCTGAGCTAGAGGCCAAAATCTACAGGTAGGCACTTTTAAAAAAACACCTCTGTTTTGTTTAAAAAAATGTGATGTGTCCACGTTGTGTTTTGGGGCGTTTCCTGTCGCGGGCGCTAGGCCTACCCAAGCAAGTGAGGTATAATTTTTATCGGGATACTTGGGGGAGCGCTGGGTGGAAGGAAATTTGTGGCTCCTCTCAGATTCCAGAACTTTCTGTCACCATAATGTCAGGAAAATGTGTTTTTTTAGCCAAATTTTGAGGTTTGCAAAGGATTCTGGATAACAGAAACTGGTCAGAGCCCCACAAGTCACCCCATCTTGGATTCCCCAAGGTCTCTAGTTTTAAAAAATGCACAGGTTTGGTAGGTTTCCCTAGGTGCCGGCTGAGCTAGAGGCCAAAATCTACAGGTAGGCACTTTGCAAAAAACACCTCTGTTTTCTTTCAAAAAATGTGATGTGTCCACGTTGCGTTTTGGGGCATTTCCTGTTGCGGGCGCTTGGTCTACCCACACAAGTGAGGTATCATTTTTATCGGGAGACTTGGGGGAACGCTGGATGGAGGTAAATTTGTGGCTCCTCTCTGATTCTAGAACTTTCTTTTACCAAAATGTGAGGAAAATGTGTTTTTTTGGCCAAATTGTGAGGTTTGCAAAGGATTCTGGATAACAGAACCTGGTGAGAGCCCCACAAGTCACCCCATCTTGGATTCCCCAAGGTCTCTAGTTTAAAAAAATGCACAGGTTTGGTAGGTTTCCCTAGGTGCCGGCTGAGCTAGAGGCCAAAATCTACAGGTAGGCACTTTGCAAAAAACACCTCTGTTTTCTTTAAAAAAATGTGATGTGTCCACGTTGCGTTTTGGGGCATTGCCTGTTGCGGGCGCTTAGCCTACCCACACAAGTGAGGTATCATTTGTATCGGGATACTTGGGGAACGCTGGGTGGAAGGAAATTTGTGGCTCCTCTCAGATTCCAGAACTTTCTGTCACCATAATGTCATGAAAATGTGTTTTTTTAGCCAAATTTTGAGGTTTGCAAAGGATTCTGGATAACAGAACCTGGTCAGAGCCCCACAAGTCACCCCATCTTGGATTCCCCAAGGTCTCTAGTTTTAAAAAATGCACAGGTTTGATAGGTTTCCCTATGTGGCGGCTGAGCTAGAGGCCAAAATCTACAGGTAGGCACTTTGCAAAAAACACCTCTGTTTTCTTTAAAAAAATGTGATGTGTCCACGTTGTGTTTTGGGGCGTTTCCTGTCACGGGCGCTAGGCCTACCCAAACAAGTGAGGTATAATTTTTATCGGGATACTTGGGGGAACGCTGGGTGGAAGGAAATTTGTGGCTCCTCTCAGATTCCAGAACTTTCTGTCACCATAATGTGAGGAAAATGTGTTTTTTTAGCCAAATATTGAGGTGTGCAAAGGATTCTGGATAACAGAACCTGCTCAGACCCCCACAAGTCACCCCATCTTGGATTCCCCAAGGTCTCTAGTTTTAAAAAATGCACAGGTTTGGTAGGTTTCCCTAGGTGCCGGCTGAGCTAGAGGCCAAAATCTACAGGTAGGCACTTTTCAAAAAACACCTCTGTTTTCTTTAAAAAAAATGTGATGTGTCCATGTTGTGTTTTGGGGCGTTTCCTGTCACGGGCGCTAGGCCTACCCAAACAAGGGAGGTATAATTTTTATCGGGATACTTGGGGGAACGCTGGGTGGAAGGAAATTTGTGGCTCCTCTCAGATTCCAGAACTTTCTGTCACCATAATGTCAGGAAAATGTGTTTTTTTAGCCAAATTTTGAGGATTGCAAAGGATTCTGGAAAACAAAACCTGGTCAGAGCCCTACAAGTCACCCCATCTTGGATTCCCCTAGGTCTCTAGTTTTAAAAAATGCACAGGTTTGGTAGGTTTCCCTAGGTGCCGGCTGAGCTAGAGGCCAAAATCTACAGGTAGGCACTTTGCAAAAAACACCTCTGTTTTCTTTCAAAAAATGTGATGTGTCCACGTTGCGTTTTGGGGCATTTCCTGTTGCGGGCGCTTGGCCTACCCACACAAGTGAGGTATCATTTTTATCGGGAGACTTGGGGGAACGCTGGGCTGAAGGAAATTTGTGGCTCCTCTCTGATTCTAGAACTTTCTTTCACTAAAATGTGAGGAAAATGTGTTTTTTTGGCCAAATTGTGAGGTTTACAAAGGATTCTGGGTAACAGAACCTGGTCAGAGCCCCACAAGTCACCCCATCTTGGATTCCTCTTGGTCTCTAGTTTTCAAAAATGCACAGGTTTGGTAGGTTTCCCTAGGTGCCGGCTGAGCTAGAGGCCAAAATCTACAGGTAGGCACTTTGCAAAAAACACCTCTGTTTTCTTTAAAAAAATGTGATGCGTCCACGTTGCGTTTTGGGGCATTTCCTGTCGCGGGCGCTAGGCCAACCCACACAAGTGAGGTATCATTTTTATCGGAAGACTTGGGGGAACGCTAGGTGGAAGTAAATTTGTGGCTCCTCTCCGATTCCAGAACTTTCTGTCACCAAAATGTGAGGAAAACTTGCTTTTTTAGCCACATTTTGAGGTTTGCAAAGGATTCTGGATAACAGAACCTGCTCAGAGCCCCACAAGTCACCCCATCTTGGATTCCCCAAGGTCTCTAGTTTTAAAAAATGCACAGGTTTGGTAGGTTTCCCTAGGTGCCGGCTGAGCTAGAGGCCAAAATCTACAGGTAGGCACTTTGCAAAAAACACCTCTGTTTTCTTTAAAAAAATGTGATGTGTCCACGTTGCGTTTTGGGGCATTTCCTGTCGCGGGCGCTAGGCCTACCCACACAAGTGAGGTATCATTTTTATCGGAAGACTTGGGGGAACGCTAGGTGGAAGTAAATTTGTGGCTCCTCTCCGATTCCAGAACTTTCTGTCACCAAAATGTGAGGAAAACTTGTTTTTTTAGCCAAATTTTAAGGTTTGCAAAGGATTCTGGATAACAGAACCTGGTCAGAGCCCCACAAGTCACCCCATCTTGGATTCCCCTAGGTCTCTAGTTTTAAAAAATGCACAGGTTTGGTAGGTTTCCCTAGGTGCCGGCTGAGCTAGAGGCCAAAATCTACAGGTAGGCACTTTTTAAAAAAAACCTCTGTTTTCTTTAAAAAAGTGTGATGTGTCCACGTTGTGTTTTGGGGCGTTTCCTGTCACGGGCGCTAGGCCTACCCAAACAAGTGAGGTATAATTTTTATCGGGATACTTGGGGGAACGCTGGGTGGATGGAAATTTGTGGCTCCTCTCAGATTCCAGAACTTTCTGTCACCATAATGTCAGGAAAATGTGTTTTTTTAGCCAAATTTTGAGGTTTGCAAAGGATTCTGGATAACAGAACCTGGTCAGAGCCGCACAAGTCACCCCATCTTGGATTCCGCTAGGTCTCTATTTTTAAAAAATGCACAGGTTTGGTAGGTTTCCCTAGGTGCCGGCTGAGCTAGAGGCCAAAATCTACAGGTAGGCACTTTGCAAAAAACACCTCTGTTTTCTTTAAAAAAATGTGATGTGTCCACGTGTCAAAGCCCAGCTCACCTGAGTTCTTGTTCAGTTCTGATGGAGGTTGAAGACAATCCGACCCCACCCTGAAACTGCTTGTTCCAGCACACTAGTTTTTAACACAGTGCACTAAGAACAGAAGCTCAAGGGTAGGGGGGAAGTGGATAAAATAAAAAAAGAGAGACAACACTGTTCTTGCGTTTCCACTGTTGAAGTGCTGCACAAATCTGCGGCCCTTTCTGACTTCCGTAGAAACTGGTGCCTAATGAAACATAAACAAAGAACAGATAAGTGCAACCTATTCCTAAATGGGTTCCTGACTATCCCTTTATTTATTAGAAATTCTCTTCTAAAAGTACCTCTTGGATCCTGGTCTCGAGTTTCCAGGTTTGGAATGTGTTACTGCTGTGGGATGTGCTTTCTATTACTGTAAAGCTTCTAAAACATTAAACAAATACCGTTATCAGAATTACCAATATCAAACATTCATCTTAATATAACTAAAGCCTAAATTCCCAATAGCAGACTCACTTTTCCCATATCTCCAGAATCTTTTGGAAAACAAATACTGTACTTTTACATCAAAATACAGCATGTAATTTGTGCAAGTCCTTGATTTACTGTTTGCCTTGCTGTTAATGGTTTCCACTGTTCGATTCTTAAAAGTTCCATAAAAAAAAAAAACAATGTTTGTTTCACAAAGCTCCGCAAGGTATTCTTGCAACAAAGAGCCTGAATCACAATGTTCGTGGAAGGTATCTTGCTTCAAACCGTCCACACACAAATCCAGAAATTGTTGTCAAAGTTCCTTCAGGTAATAAAAAGTTTTGCACTTACTTGTTGCTGGCAAGAGATACTGATCAGTCTAACCTTGTCTTCTTTCTCTTTTGCAGGTTGTTTGTAGGAGAGAGGCTGAGGCAAGGAGGAACCGGAAACCAGAAGAAGGAAGAGCCAGCAGCTGCGCGCATTGAAGCCAATGAAAGTCTGTAGAGAGCAGGAGTGCCAGCGCCGAGGGATCTGTTCTCAGGTAAGCGGGAGGTAGACGAGCACAAGCACTGGGTGAGGCTCGGGGGCTGCCTTTTATAGACAGGGCTGGGTGTGGTTCGAAGAGCTGGGTGTGGTTTGAAGGGCTGGGTGTGGTCCTCACATGCTGCACATGTTCTTGAAAGGTGTGCAGAGTTTCAGTTATTATGCAAATGAGTTGAATTAACACATGGCCTAAGGAGGAGTGTTTTAAAGAAGCCTTGGTAAAAGCAAGGCCCAATGTGTAAACAAAACAGCACATTAAACAACATACACAGAAGCCTAAGGGGGGGGGAAGGTGAGATAACAAGAAAGGGTTTGAATAGTAAGTTTAAAAGGGAGCTATTACAGAACCCACTAGTGCAATGAGAGGGGACATGCTCTTTGCTGTGCACAAACCCTAACAGTTGCCCCCCTCAAAGGCCCTCCTACAGGACGGGGTTTTCCTGGGTTTTTTAAATAAAACCGTCTAATCAGCTGTGGGGCATGTACATATGATGCTGGTTCCCATGAATTCTCAGATTCATCATATCCTTTCCATTCTACTAAATAAAACAGACGTCCACTAATTCTTTTTGAGTCTTTTATGCTTTTCACTTCATATTCTAGATTTCCCTTAATTGGTATGGGTGGAGGTGGTGGTTCAGGTCGGGTTTTTGGGTTGTACGGCTTAAGCAAGGACACATGGAATGTAGTATGTACTGGATATTCTTTTGGTAAATCTAATTTTACTGTTACCGGGTTTACTATGGCAGTTATACTAAAGGGTCCAATGAAACGTGGTTGCAGCTTTCGGGATCCCTCTATGTTTAGGTTCTTTGTGGAGAGCCATACCTTGTCACCAATTTTATACATTGGGGCCTCAGATCTGTGTTTGTCTGCTTGTCTTTTCATGCTTTCCTTGTACTTTAATAAATGTTTCCTGGCTTTGTCTTGTATGTCACCTAACCTCGTTAGTCTATCCGTTACTGTAGGCAACAGGGACTCTTCTAACAAAATGGGTATAGCTCTTGGATGATACCCCTGCAAGAAATAGAATGGTGAGCAAAGTAGAGCTGAATGCTCAGTATTATTATAAACAAACTCCGCTACAGGGAGAGCTTCCAACCATTCACTAGAATAATCAGCCAATAAACAACGTAGCGTTTGAAGTAAGGTTTGGTTCAGTCGTTCAGTCTGTCCATCTGTCTCTGGGTGGAAAGCAGTGGATAATGCCACATCTATTTTCAGTTTTTCACATAATTTTTTCCAAAATCTAGAGTTGAACTGGCTCCCTCGATCTGACACCACTTTGCTTGGCAAACCATGTAAACGCACAATTTCCCTTATAAAAATATCGGCAAATTCTGCCGCCGTGGGTAATTTCCGTAATGGTACAAAATGTGCCATTTTAGATAAAAAATCCACTATAACCAACACTGTTGTGAAGGATTTTACAGGTGGTAAGCCTACAATAAAGTCTACGCTCACAGTGTGCCAAGGTTGCTTGGGTGTTGGCATTGGTATTAACAAGCCGTCAGGGGCCTTATGAGAAGATTTATGTCTTGCACAAATTGGACAGGTAGTGACAAATTGCTTAATGTCCTTTCTTATAGTGTCCCACCAAAAGTGTTTTTGCACATTTTCCAGGGTTTTTACCCAACCAGGATGACCTGCCAATGGTGAGGCGTGATGCCAAATTATCACCTGTGTTTGTAATTCAGAGGTGGGCACTAACAGCATGTTGTCGTGATACAATAAACCTCGTTGTATTGTGTTATGGGAATCCTTTAACCAATCCTGAGGTGCTATTTGCATGTGTGCATTATATAGATCTGTGATGAAATCCTTCTGTTGTACTGGTGCCAAAAACTTTTGGGGAGGAATAATGGGTTCTCCTATTTTATCTTGTTTCATGTCTGAGGTATGTCCGTATCTAGATAACACATCAGATTGAATTTGTTGTGCACCTGGTCTATAGGTTATAACAAAGTCAAATGTGCTAAAAAAATTTAACCAGCGCATCTGACGTGGTGTTAGTGCTTTAAGTGATCCAAAAAACTGTAGGTTCTTATGGTCAGAAAAGATTGTAACTGGGTACTTGGCTCCCATTAAATGATGCCTCCATTCTGAAAAGGCTACTTTGATAGCTAGTAGTTCCCTTTCAGCCACAGTGTAATTTTGTTCAGCTGGTAATAACTTTTTGGAATAGAAGGCTATAGGATGTAACTGGCCATCTACTATATCTCGTTGAGAGAGAACTCCTCCTAAAGCTACTTGTGAAGCATCCGCTTCAACAAAAAAGGGCAAGTCAGGATCAGGATGTTTCAGAATTGGGGCTGAAGTGAACTTTTGTTTTAGGAGTTGAAAGGCGTGTGCCGCCTCATCAGTCCAAAGAAATCGTTGCCCTTTCCGCAACAAGGTAGTTATTGGGGCCGCAATGTCTGCAAAATGTGCAATAAACCTCCTATAAAAATTGGCGAAACCCAGAAATTTCTGAATATCTTTTACAGAGGATGGTTCTGGCCAATCAGCAATAGCACTGATTTTCTTTACATCCATAGTTATTCCTTGAGGTGACAGGCAGTATCCTAAAAAGTCCACCTTGCTGACATTAAAAGTACACTTTTCTAACTTAGCAAAAAGATGATTTTCTTTTAACTTTGATAATACTGCACGAACATGTTGGGTATGTTCTTCTGAGTTCTTAGAGTAAATGAGGATGTCGTCTATGTATACTATGACACAAACGTCCAGGAATTCGTGTAGGACCTCATTTATAAAGAACTGAAAGGCCGCAGGGGCATTACATAACCCAAAGGGCATTACTGTGTACTCAAATAAACCAAACTTTGTCTTGAAAGCTGTCTTCCACTCATCCCCCTCTTTTACTCGGACCAGGTGGTAAGCTCCCCGCAGATCTAGTTTAGTGTATACAGTAGAATGTCTTAATTGATCCAACAACACAGGTATTAGAGGAAGAGGATATTTATTCTTTATTGTAGCCTTATTTAGTCCTCTATAATCGATACACGCGCGCAGGGATTTATCCGGCTTCGGGATAAAAAAGAGTGGAGATGATACCGGAGATGTGGAATGACGGATGAACCCAGACTGTAGTAGGTCATCTAGGTAGGTTCTTAAGTATTTGGTTTCTTCGTCAGTCAAAGCATATACTCTGTTATTAGGTAAAGGGGCCCCTGGGATAAGATCTATACGGCAGTCATAAGACCGATGTGGGGGCAGCACACTAGCCTTTACTGGATCAAAGACGTCTTTAAAGTCAGAATATTCAGGAGGGAGACTTGGTTCATCTTGTGTAACACTAGCACAGTGTAATACTGTGCTCTGTTCTGTACCTGCTTCTTGATAGCAATTGGTTCTACAGAAAGAGGAATCCAAAGTAACAGTTCTATTCACCCAGTCAATTTTTGGGTTATGAGTTGTTAACCAGGGTACCCCGAGAATCAAACCAAAATTAGGAGTATCTATCAGATCAAAGCTAATCACCTCTGTGTGCCCGTTCTGACAGACCATAACAAGTGGACTTGTTTGTTTTGTGATTAATCCAGAGGTCAATTCTGACCCATCCACTGCACATACTGCTTCTGGACAAGGCTTTAGGCACATAGGAAGTCCTAAGTTTTCAGCTAACTTATTATCCACAAAATTTCCTGTCGCGCCTGAGTCCAGTAGGACAGGGAGAGAATGCCTCACTTGGGTAGTAACAATTAAAACGACCTGAATTATGAAATGTCTAGGAATGTGCGGTACCATGAAGGCTGCAGCATTAGAGGTTTGATTAAGATGTTTTCTCGAACAAGTAACCTCTCCCCTTGTCGAGCTTAATCGTTTCCCGATTCAGTTGAGGAGGTGGAGGAAACAGCACCCTTTTGTGGAGTTTTAGGCTTTACTGGACATTCTCTGGCAAAGTGACCTGCCCTGCCACAATATAAACATAATTGAAGTTTTCTCCTTCTTTCTTTTTCCTCTGATGTGAGTGGACCTCTGAGTGTCCCTATTTGCATAGGCTCAGGTTCAGGGAGTTTATTATCTGTGTCTTTCTTCTCGTGTTTAATAAAAGTTAACCGTGATTCCAGTTTGTATTTATCTCCCTTTCTTTCTCCTAGTCTATGTTCTAATTTCACAACTAAATCTACAAAGTCCGAATAGTCTTCTGGCAAATCAACGATATGAGCCAGCGCGTCTTTTAACTCGTCTCTCAAACCTTTATAAAAAAGGGAGACACGCTTTCCTTCTGGCCACTGTGTCTCGGTGAGTAAACGATTAAAACTAGTGAGATAGGTCAATACATCCTCGTTACCTTGTTTAAGATTTAAAAGCTCATTATCACTTGCCTGCATGAAAGTGTGTTTTGCAAAAAGGCTGGTCATGGTACGTTTAAATTGATTCCAATTATGGAGGATGGGATCATCTCTATCCACGAAAGGAATTGACCAATTGGCTGCTGTGCCACCCAAATAAGACAAGACGAATGCCACTTTCGTAGCATCAGTAGGGAACTGTTGTGGCTTACAAACGAAGTGTAATTGACATTGATGGATAAAAACATGGAATTTGTTACTATCTCCATGAAAACGTTCAGGTGCTGCTAAGGGCACAGCATTAGGAACATTAACAGTAACCTCAACTGGGGGAGGCAAAGTTGTATGTTTTGATGGCGCCCCTGTCTCTGAGGTGGTTTTAAACAAAGGCGTAAAAGCTGTGTTCCACTGAGATCCCCTAAATTTATACCTGCTTAAATCCTGTTTTAAAGAGGTATTCTCCATCTTTAATCTCTCTATTTCCTCTTGCATATGTTGTAAGATGCCAGACACTGATTCATTATGAGCCAAGTCCTCATTTAGGGCCTGCGCCATATCCGTGACGTCAATGCCCTCTATTTCTTCCCCGGTATTCATCGTCCACCAGAACTGAATTTTTTTAAGGCTTGTGCTTCTGTCAAAGCCCAGCTCACCTGAGTTCTTGTTCAGTTCTGATGGAGGTTGAAGACAATCCGACCCCACCCTGAAACTGCTTGTTCCAGCACACTAGTTTTTAACACAGTGCACTAAGAACAGAAGCTCAAGGGTAGGGGGGAAGTGGATAAAATAAAAAAAGAGAGACAACACTGTTCTTGCGTTTCCACTGTTGAAGTGCTGCACAAATCTGCGGCCCTTTCTGACTTCCGTAGAAACTGGTGCCTAATGAAACATAAACAAAGAACAGATAAGTGCAACCTATTCCTAAATGGGTTCCTGACTATCCCTTTATTTATTAGAAATTCTCTTCTAAAAGTACCTCTTGGATCCTGGTCTCGAGTTTCCAGGTTTGGAATGTGTTACTGCTGTGGGATGTGCTTTCTATTACTGTAAAGCTTCTAAAACATTAAACAAATACCGTTATCAGAATTACCAATATCAAACATTCATCTTAATATAACTAAAGCCTAAATTCCCAATAGCAGACTCACTTTTCCCATATCTCCAGAATCTTTTGGAAAACAAATACTGTACTTTTACATCAAAATACAGCATGTAATTTGTGCAAGTCCTTGATTTACTGTTTGCCTTGCTGTTAATGGTTTCCACTGTTCGATTCTTAAAAGTTCCATAAAAAAAAAAAACAATGTTTGTTTCACAAAGCTCCGCAAGGTATTCTTGCAACAAAGAGCCTGAATCACAATGTTCGTGGAAGGTATCTTGCTTCAAACCGTCCACACACAAATCCAGAAATTGTTGTCAAAGTTCCTTCAGGTAATAAAAAGTTTTGCACTTACTTGTTGCTGGCAAGAGATACTGATCAGTCTAACCTTGTCTTCTTTCTCTTTTGCAGGTTGTTTGTAGGAGAGAGGCTGAGGCAAGGAGGAACCGGAAACCAGAAGAAGGAAGAGCCAGCAGCTGCGCGCATTGAAGCCAATGAAAGTCTGTAGAGAGCAGGAGTGCCAGCGCCGAGGGATCTGTTCTCAGGTAAGCGGGAGGTAGACGAGCACAAGCACTGGGTGAGGCTCGGGGGCTGCCTTTTATAGACAGGGCTGGGTGTGGTTCGAAGAGCTGGGTGTGGTTTGAAGGGCTGGGTGTGGTCCTCACATGCTGCACATGTTCTTGAAAGGTGTGCAGAGTTTCAGTTATTATGCAAATGAGTTGAATTAACACATGGCCTAAGGAGGAGTGTTTTAAAGAAGCCTTGGTAAAAGCAAGGCCCAATGTGTAAACAAAACAGCACATTAAACAACATACACAGAAGCCTAAGGGGGGGGGAAGGTGAGATAACAAGAAAGGGTTTGAATAGTAAGTTTAAAAGGGAGCTATTACAGAACCCACTAGTGCAATGAGAGGGGACATGCTCTTTGCTGTGCACAAACCCTAACACCACGTTGCGTTTTGGGGCATTTCCTGTCGCGGGCGCTAGGCCTACCCACACAAGTGAGGTATCATTTTTACCGGAAGACTTGGGGGAAGCCTAGGTGGAAGTAAATTTGTGGCTCCTCTCTGATTCCAGAACTTTCTGTCACCAAAATGTGAGGAAAATGTGTTTTTTTAGCCAAATTTTGAGGTTTGCAAAGGACTCTGGGTAACAGAACCTAGTCAGAGCCCCACAAGTCACCCCATCTTAGATTCCCCTAGGTCTCTAGTTTTCAAAAATGCACAGGTTTGGTAGGTTTCCCTAGGTGCCGGCTGAGATAGAGGCCAAAATCTACAGGCAGGCACTTTGCAAAAAACACCTCTGTTTTCTTTAAAAAAATGTGATGTGTCCACGTTGCGTTTTGGGGCATTTCCTGTCGCGGGCGCTAGGCCTACCCACACAAGTGAGGTATCATTTTTATCGGAAGACTTGGGGGAACGCTGGGTGGAAGGACATTTCTGGCTCCTCTCTGATTCCAGAACTTTCTGTCCCAGAAATGTGAGGAAAATGTGTTTTTTTGGCCAAAGTTTGAGGTTTGGAAAGGATTCTGGGTAACAGAACCTGGTCAGAGCCCCACAAGTCACCCCATCTTGGATTCCCTTAGGTCTCTACTTTTCAGAAATGCACAGGTTTGGTAGGTTTCCCTAGGTGCCGGCTGAGCTAGAGGCCAAAATCTACAGGTAGGCACTTTGCAAAAAACACCTCTGTTTTCTTTAAAAAAATGTGATGTGTCCACGTTGTGATTTGGGGCGTTTCCTGTCACAGGCGCTAGGCCTACCCACACAAGTGAGGTATTATTTTTATCGGGAGACTTGGGGGAACGCTGGGTGGAAGGAAATTTGTGGCTCCTCTCTGATTCCAGAACTTTCTGTCACCTAAATGTGAGGAAATGTGTTTTTTGGGCCAAATTTCGAGGTTTGCAAAGGATTCTGGGTAACAGAACCAGGTCAGAGTCCCACAAGTCACCCCATCTTGGATTCCCCTAGGTCTCTAGTTTAAAAAAATGCACAGGTTTGGTAGGTTTTCTTAGGTCCCAGCTGAGCTACAGGCCAAAATCTACAGGCAGGCACTTAACAAAAAACACCTATGTTTTCTTTAAAAAAATGTGATGTGTCCACATTGTGTTTTGGGGCGTTTCCTGTCACGGGCGCTAGGCCTACCCAAACAAGTGAGGTATCATTTTTATCGGGATACTTTGAGGAACGCTGGGTGGAAGGAAATTTGTGGCTTCTCTCAGATTCCAGAACTTTCTGTCACCATAATGTGAGGAAAATGTGTTTATTTAGCCAAATTTTGAGGTTTGCAAAGGATTCTGGGTAACAGAACCTGGTCAGAGCCCCACAAGTCACTCCATCTTGGATTCCCCTAGGTCGCTAGTTTTCAAAAATGCACAGGTTTGGTAGGTTTCCCTAAGTGCCGGCTGAGCTAGAGGCCAAAATCTACAGGTAGGAACTTTGCAAAAAACATGTCTGTTTTCTTTTAAAAAAATGTGATGCGCCCACGTTGCATTTTGGGACGTTTCTTGTCGCGGGCGCTAGGCCTACCTACACAAGTGAGGTATCATTTTTATCGGGGAACTTGGGGGAACATAGATTAGCAAAACAAGTGTTATTGACCCTTGTCTTTCTCTACATTTTTTCCTTCCAAATATAAGAGAGTGTGTAAAAAAGACATCTATTTGAGAAATGCCCTGTAATTCACATGCTAGTATGGTCACCCTGGAATTCAGAGATGTGCAAATAACCACTGCTCATTAACACCTTATCTTGTGCCCTTTTTGGAAATACAAAGGTTTTCTTGATAACTATTTTTCACTCTTTATATTTCAGCAAATGAATTGCTTTATACCCAGTATAGAATGAAAACGCACTGCAGGGTGCAGCTCATTTATTGACTCTGGGTACCTAGGGTTCTTGATGATCCTACAAGCACTATATATTCCCACAACCAGAGGAGTCCAGCAGACATAACGGTATATTTCTTTCGAAAATCTGACATTGCAGGAAAAAGTTACAGAGTAAAACGTAGAGGAAAATTGATGTTTTTTTCACCTTAATTTCAATATTTTTCTTTTTCAGTTGTTATTTTCTGTAGGGAACCCTTGTAGGATCTACACAAATTACCCCTTGCTGAATTCAGAATGTTGTCTACTTTTCAGAAATGTTGCGGTTTCTGGGATCCAGCATTGGTTTCATGCCCATTTCTGTCACTGACTAGAAGGAGGCTGAAAGCACAAAAAATCGTAAAAATGGGGTATGTCCCAGTAAAATGCCAACATGGTGTTGAAAAGTTGGGTTTTCTGATTCAAGTCTGCCTGTTCCTAAAAGCTGGGAAGCTGGTGATTGTAGCACCACAAACCCTTTGTTGATGCCCTTTTCAGGGAAAAAACCACAAGCCTTCTACTGCAGGCCCTTTTTCCAATTTTTTAGAAAAAAACGAAATTTTCACTGTATTTTGGCTAATTTCTTGGCCTCCTTCTGGGGAACCCACAAACTCTGGGTACCTCTAGAATCCCTAGAATGTTGGAAAAAAAGGACGCAAATTTGGCGTGGGTAGCTTATGTGAACAAAAAGTTATGAGGGCCTAAGCGCAAACTGCCCCAAATAGCCAAAAAAAGGCTCGGCACAGGAGGGGGAAAAGGCCTGGCAGCGAAGGGGTTAAACAGTTTTGCAACTTCTCTCACTAGCATTTCTAAAACATCAGTACAGGTTATTCACCAATTTTTTATTTTTCCCAGTAAAAACTAATTTGTAGTGACCTGTTATGTAGCCTCAACATTTTCAATGTCCTCATGTTACTAATCCAGGCCACAAACATCATCTAGGCCAGGGGTCTGAAACCTTTACTGTAGTTAGAACCACTCCTACACAGTACAAATCATTGTGAGCTACTGAAGGCTAAACAACTTGTACAATATTAGAACATACCCCCACACACAGCTTGGCTTAATGCAAAATTCATTTAGAGGCAGATGCGCAAGGTTTGAAACACATACAATGAATAAGGGCGGTATGGAAGGGCCACAGTGTGTGTGAGTGAGAGCATGTTTTTTTGTGATGTAGAACAAGTTGGTGTAGTACTGGGACATAGTTGTATGGGTGATTGAGAGTCTATGTAATTTATACTTGCATAACAGGATATACCTTTCCCCACATGTGGAACCATTACATGGCTAAAACTACAAATGCTCATCTTTCAGAAAATGGGATGCAGTTTAAATTGAATCAAAAGCATCAGACAACTCCAAGACATGACAGTTTCTTCTTGCACTTTACGTTTCTCTCATTTCAACATATTGTTATAGTTTTTCACTGGTGCAGTGTCTGCTGGCCACTGGGAGTAGGGACCATGCATTTGTTTTAATGAAATCTGGATTGGGTAGTAAAATGAACTGAAAACTCATCATATTCATTCAGATGACTTTTAATAGCAATTTACATACATTTCAAACATTGTCAAAGATCGCTATGTCCCCTACAAAATTATTCAGTTCACTACACTCCAATCACAACACTTCACCCAGGAACAAAAAAAGGACAAATTAACCTGTGTATGAAGAAGAAACAAGTTACTTTGAAAAACATTTCACATTCAAACATGTACCTGCTCATCTGGGTTGCCATACATCTGGCTGCACAGAGACAGGGCTTCCATGGTGAGGAATTCCAACTCCTCAGGGAGATGTTAGGAGCCCTACCACCTGCTTTGCCCGATATCCAGGTTCCCAGAGGTCAGTAACAGCAACAAAAGTGACAGAGGTTTTGGCTGCAGTGTTAAGAGGCAAGTGAGATTTTTTCAAGATGCCTTGTACAGGTACACAGCATACGCGATCCACGATGGAGACAGACACAGCCATTGGCTATTGTGCACAGCCATAACACATGTTAGTCTATGGCTGGGTCCGTTGTGAAGCATTACACCTACTACATGGTCAAATTCTGCAGATGGCCATTGGATAGGCACTGTCCTAACGTAAAGGTCAGGTGCCTGCCATTTTAGGATATGAAGCAAAGTATTTTTGAATTTGATGTGTGTCACCAGCATTCAAAATAGTGGCTAGTTTGTTCCAATATAAGATACATAGAACACATTTTTTGTCATAAGTTGACACATTAAAATGCAAATCATTATTGTATTTAACATCAATTGTGATACAGTGTAGTTTATACTTCAGTTGATGGATTTCAAAAGTATATATAAAATGTGCAAATGATACATTTCAGATACATTATTTACACATTATTTTTTTAAAATATCAGACATGTAAAAAATTGTTATTCGATGTTGCATGTCTCAAAAAGAGATGTATTTTTAGAAAGACATGAGGGAGCTAGGCCTACCCACACAAGTGAGGTATCATTTTTATCAGGAGACTTGGGGGAACGCTTGGTGGAAGGAAATTTGTGGCTCCTCTCTGATTCTAGAACTTTCTTTTACAAAAATGTGAGGAAAATGTGTTTTTTTAGCCAAATTGTGAGGTTTGCAAAGGATTCTGGGTAACAGAACCTGGTCAGAGCCCCACAAGTCACCCCATCTTGGATTCCTCTAGGTCTCTAGTTTTAAAAAATGCACAGGTTTGGTAGGTTTCCCTAGGTGCCGGCTGAGCTAGAGGCCAAAATCTACAGGTAGGCACTTTGCAAAAAACACCTCTGTTTTCTTTAAAAAAAATGGGATGTGTCCGTGTTGCGTTTTGGGGCGTTTCTTGTCGCGGGCGCTAGGCCTACCCACACAAGTGAGGTATCATTTTTATCGGGAGACTTGGGGGAACGCTGGGTGGAAGGAAATTTGTGGCTCCTCTCTGATTCTAGAACTTTCTTTCACCAAAATGTGAGGAAAATGTGTTTTTTTGGCCAAATTGTGAGGTTTACAAAGGATTCTGGGTAACAGAACCTGGTCAGAGCCCCACAAGTCACCCCATCTTGGATTCCTCTAGGTCTCTAGCTTTACAAAATGCACAGGTTTGGTAGGTTTCCCTAGGTGCTGGCTGAGCTAGAGGCCAAAATCTACAGGTAGGCACTTTGCAAAAAACACCTCTGTTTTCTTTAAAAAAATGTGATGTGTCCACGTTGCGTTTTGGGGCATTTCCTGTCGCGGGCACTAGGCCTACCCACACAAGTGAGGTATCATTTTTATCGGAAGACTTGGGGGAACGCTAGGTGGAAGTAAATTTGTGGCTCCTCTCCGATTCCAGAACTTTCTGTCACCAAAATGTGAGGAAAACGTGTTTTTTTAGCCAAATTTTGAGGTTTGCAAAGGATTCTGGATAACAGAACCTGGTCAGAGCCCCACAAGTCACCCCCATCTTGGATTCCCCTAGGTCTCTAGTTTTAAAAAATGCACAGGTTTGGTAGGTTTCCCTAGATGCTGGCTGAGCTAGAGGCCAAAATCTACAGATAGGCACTTTGCAAAAAACACCTCTGTTTTCTTTAAAAAAATGTGATGTGTCCACGTTGCGTTTTGGGGCATTTCCTGTCGCGGGCGCTAGGCCTACCCAAACAAGTGAGGTATAATTTTTATCGGGATACTTGGGGGAACGCTGGGTGGAAGGAAATTTGTGGCTCCTCTCAGATTCCAGAACTTTCTGTCACCATAATGTCAGGAAAATGTGTTTTTTTAGCCAAATTTTGAGGTTTGCAAAGGATTCTGGATAACAGAACCTGGTCAGAGCCCCACAAGTCACCCCATCTTGGAATCCCCTAGGTCTCTAGTTTAAAAAAATGCACAGGTTTGGTAGGTATCCCTAGGTGCCGGCTGAGCTAGAGGCCAAAATCTACAGGTAGGCACTTTGCAAAAAACACCTCTGTTTTCTTTAAAAAAATGTGATGTGTCCACGTTGCGTTTTGGGGCATTTCCTGTCGCGGGCGCTAGGCCTACCCACACAAGTGAGGTATAATTTTTATCGGAAGACTTGGGGGAAGGCTAGGTGGAAGTAAATTTGTGGCTCCTCTCTGATTCCAGAACTTTCTGTCACCAAAATGTGAGGAAAATGTGTTTTTTTAGCCAAATTTTGAGGTTTGCAAAGGACTCTGGGTAACAGAACCTGGTCAGAGCCCCACAAGTCACCCCATCTTGGATTCCCCTAGGTCTCTAGTTTTCAAAAATGCACAGGTTTGGTAGGTTTCCCTAGGTGCCGGCTGAGATAGAGGCCAAAATCTACAGGCAGGCACTTTGCAAAAAACACCTCTGTTTTCTTAAAAAAAATGTGATGTGTCCACGTTGCGTTTTGGGGCATTTCCTGTCGCGGGCGCTAGGCCTACCCACACAAGTGAGGTATCATTTTTATCGGAAGACTTGGGGGAACGCTGGGTGGAAGGACATTTCTGGCACCTCTCTGATTCCAGAACTTTCTGTCACCGAAATGTGAGGAAAATGTGTTTTTTTGGCCAAAGTTTGAGGTTTGGAAAGGATTCTGGGTAACAGAACCTGGTAAGAGCCCCACTAGTCACCCCATCTTGGATTCCCCAAGGTCTCTACTTTTCAAAAATGCACAGGTTTGGAAGGTTTCCCTAGGTGCCGGCTGAGCTAGAGGCCAAAATCTACAGGTAGGCACTTTGCAAAAAACACCTTTGTTTTCTTTAAAAAAATGTGATGTGTCCACGTTGTGTTTTGGGGCGTTTCATGTCACGGGCGCAAGGCCTACCCACACAAGTGAGGTATCATTTTTATCGGGAGACTTGGGGGAACGCTGGGTGGAAGGAAATTTGTGGCTCCTCTCTGATTCCAGAACTTTCTGTCACCAAAATGTGAGTAAAATTTGTTTTTTTGGCCAAATTCTGAGGTTTGCAAAGGATTCTGGGTAACAGAACCAGGTCAGAGCCCCATAAGTCACCCCATCTTGGATTCCCCTTGGTCTCTAGTTTTAAAAAATGCACAGGTTTGGTAGGTTTCCCTAGGTGCCGGCTGAGCTACAGGCCAAATCTACAGGCAGGCACTTTGCAAAAAACACCTCTGTTTTCTTTAAAAAAATGTGATGTGTCCACATTGTGTTTTGGGGCATTTCCTGTCACGGGCTCTAGGCCTACCCAAACAAGTGAGGTATAATTTTTATCGGGATACTTGGGGGAACGCTGGGTGGAAGGAAATTTGTGGCTCCTCTCAGATTCCAGAACTTTCTGTCACCATAATGTCAGGAAAATGTGTTTTTTTAGCCAAATTTTGAGGTTTGCAAAGGATTCTGGATAACAGAACCTGGTCAGAGCCCCACAAGTCACCCCATCTTGGATTCCCCTAGGTCTCTAGTTTTAAAAAATGCACAGGTTTGGTAGGTTTCCCTAGGTGCCGGCTGAGCTAGAGGCCAAAATCTACAGGTAGGCACTTTGCAAAAAACACCTCTGTTTTCTTTCAAAAAATGTGATGTGTCCACATTGCGTTTTGGGGCATTTCCTGTTGAGGGCGCTTGGCCTACCCACACAAGTGAGGTATCATTTTTATCGGGAGACTTGGCGGAACGCTGGGTGGAAGGAAATTTGTGGCTCCTCTCTCATTCTAGAACTTTCTTTCACCAAAATGTGAGGAAAATGTGTTTTTTTGGCCAAATTGTGAGGTTTACAAAGGATTCTGGATAACAGAACCTGCTCAGAGCCCCACAAGTCACCCCATCTTGGATTCCCCAAGGTCTCTAGTTTTAAAAAATGCACAGGTTTGGTAGGTTTCCCTAGGTGCCGGCTGAGCTAGAGGCCAAAATCTACAGGTAGGCACTTTGCAAAAAACACCTCTGTTTTCTTTAAAAAAAATGGGATGTGTCCGCGTTGCGTTTTGGGGCGTTTCTTGTCGCGGGCGCTAGGCCTACCCACACACGTGAGGTATCATTTTTATAGGGAGACTTGGGGGAACGCTGGGTGGAAGGAAATTTGTGGCTCCTCTCTGATTCTAGAACTTTCTTTCACCAAAATGTGAGGAAAATGTGTTTTTTTGGCCAAATTGTGAGGTTTACAAAGGATTCTAGGTAACAGAACCTGGTCAGAGCCCCACAAGTCACCCCATCTTGGATTCCTCTAGGTCTCTAGCTTTAAAAATTGCACAGGTTTGGTAGGTTTCCCTAGTTGCTGGCTGAGCTAGAGGCCAAAATCTACAGGTAGGCACTTTGCAAAAAACACCTCTGTTTTCTTTAAAAAAATTTGATGTGTCCACGTTGCGTTTTGGAGCATTTCCTGTCGCGGGCGCTAGGCCTACCCACACAAGTGAGGTATCATTTTTATCGGGAGACTTGGGGGAACGCTGGGTGGAAGGAAATTTGTGGCTTCTCTCTGATTCCAGAACTTTCTGTCACCAAAATGTGTGTAAAATTTGTTTTTTTGGCCAAATTCTGAGGTTTGCAAAGGATTCTGGGTAACAGAACCAGGTCAGAGCCCCATAAGTCACCCCATCTTGGATTCCCCTTGGTCTCTAGTTTTAAAAAATGCACAGGTTTGGTAGGTTTCCCTAGGTGCCAGCTGAGCTACAGGCCAAATCTACAGGCAGGCACTTTGCAAAAAACACCTCTGTTTTCTTAAAAAAAATGTGATGTGTCCACATTGTGTTTTGGGGCGTTTCCTGTCACGGGCGCTAGGCCTACCCAAACAAGTGAGGTATAATTTTTATCGGGATACTTGGGGGAACGCTGGGTGGAAGGAAATTTGTGGCTCCTCTCAGATTCCAGAACTTTCTGTCACCATAATGTCAGGAAAATGTGTTTTTTAGCCAAATTTTGAGGTTTGCAAAGGATTCTGGATAACAGAACCTGGTCAGAGCCCCACAAGTCACCCCATCTTGGATTCCCCTAGGTCTCTAGTTTTAAAAAATGCACAGGTTTGGTAGGTTTCCCTAGGTGCCGGCTGAGCTAGAGGCCAAAATCTACAGGTAGGCACTTTGCAAAAAACACCTCTGTTTTCTTTCAAAAAATGTGATGTGTCCACGTTGCATTTTGGGGCATTTCCTGTTGAGGGCGCTTGGCCTACCCACACAAGTGAGGTATCATTTTTATCGGGAGACTTGGGGGAACGCTAGGTGGAAGTAAATTTGTGGCTCCTCTCCGATTCCAGAACTTTCTGTCACCAAAATGTGAGGAAAACGTGTTTTTTTAGCCAAATTTTGAGGTTTGCAAAGGATTCTGGATAACAGAACCTGGTCAGAGCCCCACAAGTCACCCCCATCTTGGATTCCCCTAGGTCTCTAGTTTTAAAAAATGCACAGGTTTGGTAGGTTTCCCTAGATGCTGGCTGAGCTAGAGGCCAAAATCTACAGATAGGCACTTTGCAAAAAACACCTCTGTTTTCTTTAAAAAAATGTGATGTGTCCACGTTGCGTTTTGGGGCATTTCCTGTCGCGGGCGCTAGGCCTACCCAAACAAGTGAGGTATAATTTTTATCGGGATACTTGGGGGAACGCTGGGTGGAAGGAAATTTGTGGCTCCTCTCAGATTCCAGAACTTTCTGTCACCATAATGTCAGGAAAATGTGTTTTTTTAGCCAAATTTTGAGGTTTGCAAAGGATTCTGGATAACAGAACCTGGTCAGAGCCCCACAAGTCACCCCATCTTGGAATCCCCTAGGTCTCTAGTTTAAAAAAATGCACAGGTTTGGTAGGTATCCCTAGGTGCCGGCTGAGCTAGAGGCCAAAATCTACAGGTAGGCACTTTGCAAAAAACACCTCTGTTTTCTTTAAAAAAATGTGATGTGTCCACGTTGCGTTTTGGGGCATTTCCTGTCGCGGGCGCTAGGCCTACCCACACAAGTGAGGTATAATTTTTATCGGAAGACTTGGGGGAAGGCTAGGTGGAAGTAAATTTGTGGCTCCTCTCTGATTCCAGAACTTTCTGTCACCAAAATGTGAGGAAAATGTGTTTTTTTAGCCAAATTTTGAGGTTTGCAAAGGACTCTGGGTAACAGAACCTGGTCAGAGCCCCACAAGTCACCCCATCTTGGATTCCCCTAGGTCTCTAGTTTTCAAAAATGCACAGGTTTGGTAGGTTTCCCTAGGTGCCGGCTGAGATAGAGGCCAAAATCTACAGGCAGGCACTTTGCAAAAAACACCTCTGTTTTCTTAAAAAAAATGTGATGTGTCCACGTTGCGTTTTGGGGCATTTCCTGTCGCGGGCGCTAGGCCTACCCACACAAGTGAGGTATCATTTTTATCGGAAGACTTGGGGGAACGCTGGGTGGAAGGACATTTCTGGCACCTCTCTGATTCCAGAACTTTCTGTCACCGAAATGTGAGGAAAATGTGTTTTTTTGGCCAAAGTTTGAGGTTTGGAAAGGATTCTGGGTAACAGAACCTGGTAAGAGCCCCACAAGTCACCCCATCTTGGATTCCCCAAGGTCTCTACTTTTCAAAAATGCACAGGTTTGGAAGGTTTCCCTAGGTGCCGGCTGAGCTAGAGGCCAAAATCTACAAGTAGGCACTTTGCAAAAAACACCTTTGTTTTCTTTAAAAAAATGTGATGTGTCCACGTTGTGTTTTGGGGCGTTTCATGTCACGGGCGCAAGGCCTACCCACACAAGTGAGGTATCATTTTTATCGGGAGACTTGGGGGAACGCTGGGTGGAAGGAAATTTGTGGCTCCTCTCTGATTCCAGAACTTTCTGTCACCAAAATGTGAGTAAAATTTGTTTTTTTGGCCAAATTCTGAGGTTTGCAAAGGATTCTGGGTAACAGAACCAGGTCAGAGCCCCATAAGTCACCCCATCTTGGATTCCCCTTGGTCTCTAGTTTTAAAAAATGCACAGGTTTGGTAGGTTTCCCTAGGTGCCGGCTGAGCTACAGGCCAAATCTACAGGCAGGCACTTTGCAAAAAACACCTCTGTTTTCTTTAAAAAAATGTGATGTGTCCACATTGTGTTTTGGGGCATTTCCTGTCACGGGCTCTAGGCCTACCCAAACAAGTGAGGTATAATTTTTATCGGGATACTTGGGGGAACGCTGGGTGGAAGGAAATTTGTGGCTCCTCTCAGATTCCAGAACTTTCTGTCACCATAATGTCAGGAAAATGTGTTTTTTTAGCCAAATTTTGAGGTTTGCAAAGGATTCTGGATAACAGAACCTGGTCAGAGCCCCACAAGTCACCCCATCTTGGATTCCCCTAGGTCTCTAGTTTTAAAAAATGCACAGGTTTGGTAGGTTTCCCTAGGTGCCGGCTGAGCTAGAGGCCAAAATCTACAGGTAGGCACTTTGCAAAAAACACCTCTGTTTTCTTTCAAAAAATGTGATGTGTCCACATTGCGTTTTGGGGCATTTCCTGTTGAGGGCGCTTGGCCTACCCACACAAGTGAGGTATCATTTTTATCGGGAGACTTGGCGGAACGCTGGGTGGAAGGAAATTTGTGGCTCCTCTCTCATTCTAGAACTTTCTTTCACCAAAATGTGAGGAAAATGTGTTTTTTTGGCCAAATTGTGAGGTTTACAAAGGATTCTGGATAACAGAACCTGCTCAGAGCCCCACAAGTCACCCCATCTTGGATTCCCCAAGGTCTCTAGTTTTAAAAAATGCACAGGTTTGGTAGGTTTCCCTAGGTGCCGGCTGAGCTAGAGGCCAAAATCTACAGGTAGGCACTTTGCAAAAAACACCTCTGTTTTCTTTAAAAAAAATGGGATGTGTCCGCGTTGCGTTTTGGGGCGTTTCTTGTCGCGGGCGCTAGGCCTACCCACACACGTGAGGTATCATTTTTATAGGGAGACTTGGGGGAACGCTGGGTGGAAGGAAATTTGTGGCTCCTCTCTGATTCTAGAACTTTCTTTCACCAAAATGTGAGGAAAATGTGTTTTTTTGGCCAAATTGTGAGGTTTACAAAGGATTCTAGGTAACAGAACCTGGTCAGAGCCCCACAAGTCACCCCATCTTGGATTCCTCTAGGTCTCTAGCTTTAAAAATTGCACAGGTTTGGTAGGTTTCCCTAGTTGCTGGCTGAGCTAGAGGCCAAAATCTACAGGTAGGCACTTTGCAAAAAACACCTCTGTTTTCTTTAAAAAAATTTGATGTGTCCACGTTGCGTTTTGGAGCATTTCCTGTCGCGGGCGCTAGGCCTACCCACACAAGTGAGGTATCATTTTTATCGGGAGCCTTGGGGGAACGCTGGGTGGAAGGAAATTTGTGGCTTCTCTCTGATTCCAGAACTTTCTGTCACCAAAATGTGTGTAAAATTTGTTTTTTTGGCCAAATTCTGAGGTTTGCAAAGGATTCTGGGTAACAGAACCAGGTCAGAGCCCCATAAGTCACCCCATCTTGGATTCCCCTTGGTCTCTAGTTTTAAAAAATGCACAGGTTTGGTAGGTTTCCCTAGGTGCCAGCTGAGCTACAGGCCAAATCTACAGGCAGGCACTTTGCAAAAAACACCTCTGTTTTCTTAAAAAAAATGTGATGTGTCCACATTGTGTTTTGGGGCGTTTCCTGTCACGGGCGCTAGGCCTACCCAAACAAGTGAGGTATAATTTTTATCGGGATACTTGGGGGAACGCTGGGTGGAAGGAAATTTGTGGCTCCTCTCAGATTCCAGAACTTTCTGTCACCATAATGTCAGGAAAATGTGTTTTTTAGCCAAATTTTGAGGTTTGCAAAGGATTCTGGATAACAGAACCTGGTCAGAGCCCCACAAGTCACCCCATCTTGGATTCCCCTAGGTCTCTAGTTTTAAAAAATGCACAGGTTTGGTAGGTTTCCCTAGGTGCCGGCTGAGCTAGAGGCCAAAATCTACAGGTAGGCACTTTGCAAAAAACACCTCTGTTTTCTTTCAAAAAATGTGATGTGTCCACGTTGCATTTTGGGGCATTTCCTGTTGAGGGCGCTTGGCCTACCCACACAAGTGAGGTATCATTTTTATCGGGAGACTTGGGGGAACGCTGGGTGGAAGGAAATTTGTGGCTCCTCTCTCATTCTAGAACTTTTTTTCACCAAAATGTGAGGAAAATGTGTTTTTTTGGCCAAATTGTGAGGTTTACAAAGGATTTTGGGTAACAGAACCTGGTCAGAGCCCCACAAGTCACCCCACCTTGGATTCCCCAAGGTCTCTAGTTTTAAAAAATGCACAGGTTTGGTAGGTTTCCCTAGGTGCCGGCTGAGCTAGAGGCCAAAATCTACAGGTAGGCACTTTGCAAAAAACACCTCTGTTTTCTTTAAAAAAAATGGGATGTGTCCGCGTTGCGTTTTGGGGCGTTTCTTGTCGCGGGCGCTAGGCCTACCCACACATGTGAGGTATCATTTTTATCGGGAGACTTGGGGGAACGCTGGGTGGAAGAAAATTTGTGGCTCCTCTCTGATTCTAGAACTTTCTTTCACCAAAATGTGAGGACAATGTGTTTTTTTGGCCAAATTGTGAGGTTTACAAAGGATTCTAGGTAACAGAACCTGGTCAGAGCCCCACAAGTCACCCCATCTTGGATTCCTCTAGGTCTCTAGCTTTAAAAATTGCACAGGTTTGGTAGGTTTCCCTAGGTGCTGGCTGAGCTAGAGGCCAAAATCTACAGGTAGGCACTTTGCAAAAAACACCTCTGTTTTCTTTAAAATAATTTGATGTGTCCACGTTGCGTTTTGGAGCATTTCCTGTCGCGGGCGCTAGGCCTACCCACACAAGTGAGGTATCATTTTTATCGGAAGACTTGGGGGAACGCTGGGTGGAAGAAAATTTGTGGCTCCTCTCCGATTCCAGAACTTTCTGTCACCAAAATGTGAGGAAAACGTGTTTTTTTAGCCAAATGTTGAGGTTTGCAAAGGATTCTGGATAACAGAACCTGGTCAGAGCCCCACAAGTCACCCCATCTTGGATTCCCCTAGGTCTCTAGTTTAAAAAAATGCACAGGTTTGGTAGGTTTCCCTAGGTGCTGGCTGAGCTAGAGGCCAAAATCTACAGGTAGGCACTTTGCAAAAAACACCTCTGTTTTCTTTAAAAAAATGTGATGTGTCCACATTGTGTTTTGGGGCGTTTCCTGTCACGGGCGCTAGGCCTACCCACACAAGTGAGGTATCACTTTTATCGGGAGACTTGGGGGAACACTGGGTGGAAGGAAATTTGTGGCTCCTCTCTGATTCTAGAACTTTCTTTCACCAAAATGTGAGGAAAATGTTTTTTTTTGGCCAAATTGTGAGGTTTATAAAGGATTCTAGGTAACAGAACCTGGTCAGAGCCCCACAAGTCACTCCATCTTGGATTCCTCTAGGTCTCTAGCTTTAAAAAATGCACAGGTTTGGTAGGTTTCCCTAGGTGCTGGCTGAGCTAGAGGCCAAAATCTACAGGTAGGCACTTTGCAAAAAACACCTCTGTTTTCTTTAAAAAAATGTGATGTGTCCACGTTGCGTTTTTGAGCATTTCCTGTTGCGGGCGCTAGGCCTACCCACACAAGTGAGGTATCATTTTTATCGGAAGACTTGGGGGAACGCTGGGTGGAAGGAAATTTGTGGCTCTTTTCCGATTCCAGAACTTTCTGTCACCAAAATGTGAGGAAAACGTGTTTTTTTAGCCAAATTTTGAGGTTTGCAAAGGATTCTGGATAACAGAACCTGGTCAGAGCCCCACAAGTCACCCCATCTTGGATTCCCCTAGGTCTCTAGTTTTAAAAAATGCACAGGTTTGGTAGGTTTCCCTAGATGCTGGCTGAGCTAGAGGCCAAAATCTACAGGTAGGCACTTTGCAAAATACCTCTGTTTTCTTTAAAAAAATGTGATGTGTCCACATTGTGTTTTGGGGCGTTTCCTGTCACGGGCGCTAGGCCTACCCAAACAAGTGAGGTATCATTTTTATCGGGATACTTGGGGGAACGCTGGGTGGAAGGAAATTTGTGGCTCCTCTCAGATTCCAGAACTTTCTGTCACCATAATATGAGGAAAATGTGTTTTTTTAGCCAAATGTTGAGGTTTGCAAAGGATTCTGGGTAACAGAACCTGGTCAGAGCCCCACAAGTCACTCCATCGTGGATTCCCCTAGGTCTCTAGTTTTAAAAAATGCACAGGTTTGGTAGGTTTCCCTAAGTGCCGGCTGAGCTAGAGGCCAAAATCTACAGGTAGGAACTTTGCAAAAAACACGTCTGTTTTATTTTTAAAAAATGTGATGCGTCCACGTTGCATTTTGGGACGTTTCTTGTCGCGGGCGCTAGGCCTACCCACACAAGTGAGGTATCATTTTTATCGGGAGACTTGGGGGAACATAGATTAGCAAAACAAGTGTTATTGTCCCTTGTCTTTCTCTACATTTTTTCCTTCCAAATATAAGAGAGTGTGTAAAAAAGACATCTATTTGAGAAATGCCCTGTAATTCACATGCTAGTATGGTCACCCTGGAATTCAGAGATGTGCAAATAACCACTGCTCCTTAACACCTTATCTTGTGCCCTTTTTGGAAATACAAAGGTTTTCTTGATAGCTATTTTTCACTCTTTATATTTCAGCAAATGAATTGCTGTATACCCGGTATAGAATGAAAACGCACTGCAGGGTGCAGCTCATTTATTGACTCTGGGTACCTAGGGTTCTTGATGAACCTACAAGCCCTATATATCCCCACAACCAGAGGAGTCCAGCAGACATAACGGTATATTTATTTCGAAAATCTGACATTGCAGGAAAAAGTTACAGAGTAAAACGTAGAGAAAAATTGATGTTTTTTTCACCTCAATTTCAATATTTTTCTTTTTCAGTTGTTATTTTCTGTAGGAAACCCTTGTAGGATCTACTCAAATTACCCCTTGCTGAATTCAGAATTTTGTCTACTTTTCAGAAATGTTGCGGTTTCTGGGATCCAGCATTGGTTTCATGCCCATTTCTGTCACTTACTAGAAGGAGGCTGAAAGCACAAAAAATCGTAAAAATGGGGTATGTCCCAGTAAAATGCCAACATGGTGTTGAAAAGTTGGGTTTTCTGATTCAAGTCTGCCTGTTCCTGAAAGCTGGGAAGCTGGTGATTGTAGCACCACAAACCCTTTGTTGATGCCCTTTTCAGGGAAAAAACCACAAGCCTTCTATTGCAGCCCCTTTTTCCCTTTTTTTTTAAAAAAAACGAAATTTTCACTGTATTTAGGCTAATTTCTTGGCCTCCTTCTGGGGAACCCACAAACTCTGGGTACCTCCAGAATCCCTAGAATGTTGGAAAAAAAGGACGCAAATTTGGCGTGGGTAGCTTATGTGAACAAAAAGTTATGAGGGCCTAAGCGCGAACTGCCCCAAATAGCCAAAAAAAGGCTCGGCACAGGAGGGGGAAAAGGCCTGGCAGCGAAGGGGTTAAACAGTTTTGCAACTTCTCTCACTAGCATTTCTAAAACATCAGTACAGGTTATTCACCAATTTGTTATTTTTCCCAGTAAAAACTAATTTGTAGTGACCAGTTATGTAGCCTCAACATTTTCAATGTCCTCATGTTACTAATCCAGGCCACAAACATCATCTAGGCCAGGGGTCTGAAACCTTTACTGTAGTTAGAACCACTCCTACACAGTACAAATCATTGTGAGCTACTGAAGGCTAAACAACTTGTACAATATTAGAATATACCCCCACACACAGCTTGGCTTAATGCAAAATTCATTTAGAGGCAGATGCGCAAGGTTTGAAACACATACAATGAATAAGGGCGGTATGGAAGGGCCACAGTGTGTGTCAGTGAGAGCATGTTTTTTTGTGATGTAGAACAAGTTGGTGTAGTACTGGGACATAGTTGCATGGGTGATTGAGAGTCTATGTAATTTATACTTGCATAACAGGATATACCTTTCCCCACATGTGGAACCATTACATGGCTAAAACTACAAATGCTCATCTTTCAGAAAATGGGATGCAGTTTAAATTGAACCAAAAGCATCAGACAACTCCAAGACATGACAGTTTCTTCTTGCACTTTACGTTTCTCTCATTTCAACATATTGTTATAGTTTTTTACTGGTGCAGTGTCTGCTGGCCACTGGGAGTAGGGACCATGCATTTTTTTTAATGAAATCTGGATTGGTTAGTAAAATGAACTGAAAACTCATCATATTCCTTCAGATGACTTTTAATTGCAATTTACATACATTTCAAACATTGTCAAAGATCGCTATGTCCCCTACAAAATTATTCAGTTCACTACACTCCAATCACAACACTTCACCCAGGAACAAAAAAAGGACAAATTAACCTGTGTATGAAGAAGAAACAAGTTACTTTGAAAAACATTTCACATTCAAACATGTACCTGTTCATCTGGGTTGCCATACATCTGTCTGCACAGAGACAGGGCTTCCATGGTGAGGAATTCCAACTCCTCAGGGAGATGTTAGGAGCCCTACCACCTGCTTTGCCCGATATCCAGGTTCCCAGAGGTCAGTAACAGCAACAAAAGTGACAGAGGTGTTGTTGGCTGCAGTGTTAAGAGGCAAGTGATATTTTTTCAAGATGCCGTGTACAGGTACACAGCATACGCGATCCACGATGGAGACAGACACAGCCATTGGCTATTGTGCACAGCCATAACACATGTTAGTCTATGGCTGGGTCCGTTGTGAAGCATTACACCTACTACATGGTCAAATTCTGCAGATGGCCATTGGATAGGCACTGTCCTAATGTAAAGGTCAGGTGCCTGCCATTTTAGGATATGAAGCAGAGTATTTTTGAATTTGATGTGTGTCACCAGCATTCAAAATAGTGACTAGTTTGTTCCAATATAAGATACATAGAACACATTTTTTGTCATAAGTTGACACATTAAAATGCAAATCATTATTGTCTTTAACATCAATTGTGATACAGTGTAGTTTATACTTCAGTTGATGGATTTCAAAAGTATATATAAAATGTGCAAATGATACATTTCAGATACATTATTTACACATTATTTTTTTTAAATATCAGACATGTAAAAAATTATTATTCGATGTTGCATGTCACAAAAAGATATGTATTTTTAGAAAGACATGAGATGTGTCTTGATAATCAAAGTATTGCAGGACAATTTTAAGTGATACTTTGTTTTTCTTAAATGCAGACATACGAACCCAGGAAGGGGTAGAAGACGACAGTCTCAAGTCTCCAGACCTTTTCCAGACCTTACCACCATAGCCATCATAAAAAATCCAAATTGAATAGGCAAACTATTCTGGATTTATGTACCAGATGGAGTCTGATCTTCCGCCTTACAGTAAGAATACAATAGCAGTAACACAATTAGTCAAAATCATGGCAGTACTTCATTTTGTGGCCACAGGATCTTCCAAATACACTGTGGCAGTATCTTGAGGCATGTCACAAACAACCTTCATTGGTGTGCTACAAGACATCCTTTCTCCAATGATGTGATACAGCAACAGCTTCATCCAGTTTCCACGACATCAGGAGTTTGCCAGTGTGAAGGGAAATTTGCATGCTTTGGGGGTCATGCGACGTGGATGGAGCAATTGAGGACACATATATTACCTTGGTGCCACCACATGCCAGAATCGGAAGAACTTCCATTCAATCAATGTGCAAGATGTCTCCTTATCTGATTTGTACATCTCTAGTGTCTGTGCCTGTTTCCCTGGTTCAACACATGATTCCATTGCGTTACAGAACTGCACTATACCCTTGCAAATGCCACAACTTGGACCTGGGAGTGCTCAGCTTGTTGGTAAGTGCAATAAGACATGAGGATCATTTTCTTTCTTCATAGTTAAAGAATGCATAATGGGATGAGATATTTTCCTCAATATATTTTTTACTTTCATATACGAGACTCTCCCCCATATTTATACTTGCTTTGCACGGAATTTGCATCATTTGTTTTTAACACAAATTCTGTGCGAACCTAACTCCAAATTTATACTTTGACGCTAGACCTAGCGCCAAAGTTTTGGAGGGAAAGTCATTTTTTGCTATAGGGAAACTACCTTGCATCAATGAGATGCAAGGTAGGCGTTCCCGAGCAAACAATTATGTTATGGCCTAAGCGCCATATTTATCCCCCATAGAATGGGCCCACAGGTGACCTTCCCTAGCCCCAGGGACACTGCCACCCACACCAGAGGATGGGGGACCACATCCTAGGTAAGTCAGGTAAGTATAGGTGAGTACATTTATTTTTTAAATTGCCATGAGGGGGCCTAACTTGGGCTACCCTACATGGCATTGGGCCCAATGACCATGCCCAGGGACATATGTCCCCTAGGCATTGCCATTAAGGAGGTGGGCATGACTCATCTTTACTAAAGCAGGAGTAATGTCCATGGGGGTTGTGCATCAAAGGATGACGCTAGTCGGGTTAGAGGCATTTTTTATGCCTCTGCCCATACTAGTGTCATCCTTTGACGCACAACCTCCTGTACCCCTACGCCTCCCCACCCGGCTAGCATCCTTTTTTATGACGCTAGCCAGGCCTTACTGCTGGCTACCACCATTCCATAAATATGATGCCTGGACGGTGTCTTGCAATGGCGCTGCTCAGCGGTATACCTTTTTACGCAAATCTGTGTTAGCGCAGATGTGCATGAAAAAGTATAAATAGAGCCCTCAGTTTATCCTAACCGACCATAGTTGCTAGCACCACTGAGGAATCCAACAACTCCAGGGGAAGTCTGCTTCAATGAGGTCCATGGAAGAACACAGAAGCCAGTAGAGCAGGCTTTTGGGGTCCTGAAAGCCAGATTTATATGTCTACACAAGACCGTTGGAGCCCTCTACTCACCCAAGAAGGTGTGCCCAATCACAGTTGCCTGCTGCACAACAGCCCTGCGACGGAACATCTCAGTCATCACAGGGGATGGAGACCATGAAGAGCCTGCGGGTGAGGATTTTGAAATGGCAAATGAAGATGGCAGTGGTGTAGAGGATGGAATATACATATGTCAAGATGTTATTGACCACTTTTTCACTTTTCCATATTGTACCATCAGGTGTCAGAACAACTTGCAACGTAGTGAACATATCAGTCTGTGATGGTAATTAAGTAGTAATGGCTAGTTCAGGAATGTCCAGGGCAAACATGTTTGTTGATCAAAGTTTCCATACACTGACTACTGTGTTTATTGACATTGATTATCTTTGCTTTTGCTAAGTACATGAGTCCTCCTAACTTATCAATGAGTCAATTTTCTTGTGTGAAATCATTAATGTTACCTTGTTATTCTGTTTTAGGATTCTTCACCATGTCATCTTCATTTGGACATTTCAAAGTTATGACATTTGCAGTGATATGTTTCTGTAGGAGAGTACAAGAGGAACATGGTTTGATCCTGGGACAGGCACACACTTTGGATATACAGATCTTGCACAGAGACAACTTGCACAGTGACTGAATGAAAGTTCTTGAGATTGCATTAAACCTGTTTACTGTTGGATGTTGCCACCAATGCAAGGAGTGCTGCATAACTTGCTCTAATCACATGAATATGTCAGTCCTTAGCATACTGATCTCCCTTCACATTGACTAAACCTTAATTTTGTGCTATTTTATGAAGCTGTTGATGTGTCTCGTCATTGTAGAAAGGACTTTTTGTAGCACACCACTGAAAGCTGTTTGTGACTTGCCTCCGGATACTGCCACAGTGTATTAAAAATCATCCAGTGGCCACACAATGAAGTATTGCCATGATTTTGCAAATTGGTGTAAATAATGTGGTATTCCTATTGTGAGGCAGGATGTTCGGCTCTAGCTTATGACACAAAATAATAATAGTTTGCTTATTCATTATACTTATTTGCATTATTTACCCTTCTTCCATGGTGTCAAGGTCTTGGAGCATAAAATTCTAAATGGCATAGACTATTTGGGTTGTGCATGTGTTGTAAAAAGTATCTAATATTTGGACAAATAATTCTTACCTACAAATGTATGACACCAATACACTGAGATTTCTCTTTTTTCAAGATTTTTTTTTTATGGGAAAAACATAACCTAATTGTTATATTTTATTTTTTATGAATCTTATTGATTAATAGTTTTTTAAAATGATGAAGGAAGGAAGACATCAAAAATGAAATACCACAATAAATACAACACCAGTCTTTGACTTTGTGTTATGTGAATTCATTTTTTAATACAAATTAACTAAAAATAGTTTGAAACAGAAGGCCAAAGGGAAAAGAAAAAAGAAATGAAGCACATCATGGTGGATGCTACAATTTTAATGAGCTAAAATTGTTGAGGATCAATGTACACAATACAGCTTTACTCAAAAAATGTAAATGTGTCTATGAATTAGTCCACAGAGAGAACAGTGGACACACAATGGAGGAAGTTAGGCTCAGAGTCTCTTGGAGGTGGTGGAGATCTTGCCATCTTCTCCTGGTGGTCCTGATGAACGTCCCCTCCTGGGGTGGGGTATCCACATTTGCTCGGACTGGGGTGGGTGAAGCAGTTTCCTGTTTTCGTAGGGTCTCACTGTTTGTGACTGGCACAGGTGTATTTTGTCCTGATGTTGAAGAATCACAGACAGGGGTAGATGTTACATGAAAAGCCTTGCATATATGATCGTAAATGTCAAACATCACCCCAGTCAGGGAGCACAAATTTGAGTTGTGATTTTACATCTCTACATTGTGCTCCCTCTGCGCCTACTTCATGTCCTGGAGGTCTATAAGGACCTGGGCCATCACGTCTTGGTACTGCGTTAGTGCTCCTAAGACTTGGACAATGGTGGTCTGGGTGAGAGTTATCCCAGTGGCCTCACTTTGCTGACTCACTGAATCCCTTCCACATCCCCTATCCCTACTACCCTGTGCCCTTGAGGCAATGTGCCCCATCCCACTGCGTCTTGACAGAATTAAAGGAGGTAGTGGTATTGGATCAACAGCAGCCAGGACTGGGGGGCACACAATTGGTGTGATGCTCCTCTGAACACAGGAAGTGGAGGTATCCATTGGCTGAGGTGTTGTTGCAGCAGGGGTGGGCGGTGTAGGTGTGGACCGATTCAGACTCACTGGAGCTGTTTGCCCAGACAAACCAAATGGACGTGGAGGCTTCACATCATTCAGACTTGCAGGTGTGGTGTCCTCACTGAAGGCTTGTCTGGTGTGGAGGTTTCTTCAGTTACAGAAGGGGTCCACTGGCCCTGGGTGTTAGACCTAAAATGAATTACAAACAATATGAAATTAAAAGCCTGGATTGTACCTTAAATGTGTCTTCAGCTACAAAAGACACAATCTAGAAGTGTACATTATGATTACTGGAATGATTAGGCCTTCTAGTGATTTTTTTTAATTTACACATGCAGGTTAATTTACACGGATGCAAAAAAATGTTGATGAGTTGCCCTGAAATGAAAAATGTTTTTTTAGAAAGTTTACATTATATGTATCAGACATTAAACCCAACACAGTCGAGAGGAGAATTGAGAACTAAACCATTCCAATGCCTAGCAGGCTAAAAAAGACTATAGTACAACTTATTAGAATTAATGGCATTGGTCCTCATATGAACACTGTAAAGTAAATTGTATATAAATACTACGTATATTCAGCGTGCCAAAGAACATGATTGGAAATCTTTGATCCAACAGACTATTAATTATTTAAGAAATTAAATCAATTCAGTGGAGTAAAACGAAGCTGACATCATACTAGATGAACCCAACAATTGGCATTTTCATATATAGCATGAAATGGTGAATGACAAATACATAACACTTTGACATACATGCATATATGGAAAAAAGGGAGGTTGAACAACATCACATACACTATTGTTTTTCAGAGATAGAAACAGGGCATCATAGAAGTTATAGTCATTTGTAGACTCCATTTACAATACTTGTTGAAATGTGAGTTAAACATACCTATTTAAACATCTACAGTGAAAATGATCACACATTTACAATATGTGCACACATACCTGACTGATGTAAATAGATGAAAAAAACCTACAAGCACTGTCCCTTCATTTGCAAATAGGTAGGGTTTGGAACCTGTTTTTTAAAGTGCAACAACATACATTGAAAAAAGCAAGGAACTAGGAAGAATCAAGGCATGATCCATGGAGAACAACACACATTGTGATAAAACATATTGAGAATTGTTAAAAGGAGAGATACAACCATGATGCTAGTAATTTATATAAAACAAGCTAGTTTAGATATAGATGTTTTGATAAAGGTCTTGGACCATTCTAAACAGCTAACTTAAGGGCAAAACTACATTTGTGATTAGTGAGATATTTCTAAGTTCAACCTTCCAGCCTACACTCCACTAGGGATTTTTGTCAGGCCTTCAGGATGTAGGACCTGCATGACCTTCTCCTCCTGGGGAAAGAGTTGTAATGGGAGGCTGGGAGAACCACCGCCAGCCCTCTGGGCCTCCTTGGATGCGTGGAGGCCAGTAAACACACTCTCCCCTGCAGGTCTTTCCCTTCTTCTAATTTCCTCCTGTGTGTGCAGATTGTTTGCTACAGCATTTACCCTGTCAACTATTTTAGTCCACATTTGCTTTTCTGAGATATGGTTGGATTTTGTACTTGGGCTCCAAACAATTGCAGCTCAATGACGTTATCACAATGACTGGCAATTTTCCCTCTGTAAAATGTGTATTCCTCCTCCCTGCCACAGTAAAAAAAAATCTGGTGGCCCAAACGTTGATGAGAAATCAACAAAGTGTAAGGAAAGGAAAATAAACAGAGGGAGAAAAAAAAAAAAACGGACTTGTACGTGCCAAATTCTGCAGCAAAAAGGGGTTCTGCAGTGGAATAGCAAAGCATCATGGTCTGAAATGGAGTGTGTTTTATAGTGTAGTTTTCAGGTGTTCACAATTGGCCAATATACGTCAGGTGTCTGCTGCTAGCATCCATCCAATAGCCACAGCCATGGTACAATGCTGAACGAGTTGCATGACAGACTCCTGCCATCAGGGGGCTCCCACTGATACACCACCAGCACGACTGTCTTATCTAAATATGGTCAGCGCAATCCCATTGTCGTGACGGCGATGGGGTGCAATACATCAGCATTAAAGTCTGCTGCCTCAGCGCGGATGGAGGTTGAACCACCATAGATCTAAATACGACGGTCAGAACTTTGTCAACTTGATGGATTACTTAGGCCATCCACCGCTGTGGGACAGTGGTAGTCCTGCCAAGATCTAAATCAGACCCTTAGTCTCTTTTATGAGTGTCAACAATCTCTGGTGAAATGAATCTGCAGGCTGTAGCTGACGAGGTCTCTAAGAGGTCAGATACACCTTTTGCAAGGAGGATTTGCTGCTGCAAAGAAGAACATAGTGGGAGCTGCCACAAAGTCAGGTCAACCAGCGAAGCACCTTGGGTGGATTGGCAAGCAGGAAGGTCCCTTTCTCCTCTCAGTTTCAAAGCATGTTTTGGCAGAAAAGTTCCCAAGTTTTGGATTCAGGCTATCTGTGCACCTTTAACACAACTTCAAAGGGTCCAGTACTGGAGCAGTACCCCTTGGAGGGTCAGGATGCACTCAGGTTCGGGTCAGGTGCATGGTCAAGATGAGAAAGCAAACTGTTTTAGGGGATACCACTGTAAGGCTTAATAGGTTTAACAGTACCAAAACATCCCCTGCATTAACTTCACTGTGTCATCTAGTTGTGCAAATACGTTACCCCCTGGCATTTTAAAAGGCTGGTCAAGAAATTAGAGTTCATAATCTATTACCTGTGATCTTAGACAAATGACATATATGGACTGATATCCGTTCAAATAATAAATAAACAGTACTGAGTAAATCACAATGAATGGACAACGCTGTGAAACCATGTTTTCTGTGTTTATCTTGAACTAAATTATGTAATCCATACAAAAAGCGAGTGTCTTTAGCAATGTTCCAATTAAAAACAGAATACATATAGTGATATCTATCTCATACATACTAGCAGTCTGGTGGGGAGACCTGTCACTTACTATTGTCATCTTATTGAAAAACGTCCATCTTTATGTGCCTTTGCCATAAGCATAAATGTTTCTTCAAATGTGAATTTTGTGAATGTATTTTCTTATCATGTTGCTGTTGAAATAGCACCTAAACTTATACTGCATTTGCCCCTCCCTAACGCATGGGAAATGTTGCTGCTATGAAATTAGATTATTTAACATTTTTCAGCAGTCAGTGTGTCTGCAAAGTAGATTTTGTCTTAGAGTTGTGAGTTTATAAACAGCCTTCTAGCACTATAGGTGAGTGTATTTCTACATTTCAAATGCCAATTTTAGCATGGTGTATGTCAGGTGCATGCTAAACTCTTTGTGGCTACTCCTACTCTTCCCCTCAAACTATTTCCACTCTAGCCTCCTCATCCCAGTCTTAAGACAATCCAAACAACCAAACAATGATGAATGAGTAGCTTTCTTCTCCCATCAAAACTCAGTACACACACTTGTCCCATCTTTATATCCACTACAATCTTGACTCCTTACCTAAGGCAATCAACTCATTGCCCTTGGAAATTAGCCACACTAACCCTGCTGTTTTCAATATATTTAAATTACTGACCTCACAAGCCCACATGCACCAATGGAGAAAGGTCTTCAATCAGCCTTTATCCTCAACCTAAGAATAACAAAAAATATCATCAAAGAAGATCATCTTGGGACCTGACAGAAGTCATTGTCTCACTGGTCTATAACTAAAACACTAGAAACAAGATGTTTGACATTAGCTAGCATGCCTTTATCACATAAGCCTTTACAATACAGCCTAGAGTGGCAGAGATTGGAGTAGCATGAAGTGGAACAGTGTAGAGAGGACTGGCATTGAGTGGAGTGGTGTACAGTGTAGTGGCATATACTGGAGTGGAGTAGAATGGAGTCGTGTGGAGTAAAGTGGCGTACAGTGGAATACATTAGAGTGAAATGGTGTAAAATGGAGTGGCAAAGCATGGAGCGCCATAAAGTGGAATAGAGTACAGTGGAGTGGCGTACAGTAGAGTACTAGAGAATGGAATAGTCTACAGTAGAGTGTCATACAGTGGAGTGGCACAGAGTGGAGTGGTCTACAGTGAAATACCGTAGAGTGGAGTGGCATATAGTGCAATAGTGTATAGAGAAGTGGCATAGAAAACAATCAAACTTAGGGCCACTTCATCCTGGGAAGCACTATAATCAAGAGACTGTGCTTAAAAATAAAAATGCATTACTCAATCCTCCATCAAATAAAATGGATTCATCCCTGCCTCAGCTCTCAGATGGTCTTAGATCCTCATACATTGAGCATAAGCCATCTCTGGAGAATCAAAAGGGGGCTCACCCTGGGCATCTAAGCCCCCCTCCTATTAATCCTATTAACACCGAGAAGAGTCACTGCATTTACCCCCTGAATATACACCGTATGTTTTGGTTTTAGTAAACATGCCCCCCAGGATGGTCGCAATAATGAAGACACTCAAGCCTTAGTGAGGAAGTCTGCTCATTGGCTGAGGAACAAATCTAGACATCAAGAGGATTATGGCACGTAGAGTAAAATGGGTTGGTCCATCAAAGAAAGTTTCTGAGGGTGATTGTGTTGTGATTAATCTTGCTAATCTCTGTCTAGTAATGCACTTGTTGGCTGATTTGGACTACTGTGCCAGGGCCAAAGAAGGGATTCAAATGTACCCATTAAGTCACTTCTATGACCCGACTACTTTACTTTTATGTTCTACTGCAGTCCAGTGTAAACATAATCCAGGGTTGGTTATGTCACAAGTCCAGACAAATGTTCCCAGCATCAACCGTTTCCAGGTTTTCAATCCTTTAGATGAGAACAATTTACTTACAGATATAGACAGGCATGGTAGGGATGACCTGGAGGGGCTAAAGGTAGGAGAAGGCCATGATACATCTCACTAGAGGAAGGGGTGGATATGATAGGTACTCCTTCTAGTCTTTTGGTTCCTACTATTACTATGAAAGAACCAGCAGCAGGATTAGGATATAAATCTTTAACACTAATTAGCTGGAACACTGCGGGGCTCCGGTTTAAAATAAAAAACCAAGATTGGTTGAAATTTATATCTACATATGATATAATTTGCTTTCAGGAGACTTGGTCAAAGGACCCTTTTTTACTGGATGGCTATCTATCCTTACATCAACCAGCAATAACTTCTATAGCGGAAGGTCAAGAGAGGGTCTTTTAGTTCTTGTTTCATTATAATTACCAAAAATGGAGGCAACTTTAATCTTGTCCTCATCCTATTTCATGATTGTTTTACTATTAATTGAGGGGAGCAAGGGTATCCTGATTATAAACTTCTATAATAACATACCACGTGGTCTCCTGAAGGGAAGACTTGAGGATGTAATAGACTTTATTGATTCATCTACTCGGCTTCAAAATAAAGAGCTAGTCATGTTATGGGTAGGAGATTTTAGTACGGCCCTATGTCATCAGGAAGCCTCACATGTGTGCAGCATTCCTACTGAGAGTAGAGAGATGAAAACCCATTTTACTCATTCAAATGAAGGAGAAGTTTTAAATTCCTTTATCTGTAAGTTTGATCTTATACATGCAAGGGAGAAAGCGTCCGCAAACACACAAAAAATCCCTACATTCACAGGGAACTTTAAAGGGAGTATTATTGATTTCATTCTGATTAGCTTTCCAGATTTCCACCTAATTCTTGATTTCAAGATAATACCCCATTGTGCCAGTGATCACAACCCCCTATGCTTTAACCTAACTTATAACATCAAACTGTACTTAAAGGACAGCGTTTGAGAGGAAAATCCATATTTATTAAAAACTTTGGCGTACGCATGAAATTGGAAAAGGTAGATTGTCAGGAAATGCATCCTTGGTATGGTTACCCTCGGATTTTTTGCCTTTTGTTGATGCCAGTTATTATTGAAAGTGTACTGGGACCCTGCTAACTAGGCCCCTGCACCAGTGTTCTTTTCCTAAAATGTACCTTTGTTCCCACAATTGGCACAGCCCTGGCACCCAGATAAGTCCCCTGTAAACTGTAACCCTGGTACCAAGGGCCCTGATGTCAGGGAAGGTCTCTAAGGGCTGCAGCATGTCTTATGCCACCCTAGAGACCCCTCACTCAGCACATGCACACTGCCTCACAGCTTGTGTGTGCTTGTGGGGAGAAAATGACTAAGTCGACATGGAACTCCCCTCAGAGTGCCATGCCTACCTCACACTGCCTGTGGCATAGGTAAGTCACTCCTCTAGCAGGCCTTACAGCCCTAAGGCAGGGTGTACTATACCACAGGTGAGGGCATATGTGCATGAGCACTATGCCCCTACAGTGTCTAAGCAAAACCTTAGACATTGTAAGTGCAGGGTAGCCATAAAGAGTACATGGTCTGGGAGTTTGTCAAACACAAACTCCACAGTTCCATAAAGGCCACACTGAAATCTGGGAAGTTTGGCATCAAACTTCTCAGCACAATAAATGCACACTGATGCCAGTGTAGGATTTATTGTAAAATGTACCCAGAGGGCATCTTTTAGATGCCCCCTGAATACCAGTCCGACTCCTAGTGCTAGGCTGACCAGTTTCTGCCAGCCTGCCACAACCAGACGAGTTTCTGGCCACATGGGGAGAGTGCCTTTGTCACTCTGTGGCCTGGAACAAAGCCTGTACTGGGTGGAGGTGCTTCTCACCTCCCCCTGCGGGAACTGTAACACCTGGCGGTGAGCATCAAAGGCTCATGCCTTTTGTTACAGCACCCCAGGGCATCCCAGCTAGTGGAGATGCCCACCCCTCTGGCCACTGTCCCCACTTTCGGCGGAAAGGCTGGAGGAGATAATTAGAAAAACAAGGAGGAGTCCCCCACCAGCCAGGACTGCCCCTAAGGTGCCCTGAGCTGAGGTGACCTCTGTATTTAGAAATCCTCCATCTTGAGATTGGAGGATTCCCCCAATAGGATTAGGGATGTGCGCCCCTCCCCATAGGGAGGAGGCACAAAGAGGGTGTAGCCACTCTCCAGGACATTAAACACACCCTAAATCGAGTATTTAGGGGAGACCCAGAACCCATGAAATCAGATTCCAGCACCCTACAACAACAAGAAAGACTCCTGACCTGAAAGCCCTGCAGAGACGACGGAGACAACAACTGACTTGGCCCCAGCCCAACCGGCCTGTCTCCAGACTCAAAGAAACTGCACAGCGATGCATCTGACAGGGACCAGTGACCTCTGAAGCCTGCCCTGAACCCAAAGGACCAAAAAACTCCAGAGAACAGCGGCACTGTTCAAAAACAGCAAAACCTTTGCAACTTTCTTGCAACTTTCAAAGACTTCACTCTTCCCGCCGGAAGCATGAGACTTCATACTCTGCACCCGACACCCCCGGCTCAAGCTCCAGAGAGCCAACACTACAGGTAGGACTCCCAGGCGACTGCGACCTCGTGAGTAACCTGAGACGACCCCCCTTGACCCCCACAGCGACGCATGCAGAGCGGATCCAGAGGCTCCCCCTGACCACGACTGCCTGGAACAAAGAATATGACACCTGGACCAAGCACTGCACCCGCAGCCCCCAGGACCAGAAGGAACCGACCTCCAGTGCAGGAGTGACCATCAGGTGACCCTCTGCCTAGCCCAGTTGGTGGCTGGCCCGAGAATCCCCCCTGTACCCTGCCTGCACCGCTAGAGTGACCCCGGTTCCCTCCATTGATTCCTATTGAAAACCTGACGCCTGCTAAGCACACTGCACCCAGCCGCCCCTGTGCCGCTGAGGATGTGTTTTGTGTGCCTACTTGTCCCCCCCCAGTGCTCTACAAAACCCCCCTGGTCTGCCCTCCAATGACGTAGGTACTTACCTGTTGGCAGACTGGAACCGGAGCACCCCTGTTCTCCATAGGCGCCTATGTGTTTTGGGCCCTCCTTTGACCTCTGCACCTAACCGGCCCTGTGTTGCTGGTGAAGTGGGCTGCCTACGCCTAAGAAACTGAACTTGTAAGTGCTTTACTTACCTCAGAAACTTAACCTTACTTACCTCCCCCAGGAACTGTTGATTTTTGCACTGTGTCCACTTTTAAAATAGCTTATTGCCATTTTAACTAAAACTGTGTATGTTACTGCTATAATTCAAAGTTCCTTACTTACCTGTGTGGAGTACTTTGCATTTTATGTATTTACTTCAAATCTTGAACCTTGTGGTTCTAAAATAAATTAAGAAAATATATTTTTCTATATAAAAACTATTGGCCTGGAGTTAAGTCTTTGAGTGTGTGTTCCTCATTTATTACCTGTGTGTAAAACAAATGCTTAACACTACCCTCTGATAAGCCTACTGCTTGACCACACTACCACATATAGAGCATTAGAATTATCTAATTTTGCCACTAACTTACCTGTAAGGGGGACCCTTGAACTCTGTGCACACTATCTCTTACTTTGAGGTTGTATAAACAGAGCCAACTTCCTACATAGATCCAAATTTATTTAATCAGAAAATCATAAAACAAAAGGTAGACTCTATCAGTTTTTGTCTGTCACTTCAGCCAACCCATGACCTCATAGTACAGGAATACAAACATTTAAGTAATGCCATCTCTGTGGCACTGGTAAGTGATAAGATTTCTCCGGGTCCAGTGGCACATCGATGGTTTAACTCTGCGTGTACAGTTGCTCATAAAAACTTTTTAAAATCTCTTTGATCTATTCCATTTTCCCGTGATCTAGTTAAAATGGAAAGGGGTCAGTACAAGGCAATGTTGGAAGACAGAATATTAGAAATTAAAACTAAAGCATGGGAAGAGCTTTTGGCAGCTACTGAACTAAAGGATAAATCAAAATTCTGGAGGGTGATAAATCACCCATATTTTTCTGATTATGACACCAAAGATGATGATTGCTTGATTTCAGAAGCTGTCTGGGTGAATCATTTTACAAGGGTATTCCAGCCTGGAAATGATCTACAACATGAGAGGGATGAAAGTATCAATCAGAAACCCATAGAATCTAATTTAAACATACTAGATATTTCTATTGATCATCATAAGGTCATCACAGCAATAAATTGCTCGAGGTTAGGAAAGGCACCCGAACCAGAGGGGCTCCCTGTAGACCTCTTTAAATCCATGCCAATCTTTGGGGTTCTGTAGTTACAAATGTTCCAAGAAGCATGGTAAAGAGTAATGTTACTTCTTCATGGAAGTTGGCCATAATTATCGCTATACTTAAAAAGGGTAATAGACAAGACCCAACTTGCTATAGGCCAATTTCCCTTATAGATTCCACTGCCAAGATATTTGGGAGTGTGATCCTGTCACGGCTGGAGGATTGGGTGACCGAGGCAAAGATTCTCTCCCCAATTCAATATGGCTTTCGGCCTTGTACAAGCACAGCAGATCAAGTACTAAATTTGCATCTCATTCTTAGCAAATACGTATTTGCTTAAAAAAGAACCCATTTATATGGCATTCATTGACCCCTCAAGTGCTTTTGACCTGGTAAACAGAGGGAAATTTGGCAAATTATGGAAACCTTGAGGATTGATTTGAACTTGCTGGAGTTCATAAAGCGTTTACATACAGACCTAATGGTTTCAGTGCAGTTTGGCCTGCATGGTGAGATAACCCCCCCTATTCCATCAAGGCGAGGAGTAAGACAGGTCTGTATCTTAGTCCCATTCTTATTTCTGATATATATTAATGGGCTCTATGAATTCCTAATAAAATATGGGAAGGATTTTCCTAGGATGGGACAGAGACAGCTCCCACTTTTATTGTACATAGATTATGCTGTATTCATTGTGCATACAGCTTACGGTCTTCAAGGCCTGTTGGACCTTTTTTTAACTTTTATGCAGGACCTTGATCTGAAAGTAAACTTCAAAAAGACGTACGCAATGACGTGTGGCCCCTGAAATACAAGGTCTAAACAATTCACCATGGGAGGAAATATTATTAACAAGGTGAAAGGCTTTTGTTATCTAGGTATGCATGTAACTTCCTCTATGGCATGGTACTCCCACTTCAAGGTTAAGACTCAGCAATTGGTGAGAAATATAGAAGCGGTATTTCACTTTGCCCGCAAATTGGGCCATAGACCAGTATCTCAGATTGTTACACTCTATAATTCCATAATGTGTATCAGCAGTTACATATGGGGCGGGATTGTGGGGTTACACTAAAGTAGACCTGCTTGAATGTGTTGAGAACAAATTTGCCCACAGATTACTGTTGGTACCCAAGAATGTAGCATATTTCATTTGCCATGAGGAATTGGGTTTACAGCATATAGAGAATTCGATTGCTGTTGCACCACTTTTGCTGTGGCTTAGATGCTGGAGAAACCCTGCGGCCAGCTTGGTACAAGATTGTATGACTGACTATTTACAATTGGCCAAAACAAACAGAATTCCTTGGCTTTAATATTTGCAAACATCCTTCCAAAATTTGGGGCTTGAGAATATGTTTACAGACCCAGAGTCCTTGCCTACAAATGCAAAGGAGTTGGTGAAACAACGGCATACTGAGTATACCATGAGTCTTAGACTTCATGGTGCTTTGAAGCTGAAAACTTTTGAACCCTATGTCCAGATTTCAACCACGATTACTATGGAATCTTATTTAACTTCTCGAGTCCATTAATATGCTCTTTTCTAACTTTATTGAGATTATATTTAATACAGTTTAGAGTGGCCTTTCCTAAACAAAGTATTTGTGAGAAAGAGCTTTCAACCTGTCCTTGTGATGCCAGATCCAAGCAGAGCACATGCCACTTTTTTCTATTTTGCACACTTTATACTGTCCCTAGACATGTTTTTATGCTGCCCCTTTTACATAAACTAAAACTCAAACATTACAAGGATGCTGTGACTTATATTCAAAACTGCCAGCAATTCATATCTGTCATTCTGTGTTAAATTTTATTAGATCTGCCATAGCTACCAGGAAATGATATGAATCTGTTGATGCAGTTGTACAGTAGTTTAATTTGGAACAGATATGATTTTAAAATGAATCTCTGATCTCTGATATAATTAAGTATTTGTCACCTTTTATCCTTCTGCATATTTATAATGTTTCCAAATATGTTCTACAATGCTTTCATAATATAGATACAAGTTTTGCATCACAAGGTTGCTATGACTTCACATAGAATCATAAAGGTTTTTAATTTGTTATTCTGTTTTAAATTTTATTAGATCTGTTATTGCTTCCAGGAATTGATATGAAGTTGCTGATATGGTAGTGCAACTAGACTTAGATTTGTGTCATGTTCTTAAAATGTTTTGTAAATGATATTTTGCATATCTCTTAATGTATTTTAATATTTTAGGCCCTCATCATTGCCTGCCATGCCGGCATTGGCAGGTGAAACCGCCAGCCGGCATTGCGGGCCAAACCGCCACATAAAGAACCCTGTGAGGGCCGCCATCGGCAGCCCTCGCTCACCGCCAGGCTGACTCCGTCAGGCAGCCTGGCGGAGGGCGGAAACATTATCCGACAGGGCAGCGGTGTTACTCCTCGGATAATGTTTCCTCAGCCTCCAGCCTTTCCCTGGAGGGTTTCCCTGCCAGGGAAAGGCTGGCGGAAGGGGTGCAGCAAGGCACCCCTGGGGCCCCTGCACTGCCCATGCACTTGGCATGGGCAGTGCAGCGGCCTCGTGCAGTGCCCCATCGCGCAGATAACTGCCCAGTTTTCGGGCAGTGATCTGCGCGACGGGTGCAGCTTCACCCACCGCACAGAGGCATTGGCAGTGGCTCCATGTGGAGCTGCCGTCAATGTCCCGGCCAGGCCTTCCTGTGGGCCAGCGAGCGGAAACAATGTTTCCGCCCGCCGGCACACAGGAATGTTCTTTATGCGGCCGGCGGGGATCCGGGGATGCTGGCGATCAGTGTTTTGACTGCCAGCATGAACACGGCGGTTTTTACTGCTGTGTTCATAATGAGGGCCTTAATCTGAATAAAATGGATTTGTGCTTTTATGGCAATGTGCTGAATAAGGAATTTTGACTGACTGACTGACATCCCTTGGCATCTGAACTTACCTGGGCAGCTGTGGGTTTTCTTCTTTCAGCCTCCTGGCCTGAGCCTGCAGTGCTTTTACAAGACTGGTCTCCACCATTGACCTACATTGTGAACCCGATGCTACTGAAAATGTAAGTTTGGTGCTGACTTGTGGTCCCCCTTGTACTTACCTCAACTCCAGGAGACCAATCCCTGACCCCGCTTTACTCACCTGTGAGCAGCGCATCTTCAGTTACCCCCGGTCTCCATTGGTGAACATTGGGTGCCTGATGCTGTGTTGGTACTCTGCACTCGGCTGCTCCTGTGCAACTGAGGGTGTAAGTTTGGTGGTGCCTTCTGCCCCCACTGGGTGCTTACCTCAACCCCATGAGCCCAACCCCTAATGCCCTTTTTACTCACCTGTGAGGAGCGTATCTTTGTTCACCCCCAGTCTCCATTGGTGAACATTGGGCACCCGACTCCAAGAGTGATTTCTGCACCCGGCTGCTCCTATACTGCTGTGGGTGCGTTCTTAGTACTCATTCGAACCTTGCCTGGTGTTGACCTAAAACCTCAAAGACTGGATTTGTCAGTTGTGTACTTACCTTCAAAACTGCATTCTTGTTTCCCTCCCATAGGTTGACATTGAAGACAGTCAATTTTTTAAACCGAAAAGTATTTTTAATTTAAAACTGCTTATCTTGTAATGAAGTTCTTTGTTTCACAGCATATACAAAAGCAAATGTTATTTTTCTAAATTGGTCTTGGATTTATTCTTTGAGTATGTGTCTCATTTTTGCCTCTGTGAGTAAAACAAATACTTAACACAACTCCTTGAGAAGCCTAACTGCTCATTCACACTACCACAAATAGAGTATTAGATATATCTATTTCTGCTTCTACAAGCCTTTGGGGATCCATTGGACTCTGCACAGTGTACTTCATTTTTGTGCACTATATAGAGAGCCAAGATCCTGCACACTGCTAATTACCCCACATATTACATCACTGATGAAATCCACAGCACCTTTTGCAGTTAAATTATTGATGAGAAAATGGTGCATGGTAGAGGCACAAGTTATAGTTAACTTAGGGTACAGGTTATAGTTTATTGAGATATATGTAACTATAACTACTCAATTTCTATTGTTTTGTGTGTGTAGAATCTGAACCTAACTACAACGTTCCTGTAATCTTTGTTTTTTAGAGAAGTTTTAAGGTTTTCTATATTTCTTTTTCCTTTAATAACTCCAAAACTACAGAAACAGATTTGCAACAAATTGCAAAAAGTGCTCTTTCTAGACAAAGATCTAGCTTTCTGCTACATTTGGTCTAAATCAGTTCAGCAGCTTAGGCTGGAGCTGTGTCTAAAATCCCTATGTGCAATTCCAAGGAGAAAACACATTTGGGGACGCCCCCTTTTTCTCAGCCCTCGTTTGAATCACCTTGAAACTTTCAAGACAACAGCTGAAGGGAGTGGCATTTGAAAATGTTGTGAAAATTCATCAAATGGCTCCAAAGTTATTAGCAAAAGAAAAATGATTTTCTTATGGAAACTAGGTCCTAACTATGACTACATATTCGTGACCACCAGTATGTTATATATATATTTATAATTCACTTAAGAAAAAACAAAGGTTACAGGGATTTTATAGTTAGATTCTGAATTTATTTGTGCAAAACCATAGAAATTTATGCCCAAAGGTAAAAATAATTTGCACCCAGCCATGCACAGCTTTTTCTCCAATGATTGGACTGCTAATGTTTCATTTATATTTTTAATGATGTTATAGATGTTATCATAAGTGCTATAATTTCTGGGGTAATTAGCCGAGCATGGCGGGTGCATGAGTTATAGTTACCTTAGGGAGCAAATTATAATGACTTGAAATAACTCTATCTACATCTGCTGGATTTCTATGGTTTTGTACAAGTACATTGAGAACCGAACTATAAAATCCCTGTATCCTTTGTTTTATTTCAGTGAATTTCTATGTTTTTATTTTAACATAAAATAATTTTAATTACCATACTTTAATCCAACCACTGCTACGCAGAGCCTTTGGGTGTGCAGAGAGGGGTTAGGCCGCAGGGCTTGGCCTGTGGCCAGGCCTTGCACCCGACACCCATAATTACCCAACCCCACACCATGCAGAGCTGAATGGGCTGTCTCTCTGGGGGTGAGAATAGGTGTGAGAGGGTGTCTCTGGGTGTGAGAGTGTCTGTCTGCATGTGAGAGTGGGTGAATGAAGGTCTGAGTGATTCTGTGAGTGGGTGCGTCAGTGTCTGAGTGGGTCTATAAGTGGGTGCATAAGTGTGTCAGTGGGTCTCTGAGTGGGCGCACAAGGGTCTGAGTGGGTTTGTGAGTGGATATGTCGCTGTCTGAGTAGGTCTGTGAGTGGGTGACTCAATGTCTCAGTGGGTCTCTGAGTGGATGCATCAGGGTCTGAGTGGGTCTGTAGGTGGGTGCATCAATGTCTGAGTAGGTCTGTGAGTGGGACTGTGAATGGATGTGTCAGTGTCTGAGTCGGTCTCTGAGTGGGTTGGATAGTATCTGAATGCATCTGTGAGAGGGTGTGTGAGTGTCTCTGTGGGTCTGTGAGTGGGTGCGTCAGTGTCTGATTGGGTCTGTGAATGGGTTGAATAGTGTCTGAGTGGGTCCACGAGTGGGTGTGTGTCTCTGTGGGCCTGGGAGTGGCACAACAGTGTCTGAGTAGGTCTGTAAGTGGATGCGTCAGTGCCTGAGTGGTTCTGTAAGGGAGTATGTGGGGGTCTGAGTGGGTTTGTGAGTGGGTGCATTAGGGTCTGTGAGCAGCAGTAACAGTGTCCGAGTAGGTCTGTAAGTGGGTGTGTCAGTGCCTGAGTGGTTCTCTGAGTGGGTGCATGAGGGTCTGAGTTGGTCTGTGAGTGGATGCATGAGTGCCTGAGTGGATATGTGAATCGATGCATAAGGGTCTTAGTGGGTCTGTGAGTGAGTGCGTCAGGTTCTAGTAGGTCTGTGAGTGGGTGCGTGAGCGGGTCTGTGAGCAGGTATGAGAGTGCTACTATGAGTGAATGAATTAGTATATGAATGATTCTCTGATTTTTTTTTGTTGTCACTGATATTCGCAAAATTGTCACAACGTTACTTGGGAAGGGCCACGCTGAGCATTGCTACATATTTGTGAATATCATGCACCATGGAGAAAAAATATTTTTAAGGACATAATTTCACCCTCACAGACCACTATATAGCAGCTCTGGGGTCAGAGAGCCTCAACCCTGACCCCTTATGCCACTTTTCATTTTATTTGTCAGCCCCGTTACCTAAAATGGTGGCTGCAACTTTCTGGTCAGGTTGCGGCCAGCCAATCACAGCATTCCTGTTGGCATATCAGCTGTCATCCTTTGGAAGATTACCATATCCTCATGGGCCAACTCATAAACCTCATCAATGATTAATCCATCTCATTCTCCAACAACATCTTCCTGGAGGACTGAAACCTCTATTGGCATAATTACGAAGAGCGCAAATAAGAAGCCCAACTGAATTATTTTCTAAATAGCTTTAACTTTGTGCAGGCCCAATCTAAATGAATGGATCCAGCCTTGGTCTTCTGTGTATAATATTCACTATATTTGTTATAATTACATAATTATAATTATATGCTGTATGCACATGATATGTACAATTAGTGTGCAATAAATAATCACATAGTGTAAAATCAAAACCATTGTGTAGGCTTACTGATTTCTGGGTACAGAGCAGCTGGACTCTGAACATACCCCCTGCTGATGAAATCTATTTTCTGACATATATGTCCCACTGCAAACATCTTTACTTGTTAAACGATAACTCAGTAAGTGAGGTATAAAATACACCTTCCAGTTTCCCTTTTTTCCGAAAAAGTCAGTTTCCTTTTGGGGCATAGTGAATCTAAAGTGTGGGATGCCTATAATTTTGGGATACAACAAAAGAAATGAAAAAATAAAAACATTTAACAACTTAAACCTTTATATGGTGTCCAAAGTGGCTGGCTTGAAAGTTTAAAGCAACTTTTCAGCAACTGCCCATTCGCTCCAGGGCTGCAGCCATACAGCTATTAAAATGTCTACCCTACTCAAGACACACATTTCAATGCCCATTGTGTTGTCGGAAGAAAACCACCTGTGTTTCAAAGCCATTTGTGTTTCAGAAAAAAAACCTGACTTGGGGCTTACTTAACTTGAAGGCCTGTCTGACATTATACTTTTTATTAGGTGTTTCCCCCCTTTGGCCCTTCAGCAGTTAGACAGATTATCAATCACATTCTAAATGAGGTCACACGTGAGCAGATAAATCTTTTGACTGGAACAAAATGAAAATCCTCAACCAATCTTGTTTGATTCATGGATGGCCACAAAATAAACTATGTAACTGTAGCTACCTTCATTCCATCTTCAGTCAACCTTGGAGAGTGCCTAGGAATTGGCCATGTGCACCCCTTGGTATATTTCTTTGATTTTCTATGTTTCTATTGTATACTATGTAAACGTTTTGATATTTCTGTAGCTTATTCAGTTTGGTTTTAAACATTACACTTTATTTTTTACCTAAATTGGCTTGGACTTTTTAGCTTATTTATTTCACACATGTCCATTTTTAAGTGTTGCTGTTCTGGAAAGGTTTTTGCTGGTTTTACAAATAAACCAAAGGAAACCTTGGGATGGAGCTCATAGAGTTATGGTTACCTAATAGGAATTGGATGACTTTGACTTTGTGGGGGCTTAACTTTAGCTTGTATCAGAGTGAGGCCTCTCTCTCCATAATTTAACTGCATTCATCTTGCTGGAGATCTCCCCATTAACTGATTCATAAACCTCCAAGAGACCTTTTGAAAGATTCCTTAGTGACTATTACAGCACCTGAAGCAACTAATGTTTTTGTCAACTATAACAGAAGAAAAAAGAGTTTGAATTATCACTTGAAAATTAGTGGCCTAAATGAACCCACCTACCTATGAAGCATTAGACCATTAGAAAGAATGAAGGTACCTTTGCACCTGAAATGGTTTGACATTTTAGGAGGAAAAGTATTCTTTGAGATACTTCTACTACTAGAAGGAGAACCACAAACCTTCTTGAGTCTATGCTTGACAAGACCCAGTGTAAAGCATAGCATACCACAAATTTTCCCTTTAGCTACCTAGTTTCATTAAGTCTGATGTTGTTATAGTGCTTCATATAGTGAACTCAAATTAATCCCAGAGTATAATGATTTCTAAATTCAATGTTTTTTCTAACTTAGCAATAGTGCTTTCTCACGTTAGTCTTTGAGTACAAAGTCATGGAGCATGACATTAATTAAGTAGTATCATCTTTTGTTTTCTTCCCAAAATGTCAAGGAGGAAAAATCCCCTCTTTGGTAGGGTTTGACCAGGAAGCAAAATCTGGATCCAGAAAATACTTTGTAGGCAGAACTAGGAATGGTCAATTTTGGCACTAAGGTACCGATGTATGACCTTTTGTTTTGTGACTCGCTGTTTGCATTCTATTTGTGAATTGCAAATTGTGAGTCGCAAAATAAAATGTACACAATGTGAACTACACTGTTTGCTACTCCCAAGTAGTTTGCAAGTGACCTGCCTCATTAATATTCATGAGGCAGGTCACAATTTGTGACCTGTTTGGGAACGGCCACACTCACAGGGATGGTGGCCTGCTGGGCTCAGCAGACCAACACGTCTGTGACTGCTTTTTACTAAAGCAGTTTTTTTTAATGCAGCCTTCAATGAAAATGGGACGCATTTTAAAAAGAAAAATGAAAAGTTTTCTTTTCATTTTTTCAGAGCAGGTAGTGGTCTGTGGGACCACTGCCTGCTCTGAAAAACTATTTTTGCATGCATTCACAAATGGGAAGGGGTCCCATAGGGACCCCTTCCCGTATACAAATGGGTTAACACCAATTTGAAATTGGTGTTAACTGCGATTATTTTGCGTCCGCATTCAAGGTCACAAAGCAGTCATACATATCAACTAGGAAAGCGCCGCTCTCGGGACGCCCCTTCCTAATTGTAAGTTGCAATCCCTATCTTGTGAGTCGGTAACTGCGTGCCGACTTGCAAAATAGGGATGGTACATCATACTTCCCCATTTTGCGTTTGCAAATGGCAATTTTCACCTTTTGCAACCACAAAAAGACATTGCATATCAGGCCCCACCCACATTTCTTGTGTCACAACTTATCATGTAAGAAACATAAAGGGTCATTCTGACCCTGGCGGGCGGCAGACGCCGCCCGCCTGGCGGGAACCGCCAAATGGCCGCTCCGTGGTCAGTAGACCGCGGAGGCCATTCTGACTTTCCCGCTGGGCCGGCGGGCGCCTGCCAAGGTAGTGCCCGCCGGCCCAGCGGGAAAGGCCCTGCAACACAGAGGCCGGCTCCGAATGGAGCCGGCGGTGTTGCAGGGGTGCGACGGGTGCAGTTGCACCTGTCGTGATTTTCACTGTCTGCAATGCAGACAGTGAAAATCTCCCTGGGGCCAGTGGCATGGGCAGTGCAGGGGCCCCCAGGGGCCCCACGACACCCGTTCCCGCCATCCTGTTCCTGGCGGTAAAAACCGCCAGGAACAGGATGGCGGGAAGGGGGTCAGAATCTCCATGGCGGCGCTGCTTGCAGCGCCGCCATGGAGGTTCTGCCCAAGCAGGGGAAATCCGGCGGGAAACCGCTGGATTCCCTTTTCTGACCGCGGCTTTAACGCCGCGGTCAGAATGGGCAATGAAGCACCGCCAGCCTGTTGGCGGTGCTTCCGTTGCCCCCGGCCCTGGCGGTCTTGTACCGCCAGGGTCGGAATGAGGCCCATAATCCTAGATCCAACAGACAGAGGACCCTGAAGTTCCCCTGATAGGATGGTGGATGCTGATAAAGGCTATTGACTTTTTCATATGAAGCTGCAGGAATATCACTTGGAGGAGTGATTTTCCAGAGTTTTCCAAAGGAGATTATTATTAAATAGAGTGCCCTGTTCTCCTTTAAGAGAGTGTAGAAAATGGCATCCCCATCAGCTTCTGATCAGGGCTTTCAGCAGCTACCTATGTAAAGGTTGTAACACTTATCAACAGTCTTCAAGGAAGTTACTTTCAGGATGGCTGTATTGACCTCGGTCTGCAGTCATCATTAGTTTCCATTGCTTATCTGCTGAGATAGAGGTTGAGTAATGATAGCTACAAGTGAAGACTCCAAGGTAAAAAACAGAGAACTGTGGGTGTGTTTCACCTCCAGTCTCTTTTTCACAGACAGCTAAGCAGATTTGAAATTAAAACAAAATTGATTTCCACTAGTGTTTATTATGTGTCTTCTGGATTCATTTTTGTGATGGCATGACCCAAAACTATTACTGGCTGGTATTATTGGATAGATTTTAGGTTTCCACACAGAATAGAGTATTTGCTTTGAATGATTGCTCTGGTAATGTCAAAACATGAATTTCCTACACTTGGGGTTCTGAAGTTCTAATGGATCGATCAGGTTCTCATGTTTAAATATTTATTGCCTGGCTCTGGGAGTCTTAGATACAAGGAACATGTGTACTACATGTCTGTTATTGACTTTGCAAAATCAACAATTGAGGTCCCTACTCAATAAGTAACCACACAATTTTCAGGATAGCTACAAGTTGCTTTTCGAAGTGTCTCCAGAACATAGTATCACAATTTGCATGTACAGAGAAATAGGAGATTAAGGGTACAGGATTAGTTCAGTTGGTACACACATACCAAACAGCCAATATGTGTCCTTCTGCTATGTCTGGAGATACAAGTTCAATTTTTGTATAATTACAATCATAGCTTCCATGTACCCCCTCTGAAGTATGTAGAGAGGAGAACTATAAATTATATGTGTAAGGAAATGTGATTCATATGGCCTATATTAACCTAATTTAATTACAGGTTTTTTTGTCCAGTGATCCTTGACATAATGGGACCAATTCATATTCTTTTCAACAGCCGTTTTGGAGGAATTGTCCTCCTGATTTATACATGCCTGAAAAAACAAGGGGTCATTTATTCTGCCTTGCCAGAAACCATCATCATGGCCGTTCCTATCAATGAACTTCACTGTTTGGTGCAGGGCTCTGTCAACATGACTTGGTGAGTGGAGCATCTAGCAGTTTTCAATCCCCTGTACTCCAAAGGTTTTTCTTGTGAGAGGGGCAGTGAAAACTGACCTCTAATTCCACCCATCTAAATCAGGTGGGCATAATTAAAGATCTGCATTCAAAGACTCTTATTCCATAGGGCAGTCGGAGAGGTATAACCACGGCAGAGACAGAATAGTCTCCATCACGATTGAACTAATGGTGTGGTCAGATCTAAATTGGGCAAATGGACCATTATCTTCTGTTGCAACACAGTATGCTTACCATCAAGATATGAATCAGGCACTATGTCTCCTATTACAACAGTGTAGTATTTACCTGAAAGTTAAAGAGCCCTGCCCAATAATGCAGCACTACCAAAATCCCAATACTCCCACCTACCAACCATGAGAACAAGCGCACACCTTTGCTTGCAGCCAAGATGATTGTATATATGACCTATAATACATCCATCTAAGACTTGTGTGTCTAAGTTTATGACAATTTATTCCTGGTTTCATTTTACAAACCACACAATCACAGATTCTTAAAATATTACATAAAACATATTACGTAAAAGCAATAACATCGATCTTAATTCATGGAATTGCTGACAAATGGTAGCATACATGTGCACATCTTCACCGAAAATCACTGTAATGCAAATTACAATCCTTGGAAAAAAATATCTCCTTTTAAGCCTGGGTCAATATAAAAGGTGCTAAAAGTAGTGGAAATACAAACAAAACAATCGGAACTGACTCAGCATTTTCTCCACATATTGTACATAGCCATTGTTTTACATACACACTGAACACTATTCCAATTCCTAATTGTATGCATTTCAGGCACACTTCTCACAAGAAGACCTAGCAGAGGTAGGTATTTTCCGATTTTGAGTTGCATGTTTCAAATATCAGTGGTCATTAGTTATACCAGCTAACTTTCACCTGGAGGACTGATCACAGATTAACTTGGAGTATGTTAGAAATGGGGTCTTTGGTTGACAGTAAGGTTACCCTGTCCAAGCAAGTACCTTCTCTCTAGTCAGGATAAAGGAGAATCGCCCTCAGTTAACCCCCACTCAACCCCTTTGTAGCTTGGCACAAGCAGGCAGGCTTAACTTCAGAGTCTAGGTTTAAAGAAATTTAATTGTACCACCACACACAGTAACTCAGTGAAAACACTACAAAAAGACACAACACAGGTTTAGTAAAATAGGTAATATTTAGCTAAACAAAACAAGACCAAAACGACACAAATCTAACATACACAACTTGAACATGAATTTTAAAAAGCACAAGAGTCTTAAATGCTTTAGAAAACAGTGAGAACACTGTTAGCGTGCAAAAGTACCTGGGTAGCGTCAAAATAACACCGCACGTTCCTCCTCCGGTTGGGTCGGCCTGTGTCGTTTTTCCTCTCCCGCAAGAGAGTGATGCGTCGATCCGGACTTGCACCTTGGGTCTGGGCAGGCTTTGCATTGTTTTTCTGCGCCCAGCGATGTTGCATCAAAAATCCGGTCTCATGGTATCCCAAAACCACGCTGTGTGGGGGTTACGACATTATCAGCCTCCTTTAGCGGGAGTTGCCTGTTATTTCCCCAGCCACGATGCAGGTGGAGCATTGATTTCAGCCTCAAAGCCAGTGGGGTGTCGTTTCTCAGCTGCATCTCGGAAGGTGCGTTTAAAATTTCCCCGCACGGCGGTCTCTGTGTGGATTTTCAGTATTTGGCTGCCAGCTTCACCTTTCAAGGGCCCAGGAACTGGATAGGGCACCACTTGGCAGGGCAAAAGTCTCAGCAGAGAGTCCAGGTACTGGCAAGGGAAGTCTTTGATGGACCTGAGACTTCAACAACAGGAGGCAAGCTCAGGTCAAGCCCCAGGAGATTTCTTCACAAGCAGGAATGTACAACAAAGTCCAGTCTTTGTCCCCTTTCACAGGTAGAAGCAGCAACTGCAGGATAGCTCCACAAATCACAGTCACAGACAGGGCAGCACTTTTCCTCAGCTCCTCTCCTTGGCAGAGGTTCCTCTTGATTTCCAGAAGTGATCTAATTTTCAGGGGTTTGGGCGTTCTTCTTATACCCATTTTGGCCTTTGAAGTAGGCCTACTTCAAAGGAAAGTCTCCCTTGTTTGTGAGATCCTGCCTTGCCCAGGCCAGGCCTCAGACACACACCAGGGGGTTGGAGACTGCATTGTGCCAGGGCAGTCACAGCCCTTTTAGGTGTAAGTGATCACATCCCCCCTCCCTCTTAGCACAGATGGCTCATCAGGATATGCAGGCTGCACCCAGCTCCCTTTGTGTCACTGTCTAGAGAGAGGTGCCAACAGCCCAACTATCAAACTAACCCAGACAGGGAATCCACAAACAGGCAGATTCACTGAATGGTTTAAGCAAGAAAATGCCTACTTTCTAAAAGTGGCATTTTCAAACACACAATCTCAAAACCAACATTACTAAAAGATGTATTTTTAAATTGTGAGTTCAGAGACCTCAAACTCCACATGTCCATCTGCTCCCAAAGGGAATCTATACTTTAATCACATTTAAAGGTTGCCCCCATGGTAACCTGTGAGAGAGATAGGCCTTGCAACAGTGAAAAACAAATTTGGCAGTATTTCATGTCAGGACTTATAAAACACATAAGTACATGTCCCACCTTGAAAATGCACTGCACCCTGCCCATGGGGCTACTTAGGGCCTACCTTAGGTGTGTTTTACATGGAAGAAAAGGGAAGGTTTAGGGTTGCCAAGTCGAACTGGCAGTTTAAAACTGTTAATGCATGTATGGATGAGTGTGAGTGAATGCATGTGAGTATGTGTGAGTGAATGCATGTATGGATGAGTGTGAGTGAATGCATGTGAGTATGTGTGAGTGAATGCGTGTATGGATGAGTGTGAGTGAATGTGTGAATGGATGTGTGTGAGTGGGTGCGTGTCTGGACGTGAAGGTGAATGGGTGTATGCATGGTGCGTGTGGGTGTGTGTGTGTGTGCATGTATGTGGGGGTGGTGGAGGTGCAGTGACTGTAGGGGGTGGGAGGGTGCAGTGACTGTAGGGAGGCACTACATATTCTGTAGGGGGTGGGTGTGTCAAATGCTTGCTGGGGGATGGGGAAGCTACTCTGGAAGGAATTCTCTGTCACGGGTAGCCCTATCGCCATGGTTTTCGTGGCAGTGCTACCGCAGTGGTAACCATGGTGGTAGGCCGGCTCGTAATGCTGCTGGCTGTCTTCTGTGGACCAGAGGGTCGGAGATGAACATGGCGGTATGAGTGGAGATGTGACGGGTTGGGAGCAGCCAACCCGCCACACTCATAAAGTAGTGATATACACCGCCAGGCTGTTGGAGGTGATATTGCCACATTAACCCTGGCAGTCAAAATGAGGACCTTAAAATGTTAAAACTGCTGGAAGGACGGAAGGAAACAAGAATGGAACTTTATTGCTGTTCCTAATATCTCAAGTTAATTACACTCTATAAATATGATTTTTATTGTATTTCTACATCCAACGCTACACATTAAATGCAAAATTGCTTTGAAATACATGGAGGCATGTCCAGTAGCAGAAACAGCTAGGACAGTATGCAATCAATGGTTTTGGAAACAAGTAGATCCAATGCATCTTTCTTTTTGGCTTCCCGTGCCTCTATTCAGGGATGAATGAGTGACAACACATAGCAACATCACAAAATAAAATGATGGACAGAGTGTTGCTAAAGCCGCCCTAAGTGGCCAGGGTATGCCCAGACGTAGGTCCCTTGTCCACTGTGCCACTAGATTCAAGCTAATCAGGCTGATGAGAGGTAATACACCGAAACTGGACACAGGGTGCCTGTTTTCAGTTCAGGGAGGACCTGGCCTGGCAGTTCAGGCTGTGCTGTTCCCATGGGGAGCAGGGTCAAGACTGATTTACATATGGTTGGGTCTAAACTTAGGAGGCTTGGTGAGCAAAAGAACAATGGATTTAACCCAGATCTGTGACTGTGGGTGAGGGTTTGAAAAGGCTCAGCACTTTGTCCATCATACTTTTGTGTTGCAAAAATCACTCTAAGTGGACAGGGTATGCCCAGACATGGGTCTCTTGCTCTCTGTGCCACTGAATTAATGCCACCCTGGCTGATGGGGGATGGTATTCTGGAACCAGTCCAAGGGTGCTTGTTTCCATTCCAGAGAGGACCTGGCCTCCCCTCCCAGTTTGGGTTGTTCCTATAGTGAGCAGGGTCAAGACTGATTTGCATATGGTTGGGTCCAAACTGGGATGGCATGGTGAACAAAAGAACAATGGATTAACCCAGATCTGTGACTGGGGATTAGTGATTGAGAAGTTTTAGCACTCCGTCCTTTCTCCTTTTGTGTTGCTAAGGTTGCCCTAGGTGGACAGAGTATGCCCGGATGTCGGTCCTTTGCTCACTGTGCCACTGGATTCAGTCATAGCCTGGCTGATGAGGGGTAACACCCTTAAACCAGTCCCAGGAGGCTTGTTTCTAGTCCAGGGAGGACATGACCTGGCAGTTCGGGGTGGGCGGTTCCCTTGGGGAGTGGGGTCAAGACTGACTTGCATATGACTGGGTCCAAACTTGAGTGGCATGGTGAGCAAATGAACAATGGATTTAACCCAGATCTGTGACTGGGGTTAGTGTTTGAAAAGGTTCAGCACTTTGTCCATCATCCTTTTGTGTTGCTAAAACCTTACACGAGTGCCCATACTGGCAATTTGTTTTGGCGCTCTTGCCTAGAGTTAAAAAGTGAACTAAAACGTACAAAGTTTGTGCATCGTTCAGAGCAGAAGTAATCTTGGGTATGCTCCAGTTCAGTGTTTCGCTACTGCCAAGTTATTTTCCGAGTGGCTTTTCCTGGTTGTTGGAGTCAACCAATCAATTAATAGCAACTTTAATTTGAGTGCAATAGTTACACATAAAAAATGAACATCACATAAGACACAGAGCTTTCAGAACAAAACACTTAAAACACCAAAACGTCGATTTTAGGAAAGTACCTAGAGCAGAACATTTAAATTTATCACAGTGAAAAACACAAAGCAACAAAGAATTGTTATAAATGTATGATTTCTCAATAGTGGTATTAAAATTGATTGGTAAATGTGCTATATAAAGAACACAAACAAAAAAAATGAAAACGCAAAGGGTTGGCTGGATAAGCCAACACAAGGACATATGCAAATTAGGTGGAGCTAAATTGACCCCAAAACAAGACTTAACACACTACGTACAGTGCAAAACCTGAAGCGAAAGAGTGAAGCATGCTCCCACTACCCCTGAACCTATGACAAATAGGGTACTGTACCTGTGCTTGACTGAACAATTACCTGTTGTATTGTAGTTGGCTTTTGCAGTTCAGTTTCCTCTCTATGGCGAAACAGGTGTTTGGAAATAACATTTTTTAACCTATAGGTGATCTTTTTTGTTATTGGTAGATGATCATCAAAGAACAAGAGTTCCAACTTAGTTAAATATGACGTAGCATATTGTAACCATGGTCTGGTCATCCATTTGTCACAAGACAAGTAATCTATTATGATAGAATGATCTAAAGTGGCATGCACATTTAACCCAACAGAGAGAAATCACATTAGTGGTGCAAGCTTTATTATAACTTCAAGATATGGCAAACCCAGCTCTCCATGACACACATAATTTAAGGTATAAGGTGGGGAAGATAGAAAATGCCTACACAGGCTATTCTCTTGATATAGCAGAAATGTTCGGACTGTCCCTCATACTATAGTATTCATTTATACATGATAAGAAATGTATTGGTAACCCAGAATTTATGAGTTCAAAATGTAGAACTGACAACATGGCGGCCCGTATTTATACTTTTTGACGCTAAACTGCGCTAACGGAGTTTAGCGTCAAAAAATGTTGCGCCGGCTAACGCCATTCTGAAGCGCCATGCGGGCGCTGTATTTATTGAATGGCGTTAGCCGGCGCAAGCAGACCGGCGCTGCCTGGTGTGCGTGGAAAAAAACCACGTACACCAGGCAGCGCCGGCGTAGGGAAAAATGGCGCTAGGGCGTCTTAAAAATGGTGCAAGTCAGGTTGACGCAAAAAATCGCCTCCACCCGATTTGCGCCATTTTTAACGACGCCCAGACGCCATTTACATGACTCCTGTCTTAGTAAAGACAGGAGTCATGCCCCCTTGCCCAATGGCCATGCCCAGGGGACTTATGTCCCCTGGGCATGGTCATTGGGCATTGAGGCATGTAGGGGGGCACAAATCAGGCCCCCCTATGCCACAAAAAAATATTTAAAAAAATATATTTATACTTACCTGAACTTACCTGAATGTCCCTGGGGTGGGTCCCTCCATCCTTGGGTGTCCTCCTGGGGTGGGCAAGGGTGGCAGGGGGGGTCCCTGGGGGCATGGGAGGGCAGCTGTGGGCTCATTTTGAGCCCACAGGTCCCTTAACGCCTGCCCTGACCCAGGCGTTAAAAAGTGGCGCAAATGCGGGGTTTTCTGCCCCGCCAACTCCCGGGCGTGATTTTTGCCCGGGAGTATAAATACGACGCATTTGCGTCGCAGTCATTTTTTTGGACGGGAACGCCTACCTTGCATCTCATTAACGCAAGGAAGGCGTTCACGCTAAAAAATGACGCTCTTTACTCATACTTTGGCGCTAGACACGTCTAGCGCCAAAGTATAAATATGGCGTTAGTTTTGCGCCGAATTTGCGTCGAAAAAAACGACGCTAATTCGGCGCAAACGGAGTATAAATATGCCCCATAGTCCTTTAGGCCCGTATTTATACTTTTTGACGCTAAACTGCGCTAACGCAGTTTAGCGTCAAAAAATGTTGCGCCGGCTAACGCCATTCTGAAGCGCCATGCGGGTGCCGTATTTATTGAATGGCGTTAGCCGGCGCAAGCAGACCGGCGCTGCCTGGTGTGCGTGGAAAAAAACCACGTACACCAGGCAGCGCCGGCGTAGGGAAAAATGGCGCTAGGGCGTCTTAAAAATGGTGCAAGTCAGGTTGACGCAAAAAATCGCCTCCACCCGATTTGCGCCATTTTTAACGACGCTCAGACGCCATTTACATGACTCCTGTCTTAGTAAAGACAGGAGTCATGCCCCCTTGCCCAATGGCCATGCCCAGGGGACTTATGTCCCCTGGGCATGGTCATTGGGCATGGAGGCATGTAGGGGGGCACAAATCAGGCCCCCCTATGCCACAAAAAAAAAAAAAAAAAAATATTTATACTTACCTGAACTTACCTGAATGTCCCTGGGGTGGGTCCCTCCATCCTTGGGTGTCCTCCTGGGGTGGGCAAGGGTGGCAGGGGGGGTCCCTGGGGGCATGGGAGGGCAGCTGTGGGCTCATTTTGAGCCCACAGGTCCCTTAACGCCTGCCCTGACCCAGGCGTTAAAAAGTGGCGCAAATGCGGGGTTTTCTGCCCCGCCAACTCCCGGGCGTGATTTTTGCCCGGGAGTATAAATACGACGCATTTGCGTCGCAGTCATTTTTTTGGACAGGAACGCCTACCTTGCATCTCATTAACGCAAGGAAGGCGTTCACGCTAAAAAATGACGCTCTTTACTCATACTTTGGCGCTAGACGCGTCTAGCGCCAAAGTATAAATATGGCGTTAGTTTTGCGCCGAATTTGCGTCGAAAAAAACGACGCTATTTCGGCGCAAACGGAGTATAAATATGCCCCTTAATGTGCACATGTTTAATCAGACGCTAGAAAGCTTGGTGGTAATTGAGTTTTATTGGGTGTTAACTAAATTAAAGAGATGTAATCATGTAATTTGGACTCTGCTTTAACAGAATATATGAAAATGATATTACATTTCTAATAATTATATTTTAAATAGGTAAACAATTGTAGAAATGTGTAGTAGTGCACCACATTTATTGAAATGTGCCAGCCACAATAATACTTTTTGGATTAATGTAACGTGAACACTAATGAATCACATTTACGTTCAAATTATAATTCGTATAATGAAATGAATGCTTCATTTTAATATAAATGTGTTATTTATGTCTTGCATTTGCTTATTTGAGACCTAATTCAACTTTGTGATTGTGCAGAAATTGCAATGCCAATTTGTTTAATGTGAACTTTCTTTCAGATTTCTTTCTCATGAGAAGTTGGTTGGTAACAGAATAATGCATTGTTTAGACATTTAGGGATGTGTAGGTTTTCCCTTGAAACAGGAACATCCTGGATTATGGACTAAAAGTTTAAACATTTGCTGCAAACTTGCATGGGATCGGACGGAGAAATGGTGTTCTCATGACATACATGGGACAAGATAGCATTGTAAATTTTGGATTTGTGTGATCAGTTTCTATTGGATGGCAACCCCTTCAAAGTAATGTGGACTGACCACTTTGATAAATTTGATTAATGTGTCCCTTCTGATATACTGGTGAACATGTATATTTGAGTCAGTTCCCGAGAGATTCCCCACAGATCCTGATTTCTGATGAAGAACCCCAAATGTTGAATCCTTTGGATACGTATAATCCTCTCTGATCTTGCCCCTGAAGATGTCCTGCTAGAGCTTAGATATTTCTGCTTTTGCCCTATCAGAAGACTTTTGACCAGGATTCTGACATGCTTATGCTTTCACATGTTACTTATATTTTGCCAACCTTAGTTAGTTATTTGATGACCAAGCTTACCTTTAAAAAAAAAAAAGTTTGTCTTTTTTATGTTTTTCATCTTTTGCCTGCATGTGTTTGTCCCCACTCATGTATTTCCCTAATTTGGTTAGCAGTAGAATTTACCCTTGATTGCTCAGCTCTTTGACTTTGTAATGCTATTTAGAAATGATCACTGTTTCCTTACTAGTTTGCAGATTCTGTTGCTTATATTGTGTATGATTTTAATTGAGAGCCTTGTAATTCTGACGTTGCATTTATTTTGCTCTGGTGATTCTTTATTCCTATAATCTTGTTCTTGGAATTGTCTATATTACTTTGAGCTTGCATTTGTAATAAACCCCTTAACCTGATTCTTGACTGGAGTTTTCCTTGTATGACCACGTAGGCCATACTGCAAAATATATTTGACTTGTATTTAAAATTGTGTAATTGTTCTACCACACCCTTTACTGGGCCCAAAGATCCATAGACCTCAGTGAGCATTTGATTCCTGCGAAAGATGAAAAGTGCTGCAGCACTCTTCAGCTACTAGTGATGAGCACTTAGGATAATAACCCCATACTCCAGCCCAACATTTAACAATAGAGGAACATTGAGATTAATACATTTCCAAAAAAGGGACCAATGATGTTAATCCAATTTTCCATGGTAATTTATGCAATGAACCAAAAGAATGAAGGAATCTTTGAATCCAAGCACAGGAGTTGGACTTTCAACTAGGGGAGCTATCAAATCAATCCCTAAATAAGGGAATTATTTGACCTTTACCAAAGGATTATTTTAATTGCTGATTTTCCTTTAAGCTCTTTCGTATCAGCTTCTTTGTGGATCATCTGACTCTGGACTATTATCCTGCTAGAATTGTTTGTCCTGTGAATGTCAGGGCAAGGTCAGTGGCTTGTTGATTATCGCCAACAGAATCTGCATCATCAATCAAGATTTTTACACTTGTGGTGTTTTTCTCCTACCTGTGATCCTTTGTAGGAGCACCTCTCAACTTTTGCATATATTACTTTTTTCAGGATGGCAGGATGGCTACGGGGAGGAGTTGTGCTTTCCATGGGCAGTCTTGATAGGCACTCAAGAGCCCCACAGTGCATTTGTAAATGAAAGTACCAATTCTTAAAAGAGTGTACGTTACCTGGCTTGGTTGGTGCATCAGGACCATTGATTGCTTCCTTGCTTAGGACTGTCATGCCTTGCATGGCGAAGCCATGCAGGGAAATTCAGTGATGGGTGCACTGCCCTAAATATGGAAAAACCACTGCCACCACAACTCTGCCTCGGAGCTTTTGTGTGCAACTAGCTCCTATTTACAAACTATTTTCAATATGCACGCGACCGGACTATATAAAGGCCCTGTCACTGCCATCATTTTGTTACAACCTCAACTTTTAGTGCACACTAAAGGCAAGAACCCATTGTGTGTAGCCAGCACCAACATGCAGTCTCTTACTTTAATACAGTTGCCTTCACAGTGTTCTAGCAACCCCGGTGACCAGACCAAATCACGCTGCTACATGCAGCCACTTCATGAGCAGGGACTGAGTCTCTGTTACATGTGTTTGAAGCCCTTCCACCACGAGTATCTGTGTGCAACCATGTCAGTAGTACCAATACAGGCACACGCTCTGCTACACTTGTAACCAGACCCCTAGAATCCTCGTTTGGCAGCCTGGTATGGAAGGGCTGCAGACTGAGCTTCTGGGAGAAATCTGTGACAAAAGCTACACAGTGATTTTCAGATTAAAACCTCCACTAAAACCGAGAGCCTGCCTTTCGGTCGAGAGTTACTTCCATGGAGTAAACTAAGCTGTAGAATCCTTCCAATCATTTACTTTCCTTCCTCAAAATTTCTCTAGAGATATTTCTCACTGGGCTTATCAATAGAAACATCTTCCTGAATTACTTTTTCACGTCACCACTCTTTATCTTGATTGACAAATTTTCAGCAGGTGGTGTGTTTTTAATGTTAGCATGTTGTCAGGCGAGAGATAGAGCAGATGAGAAAAGGAAGTCAGGAAACATTATATCTCAATGCTAAGGGAGAACAGAACGAGGCATGCTGGTCATATATTTGGAAATGAGCATGGGATAAAAAGATCTAAGTAGGTTTTACCAGTAGTACATCTATTCACGCACCCTCAACAGAAAATAGTGTCATGTGGTGAACTTAAAGGCAATCATTTTAAACTGTCCGTGTGCAGAATATTTCAGCGGGTTATCAAATAACCATGCTTAGCAGCACCAGTGGGTGTTTATGTTACAGTAATTTAATCTCCAGAAAAACAGCTACTGATTATTTTCAATCACATATTCATTTGGTTTGTCCATGTCGAAAGAAAACGCCTCTTTCAACATACCTCTTTTTTCATTAGGAGTATTATATAACATGTAAACATGAAATATGTCTCTCTGGAAAGAGTTGCAGCAATTGTGCTGAAGCATTGGGCCTTCTATGAAAGTTTTCTCATTGAGTCAGAATCTTACTGTACATTGCAGAATTCCTATGAGTTCTCCAGTCGGTGTATACATATCATGGCCCCATGTTTTATGGAGCCAGTTATATTAGGATGAAGAAAAATAACTAGCCTTAATTTGACTGCGTAGACATTATTGAACATAAATAGGGCATTTCCGCCAAGAAAGCAGAACTACATATTTTGATAGTTCTGAATCAGAATGCATTGGTTTCTCAGATATTGCTCCAAACATATTAAATGACATATTTCTAGGTTCACCACAGGGCCACCGCGAAGCTGGGTTGAGGGTAAGCACCCTCTCCACAACCTCAGCCGTTTACTGTCATAGCTAAGGGGACAAGATAGCTATTGTTCTGGAATATGCGCCAATCCCCTTAATTCTCAAGCTAACTCTAGAAAACAGAAAGAAGGGATCTAAGTAACTGATTGACTCATGAGACGAGCTCCAATACTAAATGAGAAAATAAATCAACCCATCAAAAACGATGTATTTTTTGCTCAGTTATTAGGTATCATTGCGGTAAAAAACACACTGCTGGGAATAAACCAATTACTACGACAAGCCGCTAAAAAGTCGGAAAAGGCCGTATTCAATTCTTCCCTATACTTTAAAAGCGAACTTTGGGATCTTAAGGTTAGCTGCAGGCTGACCCAAAGGTTACCAGCTGCCACATAAAGAGCACTGCCCCCAACAGAAATCCTACAGACTTTGGGACGGGCCGCATGAAATGCAGCAGCAGAGTGCGGCTCCTCTGTAGTTTATAGAATGAAACCCCTTTGGATAATAGGAAGAACTGGATCTAAAAGGAGTCGTTTGTACAAGACAGCGATTTAAAGATCAGATGTTGCTTTGCAGGAAGCCAATAAAGGAGTTGCTACAGCTTTTGAGATAGAATCATATCTTTTAAAGTTAAGGGTTATTCTAGCAGCCGTTTTAAAAGCATAGGTGTTTAGGATCAATTGGAGGTCCTTCAATGTAGCTCCAGGTAGATTCCATTACAATAGTCCAAAAAGGACAATATGAATGCATTAAGAATCTGAATCTTATGCGAGTGGGAGAAAAGATGAATGATTCTTCTAAGTATGTGAAATTCAAACATGCAGAAATCTATCATTTAGTTAATGTAACTCGAAGGAGTCAAATTAAATTTCACACCAAGGCCCATATTTATACTTTGTTAGCGCCGCATTTGCATAATTTTTTTACACAAAAGCAGCGCAAACTTACAGAATACAATTGCATTTTGTAGGTTTGTGTCGATTTTGCATTAAAAAATGATGCAAATTCGGCGCTAAAAAAGTATAAATATGGGCCCAACTTTCTTTACGCAATTGCAAAGTTCTGATAGCTCATCCAAACAGAGATCCCCGAATAGAAGGTGTAGCAAAATGAGCTTTTTTTGCAGATGCCCCACCTCAATTTTTGCTCCCATTTGAACATTCTGTTGTTTTTGACCTGTCAGTGAACTGAGGCCTGCTAACCAGGCCCCAGTAACAGTGCTCTTTCCAATAAAGTAAATGTTGAATTACATAGGCCATTAGGCAAGCACCATATATCCTCTGTAGGTCCCAGTAAATAGTACTCAGGGCAAGGGTGGTAAAGGGGGTACCAGGGCTGCAGCACTGATTGTGCCACCCTGAGTACCACAAGTAAAAGAGAGACTGCAGAGCTGCTATGCAGCCTGCTGCTCGAGTGAGACTCTGCCCACACCAGGTGCAGGCAGAGTCCCTGTTACTGCTCATGGACAGGTCAGTCACCCTACGGTAGGACCCTTCGAGCCCAGGGGGCAGGGTGGACTATACCATGAGTAAGGGAATATGTGCAGGAACACATAAGCCCCCGTGCTGGCATTTAAGCTGCAATGCTGGCCTGAGTAACCAGCAGTCGATTGGATAACATTGGCTGGCATCTGACCACTGCTCAGAGGTCCAGCTCTGCAATGGCCGAGTCGAATCCCATCATGTTTGGTATCAAACATTGTGCTTTTTAACCCTTAACATGATGCCCATGTTTAGGATCGAAAAGCAGATACCCAGGTGGCACCCTTAGCGGATACCCACCAAGTTACCCAGTCCTGTACTGTTTTGGCAGGCTCTTTGGAGCCTCTATCACCACAAACAAAAGTCTGACCTACTGCTGGTGGTGCAAGCACCTTGGCAGGACATAAGACAAAGGGCCTGGGCAGGAAAGAGGTCACACCTCCTCCTGCCCAGACTGGGTAGTGAGAAAAGCATTAGGGTGGTGAGCCTCAAAGCCTTCACCTTCCTTTGATGTGCAAGCAGTTGTTCCCCAGTGGAAGACAAAGCCTTATCACCCTGCCCAACCGGGCAGGTGGGAAATTAGCTATGCAGGAGGCATGCACCTCCCTCAAACTAGCCAGACCTCTGAGGGTGGACTAGGAGGTCTGCATGGCCAAGGAAGAGTTCTGCCATCTTGGCAGACCCCCTAGAATAGTGGGTTCTGGGTAGAGAGTGATGTACTTCCCGCAGGAATTAATCACTGCAGGGGCAGACTAACCACAGGGACACTAGCCCATTGGTCACTGTCACTCACACCCTTAAATGCCCCCTAAACCAGGATTTAAGGGGGTTCCCCTGGCACCAGAACATAGGTCATACCTGGACAAGAAGAAAGAAGCACAAAGAGATGCCTGCACCAACAACAGGACTTGGACTCCACCTCCAGCGTAAAGAAGAGAACACAGAGTGACCAGTAGAGACCAGTACTGGAACCGCATGCCCAGTGTGTGCTAGTGGTAAAAACTCATTGGTCCCAACCAGAGGGACTCCTGTGGACACTCAAACCCCAAGGAAGACTCACCAGACTGGTGGCACCAGTCCCATGCAAATTGCCAGAGTAGAAAAGTGCTGAGGACGAAGATCTGCAGCACGACGGCCTCTGAGTGTCTGAACCTCAAGAGACTCTGGGGGTTATTCTAACTTTGGAGGAGGTGTTAATCCGTCCCAAAAGTGACGGAAAAGTGACGGATTTACCACCAGCCGTATTACGAGTCCATTATATCCTATGGAACTCGTAATACGGCTGGTGGTATATCCGTCACTTTACCGTCACTTTTGGGACGGATTAACACTCCTCCAAAGTTAGAATAACCCCCTCTGTGTCAAGTATCCAAGAAGTGGAAGTGAGGCCTGTGCCACGTTTATAGCCTCTACTCTCCGCCAAACGACCTTTAGCCACCAGAAAGCTCACGGACCACCCTTGCGGCTACCACAGCTTGTTTGTTACATGCACGGAAAACGACGGTCACACAACGTTCACCAACTCCAGAGCACCCCCTCAGCATAGGAAACGATGTCGCCAATGACTCCCCTCCTGTGGCCTTGCAGCCTGAAGGAAATGATTTTAACTGGACCAGCAAAGCAGCTTTGACACGACCAACAAGTGATTGACCGCTAGGAGCTGCACCCGGATCCACCGAACAAGGTGGAGAAGATCCATACATCGATTCCTGGACCTGGCCCCCCAATGACCTCGCAAGGGCAAAACGTGAGTCCACCCCCAAGCCCAGTTTTGCAACTGAGTGCAAAACGCACCAGCCGCTGTGGACCTGTTAAGCATCAAGGACAGCCAAGTCCCCTCTGTAACCAGACTCCCTGGGCAAGGTAACAAAAATCTGACTATTGATTCTTGGTCTAGGCTCCTGCAGTACCTTAAGCTCCCATTGGGTACACCAGAACTCACCCTAGAAGCACCAGCGTGCACACTGCTACTTTCCCCATTGACTTCAATGGAAGCCCTTTAAATCTGCAAAGTACTCTATTTACCAAAGATTTAAAAATTAATATCTCCGGTTGCACAAAAGCTACAAAGTTTGTTTTGGTATCTAATGTTGGAAAGTGAATTATTGGTAAGGGCAGGTAAGTACCCACACTTAGCAATAGGTCACTAACCATCACTAGGTGCAGTGAGGTCTCAATAAATTAATCCCCGATGAACCCTTGGTAGCTTGCCAACAAGCAACAATGCTTCACTTAGGAGACAAGTGTGTAAAACATTTTAAAATCCCAATACAGCAAATAAGTAAAACATAAAACACCAATTTACAAAAATAGATCATAGGGTTATCTTTAAAATGACACCAAACCGATTAAAAATGGATATGGAGAACCAGAGATATGAATTTTTAAACAATTACTGTTTTCTAGCACATAGAAACTAAAAGCACCAATCTGGTCATCTGGTTGCACTAGACCGTGGTAAAGTCAAAGTTTGAGGCCGACCGTGATGAAGCCCTGCTTAGCTACATCAAGCGGGAGGCCTCAGTCAAAAGTCTACCTTAGGATTTAGGGGCTGATTATGAGTTCGGTGGACGGTTTACACAGTCAGCCATACTTCTGACAGAGAGGTTGCCGCTACACTGCCTACCACTCTGACGGCCCTTTAAAGAGTTTCCTGCTAGGCCGGCAGGCAAAAACCTGAGTTTCCGCAAGCTGGCCAAGCGAGAAACATCCTTCAGCCTTGTCTCCGGATTGTAATTGAGGCAATGCTGTAGAGTGCAGGGTGCACCGGACAGTGAACATTGCGAGGGTGCAGGCCGGGGAGGGCCTGCACTGCCCATGCCAAGTGCAGTGGCCGCCCGAGGCCCCCTGTACCCATTCTCCACCAGCATTTTCATGGCAGTGGTCCTACCATGAAACCTCTGGCAGAAAAGGGGGTTGTAATCCCCAGGGCAGAGCTGCTTGTAGCACTGCCATGGTGGATTAGGACTGCCACCACCTACAGACTGCTAGGATCTCTGGTCCTGGTGGAGCTGGCGATTCCTGGTGGCCTAACATCCAGGGTTGTTATGTGGTGGTCGGACCAAGGCATTGGCGGCGGTCCGACCGCCATCTGCAAGTCATGTGGTGTAGTGACTGCCAGACTTGTAATGAGAGCAAAAAGGTAAGGGGCTTCTGCAATCAGTCCAGTTTTCTCACATCTAAATTAGGTGTAAAATCTAATCTATTTTTCTAAATTAGTGGAGGATTTCTGTTGAGTTGTGCCATTTACTTATAGTCCATGTTGGTATTGTGAAATGCTTTACACATGTTCCTCTAGGTAGCCTGAATGCTCTTTGCCACACCACCAGGAACATGCTAGGGTTTACCAAGAGTGAATCTGAGGTCCACTACTGGGTATTGTGTCAGTATTCTATTGGAAGACTACCTAGTCATACCATTTCAAACCTTCACCTTGCTACAGAAGGTTTTTAAGGCAGGTACATTTTTTTAATCATTTTTGTTGCCACTGAGCTTTGGATTGTATTTATAGACCCAAGAGTTAACTGCTTGAAGGAAACAATCCAAAACATTGGCAACCATAGGGGGCGTGGCTGAGGAGGCCAAGATGGCTAATGCGAGCTAGGAAAGCTCTGCACCGCTTCCCATCATCCTGCACAATACTTCCCTGTAGATAGCCATCCGGACCCCAAACTCCCCTTCTGGATTGAGGGAGCCGCTGGGGGACCAGGCTGGCTGAAAACTTCAAACAGTCAGCAGCCTGCTGCTGTGCTTCTTTGCTGCCTGCATCAGACGCAAGGCTGTGGACACCCATATTGGACCCGCCTCAGTCCTCTGGTAGTGACTCAGGACACCAACGGACACACACCTGCCTCCTAGCAGTGAGTTGGGGATGAGACCCAGCTGGGAAACCACATGCTGGTGGAAGAACCTTTGGGGGCGGTTTCTGTGAAGTGGCCCACACTCACTGAACGCACCATGACACCTGCATATTCAGGACTTAACAGTAGCTCCCTGGTGTGCCACTGCTGAGCTCTCACGGCCTAATGTGAACATCAGACCACTGCCGGAGTGCTAGCCCTGCTGACAAGGTGTTCTGCCAGACCCCGGGCCCTACACCTACCTTGGCAGCATGTACAGAGTGCAGGGCCCATCCTCCTGTTCATCAAGCATGCTGCTCTCCCTTACGTGGCACTGTTTAGCCTTCGTGCATCAACTTAGGTGAACTCAGAAAGCTGCCCGTCTGAAAACCACACCCTGCTGGGTCCCGAGAAATACGTGCTGCACAAAGTACATGCAGTATTGCTGGTCATGAGGGAAACACCCTGAAAGATCCACAGCTACCATAACAACATTGGATTGGAGAGACAATCTGCCTAACTCAGCCCCAGCCACCACAGGGCCCTGGATACCGAGACACCTGGAGCAGCCCATGAATGCCCACTGCTTAATTGAACAAAATGGGTCTTAGACAATTAGAGCTCATTCTCCTTACTTTCTTTCCCCCGCCATCCTGTACCTACTGCTTCTTGTTAGTGCTGGTGTACCTATCAGCAGCCTTTGCACCCCATGGCTCATCACTTGAGTGACTCTGGACTACTGCCCTACTGCCCTCTTGCACTGGTGGAGCGAGGCCTTAATCCAGGCATCACAAGATTTAACGCTATCTGTTCCCACCCCTCAGGTGCCACTGCTCCAGTGTTCCCACCAGGGCCACTCCTCGGTGGGACACGACCATTACAACCATTCTCCTGGACAGCATATGGGGATATTCTTTCCAGGAACTTAGACTCTCCCTCATGGTTACAGGATCACTGTTTGCTGCTACATATTGTAATGCAGTGCCCTCACTCTGGTCTTTGTTCCTCTTCTGACCACCTGTGGTGCCCCTCCCTGCCATGAGGCGTAATCCAACTGAAGTCCTCCCAGACAGTACTCACCTGGGACACTCTTGTCAATCAGTGTCACTATTGATGCACCAGCTGGGCTTTTCCTTGAATAATACCTCTGACTCTGTTGAAAAGTTTCCACACTAGGCTGCTTGTGCAGTGAGGTGTTGGAACTTACTCTAATGCTCACAAGCAGGCCCATAACTGGCACGAAGCTGTACCCTTGCCTAGAAACTCCTCCAGAGATCCTTCTTGATGGTGCATCCCAGGACCGGTGTCACAGCCATGTGCTTCCACCCATCGATGCCCTTACTAGGCTTTCAAATTACAACTGAACTCTCTGACCACTTGTCAGACACAGAGTTAGTTGCTGGCAACCTGGATGTGGTACTCGCTGCAAAGAAGAATTTGTACATTCATGGAATTGAAGATTGATGCCATCGCCAGAGACCTTACCCTTTTATGGGATGACCTTTGGAAACTATCAGAAAGGGTGGTCACAATGGAATAAGGAGTAGCAGCTGTCCAACCACAAGCATCTAACCTGCAGTCTTACCTAACCATCCTACAAGTGAAAGTCCATATCCTGGAGGAAGACATAGGAGACAATGAAGGGAGAAAAAGATGAAATAATATCCAGGTGGTGGGTCTTCCTGAAGGTCCTACAGGCAGTGGTATAGAAACTTACATACACACCTGGATATGCAACATCATCCCTGTGGAGCTCATATCAGCATTCTTCTTTGTGGAACATATCCACAGCGTCCCCTTGTGACGGCCCCCACCAGGAGCTCCACCCAGGCTATTGGTTGTATGTCTTATACACCACAGATACAGGGATATCATCTTAAAAGAAGCTTCCAAGCAAAACAACATGAGGGTTGACAATGATCTGATAATGGTGTTCCCAGACTATACACTAGGGGTGTAGCGGAAGCGTCACACATTTCTGGAGGTAAAAAGCAAGCTATAGGAACACCACATTCAGCATGCAGTCTTTTTCCGGCTCACCTCCGGGTATACATCGATGGAAAAAAACACCTTTTTTGCCAACCTGGTGGCTGCCTGGTCCTGGATGGAACAGCACGGTATAGCTGACTCAGGTCCATCATCGGCTACACACAGCCACCACCACATTGAGAAGAAAGTGCAAGAAGTGTACACTATGCCTGAGTGTGACCTCCCCTCGGCCACATGGATCCCCAAATCTGGAGGAAGTTATTTAAGAACACCGTTAAGACACTGCAGGTGGTGGCTGACTTCTGATTTACTGTGTCACATTTTAGTGAGGATGAAGCCAACTCCGGTTGATAATGACTCTCTCACATCTGAAATTTTATCCCTGAGTACTGAAGGGATACTAATGGTTACTTCGCAAACATCAGATGATATCCTTATACAAGTTGTGTAATTGTGTGTCCAGGTTTCCCTCACTCTGTTTCATATCCATTTTATTGTTCCTTGTGATATTTCTCCTGGTTCAGTGGGTGGGTGATGCTTTCCACCTTGTTCCATTGAACTCCCCATAAAGCCTCACATGGTGTAGTTGGTATTTCTTGGTTCAGTTGTTTGTCTGCTGTGGGGATCTGGGTGCCCGCCCAGACCAACTTCTGGCGATGTTCAAAATATTGCCTCCCTAGTCACAGCCTTGATAAATTCCTTCTTACCGGTCACTTCCATTTTACTGGTTTGGGTAAGTAGCTATTGTACACATGCTCTCAATGGTATTACTAATTTATTGTTTCATTGTTGTATTTTTGTTTTCTTTTTTTGTATGACACTCACTTGTTTCAACCCCTTATACTCAACAGAACATCGGGGTCCGTGCCCGGGATGGCAGGGGTCCCACATTTTCAGACACAGTGCAATGGCTGCCACCAGTATTATTACTTGGATTGTGAGAGGGATCCATACCCCCTCTCATAGATTTGCAGTATACTCCTACCTCCCACATAGCCTACATAAAAGAGTCACACCTCACAAGTCTGGAAGGATCCAGACTACAGAAGAGATGGTGGAGCCAGCTGTACTCTACTAATTACTCTACTTATGCCAGGGGAGTCTTGATTTGGGTTAGGATGAGAGTTTGATGCGCTGCCACACACACACTCATTTACCCAGAGGGGCAGTACATATTTGTGGAAGGCTGCCTGGACGGTAGAAGACTACTTCTTGGAGCTATATATTCAGCTAATGTAGTTCAGGGCCCATTCCTCTGCTCTTTATCTGCCACTTTGGCCTGCTGGAGTAGAATCCCTTGGGTGGACGGAGATTTCAGCAGTGTCCTGGACATGGGTTTTGATAGATCCTTCCCACCCATGCCCCACACTGTGGCCACATCTAACATGCTTACCATCTCCACATGGCTAAAACACTGAGAGTTAATGAATGTGTGGCACCATCGCAATCCGAACACTAAGGTGTACTACTATTCACATGCACACAAACTTCATGTACACATAGACAGCTTTGCTTGCAACCTGGACATTATTCCAAGTATCACAAATGCAGAATATCTCAGCCGCACACATTCTGACCACAACCTTCTATTCCACAATTTACTATGTTGGGAACACAACCCAGCACCGATACCCCTCTGGCACCGACAAGCTTCCACACTGGAGGACCCACCATTCCATGCCTTCATTGCTGACTATTTCACAGAATACTTTGACATTAACACTGGATCAGCCACATCACCCCTAAAAAAATGGGATGCTTTAAAGTGTATATCCAGTTGCTCTGCATGTGTAATGCGTTTAATTTGCACCACCATCTCACCTCTGATATTACTGGTTTGGGGGGTCAGCTGCTGGGCATAGAAGACCTAGTTTGGTCTTCCGTCGCCACTCAGGAGCACTTACTCCAATCCCTATGTGACCACCTTGCCTTGCTGGAACAGCTTCAAACATACTAAACACACTCATTCCAATGCAGACCATCATGACACACTACTGGCATGAATGATATGTTGTGAACTAGATAGCCTATCTATCTGCACCAATACAGGACAACTACTCCTAATGCAGAGAAATATACACTATGGGGGTCATTCTGACGTCGGCGGGAGCACCGCCAACAGGCTGGCGGTGCCCCGCAGGGCATTCTGACCGCGGCGGTTTGGCCGCGGTCAGAAGAGGAAAACCGGCGGTCTCCCGCCGGTTTTCCGCTGCCCTGCTGAATCCTCCATGGCGGCGCAGCTTGCTGCACCGCCATGGGGATTCAGACACCCCATACCGCCATCCTGTTCCTGGCGGTTCGCCCGCCAGGAACAGGATGGCGGTATGGGGTGTCGTGGGGCCCCTGGGGGCCCCTGCAGTGCCCATGCCAATGGCATGGGCACTGCAGGGGCCCCCGTAAGAGGGCCCCACAAAGAATTTCAGTGTCTGCTGTGCAGACACTGAAATTCGCGACGGGTGCAACTGCACCCGTCGCACCTTCCCACTCCGCCGGCTCCATTCGGAGCCAGCTTCCTCGTGGGAAGGGGTTTCCCGCTGGGCTGGCGGGCGGCCTCCTGGTGGTCGCCCGCCAGCCCAGCGGGAAACACAGAATAACCGCAGCGGTCTTCTGACCGCGGTGCGGTATTCTGGAGGGGGGAACTCTGGCGGGCGGCAGAGTTAGAATGACCCCCTATGTCTTCACGTGCCACTACTCGCAGCTATACACATCCATGTCTGTGGCCCCCTTGGAAGCTATCACCGAATTCCTGGCTGATGTAACACTCCCACAAATCTCACCAGATTCCAGGGAGGAACTCAATGGTGAGATCACTCTCTTTGAGGTACAGGAGGTGATCTGAGAGCTTGTTACCAGTAAATCCCCAGGGCTGGGTGGCATACCAGCCAAATTTTGTCAAGTGTACACCCCATTGATAGCCCCAGACCTGAAGGGTCTGTACAGTGCTGCTGTTGAATGCTGTGACCATGAAACGCACTCTGAGTGATGCCCTACTCATCTTGATGCCAAATCAGGCAGAGATGCACTTGAGTCAGAGACTCTTGTACTGTTAAAAACTGATTATAATATCTTAGCAAAGATATTGGCGGATCAACTGGCCCCTTTACTGCTGCATCTAGTCCACCCGCAGCAAAATTGGGTTCTTCCTTGTATTTCCACATGGGGTGCCTGGTACTGGATTTACATAAGACTTTTGATTCCCTACATTAGCCCTTTATATTTTAAGTACTCTATCGATACAGACTGGGGCATGGTTTACTCCAACTGTTTGCCCTTTTATATACCAACCCCATCACTAGAGTGAAGTTGGGCTCCCACATTTCAGAGCCCATAAAAATACAATGTGGAACTCGCCAAAGGTATTCATTGTTTCTCCTCTTAATCTCTCTGGAAATTGAACCATTAATACATAACCTGCACATTCAGGGTCAACATTGGAGGATCCCTTTAGGAGATAGTACACACTCGGTCTCCCTTTATGCAGATGCTATATTATTCTATTGTAAGGATGCTAGATCCATACCTCCCAATATGGAAAATCTATTGAATAACTTTGCCACTGTCTCAGGTCTTGGGGTTAGCTGTACTAAATCGTGTCTCTTCCCCTTCAACACTCATACTCCAAACTCAATGTATGCGGTGAACGTCTTTCCACTTTAGTGGCAACCTGCACCTCCCACCATGGGACTTAGAGTGGCACCTCACCATCTTTCACCTCTGTACTAAACCTCCAATACCAAGCGTGCCCCTCCTCCAAATCCCTTCTCGTTGTTACAGCAGGGGCCTGTTCATTACCCAGTCAATCACACCATATGCTTTGGCACTGTCATTAGACGGTATGCCACGAGGACAAATGTCCATTACCCTCAGGGAGCCAACACCATGGCATTCAGTGGGCTTGCACAGTGTAGATGACCTATATAAGCATGAAACTCTAATTCCTATAGAAGAACTGATAGCTGACTCTGAGTTCCCGCCCGGCCAGTTCTTAATGCATGCCTCCTTTATCAGAGTGCTGAACTAGTCCTAGGGAGAGGTGTCACAGGAACCTCACCAACATCTTATCATCTAATATCTACACATGTTGTGTGCGGTTGGCCACCAGAGTCGATGGCTGTCCAGTTCCTTTTTCATACACACAGCACTTCCACTTACCTTGTTGCATGGGCACTGGGATACAGACCTTGGCCACAGGGATTTTAATGACCTACAACTGGGAAGTATGCATCTTGGGGCTCTACCGCTTTACAAAGACATATAAAGCGGTAGTGTGTTTTGTGAATCTCACCCTCCTACTGGTGATGCGGATGATCACACATAAATAGAAAGTGATGAACCCCCTGGCAACCTTCGCATGGGTTCTATCCATGCTAGCATGGGCTCAGGCAGAGAGTAGATTACTGAGCTGGGAGGAGGTGAAAGGTTTCCGTAAATATCTCATTTCAGAGAAAGGTGACACACTCCTGGAAAAATTCTGTGAGGGAGCACCAGCCACCCCATACACTCTCTGAATAGGTTTTAGGACCACAGCATTCCTCCCCCCTACACAATGCATCTGCTATAACACCTGGGGTTCTGCTTGTTACCAACACTAAGTTATGTAATGTAATGTAATTCGAGATTTTTAAAGCGCGTTCCTACTCAGAGAGCATCGAAGCGCTGGGAAGAAAGCACGTAGTAAAAAATAGACAGCTAGACAGAGGATAAGAAAAAAAACAGAAATAAGGAAGATAGAAAAACATCCAATAGAAGAAACTGAAACAAACTAAATCAAAGACCCTGATCTTGATGTACCAAAAAATTAACGAGGAAAGAGCCAAGTTTTCACCATTTATCTAAATTTCATATAACCTGATTCTTGCCTAATATTCTGTGGGAGAGAGTTCCATCCTCTGCCTGCAGCTACTGTAAAAGCTTTGTCTCCCCATTTGGCTTTATGTGTGCGAGGGACCTGAATCAAGTGAGCTTGGGAAGACCTCAAGCTTCTTTTAGGTACATGCAGGAGGAGTCTGGAAGTCAGGTACCGTGGTCCCATTCCATGAACTGCCTTAAAAGTAAGGCAGAGTGACTTAAACTGGATACGCTGCGCCACTGGTAACCAATGTAATTTCCTAAGACTCTCTCTAACTGATATACATCGTGGGAGATTATTAATAACCGCTCTGACAGCGGAATTCTGAACTAATTGGAGTCTTTTTATCAGCCCCTAATCCTGCTGGCCCTCAATGGCTACGCAACCTTTCTGATGCATCAATTTGTTTCTACGAACAAATGCACCCATAACCTTATTCCTCAATGTTCATTGTTTGCTTCCTAATTTCCCAATCACTGAGAAGGGGTTTTCACTGCATCCCGTTTTTTCAACCAGTTGCATTTGCGTTCATTCTACACGTTCTGACACCACTACCTTCCAGTAGAACTTAACTGAATGTCCATCTTCGATGTCTTATCATTGGGGTCTTTGCTTTTGCATCCAGCCTTCACAGATTACATAAATAACAATCATTGTACTATCTTTAACATTTCTGGGAACTGGTCTTACATGTTTGCTTTATTATGATGCAAAAGTTACACTGTATTGGAAATTTATTTAAATTGAAAATGCCAATAAAAAACTATTAAAAAAAAAACATTGCAAACCCTACCCGAGTCTTCTGAGATCTTGAAAATAAGTTGTGTATTACCTGTATACATGTAAATAATTAACCAGATTATTTAACCAGAAGTGCTAGAGGGGAGAAGTACACATTTAACAATAATGACAACAGTATAGATCCCTGCAGTAAACCGCATAATAGTGGACTGGGTTCTGAGAGACAAGGAGAAACTAACACATGGACATGTCTAGCAGTCCGAAAACATCTTAGCCATTGCAACACAGTCAAAATGATACCCACGGCCATAAAACATTTCACCACTAAATGGTGGTCAACAGTTCAGAATGATTAGATTACTTGACTTGATTATGTGTGGAAGGCATGTAATTCTGCAATTATGAGAGTGATAGCGCATCCTGTCCTTGTAGATAACTTATACTTGGACACGCCGGAGGTCGGTGAACCTTTTGACCGGGTTAAGTTCTCCTCATCCGAAGAAATCGTCAGATCCCTCAAATCAGTAATCAATAATCATTTATAATCAATAACTAATACTCAATTAGTAATCAAACAACAAATTAGGTCAATAGAAAACAATAATTTGCCACACCATGACCTTTCAGTCATGAATAACTACACCTGTTTATTAAAAGTTAATGAGTTTATTTCCCTATATTAACAAAGCTAATATGATGTAAGTAAGTCTTAAAATCAAATGATACACATATATGAACATTACTGGCTGTCCATAACAGCGGAGGAAACGCAATCTATGTACAACTTGGATTATAATACACTCAGATATAGCAGTGCAAATCACTAATAAAAGCAACTGAAATTGACTAATGGCATACATTGATCAGCATAACAAGATTTCAATTCAGCACGGTGTATTAGATGAATACCTCAACTAACCTCTGATTAACATTGGCATGTGGGGCTTCATGCAAAATGAATTTAGTCAACATAAATTTAGAACACTTCTAGCTTGGGCTCTGTCAAAATAAGCAGTTGGTACCTAAGAAGGAAAATACAATGAATAATACATTTATCCTTTCATAATTACCAAATACAATTAGCATTCAAGATAAGTCTTCGTCCTGCAGGTACCAGTTCGATCAGCATGGGGCTTCTCCAAAGGAGGCAAAGTTTAAGTCAAGTTTTCCTTGCAGCAGCAAGGAAAAAGGGGGGGGGGGCAAAAGTTATTGTATGGGCAAGAAAGGGTAAAGTTTAAAGTTAAAGTCTCTAGGGTGAGAATTCTTTAAAGTCTCTCTCTCTGGGATAGAGAAAAAGCATCAAAGTGTCATCAAAGTAAAAGTGGCAATGGAATAAAATGGCGTCAAAATGGTGTGTCTTCAAAATGGTTTCAAAATGCTGTGTCTTCTCTTCGTCCGGTGGGATTTAAGTAAGAAAAGTTCCAAATTCTTCAGGTTCTTCCATTGGAGGGTCCATGGGGGGATTTCTTTTTGACCAATGAATAGTGTCTTTTCTCTTAATACTCATCTACGTGTAAGGTGTCCTTGGAGTTTTGGAACATAACTAGCAACAATGTTGCCAATTAATTCTGCATCAGTGTCTTCATTGTCTGCACCTACAGAAACTGACCTTGAGCTTCAAAGGGGATGAAAGTTGCCTAGCACGCAACTTTGTGATAAGTGTATTAGTCATTCTACTGGAAAAATACAGCTTTTAAAGCTTCAAACACATCTTTGTTAATACAAGTGAAAACTACGCAGTTAAAATTGAGACCAGGCAACTAGGCCAAAGCCTCTGCTAAATTTAAGCTAGGCATGTAACAGTTTCAATGAGAAAATCATAAAGTATAACTTCAAATATGATATATTAGTACATTTTTGTCGATTTTCATGATTAATTAAGCTTGTTTAAACTAATGGTGACCTACTTCGTGGGCACATTTCTCTACACATTTTATTTTTCTTTGCTAAAACACATTGCATATACGGTTTTGTTGCATGATATATAAATGTTTGTTAGTCTTTCTTTTTCCGCTTAATCAATCCCTCTTCTGATGACTAATCATGTCATCAAACTAAATCTTCCTTCACAAATTTTATTTTATTCAAAATTCTGTTTCAATATACTTTCATTTCAATTTAGTCTCTTTTTCGTTTTTTTCCCTTTGAATTTTCTCTGTATAGTTTTACCATTTCTTTTTGTTCTTTCTTTTCAGTTCTTCTCTTGTTTCTTAATCTCAATATTTTAATAATTTTCCAAATTCCCCAAATACCTATTAAACAAATTCATATTATTAATATCCCTTTTACTATTTTCATTAATATTCCATTCCAAATGTTGCTGAGCCAATTTCCCACGGAAGCAAAACCTTTTCCAACTTTTTCGCATACTCCTGGTTCTTTGAATTCTTTCAGATCTGTACTATCGTTAGTTAAATTTGTAAGCATATTTCTAATTTGTTTACTGTTGTCAGGTATAAGAGCAACAGTGACGTGCACTAAGCATTTTGTAAACGCCACCATTCTTTGCTTAAAGAATGTCTAAAGCAAGCCGATTTTGAAGAGTCATAGCTCTTTCTGCAGCAAGTTCAGTATCCATCAGGATCATTGCTCCTGAGAAATTTGTCAGCATGTTATCAACAATAGTAGACAACTTTCGTATTTTAATCGAGTTCAATATAACTCCGACTGAAGGAATTATTGCTCCAAATATGTCTCCTACCACACCAGAAGCTGTCTCCCTTTTCTGAATACGATGTAATGCAGACAGCTTCGGAAATTTCTTTAAGTCATCTAGTTGATAAATCTTTGGAAATACTATTCCCAAAAAACATCTCCCATACCATCCTTTAGGAAGACGATAATAGGCGTTAAGTCCACAAATATAATAGACCCCTGGAATAGCTGGGTCTTGTCCATTCAACATGAACGTCCATTTACTCTGGAATAAAAACACGCGTTTACATTCACTCGTTCCCACAAAGATTTTATCATAATATGATTTAGGTCTATATATACAAAGTTTTCCTATATGTAATGCATCTAAAGCTAATTTCCCTTGTGTTTTTAGTGCGGCAAAAGCATAGTTATCCAAAGATGTCCTTTTTTGCAATTATTTTTCTAATTTTTCTTTCAGCTGTTTTCTTCTATCCTCAGTGTGATCTAAAAAGCTTTTCTCTATGGGTGAAAGTAAGCATGTAAGGTTGTTTCTATGAGCGTAAACTGTAGCAAAAGGCGAGATTGTCTCAAAGAAACCTCTAACTAATTTTATATAATAGTCTCTTGCTATTTTACTTAAATACTCAATTATGGGGACAAAGGAAAATACGACGTCCTGATTGGAATAGAAGTATTGACTATACTCCTGGTTATAAAATATGGTTAGTAACACACTACATGTTATTCCATATGTAAGGGGCATGCTATGATATGTAACTCCTTCTAATACTGATGTAGGGATTTGTGTACATACGTAACAATCCTTCGCGTCCATTGTCTCAACATACTCATTCAGCAAGCGATAGAAAACATTAGATGAGAGTTCCTTTCTCATGTTAGTATCGTCATGTACATATTTTTCGTCTTGTTCGAGTCTCTTCAAAGGAGTTAATTCAGTAGTAGTTTTAAAAGTAGAAGCATCATTCACGTCTCTTTCATTCCCTCCATGCATTCCAAGAATTATTGCCATAATTATTAGTACACATGCAATTATCAAACCTATATACATGTATTTACAACATTTCATCCTACGTCCTTGTGTAGTAATGTCAGTCATGATCTATAGTGAATCAGAAAGTTGAAGATAGTTTATCAAATCAAATTTGTAGATATATATATATAAAGGATCAATGAGGTCAAAGTTCACACGGTTTTCTTAGCAGCTTAGTCTCTTATTGGTTTAGCAGCTTTGTCTCAATATCGGTTTCAAAGTCAATCAGGTTATCAATGTCTTATCCGATAATGTTCATGAAATTCAATTTTCAAGTGCCAAAGTGAATTTCTGCTTCTTCATTCTCAAGACTAAGAGATAGAAATTTGTCTGACCAATCGTTAGTGGCTGTGTATGCCCATTCTGGACCGGAATATCTTCTCTTTGCTACTCTTTTTCTTTTCAATTTTGCATCTCCTTTCGATTCTCCTTTGCTTATGTCTTGTTCTTTGGCTGTGTCTTTTTCTTCATTCAATGTGGTTATGATAGATACTTCTTTTCTTTTCTCTTTCGAGTCTGGTCTTTTGTCTTTATTTAATGTTTCTTTAGTCTTTGATTTCACTGGTGATATGCTTTGCCTTCGTTTCGCGTTGTTCTCACTTGACGGACCTGCAACCGGTTCCGGAAGAGTTGGAACAATTTGACTTTGCTCTGTCTCGTCTCCTTCACCTGGGAGATCGGTCAGTTTTTCTCCTTGTTCTCCTGTATCGTCTGCTTCTGGGAAAGCCCTCCTCTGACTAGGCTCTCCTGCTTTTTCACCTGAGATAGGATCTTCGTCATCTCCTGGAGCTTCTTGTCTGTTTGTCTTCGAAAGGAGTGACTGTGTCTTCCTCGGTGAATATTTCTTCTGCTTCAGTTTCTCCTTGTTCGCTTTCAGGCTCTTTTCGTTCTGTCTCAGTGCCTGGTACTTTCCTGTTAGTTGTCGGTAATTTCAGTGCTTCAATTTCCTCTTCTGTGGGACACGTCACCTTTTTCGTGTGACTGGCGTGAATCCAGTTGGGAACTCCTGCACACTTCACAGCGGTGGTAGTCATCAGAATCACTTGAAAAGGTCCTTTCCAACGGGGTTTCAAGCACGACTTCCTCAGGTGCTTCTTTACCACAACCCAGTCACCTGCTTTCAGGGCGTGTCCTGGACCTTGGATCTGTGGCAAGGTGGTTGCCTCCACCTGGTGAGAAAAAGAGCGGACTACATCAGCCAGACCTTTGCAAGAGTCCAATACCATATCATCTGTAATATTTACAAGGGCATTAACAGGAACTGCTGGAAGTCTCATGGCTCTGCCCATGAGAATTTCATGTGGTGATAGTCCTGTCTTTCTATCAGGTGTGTTTCTCATTGACATTAACACCAAAGGCAATGCGTCAGGCCATTTCAAGTTTGTGGATGCGCATATTTTCGCCATTCTTGATTTCAGTGTGCCATTCATTTGGTCCACTAGTCCTGATGCTTCAGGGCGGTAGCTACAATGCAATTTTTGTTCAATGTTCAATGCTGCACATAGTAATTTGATTACTTCGTTATTGAAGTGACTTCCCCTATCTGATTCTAAAGAGATCGGGAATCCGAAACGTGGAATTAGTTCTCTCAATAGTAGTTTTGCAACTGTGAGACTGTCATTTCTACGTGTAGGGTAAGCTTCAATCCAGTGGCTAAAAATACACACAATCACCAACACATATTTCAAGCCTGCATGCATAGGCATCTCAATGAAATCCAGTTGCATCCTGCTGAATGGGCCACCTGCTCTTCCAATGTGGCTCAAATTTACCATGGTTCCCTTCCCTGTGTTCATTTGTTGGCAAGTGATGCAGCGATGGCAAACTGCTTCAGCTACTTGGCGAAATTTAGGATTAAACCAGTCAATTTTGAATAATCTAATCATGGCATCTCTTCCAATGTGTGCTTGTCCGTGAAATAGCCTAGCTATTTGCGTCAAAAGACTGTCTGGCAAAACTAATCTCCCTTCATTTGAAACCCACAAATCATCTGATTTTTTTACGCATTGTAATTTATTCAATGAGAGTTTTTCATCTCCACTAACATTATTTTGTAGAAATTTCATTTCTTCTAGTGTGTCTACAACTTTTAGAGCAAAGGCTTCATTTGGTTCAAGTTCTGGCTCATTTATCAAATTCCATTCGTCTCTGAGCAATATACAGTTCAATGCACAAAACCTTGCGACTTGATCTGCATATCCATTTCCCAAAGAAACGAAGTCTTGTGATTTCAAATGTGCACTGCATTTTACCACTGCTACTTCTCCTGGTAACTGGATGGCATGTAACAAATCTTGATTCTTTCACCATTTTTCACTGGTGATCCAGAAGAGGTCATAAAGCCTCTTTGTGACCACAGTTGTCCAAAGACATGCACTATTCCAAATCCGTACTGACTGTCAGTGTAAATGGTGACTTTCATTAATGCGGAAAGTTGGCAAGCTCTAGTAAGGGCTACTAGTTCCACTACCTGTGCAGAATAAATTCCTTGAAGCCAAGATGCTCCTGGAACCCCCAGTTATTGTACATACAGCATATCCTGCTTTCAATATTCCTGCTACATCTCTTAAACATGAACCATCAACAAAGATAATCTGATCAGTTTCATCCAATCGAGTATCTTTGATATCAGGTCTTGGTTTAGTACAAAATTCAGTCACCTGAAGACAATCATGCTCTATATCTTCTACATTCTCAATTTCAACATTTTCACTGGGAAACAATGTTGCTGGATTTAATGTAGTGCACCTTTTTAATTGCACGTTAGGTGATCCCAAAATTACTGTCTCATATCTCGTAAGCCTAGCACCAGTCATGTGCTGTGTTCTGGAACGTGTCCGAAGGATTTCAATTGAGTGAGGGACCATGACTGTTACAGGATGTCCCATCACTATTCCTTCACTTTGATTAAGGCTTATACCAACTGCTGCTACAGCACGCAAGCATCCTGGTAAGGCTGCTGCGACTGGATCCAAAGTAGCTGAGAAATATGCTACTGGTCTGTTTACGCCACCATGGGCTTGAGTCAAGACAGACAAGGAACATGCATCACGTTCATGACAAAACAATGTAAAAGGCTTTGAGTAATCAGTCATACCTAAAGCTGGAGCTCTGCACATGCATTCCTTTAATTCAATGAAGGCATCCACTTCATCTTTCTTCAACATTATTTCATCTTGCACATCTTTCTGGGTCAGTTTCAGTATTGGTTTGGCTAGAGTTGAGAAATTGGGAATCCATTGGCGACAGTAGCTCACATTCCCAAAAACTTTCTGAGCTCTTTTCTTGATTTGGGTGGACTCATTTGAAGTACAGTCGTTATTCTTTCTTTCATTATTCTTCTCGACCCTTTTTCTATTTGGTGACCCAAATATTTCACTTACTTTTGGCAGTATTGCAATTTCGAAGGAGACACTTTGTGTCCGTTCCTTCCCAAATGATTCAGTAGGGCAATAGTGTCAACTGTACAGTCATTTTCTGTTTTGGATGAAATCAGTAAATAGTCAATATATTGTACTAAGGTTGATTCAAAAGGTAATTCCAATGATTCCAAATTTTTCTTCAGAATATGACTGAAAATAGATGGTGACTCCGAAAACCCTTGAGGAATTAGACACCAACAGTAGACTCTGTCTAAAAATTTGAAACAAAAGAGAAATTGTCTGTCCTCATGAAGAGGCACGGAAAAGAATGCTTGTGACAAATCAATGACTGTGAACCACTCTGCATCACAGGGAATTTGAAACATTATTACAGCTGGATTTGGTACTACCGGACAACATTTGACTATTATGTCATTTATTTTTCTCAATTCTTGAACAATTCGGACTTTTCCACTTGGCTTTATCAGTCCCATGATTGGTGAATTACATGGACTACTCAGTACTTCTCTCAGTACTCCCTGTTTCACAAATTCGTCAATGAGTTGGGCGACCTTCATAAGGGTATCTTGTGGCATATGGTATTGTGGAGTCTGAGGAAAGTTTACATTAGGTTTTATAGTCACTTTCACTGCTTCTGCTCCTTTTATTAATCCTACTTCTTTCCCTGTCATATCCCACACTTCTTTTCCAACAGTTTCTTGTTAATCAGCTGGAATATCTGCTTCAGTGAGCATAGGATAAAGAGTAATCAGGGGATACTCTTCATCAACAGTATCCATTTCTTCTTCTTCTGTACTGTCCTCTTCTTCCTCATCACTGTTTGTCTGTATTTTAATTCCATTATGTGAGCACATAATCGAGCATCCTAGTTTTCATAATAGATCTCTTCCTAATAAGGATATTGGGCTTGAGTCACATACCACAAATTTATGTAACCCTTGAAAGTTACCAATTTCGACTTGTACCGGATCTGTAATTGGGTATGTCAGATACTGATTTGCTACTCCCACTACTTGAACTGTCCTCCCTGAAAGTGGCAAATTTGGTACTTCAATACTTCTAACTCTGGAGCGTGTTGCTCCTGTGTCAACCAAAAATGAAACTCTGTGACCTATAACTCTTCCTTCCACATAGGGTCCCTTTTGATCAACTTCCAAAGATGCTGCAAGCATACAATTTCCCTCCTCATCTGAACTTTCACTCTCCCATTCAATGTTTATTCCATTCTCACTGTGTAACAGGAATTGGTGTACTGTGTTACTTTGATTCATTCCTTGACCTGTGACCTGTTGAAGAAGCGTTACTTGTTGCTGATTCATTGGTGCTAAAGGTACTTGCATTTGCTGATTAGGTACCATAGGAAACTGCTGTTGCATCGGCTGTGATTGTACCATTTGTACACAGGGCATTTGCACCTGCTGTTGTTGATTGGGTTGTAGACCCTGCATCTGATTTACATTATTTTGGAAATGTGGGTTTGGACCTCTCAATTTTGGTCCTCTCATATTCTGAAATGTATTGACATCATTGTTTTGCTAACCTACACCTTCCTGCACCAACATTGGGCACTCCCATTTCCAATCTCCGACGATTCCGCACGTGTGACATGGCATTACTTTCTTCATTGCCTGTATACCATTTGGAATCACAACAGCATTTAAATCAGGACCATTATTTACAAAGCCTCCTCGGCCTCTGCCTCTCATCTGTGGCTGAAACATAACATTTCCCTGCTGTTGCTGCTGCGGCAATTGTTGTTGAAAACCTTGCAAACCTGTCTGAGCTGCTCTAATCTGCATCACCATCACTTTTTCTTTCAACTTTTTCTGCTTTGTTTCAATCTCATCACTGCAGTATTTTGCATAGTTCAACACTTCATCAATCGACTTTGACTGCCAACAATTCAAATGCATTTTAATCATCTGGCTAATTTCGGGTCTCAATCCCTCCACAAATCTGAATACAAAATGGAGCATGTCTTTCGCCTCAATTGTTTCCGTGCCACTATCATTTTTAAATGCTTTCAACAATCTCTCATAGTATGCATGTATCGACTCTTTAACTTCCTGTGCTGTTCTGTCAATTGTCTGCCAATCTACATTTTTCGACGCAACTTTTGCTTTCAAATACTCAATCACCTTATGGTATATTTTCATTACCTCAGGCGATGGTGCACCTGTGTCCTTATCTCTTACCGGTTCTTTTGTCAGCCAATCTATAGCCCTTTTACATTCTTCCCACAAATCTGCCGGAACTACAATGTCAAATAAAGTATTCAAGTCTTCCCAAAGACACTTTGCAAATTTCACGAATCTATCTGTTTGTTGATACCATTCAATCGGTTTCTCTCTTAACCTGGGGTAATCATCCGTAAAAGATTGAATATCACACCTGTGCCATGGTACATGAATACATTTTCCTCCTGCTGTTTCTCTCATTGGTAACATGGTTATAAGGTCATCATTCTGTTGTGTTCTAACATTTTGATCTGGGGTACTTTCTTTCTTCTTATCCTTTTTAACCCATCTGCTTTCCCACTTGTCTAAGCATCTCCAAACCTGCGCGCTTTGTAGTATTTCTTTAAGGTGCGTTTTCATTCCTGCAGATCTCATGTGTTCAAAGTCTTTTGCCTCAAAGTCTAGCCTGTAACTTCTGCTCAAGTGCTTGGTTTTATTTATGTCTATTTTATGTCTTTCTGCAATTTCTTGTAACCTCTTATGTACGCTGCTTACTTCTCTTGTAATTCTAGGGCAAATGTATCTCAGCTCTTCTTCTGTGTATGATTTTAACCTGTTCAGACCCATCGTTCCATCTACGAGTTCACCTGCTTCCATGCCCAATCTTATTTGATTCAAATATTCTTCTCCTTTTCCCTTGGGTGTACTCTGTGGGGTATTCAGACTGTTCAACCATTGTGTTAACTCTTGTGCATTTAGTCCCATTAATGTAGCATCTACATCCACTGCTACTGATGGTTTCTGTAATGTTTCTGTTCTTGAAATTTGCGGTACTAACCGTGGTGGATTTGACCTTACCACAGTCGCTGGAACACAAATTGGAATCAGACTAAATTCCAACAAAGACCCAGATCTGTTTGAGAGTGTTCCCACGGGAGTCATTTCTTGGGTATTTTCTACATATCCTCTTCCTGTCTCATTCTGTGTCATTACACCATGATCGCATACACCTGGCTTTGCTTGTGCATATAATGGTATTGGCGGACCTACAGTGATAGGCAAAGATATTGCATCCGGATTCTGTCTGTTGCCCAAATTCTGTGGCATGTTAATTCCCATATTATGGTTCATCATTGCTGACATGTCTAACTGTGTTTCTACTGTTTGAATGTACCTTTCCATTTCTTGTGTCTGCCTTTGACGCATCAAAATTGGAGTTGGTTCAGTTTGAATCAATGTCAGTCTTTGGTAATTCTGTCCTTTCTGCACCATTAAATTAGAAGTTATTTCCAAATTATGCTCATCATAATAGCGTCTTTGGACCTGTGGCTGATAATTATTAACAGGTTCCAGTTTAGTTACGTCAGGATATATTCTCTGAACTTGTGGTATTTCCTGTGTAAAAGGCATATTAGGACTACTCTGCATCTGTATTTTTCTCAATTTCGGTGTTACAATACCCTGTATTGGTTCTGGAGAGGCAGTACTAGTGCTTGGGCCATTTTCATTTTCCACGTATGGTGGTGGACGGTCATTTAGCAATTGCATAATGAATTCCTCATCATCTAATTCGTCTGACCTTTTCGAGGTTCTCTTGTTTTCTCTATCTTTGAACTGACTGACCCCTGTTTGTTTTATGGGTAGCTTTCTTTCCCTCCATCTCTACTTCTTCAGTAATTGCTGGAAACAATTTAATTCCCTGCAAAATATCTGATCTCCAAACCTTTTGAGCACTATCCCATCTAGCATCCGCTAGTGTCTTTTCTACTCTTCTCACTCTTGTCTCAAATTTCTTTTGTAGTTGCTTTCTAGCTATTTGTTCCCAAATTGCTAATGTTTCAAACTGTGCTGGTCTTGGAGGTATTTTCATGTCATATAGGGCAAATCTTAAATTCTCCAAAACTCTCAGATTAAACGTCCCATGAATAGGAAACGCTACACTTCCATGCTTCTCTGTTAATTTACAACATTGTTTTAACCAAAGACATGGTGCGACACCCTTTTCTTCAATTACGATGTAAGCTGGTGTACCCTCGGGCGGTGTTTCTTCTCCTACATTTGCTTTAATATATACATCTCCCCTCAAGGCACTCTTAAATGCTTTGAAGAATTTCATCTTTCCGTCTTTTATTTTCTCAAAAATGTAATCAATAAGTGACTTTAATTCCCAGAATATTCTTCGCTTGCCTTTCCCCACCAATTGCACTTCACAGACTGCGTCCAATCCGTGCACGACCCTTCTCACCAACCAACCTATCCCAGCGTGGCTCCAGTGACGTCACACTCACACACTGCAGCTGACAAAGTCTTGCGGCTTGTCCTCCTTCATTCAGCTTCACTCAAAACTATTTTCTGCAATATATCGCGAGCACTAATTAAAAGAAGAAAACAAATCTGTCGGTTTACTACAGGAAAAAGGTAATACAATCGCTTCAGAAACCTTAGGGATTTTTCACTAGCCTCAGCAGTTATTCCATCTTTCTCGGTTTCCCACTTTCGCAAGCAAAATTTGACCTGCAAACTTTACTCTCAACTAATCAATGAACTATTCTAGTGCACCTTAGAATTCGAATTACTTTTTTTATTCCTCAAATTCGTACTGACTCGTTGACCACGCCCGATCAAGCTATTAAACCGAACAAATTACAACATCAATCAAGTGTCTCATACACTTTTCAACATACTCCGGAGTCTCTTGACCTCGCAGGGCCCGTTTCAACATCAACAACCACATGGACAATTTTTCTGCACAAAGCGCTACACACATATGAAGTTCGACGACTTCTCTACTTTCACACTTTGGAGTACCACTCCTCTAAAATTTTAATTGGAGTTCGTAACCCCCTAAAAATCCTCACAAACTTCACATTTGTCTGCGGCATAAGCTTTGCAAGCGCGAAACCCTAACCTCATTCATACTGTCACTAGAAACGCCGAGAACATCCTCACACCTCCATTTCCTCCATTCGCAAGCTCCGAGATTCCAAGAAAGTCATTGGGGATTTAGGGCATCATCATTTCTCCAACTTGTTTTATTAAAAAAATTCTAACTTGGATCCGACTATTTTTCGGATGGGGTCCCAAAGGGCCAAACCATCCTCTGCTACCATCTACTGATAGCGCATCCAGTCCTTGTAGATTACTTATACTTGGACACGCCGGAGGTCAGTGAACCTTTTGACCGGGTTGAGTTCTCCTCATCCGAAGAAATCGTCAGATCCCTCAAATCAGTAATCAATAATCATTTATAATCAATAACTAATACTCAATTAGTAATCAAACAACAAATTAGGTCAATAGAAAACAGTAATTTGACACACGATGACCTTTCAGTCATGAATAACCACACCTGTTTATTAAACGTTAATGAGTTTATTTCCCTATATTAACAAAGCTAATATGATGTAAGTACGTCTTAAAATCAAATGATACACATATATGAACATTACTGGCTGTCCATAACGGCGGAAGAAACGCAATCTATGTAAAACTTGGATTATAATACACTCAGATATAGCAGTGCAAATCACTAATAAAAGCAACTGAGATTGACTAATGGCATACATTGATCAGCATAACAAGATTTCAATTCAGCACGGTGTATTAGATGAATACCTCAACTAACCTCTGATTAACATTGGCATGTGGGGCTTCATGCAAAATGAATTTAGTCAACATAAATTTAGAAAACTTCTAGCTTGGGCTCTGTCAAAATAAGCAGTTGGTACTAAGAAGGAAAATACAATGAATAATACATTTATCTTTTCATAATTACCAAATACAATCAGCATTCAAGATAAGTCTTCGTCCTTCAGGTACCAGTTCGATCAGCATGGGGCTTCTCCAAAGGAGGCAAAGTTAAGTCAAGTTTTCCTTGCAGCAGCAAGGAAAAAGGGGGGGGGCAAAAGTTATCGTATGGGCAAGAAAGGGTAAAGTTTTAAGTTAAAGTATCTAGGGTGCTAGGGTGAGAATTCTTTAAAGTCTCTCTCTCCTTGGGGTAGAGAAAAAGCATCAAAGTGTCATCAAAGTAAAAGTGGCAATGCATAAAATGGCGTCAAAATGGTGTGTCTTCAAAATGGTTTCAAAATGGCGTGTCTTCTCTTCGTCCTGTGGGATTTAAGTAAGAAAAGTTCCAAATTCTTCAGGTTCTTCCATTGGAGGGTCCATGGGGTGATTTCTTTTTGACCAATGAATAGTGTCTTTTCTCTTAATACTCATCTACGTGTAAGGTGTCCTTGGAGTTTTGGAACATAACTAGCAACAATGTTGCCAATTAATTCTGCATCAGTGTCTTCATTGTCTGCACCTGCAGAAACTGACCTTGAGCTTCAAAGGGGATGAAAGTTGCCTAGCACGCAACTTTGAGATAAGTGTATTAGTCATTCTACTGGAAAAATACAGCTTTTAAAGATTCAAACACGTCTTTGTTAATACAAGTGAAAACTACGCAGTTAAAATTGAGACCAGGCAACTAGGCCAAAGCCTCTGCTAAATTTAAGCTAAGAATGTAACAGTTTCAATGAGAAAATCATAAAGTATAACTTTAAATATGATATATTAGTACAGTTTTGTCGATTTTCATGATTAATTAAGCTAGTTTAAACTAATGGTGACCTACTTCATGGGCACATTTCTCTACACATTTTATTTTTCTTTGCTAAAACACATTGCATATACGTTTTGTTGCATGATATATAAATGTTTGTTAGTCTTTCTTTTTCCGCTTCATCAAGTGCACTTCCCAAGTTATCAACCACCTTAACGTGTATGAAATACTAAAGAGGGTTTGAGTTTGACACATATCCTGCTAGAACTAAAAAAAATAATCATGGACAGGTTTAGATAAGTGATGAAAGCAGATGTTCTCCAAAAGATATGAAGTTGGAACGGTGTGACTGTTGGAGCAAACTATTCCACAAAAAAATGTACCAACGTCTGCTAGCAGCTACCTAAAGACCAACAGGAAAGGAACAACATTAAGCAAAGATTTAGGGGTGATGAGGGAAACTTCATGACAAGGAACCTGAAAATGTAATGCTATGTGCGACACAATTCTATGTCAACGCATATAGGGGGTCATTACGACCTCGGCGGTCTTTTGAAAAGACCGCCAAGGCCACGGGAGACAGAATACCGCCATTGCCGGCGGTATTCCTGTCTCCCTATTATGACATTTCCGCTGGGCCAGCGGACGGTAACAGTGTTACCGTCCGCTGGCCCAGCGGAAATGTCACATCAACATTGCAGCCGGCTCATAATAGAGCAGGCGGCAATGCTGATGTGCAGCGGGTGCAGCAGCACCCATCGCGCATTTCACTGCCCGAAATTCAGGCAGTGAAATGCGTGACGGGGCTATGCCTGGGGGCCCCTGCACTGCCCATGCCAAGTGCATGGGCAGTGCAGGGGCCCCCAGGGGCACCCCAAGTCCCCTTACCGCCGGCCTTTCAATGGCGGTGTGAACCGCCACGGACAGGCCGTCGGTCGGGGACTCATAATCCCCAGGGCAGCGGTGCTTGTACCGCTGCCCTGGGGATTATGACCGCCAGGCGGAATACTGGCGGGAAAATGGAGGGGCCGGCGGTATGGCCGTGGCAATTCCGCCACGGTCATAATTGCTGGCGGAACACGCCAGCCTGTTGGCGGTGTTACCGCCAACATATCCCCGGCCGCCAGGGTCGTAATGACCCCCATAGAGTTTTTTGTTAACGTTTTCAGACCCCACAAGCTTAGCAATATGTACATTACTGTTATGGATACAAGTAGCTGGGGAGATTATATGGATTGGAAACATACCCACTATCGGAAACATATCCACTATGGCTTCAGTCAATTGTATAAAAGTACTGGATCACAATGTATGCACCATACTAAAACTGATAAAGCACAGCCACGAAAACGAAACCAGAATAAGTACAGGAGAAAAACGAGCACTAGAGGACTCCAGGTTGCCATGGAAAGCACATTTCCAGTCCTGTGTTTTCTTTTAATAATCCAGGGTCTTTTGGTGTTCATGGTACCGATTCCTCTCAATTGAACTATTTGAAGAGGAGATAAGTGCGAGCTGATTAAGGCATTCTGAACTCAACTATGGTGCTGCCAATGACATGGGCTCATATTGTAACTGCCAGCAGACCACAAATTGGCCTGGCTCCCTATTATCAAGTCTAGTCCTGGGGCGAGTAAAACTTATCCTGCTGAGCAACTTAAGCAACTACTTAGACTGGGAAAAGCCAATTTGAAAGAGGACTCAGCTTTGGACCACTGTGCATCAGGCAAAAGTAACAGACAAGTGTAATAGGCCTGACCGCCATTAAATGATATTCTTGATACATTCACTCTTGAACATCTTGTAAATAAATGTTCACACATAACCACTTGCATTTGCATCAACGTGTAAGAAACGTCTTAGTCACAGGTCTATTTAGACCTGTAAATGCTGAAATTGGTACAAGCAGAGTCGTGACAGTTGAAGCTGAAGCACTTGTTAAAAAAGTGCTAATTAAATACAGTAATCAATGGTTATAAAAATGTGGAAAATAGCTGACCAAAATGTTTGAAAATGTAAATCCTAATTTGTTTGTACATAGGTAAACATTGGGTTACAATACAAACTTTAACATCAACACTGGGGTGATTTTGCACTCCTTAGCATCTCGGGGTTTGCTTCAATATGCTTTGAAATCTAAACTGTGGAATCTTAACGGTGAAAAAAGGAAATATAAAAAAGAATATAGTTTGAAAAAACGTCCTACTATTAAACTTAAGGAAAAAAAGAACGAAGATGAACTTGTGAGCATCAGAGACAGGTATCGTTTGTGACTAGGGCAATATAATCCGTCACTGGAGTTAGCATCCGATTTGACTTCTTTCCTGCATGTCTCCCTAGATTCCCCGCTGTCATGATAATGTCACCAAGAGATACGATGAACAACCGCCTTTGTTGCACCACCTTTAAAATCCCAGGTCATACACTAATCAATTTGTACGTGCGCAACCCTGAAGAAAGCGTTTAATGCACACTGCAGCATCCTTTAGATCTCTCTTCACCTTCAGTGTAACAAGCAGCCAGCCTCACTCATATCTGATCAATTTGCACAGAGGTACTGGATCCCAACAATGCTTTCCACACTTCAGCTTCCAAGGAATGAAAATTAGACCTTCGGAAAAGGAACCTGACAGACGCCCTGTAGGACTGAATGAGGAAATGTACCAACAGGATAATGTTCTCAAATACCTCAAGTGAGACTCTGCCATACTATTAATAGAAAAGGCAAATAGTGTTTGCACAGCTCAAACAGTCACATCAAAACCAGAGTAGAAAATGATCTCTGTTCCCTGTATAAAGACTGCTTGTGAAAAAACGTATATTGCTGCCCATCCTATATTGTATTGTAATAGTATTTATATAGACTTACTACCCCGATGAGGCGTCGAAGAGCTTTTCGGCGAGTTGCACGCTACTCCGGAACCCAAAAGGAATTAGTGGTGGATTAGTATAGGGAAATATGAGTACAGTTTTAGTATTATTATGAGTTAATTTGAGCCGCGGATATGTGAGATTGTTAGTTAGATTGAGTGGAGTAATGGAGGGGTAGAGGAGGGAAGAATCCAGAAGTGTTAATTGGGAGTTTATGGCAACAGGATTTAGGCTTGGGATGAGTAAAGGGAGGATGGAGGATGGAAGAGTCTGTGTAAATGGTTAGGGAAATCATAGTAGCAGGGTGAGATAAATGAGGGAGAACATAGTAGGGTTTTTTTGGGATATCATGGTAGTAAAGTGAGGTTTGGGTGAGTTAGATGTGGAAGAGGAGAGAAGAGCTTAGGCAGAGTTATTTAGGAGATAAAAGCAGTAGAATGGATTTGGGATGAGTCAGAGTGGGAATGGAGGATAGATTGATAGAGACATGACACATGGTGATGGGTAAACAAGTGTGATATAAGATGAGAGCAGGGATTCATAAGTATCTAGTATAATAACTTAACTAGGAGTTATGCAATGACCTATGAACATGTTAAGCATAGAATAACATACACACATATATATTTATACACACACACACACACACACACACATGAATACACACACATAAGCATATATATATACATATATATGTTATGTTATTATTATTATTTTTTTTAAACCCCGAGTAAATATACATTAAACAGGTTTAAAGAGTGTGTGTGTAGTTTATTGTTATGACATAATAGTGATACATATTTTCTAAATAACTATATATAACTAGAATATACACATAATCAGAAAAATACATTTATGAACATAGGCATATGCATTCCATAGCTTTTTGAATACGGTGGTTATGAAGGAAAGAGACAACTCTTGAGTAGTTTTCTGAAGACAAGATAATTATCTGTGGCTCTTATAGTTGGGAGTAATGAATTCCATAGTTTCGCTGCTTGAACCGAGAAGAATGTGCCACCTATAGTCTTTTTCTTGTATGGTGGTGTTCTAAGGCGGGGTGCAATCTTGAGCGGAGGTTTCTTTGTTGAATGTATTTGGTTTTATTGTTTCTGATAAAAAGCGGTCCTGTTCCATATATAGCTTTGTGGGTGATAAAAAGCAGCTTGAAGGTGCATCTTCTGGCAACGGGTAACCAGTGTAGTGCTCTCAAGGCAGGGGAGATGTGGGCTTGTGGCTTTACATGTAATAGTAGCCTGGCTGTGGAGTTCTGAATACGTTGTAGTTTTTTCATAATATATGGCAAAGTAGAACTTGTATGAACTTTCCAAAGTACATTTCCTGGGTTTTCTTGAAATTGTCTGTCAAATGGTTCCTTTGTCCATATTTTTTTCTGGTGTCTAAAATGCATTGTAAGCTCACCTTCCCTGAGCTAGGTGTCAGACTGTCCTCTGTGTCACCTAGCCCATAAATCCTGGTCCTTCTAATTTTGCTGGATTATTGTAAACTGCCATTAATGATACTTGTATATCACTAATTAATAGCAAAATGGGCTGAAGCCACAATAAAAACATTGTTAATAATGCTGTTTGCCATATACCTTAGCATTTCCCAGTTAAAAGTGTTTAGATCCCTCAAAATGGTGACAAGTCAGGTGTGGCACCCAATCCAGAATTTCCTTCAATCAGAGTTGTCTTTCGGTTGTATCAGGTTGTTAAAAAAATGACAAACATTGGAGCTTCTTGGCACTTGCAGCAAAAGCTCAACAAAATAAGTGATCATAAGGTGGCTAGTCTTGTTAACTGGAGCGATTTCAAGTTAGCCTGCAAAAGGAGGGGTGGGAGAGGGGACATTTCACATTCCAAAGATTTGGGCTTTGTACTTAGATAGCTTCTCCATCATTCCTCACCAAGCAAAAAGGAAGGACCTGACGTAGTTAGACAAGGAAGCATTTTTGTGAGCAACGTGAACCCATAGAAACAGGATGAAGTATGAACAGAAGTGTGGAGGTCAAATTAAAGCCGGGGTCACATTTAAATGCCAGCTTGTATACCGTGAGAAAGAAACAACCTGTGAAAATAATACAGTTCTAGCAGATTAAAGGCAGAAGAATAAAAGTTATACTACATCCTCAATCACATTAGCTCCATTTTTGGTAGATTGTAATTTCTAACTAATGAGGTTCCATCCACACCCTACCTTTTTGAATTCATTTTCAGAAACTGCCAGTAGTTAATTCCAATCAACCATTAACATGGAGGATAATCTGAGTGTCTGTCACAAATATGTAATAAGGCAAAAGCTTGGATCAATCTGGCCAGGAACTAAAACAGATCTTTAAAACGCTGTGTAAAATTGCCTCGTGGAACTCATCACAATTTGCTTTGCATCAAATTCATGCAATCTTTTGCACTCTTGTATTCAGAGTGCCTAGGGATTTGGTCAGATGTTAAGGAAATATTCCTGATGGCAATCGCAAGGGTGGTGTGCTGTGTAGCTTTAGGACTCTCACAAAGCAGGATCAGTTCATGCTTGAGTTGGAATGAAGATCTTTGAGAACATGGCTCATGGTACCCTTCATTAGAGAAATAGAAAAAGGGAAAAGCTATATACGAGGTTCACCTGCCCATACATTTTAATACATTACCACCTGCATTCAAGATTTTTTGACTTAGTGTGAGAAGAATAGAGGCCCCAAAATCTAATAAGGCCTCTGCAAATTAAAATCAAGGCCTGGGAATTAGAATCCAAAAACCAGATTAGGAGTGCAGGGCCTTCTAGGAGCCTGTGGCATCTTGTCTTGTTTCATTCAGCGTTTAACTCTTCTCTACACTCCACTTACAGGCCACTCTTCTCACCCCTGCTTGCCTTGTGCGCACTGTCTCCTGCCGGGGTCCCTCCGGGTGCACTGACTCTACAGGTTTGGACCCGCAGTCACCAGACCCAAACCCTTGGCGCTTTGATCCTAACCAGAGTCAGATCTTCTGTCTTCTTAACTGGTTCCCTGCATTCCTCCCCTTTTCTTTTTAACTTCCCCCCTTCCTTCTCCATAGCCTAGCTCTCTTATCTCCCTCTCTTTCTCCCCTTCCTTTCATACCTTATTTCACACTCCCTCTACTTCACCCTACTCTAACTTCCTACAGCCACTATTGGTGGGCACCCAGCGTTCCTCATCCCCACCGCTGGCCTGGACTTACGAGAGTCCTGTCTCTTATCCCGGCTAACAGCCCTGCCCCCCTCTTTGACCGCCTCCCCTCCTCCACCCCACTCAGTACCTCTTCTTCACTGGCTTTCAAATTTCCCCGTCTGCCTGTCACACATCCTCAGTGCTGTCATGGTTGGCCAAGCCTCTATTTTCTCCCGCCCACTCCATGTCATGTCCTGGAACGTCAACGCCTGACCCACTATGTGAAACGAAAAAAGGTGCTCTCCTATCTTCAGTCAAAAAGGGCTGAAGTGGCTCTCCTACAGGAGACACATCTTGATGATGTTGTTAGTTAAATGAAGATCGGGGCTTCCCACTCTGTGTAGGCTCAGTTTATGTGCCCACAGGCTCCAAACGCTTGTACTTTCTGCAAACCAAATGCCTCATTACTGGGATTGGGGCCTCCTCTTACTTCACAGGGGGTGATTTGAACCCAGCCCGGGACGCAGTGCTCAACAGGACCAGTCCCATAGATGTCAACAACAATCAGGGTAGGGCAATACTGACAGACGTGACCTCTGACCACGGATTGGTGGACTATTGGAGACTGGTACACCCGGCAGATAGAGAACACATTGTTCTCTTGTCGGTACACGGTACTCAGTCGTGACTAGACTACTTCCTCATGACGCAAAACACAGTGGCACGGGTCCGAGACTCTCGGATACTGGAGTGGGCCATCTCAGATCACTCTCCAATCTTGTTGTCTGTCGACACAGGCCCTGCTTTCCCTGGACGAAAGCCCTGGTGCTTCACCATTCATCGCTATTGTACCCCCCAGGGTAAAGCACAACTATGGGCACATGTTTCCACTTCTATGCAGAACAATAGGGACACAGTTTCATCACAGAGGGTGCTTTGGGCTGCTGCAAAGGCGACCCTTTAAGGGCAAATGATGCACAATGCAGCAATGGCCGAAAAACAAAAGATGGCTCGCCAAACACAACTGGAAGGCAACATTGCACATCTCACCTAATTGTACACACCTGAACTCTCACTACCAGTATGCCAGCACCTGGAGCAAGCCCATGTGGCTCTCAACGACCTGTACACTTCACAGGCCAAATATGCACTGCAATGAATGAAGGGACGCCACTACAAACAGGGGGAAAAGGCTGACAGTCTCTTAGCAGCTCAGCTCCGCCAGTGGGAAGCTGCACAGGCCATTCCCGCTATTTCTTCCTCAACCAGTAAGCTCCTCACTCGACCGCAGGATATTTGTAATGAGTTCACATCATTCTACTAATGCTTTTGCACCCCCGAAACCATGGCTAGCCCTACTCAAATGGAGGCCTTTCTGGAGGATGTTCCCCTCCCCCGTCTATAGGGTGAGGGTCAAGCCCTGCTAGCTGGAGAGATCAGTAAGATTGAAATAGCACAGGCCATATCTAATCTCCCATAACATAAATCGACAGGGTAGGACAGCTTACCCACAGAATTTTACAAATGGGCTGGCAAGGAGGTAGTGTTAGGGTTTGTACACAGCAAAGAGCATGTCCCCTCTCACTGCACTAGTGGGTTCTGTAATAGCTCCCTTTTAAACTTACTATTAAAAGCCTTTCTTGTTATTTCACCTTCCCCCCCCTAGGCTTCTGTGTATGTTGTTTAATGTGCTGTTTTGTTTACACATTGGGCCTTGCTTTTACCAAGGCTTCTTTAAAACACTCCTCCCTAGGCCATGTGTTAATCCAACTCATTTGCATAATAACTGAAACTCTGCACACCTTTCAAGACCATGTGCAGCATGTGAGGACCACACCCAGCTCTTCAAACCACACCCAGCTCTGCACACCTTCCAAGAACATGTGCAGCATGTGAGGACCACACCCAGCCCTTCAAACCACACCCAGCTCTTTGAGCCACACCCAGCCCTGTCTATAAAAGGCATCCCCCGAGCCTCACCCAGTGCTTGTGCTCGTCTACCTCCAGCTTACCTGAGAACAGATCCCTCGGCGCTGGCACTCCTGCTCTTTACAGACTTTCTTTGACTTCAATGGGCGCAGCTGCTGGCTCTTCCTTCTTCCGGTTTCCGGTTCCTCCTTACCTCAGCCTCTCTCCTACGAGTAACCTGCAAAAGAGAAAGAAGACAAGGTTAGACTGATCAGTATCTCTTGCCAGCAACAAGTAAGTGCAAAACTTTTTATTACCTGAGGAAGCTTTGACGGCAATTTCTGGATTCGTGTATAGACAGTTTGAGGCGAAGTGCCTTCCACGAGCATTGTGATTCAGGCTCTTTGTTGCAGGAGTATTTTGCGGAACTTTGTGAAGCGGACATTGTTTTTTTTTTTATGGAACTTTTGGGAATCGAACAGTGAAAACCATTGACAGCAAGGCAAACAGTAAATCAAGGACTTGCACAAATTACATGCTGTATTTTGATGTAAAAGTACAGTATTTGTTTTATAAAAGATTCTGGAAATATGGGAAAAGTGAGTCTACTATTGGGAATTTAGGCTTTAGTTATATTATGATGAATGTTTGATATTGGTAATTCTGATAACGGTATTTGTTTAATGTTTTAGAAGCTTTACAGTAATAGAAAACACATCCCAGAGCAGTAACACATTCCAAACCTGGAAACTAGAGACCAGGATCCAAGAGGTACTTTTAGAAGAGAATTTCTAATAAATAAAGGGATAGTCAGGAACCCATTTAGGAATAGGTTGCACTTATCTGTTCTTTGTTTATGTTTCATTAGGCACCAGTTTCTACAGAAGTCAGAAAGGGCCGCAGATTTGTGCAGCACTTCAACAGTGGAAACGCAAGAACGGTGTTGTCTTTTTATTTTTTATTTTATCCACTTCCCCCCTTCCCTTGAGCTTCTGTTCTTAGTGCACTGTTTTAAAAACTAGTGTGCTGGAACAAGCAGTTTCAGGGTGGGGTCGGATTGTCTTCCACCTCCATCAGAACTGAACAAGAACTTAGGTGAGCTGGGCTTTGACAGGTAGTCAACTCCTTTTAAGAAGCCCTCCGAGAGGCCAGCCGAGAGGGATCGCTGGGCTCTATCCCAAATAGGGCAGTGATTGTGGTTCTTCCCAAGCCTGGGCGGGATCCCCTCCTCTGGCAGCTATCTCCCTTTTAAACGGAGATGTCAAAATCCTTGCCAGTGTCCTGGCGGCCTATTTATGCATGGTCATCACATCCTCAATACATTCGACACTAGTGGGATTTGTCCCGGGACGCATCTCCGGAAACCATCTTCATTCCCCCTCATGCCCTGTGGGAAGCCATGGATATGCCAGATGAAGCCTTAGCCTTGTCCCTTGACACTGAAAAGGCATTTGACCATATCGAATGGAGCTATTTGTTTGGGACACTGTGGAAATTTGGTCTGGGTAATCAATTTATAACCAAGTAAGTTTGCTACACGATTGCCCCATGGTGCAGATTAACTGTGGCAGTTTCTTATCTGCCCTTTTTCCAATATGCAGAAGGACAAGACAAGGCTTTTAGATTATTTTTTTTGTTGGCCTTAGGAAAACTGCAGACCAGTGCTAAAGTGCATGTGCTCCTCCCCTAAACATGGTAACACCGGTGAATACACAACTGGCATATTAATTTCCTTGTAAGTCCCTTGTAATGTGGTATAACATGTACCCAAGGCTTGTAAATTAAATACTACTAGTAGGCCTGTAGCACTGATTGTGCTACCAACTAAAGTATCCCTTTAATCATGTCTACCACTGCAGAGCCTGTGTGTGCAGTTTACTGCTACTTCGACTTGGCACTTAAAACTTCCTGCGAAGCCTTAAACCCCCCTTTTATTACATGTAACCAACCCTTAAGGTAGGCCCCAGGCAGCCTTAATGGCAGGGTGATGTGTAAGTAAAAGGTAGGACATGCACTTTTAAGTTCTATAGGTACTGGAAGTGACAAACAGCCATGACAAACAGCCACATTTGTTTTCACTACTGTGAGGCTTACTCCTCTAATAAACTAGCATTGGGAATTCATTGATATACTTTCAAGCTGCAATTCCTGATTGGAAATGAGTAGCTGAGTCATGTTTCATATCTTTGGAATGGTAATGATATTTCCTCTTAAATAGTAAAGTTAGATTTATCATTACTATTTTAGAAAAGCCACTTTTAGAAAGTGGACTTTTCTCTGCTCTTACTACTCTGTGTGCCATGCAGCCTGTCTCCAATACACATCGGGGTGGGTGATAGCTGTACTTTGAGCATTCCCTCTAGACAGCCACAAACACAGGAAGGGTTGGTGTGACAGAGAATTCATTTGCATTTGTCTGCATTCTGATAGCTCTTCCTGGGCACGAAGAGGGAGAGGGAGCTGAGACTTTCACCGGAATAGGTAGTTCCTGTCCCCTCACAAAGGGCTGATTGCCCTCTACTGATAATCTGAAGCCAGGGATAGGAAGAAAAGACGTCTGTGCACGTTTTCAAGGAACCTTCTTTGAAGTCCCACGTCAAAGGCACAACTGGGTACAAGTACTGGACCTCTGACCCTACCAAATCACTACACTACTGAACCTGTGAAGAACTCTGCCAGGAGTAAGGACTGCTGTGTTAAAAGGATTGCCACTCTGCCGGACTGCTGCCCTGGAAGGACTGCGCCCTGCTTTGCTGAGCTGCCCTGCCACCTACTGATCTCTGCCCTGCTACGGACAAAGACTGAACCCATAACACGTGAGCCCTGAGTGACCCCATGGCCTTGCTGGCTTGCCCCCTGTTCAAACATCTCAGGGACATCAAAGACTTCCTTCAACCCTGCAAAAATATCAGGACTCTGCAGTCTTTGAGTCTTGCCCTTCCAAGTGGTGCCAATCCATTCATAGGCCCCTTAAAATGTGATTTCTGCTGTGCTGATCCATCAGACACCAAGTAGTGACACTGTTACCCCAATCAGAATCAACACATTTCAACCACAAGATTGGGGCCTACACATCACCTCCTCTGCTCCTCGCATTGAGCCTTTAAAATTGATGCTTCCTTCATCCAAGGTACTTTTTTTGGAGGACTTGCATGAGTCCTGTAGCTGGCCTGCCCTCCATTGTGGTCGGCCTGAACTTTGGACTTACCCAGGTCTAGTGCGACCTCAAATAACTTCTAAGCACTATTGACTTCTCAGCACTACTTTTTGATTCATTCTTTAAAAAATCATAACTCTGGTTCCACTTTTTGGATTTTCAACATTTTCGTCTTATTTTACTGATACAAATATTACCTATTCTTCCAAGCCTGTGCAGAATATTTTTGTGGTGTTTTAATTGTGTTACTGTGTGAGTGTGTTGCACAAATACTTTACACTTTTCCTCTTTAGATAAGCCTGACTGCTTTGTGCCAAGCTACCACAGGGTAAGCACATGTTAACTTCTAGTGTGTATCTATCTTACCCTGACTAGAGTGGTGGTTCCCGCTTGTACAGGGTGCATACTCTGACAACCTGAAACCCCTATTCGAACATTATCTAAACAGGATTTCCTTTGGTCGCATAGACAGGTTTTTGTGCCTTTCTGTACCCGTTATTAGGGACAGCAACACAAATGTTGAAGTGCTGGATGTCAAGATAGCTGTGGTGCACAATGAAAGACTTTGTAAGCCGCAGCTTGGTTGATGGCTATGTGTATTAAAGGTATCTGTATCATCTGCATATATAGGGCTTATTTAAAAGGGCTTTACATTGTTGCAGTGTAATTTGTTCTGACTCTGCGGCAGCACACAATCATCTCCATATTTCCAAAGCAATGCTAGAGGCCTCTGGCATCACTTTTTCTTCCCCAGTTTCATTTTTCAGTAGTGTTGGGTCTGCCTGCGTCAGACACCGATAATGACGTGCAAGGTTGGCATTCCCCCTTAAAAAAGTATTTGCAAGTTTTATCAAATAATGACGCTCACTTAGGAAAGATGCGCTGATTAGCGTCAAAATTTTAATGCCTGGTCAGACAAGGCGTTGAAATTATGCTATGGTACAGGACATAAGGAGAACACACACAAAACACTTTGACAACCAGGAGGACAACATGGATTTACTCCTAATACAGCTTGGGGCACACGAGAAGACCACTGCAACCCCACCATCCACATTCACCAACACCACCACTATCACCACAACCCTCACCACAGAAGCAGTGCAGAAGAAATTAGCACATCTACCACAAGCGGAAATCCCTGATTGCCCTCACGGAGGAAGAGGTCATCACCTTTTACTGGCAGCTCAGGGAGTCCATCATCTAACTGCTCCACCTCACTGCACCCAGACTGCAGTCTACAGTTAACAGGGTGACTAACATATATATCCACTGACCAAGCTCCTGACCATGCTACATATGCTTGTGTCAGGCTCTTTCCAGACCACTGTAGCACGAGTGGGAGGAGTATCACAGCCATCCCTGTCAGCATTCCTCTCCCCTGTGCTGGATGCCATCACCCACCTCACATCCCGCCACATCCTATTCCCTAACATCCAGCAACTGCATCAGGAAATAAAACAATGTTACTACACCATTGATGGATTTCCGCAATGTGCTGGGTTCATGGATTGCACACATGTGCAACTTGTTCCTCCTGCTGCAACTGAACACTTATACAGGAACAGGAAACACACCTACTCAATAAATGTACGGGCCATTTCTGACCATCGTGGATTGATCCTGAATGTGGTGGGCAAATACCAGGGCAGTGTCCATGATGCCTACATCGTCCGGCAGTCCACCATTAACCAGAGATTCCAGGATGGACAATATGGAAGTGGCCTGCTTGTAGGTAAGCAAACAGCAAGTACTTAGCAGAGACACATTTACAAACATATGGGGGATATAAAACACAGGTAACTGTCTGCCTGCACAGATAGGGACTGCAGGATGAGGCCTCTGACACATATATGCAAGATGCTCCAGTACACATGTGTATGCAAATACCCTGACATACAGGTGAAGACATTTCAACCCACTTTTGCACACGTTGCATGATGTAAAGGCACACATCCATACCGGGAAGCCAGGAAATCTGCCCAACATCTCTGAGTGCAAGGAAGATGTACCATGTACACTGCTTGGTGGGCACATGCAACACACATGGGCCATCAGCAGTGTCATGGCTCACACAACAGGGACTAGGGCCTCATGTACAAGGCCCTACCGGAACAATGCGCCACTGGAGCAACATTTTACTCATGCTCCAGTGGCACAGTGTGCCAGTCAATATTTACAGGGCCACGCAAAGCCACCTGTTGTGGCTTTTCATGGCCTTGTAAATATGTACACCTTTCACACACAACACTAGGTGAAAGGGGCATTCCATGGCTGTTGTTTCGGGTGTACCCATGCAACACCCATGGTAGCTGAATATATTTGATGCATTCCCAGAGTTACAAACCTAGGAATGCAGCAGAATCTTACGCCACTTCAAGGATGGCATAAGAGTGACACAACGGGGACAAATATCTTTACTCCTCTCTGCATCATCCTCCTACTCTGTGTGCTGCATTCTACAGCACAAATAGAAAGAGGCAAATTGTAGGAAAGTAGCCTCTTTCTAGCATGGTTAGGCCCACATTTGGCCTATTTGTGACTGGGTGCCAGTGTGTTTTTACTGTGTCACTGGGATCCTGCTAGCCAGGACCCCAGTGCTCATAGATAAAAACCTATATGTCAGTGTGTTTTGCCTGTCTCAGTGGGATCCTGCTAGCCAGAACCCCAGTGCTCACAGTTTGTGGCCTTGTATGTGTGCCTGTTTACTGCCTAACTGTGTCACTGAGGCTTTGCTTACCAGAAACTCAGTTTTTCTGCTATCTCTGCTTATAAATTTGTCACTGTAGGCCAGTGACTACATTTACCAATTTCAATTGGCGTACGGGACCCCCCTTATAAGTTACTAGTGTATGGTACCTAGTTACCCCGGGCATTGGGGTTCCAGGAGATCCATATGGGTTGCAGCATTTCTTCTGCCACCCATAGGGAGCTCAGACACACCCTTACACAGGACTACCACTGCAGCCTGCATGAAATAGTGCACACACTATTTCACAGCCATTTTCAATGCACTTCAGTAACTTATAAGTCACCTATATGTCTAACCTTCACTTGCTGAAGGTTAGGTGCAAAGTTACTAAGTGTGAGGGCACCCTTGCACTAGCAAAGGTGCCCCCACATAGTTCAGGGCCATTTCCCCATACTTTGTGAGTGCGGGGACGCCATTGCACATGTGCACTACATATAGGTCAATACCTATATGTAGCTTCACAATGGTAACTCGGAATATGGCCAAGTAACATGTCTAAGATCATGGAATTGTCTCCCCAGTCCAAATCTGGTATTGGGAGCCAATTCCATGCATCCTGGTGACTCCACCATGGACCCCCAGTGCTGCCAAACCAGCTCTCTGAGGCTTGCACTGCAGCTACAGCTGCTGCCACCTCACAGACAGGGTTCTGGCCTCCTGGGATCTGGGCAGCCCATTCCCAGGAAGGCAGAACAAAGCATTTCCTCTGAGAGCAGGGTGTTACACCCTCTCCCTTTGGAAAGAGGTGTTACAGACTAGGGAGGGGTAGCCTCTCCCAGCCTCTGGAAATGCTTTGAAGGGCACAGATGGTGCCCTCCTTGCGTAAACCAGTCTACACTGATTCAGGGACCCTTTCTCCCCTGCTTTGGCAGGAAACTGGACAAAGGAAAGGGAGGTGACCACTCCCATGTCCATCACCACCCCAGGGGTGGTGCCCAGAGCTCCTCCAGTGTGTCCCAGACTTCAGCCATCTTGCTTCGTAAGGTGTGGGGGCAGTCTGGAGGGCTCTGAGCGGCCAGTGCCAGCAGGTGGCATCAGAAACCCCTCCTGATAGGTCCATACCTGATAAGGTAGCCAATCCCCCTCTCAGGGCTATTTAGGGTCCCTCCTGTGGGTTCTATTCAGATTCTGCATGCAAGTTTCCTTCAGGGATCCTCTGCAACAACTCCAGACTCTTCTGACCTCACATCAACCGCAGCCTGCTCAAAGAAACACTGTAACTGCAACAAAGTATCTACAAGAGACACTTTTCTTCAGCAACCTCAGCTCCAAGTCAGCAACTGCAACAGTTTCCATGGTGTGCACGCTCTGGGGACTCCCTGTCTTCATCCTGCACCAGAAGAACCAAAGAAATCTCCCGTGGACTGACGGAAACACTCCCCTGTTCCAAGCAGGCACCTTCCAAGGTGACGACTGGTACCCTAGGACTCCTCTCACGGCAACGAGCATGCTCCTAGGGACACAGAGGGTGGACATCATTGACATAGCCTGCCCTGAGGGCCTGCTGACGCAATTTGGAGGAGGTAAGACCTTGCCTTCTCCGAGAACGATGGTACCCCTGTATATTGTGTCTTCTTCACCTCCTGAGGCCTCTGTGCACTCTTTGCAAAATTCCTTTGTGCACAGCCTGGCCCAGGTCCCCAGCACTCCACCTTGCGATGCACATCTCGCTGAGTTGTTCTCCAGAGGCGTGGGACCTTCTTTTGTTGTGCTGCATCAACCACATTATGCACCTCATTTGAACCCAGATCCTGCGGCTTCTGGAGGTGCTGGCTGGCATCCTGAGGACTCTCTAAAGTGCTGAGAGCCCCCTCTTCCCCCTCTCATAGAGTTGAGGCCCCCAGGTCCCTCCTGGGTCCATTTTGATGAAAAATGCATTTTTGCTGTAGCCAAGGCATGTTGGCGCCTTCCAACACGAAATCTCATCTGCAACAATCTTCACGCCATGGGACATCTTTTGCATCATGCAGGAACCCTCTGGCATCTTTCTAGGGTGCATTTCTGCAGTCTTCTACTAGCCAGGGACTCTTCTTTTGCACCCTCTTCTGGGTTGGCAGGGGCTCCAACCTTCCTGGAACTTCTGTCGACTTCTGGACTTGGTCCCCTTCCTTTGCGGGTCTTTAGGTCCAATAATCCAGCAGTTTTTCTTTGCAGACTTGGTTGGCTGCTGCAAAATCCCCAAAACGAGGTGTAGTGTGTCCTAAGGAAACTTGCAGTACCTTACTCCTTCTTTTCTGGGCTCTGGGGTGGGGTAATTTGCTTACGTTTACTGTATTCCTACTCTCCCAGTGATTCTACACACACTACACTTGTCTAGTGGGTAATTCATGATTCACATTCCACTTTTTTAGTATATGGTTTGTGTTGCTCCTAGACCTATTTTCTCCCATTGCATTCTATAGGATTTCCTACTGTTTGCATTGTTCTATGACTATTTACGTGTCTAATTTTGGGTGTCTAGTGTATATATTGTATATAATACTTACCTTCAGAAGGAGTATTGTCTCTAAGATATTTTTGGTACTGTGTCACCAAAATAAATACCTTTATTTGTGGTAACACTGCATATTGTATTTACTTGTGTATAAGTACTGTGTAACTATAAGTGGTATTGCATGAGCTTTGCATGTCTCCTAGTTCAGCATAAGCTGCTCCGCTAAAACTACCTCTATCAGCCTAAGCTGTTAGAACACTACTACATTCACATACAAGGGATAACTGGACCTAGTGTAAGATGTAAGTACCCAAGGCACCCACTACAAACCAGGCCAGCCTCCTACACAAATATCTCGTAAGATTGTTTTTGGGAAGGAAGGTGTCCCTTCTTACTCAAAAATGGTCATCTCCACAATGCAGGCACCCATGCACCATAGTGCAAGGCTTCCAGCGTTGGTGGTAGGCAGATATTTGTGTGCCACTGCAGGGGGAGAGGACAGAAAGGAGCCATATCTTATTGAAACAGTGCATTTATTCCTTTCCCCGTTGATGCATGGCAGCACAGCAAGGTACTTGATCGGCCGTCCTGTGCCATGTGCCCCATAAATGAGGCCCTAGGTGCTAGATGAGAACCATGGTCCATGGGCAGATGAAATGTAGCTGTACAAATGTGTAATGGTAGATAAAATAACTTCCATCTTACATGTGTGAAGTGTAATGCTACAAACAGACATGACTCACCATGCTTCTGAGGCACCAGCCTTGGCTGGAAGGTGCTCCCACATACACAAATTCTATCCTGAAAGCAAAGAACACCTATCACCCCTGATGTAAGTGTCAACATTTGCTTGCTAGCCAACTTATGTGTAAGTCCAGTTGAATGGCCCCTAAATCTGCAGGTGGCACCGAGTGTTGTGTACCAGGTCCCCATCTTAGAGACATAGCATAGTGCAGGAGGTTGTGTATCTGGACTGGAGATGACCAGCAACAAATTGGCAGGATACATGTGTTGTGTGCACAAATTGGGCACAATGCCCTCACACATGTGCACAATGTACCCTCACCGTGACATGCAATCATGGATTAGGAAATGGCAGTTGTCACATCATGTAGCTTAGTTGCGATTTGTGAGTGCATACTGTGTGGATGGTATCTTGTAGACTGCTGTTGGAAAATGGGTTATTGGTAAGGGCAGGTAGGTACCTACACCTAGCAACAAGCCACTAACCTCCACCTAGGTACAGTTAGGTCTCAGTAAATTAATCCCAGCTCAACCCTTGGTAGCTTGGCAACGAGCATCAAGGCTTAACTTAGGAGACAGTGTGTAAAGCATTCAAATATCACAAAACAGTAATTAAATAAAACACAGGAAACAGTTTAAAAATCCAAAACCAATTTATAAAAATAGTTTATATTTTTATCTTTAAAATGACACAAAAACGAATAAAATCGGATAAAGGGAACCAGAGATATGAATTTTTAAAGAATTGTTACTTTTCTAGCGCTTAGAAACAAAAAGCGCCAATCGGGTCATCTGGTTGCACCTCGACCGGGGCAAAGTCAAACTTTCAGGCCGACCGCGATGGAGCCCTGCTCGGCTACAGGTCGCGGGAGGCCTCGGTTAAAAAGTTACCTTCTGACTTAGTCTTTATTTTGAAGATTTTCTTCAGCGGGATGAACCTGCCAGTCGAATCTGACCTCCTGGAGCCCTTGTCCGGATACGCGATGCTGGATTCCTCATTGGAGATTTTTACCTTCGGACTTAGTCGTTTTTTCGAGGTGAAAATCCTTCGACCGGGGTAAACCTGGATCTTGATCCGACGTCCGTGGAGCCCTTCTCGGATACGATGGCTGGGAGGTCCCGGTCAACTTTTTACCTTCGGACTTAGGGGGTTATTCTAACTTTGGAGGAGGTGTTAATCCGTCCCAAAAGTGACGGAAAAGTGACGGATTTACCACCAGCCATTTTACGAGTCCATTATATCCTATGGAACTCGTAATACGGCTGGTGGTATATCCGTCACTTTACCGTCACTTTTGGGACGGATTAACACTCCTCCAAAGTTAGAATAACCCCCTTAGTCTCTTTTTCGGATATTTTTCTTTACCGGGACGAACCACCAAATCAGGCCGGGTCGCGGTTGAGGCAAGCCGGCTAGAATTTCCGCGGCGGGTCTGTCCCTCTCTGGAGCTTTTTTAAAAAAAATCTCAAATCTTCTCCAAACTTCTGGGGCTTCACCCAGATGTCCTTTTAAGGTTCTTTTGGGGTCCACAGCTCACACCAAGGGTCCAGAAGTTCTGTGATGGTCCTTGGGGGGTGCAGACTTCAACTCCCAGAATGCACCTGGCGCAAACTCCTTTTTGGCCACTGGACAGTGGTCAGCTGGTCGCTTTCTTCAGGAGTTGGTGCAGGGGACTCTGGTTAGCAATTTTTCACCTGTAGCAAACAGGGAGTCCCTCCTTGAACCAGTTGAAGCCAGGCAAAGTCCTTCTTGTGGTGAAGCCCAAGTGTGCAGCTGGTGCAGTCCTTCTGAGTGCAGGTTCCAGGTGCAGGCCAGGGGTCCAGCAGGGCAGTCCTTCTTCTCCTTTAGTTCTTTTCTTCTTGAAATCTGGCAGGGATCTGAGGTGTGGGGGCAGGTCTGCCAGTTTTATCCTTGCTCCTGGGTGAAAAGCAGGGGGGTCCTGGTTCCCCAATCAGGTACAGGGTCGTCCCCCTGTGATGACTACTTCCTGGGAAGTGTGGCAAAAATCCATCCCAAAAGGCAACATTCTCTAAAAATCCAACATGGCTGAATCTGATTTTTGGAGGTTACATCTGGCTGAGCCCACCCACTGGTGTGGCTAAAAATCATAAACACACCCCTCTCCTGCCCTCTCCTAATCTAATCAAGGGGGCACCTAGTTGTCTGGGGTTGCAGGATGTGGGGGTGTTGCTGGGTGCTCCAGATGTCCTTCTCTGCCTTTGAAGACCAGTTTGGCAGCCCTCCCCCTTCCTGCCTCACCATCTGCTGAGGGGAGATTCTCCCCCCACCATAAGCACATTCCTTTGTGTGAAGCCAGGCCACTTCACACATCATCAAGGCAGCTTTGACTAAGCTGCTGCAGGCTGGCCAATCAGAGCACAGCAGCAAAAACAATGCAGGGCTGAAATTGGCAACTTTTTAGGTAAAGTCTATAACTCTTTACCTGAACAAGTTATATTAAATCCAACAACTGGAAGTTGTGGGATTTATTACAACAATTAATTTGATACCAAATTCTTGGTATGCAACATTTAAGGAGACTTTAAAATTTAAAATAAAGTCTCCCCATTCTAGCCTATGAAGGCCATTTACTTCAATGAGGGAAAAACGAATTTGGCTGTTTTTACCACACCAGGGTTTATAAATCTATTTTTATAAAGTCCCTGCTTATAGTTACATGGCACCCAGCCCTAGGGACACATAGGGCACACCTTAGGGGTGACTTATATGTAAAAATAAGGTAGTTTAAGACTTTGGAAGTACTTTTAATTCCAAAGTCGAATTTGCATATAACTTTAATTTAAAAGCATCCAGCAAGGCAGGCCTGCCTTTAAAATGACACTGGGCACCTCAGCAGTGCACCTATGGGTGCACTACCTATGCTGTGGTCCCTAAACCTACATGCCCTACCATATACTAGGGACTTACAGGTAGGTTAACTTAGCCAATTATAATTAGCCTAATTTGCATATCCATTTTACACAGAGCACAGGCCCTGGGACTGGTTAGCAGTACCCAGGGCACCATCAGAGTCAGGAAAACACCAGCATAAAGTGGAAAATGGGGGCAAAAAGTTAGGGGGGCTCTGCAATCAGCCCTGTTTTCTCACAACTGCCATGGGCAATGTAGGACAAACAAAGGCATGGACAAGTGTAATGTATGGTAGCACCAACATCTGGAGATGAGCATGAGCCTATACATGCATATGTGTCAGCCATGTCTGTCATGTCACCAAAAACAACCTAGGCTGGACCTACAAAAAAGATTTACATCCACATACTGTCACACCAAACATGTATTGTGCACACAAAACATTGAGTGGACTTCAGGGATGGGAATCAGCCCTCATCTAAATCTTCTGCTGAAATATGACTGCCAGGAAGTTGAATTGTATGATGCATCTGCCCATGCACTGCTACCATAGAGTGAGTGAACAGCCCCCTGGAAACTGCAGTACACTGGTGTGATTGACATATGATTTGGTAATTATTCTGAGAAGTGCATGTAAAACCCAATACACATAACACACATGGGTGAGAGAAATGCAAATACAGTAATCCAAACAAGGACATTTTTCTTTTCTTTTACATTTCAGCTGACTAGAGATATGGCATACAGCAGTGGCTCATTACACTGTTTGGAAACCCACAAACTGAGGCAGAAAAGGCTTACAACTAGGTGCACAGTCATACAAGAAACATCATTGATCAGACCTTTGGTTTACTCAAGGGCTTGTTTCGATGCCTCGACTTTCGGGTGGGAGACTTTTGTACTTTTGAAGAGGAGGAGGATGAACCACAACATCAACCTGACCTCCAGAACACTGCTCAGTTGCAGAGACGTGCACACATTGTGCAGAACTTCTTCAGTTGAACACATGTCTGAAGGCATGACTGCCAAACATGTAAATAAAAGAGTCAACCTCACATATTTCTTTGAGTGTTTGTCACATTCCCACTGAAAAATTAACACACCCACAGCCAGGAAACCATAAGTAGACCTAGACAGTTGCCATTCAAGTATGAACACTGTCCTTATCCTCAAAATACAAGACACAATGCACTGATCTCTGAAAAGTGAGGTGTGTAACTCATATCCAACATTGAATTGTTGGTACAAAAGAAAAATGGGTAGATAGGACTCACTATGTGATGCATTACAGTATGCCAAGGTATGTAAATAGTAGTCATAACCCGCAACAGTGGATCAGTGTGAGATAAGGGTCAACTCAATGGATGAAAGATTCATCACACTGATGACAACTCAAAACATCTACATTTTTGCATTCACATGTATGACAAATATTAAGTGTATCACAGAGGACAATACAGCTGTATCTGTAGCACAGTGTCCAACAAATCATTGTTCATTTTGTATGGATGCCAGTCAATGGCATAACACGACACGCACTGTTGCCAATATGTCTGAGTACACCAGGACACAGAATAACTTTAAATGTATGTGGGACTATTAGCTGTAATTACCTTTCCTCCAATCTACCCCTACTCACTGTGCAGCTGGGTATGGACTGCAGCTGTGGGTGAGTACTCCACACAAGCACACCCATACGTAAGATCAGCAGAGTCATAATCATGTCCCAAACAGGACCTGCTATATTGTGGAGGGGACTTCCAGAGCACACAAATATTACTTCATGAGTTTGGATATGTTTGGGGACCAATTAGCCTACTCACTACCAAGAGCAACTAAACCAAGAGTAGTGTGCCGCAAAGTGCAGAATACATGAGCAGGGCATAATCTCCTATGGCCCAATGACAATGAGGAGCATGAAGAATGGTACAACGAGTATAGTGAAGCTGGGACGCAAGCACAAGATGAAACATCAATAGCAACAACATTACTGATGTACCATATACTAGTCATGTGTATGGTACATGTGTGAATGACTCAAATATTGTTATAAGAGAGTGATTACAAGAAAAACTGTTACTATGTAATATACCACATATCATCACAACCACTGTGTATTCAAATTACCTGCTCAGTCACAGTGTGAGAAAATCATCCTGTTTGCATATAAAACCAAATTTGAATGACTGAAAATGTTGGTGACTGACCCTGCCTGAACTCTGGGTCTACTAACCAGGTCTAGGCCTACTACACTGAATAAAATACATATGCAGAAGTGGTACAAGTACACCCGCCAATGACAGACTCTTGTAGGTCCCTAGTAGATAATAGGACAAGGGGGAATCAAACTACCCATAAGTCCCTAGTATATAATAGGGCAAGGGGAATCAAACTATCTATATGTCCCTAGTAAATAATAGGACAGAGAAGTTTTGACTGTCTGCTGTACGGATCATGTGATGCCAGGTGCAGAGCCAATCTCCAGAGCCAAACTGGTAATGTGGCCCCTGATGGCAGGGCTCTGAATGGGGGAACATGAGCAAATTGCACCATTCACATATCCCTTCAAATGTGTGTACTTGCTATCACAACCCCACCCCCCCATTGCCTGACAGCCTGCTGTCTGCACTGTGGGACACAGCACATATTGGCAGATGTCTGCACTGTCCTAGATATGGAAATGGGGTGCCCACATTACAGGGCAAGTCCATTGAATCCCTGTGGGCAAACTAAGCTATGGATTCAGGTGCCAACACATAGTTGACACATGGGGCAACCCTTCAAATGAGTAGTGTAAAAAAACATAAGAAATGTGCTTTATGCATTGTCTGATCCCTGTAATGCATGTACTTTCACCCATGTACACTTACAAAACACACAAAAATCACAGGACACATGGAAAGAGAGGAGAGTGTAAAATACAACTGTTCACAGAAATCACAGACATCACAGCAATCCATATAACTATAAAATTGAACAGCATATGATATCATAAACAGACATACATATTTCATCCATTGCATCAAAAAATCGATGCTTTGTGCCAATGCGTGTATGCCAAAAATTGACTCATCCCATGTGATGTGTTGGAACTTCCTCATGATGCTTTGTCATGCATTGGAAAAAATCCAAGTTTTGGTGTGTAGTATAAAAAAAAGACATTGTCTCAAAACATGCCACATCAGCACAGGAAGTGATGCAATGGATCAGCCATGTTGTAAACAAAGAACGGTAAAGTTACTTTCACTTTCTCTTACACTCACAGTCTTTGTTTCTGTGCTTGGGAGAGGTTGTGTGGTGTTGTTGGTGGAGTGATGAGTGCTGTTCTTTGAGTCTTCTGTTCTGCCTGCTGTCCCTTTTGTGTCATTGACATCTGTTTTGTCCTTTGTATTTGTATATTCTGTTGTAAGTTACTGTAAATTTTGGGTGTTTTTCCTTGGGGTAGATTAGTTGATAGGGGTAGTTGGGAGTGGTTTTTTTATCAGACCTGCATCCGGGGTGAGTCATGTCGGGGAAGGGAAGGGCCCATGGCATGAGTGCAGAAGAGTTAGGATGCTTCATATGGCTGGTCACCCACTACCTGCCAAATATGGTGGACAGGAGGAGCTAATGATCCTGGGCTACATGACAAAGGCATGGAATCTGCGATGGGGGAAGGTCCAATTCCACATGCAGTGCATCTTTGAGGTGGAGAGGACAACCCACCAAGTCAGCCATCGATAGGCAAACATCATCTAACAGAAATATGACCTCCTGGATTACTTCAGGATAGGGGTCGGTGAAACTGCTGGTAAGTGCACAACCTATGTGAGTGATTCCTGTTATGCATTTGCAAGTAGATATCTGCTTCCCATAGGGACTCCTTTACTAAGTTTGGACAGAGGGCAAGGCTGCAAGTTGTGTTCATCCCTGACAAGTGCAGCAATGTGCTGCAAATATGACATATGGCACATTCCTGTACTTATTGCCTGTGTTAACCCACAAATAGATGACGAGCACCTATGCAGGCACCTTTTTGTCATATTGCAAGGGTACATGGCTGCCAGAGACAAGTGTACATGTGTATGAAAGTACACCTTCCTGCCCATACACAATCATCAATGGTGTTGTCCTTTGTCTATGTTTGTTGTAGATAGCAGCACACATAGGAAGCAGTAAAACATGGTTAAATAAGTTATTCCATTCCCATAGGGCCACTATGAGGCTCCACCTTAAGTGACGTATATGACTCTGATGCATTACCAGCCTTGTACCCACGGCCAGGCACACTGTGTCACATGAACTCAACAAACTTGTTGTTCTGGTGGTGTAGGATGAAACTTGGGCTAGTAACTGTGGCCCATTGTGTCATTGGTTGATATATGTGAGGGCTGAAATGCCATCACACCCCCAAAAAGTAATTTTCAGAGATAACACATTATACAAAGGTTTACATAAATTGTGCTGTCATGCCCCCACACTGAGCAGTGTCCCTAGAATACCTGTCAGACACTTTACTGTTAGCACCACAGTGCACATGTTACCAGATGTGCTGGAGGCTGCCTGATTAAATATGCACAATTCATATATTTGGACCGCTTCCAAGACATATGACAACATGTGCTGCACTGGGAGATGCCCCTTAGCATTGGAGATCCAAATTTGAGACACTTCAGTGGGTCATGTCTCATGTAGATGAGGCATGATGTATGTGACTGTGAACATAGTCATAAAATGTTGAATGTCTTACACCTGATTATGTCACACATGTTTGTACCTGAAATGAAAATTTAGTGGTTTGGGAGTGTAGAAAGCGTATTTCTGTTGTCTTTGACCATGCAGCAATGACATCTAACAAAGTCTGTTAAATGAGGGGACAAGGATGTCTCATTATGTATGTTGCATAGTTATGTACAAGTGATGACAAGAGAGAGGCAGAATAGGAAAGTACCATCTTGCCTGGCATGTTACCCCCATTTTCTACTTGTGTGTATGTTTGTGGACCCCAAGTACTGCCAAACTAGCTCTCTGGGGTTTTCTCTGCAGCTACAGCTGCTGCCAACCCTCAGAGAGGTTTCTGCCCTGTGGGGCCTTGGCAGCCCAGTCCCAGGAAGGCAGAACAAAGGATTTCCTCTGAGAGAGGGTGTTACACCCTCTCCCTTTGGAAATAGGTGTTAAGGGCCTGAGAGCAGTAGCCTGGCCGGGCCTCTGGAAATGCTTTGAAGGGCACAGATGGTGCCCTCCTTGCATAAACCAGTCTACACCAGTTCAGGGATCCCCCAGCCCCTGCTCTGGCGCGAACCTGGAGAAAGGAAAGGGGAGTGACCACTCCCCTGTCCATCACCACCCCAGGGTGATGCCTAAAGCTCCTCCAGTGTGTCCCAGACCTCTGCCATCTTGAATGTAGAGGTGTGAGGGCACAATGGAGACCTCTGAGTGGCCAGTGCCAGCAGGTGACGTCAGAGACCCCTCCTGATAGGCTCTTACCTGGTTATGTAGCCAATCCTCCTCTGAGGGCTATTTAGGGTCTCTCCTGTGGGTTTTCGCCAGATAATGAATGCAATAGCTCACCAGAGTTCCTCTGCATTGCTCTCTTCGACTTCTGCCAAGGATCGACCGCTGACTGCTCCAGGACACCTGCAAAACCGCAACAAAGTAGTAAGAAGACTACCAGCAACATCGTAGCGCCTAATCCTGCCTGATTTCTCGACTGTTTCCTGGTGGTGCATGCTCTGAGGGTTGTCTGCCTTCACCCTGCACTGGAAGCCAAGAAGAAATCTCCCATGGGTCAACGGAATCTTACCCCTGCCAACACAGGCACCAAACTTCTGCATCACTGGTCCTCTGGGTCCCCTCTCATTTTGACGAGCATGGTCCCTGGAACACAGGAGCTGGATCAAAGAAACCCCGACAGTCCAGTGGCCCTTCTGTCCAAATTTGGTGGAGGTAAGTCCTTGCCTCCCCACGCCAGACAGTAATCTTGTGTACTGCGTGATCTGCAGCTGATAGGGCTTCTGTGAACTTTTGCAAGGATTCCTTCATGCACAGCCTAGCCCAGGTCCCCAGCACTCTGTCCTGCATTGCTCAACTCACTGAGTTGACCTCTGACTTTGTGGGACCCTCTTTTGTTGTGCTGAGATGACTGCTTGCTCAGATTTCCTGAATGCGTGTTAAGGTGCTCCTGTGGGGGCTGCCTGCATCTGCATGGGCTGTTCTGGTTGCTGAGTACCCCCTCTGTCTCCTCCTCCAAGGGGCGACCTCCTGGTCCTGCCTGGGCCCTGGCAGCACCCAAAATCTTCAACCATGACTCTTGCAGCTAGCAAGGCTTGTTTGCAGTCTTTCTGCGTGGAAACAACTCTGCATCCTCCAGCACGCTGTGTGACATCTTCTGACCAAAGGACAAGTTCCTGGCACCTTCTGTTGTTGCAGAATCTTTGGCTTCTTCCAACCAGAGGCAGCTCTTTTGCACCTTCATCCGGGGTTTAGTGGGCTCGTGCCCCCCCTGGACACTTGCGTGACTCTTGGACTTCGTCCCCTTCCTTTGCAGATCCTCAGGTCCAGGAATCCATCTTCAGTGCTTTACAGTCAGTTGTTGTCTTTGCAGAATCCCCTATCTCGACTTTACTGTCTTTCTGGGGTAATAGGGTAACTTTACTCCTGCTTTTCAGGGTCTTGGGGTGGGGTATCTTGGACACCCTTAGTGTTGTCTTACACTCCCAGCGACCCTCTACACATTACACTAGGCCTGGGGTCCATTCGTGGTTCGCATTCCACTTTTGGAGTATATGGTGTGTGTTGCCCCTAGGCCTATTGTGTCATATTGCATTCTATTGTGTTCTACAGTGTTTGCACTACTTTTCTAACTGTTTACTTACCTGATTTTGGTTTGTGTGTATATTTTGTGTACTTTACTTACCTCCTAAGGGAGTATATTTTCTGAGATACTTTTGGCATATTGTCACTAAAATAAAGTACCTTTATTTTTAGTAACTCTGAGTATTGTGTTTTCCTATGATATAGTGCTATATGATATAAGTGGTATAGTAGGAGCTTTGCATGTCTCCTAGTTCAGCCTAAGCTGCTCTGCTATAGCTACCTCTATCAGCCTAAGCTGCTAGAACATTACTAACCTACTAATAAGGGATAACTGGACCTGGCACAAGGTGTAAGTACCATCAGGTACCCACTATCAGCCAGGCCAGCCTCCTACAGGCAGGAGTATTGCTAGTCATGGCTGAGTGTGTTCTGTGAGTCACGTAGGTGCAGAGTGCCACTACATTCAGCTAACCTTGAAATATCTTGGGATAGTTAGTCATTTGAACACCTTACTCTAGGTACTTGAAACTTGTAAAGTATGGTACGATCACATATATGTACATATCAGCCTGGCCTACAAATGTATGACATTCAGAAATGCCTAATGGCCCATTCGATTTGTCACAACCATAAAGCTTTTATGGTCATTTGCAAGTCATCTGTAATGTGCAATCTTTGACCGCAGTGCTCATTTTTAACATTCACAGTGCTGTATCTCATGTTAGATCTTGCAGGTGGACCAGAGCCGTACACAAATGGGGAGGTGGAAAAGCTTTAATGACCCTGATGCTACCAATGAGTGTCATCCTTTACATGTAATGGCTAGTGCAAGGATTGTGTGTGATGTTATATGCTGTATGCAATTCTATGTACAAAGTCCATGTATAAGAAGTGAAACTCCATAGGCTATACATGTGTAGGGAGAGTAAGGTGGAGGTTGGCTCCAGGATGCCCCTTTGCATCGGACTAATGTCAAGGTGCCTCCGATTGTCATCACTGAAGGTCCATAAATATGCCTGCATGACCAAAAAGCAGACTATAATGTCAGGATATGTGACAATGGGGGTGATTCTAACCCTGGCGGTCGGTGATAAAGCGGCGGCCAACCCGCCAACAGGCTGGCGGTCCAAAAAATGGAATTCTGACCCTGGCGTGAACCGCCAACACAGCCCGCCACATTAACACTCCGCCCGCCGCGGCGGTACAGACAAACAGCGCGGCGGTCACCGCCAACAGGCAGGCGGCAGACAACGTACCGCCCACAGTATCATAACTCACCAATCCGCCACCTTTTCCGGGGCGGGAGCCCCGCCAATAAAAACACGGCGGAAACAGACTACGAACGGGAAAACGCTCACCTCTACGCACTCCACGAGGAAGGAGGACAGCATGGAACCCGAATTAAACATCCTACCTGCTCTCGTCTACCTGCTCATCTACCACGAGTACGAACGCCGGCGAAGACGACAACAGTGAGTACTGCACCTACGACACACGGGAGGGGGGAGGAGGAAAGCTTACGGGCACACACATATGCGACCCCCAGCCCCCCAAACTATGTACACACCAATGCAGAGCAACAAGTCACAGTGACACCACCCAAACCCCCCTGATAAATGCAAAGACATAATTAGATTGTGAATACAAATTTATGTACAAAATAGCCAAAAAATCAATAGCAAAATAAGTCTATATACAGTGCAATGGATAACCGAGGCAATTAGTCCTGCACATCAAAAGAAAATCGAAGTGTCCGTGGGCCAAAGTGTAACAACACAAGGGCAAAGCCCACACAGGAGACCTGAGTCCTCTGGAGAGAACACTGCAGGGGCATCTGAAGAAAAAACTACAGGCACCTCAGGGGGAAGGAAAGGGGGGGGCACCACAGCCACATGAGTTCACGACGCCAGAACCACGAAGGGGCCACCATGCCTACTGTGCCATCCTGGGGAGTGCAAAGCCACAGTCTCTCAAGTCTCTACAGTAGGTGGGTTGCCCACTGTTCCATCCTGGGGAGTGCAAAGCCACAGTCTCTCAAGTCTATACAGTGGGTGGGTTGCCCACTGTGCCATCCTGGGGAGTGCAAAGCCACAGTCTCTCAAGTCTCACAAGTGGGTGGGTTGCCCACTGTGCCATCCTGGGGAGTGCAAAGCCACAGTCTCTCAAGTGGAGTACAGTCTCCACTGGTCAAGGAGGAGGCATGGTGGGCACAGTGAACCGTTAACAGTGCATGCAGGAAGGGCCCAGCGGAGCGGTGCTTGAGACGGCGGGGCCCAGCGGAGCGGTGCTTGAGACGGCGGGGCCCAGCGGAGCGGTGCTTGACAGGAAGGGCCCAGCGGAGCGGTGCTTGACAGGAAGGGCCCAGCGGAGTGGTGCTTGACAGGAAGGGCCCAGCGGAGCCGTGCTTGAGACGGCGGGGCCCAGCGGAGCCGTGCTTGAGACGGCGGGGCCCAGCGGAGCGGTGCTTGACAGGAAGGGCCCAGCGAAGCGGTGCTTGACAGGAAGGGCCCAGCGGAGCGGTGCTTGAGACGGCGGGGCCCAGCGGAGCGGTGCTTGAGACGGCGGGGCCCAGCGGAGCGGTGCTTGACAGGAAGGGCCCAGCGAAGCAGTGCTTGACTGGAAGGGCTCAGCGGAGCGGTGCTTGAGACGGCAGGGCCCAGCGGAGCAGTGCTTGACAGGAAGGGCCCAGCGGAGCGGTGCTTGAGACTGCGGGGCCCAGCGGAGCGGTGCTTGAGACGGCGGGGCCCAGCGGAGCGGTGCTTGACAGGAAGGGCCCAGCGAAGCGGTGCTTGACAGGAAGGGCCCAGCGGAGTGGTGCTTGACAGGAAGGGCCCAGCGGAGCGGTGCTTGAGACGGCGGGGCCCAGCGGAGCGGTGCTTGACAGGAAGGGCCCAGCGGAGCAGTGCTTGACAGGAAGGGCCCAGCGTAGCCGTGCTTGAGACGGCGGGGCCCAGCGGAGCGGTGCTTGAGACGGCGGGGCCCAGCGGAGCGGTGCTTGAGACGGCGGGGCCCAGCGGAGCGGTGCTTGACAGGAAGGGCCCAGCGAAGCGGTGCTTGACAGGAAGGGCCCAGCAGAGCGGTGCTTGAGACGGCGGGGCCCAGCGGAGCGGTGCTTGAGACGGCGGGGCCCAGCGGAGCGGTGCTTGACAGGAAGGGCCCAGCGGAGCGGTGCTTGAGATGGCGGGGCCCAGCGGAGCGGTGCTTGAGACGGCGGGGCCCAACGGAGCGGTGCTTGACAGGAAGGGCCCAGCGAACGGTGCTTGAGACGGCGGGGCCCAGCGGAGCGGTGCTTGACAGGAAGGGCCCAGCGGAGCGGTGCTTGAGACGGCGGGGCCCAGCGGAGCGGTGCTTGAGACGGCGGGGCCCAGCGAAGCGGTGCTTGACAGGAAGGGCCCATCGGAGCGGTGCTGGAGACGGCGGGGCCCTGTTCAGCGGTGCTCTTCTGCACGGCGGGGCCCTGTTCAGCGGTGCTCTTCTGCACGGCGGGGCCCTGTTCAGCGGTGCTCTTCTGCACGGCGGGGCCCTGTTCAGCGGTGCTCTTCTGCACGGCGGGGCCCTCTTCAGCGGTGCTCTTCTGCACGGCGGGGCCCTCTTCAGCGGTGCTCTTCTGCACGGCGGGGCCCTCTTCAGCGGTGCTTTCTGCACGGCGGGCCCTGTTCAGCGGTGCTCTTCTGCACGGCGGGGCCCTGTTCAGCGCTGCTCTTCTGCACGGCGGGGCCCTCTTCAGCGGTGCTCTTCTGCACGGCGGGGCCCAGTTCAGCGGTGCTCTTCTGCACGGCGGGGCCCTGTTCAGCGGTGCTCTTCTGCACGGCGGGGCCCTGTTCAGTGGTGCTCTTCTGCACGGCGGGGCCCTGTTCAGCGGTGCTCTTCTGCACGGCGGGGCCCTGTTCAGCGGTGCTCGTCCAGTAAGTCAAGGGAGCCAGACCTGGCCTGGACTCCCTGCTCAGTCGCCATCCGACCGTGCTGTTGCTGGACCCTTCGGTGACGGAGTCCTGGGCCCTTTGGTGTTCTCCCTAACACCCGGGATGGGGCTTGTGGGCCCCTCCTGCTCTGCGCTCCTGATGGCTGACTTCTCCGCCCTGCTGCCCTTTCGCTCCTTAGATGGGGCTCTCGGGCCCTTGCCTCCCCTAGCTGTTGTGGCTGGTGAAGTGGGCGAACTTGGCTCCTTGGGGGCAGCCGTGTCAGTCCTCTCAAGGCGGCCCTTTAGTTTCCGGGTCCACTTGCCTGGGGGGGGGCTGGCTGTCCCCTTGCTGCTGATTGAAGTGTCACTGCTGGCAAAGGGTGGACTCCAGAACCCATGCACCACAGTGACACTCGAAGCTGGGCTGGTGGTGGCTGAGGTGCTCTTGGGACTCTTTGCAGATGGAGGGGGTGGGTCAGTGGAGGGAAAGAGGTCAAGATTAGCGAGGAAAACTTTCTTAGGACCAAGGTAATAGGTAGGAGAAGTGGTGATGGGAGTGGAGGAAGAGGATGTGGTTGTAGGAGAGTCAGGTGTGCTGTCTTTGGGTGCAGGTGCTTGTGCTGGAGGCTGTCGTGAGGTGGATGGCTGTTGGGTGGGTGTCTGCCTGCGTTTGTGTGTCTTGGAAGAGGGGGTGACAGACACAGTGAGAGAGGACACAGGGGACGTGTAAATTGTAGTGGGGGTGGTGACTGCACATGTGCGGACTGGACTGGAGGGTGTGCTGGTGATGGAAGCACTGGCTGATGGTGGTGTGCATGCAGGTGTGAGTGTAGACATCACAGGGAGGGAGGAGGGAGACGAGGAGGAGAGGGACACAGAGGTGGTAGTGACTGTTGGAATGTCTGCATCTGGGTGTTGCTTGCGTGAATGCTTGTGGGTTCTGTGGTGCTTGTGTCTGGATGAGCTGCCCTTGGGAGTTGAGGTGTGTGCAGGCTGGTCTGATGGTGTGGATGGGATAGGCTGAGGAACAGGAGACAGAGACAGGCTGGAGGCAGTCAGAAGAGGGAGGCTGGAAACAGGGACAATGGCTGCCGTCAGTGCTGAGGCCAGAGCATTGAACGATCGTTGATGGGCAGCCTGACCCGAATGAATGCCCTCCAGGTAGGCATTGCTCCGATGCACCTCCATTTCTACCCCCTGGATGGCATTCAAAAGGGTAGTCTGCCCAACAATGATGGTCCTCAGGAGGTCAATGACCTCCTCACTGAGGGCAGCAGGGGTAACAGGGGCAGGGGCTGAGGTGCCTGGGGCGAAGGAGACGCCCACCTTCCTGGGTGAGCGGGCACGGAGCGTAGGCTGAGGGGCTGCTGGGAGGGCGGGGCTGGTGCGCTGGGTGGCGGCTGTACCTGTAGAGGCGGGGGGCCCGGATGTTGCCGCCACCGCTAGGGAGCTCCCATCCGAGGACGTGTCGCTGTCGCTGGTGTCACCACTGGTCCCCGTTTTGGTGCTCCCCTCGCCCTCCGGATCACTGGTGCCCTCGGTGTCTGTTCCTGGTCCCACCGGGGCCTTGTGACTTGCAGCTCCCTCGTGCTCCGATGCCAATTCTCCTCCGCCTGATGATGCTAATGCACACATGCACAAGAAGATGAAGAAGAAGGGTGGGGGGAGAAAAACGAAGACCAGGTTGAGTGCATGCAATGTCAACACCGTGGGCGGAGAGGACAGACACAGGAGCCTCATGCACTAAGCCGCGCATTCGGGGTACACTACTCAGTACTTCTGACTAGGACAACAGGTCTAGAGACGACAAAGGCGCACATGTGTGATGCTGGACCATCGATAGCTGTACTTGTCACCCTACAGAGGTGGGGGCCGGGAGCACAGGGCCATGCCTAAAGGAGAGGACTACACTACAGAAAGCACCCTGGCCTAATGTCACCCACAACTCTCCTCCCCCACCCAGACGCCTCCACTGCGCAGAGAGATAGCAGAATGTGCTGATACTCACCCCCTTGTGTCTGCTGTGATGTCCTCAAGCGCCCATCCAAATCAGGGTAGGCCACCGCCAGGATCCGGGACATCAGGGTGATCAGGGTACGACTGGCACCCCTCCTAGGTTGGGAGGCCATCCCCAGCAGTGACTCAGCGGTCTTCCTGGTCCCGCGGCGGATGTCCTCCCACCTCTTGCGGCAGTGGGTGCCCCGTCTAACGTGGACCCCCAGGGCCCGGACTTCCTTGGCGATGGCACGCCAAATGTCCACTTTCTGATGGGCGCTGACCTATTTGACATGTACAGGGTGGGAAGGAAAAATCATCAATTTTCTGCATGTTAGATGCGATTGGCCCCCCCTCCCCAACCTTGCCATATGGCACATGCTCTCATCTGTCGTGCGTTGCACTCCTCATTCGCCCCCCACCCCACCAACTTACATCCACCCCACTCCACACAGGCATAGCCCATTCAGTGTGCACCCAGTGTACTTACCTGTTGGTCTGGAGGACTGTAGAGTAACGCATACTGGGGAAGGACCCCATCCACAAGTTTCTCCAACTCCTCAGACGTGAAGGCAGGGGCCCTTTCCCCAGTCGCAGCAGCCATTGTCACTTCCAGACCGAGGTCACAGCAGCACTTGCAGTATAGGTCCTCTCCTGTGGAAGATCAGGTCTCGAGTGATTAAGCAGATAGAAAATGGCGGTCACGCCCGCGGCGGTGCGTACCGCGGCGGTGCGTACCGCGACTGCCGGCGCACCTCGTCATTGGCTCTTGAAACCCATAGGCTTCAATGTTAGCCAATGCGGCTTCGTATAGCGGTCTTCAACCGCCTACCGCCACGGTGTGCCACGCCAGCGCAGTGACCTCACATCCCATTGTCCCACTTCACAGGTCAGGCAGCCGCCATTTCAATGGCCCACATGGCTTAATTTGTACTGCGTCACACAGGCCTAGGCCTTGCATTGCCACACATACACGCCTTTCAATACATAGATAATCGTGTGCTATGCATGCAGTGGTGAACGTACCTGTGATTTGCTTGACTCTGTGCTCCATGTTGTCCTTCCTAGGCACCGTCCGCTGGGACTTGCGAGGAGAAGGATGAATCCTCGCGTGTACCGACCGCTGGTGGACCTGTCGAAAATGGAAGAACGCCATATCATACTACGATACCGACTTGACCGAGCCACTATACATGAACTGTGTGCCCAGCTGAAGCCAGCCCTGATGTCCCCCATCCGCCAACCCACAGGAATTTCCCCTCTAGTGCAGGTTCTGTCAGTCCTCCATTTTTTGGCAAGTGGCTCATTCCAGACAACAGTGGCCATGTCATCTGGAATGTCTCAGCCTCTGTTTTCAAAAATCTTGTCTAGAGTGTTGTCTGCCCTGACGAAACACATGCAGCGCTACATTGTATTCCCTGAGGAGGTTGATTTGGCCACTGTGAAGGGTGATTTTTATGCCCTTGGACATATCCCCAACATAATTGGTGCCATTGATGGGACCCATGTGGCTTTAGTACCCCCAAAAGACGATGAGCAGGTGTACAGAAACAGGAAAAGTTACCATTCTATGAACGTCCAGGTGGTCTGTTTGGCTGACCAGTACATCTCCCATGTGAATGCCAAGTTCCCTGGGTCAGTGCATGACGCATATGTGATGCGAAATAGCAGCATCCCTTATGTGATGGAACAGCTACAGAGACGACATGTGTGGCTAATTGGTGACTCTGGTTACCCCAACCTGCCTTGGCTATTGACCCCAGTGAGGAATCCCCAGACCAGGGCAGAGGAACGGTACAATGAGGCCCATGGGCGAACTAGGAGGATCATTGAAAGAACCTTTGGCCTCCTGAAGGCCAGGTTTAGGTGCCTGCATATGACAGGGGGATCCCTGATGTACTCACCAAAGAAGGTGTGCCAGATCATCGTGGCCTGCTGTATGCTTCACAATCTGGCATTGCGACGTCAGGTGCCTTTCCTGCAGGAGGATGGTCCAGATGGTGGTGTTGAAGCAGCTGTGGAGCCTGCGGAGGGTGAAGAGGAGGAAGACGAAGAGGACGACCCAGACAACAGGGACAGAGTTATCCAACAGTATTTTCAGTAGCACACAGGTAGGAATCACCCACGCCATTTAACATTTACTGAAAGCCCCCTGCATCTTTACTTTGTGTATTTCCCCCCAGTTCTTTTAAACTGATGTTTGATTTTCCCTTCCCTTTTCAGTGCTGTATGACCCACTGCGTGACTTCTGCTTGGTTAGCCCATGGACTAATGCTTATTGACATCGGTATGTTGTCATCACATAAATAACAGAACATTATTGATCAGTAATGTGTTATACATTTGTAAATAATACAGGCAGACTCCAGAATGATTTCAGTGCAATGAGTGATTTATTTTTAGTGCTAGATATTGGTACATGATATCAAAACGGTGATGGGTGAGGGTGGAGTTATGTCCATGGCAGAGTCCAGTTCTCGGTCGCACAGGTGCATTGTCCATATGCCTGTGGAAGGATGGAGCAGGGGCAGTTCAAGGTTGGACAGGGTGACACTGTGGGACAGTGGAATGACATCCGGGGGGATATTAGGCTGGCAGGGGTCTTGGCATCCTACTCTGTCTTCCTTTGAGATCTCAGGTTCCTCTTGCGGGGTGGTTGTTCTTCAGCAGGAGGTGGGGTTCTGGTGGCCCGTCGTTCTGTGGGGGCCTCCTGACCACTAGTGCTGGGGGAGGTGGTAGGCTGTTCGTGGCTAGTGACAGGGGCCCTTTGTGGTGCCACATGGTCCCGCAATGTGGTTTCTATACGGTTGAGGGCCTGGACTATGGTCCCCATAGCGGTAGCGATGTTCCTGAGTTCATTGCTGAACCCCATGTACCGTTCCTCCTGCTGTGCCTGGATCTCGGTGAACCTGGCCAGTACCGTCGCCATCGTCTCCTGGGAGTGATGGTATGCTCCCATGATGGTGGTGAGGGCCTCTTGGAGAGTCGGTACCCTGGGCCTGTCCTCCCCCCCCTGTCGCACAGCAGCCCTCCCAGTTGCCCTGTTTCCCCGGGCCTCTGTCCCCTGGACGGTGTGCCCACTACCACTGCCCCCAGGTCCCTGTTGTTGTTGGGGTGTTGGGTCAGCCTGGGTGCCCTGTAGTGGCAGACACACCGCTGATTGACGCGTCTGCGAGACAGAGGCATGGGCCCGCTGGGTGGGAGCTGTGCTTGTGTTCCCAGAGGGGGTTGGGTCTGCTGTGGCCTGTGTCTGTGTGTGGGGAACCGACTGTCCAGAGGTCCCCGATGGTCCGGGCTGGTCATCAGGTTCTAGGTCGACAGAGCTGCTGTCCTCGCTGGGGGCCTGTTCTGGGGGTGGGATGGACAAATCTGGACCCTCCGTGGCGGTGTGTTGGCGTTCGGGCCCTGCAGGGGTAAAGGAGTATGGTTATTGTTTCGGTGTGTGCCATGGCGTGCATTTTGAGTTCCCTTGGCCCCCAGTGCTGGCATTCCCTTGTGGGAGGTGTTGTGAGGGTGGTGGGGGGGGGGTGTATGGGTATGTGCAATGGTCATGCTTTGGTGGTGGCTGTCTATGGTTTGTGTTGGCATTCAGGGGTTGGTGTTGTTTAGGGTGGGTTGTGCTGGTGAGACATTGGCAGGGAGGTTGTGTGCTGGGGGGTTGAGATTGGGGGTGAGGGGGGGGTTTGGCATGCTGGTGGTTGGGGGGGGGAAGTAGTTGAGATTCGACTTACCAGAGTCCATTCCTCCGTGTACTTCAGCGAGTCCATCAGGATGCATGATGTTTACCACCTCTTGCTCCCATGCTGTGAATTGGGGTGGAGTGGGTGGGGGTCCGCCGCCAGTCTTCTGCACAGCGATGTTGTGTCGCGACACCATCGAGCGCACCTTCCTCCGTAGGTCGTTCCATCGCTTTCTGATATCTTCCCGATTTCTGGGATGCTGTCCCATAGCGTTGACCCTGTCTACGATCCTTTGCCATAGCTCAGCCTTCCTTGCTATAGTGGTGTGCTGCACCTGTGTGCCGAAGAGCTGGGGCTCAACCCTTATAATTTCCTCCACCATGACCCTGAGTTCTTGGTCCGAGAACCTGGGGTGTCTTTGGGGTGCCATGGGGTGGTGTGGATGAGGTGTGGGGTGGTGTTTGTGGTGATGTGCGTGGTGATATGTGGTGATGTGTGCGTAGATGTGGTGTGGGTGATGAAGTTGGGTTCCTGTGTGTGTTGGGGTTTTCTATTGCTGTGCTCGCTCTCTCTATCTCTATCTCTCTCGCCTTCTCTCTGATTTCCAACTAGTGGGGGTTTGTGGGTGATGTGGGTGTGTGTTTTATAGTTGATTGGATGTGTGGGAGTGTTGTTTGTATGTGTGTCAGGTGTGTGTATTTCAAATTGTCCAATGTGGCTGTGTTTTGGAGCTGTGTGTGTATTTTGAGCGCGGCGGTGTGTACCGCCAATGGAATACCGCGGTTGAAAGACCGCCGCGTGGATTTGTGGGTCAGAATGGCATGGGCGTGTTTGTGTTGGCGTGACCGTGGAGGTTTGGTCATCTCCAGTTTTCCGCGGCCCGCTGATGAGGCGGACTTCCTTGGATGTCGGATTGTTGGCGGTTTCACAGTTGGTGGTCAGAATGACCGTGGCGGTTTACCGTGGCCGCGGCGGTAGAATGGCAGACTTCTGACCGGCGGTACGGGCCTTTTACCGCCGAGGTCAGAATGACCCCCAATATGTGGTTGTGGCATCATAACTGAACATGACAGGGCACTGTATTCCTGAGCACTTGCACAGATAGACTGTTGTTACTCTATGTGCAATCTATGTCTGATGTATCTAGCTACCCACATTTGTCGTATGAGTAAAAGCACAGTGATGACAGTAACAACATGTGTCAGATGCACAGGGTCCTAAACATCTCTGCAGGGTGACAATATGTGGTTCAAAGAACATATTCCTATTGTGTGTGCCCACAGGACCATCACTGTAAATCATGTACTTCCAGGACTGAGGACTGTGTGAATAGGGCCCTAAGATTAGCAGGACAGTTGTCCACATACCACACTTGGATTTGCAGTTGAATTTCCCACTGCTGTGGTATGATGCCACATATTTTTTGTTGGGTATGACAACACTGCTATCCCCTGTCACCTTCAAAGATCTGGAAATGTGTGTTGGACTAGAGGGATGTCCGTACAACAGTGTCATATGACATGGCAATACCAAATTCAGCTTCAGATAGTGCTGGCCCTGATAGTCTACAGAACGTAAAGCAAATAGCTACATGTACTGAACAGTATTAGCCATTGCTGTTCCAAGATCCCTTTGCAGATAAGAAGTAGGGCATGCATGCACCCACCTTTTAACTGGCTATACTGGATGCTGGTGTGCAGCAAGGTGACATGAATTGTGCACCCATATGTATAGGCAATGGGCTGCATAATGGGACACATCCAGTTACTAGGGAGCATGCTAGGAGTCATGGCACGGCCTACCATGTATGTGCGAGTGAATATAGGATTAGTTTCACGTATCCCTGTGTGATTTGAGTGAGCTAACCACCCTTCATTCTTAAATATGATACTTGTCACATGTATATTCCATGTAGCAATGTGTCCAGATATGTGTCCTTGCCATAAATGGCACATAATGTTGTGAGACATGCCAACTTACAGTCCTTGCTCAGATGACTTTGCCAAATGCCAACTGATCCAAGGGTAATGGAGTATGCAGAAGAGACACTGATGAGTGATGCAACATGATGAGTGTGCCATGCCATGATCAGAAAACAGCATTTATCATTACCATAGTCAATGATGACATGGTCATTCAAAGATGTCTCAAGATGGGGCATTGCTACTGTGTAACATTCGCTTGGCCTTGATATCTTGACCATAATCAATAAGGAGATGATGAATATTGGGCAGATGTCTATTCACTTAGCCCTCCAAGATAATATTGGGATTGTAATGTAGATTATGTAATGTCTGTAGATAGTATTTACATGGAATGTTTGATGTTCATAGCCAAATTAACCTTTGTATGACATGTATTTCTTCTGTTTACTCAGGAAACATGACCCCATCCCAAAAAAGGAATTTTGAGAAAAGGGATGACCACTATCGCTACATTCGCCATGTGTGAAAGCCCTCAAGAGGATGGGGAAGACATGATGGGGAGAGAGCATCGGGGTCATAGAGTGTCTTTCCACAGGGCTCCAGCCATGGAACCAGGCAACTCCACCAACCATGGAAAGGGCAAGTCTTGGGCCACAGACAGGGGTGGGCCTGTAGGGGCAGGTCCACCCACCTCCACTGCCACAACAACTGCCTCAACCACACCACAGGCCCCACCAAATGTACTTTGGGCAGAATTTGTCAAGCAATTGCTGACATGAAGTTACGTTTGCCAAACCTGGAGCACTAGCATGACCAGGTGCTCATCATGCTCCAGGAAACCATGGCCTTCATGATCAGGAAATGAGGAGCAGGGTGGCTCAACCAGACACTACCTCCCTTCCCGTTGTGTATTTTTTTTATAGTTGAGATTTTCAGATAGTTAGTGTTAGGTAAGTTAGTATAGTGTAGGGTAGTTTTAGTCAGTAGTAGTTTTTATTAGGGGTGGGTACTTTATTTGGAGTTTCTTATTATTGGGTGTTATTTGGGGTTGGGGGGTTGTCTGTGTACTAAAAAACATGACCAAAAATAAAAATATATATCTTTGTTTAGTCCTAGATGGTTAGTTAGTTTATATGTAGCTGTAGTTACTGCTGTCCTTGACTACAGATGTTTTTTTAAGAGGGGTGGGGGGCTGTTGTTTATTATGTGGCATTAAATGTATGGGCTAAGTTAAGATCAGCTAAGTTAGTTGTAGTCATAAAGTATTTTAAGATAGTGTAGGATAGATAAGGCTAGTTAGGTGAGGTAGTTTAGATAGTTTTTAGTGTAAGATAAATAGTTTTATAAAACTTTTATTGTTTTCTACATTGTGGTCTCCAGCATGATTTATTGTCTAGAATTTAGCATGTCTGCACAGGTTATGTTAGGTACATGCATTTGGCATGGCAAGCATTATTTGGAAAACTGTGACAAGGTGTATTCCTTATGGGCAAGTACATGTCAGGTTGGCAATGGGATCCCATCAGTTATTTATGAAAATCATTTAGTAATGTAAGTGACAACCTGGATGTGAATAGATAGACATCCCATAACAAATATTCATGTGCATTTGTTCTGTGTTGGTAAGACATGAGACATGCCTTTGTGAAATGGTGTTGTCACTGCTCTCACCCTAAATCATGGATTTGTTACTCACAGACTTAAAAGTGCCTCATTTGATTGTCACATCAATGTGCGATTTTTGTTACTGTCCTTGCTTAGACCAGCCACTTGTGGTGTGAGTTACATCAGTTGTCACAATGACTACGTGATACCTGTTGCATTACATGCTTAGAAACCTCAAAAACTGTTTTTTCAACCATGTTCCATACATACCATATTCATCAAGTATGTTCACTTAGTCTGTGTGGCTTTGTCTCGCACTGCAATTCACACATCTCCATTTTGTACGCAGTCAGCATACTAGCTTCACACAAGGCAACATGTTCATGTTGTTCCTGCTTCAGGCACACATACAACACCAAGGTTGTAATAAGTGATTTTATTTACATGTGTTAATTTACTTGCGGTACTCATGTACATTCCATGAGACAACAACCCCATGTGTTGTAGAGGTGTGTTTTAGTGAGGAAGAGGACCACATTGCCATTAGGGAAAATTGGCCACAATGACAGTCCACATATGTGAGAGGGGGACAGTGGGAGATTCCAACTGAAGACAGTGCCAGGTGTTTTGACACTGGCATGATCCTAAGCACAGAGCAAAGAGAAAGGGGGCATTTGGCACAGAGAAAAGCTGTCTTCCACATCTTCATCCTCTGATGTATGTGGTGCCTCCCGTGCCAAAGGTGTTATAGGTGCTGAAGTAGAAGGAGGCATACACACATCATAGGCTGAAGATGTGGAAGCTGTGGAAGCTGTGTCCACGACAGCCCTCATCTATGGGAACTTATGAGGCAGCACAGCAGCAAGGAGGAGCTGCAGAATCTGCAGCACTGCAGCAATGTCCTTGTGAAGGGCACCCAAGGTGGCAATGAGAGAGTCCTGCTTCCGTTCCATTGAATCCAAGACATTTTGTATTGCCCACAGCTTGTTGGACAACTCCCTAGTGCCACTTTGACTGGGTGTTAGACCTGGCAGCCTTAGGGTGGTCACCCCTAACTTTTTGCCTGCCTGCCTCCTCTTTTTGGACACTGTTTTTGTTGGTTTTAGGACTCTGCGCACTTTACCACTGATAACCAGTGCAAAAGTGCATATGCTCTTTCCCTTAAAACATGGTGACATTGGTTCATACCCAAAAGGATTATTTAATCTACTTGTACGTCCTCGGTAAAGTGCACTACATGTGCCCAGGGCCTGTATATTAAATGCTACTAGTGGGCCTGCAGCACTGATTGTGCCACCGATCTGAGTAGCCCCTTAACCATACCTCAGGCCTGCCAGTGCAAGGCCTGTGTGTGCAGTTTCACTACCACTTCGACTTGGCATTTAAATGTACTTGCCAAGCCTTAAACTCCTCGATTTTTACATATAAGTCACCTCCAAGGTAGGCTCTAGGTACCCCATGGGGCAGTGTGCTATGTAGGTAAAAGGCAGGACATATACATGTTTAGTTTATATGTCCTGGTAGTGTAGTACTCCTAAATTCATTTTACACTGCTGTGAGGCCTGCTCCTTTCATAGGCTAACATTAGGGCTACCCTAATATACTGGTTGAGTGGTAGATTCTGATCTGAAAGGGTAACAAGGTTATATTTAGTATGGCCAGAATGGTAATACAAAATCCTGCTGACTGGTGAAGTTGGATTTAATATTCCTATTTTAGAAATGCCACTTTTAGAAAGTGAGCATTTCTCTGCACTTAAATCCTTCTGTGCCTTACAATCCACGTCTGGCTGGGTTACTTGACAGCTCCCTTGTGCATTTCATTCAGCCAACCCCAAACACAGTATACTCAGTCAAACCTGCACACATCTGCATACTGAATGGGTCTTCCTGGGCTGGGAGGGTGGAAGGCGTGACACGTACATTTGAAAGGACAGTGTCATGCCCTCACACAATGGACTGCCAACCCCCCTACTGGGACCCTATCAGACAGGATGGAACTGAAAGGGGACCTGGTGCCACTCTTTGAAGTCTCCCCCACTTCAAAGGCACATTTGGGTATTTAAACAGGGCCTCTGACCCTACCAACGCAGACACTTCTGGACAACAAAACTCTAGTGAAGAAACTCTGAACCAGACCCTGCAACCTGCCAAGAGGAACTGCCTGGCTGCCCAAAGGACTCACCTGACTGCTTTTCTGCAAAGGACTGCTGCCCTCTGGCTCTGCTGAGAAGTGCTCTCCAAGGGCTTGGATAGAGCTTGCCTCCTGTTCCTTGAAGTCTCAAGACCAAAAAGACTTCCTCCTGCAAAGAACTCCTTGTGTGGCGCAAATCCGATGCACAGCCTGCCAGAAATGACACACAGCCTGCATCGTGGTTGGAAAATCACTGCATGCCGAACCGGAATGGCGCAGACCGGCTCCCCGAGAGGAGATTGATGCAGCGCCAGCATTGCGACCGGAACATTGACACATGGCCCACTGGATCGGCGCATAGCTGAGCCAGAATGACACAGCCCAACTTCCTGTGAGAAGAATCGACGCACTGCCTGCCATGTGTGACAGAAAGTTCTCCACATCGCCCACCGGATCAACGCAGCTCCTGTGACTTTGTCCCGCACATCCAGGATTTCTCCGCTTCGTCCCTGGGGTGTCCGAAAACCCCGCAACCCGAAGAGGATCCAAGTCCGCACACTGGAAATCGACGCAAAGCCTTCCCTGCATGGCAAATTATCGACGCATCGTCTGTGTGTGTCTGGAGATACTGATGCACACCTCTCCATTTTCCACGCATCTCCCCCTTTGCGGTCCGTTGCGGAGAATTTGAACGCAAACCAGGTACTTTGTGCTTGTAAGAGACACCTGTTGCTTTTTAAAGACTAAAGACTCTTTTTATCATTCTTTGAAGGTACTTATTAAATCTTGAACCTTTTGACCCGCATTTAACCAGATAAATATTCTAGATTTTTCTAAACAGTGTGTGGTGTATTTTTCGTAATGTTATACTGTGTTATTGCATGATTTATTGCACAAATACTTTACACATTGCCTTCTAAGTTAAGCCTGATTGTTCAGTGCCAAGCTACCAGAGTGTGGGCACAGGATAATTTGGATTGTGTGTGACTTACCCTGACTAGAGTGAGGGTCCTTGCTTGGACAGGGGGCAACCTGACTGCCAACCAAAGACTCAATTTCTAACACTGGGCATTACCTCATGCCTCTGCCTCATGACACCAGAGATGTCAGCTGGAGGCCACCAAACAGAGAGTAGGTGCCTAGTATGGAAGCCGAGTTGTCCTTATTCAGACTGAGGCACCTCTGCACTGGCTCAGGGTTCCCGCCACAGTCTCCAACAACCCCAGCACCAGAGCTGCAAGCTCCCACTAAACTCCTATCACAGTTTTTGGGAATGTAGAAGCTGGGTTCTAGGAGTCCAGGGCTGTGCTTGCGCTGGCAAGTGGTGTATGTTGGCTGTTGGGTGGATCATCTGGAGACCCTGCAACACTGTCTAGCCTTCCTGAGACCAGAGATGGTGTCTGTATGGCACCCAGGATTTGCTGGAGGGTATCCTTATTAATGGTTTGCAGCTGGTCATCCACATCATGGGAGCAGTCCATGACTGGCAGCTGACCAGGAGGTATGGTGTCATCCTCTGCAATGAAATAGAGGGAGGTTATTTTTTAGCTCTGCTTGACATTGACACGAGTGATCAGCTTTACAATGAAGGTTTCCAAGGGAGCACTTTGAAGGACTCCATTCCAAGGCCCTAGCAGCACACTGTGCAACTGGAGTGTTATTGAATTTGATGCTCTAGTGGCACAGTGGGCAGGTCCCTAATTTACAAGGACACACCACGCCAATGTGTGTAGCCTGTCATGGTCCTGTTATTGTGTACCCCTTTCATGCATTACACTGCATAAAATGTGAGTTCCATGGGTGTTTCTGTGGGTGTCCCCTGTAATACCCATGGAATCCAAAGGAATGTGACATATTCCCAGATTTTGATACCTGGAAATGCGTTAGATTATTACACAACCTCAGGGGAGGCATTGGAGGGGAGCAACAGAGAGATGTTACATTTTAGTCCCCACGTTCAAGAAAGTGTCTGTTTCAGCGCATGAGCAATCATCCCTGCAAAGCAGGCTCCCCTACTACATGGTGTAAAGGTGCACAGAGATCCATCATTGTATGCCTATCCAGATGGTGGATGTGAATCACATGTCGCTCCTCCATGGTCTGCAGTCTGCTAGTGGATAGTACACTATCATGGTAACTATGTGGGAGAAAACCAGAATGCATGTGTATCACTCAATCTGTACATCATAAGTATGATCATACTTATGTCACACATAATGCTCTAAAATGGCACATGAAACTGTTGAAACATTGTACACTGAACATACCAGGGCAAATATTGGCTTATTACTGCATTAACATCCCCTTTCCTCTATCATATTTTCGAAATACAAAAGCACGTCACTGACAGTCTATGTGACATTAACTTTCTTAACATGTTGCACATATATAGGACACATTAACCACATGTCAGATTGGCATTGCTCTACTGACTATGCTATTACATTTACATTACTTAAAACACATCAATTGTACACCCTGTACATAATTTATGCACATTCCTACGTTTGCACAAAGCCAGAAGTATACACAATGTCATAGAAATGTTTCACAGCTTGTGAGGCAGCTTTGAAGTAATTTTTCCGTTCATATATGAGCCTTAAAATGGCAGCTGCCCGACCAATTGTACTGGACATTAGGAAGTGACCTAAGTCCGCCGGCGGAAGTCGTCATGGCGGTCGGTAGATACAATTGCGGTGGACATTGCCTTTGGAACACATTGCTGCCTTTGGTGGTCTTTGGCCAATGGAAATATCTGCTAGCGGTGATGGTCATTTATTTTGTGGATGCGACCACCATCTCAAACTTCATCTCTCACTTGATTCCTGACGCTGCTGCCAGCAACCTTCCACTAGCTGAACTGCTGTGTATTGCCTCTGGGAGCAATCATGCCACATCCTACAGGTAATAGGACCCCTGCTTTCCCCCCAGAGGAGCTTGATAAGCTTGTGGATGAGGTCATACCCCTGTATGGACAGCTCTATGGTGCACCAGAGGAACAGGTAATTGCAAAGGCTTAAATGTAGGATGATGTCCAGTAAATGTGGTGAAATGACAGATCGTGATACAATGTGTGGGTAGATGAGCATGTGCCTATGTGTACAGATAGATTTAGAATCCTGAGACATAGTAGAGAGTGTGTGATGTATTTACTCTGACCCAACTGCAGACTGTAATACATGATCACTGAAGGTGGTGTGAAATATCTTTGGAACAATATACCATGTTTAGAGATATGCTTGTGGTCTGGTCACATGTTTTAAGCTGACACCTGGTGTTGGATATACATGTTGCATGCCTGACTCAACATCACACATGGCCTGACTGCAGATGGTCATCCCTCATTGAAAAGGATGTTGAAGACTGTCAATGTATGGCTAGTTGCACTTACTTGTGTTTTCACCCTGCTTGTTTTGGTATTATGTATGTGGACATGATATTCTCTTCTTCTCTGTGTCATTAATGCAGGTCAACACCCATCAGAAACAGAGGATTTGGCATGCCATCACCAAGAAAGTGTGGGGGTCCACAGCCGGTTGAGAACCCTCTGTAGGAAGTTGCAGGAGGACCTGAGACGCTGGGCCCAGAAGACCCTTAGAGGCCCAGCTGGGAATGTCTTCCCAAGGAGGAATAGGTGCCCGTCGGACCTTGACCCCCTAATGGGCCGCATATTGGCGGTGGCCTACATGGAGCGGATGGGCATTTGATGGCAGCACAGCAGCCACCAGACGGTAAGAACAGACTTGACACATTTTCATCCCTTTACCAGGTTAGTGTATGATGTGTATGTTTCTTTCAAAGATATCCAAGAAACATATTGATGTACAATCCCCAACATTGGTACACAGGTGTGCAGATTCTAATTTGTGTAGGGACATATTACTCTCCTATGTTGCCCCCTCTGTACAGAAGCACATGATGATGCATATGTGACTGTGTCATATGTGTACCACTATACAGTTTTTTCTACCCTGGTGGTTGTTCATTCCCACCTACAGGTCAATACTCCCAATATCATGATGGTACATTGTACAAATCTTTGCCCTCTGTCCATTCCAATGTCCCTTGATCCATGTCTATGTGAAACATAGAGTCTGACAATTTGACGCCATTCCTACTTCTAAAAAGGTTTCTGATGAGTGACAGCATCATGTGAGGCTGTGATGTCCATATGAAATATCACATGCCATTCTTGCAAAGCTTATTCAGATCTATTACAAGGTGAACCCCCTTGGTGAGTGAGGGAGGTACATAGACCTCTGTAATGCATCATCTGAGTGGACATCGTACATGTTGGTAACCATGGAGGTATTGCTAGACTTCTATTGAGACACATACATTTGTGTCAGGGCTATGAATGTTAGTACCATGTTCATGTAGGTGAGAAGTGGCTACCCAGCTATTTCCTTAGCTACAGTGTTGTAGGCATGATAAATAGGCCAAAACATATTATTCTTTGTTACAATCTTAACTGTTTTATGCCAACATCATGTGTACATCGAAAGGTTATGTCATGAATCCACATTGTAATGAGTTATGAACATACTTTCTGTTGCTATTTTGGATATGTTTTGAGTCCTTGTTGTACGGAAACCTATTGTTTGCACTGACACCAATGTGGTGCAGGTATGGTAGTTCACACACACCGGAGTGGTATGGTAATGTGTATTCAGGAATTTGGCTTGCATCATGGTGGGTGTACCTTTCATGGTTGCCTCAGATGTGGTTTGCCTCTTTGAACTTTTCCCACAATGATGTAAGGCTAGTTGTGTCTGATGTGTGGATAGTGATGTTATTACCCAGTCATTGGACTATGGATGGAATAATTGCATGATATGTTGAACTGTATGTCACCTTCATGCACAACAGGTGTCCATTAACTTGAAACAGTAGATAAACCACCAGTGATTGTGTGTGAGTAAATTCTCTGAGCTTATTAGGCCCTTATATGAGTGCTATACTTTGTTTCCAGGAGGACAACAACTTAGATTGTCCACAAAGTATGTATAATCCTTTCATACATCACTAATGGTACATGTGTAGGTGATGTGTTATGACTCTTTCATCTTCTAATACATGGTTATGCCAACAGAGTACTTCCACATTTGCAAATTTCCATTGTGAAGGTTGTGAACTCAGTGAAATGAAGTGGGTATGGCTTGTGTGCAACATGCTGTCTTGAGTTGACTGTACAATATGTTTCCTTGCCAGGTACATGACATCAGGCCAATTAGTTACTATGTGTTTAGTTTGTGTATGTGATCTGTGTACATCTATGTTACATCTATTTCCCATAGCTTGGTTGTTGGTTGACTATTTTACTGTGGATAGGGACCCAGTATCATGTGGCCAAGTCACCTTGTCATGAAATAGCTCTACTTACATCATGTTAGTGTAGGTGTGAGATAGGTAGCTTAGCTGGTGTATGACAATGTTATGATTGAGGGATGTAATTTTTTTCTTGTTGTGACATGATGTTGTCACTAAATTGGTACTACCTGGGGGTGTTGTACAACTAGATGTGATGTTACTGGTGTGTACAATGTGATATAAGTGGTATGTAAAGAATGTGATGACCCTACCTTACTTTCTGATCCCAGTATCGGCAGGTGAAGGAGACAAGGCACAGCCGAGTGGGGACATTTCTGGCCACAGGACCTCCAATCACAAGAACATCGATACTGAGTGACCCAGTGGCCTGAAGGAAAAGGGGAGAGCCACGGGGAAGACTGGATCCAGGTCATCATCTTCGGAATCCTCCTCCAGTGGATACTCCCTGGCAGTGGCGGACCCATCTGGTACAACCCCAGCATCATCTCTGTCTGCCACCCCCCTTTCTATCACCTCGCTCCCTGTAGCTCCCCAACCAGTTGACCGTGCCAGCTCACCCAAGAAGGTGGGCATCTCCTTTGCCACAGGCACCTCTGCCCCAGCCCCTGTTAGCCCTGATGCCCTCAGTGAGGACGATTTTGCCCTCCTGAGGTCGATATCTGTGGGTCAGTCGACCATTGTGAATGCCATCCCGGGACTGACACCTCAGATACAGCATAGTAATGCGTTCCTGGAGGGAATGCACAGTGCCCTGGCTGGCCTACATAGATCATTTCAGGCTCTGGCCTCTACTCTGACAGCAGCCAGTCACCCTTTGTCTACCATTCCCCCTCCATCTTCCTTTTCCCAATCCCAATCCACCCTTCAATGACCCAGCCAAAGCACACAAACAGACAGGCATGCATCCTCCCCAACATCCAAGGGTAGCACAGACAAACATTAGCACCACAAGACACACCACTGGCATACACAAAAGCAACATACACCTGCACACACAGCAACAGTCACAACCTGCCCTGATACCCCCATCCACCTCCAGCATCACAGACACAACACCTGACACTCCTGCAGATACCACACCAACATTCATTGATCCAGCCACCACCCCTATCCTCCCCGCAGACATCACCCCAGCTAACCCTCAGACATCCACCCCAGTCACCACACCCCCAGACACCACACCCACTGATAAACCTACATGCAGCACATCAACCATACCTGCAGTCACTACCCCAACAGACACCCACACCCCCACCACGGCATCCCCCAGCGTCTCCAGCCCCACAGTGCAAGACACATAAACACCCTCACTCGCCCAACCAACAGACACCCATCACCCACAAGCATACCTCTCACAAACACTCACCCAAGACATACACACCAACGCCACAAGCAACCTCTCCCTCCACACCCAAACCCTTTTGTTATGGCTGTCCCCGTGTGTGAAAAAAAGCTTTCTTCTTGGAGTGTGACCTTTTCCCTACTCCTCCCCTGTGACACTGCTACACGATCCGTTTCCCTCCCCAAGGCCTCCCCTTCTACCTCCAAGGCCTCCTCAACCCCCACATCCAGTACCTATGCCAATCCCCGCCAAGAACTCAGCCCCTCCCAAGAAGACCCAATCCTCCCCAAGCCTAAACCAAAACCCTCCTTTCTCAAGCAAAAGTCTATCCTCCCTCCCATGCCGAGGCCCATACCCGCTCCCCCACCATTCTTCCAGGGCATTCCTGAGGTGCCTGCCTGCCTACTTGATGCCCCTACCTTTGGAGGTTACATGGCAGTCAGAAGTCAAGTTGGGGCACCATATAGTGCCTTTGAACCACCACATTGTTTTTATACCGGACTGGCTAATGGCTTTGTCTTCTATTCTTTATGTCACAAATATATTTCTTATGTCACAAATATATTCAGACCAACTAGTTGTTGGTTTTCTGGTTACATCTTTGTCCTGCTATTGCCTTTCCTAGGTTTGAGAGGTTTCTGCCTGACATTGGTGGTGTGCGAGTATTTTTGTGTGTGTGGTGCTTGTGCTTCCTGTATTGTTTGGGCAGTATGTGAGGGTGTGTGCAGTGCTTTTGTCCCCTGGGGATAGGGTGTGTGCTGTGTGAAGGGCATGTGTGTGTTGCAGACACATTGTTTTAATGACATTGTAGTGTGTATTTGTTGTTGTGTTGTGTGGCTTTATGTGCTTTGACTGTGTAAGTGTCCATTAATTGTGCATGGTATAATCGGTATGATGTGTTCTGTGTGTGTGGTGTGTGTGTCGATTGCTAAGTTGTATGATTGTGTAATTGTGTGTGTTCGTTCCCTGTTGGTTTTACATTGTGTTGTATGGTTGATGAGTCCCTGGCCAGTGTCATTTGTGAGTGCTTGACAATGTGTTTATGATGGTGCTCTTGTGGTGTTGTTGTGACGAGTTTGTATATTGTATGGGATTGTGCGAGACTGGGCCTGTGCTATATTGTTCTGTGTGTGTGTTCTTGACGTGTGGTGTTTGTGTGTGCTGGCTGCAGTGTGTGTGCTGTGTACGTCTGAGTGTCTGTTGTTGTATGTGAGTGTGCATGTCAGTGTACTAATGCTTGTGAGTGTTGCACTCACAGCCCCCTCCCTATGGTATGTTATGTAACTGTATAAAATGTCACAATTTACAACTGCAACAGCTTAGTGTGTGTACTTACCATCGCTGTCGTCAGCGGCGGCTAAGATTCTATTGTCTTTAGGCGAGCAGGAGCAGCAGGATGACATCTAGTTGTGGTTCCATGGCAGCTCCGGATGAGTATAGCTTCCTGGAGTTGAGTGTTTCCTTTTATACAGTTCCTTTCCACCTGGGTTTCCATGGTGGTCCGACCGAGGCAGAAATGTTGGCAGTGTACAACCTCATAATAGGTCCGATGGAAACTTGTTCTCCGCCGTCCTGCTAGTATCTTCAATCTTTCACGGTGGTCTGACTGTACTGGCAGTGCCATTGGTGCTTTGGCGGGATTCTATATACATCACCACCAAAGTCATAATTTGGCGGTCCTCTCCACCATCTCATAATGAGGTCCCATGTTTCTATAGGAGCTATTTAACTTTAACTAAAAACTTTTTAAATGGTAACAAATATGTAACAATGCTGTAAAATATATAAAAATGCCAATAAATGTACGAAAAATGATTATAAAAATATATGTATAACAAATGTATATGTTTGAAAACATCTACCATATTTGCAAAAATGCTAAAAAACCACAACAATAAAAAGAAGTAAGTACAGAAAAATATAAAAATAACAAACTGACTTTTTCTATCCTTTTACAAAAAATCAATACTGGTGATGTATTAGAAAAATGCAATACTTAAAGGTTTATGTCTAATAATCACATTGCAATATAAAATATTAGATGTAATACTCCCACTACTATTGGATTCGTTTATGGGGTTATGTTGTACAATAAAGGGATCACAATTACTATTTCCACTCCAATGTAAGCTATTTAGGGGAAGGCTTTCTACACTAAAGTGATGATGTGTATTAGCCCCACTCCAATCTAAGACATTTAGGGGAAGGTGTTGGATACTAAGGTGGTCAAATGGACTATTCCCACTCCTATAGCATTTAGGGGAAGGTGTTCAACATTAAAAGGGTGACATTTACTACTCCCACTCCATTCTCAGCTATTTAGGGGAAGGTTTTGGACACCAACAGGGTGACAGTTATTATCTGTACTCCAATGAAGTAATTTAAGGGAAGGTGTTGGACACTAAAGTGATGATATTTACTTTCCATACTCCACTCTTAGCCACTTAGAGGAGGGTGTTAGACACTAAAGTGATGACATTTACTTTTCCACTCCAATCTGAGCCATTTAGGGGGAGGTGTTGAACACTGAAGTAGTGACACTTACTTTTCCCACTCCAATCTCAGCCATTTAGGGAAAGGTGTTGGACTCTAAAGTGGTGACATATACTAGTAACACACCAATCTAAGCCACTTAGGGGAAAGGTACCAGATACTAAATGGGTGACATTTACTATTCCCACTCCAATCTAAGCCATTTAGAGGAAGGTGGTGAACACGAAAGTGGTCACATTTATCACTCCCACTCCTATCTAAGCAATTTTAGGGAAAGGTGTTAGACAATCAAGAGTTCACCATTATAATTCATGCTCCAATGTAAGCCATTAAGGGGAGGCTTAAGATAACAAAATGACTGTATTTATTATACTGTTCCCACTCCAATGACAGCCATTTAGGAGCGATGTTGGACATTAAAGGTGTGACATTTACTATTCACACTCCAATCTAAGAAATTTAGATGAAGGTTTCAGACAAGTGGTGACAACTACTATTACCACTCTAATCTATGTCATTTGGGGGAAGATGTTGGACACTGTAGGGATGGCATTTCCTAAGTCTACACCAATCTAAGCCATTTAGGGAAAGGTGTAGGACACTAAAGTGGTCACAGTTGATATTCCCACTCAAATATATGCCATTTAGGGGAAGCTTTTAGTCATTAAAGTGGTGACATATTCTACTCCCACTCCAAAATGAATCATTGAGGGGAAAATGTTCTGGACTCTGTAGGGTGATATTTACTATGTCTACTCCAATCTAAGCCATTTAGGGGAAGGTGGTGGACACTAAAGTGGTCACATTTACTATTCACACTTCAATCCAAGACATTTTGGGGGGGGGGTGTTGGACACCACAGTGGTCACATTTGAAATTCCCACTCCAAAATAAAACATGGAGGGGAAGGTGTCATACACTAAAGGGGTGACATTTACTATTCCCACTTCAACCTAAGCCATTTCAGGGAAGCTTTTGGACACTAAAGCCTGAAATCTACTATCCCCACTTTGATCTAAACCATTTAGGAGAAGGTTTTGGATTCTAAATAGTCATATTAACTATTTCAGTCCAAACTAAATGAATTTTCTAAGGTGTTGAACACTAAATACAACATATTATATATTTAATACTTCAACATGTTTATATTATTAACTAAATAATATTAGTTAAAACAAATGTATATAGAAATCTCCAACTAATCAACTGGTATCCTAAAGTAACTATAACTCCTGGCCTCACCATGCACTGCTAATTACCTCCAATTACCTTCAATACTACATCAATCATTACATGTTCTGTGACACCATTTACAAGATTACCACAACATCTGAAAGTGCATCATTGATGATAACACTGTTCATGGTGGAAAAACAAGTTATAGGCACTTTAGAGCATGGGGTATAGTTACTTGGCATAACTATAACTGGTGAACGTCAGTAGTGTTATACATTTAAACGTCTATGTTTTAACTGACATTTTGTCCAATTATAACATCCCTTTAACTTTTTTTTTCAGTGAATTTCTATGGTTTTGCACGAACGTAACATGTATGGGTTAATAACTTTACCAGTCATCGCTCCTATATTTAAACATTATTTGATAAGTATTAGGAATAGGCAGCTGTAATTGTGTTAACAATGGTCAAATCTGTATATTTGCTCCCGTAACCTTCAGCTGCTATATTATTATAGCCTACAACTGGAGAGGGTGTCAGTGTTGCAGTGATATCGGATTACAGAATTGTACAATTGTGGTAGAGCAAATATAAATCCTGTATCCTGATTAATTGATAATAATTGTATGCTTTGCCACATTACTTGCAACTTCTAATGAACATCCTTATTTGGAAATTAGAAAGGACTTGGTTTAAGTGCAACCAGCATCAGAAATTCTAATTACTTCCATGAAGAACAACTCACACTGCAGTTGTTCACATATCTCAAGTTACCCCATGCCAAATATCAGAAAGCTAACATGTTGACCCATGACTTATAATTTGCCTAGTCTTGGATTTGAAGCCATCATTATGTTAGCTTCTGAGACATGGCTTCCCAAAATTGTCACTCAATGTCAAGTGAAACTTCAACTCTCAAAGTTTGGTTGGTGAGGAAAGCTAATGAGGTGAGGCCATTTAGCAGTGATCAAACTTGTGAGCATGCAATTGTTTTCCCTGTGTAATAAACACTGAGACACATATACAAAGTACAAAGTAATGGATCACCCGGGTCCTGTGTTGTTATTTTTATTTTGAAAAGAATGCAGAAAGAACTTTGAGTTCATGATCAGATCCATGTATAAATAGCAAATTTACTGCAATACTGTGAAATGGCACCTAATGTATTGCACATCCAAAACTTGAAACCTACTGTTGGGACAGAAATGTCCTCAACGCAGCAAATAAACAAGTACACTTGCGCTGAATGATCGATCTGACTGCATTTGAAATTTGTATCCTGACATGGAGGTGTTCAACAAGCAAGCACCCCTCGACACTACTGACTATGTTTTGGTGTCTTAACATAAAGCACACCAATTCTTGATTGTTTTTAGTCTTGAGCAGGCATTTTTCATTTTCTATGAAAGAGAATGGCCTGCAGGTTCCACTTCTGTAAAGTCCCATTGAGAAGTTACACCAAGACTGTTGCTTTAGCAATTCATGTGCATGTCAAGTGCATGTATAGCTGTGGATATATGGCACAGATGTGATGGCTGGATTCCATGTGTAACAAGAGTATGAGTGGTGGGACCAGTGGGTTCCATTATAGATGGCTCCTTGCATTGCATGGCCTGGATGAAGGATGGTACAAAACTTCTCCACACAGTAGGAGCCTGCATTTCTGAAGTAAGAGGCTGGTGTACTAGAAACTAAAATGAGGGTGGATGGATACGAGACTGCTCTTAGAAAATATCTGAGGACATTGTAACAGGGGATTGCTGATTAGTCTTTCCAGAGCACAGCTTTTGGTGGATGTTAGGGGAGATGAGGGTGAGGTAGCAGATTCTGTTGTTAAGGGTGAAAAAGGTTCTAGGCAGGGCCTATTCCTTTTTGTGTGCACCTGATTGCTACTTCGTGAAGGCTGGCGAGATCCAGATGCAGAGACGCCACACACCATTGTGCCTTTTTCTTTGATACTCTTACTTGGAGTCAGGATATTCATTGCCCATGTGGGAGCCATCAACAAGCACAAAATCTGTGCCTGTGCTAAAGCCAGATAATGGTTTGAGATGTAACCATTCCAAATGGTTCCCTGACTTTAAACAGTGGATTATGCCAATGTCTGGAAAATGAGTGTAAAATCTGACCCAGATCATCCCACATTGTTCAATTTTCAATGAGCTTCAGGGATCAAGAAAGGGAGTTTGTCACAGGGAATTGAAAGGGATGCTGTAAGACCTGGGCTGGTGTCTCCATGATAACCAGTCTTCCAGAGGTGAGGGTTCATGACATGACATCTGTGCAACTTGCAGGAGAAACTGTGGATCTGCCTAGTGTCTAGAACTCTGCCTGTTTGCTCAGAAAGTTAAGGAGAGTACATGAGCCTTTAGGAAAACACTGTGCAGGACAGGAAGCCCAGCCATGTTCTAGGTGTGTGGAGCAACCAGAAGAACTCAACTGAAATTGTGACTGCAATCTTTATTGACCAGATGTGGGTGGCCAATCTGTCTTCTTGAATGGTTATTTGGTGAAATCATAAAGAAAACTACTATCCCAATAAAAGCATGTAGTTCGACACCACCCCTGTATATCCAGAAGGACTTGTGCTAATGCGGTCCAAATTGACCAATTACTTTTTCCTAGGTAGGTTCCACCCGCTTTTCACTGACAAAAAGTCTCCAGTGTATAAACCTTGGATTTACAGCGGGAAACATAACCTTCATTCATTTTTTACCTTCCGTTACCATCAAAAGATGGATTTACTCTAAAATTACAAATATACCCTAACTGTTTCACACAAAGTATATCTCTAAAATTCTCACTATTAAATATGTTGATATGCAATGTAAATTAATGCAAAGATTCAGTTCTCAATTTGATATCACAGTAAACTGTCACAGTTTACAAAAAATACAAAGTTACAACATTTTCTGCAGACCTTTTGGAAAATTGCAAAAAATGTGGCAAAGTTACACAGCCATACATTTAAACATTAACAACCCTTAACAAAGTCAATAGTTTTAGCTTTTGTAGTGCATACACACACAGGGGAACAGCTTGTAAGTATATATACTCACTAAAACCATGCACACTTGCACAGAGTCTATCAAACCCTCAGAAACCCATTTTCACAAAGGCCCACAGACATAAAGGCACCCATGCACAAAGGTCAACAAACACTCATTTATTAGTGTGCATAGGTCAATATAAAATGCATATTGGTATGCAGTAGAAAGCAAATGTTAGGCATCAGAGGGCCCAGATTTATTAAGGACATGCTTTGTTCTTCTTTGACCCTAGTCATCACAAGGCAACAAAGTTCCTTAACTGGGATATACACAGCCAGGCAATGTTGATTTGTGCCACCTAGCATTACTTTGTAAAAAACTGCAACACAGGACATTGGTTTGTGCTGCATTGCATTACATTTTATTGTGGTAGGCATTCTATTGGTAGAACATGGACACTTCACATGGAACTTGTTACAATTCAAGATTTATTACAGCAGTAAATCTGAGATTTTGTTAAAATGGTGTGCTTACCACAGAGACATGTAACAATGACAAATTTCTTTATTTCTTCTCAGTATTTTCTCTGTACATGTGTGCTGCATTTTACAGCACACAAAGAAAGAGGAAAAAGCTTCTAAGGATTGTTTTGTGCAGAGGACTCTGCCATGAGAAGGCTGGCAGAAAGCTGAGTTGTAATCAGCAAGGCAGAGCTGAAGTTAGTGCCTGTCTGGCTGAGTACAACTCATACTACCGTCACCCCTTCTGGTGGGTTGGGCCCACCAGGGTTGTAACGTGGCAGTGGGACCACTACAGTTGCAGCTGCCTGACTGTCACCGCAAAGCTGGTGGTCCTTGGACAACTAGCCTCGTAATGAGGTCCTTTGTTTCTAACCAGCAGATACCTCAAAGACCTTAATTCTATAAGATGCAGAAAGGATCAGTCATAAGCTGACCTGATTAACAATTGGCCTTGTACCACAAAATTCTCCTTGGATTCAAAGAAATGGATACACCAGATGATAAAATTAAAAGTGCACAGTTCACTTATTGCACTTGTCCCACCTGAATAATCCCAAAGATATGATCAGCCTTTTGCACGTACAGTAGACACAATGATCATAAAAGAACAATCCCCAAAGTGTAGTCTACATGGACATCTTGCACAGTTGAGTTAAGGTTTTTACAGGGTTAAAAGTGAAAGAAACATTTGTGTTTTACTGATGTATATAAGATTTGGAATGTATCAATTATTCAAGCAAATATTTTTTTAAATAGAAAAGTACGTACCACCTAGTCAGGACACAAGATAAAATACAAGTTCATTTGAAAATAATTGTTCAGAAATACAATCTACAGTCTAGATAACTATCCTTTAATCGTTATGCCATGAGATGGGTAATTCCTCCATCGCCTTAAGTTTTAGATCGGCTTTTATTAAATATTTGGGGAATACACTGTTTTGTGGGGGATCCAAGGAATTAAAATTGGATAAAACTGCTTGTCTGCATGATCATACATGATACATATTAAAAGGTGTTCTCAGGAGAATCCTCCTTTCAATTAAAAGTTTAGGGCAAATACATAAAAGGTGTATCAAATTTTTGGCACCTATCCCACATAGTGGCTTATGCCTCGTGCCAAAGTCAGGGTAGGTGTGCAGGAAGATGGCCAAAACAGAACCCCATCAATTTCTTCTTCAGTTACTGGCTCCAACCCGCAGTTAGGTAGGACTGTTGTTTGAGAGTTGTATAGTCATTTAAAGTCAACCAACAATGTGATTGTTATTGCTAATGGCTCTTTATCCATAACTGCTCATTGCTTCCTCATTAAATGATGCAGGAGTGATGCTATGATCTCATAGCATGGTGAGGCAAAAACTCATGGATTTCAATCAGATCTGTGACTCGGGATGAATGTTTGTCAATGTTCAGCATTCAGTACATTATCTTTTTGTGTTGCTATAGTCACTCCAGCCGTGGGCCCTGTGCTCACTGTTCCACTGGATTCAAGCTAGTCTGCCTGATGAGGGGTGATACCCTGAAACCAGTCCCAGGACATATGTTTCCGGTCAGGGAGAACCTGACCTGGCAGTTCGGGCTAGACTGTTTCCATGGGAGCAGGGTGAAGACTGATTTGCATAATGCTGTATCCAAACTAGGCTCACATGATGAGTAAAAAAATGATGGATTTATCCCAGATCTATGAATGGGTCTGAATGTTTGAGAATGATCAGGATTCCATCCATCATCTTTTGTGTTGCTATAGTTGTCCTAAGTGGGAAGGGTATGGCCAGACGTGGATCAAATGCTCACGGTGCCACTGCATTCAAGCTAGCCTGGCTGATGAGGGGTGATTACCCGAAACTAATTTCATGATGCTTTTTCTGATCCATGGCTTGGCAGATCGGGCTGGACTGTTCACATGGGAGCAGGGTCAAGACTGATTTGCATATGGCTGGGTCCAAACTGAGGTGAAATGGTGAACTAAAAAACACAGGATTCAACCCATATCCATGGATGAATGTTTGGGGGTGAAAGTTTGACAATCTACAACATTCTGTCCTTCATCTTTTTGTGTTGCTATAGTCAACCTAAGTGGGAAGGGTATGCCCAGACATTGGTTCTGTGCTTACTATGCCACTGGATTCAAACTAGTCTGACTAATAAGGTATGATACCCCAAAATAGGTCTCAGGATACTTGCTTCCGGTCCAGGGAGGACCTGGCCTGGTAGTTTGAGCTAGACTGTGCCCATGGGGAGCAGGGTCAAGACTGATCCTGGTGCCTGGATCCAAACTGGGGTGGCACGGTGAGCAAAAAACATTGGATTTAACCCAGATATGTGACTGGGGTGAATGTTTGACAATGTTCAGCATTCCATCCATCATCTTTTTGTGTTGATGTGATCTCATAGCAATCAAATCCCAAGAGTGGTTATTGCTGACTCTAGGTAAATCTGGAAAAGAACACTTTCATTTTTGAAGAGCTCTAACCATAACGTTTTGCTTAGTGTATCATCTGGCGATGTTGTCAGTTTGTGCCAAGATTTATGAAGTACCCCCATCCTTGCATTTGACTGTTTTGCCGACCAAATTCTAAATTAATTTGAGCTGGAGAGGCATTGACTGGTAAACTAAAGAGGAGTTTATAGACTTTTGAAACAACTATATCAAGGATAACTGCATCACACTTGCAAAGACTTCAGTGCCATATGTTAATAGTGATAAAGGTTTGGCAGAGATGACCTTTAGCTAGTATCAAAAGTTGGAGCCAACAAGAGATCCTTTTAAAAGTTAAAAAAACAGCTAATATAGAACTACTGTGTCACTTCAATTCTTGTTTATGTGGAAGAAAAATGTCTCTGTCATCAAATAATGTACCTACACATTTGTACTCCTTAGATTTGCCCAGCTGCTGGTTGCATATAGACCCAGCATAGTTGATCTAGCTGTAATTGCTTATCTTCATAACCTTTGTTTTTTTATGATTGATTTCCATATTATTTTTATGGTGTACTGTGAGAGTTCATTAACGAGCCTTTATAAGCCAGGTTTATTTTGACTGATTAAAATAACGTCATCTATGTATAAAAGATTTGAAATCAGTTGGTATCCTAAATTCAGCAGAGGAACGTTGACTTCATCAACAGCCTTTGGCAGATCAGCCAGAAATAAATTAAGTAAATAAGGGGTCAGCACACAACCTTGTTTCCACCCTATGTGGGTATAAAATGTTCTCTAAAATGTAGACAGTCACCAATTTTTATTCTTAACAACGTGCCTATATACAGCAGTTGAATACCTTTTAATAGTGCCACAGGGATAGTTTTGTACCCAAGGAAAGTCAAGTTATAAAACAAACTCTCTTGGGTTGCTGTCTGGATGTATATATAGGTTAACAAGTAACAAGGGGTTATTAGCCTCAGAATTCCAGCCTTTTAATGGAACTCTCAGCATTTGACCATTTTTATTTTCAATATGCTTGACATCTATTTCTAATGAAACAGCTATACAAGGGCTAAGCTCTCCATGGGACAGCCATATCTCTTTGTCTTTGTGGCAGCATTGAAAAAGCAAGGAAAACCTTCAAGTGGGAGGAACTGCACAGTCCAAGTCTAGATTATGTTAAAAGAACTGAAATATCTTACTATGGGAGGAAAGAGTAGAAATGCTCCATATGTTTGTAAATATGGAGCATTTATGAACTCTCCCTCTCATGCAACACAGCACAACAAGTTTTCTTGCTGTGCTGCTTTGCATGTAATAATAATAGTAAATATGCCTCCAGAGGAGTACAGGATGATATGCAGTGAGTGCCACAAATTTAAGTTCTGCTGGGAGTACAGAGTAATGTCCATGAGAAGAGCACAGTCATATGCCCCATACAGCACTAGGGAAGCAGCTCAGAAGAGCACTGTCTGGGAAAACTAGGGGTCTCACTTACAAGGCACATTGGACAGGGTGGCACTGCAAATGCCTTGCTGCACTGGGAAAGGGTGGAAATGCACAACATCTACAAAATACAGTGCATTTCTGTCCTCTCCCCCTGCGCCGGGGCACAAATTCCTGCCATGTGCCAATACAGGCACCCTGGCACCATAGTGCCAGGGTGCCTGCGTGGTTGGGATGATTATTTTTAAGAGACACCTTCCTGCACACAAAAAATCCCAAGCAGGGTTTTCCTCTTTCTATGTGTGCTGCGGATTAGAAAAAGGAAACAAAGGGGAGAAATAAAGATATTTCTTTCTGTGCGTCACTCTTACACCATCACTTAGGTGCCATAGGAATCTGATGCATTCCCAGACTTGTAAATCTGAAAATGCGTTTGATTCCTTCTGGTTCCACGGTTGTTGCGTGGGAACACCCCAAGCAACACCCATGGAATGCCCCTTTCATGCAGTGTTCTGCGTAAAAGGGGTCCATATTTAACAGGCCATGAAAAGCCACACAATTTGGCTTCACGTGGGCTTGTAAATAGGGGCTGGCACACTGCGCCACCAGAGCATAAAAACAAATGACGCTCCACTTGTACAAAGTGCTTCTAGGGAGTCGTAAATGAGACCCTAGGCGCTGTGCATATGGAAAGCACTCGGTGTGGTGCATAGGTTAAACATCTAGAACAGAAATACATTTCAAGGGAATAGGGCTGATTGCCTGGACAGGGTGAAGTACAATAAATGCACTCAGTTTTGTGCTATTGAGAGAAAATGTTGTACTCAATGAATTAGTTTTATATTGTTGTGCAGTGCTATGCACTGTAGTGCTTGGCTAGGATGTGTTGTAATACATTATTTTGTGAAAGGCTATTTTATGTTATGATGTGTGTTATGTTGAGATGTGCACTGGTATGCTGTGTTATGTTGTTCCATATTCTGTTGTGTTATGCTGTGTTGTGTTATAGTGCACTATGATTTGTTATGAAAGGTTGTGCAATACTGTTGTATGCTTTGTTATTTTAATTATGTTTTGTTGTGGCATGCTCTGCTATACTGTGTTATGGTATGTGTGTTGTGTTATTTCAAGCTGTGCAATGCTTAGTTATGGTGTGACATGCAGCACTACAAAGTCTTGTGTTAGGGTGTGTTGTGTTGGGCTATGTTGTGTTATGATATGTTATGTTGCGTTATGCTGTTCTATAATGTGTTGTGATCGTATGTATTACAGTATGTCACGCTGTGCTATGAGCATTATACTGTGATGTATTATATTGCGCGAAGCTGTATTGTGCCATGTATCATATGGTGCAAAGTGGTATTTTTGGAATGCAGAGCTACTATGCAGTAAGTTATGGTGTGTTGTGCTATGTTGGGATATATATCGAAACCACGAGTGCTTCAAGCACCCATGGCTCAACAACAAGTTCGGAACAACAAGCTCGTTGGTATCACTAATGCCTTTACCACGAATGCCTTTACAACGATTTTTTGTTGTAAAGGCATTCCTGGGAAAGGCATTACTGATCAGCATGCATGGTTCCAGCATGCTTACCCTCTAGCCCCCACCCCTAAAAATTATTGCAACCCCCCCGCCCCCACAACCACCCCAACCCACCCCTAAAACCTAAACCCGACCCACCCTAATCACCCCAAGCCCCCACCCCACCCCCAAAAACTTAACTACCCCAAGTCCCCACCCTGCCCCTAAAACCTAAAGCACCCCAACCCCCAACTCACCCCTAAAACCTAAACCCTGACCACCTCTCCCCCTAAACCCTAATCACCCCGAGCCCCCACCCCACCCCACCCCCAAAAACTAAAATACCCCGAGTCTCCAACCGCCCCTAAAACCTAAAGCACCCCAACCCACCCCTAAAACCTCAACCCTGACCCCCCTCCCCCAAACCCTAACCACCCTGAGCCTCCCACCCACCCCACCCTCAAAAAAACAGCCCCAGTCCCAGCCCAACTTACCTCCTCCTTCACCTCGTCGACTTCCTTCTTCTGTGTCTTAACCACACATGTACGTGGTTCACACATGCGTGGTTAAGGCACGAAAACCAGGAAGTCATGGAAAACAAAACCGTTGTTTCGCTCTCGTTTTCCATGACTTCGTGATTAAGGAGTCGTTGTTCCGGGTGTTTCCCGCTATGTTGTGCTATTTTCTGTGATGTTATTTTGTGTCATGCTCTGCTATATTATAATGTACTGTGTTATGTTGCGTCAATGTGTCAGCTAGTTAAGTAGATCAAAACAAAGGTGAATCTCCATTTTAAGCTATATATCACATTGCACCTGAAGACAAACACAATGAATGCTTGATGCCGATCGCCAAACCCTAATAGAAGCACAAACTGGATCATATAACCATCTTTGTAATGGCAAAGGCTTTATGCACAACAGTCATGCAAACCATAATTTAGCACACAAAATAACTTCTTAACCTCACCTACAAAGAAACCAATATTGTAAATAGATGATAGTACACATCACATTACCCTCATCACTTTGAGGCAATTATGAATGTGGTATCATTTTTTGTTTTGAGTATGTTTGTTTAAATATATGTATATTTAGTTGTTCTTATTTATCTGTATAAATTATGTTAGGTCAAAATCATTGAATTTGCTGTTGTTAATGTCGGTGTTTTTTCTTCATTTTGAAGATATATTACAGTGTTATAACCTCATCTAATCAAAACAGCACTTTAAACATTGGTGTTTTATTGCATTTATCATATACCACTTGACACATTTGCCTGCATCCAACCACAATGAACAGCCAGCCTTCACTGCACATTGCCTTATGCCATGCATAACATACCAAAAATTTACCAAACATATTTGCTGGGGTATGAGCTACGAATGGACAATATATTAACACAATATTCATTGTTGGCCTTAATAGTTGCGCGGAATGTCAAGAAAGATATTCTCAAGGAGATTTGAGGGGAATATTGTACATAAAAGCTTTGATTCATTAGTGATTTTTTTCTTTTGCCAGCATAAAGCGAATGGACTTGAAAGATTAAGATTAAGGTTTATCAAATCTTACTTCTTAACTACAGTTAACTTTAAAAGCCATGTAATGTTTGCATTCCTTGATTCCAATTGATTGTAAATAGTCAATATTTTTATTCTAATGAATAATTAATTTGTTTATTAAAGACTTTAAATTAAACCCCAAAAGATGTGCGGTAAAATGTGTATTCTTCTTTACAATACTATTAGTATCATTATTAGTAATAATAATATTATCACAATAACTATAATGATGACGATAGTAATAATAGTAGTATTATTTCTGGAGTAATACTAACACTTTACTACTGCTACTACTAGTACTACTACTAATAATAATACAATACTAACGATAATAATAATAACAACCTTTTTTATTATTTTTACAATTATAAACAGTCTTATTATTACGAATATTATAAGTAGTAGTAGTAGAAGCATGAGTCGTAGTAATAATTAGAATGATTATGGTGCTAATAAGAAGAATGCTAATAATAATAGAACAAATAATAATCGTTATTGTTACTTTCCCTATATACTTTCTCTTTCCTCCCTTATTTACAAGGCTCGCATATGCTTAGAAACTCAGCGAAATAAATGAAGGTATGGGACAAAACGTGAAATAAAAGAATCACAATGGGCTACTAATTAAGAAAATCTGCTATTCTAGCGAGACATCCGGTGATGCAAATCTTTACAGATCCCCGGCCTTTGGCCTCCTGTATCATCCTGCGACTTTGCTCGTTGGACACAATACCACCAAAGCGCCGGTGTTTGAAAGAACGCCGGACCTCAGCCTTGCTTCTTAATCTCGGTCTGCTAGGAAGGATTAATGCATGAATTCCCAATTGCACCTTCGTGTAAAGCCTCTTTTGGACAAGCGCTTGCTGTATTCACTGGCTCATTTCCAAGATAAACTCATCATCGTGAATTTAATATAGATTTAGAGAAGAACCTGGGCCACTTTCACAGTGCTGAAAATATTATGCAGCAGGAAATCACACAATAGCTTATATAAAAATGGACTGCTGCTGTAGATCGATCCGCTAAGGTTATATGGCACTTTGGATGTGAAACATCAGAGAGAAAATAGAGTCAGTGTGCCGCATTTTGCATTCATATTTTTGCAGAGTGCACTATCAATGATTGATTGGTAGGATGCTCATGAAAATTATCTGACAAAATATGGTCCACGGTGAGATAATTTTGAAAAATTGATATGGGAGCAAGCAATGTATGTTTTTATATGCTAGCTTATAAAACATGTATGCAGCCAATGGTGACATCAGAGTACGGGGTGAAGTAAACCATATGCAGCATAAAAATATACCAACAAGGTTAAAAGCTTGGAGTAATGGGCTTGAAATAAATATATACTTAAAATAAAATACATTTGTGTCTAAGACATTATTTGCTTTCCAGGTTGAGAAAGTGCCTTTCGTTTCAGTCAGCAAACTATAGTCTTAGAAATAAATTATGAGTTGTGGGGCCTGTAACATGAGCTAACCCACTGTTAGAAATTGGGTTTCCTGTAGGCAGAAGTATGCACTTTGTCCAAGCAGGAACCCCAATCTTATTCAGGGCAAGCCATATACACATAACAAATTAACCTGTGCTCATCCTCTGGTAGCATGGCACAGAGCAGGCAGGCTTAAATTAAGAGGCAATGTTTAAAGTATTTGTGCGAATCCCTACAAAGGAAGGTTCTGTTCCTAATAAAGACAGCTGAGACCGGCAAGAAAACTAAGTTCAATCCCACATCAGGAAAGTCCTATGCATAGTCTAGTGGTGCCCTCACACACCCCATAGGGATGTCATGCTTCATTGGGCTGCTCCTTGTGGGACCAGAGCTGCAATGTCCTACTGGTCATTTGAAGGGTCACTTTAGCAGAGATCTTCTGTTTTTATGCTGTATGATGATGATGGTCAGTGTGAGGGTGCGCTAATAGTGCGAGTTCAGGTGTACTAAGCTAGGGCAAGTGAGAAAGAGAACGATAGGTTAAAACCGCCTAAGAGAGACCACCCTTAACCTTTAATAATGTGGCACTCTTGGCAGGATTAAAAGCTCTATATAAACAATAGGGTTATGCCAGGGATTCAATGTGCCCATGTAACCAAAGTAAACAAGGACATTGCAGCACCAATCCTACGAGGAACAGCCCGATGATGAAGCATGACATCCCAATGGGGTGTGAGGGCACCACTCGAATATGCATAGGACTCCCCTTGTGTGGGGAATTTAAGTTTCTTGCCTGTCTCAGTTGTCTCTATTAGGAACAGAACCATGCTTTGTACTTATTTGATGTTTTGGGAACCCAGATACTGGAGCTTTATTGGTTCCAAGTCCCTCTCTTATTTGTTGTGATTTGTTATTTAAAGTATTTGTGCAACACTTAGAATTGCAAAACAGTGAAAACACCACAGAAAAAGATACCAAACCTGGTTAGAAAAATAGAGCGGAAATAAATGAACCAAACAAGACCAAAACCACAAACATCCAATATATAGAAATCAAGATATGAATTTTTAAAGAATATCTGCAAATATAATGCTTAGAAGCATAAAGCGCCAACCGGCACTAGCTGGTCACAATAGACTGGGTGAAATCTGAAAAGTCAGGCCGACTGCAATGGAGCACAGGTCGTTTACAGGGACCAACCTTGTCCTGTTGACATCAGTACCTTGGTTCAGGGTTGTGCTGGCATCGAGAGAGGATGGGGAGAGCGATGCAAGGAGCAGCTGAGTCAATCTGTCATCAGCTATTCTGACAATGTGTTGGTTCAAAACTGTACCATCGGGGATGCGTCACTGCTGAACCCCTTAGGTGTAGGCCATGCATTGTGGTCGAGCCGGCCAACTGGCGATGTGATGTCTCCTGAAGCAGCGATGCATCTGTGTCAAAGGAAATGTATTAGTTCTGACCAGGGCAGTGACGGTGATGCATGGATTTTACAGCTGCAACTGTTTATACCTGCTTCCAAGGGCCCAGGATTGGATTGGCTCCACTTGGAAGGGTAAGACTGGCAGCATGCAAAGTCCAGGTGCTGTTGCAGGATGAAGGGATGCTTTTGATGTTCATAAGACTACAGAACTGGAGGTAAGCCAGGAAGCCCTTGGAATTGCTTTGGTTCTGGGAATGTGGAGAAGTAGGTCCAGTCCATCTCACTCCCAGGCAAGAAGGGCAGCAGGGCAGGCACAGCAGAGAAGAAGTCCAACAGGGTCCAGCAGGGATGGCCCATCAACATGCAGATGGTCTCTCAGTCATGCCTAAGCTCCCTTTGTGTGTGGCTGCCTGCAGGGAATGCACAACAGCCCAGCTGTCACCCACCCAGACTTATATTCGGAGACAAGCAGAAGGCACTGGATGGTTAAAGTAAGAAAATGCCAACTTGCTAAAGGTGGCATTTTCAGAATTACAATTTAAAATCCGACTTCACCATAAGTTGTGATTCTAAATTATGATTAGAGAGACAACAAAGTTGTGGCCCCAACTCCTCCTAATTGGAAATACTTATAAAATGTAATAAGACAATCCCAAAATCAGCCTATGAGGGAGATAGGCTGTGCAGTAGAGAAAAACAAATTTGAGAGTTTTTCACAACCTGAACATGTGAAACTAAAAAGTACATGTCCACCCTTTTAAATACACTTTACCCTGCCCTTGGGGCTGCCCTTGGCCTACCTTAGGGGTGACATGTATTAAAAAGGAAGGCTTGGGCCAGGCACGTGGGTTAACTTGCCAAGTCAACATGGCAGTTTTAAACTGCACACACCGCCTCTGCAATTGCAGGCCTGAGCCATTTTTAAAGGACTCCTAAAGTGGGTGGCACAATCAGTGCTGCAGGCCCACTAGTAGCATTTAATTTACAGGGCATGGGCACAGGTAGCGCACTTTACTAGGGGATGATAACTAAATTAAATATGCCAATTGTGGAAAAGCCAATGTTACCATGTTTTATGCAGAGAGCAGATGCACTTTAGCACTGGTCAACAGTGGTAGAGTGCCCAAAATCCTAAGGCAAGCAAAAACAGGTCAGAAGACAAAAATGTCAGGGGAGCCAACACCAAGGACGACACGTCTAACACCTACCCTTCAGAATTTTAAAATGGTAGGTGGGGTAATACCAGGATGGAAACACCAGGGATAATTCTAAGGCACTCTTAATGTAGGCCTTAATAGGAAATGCGTTATAAAAATTTTGGTTCTGTATTTAAGTTGGAAGGGAACTAAATCTCCTTGGATAGCTGGAGATAACTCTAAATACGGTGTTAAATCTATTGCTTTTATTACTGCGACGATAATGTTTTTATGGTGGAGGAAATACAAAATTCAGTCATTGCATAATTATCAGTGTTCAAACTTTCAGCTATGACTTGGAGGACTATTAGTTCCTCCCAAACTCTAAACAAGGCACATTTTCTCGTATCATTATTGCTCTGTAGCTGTGTAAATGAAAAATGTGGGTGTGTGCACATGAAAACTGCGGGTGTGGGCTACCATCCTTGCATTGAAATATGGGTAATTGTGATATTTTTAAAGCTGCGCTCTACCACATTTACATATTTGTGTGCTCATGAAGCACTTACAGGGAATGATAAGAGAACTGGTGTGGTATTTTAGCAATGCATGGGATCTATTACATATTGTGGGCCAATATTTGCACACAGCATGTAATTAAACATGTGATCTTTTTTGTACAGCTTTACTATGAATTTTTATCCTGGGCAAAGATGTAGAGATATATTTTGCACATAAAATGTCTGCAACTTGCTTTTTAAATTTGACGTTAGGTGGTTTCAGTCACTAATTGTTAGGGCAGCCTGTTGCAACATTACAACTTTAACTCATAACGATTTCTATGCCTTACTGCACGCCAAAGTGATACTGTCTGATGTTAACACATATAGGCCCATATGTACAAACACATTTTCCCATAGACACAGAATGGATAAAACACTTTGGTACATCTGGCCCATGCTCTGATCCATTAAGGCCCTAATTATGAGATGCACTGTACTTGTACGGTTATGGTAAAATGGCATGGGATCTTATTATTTCCATGTGGTAAATTGCTCCTGTACTGTGTATATGAGTAAACCCCACAGAATCCCCTTGTGGTTGGTCGGGTTAAAGGACGACACACAGCCCTGGAGTAGATTACGAATATTGCAGAATATAGTATAGTGACAAATAGGCTTTTCTCTGTGTTTCTTGTGTAGTTTCTTGGATAGCTTCAGTCTCATTTCCCAGGATCTTCACTTCTTCAATGTTCGTTTCTTCTCTTTCAGGGCTCCCAGGAAGCGCATGCGTGGAGAAGAACAAGAGAAGTATCGGTAAGTAGTTTTATTCTCTGCCTGTCTCTTATCCTTTTCTACCTCTTCTTTTCCTTCCTCCTCTGTCTTTTATACGTCTTGCTCTCTTTCTCTCTTCCTTTTCTCTGTTCCAGGGTTACTGTGTCTTTTATTTCTCTCTCTCTTGTCTCTTTCCTCTCTAGGAATCTGCGTCTCTTTTCTTCCGCTACTATCTTCTGCTATTGGCTCTCCCTTCTCTCACGTAGCCTTTTCTGTCTTCTTACTGCCCACTCTATCTATCTGTACTGGCTACCCTTTCAAAATTAGTAGAGAATGAATCAGGATCTTCCTGTTCTTGATATCTTTGCAGCACACTACTCGGTACGTTAGGATGGACCTTTGTGTGGGCAATAGTATCAGTTAGTTTTCCCAGGGCTGTTTCATGAACCAGCTGGTTATTTGCTATTATGTTTGCCTGACTTTTTAGAGCCGTTTGTAGGGCCTCTCGTTCTTCCTTTTCCCTCTTTCAGCTGTTGTTTCCAAATGATTTGTAGATGTCGTTGCCCTTCGGCCAACTGGGCAATCATGTCCACCAAGGTAGGTTTCTCTTCCATGTTGGCGATGGTCCTTTCCGATACCACGTCTGACACCAATTGTGGTTGGTCGGGTTAAAGGACGACACGCAGCCCTGGAGTAGATTACGAATGTGATTTATTGCAGAATATAGTAGAGTGACGAATAGGCTTTCCTTGTATTGTTTCTTGGATAGCTTTGGTCTTGTTTCCCTGGATCTTCACTTCTTCTATGTTCGTTTCTTCTCTTTCAGGGCTCCCAGGAAGCGCATGCGTGCAGAAGAACAAGAGAAGTATCGGTAAGTGGTTTTATTCTCTGCCTGTCTCTTATCCTTTTCTACCTCTTCTTTTCCTTCCTCCTCTGTCTTTTATACGTCTTGCTCTCTTTCTCTCTTCATTTTCTTTGTTCTGGGGTTACTGTGTCCCTTATTTCTCTCTCTCTTGTCTCCATCCTCTCTAGGAATCTGCGTCTCTTTTCTTCCGCTACTATCTTCTGCTATTGGCTCTCCCTTCTCTCACATAGCCTTTTCTGTCTTCTTACTGCCCTCTCTATTTTTCATGTGTTCATTCCTCCCATAGCTCCTTCACCTTCCTTTACTGCACTTTTGGTTTGTTGTTAAGGCCCTTCCTTTCGGTGTTGTCACTATAGTGGGACTTTGTACTATAGCGGATTTATACCTCTGTGCCTTCTGTTATCGGGGTTGTGCTCTTAAAGTTCCCGTAGTCCTTCTCCTTTGTTTTATTCCCGCCACCCACTACCCCTTGTTTATTATTCCCGCTCCTCCCGTACTCCCGCAACCCTGATTACTCTCAGTTTAGCCTGGGCATGCACCTGATTGTGCCACGCTTCTCCAGAAGCATGGCGGGGTTCCTTGCTCCGCCTCCCGGGGCCACTGCAGTGTTCGTTCCTCCGTCTGCCTGCTCCTCGCCTTCTTCTCTCCTGCGGGTAAAAGTCTGCACTCCAACAACACCGTCCTCCTCTTTCTCCTCGTCGCTCTCCTCTCATCTCTGGGACGCCGGCTTTTCCTCTCTCCCAGCTCCCGCGTTTCCACCTCCAGGACTCAACGTCACGGTCGCTGAGGACGTCTGATTGGTTCCTACCCAAGGCTGTTCCCGAGCACCTGGGGCAGTGTCAGCACCAGTTGGGTTTGTGTACGGGCTGTCTCCGACCGGCCCGTCACACCCCTATTTAGGGCTAATTTTCCCACCATAAAACCACACAGAATCTCTTGTTTCATTTAATTTCACCACAACCACTTACCACTTGCTCTGAGAAATTATTTACAGTATGTAGGGGCAGGGTGTGCGGTTGGGTGTCAGGGAAGGCTGTAAGGCGGGCAGAGGAGGGAACAGGAATTTGTATTCAGTTACAAAAAGACAGCATGAGAAGTGGCTGCTGCTGCACTCAAATTCTCATGCAGGTTTTCAGGTGTTTTTTTCTGCTTGAAAAATTGTACCAGGTTCTCCACTGCTGGTAAAACAGGCAGAGCAAAATTAGCATGTACAGGCATGGTTCGGGAGAGAGCGGGAGACAGTGAAACCCACAAGCTTGTGCAAGAAATAAATGTTGCATCTTCAGTACCCTTCTCAGAAAACTAGTAGATCTGTAGAAGTACAAAAGAGGACAAAACCTGCTGTCTAAGATGTGAGAAGAGCCCTGGAGTTCAGGATGTGCTCTCCCTCTTGTACCAAGTGTGAAGAAGTGGACTCTATTGGTCATAAGACTGACCGCCCGTTCAAGCTGCAGGTCACAAAAAGCTGCAAAAGGCCTTTTCTGCAACTACAAAGGTGACTTGTTCCAACAGGATGTGCCCTGGACCCCACTGCTGGATTCTACTGGAGTAACCCTTGACCTCCATGTGCTGTTCATGAGGTCCTGGAACCCTCGGCTGTGTCAAAGTGTACTCCTCCCAGCATCTAGAGAAGCCTAGGTTTTAGGAATGTTTTGGCTCCAAAGTTCACAGTGGACCAATACAAACATGGCAGCCAAATCTGACAGTTTCCCCTACTGAGTTTTTCTGATGTAGCAAATCTGATTCAGTGAGACTTCATGGAGAAGGTGAACAACCTTTTGGACCAGTCTTCAACCACAGCCTGAAACCTTGTTCCTCTGGAGAAATTCGAGCTACAAAAAAGTGACTAATTACGAATTAAGAAATCAAGTCCTGGTAAAGGTGTCAAAAGCATCTGCCCAGTGAGTGACCTTCCTTAGGGACAACATGCTAAGCATGTGCAAACCTCTGAGTAAAATACTCGTTTCATGCCAATTTTGGGGTAATTCGAATTTTTTTTTTCTGTAGCTATGAGCAACTAATTCTACAGTGAATTTTGAACTAATTGTTTGACTGACTTTTAATCCAGTTTAATCCAAACAAAAACAGTATATTTTATTTGCAATGTTCAATTAACCTGTGGATATCCTTATTTATATTAGTTGAACCTGCATAGTTTAATCTCCAAATCTGTATGTCTTAACAAGATTAACTATAAACGTTAGTCACTGGAATTTTCACTCAGTGAAGGATCTGGTTATTCAATGGGAAGATTAATTGAATCAATAAGGTTGCCTTATATTCCTCCTCCATAACAAAATGTTCCAAGACGTTTAAGTAAATTACACAATTACCTTCCACATTAAAATAACGGACTGATTTTCTTTAGGAATGATGCTGAAGTTTATTTTTTATTTTTTTACACTTGCTTTCAAGCCATGCCCTATAAAAATATACATATTGACCTTTCTATTTCCTTTTATTGAATTTAATCATATTCATCAAGTTTTTGTTAGTAAATTATATTTTTCGATTTTATTGTTTCCTTAATATAGGTATTGAGGTTGTGTTATTTTGACAAAGAACACGCACGAAATTGTCATTGGTGTGAATCTTTCCAACATTAGCCAACCATCCCTTTTAACTGTTTATTGATAGAAAGATGCATGTTGCTATGTATTTAAAAAAAAAGCTAAATATACATGTTATGTCATGTTATGTCATGTGCTCTCATGGCTTGATTACATGCATGGAGTGTTCAATGAGCACCATTGCACTAATGATGAGGCAATTTTGTCAGCTGGATTTCTACTGACGGGCCATCATAATTTCACCAATATCTGAATCGACTGATAGCTACAGTCGATAGATGAATGCTTTGTCAGTGCAAATTCCAGTGGAAAGTTGCTCACTTGCTGGGCCATACAGCTCAGACAGGCCCCCTTTTCAGACTGTTTAATATTAGAACTGCCTTTCAACATATGTCATGACAACTTGTAGTTATGGAAATCAAATTTAAATGGAGGCTCGGTGAGGATAACTCACTAATTTAGAGCTGGGCTGTGATTTTTTCTCTTTTGGCTAGTGGCATTTAGTTGGAGAGGTGGTTGTAGTCAGTCAGCCAGATTGCTCTCTATGTGGTGCTACTTTCATATGTGACCTGTTTCTTAGTCAGTTGTATTGGTTCTTCTCAGCCAGAGTTCTCCAGAGGGGGAAGGTATGGTGGCCACCAATCTGTTCGCAATAGAGGAAAGATCGGGGTCCCAGAACCAAGCGTTCAAAAGACCGATAGTCTCAATTACCCGTCCTTGATGCTCTGAGTAAATTTGAACTATCAGGTCACAGCTTAACTCAAGAGAGAGGACATAGGGTGGCTCAAGGCAGAGTGCAATACAGTTTCCATTGCAAGAATAAAGTATAAATATCCTACCAAGGTTGCAGGCTCACGGCTGTTTTTTAAATATATTTACAATATCAGTAGGTCAGATCAGTGAAAATCACAAAAACATAATACCAATGAGTATATTACTAGGGCAGTAAGCAAAATGGTGCCATGAGCTGATACTTTCACAATGAGGGGAGCAACCACATGTTGTTACAAGATGGCAAATACAACAGATATTGAAATATGAACAATGCAAACATTCACTCCGAGTCACAAAATACATAATTTTTTTGTCCCACTATGCCACCCGAACTGCCAAGCCTCATTAAATGATTTATAGTTTTTTTTTTTAAACTGCAAGAGTGATGGTTGTGATCTCATATTGTGAGGCAAAAAATGATGGATTTCACTCAGATCTGTTACTCGGGATGAATGTTTGACAATGTTCAGCATTCCATTCATCATCTTTTTATGTTGCTATTGTCGCCCCAGATTCCGTCCATCTTCTGTTCTTTTTGATCTTGTTGCCCTTAGTGGGAAGGGTATGCCCAGGCATGGGTCCCACGCTCACTGCACCACTGGATTCAAGCTAGCCTCGCTGATGAAGGGTGATACCCTGAAAGCGGTTCCAGGATGCTTGTTTCCGGTCCAGGGAGGACCTGGCTTGCCAGTTTGGGACTGTTCCCATCAGAAGCAGGGTCAAGACTGATTTGCATATGGCTGGGTTCAAACTGGGATGATGTGGAGAACAAAAAAACAATGGATTAAACCCAGATCTTTATGACTGGGGTGAATGTTTGCATTGTTCAGCATTCTGTCCATCATCCGTACCTTTTCCGTATCTTGCAAACACAGCACATTTCTGCTGTTTCCCTGTGGTGCAGGGCAGCACAGCAAGGTCACTTGCTGCACTGCCCTGCACCATGGGGCTTGTAAATAAGGTCTCGGTTGGAAGGGGCTAAGGGAGTCCACATACTTGGAGAAACCAATTGTGTTCTCCTTTCTTAGTTCTTACCAGAGGTGATCATGACCACACCAATTTTCAGTGAGGGGAGTCCACAGAGATTAGGGAGCTGTCAAACTATTGCCAATAGCAACATACATGCAGCAAAAAACACTGTAGGGATGCAAGATGCTCAAATATTTATAGACTAGGGGCAAGATGTACTAACAGTGGGCTCAGCAGACCACCATGTCTGAAATTGCTTTTTAATAAAACAATCTTTTTTTTAAAGAAAATGCAGCCTGTTTGCCTTAAAGGAAAATGGGATACATTTAAAAAGAAAAATGAAAAGTTTTCTTTATGTTTTTTGAGCCCCTTGGGGCCACTTCCCCCTTGTTAATTGGTTGCCGCCAGTTTGAAACTAGTGGTAAAGAATTACTGTTTTGCGGCCAGATTTCGGTCGCAAAACAGTAATACATACCATACTGATTACGTATTTGGAAGGTGTGAGCGCATCTGACCTTAATATGTAAACCTACAAGGGGAAGCAAATAACTCGAAGAACCTTTTGACTACGCTTAAGATGTTCCCACCGTATGTCCCGTACATGCAGATCAATAATCAATAACAATCAATAACATTAGTAATCAAGAGGAGTTAGAAATTGTCACAAACCATGACCTTGCAGTCATGAATAACCACAGCTTTATGTAAAAGTTGGAATTTGTATTTCCCTATATTAACAATGCTAATGTGATGTAGGTGAATCTCAAATCAATTGATAAACATAGAGAAACAACACTGGCTGACCGAAACGATGAAAGAATCGCAATCTAATCAAAGCTTCAGCTACTACACATTCTAAAATAACAGTGCAAACTAATAGCAAGAATAACTGTGCAAACAATATTACATACATTTAGATTCAGCAAAGAAAAGACATTAAGGCCCGTATTTATACTTTTTTTAGCGCCGCATTTGCGCCGCTTTTTGACACAAAACGGCGCAAACCTACAAAATACAATGGTATTTTGCAAGTTTGAGCCGTTTTTGCGTCAAAAAACGACGTAAATGCGGCGCAAAACAAGTATAAATACGGGCCTAAATGTTCCTCAATGTATTGAACTTCATTAGTGAGGATCCTAACTAACAACAGATTAGAGTAGCATGTTTGGGCTTCATGCAAAACAATTTAGTCAACACAAATTTGGAAAAACATCTACCTATGGCTCTATCAACATAGCGGTTGGTACCTGGAAACAAAAGCAAATAGATGTAGCAAACAATCTCATTGTCAATGTACCTATTCTCAGGTTGGATCAGCAAGCTGTGACATTCTTCGTCCTCACGACATCAGTCTGGTCAGCAAGGCATCAGGTTTCAACATCAAATTTCCGAAATGGCAAAGTCTTTTAAGCAATAAAGTTAAGCATGTCTCTTCTCTGGACGAAAAAATGGGCAGAATGGGCCAAAGTGGCTTGTTGGGCAGTTCGAAAGAAATTGCGGTATCTTCCCTCTGTGTAGTCTGGCTAAGTTGTATTTCCAAAACTTCTTCCCAAGTCTCTATTTGTCAAGTGATTGCATGTTCACACTTTGTCCAATAAAACTAAAACTTCAAATCTACATTTCTACTAGCACACTGTTTACATGTTGATGATTGGCTCCACTCATACTGTTCTCATCACCAGGCTCATCAGGTATCAATATTGTTGCAGCTTATACTCCAGTCAATGTCTTCATTGTATTCTCCTGAGAAAGTCCGTCTTACACACGTTACATAAAACAATGTTGCATTAGCAAGTGCAGCATCTTCTATCAAGCGGTCCTCATGAGAAAGACTTTTAGCTATGAGCACATTAGGTCAGCACAGTGGAAAATCACAATTTAATTCTCCAAGCAGATATTTTATTAAACACCTAAGAAATGCAGCTTGACATGAGGCTGTGCAGCTAGGCCAAGACCTTCTCTAAGTTAAGGTCTATAATGAATAAAGCTAATACATACTTCATAATTCTTAAAATGATGTAGTACTACATTAATCAAACATAAGCTCAACATTTCATATTAATAAGCCATTAATAAGTACACTTTGTGAATACAGGCGGCCACTCATGTGATCACACTTTCAAATGTGTGCATTATTTTCCTCTAAGTTATTACATTTTCTACGCAAATCCAACACTCAGAATATGTGAATACTCATGAATAATTTCAGTACTAAAATCAGCGTTAACAAAGGGACGCCCTAAACATGCCCCGTTCAAATATTGAATCGCAAATGCAAAGTGTGATTAGGTAACAAGTTACCGAATTACATTTCGCTTTTGGCATATTGGAGAAAGCATTTTTTCTGGTCGCAATCGGCCCGATTGCCCGCTTGTGATCAGAAAACTTCTTTGTACATCTGGTCGTTGGTCATTACATGTTCCATTAACACTGTTAAGAAATGTCAAAAGTGCTATATGAAGAGCTTCATAAAATAAAAAAAAAACATAACTACAAAGCAACAAAAACAACATTATGACTTTCCTAATCCTGGGCCAGTTCCTAAAACCCTATCAAGCTCTCTTACTGTGGATTCACTGTAGCTTTTCATTAAAAAGAGTAAAGCCCTTCATTGAAAGTTAGTAGGTATCTCATTCGGTCCCTAAGCACTTAATAGTAAAATACATAATCCCCAATAGAATAATAAACTCTTTAATAACTGCAATGTAGCAACCACAACCATGAAAAAAGTGATTACATTCTGCATAAAAACATAGAAGCTCATTTGATCTCATGGTCCCTAGTGAAACATTACCTGGACTTATTTAAACGATAACATAACTGCGCATCTCACTCAGGATCTTTGCTAACGCTAATATGAAAGGACTGCAAGATTTTCGGCACCGGAATATAATATTGACACAGCAAGGCTCACTGTTAGAAGCTGTTAGCTTGCACTGTCCCGTCGAGTGCACTCGTATAACTCCTGGTCCAAGGTGAAATGCTTTTATGATTTTGTTTAATAAATTTAAGTTAGAAATAAATGTTTTGTGGGTCGCCATGTTTAATGTCTACTATAAACAGCTTTTCATGGAGAGTACGGTTATTTTTGGTCACTCCCGTCAGAACCTCAAAGCGCAATAACACTTGCCAAGCTGTTTGCATAAAACCAGCAGATTACAATCGACCCAACCCACATCATGAAAACACTGAGGCCAAGATTTATCAAGCCTTTGCATTGTTTTTGCGTTGCACAAGGTGACACAGGGCAAAGCAAAGGCTATTTGTGATTTACAAAGCCAATCTGAGCCTGATTTGTGTGGCCTTGCCTGGCTTTGTAAAGAAATGTAACGCACTGCATCAGCTTGTCCTGTGTTGCGTTGCATTACATTTCTTCGTGGTAGGCAATCCATGAGTGGAGCATGGGCATTCATGAGCATTCACCCATGAATTTCAATCAATTCCAGCTTTACCAAGGTTTGTAAAGCAGGAATTGCATATAATTGGTAAGCCTACCACAGAGAGACATAACGGGGAGAATGAGTTTTCTCCCCTTTTTTATGCGTGTTACATACTGCATCACACCTAGAAAGAGGAAAATGACTCTTCGGATGGTTTTTGTGCAGACAGGTATCCCAAAGCAATCCTGCCCGTAATGAAGGCACCCTTGCACAATGGTGCAAGGGTGCCTGTGGTGGAACTAGGCAACCTCAAGTGAGCCAGAGCAGCAAGAGAGGTGATGTGTTCCATACCTTAGTAGATATGGTACTTTTCAGCACTCTCTTCTTTCTCTTAATAAATCAGCCCTATATTTATTTTAAATGGTGCAAGGATGCCTGTATTGTGCGTATGATTGTTTTTGTTCAGGAAAGGACACCATCCTGAACAAAAACAATCAATGAAGGCAATTTCCTCCTTCTATGTGTGCTGCAGAATGCAGCACACATAGAAAATTGAAACAAGAGGAGAAATAAAGATATTTCTCCCCATTGCATCACTCTTACACCACCCTTGGGGTGGCATAGGCTTTTAATGCATTCCCAGAATTACAAACTCTTGTAAATATGCGAATGCATAAACAATCCATGGATGATGTGTTGGAACACTCATGCAATACTCATGGAAACGCCTCTCTGATGGAAAGTACAGCAACACAGCAACCTGTGCTGCAATGCATTACTCCATATCTACAAGGCCATGAAAAGCCATGCAAAGTGGCTTTGCGTGGTCTTGTAGATATGAGGGAGCAGCTTGCGCCACCAGTGTGTGACAAAAAGTGACGCAACAGTGGTGCAGACCACTTGCTAATAAGGGCCAAGATTTTTAGGGTCAGAATTGTTATTCTTAATCAAAGCGAGGAAAACACATGTTTGAAACATAGGTAAAGCAGGCAATTTATAAATGCTCTTATAAATGATTTGGACGCAGTCTACATATAGAAACACATAACACTAAATTAACTCCCACATGTCCAAGTACTTTGCTCCTTTAACTTTCTGCCATTTGGGAGTTTTCAAGCACATATTTTTTCTATAGTGATTTGTTAAGATTTTGTTGATTTTTTCAATGTTATGTTGCCCAAATTAGCGATCAATATATTGTTTTCAACATCTGTTCAGGAAATATTGATCAATAGTGTTGCGTTTTACAGAATTGCTCACTTTCCACATGTCACAGGTTGTGTAGATGGCAAATATATTCTTATATGGGCACCCAAAGCATCTGAGTGTACTTTTCACATTCTGGAACTTCAACACTCAGGAAATATGCAGGTTATGTACAACACAAAGAGCATTATAACAGACCTTGTGTCATGCTACTCCGTAAATACATACAATTTATATATTTCTAGACAAGGTTGCCACTACAACAATTATTTTGAATGAACAAAACATTTAGGGGAAGTTTTATCATAGTGTTGCTTTGTCTTTGCACCACACAAGGTAATGCTATGGCAATGTATAGGAATATGTTGGATAATCCCTTTTGTTAAAAAAAATATCAATGTGAATATGATCCACTTCATTACACATTCATATATGCAAAGTATTAGATTGCAAAAATCACCAAAACATATATGTCACACTTGTATATAAAAAAAAAAACACATTCCATTAGTCCAAGAAGACATGTAGTTCCCTGTCCACATTTAACCTATGATCCACAGCCAGTAATCTAGTAATCCATCTAGCTTCATGTTTCCTAAGTTTCTTCTTTCGATCCCCAGCTGTTGGATGGCCTGGAATATGTGTAATACCATGGAATTCAATTTTGAGGACCTCTGAACTATGGATGGTTCTTATTTATTTATTTTGACTTGTTTCTATGCAAGTTATATTTCACAAGAAGGTACTTCTATATTCAACTTGGTGTAGACATTGCACTATCTGTTTGCATTACGTTCTATGTCACACTTGGTGCAGGCAGTACACCATTCTGTTTGGTATCAACATGACATATGGCCAGTGCATATCATGTAAACTAGGTTCGTATACATATGTTCGTTTTTGTGCCTTGCAGCCTTGATAAAGTCACTTAGTGATGGAACACGTGTTGGCTGTCGAGAGTGAACAACTGAAATAAAGAATTGTATTGAAATATGATTTGGACTGACATTTTGCAATAAAAGAAGATCTTGAAACACAAGACGGATTGGTCTGAGGCTCACATGACCTCATGATTTTCTATTGTTCGGTTAAACTGAGTGCTGTGGCTGTATGGTTTAGACTTATTATGTATTAGTGAATACATATTTCTGCCTGTGGGTGGCAGGATAGTCAACCCAATAGCACTACTAGTGGACATAGTGAAACAAGTCTGGTCTACCGTACACGGTTGGAGACTTATAGAAGGTGCATTTATCTTACCATTGCTACCCTCTATTGGAAGTCTTATGCATTACTGTTCAGGGTTAGCGACAACATTTTGGAGCTAACCATGAACAGTACATAGGAGCCCATTATAAATAATGGTATGCCCCCTTTTAATGTTTGCTTTGAGCAGGCCTTAAAAATGCAGCAAGAAATGGTGCAAATAAATATTTTAGATTTCTTTGCTCCATTTTATCTGCCACCCTAATGGGGGAATGCCCCCCTTGCATACATTATGCCTGGAGCAGGCATAATGTGGCACAAGAGGTTATAAAGTGGTGCAATACATGCATTGCGCCATTTTGTAAATCTGGCCCTGGTATTTTGGCCTCGCTGGGCCACATTAGTGTAAAAAGAATTACACTAATGTGGCGCAAGGAGGCGTGAGGCCCTCCTAAATCTGGGCCTTCATTTTGTATTGTTACTGTTCACCTTGACATCATATTGGTAGAATTTTCTAATTTATACACAGAACGATTGTACCTGTCTATCCTGTCTAATATATATCTGTAATAACATTTTAAACATGAGTATTATCATGTAGAGCAGTACAACATGTATTAACAGATTCGGTAACTGAATTAATACTTTCTAATAACGGTCTGAAATCCTTTTGCATAAAGATTCCAAATGTGTATATACTTTAGCTATCGTTTGCATAAATGCACCACGTGTCTCGGTATTGTTAATGTTGCAGCCTCCTTCGCACGAAATTCTCTTGTACTTGGCTATAGCTCAACCAAGGCGTAATTGGGCCCTCGTGCAAGTAAGGAAAAGCCCCTCACCTGCAATTATCGCCTTTTTTAGCAGGCTCTGAAGCGAGTGAAGAGGTAATTTTCCCACCCTGGACAGTCCTCCTTTCCTTTTTCTGAAATAAATTGGTGTTTAAAAAAAATATATAATCTGTCTCAATATGTACAATTTAAAGGTATAACGTCATGGTATCATGTCAACATTTTCAAATGAGCTAATAGTGATTTAACAAACTAGTCATTGTCATTAACATACTCACTTTCCCATAATGCACTGGAGCGGTTAAAAGGAGTACAGCTTTACTTTTTTTTTAACAAAACCTGATACAGTTTTAATTCTAAACATTTCTGTGCAACTCTTTGAAATGTGATTACAAAAATACAGGATTAACACATACCTTAATGTGTAGGTAAAGAATGTACACATACCTTAATGTGCAGGTATGGACAACACTCCAGACACTGACACACACATAAAGAGTAATAGTGTTGCAATTCACAAACCGCACTTCTAACGTTGTAGTTGGCAGTGGTAAGATCCAACTACTCAGGAAGCCAAAACATGGTGAAACAGAAATACTCCTCTGCGTGTGGAACAAACAAGAATAAGAAGACCAGACAACAAATGAAAAGCAGGAAGTTGAGTTAGACAGGAAAGCCACTGAATGATGAGAAAAAGGAACACACGAAACCCACTGTAAGAATATTTATCACAGCAGTTCTGTTAACTAAAATCAAAAGGTTTTTGTATTAGTAGACTCAAAAATCACGAAAAACATGTGAAACAAAAAAATACAAAAATTATTACAATTAGGAAAAGGGAAGACCTTCTGTGTTTTTTTTTCAAGTATCAAAGCTAAAAGCACCAAAAAACACAAAGCACAACTGAATGCCGATTTTTGTGGTAGACCAGCACCATTAGTTTCAGGGTAACAACAGAGAAGGGGCTAGTTAAGCGGGTCGCATACATCCTCAATTTTACGATGGGATTTTGTTATTTTCCTGGTTTCAATATACTCCACCGGGGCTAGGCAGCTTGTTAAAGCCAACAGGGTTCTACTTCTGCTACATACCCATTGAATTCCTGCCAAGGCATAGTGTTTTGCTGCCAAAAGCTCTGATTTGGTCAAGATCAGATTTTGCAACTACAAATTGCAATTTGGCATAGGGGTGCATTTGCTGCCTCATACCATTTGTAAGTTTGACTTTCTGACCTTGCAACTTTTTTGAGTTGCAAAATCCTCCAGCAGGGCATGACTCATGCTGTAGACAGTTAGGGCTTCACAAGTCCTGTTACCTCGAGGCTCCACTGAAAGTGTATGATTCATGGTAAAAAACAAAGAGCAAGAAAAATGTGGAGATCACAGAGGATGTTCATCCTGCCTGGGTTGAACACAGCACCTTCTTTTGGGCCTCTGGGGGTGGAAAACGTGAATAAGGGCCTCATTTAAAATTTGAAGGATGCTGGTAATCTTCCAATTTCTGGAGAAACATATAAATACGGAGTACAATCCATCAGCTAAATTTCATCGACCAGCGGCACAATATTTTGTAGGACATTCAGCCACAATGTTAGCATTGTATGGGAATTTCAGCCAGTTCTTTTAGCATTATGAGGCAAATTCAGCTGGTTGCTTGTTGTTAAACTTTTCTTAGGAATTTCGAAAATGTTCAGTTCCCTTCAGACTCTAAATGGGGCCCTAGGTAAAAATTGATGCATGAAAAATCACTACTGGGCTCACCTGCATCTCTTAGGGCAGGCTTCCAGGCTTAGGTATCTGCAGCTGGGGTTCCTTCAAATCCACTGTGGTTCACGCAGAAATGAGCAGCTAGATCTTACCCATGGATGGAGCCAATTAGCCCTCTGTAACCCTGCAGAGGTAAACTGAGGACCAACCAAATCACCCTTGGAGGCGCGTTTCTCTCCTTGAGTGTCAGCAGTAGTGAACAGTCTTCAAGTGATCTTTCCCCTGCAGTGAAACACACTCTTCCTTGTTGCTCCAAATTCTCTTTCAGTTCCAGGAGTGTTCTGAGGAGGAGTTGATGAAGTGATCGACTTATCCTATGCAAAAGTCAGTCCCTGAACTAAATCCTGGAAACGTTTCTACCGAAAGCCAACCTACACTTTCAGAACTACCTTTCTAAACTTACTGCAAATCCTCCCAGAGTTCCTCATTCAAAACAGTTTTATTCCTCTTCCCACTGCAGGAGTCTGGTATTCCTGTCTAGACACACTCTTAATAAAATATGGTAAATCCTCAACCCACAGTGCTGGAACCAATTTACCCTCTTGCTCTAAGTACAGACAAATGTCTGAAGAATAAATGATTTCTTGGAACCCACATTGAGGATCTTACCTTAAAAGATGTGGAGTGATGGCAATCTTTTTTTGCTGCCATGGACTCCTGTTCCTTTCCATTGATGTAACTATTTTAAATAGTCGCTGTTTACTTCTACTTAATTGCTGCCAGAGTCCATTCCATTGTCATGCATATGTGACTATCTGGGCCTCCTCAAACAGAGGAATACAACAAGATCCAGACTCCAGGCCTTCTGATACATGGAAGAATTCAGATTGATGATACACCACTGCAAAGAACTGGCGCGCAGATGGAGAATGAGGCAGACTGCATTACATTCAAATCTCCTCTAAAACTTTACCACCAAATTATCCATACCACCAAACCTGCCACTCTGGCAGATCTCTTTGATGTCAGCACAATGTCAAACTGAAGCAAATAAGTCTACATCATTGTGAATATTTCACCTCACCATCGGCCACCCCCATCACCCCCTCACAGGACCTCTGCAGCAGGATCTCTAAATTATTCAGCAAGGAAATGACTGCCATTTACAGCAACTGTCACCCTCAAATGAACTAAACAGTCCTCAACAAATGCCTCTCGCTCTCAATGGCCACGAGCTCATCCACACCACTAAATCTGGTTTCAGACCCATCCACAGCATGAAAATAGCTGTTATCACAAACACAGATGACATCCACATGACTCTGGATGGAGGAAACATTGCTGTCCTCATTCTTCTGAGCCTCTCTTTAGCTTTTGACACAGTCTCCCAACCCATCCTTATTAAATGCCTACATGACTCAGAATCCAAGGAGACATACTCCGCTGAATCTGCTCCTTCCTGACTGAAACGACCCAGTCATTCAATTTGGCTCCATACCTCTCTCCCTAGCACTTGCACACAGTCAGGTAGCTGTGCACCATACACACATCTTTGCACCATACTGCAAGGGTGTCTATGTGAATCTATCATAGGCTCCATAGTGGAAGGGTATCCTTCCAGTACGAAATACAATGCTTACACTTACTTTAAAACCTATTCTTGCTTTGTGTGTCTAATGTACATTGCTGCACACATGAAATTCCAGAAAAACTGAGATATCAAAGTATTTCTCTTTTAATACCTGTTTTGAATTGCCATTATTTTTTCATGCAAAGCCCTGTCCACTATTGTTGGCAGACAGGGTTTTGCATAAAAAAACATGGATGACAGGATGGAAAACGCCCATGTACCACACATGTAACAACCCTCTGGTGCAAAGTAATGCAAAGCAGTGCTTTGTACTGTTATACATTACTTTTAGGCAACTTCAAGTGCAAAATAAGTTTAGCGTTTGAAATTAAATCCAACAAAAAACGTTTCACGCTCATTTTGCATCACTTTTGTGATCAAACCTAGTGCAAAAGGTGTGTAAATCTTGCCCCAACTGTCTAAAGTTGAACACAGACAAGACCTTAATTGTGATCTTTGGGAAGAGTACATCACTGTGGGACTTCACCTGGTATCCAAGAGAGTTAGGACCCACATCCACCCCACCACCCACACCAAGAACCTCGGGAGCTTCATGGACAGCAAACTCTACAAAACCATCCAATACAATACTGTCACCGCCTCATGCTTCCATACCCCAAAGATATTGAAGTAGATTTTCAAATGATTCCCAATCAGCACCAAGAAAACCATTACACATGTCCTGGTCACAAGCAAGCTGGACTATGGGAACACCCTCTATAGGAACACAAGATTCCTAAATACTCTCCTATTTCTGGGGCCTCACTCATACTGTTCACCTGTGAACAATGCAAGGAGCCAAAACACACCAGGATGGGGAGCTGCTGCACAATGCAATAGTCATTAGTAAATCATATGATGTTTCATGGATCCTGGTGTTTGCCATAATTTTGTGGTGTATTTTGTTTAACAGGGTGCCCTGTTCCTGCAACACTGGACTGCCCTGCGAGGGTCTGAGGCCCTCTTAACAGAGGAAGTTTTCTTGGTGTTTTCAATTCAAGGGTCTGACTCACCTACTTCTATGGAGCAAACAGTGGATTAACCTGCTACATATGATTAGTGTAAAGCAGCCAGGGAGCAAGGAGGGACTTTGGTATACCCAATTGCCAATTCGTAATGATGGCGCTTGATGAATGACTTGTATGTTTGCGTGGGGTATTGCTATAATCAATTATGTTCATCAAATATTATGCACATTCGAGAATGACTAAATGCAGTATTGGAATGCAGTGGGTATTGACTGGCATTCATCGTGCTGGAGCCTTATACATTCTGTTACTTGTTTTCTATGTGGCATAAAGATAGAGACCAGAACACGCCCACTGGGGTTCTTAAATACAAGTGATTCTGGGGCCTTTCTCATACTGCGCACCTGTGAACAAGGTAAGGAGCCGAAACGTGTCAGGAGGTGGAGCTTCTGCTCTATATTCATTATGAAAGCACCTGATGGTTCATGGATCCTGGGGTATGGCATCATTTTGTGGTATATTTTGTTTAACGGGACACCTGTTTCCACAACACCAGACTGCCCTGCCAGGGTCTGGGGTCCTCGTAACAAAGGAAAATTGCTTGGTGTTTTCAATTTGGGGGCCTGACCCACCTATTTCCTCAGATCAAACAGATGATTATCCTGACACACATGATTAGTGGATGTGGGCAAGAAAGCAACAAGGGACATTGGTATCTCCAATTGCCAATTCGGAACGATGACGCTTGATGATCGATTTGTATATTTACATGATGGTATCGCTATAATCATGTATAGGCAATACATTTTATGAACATATAGACTGGCATTAATTGCACTGGAGCCTTATACATTCTGTTAATTGTTTTCTTTGTGCTATAAGGATATAGGTCAAGACAAGCCCACTGGGGTTCTTAAATACAAGTGATTCTGGGGACGCACTCATACTGCTCACCTGTGAACAAGGCAAGGAGCCAAAACGCGGCAGGAGAGCGAGCTGCTGCACATTGAGATATTCATTATGAAAGTGCCTGATGTTTCATGGATCCTGGTGAATTGCGTGATTTTGTGGTGTATTTTGTCTAATGGGGCGTCCTGTTCCTGCAATGTTGGATTGCGCTGCTAGGGTCTGGGACCCTCATAACAGTGCAAATTTGCTTGGTGTCTTCATTTTAGGGGCCTGACTCGCCTACTTCCTCAGATCAGAAGATTATCCTGATACACATAATTAGTGGAAGTCGACAAAGGAGCAAGAAGGCACATTGGTATCCCTAGTTGCTGATTTGGAACAATGGTGCTTGACGGTTGACTTGTATATTTGTGTAGTGGTATCACTATAATCAATTATGGGCATCAAATATTATGCACATTTGAGAATTACTAAATGCAATATTGGACTGCGGTGAGCATGGACTGGCATTAATCGCATTGGAGCATTATACATTCTGCTACCTTTTTTCTATGTGCTATAAGGATAGAGGCCAAGACACGCCCCCTGGGGTTCTTAAATACAAGTGATTCTGGGGCCTTTCTCATAGTGCTCACCTGTGAACAAGGTAAGGCACTGAAACAAGTCATAAAGGCAAGCTGCTGCACATTGCAATATTCATTATTGAAGCCCCTGATGTTTCATGGATCCTGGGCCCTGTTCCCACAATGCTGGACTGCCCTGCTAGGGTCAAGGGCCTACATAACAGGGGAAATTGCTATATATAAAACACAGCAAACTGAAGTTATTAGGCTGCAATCTAGTAATACCCATACATAAAAATGCAAATGGCAGCAAGTAGCAAGACTAGAAGGGATGCAGCAGAAAAGCTATTTATCCACCCAGCAAAGCTGGCTAATGTAAAGAATGATGGAAAAGGACAGAATGAAGAATACACAAAAAGCAGTTATGGGATGATTTGTGGAAAGTCTCCCGATAAGAACAAGCAAAATAGTGGGAACCCACTACATTACAGAAGTATGTGAATTGTGAGAGAATGCCAAGGGGGCTGAGAATCTTCATAACTCCCACCATTATTAATCTGGATCCAGATATGATTGAGTAATGGGTAGCAACAATCATAATTTTTCAACAATAATGTTTAAAATAATAATAAGTATGTAAAAAACTCAATGAAAGGCTATCAAGTGAATTTGAGAAATATATCAGTATGCTCAAAGAGAAGTGTAACTGCGAGGAATATAAAAGAGATTTGGGTAAATTGGACATTTGACTGGAAAAAAGTGTAAAGGCTAAAAAACAGCGTACGTTTTACAGAGATCAAGTTCACTATGAAAAAGAGGAACAGCCCTCGTCATCATGAAATACTTAAGCCAACTCCCTCTTACAGACTATGGCCCTGATTCTGATTCTGGCGGGCGGCAGAGGCCGCCCGCCAGAATTCAGCCCTCCATAATACCGCTCCGCGGTCAAAAGACCGCGGAGGGTATTATGAGTTTTTCCCTGGGCTGGCGGGCGGTCTCCAAAAGACCGCCCGCCAGCCCAGGGAAAAACTCCCTTCCCACGAGGATGCCGGCTCGTAATCGAGCTGGCGGAGTGGGAAGGTGCGACGGGTGCTGTTGCACCCGTCGCGTATTTCAGTGTCTGCTAGGCAGACACTGAAATACTTTGTGGGGCCCTCTTACGGGGGCCCCTGCCGTGCCCATGCCATTATCATGGGCACGGCAGGGGCCCCCAGGGGCCCCGCGGCACCCCCTACCGCCATCCTGTTCCTGGCGGGCGAACCGCCAGGAACAGGATGGCGGTAGGGGGTGTCAGAATCCCCCATGGCGGCGCAGCAAGCTGCGCCGCCATGGGGGATTCTAAGGGCAGCGGTAAACCGGCGGGAGACCGCCGGTTTACCCTTTCTGACCGCGGCCAAACCGCCGCGGTCAGAATGCCCTGCGGGGCACCGCCGGTCTGTCGGCGGTGCTCCCGCCGACCCTGGCCCCGGCGGTCTGAGACCGCCGGGGTTAGAATGAGGGCCTATGATTTTAAATGGTGGACAAGGAGAGCCAGGTGAGCCAGGTGAAAGTGGTAACAGTGAAAGCTATGCGCTCAGAACTAGAAGGAGTAAAATCAAATAAAAAATGTTAAAAGAGCTCACCCTCATGACAAAAAGATGACAACATTTGCATGGAAACAGAGGTGCACAGGGATTCAGAAGTCATGGACAAAGAGGCAGAGTAGGCAACAAAAGAGACAGAAAGAGGCAAGAAAATACGGAGAGCTCCATAAGAATCCGCACAAGAGTGCAAACAACAGCAAAGTAATGGATACAAAATGGTAGTTAATTGTCTAATATTGTTCTCACACAATCTCAAAACAAAGTTTTATTCCTAGGTCTTTCTTTCTGCCAAACAGAAATGTTTAATTATACTGACAGACAGATTGATGTATTTAATTTTACACAAAAATTCGAACTGAAATACTTGTATGAGATGAAACCTCCTTCAAAAACTGCAGAAGAGAGGGGAAGACCCCCCAACTTAGTGATTGGGGATATTGATGTTCTTCATACAACAGGGTAAATGGCACACGATGAAGACTGGACAGTGGATCCAGTTATTAATTTAATTAATGAAGGCTTCAATTTTGACTGGGAGTTTGGTTGGATAAGTTGTTTGAAACCTAAATTAGTTTGTATGCCACAAGTTGTGAATAAGTCCATAGATGTATTTGAGGAATGCATGATTGAGGAATTTAAAAGAGTTGAAAAGAAAAGGAGATAAATCAAAGATAACCCACATAAGAGACATCAGTAAATCATAAAAGAGCTAAGAGATAACAAAGATGGGAATGTGGTGGCCTGGTCACTAGATGCATATTTGGGAGAAGGACAAAAACAGCTAAGGGATATTCATAAATATGAATTACTTACTAGGTCAGAATATGAAAAAGGCCAATAATGAATACAGAAAGAAATTGAAAGGGTGGAAAGATCTAAATGTGCTTCAATTTGAGGAGTACCAGTTCGTTAGATGTGATTTTCCTAAAATTCCCACCCTTTATTTGTTACCAAAATTACATAAAGACCCAGTGTACCCCTCAGGGAGACCCACTGTCTCTTCTGGAGAGAGTTTGTTGGAAAATAATTCTAAATAGGTTCACTTTTGTTGGGATCTTTTGTGTAATTTCTCCCCTCATACATTTAAGACAATAGGGATTTTTTAGACAATTTGATGGTCTTATGTAGGATGAACATTACTGGGTATTATGTCTTGATGTGAATAGTTTGACGACCTGCATTCCTCATGAATTAGGAGTGAAAGCAAGTAGACGTTTTTTGAGAGCACGATCACTGTCATATCTGTATCACACTGAAATGCTTTTGAAAATTATGATTTCATGTTTGACTAATAACTTCTTTATCTTTAATAAGTACATCTATAGGCAAACCCAGGGAATGGCAATGGGGACCTGGTTCGCCCCCACCTATGCAGGTCTTTACATTGGCTGTTGGGGGGAACAGGTCATCTATAACACCCGTCAATTTGACAAACTTGTCGTCCTCTATATAGATTACATTGTCTATATCTGGAAAGGAGACAGGGAAGAGGCTTATAAATTTGTGAATATATTGAATGACAATTCATTAAATCTGACATTCACCAGTACTATACATGAAACAAGAATAGAGTTTCTAGATTTGCATCTGGAAGTTTGCAATAGGAAATTGGAAAGCAGTCTTTTTTGTAAACAGACAACAGGAAATAGCCTGCTACATTTAGGTAGCTGTCATTAAAAAAAAATCTATTGCGAGAATTCCGTATGGAGAGCTGCTGAGAGTCAAAAGAAATTGCACCTCGGAGATGGCCTTCTAGGTGGAAAGGACCATTATGACATTGTGATTTAGGAGAGAGGTTATTCTCGTAAAACTATAAAGCAGGCATGTGACAAGGTCATAAAGGTCAGTAGGGAGAAGTTATCGACCGCAAAAATGAAACAAAAGAAAGATATTGATCCAATAAGATTCATTACCTCTTTTTATAGTCAAGCATGCAAAGTTATATGAAGTCTCAGAAAGTTTTGGGAGTGTTAGAAAGTGGATGATTGGTAAGGGCAGGTAAGTACTTACACATAGCAATAGGCCACTAAACCCCACCAGTTATATCTCAATAATTTAACCCCAGCTCAACCCTTGGTAGCTTGGCAACTAGCAACAAGGGTTAACATAGGAGACAAAGGGTCTCATTATGGTATTGACAGTCTTTTAAGCCGCTGCAGTCAATAGACCATGAGTGCTGGAGGTGTGTTGACCGCCATATTAGGAGTCCTGTTTGCACTTCTGCTCATTTATGGGGGGAAGTCTGATTCCGTCGGCCTGGCCGACGGAGGTGAAGAGGCGGCTCCACCACCACCACTGCCACAGCAATAAGACTCTGCATGCCTCATTATGATACGTAATATGGCGTGGTGGACTCCTGTCATCAGTGCTGTGCTGGTGGTGGAATGTGCCAGGACCCATCCCCTCCTGGACAACAACCTCACTGGAAAAGGTAAGTTGATTGTCCTAAAGGGGGATAGGGGGTGCTGGGTGCATGTCTGTGGTGTGTGCATGTATGTGCACGTGGAAGCTGTGTGTGTCTGCATGTATGCAGAGAGGGGTGTTGGGGTGCGAGTGCAGGAGTGTTTGTTTGCAGAGGGATAGGGTATCTATCTGAGTGAGTGTATGTGTGTGAATTGGGGTGTCTGAGTACGAGTATGTGTGCGAATGGGGGTGTCTGAGTGTGTGTATGTGTGAAAATGGGTGTGTCTGAGTGTGTTTTATGAGTGAGCGAGTGGGGGTGTCTGGATGCATGCGTGTGGTTGGGGGTGTGTGTCTGCATGAATGCACAGGGGAGGGTTGTGTGTCGGGTGTGAGAATGTGTGTGTATTGGGATGCATGTGAGTGGGAGTGTCTATGTGCAAGTGTGCGGATGAGGGATGTGTGCATGTATGCATATGTGGAGGGGCAGTGTGTGAATGTGTGAGTGTGTTGTGTAATTGCATAAGGCAAGCCGGACAAGTCTCTCTCAAATAGCAGATGAAATATATAGGGACTACACTGCCGAAATCTTGGGTCCTCTGAGTAAAGTCTAGTTGATCTATGCTCTGCTGCTGGAATTTGTATAGACCACTCACCATATCTGCCATTAACTCCAGTAGGAAACAGTTATGGAAAAGAGCGAGCTTCTAAGGTTTTCTCGCACACATTTAAGGGAGCTGCTTTGACTTTCTTAATCCGTAAGAGATCATAGCATTTCCAATAATCTAATGTGGAGGATGAATACAGTAGTGTTCATAAATTTCTTCTGATCTTGATCGATCTATCTTTGCAATTTGACCTCTTGATGAAACTGTGGCATCTTACATATGTAAAATATCTTGAAGATCATCTGCATTCTTATAGTAAATATTATTTTGTACCAAATACAATGTTGCTTTTTTAAATTTACTAACATCTTCTAACTTAATTGGAGGTAACTTTCGTGTCTTTGGCTTCAAGCGGACTGTACATTGAAAGGGATGTACACCTTGTGTAAGTATAGACTCATAAACATTCAAATCCTGAAGCTCCTGTGGAGTTGAAAGCAATTCTAATTTGTTATACATTGCTCTAGGTGGCAATGTATTGTATAACAATGTTTACATATAGTTTGATGCGTGAAACAATCAAAGCGTTCCTCTGCAAACAAAGAAGCTGCAAATTCTTACCACCTATCCCTATTCCCTTTTCTAGTTTTTGAAGACACAATAACATAATGAATTTGACTTTTGTAGGGAGTGCATGAACAACATATACAAACAAAGTCAGGTTTCCCTGAACAGACTGTTTTAAACTTTCTAATCTCTTCACAGAAGTAATACCACTCTCTTGTTCTGCTACAACTGCAGATATCAAATATTCATTTTCTCTACAATCCTCTTCAGGACCAAAGAAATTAAATTGTAAATCATCACAAACCTTTTCTACCTCTGCGACTGTACCATGCAAAAGAGCTTTATTCATTTGTCCTAAACATAGTGCAGGAGTCTTCACATGGTAAAGGTTCATAACTTAAGATCGCATTTGATGGTGATGTACTGCCAACATTCTAAAATGATGAAAGGTGCTTTGTTGCGGAACACTACAAATAATACTACAGCTCCACTTAAATACAGTGGCCTGTCTACTGTATGTCTGGCTTCCTCTAAATTTCTATGTGCCAGTACCTCTTTTTCAGTAGGAGAATGATCTTTAACTTCATAACACTGTCCAGATTCATCAACTGCATGTACTAATGTGTTATCTTGCAAGCAGCTTTCTTCATTAAAGAAAGGCTCAGTACTAGAATGATGTCTTCATTCACCACTGAACACTTTGCTAAAGTTAATTCTATTAACTAATATTTTCTTTGACTTTTTGTCCTCATACTTAGCACTATTTTATCTAGTGTTATCATTCTGTTTACAATCAGAATAAACAGCTTTCTTTTCAGAGCAAGGGCCTTATCAATCACACCCTAAACACGGTCCTTTTTGTGCTGCATTTTCTCTCCTTCTTTTATGCTTCTTCATGTGTCTCATTAAGTTCTGAACTACTCTGCTAAGAAACATTCTAACTCTATCTTCCTTAAATTATTGTTGCCTTTTGGTTAAACTCTGACCTTGTTTGTAGGATTTTTAACTTCTTATATTCTATTCTATCGCTGCTTTCTTGGTTGATGTCACATTTTGTAATGTATTTACCTCATTTTGCTGTCTTTCAAATTGACCACATACTATTTTAAGAAACGTCTGAATTTTCTTAAAAGCATCTCTTTTCTGTTTTAGTACTTTTTCTGCATCTTGCCTCTTTTGTTTTTCAGTTCTGAGGAGATAGTATTGTTGTCTATCTTTCTTTGTTCACTCACTTTTTGATGGCATTGTAACTCTGTACTGTTAAGCAGAAGTTTGTGTGTGAAAAGTAAAAAAAATTGATTAATGTTTTCTTTATTTAGTTTTACTTTACATTTTTTAATTACTTAACTTGGTTCATGAAAAACTCTCCCAATTATTTTTAAGAAAACATGGGTTTACGAGTTGACAAAGGGCTTTCAGAGACCAAATTGAGTGGACATTGAGAGTAAACACAGAGATTCTGCATTACTAGGCCTCTGCCATAATTGAAGCAGTACATCTCTTCATCCATGACAAGATTGTGTCAGTACTTCCCTATCTATATGACTGAGTGTAGGAGTCCACCTATAGAAGGGTCATTTTAGGTTTTATTAAATGTACTAGTGTGTGACTGTCTGTTTTAGTCCCTCTATGGCTCTCTAAATATGTAGGTAAGTGGCTGAAGAAATATGTCACTGCCTGTGTTAGGGAACAGAGGGGTATGTGGGTGTGTATTGAACCTCCTTTGACACTGCAGCATACATAACTACTTTCTCAGTATGTAGATCTACCTGTGACACTCTCTGACTGGGTAAGACAGAGAATCTATGTTTTTGAAACATGCATGCCAATTCCTTTGCAAGTGGTATAATCTATGTAGTGCTTGGCTTAGGAGTATGCAAGTATATCAGAAAGTTTCTCTCTGCCTACGCGTCAGGAACGCGCTGCCGACATTCGGAGCACCGTTCCCCGCGTTTTTTGGTTGCGCGTCCTGGGAAGCATGTATTACGCTCATAGTTGCGTTATCCTTACCTGTAAACATTTTTGTTTCTTCTTTTCTGTTGGTGGTGGGTTTTGTTTGGTCTTTTTCCTTCTTGCCTTTGTCTTCTTCATGTCCATGCTTGTGTCCATATTGTCTTCTTCCTGTTTGTATTCCCAGCATGCTCTCTTTTCTTATATACTGCTTTATTTTCCCTATTCTGGTCTATGGGTTTTTCCCAATTCAAGATGGTGTTCTTACCCTTTCCTGTGATGTCACTTCCCCTTTTTCAGTATGTAAGCCAGTCAGTCTTGCTCTACCTTGCGTTGTAAACACTTCCATTTTAGTTGTGCTCTTCGCTCCAGTTCTTCATTCCTGCTTTTTTGCCTTGGAATATTTTTGCCTATTTTTTTTCCTGTTGTCAAGTCCTGTTTTTTCTTCTTCTCTTCAGGAGTTCCTGTTTGAGGTTTTTCCCCAGTGCTTGGGGTTTTTCCCTCTGGGTCTCCTTTTGGAGGGTACGGTGTGCTTTGGTGTTTCCTGTCAAGCAGCTACTAGAAAGGGTCGCCCCTATCTGGGATTATCCAGAACCTGTAGAAGACCGGGTGTATTCTTCAACCCTGTATCCAGAGGTGAGAAGTCAAGTGCAGTTGGTAACACATACATAATAAGATTATGTCACTACTTGACTATATTTCTTATTGAATCTAGGAGTCCATCTAAAGAAGGGCCATTAGATGTTTAGGTATATGTGCCAGCATGTAACTCTCTTTTAGTACCTCTATGGGTTTCTAAATGGGTATGTAAGTAGCGAAACGAATACCTCACTGCATCTGTCAGAAAATACAGTAGTGTGTGGCTGTGTCTCTAATTGCATTTGATACTACTGCATACACAAGTACTTTCTGAGTATGTGAGTGAATGTAGAAATGTCTGTGTCACTCTCTGACTTGTCAACTCAAGACCAATTTATAAAACAACTTGAGATTTTAATGACATTTTAAGGAACATCATTCTACGGTAAGTACTTTTGTATTTATGATTTTTCAAATTTTAGATAATGTTCGGTTTTTGTGCGTAATTACTCACCATTTAATCAATGGGGAAAAAAATTAAAAATGCATATAAAAATCAGTCAATGTTCTCGCAAGTGTCACCTTCTGTTTTTAGGTTAAGATTATGGGCAGGTCCAATGGTCCAGCCGTAGAAATTCAGGCTGTTCCCGGTTTAAGCGGGAGCAACGACTAAAGGTCTTGGAGCTGGTGCACAAAGGAGAAGGGGACCAACTGTAAAGACATTACACAGAGGGACTTAAAGGCAAGTCCACCGGGTCCCCTTGGAAGGTGGAGGTTGCAAGGGCTTGGAAACCCCGACGGGACAGCTGGTTGGTTGGTGCAGCAGCACAGGTAGGTCAGCCAGGCATTGTGTGCCTTGGAGTCCTCACAGTCAGGGGAAGCCAGCTTTAAAGGTGTATTGCAGGTCAGCCGGGCCACTAAGAGGGTGGATTTTGGGTGTCCTGAAGTCCCTTTACAGGTGCTTGCTCATGTGCTTTTTGGAGTCTTGAATGGACTCTGCTTCATGGTGTCCGACATTTGGAATGTGGTATCTTGGGTACTGACACACCACACCCCTAGACAGTCCTTGTTCCTCAAAACTTGATAGGTCTTGTCCTCTGGAGCTATTGTACAGTTTTTGGCTGGGCTGCTGGGTCCAAGCCGTTGGTCAGCAGCAGGTCAGTAAACTGGACTTCACTAGTTCCTTCCCTGCAGGGTGTAGGAAAGTGATACTTTCACTCAAAGGGAGGTTCCTGGCAATTTCTAGAAGGCTGGAGGTGCTCTGGGGTATTGTAGAGTCCTTCAGATTTCCAAGCGACACCTCGGCAACAATGATTAAGTCCTTGAAGCAACAGGCAAGGTTTGGAGCCTTTTCTTTGTTCAGCAGGGCTTCAGCTCTCGTGCCTTGGGTCTTATTTCTCCTGGTCTTCTTATGTCCATCAGAACTAAAGATGTTGATCACAGGATGCCCTCTAAATAATGCATTTAGTGGGAATTAGGGGAAGTACCTGGTGGTGGTCAATGGGCCACCTAACGTAGGGTACACCCACTAAATGACCATTTCCTGTGGAAAGGGGACCCATCCCTGACCCTGAATGGCTATTTTTCCTACCATCTGAGATGGAGGAAAATGAAATGGAGTGGTCACCTTGACTGCTACACCTGAGGGGTGGTACAGGCTGAGGGGGGGCACTCACCCTATTCTTGTAAAGTTTCCCACTGGTCTCACACCTAACATGGGGTGGAACCTTTGGACTGCCTTCTGCTGCTAACAGCAGAGGTAGGGATCAGATTTCAAAGACAGCAAGACCTTTAAATCGGAGTGCTGGAGCAGGGTACCTGCAAGAGGGAGATGGTGTGACATCTCGGCCCTTTGAAAGGCTTTGTCTTCTGGCTCCTGAGCGAAAAGGCTCTCACCCCAGATTTGTGTCTGGTTGTGGCAGGCTGGTTAAGACCAGTCAGCAACCATGTAAGGACTGTTAGGTTTTGCAGGGGGCACATCTAAGGTGACCTCTGAGTACATCTTATAATAAATCCCACACTGGCATCAGTGTGGATTTATTACTCTGAGTGTATGATACCAAACAGCCCAGGGTTCAGAGAGGCCATCATGTAGCTTGAGAACCTGTAGGGCCCAGTGTCCTGCAAATGCATTTGACATGGCTTCCATGTACACTTACTGTGTCTAAGAATGGGAAAAGAAACAGTATGGGAATATTTGCTCATGCACACATATGTCCTCACATGCATTAAAGTGCACCCTGCCTTAGGGCTGTAAGGGCTGCCAGAGGTGTGACTTACCTCTATTGCATGCAGTGAGGGTGGACATGGCACACACGATGAGTGCCGTGTTGAGTTTGCAACTCTGGGTACACATTGTCATACACTTGCAATGCCAGTTTGTATCAGGCTTGAGTGGGCCCTCTCAGTGTATCTCAATTAGTGCTGCAGCTCTGGAAGGCCCTCTTCAGTACCCATGCCCTAGGTACCAGGGGTACCATTTACTAGGGACTTACAAGGGTGGCTGAAGTGCCAATCATAGTAGAGTTTCGGGGAAAGAGATCTGGCCTTGAGAACATGTTTAGCAGGGGCCCAGGGGACTTACAGTTTGAAATCACATCATGTGCCTGTGAGTGGGTTGCATACTGTCTGAGTGGGTCTGTGAGTGGGTGTGTGAGTGTCTCTGTGGATCTGTGAGTGGGTGCATCAGAGTCTGATTGGGTCTGTCAGTGGGTTTAATGGTGTTTGAGTGGGTGTGTGAGTGTGTCTGTGGGTCTGTGTGTGGATGTGTCAGTGTCTCAGTGGGTCTGTGAATGGACGCATGAGTGCCTGAGTGGGTCTGTGTCTCAGTGCATTAGGATCTGAGTGGGTTTGTGACTTGGTGCATGAGGGTCTGACTGGATGTGTAAGTAGCTGTGCCAGTGTCTGAAGGAGTCTATGAGTAGGCGCATGACTGTCTCATTGTGTCTCTGACTTGGTGCATTAGAGTCTGAGTGGATCTGTGAGTGTGTTCAATAGTGTCTGAGTAGATCTATGAGTGGAGTGTGAGTGTCTCTGTGGGACTGTGAGTTGTTGTGTCAGTGTCTTAGTGGGTCTGTGAGTGGGTGTGTGAGCATCTCTGTGGCTCTGCAGGTGGCAGCATGAGGGTCTGAGTGGGTCTGTGAGGGGGTTTGATGGTGCCTAAGTTGGTCTGTGAGTAAGTGTGTAAGTGTCTCTGTGGGTCTGTGAGTGCATGTGTCAGTGGCTTAGTAGGTCTGTGACTGGGTGCATGATGGTCTGAGTGGATCTGTGACTTAGTGCATTTGGGTCTGAGTGGGCCTGTGAGTAGGTGTATGACTGTCTCAGTGGATCTGTGACTTGGTGTGCTAGGGTCTGATTGGGTTTGAGAGTGGGTTTGATAGTGTCTGAGTGGGTGCATCAGTGTCTCTGTGGGTCTGTGAATGGGTGCATCAGTGTCTGAGTGAGTCTGTGAGTGGGTGCATCAGCATCCGAGTGGTCTTGTGAGTGGGTCTCATAGTGTCTGAGTAGGTCCATGAGCGGGAGTGTGTTTCTGTGGATCTGTGAGTGGTAACAACATTGTCTGAGTGGGTCTGTAAGTGGGTGTGTTAGTGCCTGAGTGGTTCTGTGAGTGAGGATGTGAGGGTCTGAGTAGGTTTGTAAGTGGGTGCGCTAGGCTCTGAGTGGGCATGTGAATCGGTGCATGAGTTTCTGAGTGGGTCGGTGAGTGAGTTGCAAAGTGTCTGAGTTTGTCTGTGAGAAGTTTTGTGAGTGTATCCATAGGGGCCATGAGTGGATGCACCAGTGTCTGAGTGGGTCTGTGAGTGGGTTTGATAGTGTCTGAGTGGGTCTGTGAGTTGGTGTATGAGTGTCTCTGTTGGTATGTGAGTGGCAACATCAGTGTCTGAGTGGGTCTCTAAGTTGGTGTGTCAGTGTTTGATTGGATCTGTAAGTGTCTGGGTCTGTGAATGTGTATGAGTGTCTCTGTAGGTCTGTAAGTGGGTGTGTCAGTTTCTGAGTGGGTCTGTGAGTGGGTTTGATAGTGTTTTAGTGGGACTGTGAGTGGGTCTGTGAGTGCCTCTCTGGGTCTGTGAGTGGCAGCATCAGTGGGGTATGCTGCAGGTGATGTTCTTGAGTGTGGAAGTGAAGGGAGGAAGGGGGATGCTCTGCATGCGGCCTGGGAGGAAAGAGGCAACCCACCTAAGGGTGTTTTGTTGAATGCCTATGTTGTGGAGTCTGTTGTGAAGAGTGTGGTGGGAGACTGTATCGAAGGCTGTGGAGAGGTACAGAAAGTTTAGAGCTTCCGACTCTCCTTGGTCAAGGATCTTCCGGATGTAGTCCATGGCTGCAATCAATGCAGTCTCCAAGCTCTGGTTGGCCCAGAATCCTGATTGTGAGGTATCAAGAAGATGGTTTTGCTTGATGTAGTCAGTGAGCTGTAGTGATATTGTAGACTTTCAATCAGTGAAGAATAAATTGCTACAACATTTCCCACAAAGAGGTTACCCCCAAATGGGTTCTGGATAAAGCAGTACAGAGAATTAACACCCGCACTAGAAATTATATTCTGTTTGGACCAAACAGAACCAAGAATTCCCAAAGCCCTATACTGGTGAAGACAATACCATGAGTCTTATCACCACCTTCAATTGCAAATCTGGGGCTGTACGGGGATCCTAGCAAAAACCTGGGCTCTTGAAGTGCGGTTTAGTAACTGGCATGATCTTTAATGACACACCTTGCATCACACACCAGAAGAACAACTCTTTGAGAGATCTCTTTGTAAAAAATTACATTATGTAACACAAGACTGATGACACAAGTCTCCTGAAAGGCTTTTATACTTGTGGCAGTTGTAAAGCCTGTCATTTTGTACCTACTGCAGGGAAATTACCATTCCACACACTACTACACAGAAGATTATAACTCAATTCATTACATTCAGTACAAGTTTTGTTGTCTACATGCTGCGATGCCCTTTTTGGATCTGGTATGTATGCAGCACCATACATCCTGTACAAAAGAAAATACTTGAACATACCTAACCCACTACTAACAAGGGCAGGCACTATCTGGTTGCTCACCACTTTGAATCACACCACTTTAATGATAGGAAGTTATTTAAGTGCTTCAGTATAGAACATATTACTATCGATCCCAGGGGTAGTGACAGGGTACCTATGCTCAGAAAACAAGAATCAAGGTTGATTACTTAACTTAATTTAAAACACCCCAATGGTATTAACACTGATGAAGAACTTCAAGTCATCTGGACTAGTTGTCTACTGCTAGTACTGAACATGTAATGTTATTCACAGAGCTTTGCTGGTTAGCAACCTCCTGGAAAGGTGTATAGACAAATAAGAGGCACTCGTTGAATAAATAGTTGTATAACAGACAGTACTGAAGTTATCCGCTAAAGTCAGTGCGATTTTCCTTAGAAAGAGAACACCATACTATGTATCTTTAGGATGGTATGAGATATAGACAAAAAAACTTTTTGAAGAGGCGAAGTAATTTCCAATGTAGTTCCTCTTGAAATTTAATAACAATGTCCAACTTCCATTTAGTCAGTTATTCAGCAATATTGTCATGTGTCACAATCTTGATATCTGTTGTGTTCCATTCAGACCCCACAGCCAACACATGTTTCGTCCATCGACTTCATCAGGGATATCAGGCAAATCAGCCTAGAACCTCAAGTCTTGAAATAATGTTAAAATAGATCATCCATTTATGAGCTATTGTAAAGCTCATCTCCAAACTTCACTCCGTAATTTGGCCTTCTAAATCTGAGGATAGAATAACGAAGGGATTATCATTAAGACGACTTCTGTTGCGTTCGCGAGAACGCCCAGAGGTGTGCACCTGCTCCCAGTTTTACCTCTACCCATGTGTCAGTTTGGAGAACTATTATCAACTCCAAACGGGGCTGTGGGATTTCCCCTAGGTGATAGTTTCCTCCAGAGGCTGGTCCTCTCCACATGATAAAAGGCAGCCCTAAAGTCAATTAAGCACAAATGCATTGGTTGTTTTTGAGCCTTTGCCTTATCAGTGAGGAGTGAAATGGCCATGATGTTTGTTGTAGCGCTGGATGCTTCTCACAAAAAAAACTATTACATAGAGGTCGCTCAATGCAATGTCTCAATCTATTTAATAAAAAGTACATGCACACTATCTTCATCCTCTTAGTATATCCATTGCAGACTCAACGTTGTTTTTTTCTTTTTAGAACTTCAATTTTAGCTAAAACAGAGGTTCTTGTCTCTGCACATTTGGCCAAACAACCTGTAGATCACTGCACATTGTAATCCACTAGTGCAGTGATTATAGTTCCAATAGCACTGCACAAAGCTCTCTTGCCTTTATGGTTTAATGGGGCGGGAAGAGATTCTCTGCCACTGAGAGGAAATGCAATGCTTTAATAGTATCCATGGAGACGGAGGAGGTGGAGGATTATTAGTGAGATTTCCCAACTCTAAGCTGACTGTAACCTGTTAGACCTGACAGCCTCAGGGTGACCTTCCCCCAAGTTTTTGCCTGTTTGCCTGTTTCCCTCCATTTTTCTGATTTCATTTTTTGCTGAGTTTAGGACTCTGAGCACTTTACCATTGCTGACCAGTGCTAAAGTTCTCTGACCCCTAAACATGGTAACACTGGTTCATATCCAATTGACATATTTAATTTACTTGTATGTCTGTAGTAAAGTGCACTACATTTTCCCAGGGCCTGTAAATTAAATGCTGCTACTGGGCCTGCCGTATTGATTGTGCCACCCACATAAGTAGCCCCTTAACCAGTGCCTGTCATTGTAAGACCAGTGTGTGCAGCTTCACTTCCATGCGACATTTAAAGCCACTTGTCAAGCCTGAAGCTCCTCTTTTATTACATATAAGTTACCCCTAAGTAGTCCCATAGGTAGCCCACAGGGCAGGGTGCTCTGTAAGTAAAAAGCAGGCCAAGTGCTTGTAAGTTTTAAATGTCCTGGTAGTGAAAACAACCAAAGTTGTTTTTCACTACTGTAAAACCTGTTTTTTCTCATAGGCCAGCATTGGGAATTCCCCTACATACCTTTAAGTAGTAATTTCTGATCTGAGAGGAGTGGCATTGTCATGTTTCGTATGGTTAGAATGGTAGTGAGAAATCCTGCTAACTGGTGAAGCTGGATTTAACATTACTATTTTAGAAATGCCACTCTTATAAAGTAAGCATTTCTCTGCACTTACTGCTCTCTTGTGCCTTACAGCCTGTCTCCTATCCATGTCTGGCCTGTGCTGGTTGACCATGCCCCTAGTGCATTCCACCCACACAGCCAAAAATACAGGACACTCAGCTGCATTTACATACTGATGGGTGTACCTGGGCAGGAAGGGTGGAGGGGCTCTCACTTACACTTCAAAGTCTAGTGGCCTGACCTCACACAAAGACTGATAACCCCCCTCAGATCTCCTGGCAGACAGGAATGGGTTGAAAGGGGAACTTGTGCACTTCAAAACCACTCGTTGAAGTTTTCCTCCACTTCAAAGGTACATTTAGGTTCATATACTGGGTCTGTGACACCCTAAAACCAGACACTTCTGGACCTACAATTGGACTCTGTCAGAAATATTGCCATGCTGCCCAAAGGAGACACATGAACTGCTTTTCTGGAAGAACTGTTCTGCTGATTGCTGCCTTGCTGCCTACTGACCCCTGACTCTGCTGGAAGGACTCTGCCTTCCCCCACAAGTAATCTCCAAGAGTTTAGACTGAGCAATCCCCTTGTTCTGAAGTCTCAGGGCCATTAAAGACTTCATTTGAAGGAGAAAATCTACAGTGCTGGAAAAACCGATGCTATGCCTGTAAAATTCGATGTAATGCCTGCAGAAAAGATGCACCGCCTGTCTAGTGGCTGAAAAATTGCTTCATCGCCCACCCGATCGACGTAGTGCCTGTTGCATTTTCACAATGCATTTCTGATTTCATCCACATTGTCACTGGTCGTCAAAATATCCACACATCGCAGTGAGGGAGCACTTGCTGGGTGGAATGAAATCACACATCACTTTTGCCACACCAGAAAAACCAAGGCACCTCTTTACCTTCCGATGCATGTCCTCCACTTCAGCCCTCTGCATTGTTATTTTTGACACAATGCAGGTACTGTATGTTAAAAGGATACAACCACTGATTCTTAAGGGTTGAGATTCTTCTAAACCTTTAAAAAATGAAAGCTTTGATTTTTACATATTGGGGTTTTGTCATTTTGCTCTTATTTTATTCAGATAAATATCATCAATTCTTATCAACTGGTGCAGAGTATTTTCTGTGGTGTTTTCACTGTGTTACTGTATGAGTTATTGCGCAAATATGTTACACGTTGCCTTCTATGTTCAGCTTGCCTGCGCTGTGCCAAGCTACCCAAGGGTGAGCACAGAATAATTTAGGTTGTGTTGTGACTTACCCTGACTAGGATCGTGGCCCATAGTTGGACAGGGTGCATACCTCGACCAACTAGAGACCCAATTTCTAACATTGGTGATCAGCTTTGAGGATAGGACTTGTCCAGTTTCTAATATATCCCCACTGCCTGACATATGCTCAAAACAAGTCAAGGGATTTACCATGGAGTTTGAAAATTTACAGTTGAAATCCTGGGAACTGCCCACTGGAACACTCTCACTTGCGGAAGCATAAGTTTCTCCCTCAAAAGTGCTGCCCATATCACCATTGATAGAATTCTAATGGGGTTTATTGCCCTCTGGATATAGACAAACTGGCTACCACAAGCTGGCAAAACAAAAGTCAAACTAGTCCTTCTTTCTTATTCTCCTTTCTCAATCTCTCTCCATGCACTCTCTGACTCACTTCTATTTTCTTCCCTTTCTTTCTCACCCTTTCTTTGGAATCTCTGTCCAGTCCATGCTCTATCATTCTTTCTGATCTTTACCTAACTTCAGTCATCTCTCTTTCTCCTATCTATCTTTCTTTTTGCTTAGTCCCTTGTAACAACAAATCCTAGGGAGTTGGAGAGAGTGACAGAGGTACCACCAGCTACAGCAGGCCTTCAAATGGCTCAAGCACCTTAGTGGGAAATATTCACTGAGATAAATAGCCAGTCCAGCGTAGACCCTAGGTCCCATAAATTTCAAAGGAACTGCCTCAATCTGCTGTTTAGTTAAAGATTGATCTGAATTCCTTTGAAATCCCCAATCTAGGGATATCCCTGAGAGTAAGCCATTCACTGACCCATGCACTTATGCCATCACTCTTTTGTCTTCCCACTCTCACCACAGGATAAACATCTTTTAAGCAGGCCACTATTAAGACAATGAGCTATAGCAGACAAGAATTAGTAGTTAGTCATTTGCACAGGCTCTTCTTCAACCAAATAAAACACTCTGAAATAGCATATTTCTTAGACATTGTAACGTTTTTGTGTTGTGCCTAGGAGTGTTAAGTAATCTGGTTTTAACCCATGATTCTACATTGCATCCATTTTTAAATCTGAGTTGTGAAGGTACAGGTATCAAACAGATGCATAGCAAACTATAGACATACAATAAACTTTGGCTCTGCCACTTTTAACCACTGGTTTACTTCAACTAGGGAGTTTCAGCTTTTGGCTTGATACTGTCAGTCATGCCATTGCTCAGCCTATTGGAGTAGGCAACTTTAATCTAATTTTATTGGCTGTTTCGGTGTGTCCATCCACATCCACTCAAGTGCTTGCTTTGTTCTGTATGAGGGACTAACTTACAACTACAACCTTGTCTGCCCACTCCTGCTGGCTCCCTCCCATGTGTCTCACTTTATTGTGTTAACTCTACATGCATGAGAACATTAAACACAGACTTATTAGCTTTGTTCTTGCTTGTCTTGTGCGGACAAAACTACATTATAGGTTTGTGTACCCCGTATTTATATTTAAGTGAAGGACATTTATAAAGCATTGTATCTTTAAAATCATAAGGGTGATTAAAGAAAACTGAAGGTGGACAATGGTTTAGAGGCTCACAGAAACAGCATGATAAAGAATTAGGGGCCATATGTCCAAAAAATTCAGTTTGTGGCTTTCTAATTGTGAATCCTTGTGATTCCCAGTTACAAAGTCGCAAAGAATGATGTATAAATGTGTCTTAGGCACATTTAGCGATTCCCAGAGGGTCGCAAACTGACCTACCTCATCAATATTCATGAGGTAGGTTGCAATATGCGACCTTTTTGGAATAGCCTGAAATCACAGGGTAGCAGACCATCATGTCTGTAATAAATAAAGTTTTTTTTTTTTTTAACTCATCCTATTTTCCTTAAAGGAAAACAGGATGCATTTCAAAACCAAAAATGAAAAGTTTTCTTTTAATTTTTTAAGAACAGGCAGTCGTCCCACAGACCACAGCCTGCTCTGAAAAAATTTTTTCTACCACATTCATAAAGGGGAAGTTGTTGGGAAACTGCGAATGTTTTGCGACTGGATTCACAAAACATTTATACATCGCTCTGCGAGTCACTATTAGAAAGGGACGCCCTTAATACGCCACTTCCTAGGACCAAATCCCAAACTCTATTTTGCGATTTGGTAATTGGTTACTGGATTGCAAAATAGGATTTGTACAACCCTAAATGGTTTTAGCGGTTGCAAATGACCTGATTCTGCAACCACTAAAAACCTTTGTACAGCTAGCCCCTGGTGCTCATTGAGCAGAAGAAAACATTCACAAAAAACCCATTCGGAACCAATGACAGTGAGAATATTCATAAAGCAGGAAAATCTCAGTTCATATATGGCAGTCACAAACACATGGGATTGGCAGTGATGGAGATATCTATACAGAGGTGTTCATTGTCCAATTTAGAAAGAGGGGCATATTTATACTTTGTGCCACATTTGAGTTTTTTTATGCAAATGTGGTGAAAACTTAACTCAATATTTATATTTTTATGCTAGATATGTCTAGCGTCAAAATATTGGAGTTAGCGCCATTTTTTGGAAGCGCCAACCCGCAGTGGGTGAGTGAGATCCAAGGTAGGCATTCCCATCCAAAAATTACACTCTCCACTTAGCGTCATATTTATCCCCCCATGCTAAAATGACACGCAGATGGGAGGCAGACCTTAATAAAGGTGTTAAGCCTGCTTCGCGCCATTATTTAACGCCTGGGTCAGACCAGGTGTTAGGGGACCTGTGGACCCATTTCCATGGCCTAACACCATGGAATGGGCCCACAACTGCCCACCCCAAGCCCCAGGAACACCCCCACTCACACCAGAGGGACACCAGAGGATGTAAGACCCCCTCCTGGGTAAGTAGGGTAAGTTGGGTAAGTATAAGTAAGTATTGGGAATTTTGTTTTTTAAGTACCATTGGGGGCCCTAACATGGGGCCCACTGTATGGCACTAGGTGTAATGGCCATGTTGGCCACTAGGGTGGTGGGCATGACTCCTGTCTTTGCTATGACAGGAATCATGTTTTTGGATGGTTGTGCATCTGGAAATGATGCAAGGCTGGTTAGCGCCATTTTGTTTGCCTCTAACCAGCCTAGCAGCATGTTTTGACGCAAAACCCCCTTCACCCTTTCCCCTCCCAGCTAGCCTCTTTTTTTTTTAACGCCAGCCCAAACTTAGTGCCGGCTTGAGGCTTAGCATAAATTTGGTGCCCAGCTGGAGCTTTGGAATGATGCAAGCCGGTGCTAAACTTTTTGACACAAAATTGCGTTAGTGCAGTTTTGCACCAGAAAGTATAAATATGGGCCTTAGTTTTAGTGAGAAATTCACGGAGTACAAAGGGGCACATTTACTATAATTTCACACAACACAGCACAGCAAGGGAACTTGCTGCTTTGAGTTATATGAAAGGGAAAGAGCAGAAATGCTCCATGTTTACAAAGATATGGAGCATTTCAGCTCTCTCCTTGTGCAAGGGCACTGTGTGCTGCCTAGACACAACAGAGGGACCTTACCACCATAGGCAAGGGTGCCTGCATTATTGGATGGATTGTTTGTGTGCAGGAAGGGATAGTCCTCTTTCTATGTGTGCTGCAGAATGGACCACACATGGAAAGGGGACGCATCAACATCTTTGTCAGGTAGGTGCACCATTTTGGCCCAAACCCAGGTTTACATGTCTTTGTAAATCTGGGTTTTCATCCAAATACAAGGATAGAAGCATTGGAGTGCCCATCCTCCACCCATGTGATGCATATCTGACACAAATTAACTTTAGGAAGCGCTATGTGCTGCATTGTGTTTCTTTGTATTTACTAGACCTTGCAATTTGGCTCTGTGTGCCTTAATACATTTCAAAAAATATTTTTTGTAGGGGCTGTGGCACAAAAGTAACACAACCCCGATTCAAAAGCATAGTTAATCTGGGCTAAGGTTTCTTGCTTAATGTGATTTAAAAGTGATATTGGAAAAGTTGGGTGTTGCACTAGGTGACCCACAAATTTACAGTAGGCCATTAACCCCTTCTGTACCGAGGACGTAGTGGTTACGTCCTTCGGCACAGTGCTGCTGTGCCAAGGACGTAACCACTATGTCCTCTGCACACAGCCCAGAGGAGCGCTCTCGCTCCCTCTGAGGGGTTCCCCCCCACCCCCACCAAGTCAGGGATGGAAGGGAAAGCCCTTCCCCTTCCACCCCCGACCCCCCCAAACCCCCTGTGACGTCAGCACGCGCGCGCGCGCTGATTAGTCACAGGGTCTCCCCCATCGCGCTGGAAGCAGAGAAATGCAAAGCATTTCTCTTTCAATCCCATGGGGGAGGCCCGGAGGGGCTTCAAAGGGAAGGAAATGTATTTCCTTCCCTTTGAAGTCTCTCACAGGGTTAAAAAAGCCGGATTGCTTGCAATCCGGCTTTTGAAACCCCACTAGACACCAGGAATTTTTTTTTTTTTACTGAAATTTTCAAAAGGGAGCTACCCCTTGGGCAAGGGTCGCTCCGTGGGGGGGCATTTTTTTAGGAAGGCCTTTTCTGCCACCCCTGGGGGCAGATCGGCCTATTATTAGGCCGATCTGCCCCCAGGGGGGGCATAAACCTCTAGGCACCAGAGATTCTTTTTTTAGGTGGGGAGCGACCCCTTAGGCAAGGGTCGCTCCCCTAGGGGGCAAATTATATTTAGGCCATTTCTGCCCCCTTGGGGGCAGACTGGCCTATTTTGATGAGGCCAATCTGCCCCCAAGGGGGGCAGAAACCATTAGACACAAGGGAGGTTTTTTTTTTTGCGTGAATTTCACGCAAGGGGAGCGACCCCTTAGGCAAGGGTCGCTCCCTGGGGGGGGGGAATTATTTTAGGCCACTTCTGCCCCCGTGGGGGGTAGATCAGCCTATTTTGATTTAGGCTGATCTGCCCACAAGGGGGGCAGAAACCACTAGGCACCAGGGATTTTTTGTTTTTTTTTGTTTTACAGATGGAGAGCGACGCCTTCGACAAGGGTCGCTCCCCTGGAGGGGCACATTGTATTTAGGCCATTTCTGCCCGCTTTGGGGGAAGATCGGCCGATTTTAGGTCAATCTGCCCCCAAGGGGGGCAGAAACCACTAGGCACCAGGGATCTTTTTTTTGTGCTGTCACGCAAGGGGAGCGACCTTGTAGGCAAGGGTCGCTCCCCGGGGGGAGGGAACATTTATTTTAGGCCATTTCTGCCCCCCCTGGGGGCAGATCGGCCTATTGGTATTAGGCCGATCAGCCCCCAGGAGGGGCAGAAACCTCTAGGCGGCGGGTAAATAGTTTTTTTGTGTTTTTTTTTTTGTTTCTTTGTTTTTTTAGAGATGGGGAGCGACCCATCAGGCAAGGGTCGCACCCCTGGGGGACATATTGTATTTAGACCATTTCTGCCCCCCTGGGGGGCAGATTGGCCGTTTGTAGGTCAATCTGCCCCCAAGGGGGGCAGAAACCACTAGGCACCAGGGATCTTTTTTTGCGCCGTCACGCAAGGGGAGTGACCTTGTAGGCAAGGGTCGCTCCCCGGGGGGGGTGGGGGGGTCAAATTTATTTTAGGCCATCTCTGCCCCCCCTGGGGGCAGATCGGCCTATTGGTATTAGGCTGATCTGCCCCCAGGGGGGGCAGAAAGCTCTAGGCGCCAGGGCAAATTTTTTTTGTGTGTTTTTTTTTTGTTTGTTTGTTTTTTTAGAGATGGGGAGCGACCCATCAGGCAAGGGTCGCTCCCCTGGGGGGCAAATTGTATTTAGACCATTTCTGCCCCCCTTGGGGGCAGATTGGCCGATTTTAGGTCAATCTGCCCCCAAGGGGGCAGAAACCACTAGGCACCGGGGATTTGTTTTTTGGCGCCAATGTCACGTAGGGGGACCGACCCCGTAGGCAAGGGTCGCTCCCGGGCAGGGGGGGTTTGGGGGGGGTCAAATTTATTTTAGGGCATTTCTCCCCTCCCCTGGGGCCGGCTGAGCTAGAGGCCAAAATCCACAGGTAGGCACTTTGCAAAAAACACCTCTGTTTTCTGTGAAAAAATATGTTGTGTCCACGTTGTGTTTTGGGCCATTTCCTTTCGTGGGCGCTAGGCCTACCCACACAAGTGAGGTACCATTTTTATCGAGAGACTTAGGGGAATGCTGGGTGGAAGGAAATTTTGGGCTCCTCTCAGATTCCAGAACTTTCTGCCACAGAAATGTGAGGAAAATGTGTTTTTTTAGCCACATTTTGAGGTTTGCAAAGGATTCTGGGTAACAGAACCTGGTCCGAGCCACACAAGTCACCCCATCTTGGATTCCCCTAGGTCTCTAGTTTTCAGAAATGCACAGGTTTGGTAGGTTTCCCTAGGTGCCGGCTGAGCTAGAGGCCCAAATCTACAGGTAGGCACCTTGCTATAAACAGCTCTGTTTTCTGTGATGTGTCCACGTTGTGTTTTGGGGCATATCCTGTCGCGGGCGCTAGGCCTACCCACACAAGTGAGGTATCATTTTTATCGGGAGACTTGGGGAAACATAGAATAGCAAAACAAGTGTTATTGTCCCTTGTCTTTCTCTACATTTTTCCCTTCCAAATGTAAGACAGTGTGTAAAAAAGACGTCTATTTGAGAAATGCCCTGTAATTCACATGCAAGTATGGGCACCCCGGAATTCAGAGATGTGCAAATAATCACTGCTTCTCAACACCTTATCTTGTGCTCATTTTGGAAATACAAAGGTTTTCTTGATAGCTATTTTTTACTCTTTATATTTCAGCAAATGAATTGCTGTATACCCGGCATAGAATGAAAACCCACTGCTGGGTTCAGGTCATTTATTGGCTTTGGGTACCTAGAGTTCTTGATGAACCTACAAGCCCTATATATCCCCGCAACCAGAAGAGTCCAGCAGACGTAACGGTATATAGCTTTCGAAAATCTGTCATTGCAGAAAAAAGTTACAGAGTAAAACGTAGAGAAAAATTGATGTTTTTTTCACCTCAATTTCAATATCTTTCTTTTTCAGTTGTTATTTTCTGTAGGAATCCCTTGTAGGATCTACACAATTACCCCTTGCTGAATTCCAAATTTTGTCTGCTTTTCAGAAATGTTGCGGTTTCTGGGATCCAGCATTGGTTTCATGCCCATTTCTGTCACTGACTGGAAGGAGGCTGGAAGCACAAATAATCGTAAAAATGGGTTATGTCCCAGTAAAATGCCAAAATTGTGTTGAAAAATTGGGTTTTGTGATTCAAGTCTGCCTGTTCCTGAAAGCTGGGAAGCTGGTGATTGTAGCACCGCAAACCCTTTGTTGATGCCCTTTTCAGGGAAAAAATCACAGGCCTTCTTCTGCAGCCCCTTTTTCCCATTTTTTTTTTTTAAAAACGAAATTTTCACTGTATTTAGGCTAATTTCGCCTGAAAGTCCTTGAGATCAAAGTTCAACTTTGGTATTGCCTGAGTTCCCATTTGGCTTCTCTGTTCTACCAGCACAGTATCCCTAAGAGGCGGATTTCCTTAACATTATTAGTGGATAGTTAATTTCAAGGCCATCTTCCAAAAATGGTTTAGAAAAGACCAAGCACTTAAATGTAAAACGATTGCAATCTGTTCAGAAAATATATATGTAAGAAGACGATATAAGTCCAGGAATTTCAAACTTACAGAAGAGAAATACATTAATTACCTCTTGGCATTGAGAGAATTCTATTACTACTGTTGGATCTGTAGGATCTCTTTCAAAGTGTTCCAACACTCGTATATGGCACACATTCTATATAATGACATTGACGAAAACAATTTATGAAACTAATAAATGCTTACAGAATCAATAGATATCTGTAAACGTGGGTGAAATCTTGCTTAAATCTACTTGCATTGTTAAACTAGTTTAAAATGTCATCAATTGTTTTCTCTTTTAGTTCTCTATACTCGTGTCATTTTATATTGTAATTCAGAAAATAGGGAAAGATACTTGAAGAAAAAGTAAGCCCCTTTGAAGATAAATATTCACAATGTTTTATCAAATCTAGCACTTCGAGTTATCTATCCACTAGAAACTGATTACTTTTGTCAATATCTAATTTTAATAGCTTTTAAGAAACAAAATAACTACTAGCAAAATTGTGCGACGTTTCTGGTATATAAATTCCAATGATGGCATGTTGAGTAACTCCACACTCTCAATTCAAATGTTTATGAATGCGTTGTTTGGATGTAGAATAGCGCACCTTTCCCTTCCTTGGCTCTAGAGGAGTCAATCAAGATATCTGAGAACGAGTTTGAAATGTTCCTAAATTCCTGATTTATTATGTTACAAGAATATTGTTCTCTCATATCCATCAACAACCCATGGGATCTTAAGGAGATCTGTTATGTGTTTCCAGTTCCTGAATGGCTCTTTGGCCACCAATGGCAAAGGGACAGGCCACCATTTCATGACACACACGAAATGTATTATTCTTACAGTACCATAGAAGTAGCACTATGACCAACGATGTGGTTTTCTGCCTACCCACCCCACTGATTTAAGGGACCATGTCACATAAAATGAGCAATGCAAATTAATTTCAGATGTGGTCTCTGCAGCATGTTTGGAATGCCTTGTCAGTGCTGCAACTGGAAAACACTTAGGGGCATATTTATACTCCGTTTGCGCCGAATGTGTGTCAAAATTTTTGACGCACAATCAGCACAAACGTTGCCCCATATTTAAACCCTGACGCCCGAGCCCGCGGACGATAAAAATCTGCAATGTGCGTCATTTTCTGGATTCGGCAACCCGCCCTGCGTTAATGATATGCAGGGTAGGCGTTCCCGTCCAAAAAACGACGCACACGGCCGTGCGTCGTATTTATGCTTCCGGGCAAAAATGACTCTCGGTCGGGAGGCGGAGCAAAAAAAGTGGCGCAAAGCCCGATGTGCGTCAAAATTTAACGCCTGGGTCAGGGCAGGCGTTAAAATGGGGCAAACACACCTGTATTTAATCAGAACACACATAACAAACAACAGAGCAGCAGAGCAGCAACAGGGAGACATTGAGGTGATTTTTATACAGCGTGCACGTCGACGCAGAGCCCTGCAGCAACAACAGCAGCTACAACAACAACAGCAGGGACCCCAAAGGCAGCGCAGAAGGCAGGAGAGGATTTTCTGCCCAAGAACAACCCTGTATGGCCTCAGGGAACACGACATCATCCAGAGGTACCGGTTGAACTGGCAGGCCATTCAGCAGCTGCTGAGAAATATTGAACAGCAGTTGGCCTCCACTTTAGTGACACCCCACACCATCCCAACAGAAACAAAGCTGCTTGCCGTACTTCACCTGCTGGCAAGTGGCTCGTTTCAGACAACTGGTGCCCTGGTTGGCGGAATATCACAACCATCATTCTCTGCATTTCTGCCAAAAGTACTGGATGCCATCATTCGCCTGACACCCCTCCACATCTGCTTCCCTAACACACCGCAGAAGCAGCAGGAAACTAAACAGGGGTTCTACGCCATCAGTGGCTTCCCACACGTCCTTGGTGCCATCGACTGCACACACGTACGCCTTGTGCCACCTGCTGCAACAGAACACCTCTACCGCAACAGGAAGCACACATATTCCATCAACGTGAAGGCCATAGTCGATCACCAAGGATTGATCAGCAACGTTGTGGCTAAATATCCTGGGAGTGTACATGACTCCTTCATCTTCCGTCACTCTACCATCAACCAACACTTCCAGGATGGACGGTATGGCAATGGAATACTTGTTGGTAAGTACAGAAATCTACTTATATACACACTGCACAGCAACCCTCTAGGACACACAACACATACACCACAACAGCAACATCTAGACAGGAACACACTGAGGTCCTCACATCACTAGCCATGTTTCTTAAGTCACCATTGAACCTGTCACACATTGGAATTTACTGTACAGCTTAATGTGAAGACATTAATGAGTGTGGTTGCCTAAATGTCACCTTGCAAATTGTAAGTGTCACAATAACCTGTACATTAATACATTGCATAAGTCTAAAGGTATGGGATGTCCAGGGTACTTTCATATGAACGTGTCAACGACACTTTCAATTTTAACTCTGCATGGAACTATCATGTCACCCCCAGTGAAGACACACGGACACCTGTATCACAAGTCACAATGCTAGGGAGGACACACTCTATTGCAATTCCCAAAACATACTGCTGACAAACAGTTAGCTAACAAACACTTGCTCAGCCAAGGAAAAAACACAATGCAAAAGTATTAGCCTAGAAGTATATGTTGTCACATTAGTACACAAAAGAGTCACAGACAACACAAGACAACTACTGCCATTAAAGGTCTTTACAAGAGTGCCTCCTACATCTACATGATCCCATTCTGTCTTTTTCTTTCAGCTGATCAGGGGTATGGCATCCAGCCTTGGCTAATGACACCATTTGGGAACCCGACTACTGCTGCAGAGCGGGCATACAATGACGCCCATAAGAGGACACGCAGCATTGTTGTGCGCACCTTTGGGATCCTCAAGTCAAGGTTCCGCTGCCTTGACATCACTGGAGGTAGCCTACTATATTCCCCAGAGATGGTCTGTAGGATCATACTCACTTGTGCCATATTGCACAACATTTGTGTAAAAAGGAACATTCCCCTCCTCGAACCAGACCCAGACATGCCTGAAGACGACGAAGAGGAGGATGCTGGCCTGCAACAGGAGGGGGAACAACCAAACACGGCTGCTGGAGTGCATATGCGCCAAAAGATTGTAAATAATTTCTTTTTATAATTTCTTATATCACCACTTAATGCACAATTGTAAAGAAACACAGATAACAAACACCACATCATGGTTTGGCCTATTCATTTCTGCCCACCTTTAGTTTGAAATTGCTGAAGAAGAATGTCGTCTCATTGAGCAATAATGACATAACACTCATCACACAAAAAATATACACCACAAATGTCTGCACCGAGGCTATGATGTTACATGATACATTACCATCCACAGAGGCCAACAGGAGTACAAATGTGGCAATGACACATATCTGATCCAGACACCTGAGACATTCTCTCACTCAGCACAAACATGTAGCTCATTTGAAAGTCTCATTACACGTGTTCAGTGACAGGGTGGGACCATCCATGTGTAGGTGACCATGTCCTCAATGGCTTCTCTCCATTTTTGCTACAAACAATGCCCAATTAGAACAAGATTAGCTGCCACTAACTCATGAGGAGACCTGGAAGTTACAGTGACAACATACACCCAGACAGTTGATAGTGGATCTACATTGGACCACACATACAGTATAAACATGTGCCATCCAATCAACCAAATATTTGCAAGCAGCCGATCACAGTAGTGTCCCAGTTGGAACCTAGCAGGAAGAATGAAACATGCCACTAAACCAGGTAATGCATAAAGGGCCACATACATCAACAACCTATTTGTCATCAGCACATGAGGAATGCCGAGATTTAGAAAAACATTTCAATGCAAAATGGTATGTCAGATTGCCCAAATAATCAATAGGGCAAACGTCAAATGTGCAAATGGGATTATTGAATGGCAAACAGTGAATAATACCCTATGGAATTCCATGAGCCTGCTGCTGCAGGTTTAGCATTACTGAATAAATGAAACCCTTGGATAAATTAGCAAATCTGGAAGGGCAAACCCTAGGGTGCTGGGGGCCTAAGTCCACCTATACCGCCCCCCCAAATATACATGAAATATGCACATGTGAAGTACACACATGCATAAGGCGCATGTGTGGCATACATGTCAAAAGTAAAACACATATAAGATACACAAATTCAAAATAAGGACATGGTTACCCCCATAAAAAGTGTAACTGACAATTGCACAACCTGTTTGGACTATAGATAATTGGATTACCGTGATAAATGTGGACACATTGTTGCTAAGGAATACATCCTGGTATCCCATTCATCATTTCAAATTAGCCATCAGCAATTACCCAAAATATGTGTACAATTATGGGTAATAACCATTTTGAGCAATCATTACTATTACACTGTGAATGCCTTCTATACATCCTATAAGGGACATGTGTCATAGCTAACCCCAAATGTGTATCACTTAGCACCGTTTGGTCATGACAAAATTCCTTTCACAATCTGACTAATTTAAGAAATTTTTCTCAAAATGCGTCATATTTCCACGCATACAGCTTGGGCGTCATAATTTTTTGACGCACAGGAGTGCACATAATGCAGAGTCATAAAATATCATTTAGAAATTAATATATTAATAAGCAGAATTACATGGCCACCATAATTTCTATGATGCGTCATATTTCCACGCATACAGCTTGGGTGTCATAATTTTTTGACGTACAGAAGTGCACATAATGGAGAGTCAAAAAATATCATTTAGAAATTAATATATTAATAAGCAGAATTACATGGCCACCATATTTTCTATGATGCGTCATATTTCCACGCATACAGCTTGGGCGTCATAATTTTTTGACTTACAGGAGTGCACATAATGGAGAGTCAAAAAATATCATTTAGAAATTAATATATTAATAAGCAGAATTACATGGCCACCATATTTTCTATGATGCGTCATATTTCCACGCATACAGCTTGGGCGTCATAATTTTTTGACGTACAGGAGTGCACATAATGGAGAGTCAAAAAATATCCTTTAGAAATTAATATATTAATAAGCAGAATTACATGGCCACCATATTTTCGATGATGCGTCATATTTCCACGCATACAGCTTGGGCGTCATAATTTTTTGACGTACAGGAGTGCACATAATGGAGAGTCAAAAAATATCATTTAGAAATTAATATATTAATAAGCAGAATTACATGGCCACCATATTTTCTATGATGCATCATATTTCCACGCATACAGCTTGGGCGTGATAATTTTTTGACGTACAGGAGTGCACATAATGCAGAGTCAAAATTAATTTTCATATCTGGTCATCATATTTGCCAGCAGCATAAATTTCAACTCTAGAACTGTAAAATAAGCCTCACACAAATATAAGGGAACAATGTAGAAAAAATATTTGACTCTGCATTATGTGCACTGTTATGCGTCAAAAAATATGACGCACAATCTGTATGCGTGAAAATATGACGCATAACAGAAAAATAAAAACGGCGGCCATTTTATGCAGGATGTGATGTAATAGGATATCCTGTTTACAGATTCTGTACTGTGGGTGTACTTTCACTTTCACTTTGCAGTCTCAGATTATTCTAGACTGTGTGGCTGTGTGGAAAGTGTTGTCCTGTGTTTTAGTGCTTTTGTGTCCAGTGTACCTTCTCTATTGTGCTTTTGTGATCATTGTGTTGTTGTTGAATATTGTCTGAGTCTGTTTTGTATACTTTTGTCAAGTCCAGTGTTTCTTTTATTGTCTGTGGGAGTCTGTTCTGGGTAGTTTAAATTTGGGGTTAGTTGGGCTCTTATTCTTAGGTTTTCTTTATTTTTCACTACTCTACCTTTCCCCATTTCCCCCTTTTCCTTTTTGTTCCAACTTTTTCACCTTTATAAGTGCAGAGATGTCAGGTAGGCCACGGCTTTCCAGGATGGGTGAGGAGGAATTGGGGGGTTTTATATGGCTTGTTTGCCATTTCCTCCCACTCATGCTGGAGGCTGGGGGCCGTGTGATACAGGGGTATCACACGGAGGCACGTAAAGTCTGGTGGGGGAAGGTGCGCCATCACTTGGTCCGGGTCTACGGTAGCCTGAGGAATGACCATCAACTCAAGCACCGCTGGGCTGATCTGATATCCAGGGAGCAGGATCTGCTGGACCACCTGGGAATCAGGATTGGTGGCCATGTTGGTGAGTACAAATCAATTACATGTGAATAATTGAAAGCTGTGTGGGGACATGTGATGATTGTTACCCAATCTGCTAGATAAGTAGCTGACTGTGTGTAATGCTAGGGAAACCTACTGGCTGATTGTTGCACAATGTGTAGGAAGACAAATGCCAGCAGTCAGATAGCTCATGTTTTCTACACATACCGGATGCCTGTAGCTGTGTGTAATGTAGTGTTGCCTTTGTGTCAGACAAACGACACGTTAATGCCTCTATTTGAACTCTACAGGTCATAATAGCCAGTGAAAAATGGATGTTGACACATCATACCTACATATGTGGACGCCATAGCTAGACAGAAATTTGTAAAACCAATATGATGCTATAAATGAGTGGTGCCTTCAAGTCAATTGAAGTTAGCTATGTTGTCCACACATATGTCACATGTGTGTCTGGTTGCTGTGTGTTGAAAATGACCACATAGCCTGTTTGAGTTTGAGGGGTCATGCCGTCCTCAAGTAACCAGCTTTTGGATGTCTCTCTGGGATGCACATGATGAGATGAATGCACCCCGATATTGTTGGGGCATACTAATGGAGGTGAAACTTTGACACCGCATGACTGTCCTGGCCACTGCATGTGTGTAGTAGGGTGTGTAACTGTAGCAGGAGACTCATCCAATGTAAATGTTGGTGAAGAATTCTTCCATGCAGTATGAGCATGTGTGAAAGTGTTTCATTACGCATGTCATATTCTCACATTGTCATTGTAACTGCAATTGTTTGTTAGTGCACAGAGTCTGAGTATATTCTTCCTTCCATGCTTTACAGGTGGACCTGCACCGTACACCGTGGGAGAGGTGGCTCATTTTGAGGACCCGACACCTACAGTGAGTGTGGCATGAGTGCTATTTTTATAGTTTGCTAGTGATGCATGATGGACTACTGTGTGTACAACAGAATTCAAGGTTTGATGCGCTGCCCATTCATTGGTATTGTTCCATTAGTGGGATTTCAAATATCACTTCAGTTTCAGTAGACCAATGCTTATCCATCTCTCAGATTTAGGGGCTGTAGGTCATTCCAGTCGGCCCCGCTATGGGGAGTGGGATGAGTCATGTGGAATACACTGGTTAATGTAAGAGTTGCTCTGGGACTTGGCTTGGACTGAGTCTGCATTTCAGACTGACATTCTCCCAGACAGCTTCTGCAAAAGGCTTGTCTTAAATATGCAGCTTCCCTAGTTGAGGATGGACTGAGTACACTGTAGGTTGGATCTTCCGGGGGCATGTACTTCCACAAGTTGAACTAGAAGTGTGTGGGACTAGAGTGCAATGGCCTAGGTGCTCATTCTACTCATGATCATGGGTGTTCTTGCTCCTCTGTGTGTGTGTTAAAATATGCCTCACTGGTAGTATGTGATGTTGGCCTAAGTCAGTGCATTTTGACATGTGTGGACCTTGGATAGGACAAGGTTTGGCTGACTCCAATTTGTTGCTAGCCCTTCATTGGTGTTGTGTGTGGAGGCAAATACTTGTTGACCTTTCTATACACTCCTGGGTGTGCATTGAATCTGGGATTGTTGCTTGTTCTTCCCACCCCACCCTCAAAGACTGCCATGTGATTGGGAATAGGGTACCTAGGACTGTAGCAACCAGTATGTTACACATACTTGGGACCTTTTGCAACTTTGTTTAGAACCTAGAGTACACATTTGGTTATGGCACATGAGTTCAATATTTGCAAAAAACATTTACAAATGGCATTGAGTGAGGGTTGTGATAGTTATCACATAGAGTGACATATGTAGTGAAGTCAGTATGCAAAAGAGGTTCAGCCATAATGTCAGCTGCATTACCCATTATTTGGATGAGAAGTTTAGGCTGATGTCACCCATCATGTTGAGACATGGATATGCTAGGTGTGAGATGCCCTTTTGTTTGCAGGCTTCACATGTACTTCCTCTGAGACTTTCAATGAACTATGTTGTGACAATCACTGTAACAAATACAGTACAAGTAATGTGCAATTGACCCATTGTGCAATTCCACCCAATGCATTTCCTATGGTAAATAGTTGCCATATCTCTTCACAGCTGCAAACATGAGTGCCGCACAGAGACATCAGTTTGAACGGTGTGCAATGAGAGACCGGCACATCCTGCAGGTGCAGTCGGGGTTCAGGAGGATGGCCCGAAAATACCAAGCCGATCGGGCCTCCGGGGCATGGTGGGCCTCACCACAGGGTGGCCCTACATTGCCCACACCAGCCACCACCACCACATCCACCAGGTCTCCCCAAGTGGCCCCAGCAACGGCAGGGACAGTTGACCCTGCCTCGTCAGCACGACCTGGCCCCAGCAATTTCCAACACTCAGGACAGTCCAGTGGGCAAACAACTACTGCCACACCGTCCACCTCGGCCAGCACACAGACTGTTGACCCAGCGGCATTCCTGACATTAAACCGTAAAGTGGACAAATTTATTTCAAAGGTGGACAAGCTAAGCCAGGATGTGGCATACATTAAGAAAAGGGTTCAGTCCATCAGGCGGACCCTACGGAGGGCCAACCTCGAGGACTTTATTGCATGTTTTACATTTACCCCTCCCCTTTTCTCCTCTTTCCTTTTTTGTACTGATAGTTGGGTTTTGGGGATTAGTGTTAGGTTAGTGTAGGTTGTTAGCTTAGTTAGTGTTAGGGAGGAGGGTGGGGGGTCCTAAATCTTTCTATTTTTCATTTTTGTGTGGGTGGGTGGGGGTCAATGTTGGGATTCCTGTTTGTTATTAAAAAAATATATATATATATATATTTTTTTAAATAACAAAAAAATATATGATTGTTTAGGATAGTATAGTATGTGTGTAGGTTAGTATGTGTTGTCCTGCATGTGTCCTGTCTCATAATGGTGGGTGGGGGGTTGATGTTTAGATCGATTTGTTATATGTGTAGAGAAAGTTTAGCTTAGGTTAGTTAGGGACAGTTGTGGGTTAGGAGTAGTCAGGTTAGATTAGTGTAAGTATGACTTTTCCCTTAGTTGCCTCTGGTGTGAATACATAGGAATAAACATATAGTTAACCCTTTGCATTATGCGTTAACTGCTACTTTATCATGGCCTTGACATCAGTGTAGGTGAATGTTTTTCTATGACATTTGTGTCCTATGCTACACACCACAGAAAATGGAGGTTTAACATGGCAGCTACCCCTGTGCTAACTTGGTAAGTATCCACCATTTGGGAGACCCACCATTGGTAGTTTACATCGATCACCAAGGATTTGTGTTGATGAGTAGGTATTCTACATCACAAAGTGTGCTTCCAGACTTGGTATTGTGGGTAATTTATTAGGTCGGACTGCAGTGTGATGTTCAGGGAGATCTTTGTAGATGAGGTGTTGTTAACACTCTTGTCTTGTTGCCTTCATTGCTGACATAGATCATGTGTGTAAAAATTCAGCATGACTTCCCTTCATGGAAGTATACTCAGAAAGGGTGATTGATGCAGTGTTTATTTGTGTTTGCTTAGATTATGCTGCATAATTTCATGTTTTAGTATTGCATGGTGCCTACATTTATCAGCCACCATTAGTTGACTTGAATTGCTATAGATGGAGCATTATTCTGTCCAACACAGCATGATTGTGTTTGGTTTCTCCCTTCATCAGTTATTCTCCTCAGGATGGTAAGGCTATGATGCAATCCTGGCCACTGCACAGATTTATCAGACTACATGATGTCAGGACAGTTGTATTGACAAGCTACATGGTTGTCACACAGGCACTTTAGAGTTATCTACTGCACAGTTGATGTGTCAAATAACACAGGGACATATTAGGTGTGCAAGTGCTATATATTGATAGGTGCTGTAGTGCAAAATGTCCATTGTCCATGTTTGCTGAGTCCGTTCTGGTGCATTCTTACATGGTGATCCTACAGAAGGGGTGTGGATGATGCTCCTGACATGCTGGGGTGATGTCACAGACAGTGCAGAGGGACAGGATTTGCCGAATAGTAGGAGAGAGACATTCACTGGCAATGGTGACAAGTCATACAGTGGTTAGCAGAACAGTCATTGAGTGTAGTTCTAGTGAGACTGGCATTTGACAAAACGTAGGACCTTGGTCAAAGTAGGCCATGGTGCAGGGACTAGTGCTTCCGGGTACTCTTACGTGAGAATGTGATCTGTTCCATGTCTTCTTCTTCTGATGTGTGTGTTGCCTGGTTTGTCCTTGTTGTTGTTGGTTGTGAAGGGGCAACACACACCTCAGTGTTAGAAGACGTGGAGTCAGACATCCCGGGGGCTGCTCCCTGTGAAGTTCTTAAGGGCAGTACTACTGCAAGGAGGGCCTGCTGGTTTTTGAGAATAGCAGCCACATCATGATGGTAGGCAGCCAGGTCGGCCCTGAGGGGTTCAATGTTGCATTCGTGCACGCGTTGACTGGATTTCAGTTGTAGATGTTGTGTCAACTGTATTACAGCTGTGCTGATTTCCTTCTGTGTTTTCGCAAGTTCCTGCAAGATAGATGTTAGGGCTTGCATAGCAGCTGCCTGATCTGCAAATGACGTCATGCACGAACGCACCCCCTCAAGGCTGGCTGCCATATTTTGCATCCCCACCCGCACCTCCTTGGCCAGCTCCCACTGTACACCAACTACAGTTCTTTCAAAGCTGGTGCCAGTGTTGTCAGAGTCCTCAGCTGTATTGGAGCTGGCAGGTCTTACAATTGGGGTGGTGGGTGGGTCTTCTGTGATGGCTGCTTGTTCTGTGCTCCTCCTTGTGACTGAAGGTGGGGTCTGGAGGGTTTCAAGGACCTTTTGGATGGTCTCCTGGGAAATGTTTATGGGCTCGTCATCCATGTCATCAGGGAAATCAGGGACAGGCATATCGGCAGGAGATCCATGTTCCTCTGCAATGAAACAGGGTACAATTAGTGTGTCTGTGTTGTGACAATTTTGCCGTAACATGCAAGCCTTTTGATGACTTTACTTTGTGCTCTGGTTTGGTATTGGTATCTGCTGTCCTTCATATGGGCATTGTTATAGGCCTATGGCCCACCTGTGTGTCACATGTATGATAAAGAGTTATCAGACTTGTCTGCCTAATCGCCTCTAGGTGTTGCTTTGTACCAATTAGGGAATAGCCATCTTTTTGTCCTACTCGTCCCTCCGTGTATATCTATTCTTATTGTGAGACCTTTCACTGGCTGTGTGTGTTGTGATTGCCCTGGCAGCACACTTGCCTCTCAGGACCTGCCCCAAAATCTTTTTATTCACATTGACCTAATTGTAATTGTTATGTGGCATATCCTATGCATGGCAATGTTACGATGTGATATGGATGTAGACATTGTTGATGTTTCCAGCTGATGTTGGGTAATGTGTGTTTAATTGGATTGCCCTGTTTATCGTATCAATGTCCTATTTGGTTCTCAGACTCTGCAGGTGTGTTTCAGTGACCAGTTGCATGTGTCCCCTCCTCAATGTTGTTGTCTGAGCAGTATGACATTAGTGATGTTGCCTTGTTAGCCAGGCACGTGAGGGACCCTGACGTATGCAGCATGTGTGTGTCTTTAGTGCTGTGTGGCTCCTATTGCTGTTTACTTTGGCTGATGTATGTGTCAACTATGGGCATTGACATTTGAGTGTACTGGTGCCTTTGTCTTATTTCTGGAAATAGTTGCAGATGTCATCTTCACCCCCTAATTTAGGTATGTATGTTCCATGGGGAGGTTACTGCCATTAGCTACTATAGCTGCACAGAGATCAGAGGAGTTAGTGTCAACTGTTGTCGCAGTTACATTGCAGTTGTTGTTTTGGCTACTGGATTACTGATAGGGACCTAGTTGATGTAGGGTACATTTTGACTGACGAGTGCCTGGATGTAAGTTTGACGTAGTGGCCTTCCCACCTGTCGCGGCTTTCCCTTAGCTCCATTGTTGTCATGACAGGATGCCCCCATGGGACTGTTGTTAGTGCTGTGTTTTGTCGTGCCCCAGCTTCTGTCTGTGCTGGGCATGCCCCCCTGCCGTGCCCCTTTACCCATGCCACTTCATATATATGCTGACTTACATGCATTGTGTAGTAGGTATTCCCCACCCCGGTTGCAGTTATCATTATTGCATTATAATTCCCCATGCGACTTACCCTGCATGTGCGTTGTCTCGTGGTAGTCTGCGCTGTCCTGTCCTTGAATCCCTGTGACGATCTCCTCAGCGATGACGGCTGCGACCATCTCCTCCATGTGGTCCAGGGCCTCCTGGTGTGCTGGACTCCCACCTCCAGTCTGCAGTGCTGCCTTCCTGTTCCTGGCCATTTTTTCCTTTGTCCTACGTTTGCAGTCATGCCAGCGTTTCTTACACTCGGTGACTGTTCTGCGTTCTTCAGCCACACTGTTGATCTTGTCAACAATTTGTTGCCATATGGCCTCTCTCCTGCTGATTGGCAACTTAGAGGTGATGAACAGTTGGTGCTGGTGTTCCGTCACCTCTTTAACCAGGATTTCCTGCTCCTCTGCACTGAAGCGACACTTTCTTTTTTATATATATATGTCTTGGTTCCTGTATGGATCATCCTGGCTGGTTCCTGGTCTGCTGTCATCTTCCCGGGGTCTGTTGTGGCATCTGGGATCCATTTTGGCTCTCCTCTGCCCTAAGCGCAGTGTTCGCGGGTAAATTTGACGCTATTGCGTCAAAAAAAGCTGCGCTTTCCGGGTTGCGCTGTCGTAAATCGACCCACAGTCATTTGCGTCACGTTAACGTTGTTTTCCTTTATGACTTGACGCCGCTGTTTGTGTCACAAAATAATGACTCCCACCTGTTGGTTGCGCCGCCGTGCGTCAAAGTATAAATTTTACGCCCGCACAGCGCATCGAAATGGCGTTAGCCGGCGGTAATTTTTTTGACGCAAAACTGCGCCGGCGCAGCTTTGCGTCAAAAAGTATAAATATGGCCCTAAATCTCCTACCCATAAAAATTTCCTGAAGTAATCCAATACCTAGACATATGCCAGAGTGTCACATTCTATGTCTGAGTACTTTTCATTTGCAAGAATGAGAGATTGTGAGGCAAAAGCAATCACAACTTCATTACCATCACAAATTCGCAAAAGAATGCCACCTAGTCCCTTACTGCTAGCATCAGTAGTGACAATTGTGTTGGTAGAGGGATCAAACCCTTGAAGAGAAGGTGCCTTGCTAATGGCATCTTTAATGTAATTGAAAGACTGTTGACACTCTTTAGATAATTAAAAACACACTTTGTTTTTTTTTAAATTTCTCATGGCATGTGTTCTTTCTGAAAATTTGTTAACAAATTTTGAATAGATTTCAGCAAAACCCCAAAAATGACCTGATGCCATCTTTAGATTTGATTGTGGTGGCTTTAACAAAAGCCCTCGCTAGATTCTCCTTAGGTCTCATCCCAATGCCACGGATCACTTGCCGCAAGTATGTGACTCTCGTCTCAGCAGATTTGCATTTTGCGAGTTCTACAGGTAATTATTTTTTCAGTAGAACTCTAATAATTTTTCTCAACCCCTCACATGCTCTTTCCTACTGTGACCTACCACTAAGATGTCATCTTGAAAGCACATAAAGGCCCTCATTCTGACCTTGGCGGGCGGCGGAGGCCGCCCGCCAAAGTCCCGCCGTCAGGTTACCGTTCCGCGGTCGAAAGACCGCGGCGGTAATTCTGACTTTCCCGCTGGGCTGGCGGGCGGTCCCCTTCAGGCCGCCCGCCAGCCCAGCGGGAAAGAGGCTTCCACGATGAAGCCGGCTCGGAATCGAGCCGGCGGAGTGGAAGCTGTGCGACGGGTGCAGTTGCACCCGTCGCGTATTTCACTGTCTGCGCAGCAGACAGTGAAATACATTTAGGGGCCCTCTTACGGGGGCCCCTGCAATGCCCATGCCAGTGGCATGGGCACTGCAGGGGCCCCCAGGGGCCCCGCGACCCCCCCTACCGCCATCCGGATCCCGGCGGTCGGACCGCCGGGATCTGGATGGCGGTAGGGGGGGTCGGAATCCCCTCGGCGGCGCAGCAAGCTGCGCCGCCTTGGAGGATTCAATGGGGCGGCGGTACACTGGCGGGAGCCCGCCAGTGGTGCCGGTCCGACCGCAGCTTTACCGCCGCGGTCGGAATCCCCATTGGAGCACCGCCGGCCTGTCGGCGGTGCTCCCGCGGTCCTCCGCCCTGGCGGTCTTTGACCGCCAGGGTCAGAATGACCGCCAAAATCTGGAATATCAACAAACAATGCCTTCATCAGTCTCTGGAAAACCCAAGCCGTGGAAGCTAAACCAAAATACATAGGCTTGTTACGCACTCACCTGGTCACAACTGTGGAGGCGACACTGAAGCTGATGGTGGACCTCCACTCTCTCTCAGAATGATGTAAGATCCAGGGACAGTACTCCTAGATCGCACATTGTACTGAAAAAGAACGGGGGAAGGGGCAAAATAAGAAAAAGAAACTTGGAGTCCTAGATCTTCTCAACAATGGTACTACTCTACTTAATAGGATGTATTCCTTCTGAGACCTTCTGGGTAAGCAAAGGTGGACGTTTACAGGATCAGCATTCCTTATTTCGTGAAGACAGAATATGCTGGAAACAACAGAAAGGGGCAATTACCATCAATACACCAGCAATCCTCTGCATATTTTATAATACAGTGTTTCAATAACCAACACTTACAGGTTTTTTCAAAATCACAGCACAAGAGCAGAATAACTAGATTCTTGGGTGAGAATCTTCGGAGACTCTTGAAGAAAAACTTGAAATACTGATTAGAGCCTCTGGCACTCCTGGAGTAAACTTGGAACATATATTGGAGTTACTGGCACTACCAAGGTTACACTCGATACATGGAGTAGAGTCAGGGGCACTCCCAAGGCATACTAGAAACATTGTTACTCTGGGTACATAGGTTGGACTTTAGGGAAACTTCCAAGGTATGCTAGAAACAAGATTACACCCAGAACTAGGTTCCACTTGGAACAATATTGTAGTTACTGACACTCCCAAGGTTGTACTCTAAAGATGAGTTGGAGTTACTGGCACTCCAAAGGTTACACCAGGTACATACGTTGGAGTTACTGCCACTCCCAAGGTTACACTCGATGCAAAGGTTGGAGTTACTAATACTCTCACGGCTACACTCGGTACATAAGGAGGAGTTACTGATTCTCCCAATGATACACTTGGCACCTAAGTTGGAGTTAATGACACTTCCAAGGTATGCTAGGAACACAAACTGGAGGTTACAATGTTCATACAAAGATCAATCGCTTCTAAAAGAACATTCTTTTTTCACACTTCTGTTTAGCGGAGAAACACAGAATTGAGTGGCATATTTATAAACAAGCTTGCACAGCCGCTGCGTCATTTTCTTTGATGCAACAAAGGCGCATTTACTGCTCCATATTTCTAAAGTGACGCATTCAGCTGCTACTACTGGCTGCATCAGGTAGCGTTAGTCATATGCAAGGTAGGCCCTTCCACTTGAAATCCCACCCATAACTGGCACATCCATATTTACAAGATTTTGGGAAAGTGACACATTGCTGAAAAATGAGATGCAGATTTCAAAATGCGTCAACATTCCTGCAAATCGGCAACCGAGGAGTCAAAATTTCACTGGCTTTGGTACATAGGCAGAACACACCCGATGCACTCTGGCAACCTCAGCTACATCATGGAGCTACTCCTCCTGAACCTTGGAGCACCGAAAAGACAACAGCCACCACCTCCATCCCGACCACCACAGAAGCAGTGCATAAGGGAGCTGATATACCAGCAGAGGACTGTCCTCATTGACCTCAGGCCATCACCTACTATAGGTTTAGGAGGGAGTCCATTGTCCAGCTTCTACACCAGATTGCACCAAGGCTGCAGACAACATCACAGAGGTTCATGGACATCCCTCTGCAGGCCAAGCTAATGTCAATATTGCACATGTTGGTGTCTGGTTTATGACAAATCGCCACAGTGGCAGGAATATCGTGGCCATCATTTTTTGCATTCCTCCCATCCATCCTTAATGCCATCAAAAGCCTCATACCCCCGTAACTCATGTTCCCCAATACACCAGAAGCAGGGCTTCTGTGCCACTGCTGGGTTTCCACATGTGTTGTGGGCAATGGAATGAGCAACTAATGCCTCCTGCTGCTACCTCTCACCTGTATTGAAACCGGAAGCACACATATTCCATCACTACACTGGCCATAGTAGATCATCTGGGGCTGTTCATCAATGTGTTTGCAAAGTACCCTGAAAGTGCTTGTGATGCATACATCTTCACACATTCCATCATCAATGAGCGCTTCCAGAATGGAAGATGTGGGAATGGCCTACTGGTTGGTAAGTACATCTCAAGCACATGACATGTTGCTTAAAACAGACATATTTGGGTTGGGTGAATCAGACAATGTATATGTAACCTCATACTTGTAACATAACACAAATCAAATGTGCAAAATAACCCAAAAAGCCACACATGTTAAACCACTGTGGGCCTCATGTACAAGAAGCCTATACTGCTGGGGGGACATTTTCCATGATGCTTTGGTGATGCCCCACCCATCATATCTATGAGTTAACACAAAGACACCCTGCATGCCTAATTGCATGGCCTCATAGATATGGACAGAGGCAATGCAGTGCAAAATGCTCCGTTGCCTTGCTCTGCATCAAGGATGAGTCTCATGAGCCGTACAGTAAGTTTACATGTACAACATCAATTGCATTTGAAACTTCTCCAGGTGTACAAAGATATGGGAAACTGCAAATGTGTTAAAAAAATGTGTGTCTCCCCAGGGGAGTTGTAACAAGGAGAAAACACCTTCATTTTCATTGTTAGTTACTCTTACCAGACATACTTGAACTGGTCCCACAATCTGGCCACCAGATACATGATTTGTCACATCAAATGTGTTTACACTTCACTCTGCCTTACTTATGTGTATCATTAAGGCATGTCAACTGTGCCATTTGATTCATTAGCAACTTGCAGACTTGCAAAGGCAATTGCTGTTCATTTGTACTATGCTTCTCATGTCCACAGTCTATGTGTTCAACATTCACAGTGCAATGTATCATGGTTTGTCTAGTATGTGGACCAGCAGCACACACGCAACGGGTGAGGTGGAGGGCTTCAAGGGTCCAAATGTTACCACTGGGTGTCATCCTGAATGCTTAATGTGTAGTGAAAGGATGTGAGTGATGTAGTATAATGTTTGCAATGCCATGTTCAATGGGCATCCTTATTCCAAAGAAATCATATGTTAAAGAAAGGATACTTCAAAAATCAAAATTGCCAAAGTTGCATGTGCATTACCATCTGACTAATGTCAAGGTGACTATATTTCCAGTCTGTGCCAAACCACATGATAGATGGGCTGACAGAGGAGCCATGACCACATTGCCATAGTCTGCAAAAATATGTGGTAGTTGATTCATAGGTGAAAATGGCTGGGATGGTAAACCTCCCAAATGCATGTCAGAAGCACAGTGTTACTCTAGTTGCCAATATTACATATACTATGTTCAATTTGTATGGCTAAACCACACAGGATTTGAGGATTCACACCACATAGAAGACAAAATGAGTAATTGTAGCAGGCCCAGGTGTCAGCATTCCACACGTGGAAATGCATTTGAAGGCCTCATTCATGTTTAATACGCCATACTCCATATTTGATACATAGACATACCTTTGCCCTGTTTTCTTAACAGAAATTTCAAGGTGTGTTTGACCAGAGGCATGTCTGCACAGCATAGTCATCTAACAGTCCATTACACAAAACACCTTCTGGTTGTGTTACCCATGATAGTTTGCCACATTTTTCTAAACTAGGTTTACACTTTGGCTAGCAATTGCTAATTACATCACAAGATACCTGGGAAGATGAGATGTAGAGTATGCATGCACACACTCACCGCATGGATAAGCTGAGTGCTGATGTGCAGCAAGGTGACATTAATTTCTGGCACGTTGGAACAGACACTAGGCTGTGTAGAGGGCCACATGCTATTAAATTGCCTGCATGTAATGAGCCATGGCATAGTCCACCATGGATTTAAATTAGTCTATATAGGAGATGTTTCTGACATCTCTGATTGATGTGAGATAGCTATCTACCCTCCATTCATATTTTTAACACCTGGAACATGGTAAGCCTATGTAGGAATGTGTCAGGGTATGTGCCCTTGCCATATTAGGTACCCAATGTTGTGACACAATACATGTACTTTGCAGAAATTGCTCATCTAACTTTGGCTACTGATCATGATCTTCAGACAATTGCAGCTTGCAGAAGGGACACATATAATCTGTAAGAGGGTTATGCGTACCATACCATGTGTACACAATAGCATTGTTCCTAAGCATACTCTTCACTGGCATGGTTATACCTAGATGTGCCAAGAATATGAAATTGCTTTTGCCAATATTTGCTAACCCTTGGTACTTTGGCCTTAGTAGATCTGGAGATTAGAAATATTTGGTAGATAGATGCTCACTTTATCCTTACTGATTATTTTTGGCTTTTGGCACCTACCAATGTGATGTTTGATACCAAGGCCCTCATTACAACCCTGGCAGTAAATGCCACCTACCGCCGTGCTGACGGCCGCGAACATACTGTGAACGCGGCAGTAATCCGCCACGGGTATCATGACCCACACATAGAATTCCACCATAATACTGACACCCACACAAATCTGCCAGACCAAAGGATAATGATAAACTGGTGATAGCAAAACCCACACTGTTATGCCAACAGGAGTACGCACACAGTATCACGACCCACGAATCACAGCGGCGGTCTTTCAATCGCGGTAAACCATTGGCGGTACATACCGCTGTGCTCAAAATACACACAAACATACAAAACTACACCACAATGGATAATTCAAAATACACACACCTGACACACATACACACACCACACCCACACACCCACAACTCTATAAAACACACCCACATTACCCACAACCCCTTATAATGAAAAGAATATAGCTAACTGAGAGAGACAAGCCAGGTGCACCCACTCAATCAGAGGCACAGAACACCATCACCCATACACCATTCACGCATATCACAGCATACACCACAACACATCACCCCACACATCACCCCACACATCACCCCACACATCCTCAGACATATCACTCACACCACATCCATGGCACCCCAAAGACACCCCGGGTTTCTGAGGAGGAGCTAAGGGTAATAGTGGAGGAAATCACCCGGGTAGAGCCACAGATATTCAGATCACAGGTGCAGCAGACGTCCATTGCAAGGAAGATGGAGCTATGGCGGAGGATCGTGGACAGGGTCAACGCCGTGGGACAGCATCCAAGAACCAGGGATGACATCAGGAAGAGGTGGAACGACCTACAGGGGAAGGTGCGTTCCGTGGTATCAAGACACCAGATTGCTGTATAGAGGACTGGCAGTGGACCTCCTCCTCCTCCCCCACAACTAACAACATGGGAGGAGCAAGCAAGTGTTGGCGATCATGCATCCTGAGGACCTCGAAGGAGTGGCAGGAGGACTGGAATCTGGTAAGTCATATCTTAACTACTTCATCCCCCCACCCTACCTTCATGCCATCACAAACTCCTACACCTACCCTCACCCCCATCACTCCACCAACTCACATATACCCCACTATCACAACCCACTCATCCCAATACCAAGCCCTGCATGCAACAACAATGCATGGACATCACTCACAGACCTGAACGGACACCCATCACCCCAGAATGCCCAATAGAGAGACTCACCCAGCCCACAAAATCACCACTCACACAAGGCCAAGCCGACAGGGAAATCATAATCATAGAGGGAAACACACCCATGCACAAGATGGCACACACAGATACATTAACAATGCATTTGCATCCCAACAGGACCCATACTCAACGTCACCGGAGAGGAGTGCCAGCTACATCCAGTCCCCCCCGAAGAGGCCCACAGTGACGACAGCAGCTCTGCACGCCTGGATCAGGATGACCAACGTGGCCCATCAGGGGCCTCTGGACAGTCGGTTCCCCTGCCACAGTCCCAACCCACCACAGAGCCTCCCCCCTCAGGAAACATCACCACAGCACCCACCCAGCGGGCCCATGCCACTGTCCCCAGGACACGTCAATCAGCAGTGTGTCCACCACTACAGGGACTCCAGGCAACCCCACAAACCCAGGACGATCAGGGACCTGGGGTCAGTGGCAGTGGGCATACGGTTCAGGGGACAGAGGTACAGGACAACAGGGAAGCTGGGAGGACTGCTGTGTGACAGGGAGAGGACAGGCCTAGGGAACCCACTCTCCACGAGGCACTCTCCAACATCCTGGGAGCATACCACCATTCCCAGGAGACCATGGGCCAGGTACTGGCCAAGTTGCAGGAGACCCAGCGGCTGCAGGAGGGACAGTATCTGGGGATCAGGGAGGACCTAACAAAAATCTACACCATCCTGGTCACCATTGCAGGGGTGCTGGCTGACATGGGCAAGACCATAAGGGAGGCAGTGGCACAACAAAGGGCATCTGACACTAGCCAAACCGAGGAACAGCCTGCCACCTCTGCCGGTGCTAGTGAACAGGAGGCCCTGACACAGGAACAACAGGCCACCAGCACCCCACCCCCTGCAGAAGGAGAACCACTCCGCAAATGGTCCCTGCGATCCAGGCAGAAGACAGAGAACATTGCAAAGACCCCTCACTAGGAAATAGGACTCTCCTGGTTGTCACCTTTCTGTCCCACTCTGTTACCCAGTCCACCTTGAACTGCCATTGCTTCTCTTCCTATGCCCCATTGGACAATGCACCTGTCATACCAAGGGACTGGACATTCCTCCACCATCACCCCAGCCCCTTGCACATACCCCTATATGCATTGGCACAAAAATAAACACCCTTGAAACAACTACCATACTGGAGTCCATGTAATGAATCTCAAATGTATTAGTACAACATTCCCAAAGCATTGCAACGTATATGTAAAGTGAAATATACTACAGGATGACCTTTGGTGGGCTGCAGTACATATAGCAGGAGCCAGATTGGGGCACACAGATCTGAAAATAGAGAATCCAAAGGAAACAGTCAGTAGCCATAGACATAGGGTAAGAGGCTGCCATGTACAATGTCCAACAGATTACTGAAATGTTAAGTGAAGTTACAGTGTCTTACCTGTGTGTCACTGGAAATACTGCTGTATTATATTTTTTCTGTTGTCAACATATTCTTCCTCTGGCTCCTTTTCAATACTGTCCACAGGCTCCACCACTGCCACAAGACCATCTCCAGGCACATCCTCCTGCAGAAAAGGCACCTGGCGTTTCAAGGCCAGGTTGTGCAACATGCAACATGCAACGATGATCTGTCCTTCTTGTGTGAGTAGTACAGGAAGCCACCTGTCAGATGGAGGCACCGGAACCTGGCCTTCAGGAGGCCGAAAGTTCTCTCAATTATCCTCCTTCTACGCCCATGGGCCTCATTGTAACGTTCCTATGCCCTTGTCCTGGCATTCCTCACTGGGGTTAGTAGCCATGAGAGGTTGGGGTAACCAGAGTCACCTGTAAATATCGAGGGACTACTGTTAGACACACACTAACCCTTAGGGACAACCCCATACCCAGACTACTGTGTGGGGATCTTGGGCTCACCTATTAGCCACACCCGGTGCCTCTGGAGTTGGCCCATCACATATGGGATGCTGCTATTCCTCAATATAAATTCATCATGCACAGAGCCAGGATGTTTGGTATTCACATGGGAGATGTACTGGTCGGCCAAACACACCATCTGCACATTCATAGAGTGTTAGCTTCTTTCTATTCCTGTAAACCTGTTCATTTCTCCAGGGAGGGACAAATGCCACATGTGTACCATCAATGGCACCAATGATGTTGGGGATATGTCCCAGGGCATAAAAGTCAGCCTTCACTGTGGCCAATTCATCCACCTGGGGGAACACAATGGAGCTGTGCATGTGTTTTAGCAGGGCAGATAATACTCTGGTCAACACGTTGGAGAACATTGGCTGAGACATACCTGATGACATGGCCACTATAGTTTGAAAGGAACCACTTGCCAGGAAATGGAGCACTGACAAGACCTGCACTAGAGGGGTGATACCTGTGGGCTGGTGGATAGCTGACATCAGTTCTGGGTCCAATTGGACACACAGTTCTTGGATTGTGGCACAATTAAGTCTGTATGTGATGATAATGTGTCTGTCCTCCATTGGCGACAGGTCCACCCGGGGGTCTGTACACCGGAGGATGCCGCCATCTCATAATCTGCCTCAGCGGTTGTAGCCTATGGAAGAGAACTGTGAGCAGAGGGTCATATTTCCACATATTTTGCACTAATGTTGCTGAATAAACTTGACAGAAGCAGTATGTGAAGTCAAGAGTCAGTTGATGTGCCAATGTCTGCTGTGACGCAGTTAGGTGCCATGCCCTGTGCCCCCCTGAAATGGCGGCTGCCTGACCTGTGAGGAGGGACAAGTGGAAATGAGGTAAGTGTGCTGGCGTTGTGCGCCATCACGGTAAGTGGTAGATGACTGCCGCGCAGATTCGCATTGGTTATTATTGGGCCCTATGGGTTCCAGGCGCCAATGGCGATGTACACCAGCGGTGAAGGTACACACCGCCGCGGACGTCACTGCCATTTTCTAACTATTCACTCACTTGCTACCTGACCTTCAACAGGAGAGGACCTACAGCGTAAGTGCTGCTGCAACCTGAGTCTGGAAGCGACAATGGCTCATGTGTCTGGGGAAAGGGCCCCTGCCTTCACTGCGGAGGAGTTGGAGAAACTGGTGGATGGGGTCCTACCCCAGTACACATTACTCTACGATCCTCCAGACAAACAGGTGAGTACACTGTGTGCATGATGTGTGGGCAATGCATGTTTGGAGTGGTGTGGATATAAGCCACATGTTGGGGGGTGCTGAGGCATCCTGGCCTCAGTGCTGCATGAGAGGTGGTCAGTGTATGTGCGTCAGGGCATGGGTGGGAACTGGTGGGCAATGGTTATGCCGGTACTGACAGGTGAGTAATTTCCTCTTCTGCTGTCTTTTCCTTCCAGGTCAGCGCCCACCAGAAAAAGGGTATTTGGCATGCCATCGCCAAGGAGGTGCGGACCCTGGGGGTCTATCACAAGCGGAGCACCCACTGCCGCAAGAGATGGGAGGACCTGCGTCGCTGGACCAAGAAAACTGCGGAGGCCCAGCTGGGCTAGCCTCCCAACGTGGAAGGGGTGTCTGTCGCACCATGACCCCATTGATGTTCCACATCCTGGTGGTGGCCTATCCGGAGTTGGATGGGCGATTGAGGGCCTCACAGCTGCCACAAGGGGGTGAGTACAGGTTCTGAAAGCTGACTTTGCGCCCTTTAGGAAGAAGCTGGGGGGAGGATGTGGGCTGTGGGTGCCCCTAGGTCAGTGCAATCATGGCAGGGTAGGTCCCTTGTATGTAGGCTCTGGCGCACTCCTACCCCTATGGTGTAAGTGGCCATCTACTACTGTGCAGGGTCCTGTGAGTTTCAGGTGTGCAGATGCTGGCGTTAGGCAGTGTACCCCGTGGGCTGGTGACTATCTTAGTGACTGGTTGGGCATGGCCTAGTGCATAGGGCTGCTCCCTGTGTGTTTTGTACGTCAATGGTAGTGGTGTTGCTGGCACTGACCAAGTGTATCCTCTGTCTCTCCCCCACCTTTTTGTTTTGTCGTAGCATCATCTGGCGCAGATGCACCGGCGATGGAGGGAGCTGCATCCCACATGGGCCTGGAGGCAGAATCCACCGAGGGTGAAGGCACCAGTGGGACGGAGGGCGCGGGGAGCTCCACGACAGGGACAGGAGGGGAGACCTCTGACAGCGAATCCTTCTCTGATGGAAGCTCCCTGATGGTGGCGGACATCTCTGTGCCCACCCCAACAAGAGGTACAGCCACCACCCCCCCTACCAGCACCGCCCTCCCAGCAGCCCCTAAGCATGTTTCCCGTGCCATCTCACCCAGGAGGGTGGGCATCTCCTTCGCCCCAGACACTTCAGGCCTTGCCCCTGTCAGCCCTGCTGGCCTCAGAGAGGAGGCTATTGACCTCCTGAGATCCCTCACTGTTCAGCAGTCAACCATTCTGAATGCCATCCAGGGTGTTGAGAGGCATTTGCAACAAATGCATACCTCGAGGGCATTCACTCTGGCGTGGTGGCCCAACAGAGAGCATTTCAGGCTCTGACCTCAGCAGTGATGGCAGCCATTGTCCCTGTGTCCAGCATCCCCCCTCTAACTTCCACTACCCAAACCCAATCCCCTCTACCTCAGCCTATGGCAAGCACACCTTCAGACCAGCATGCACCCAAATCACCACACAAAAGTGGCTCAGCCAAACATAAGCACCACACTTCATCTCACAGGCACTCACACAAGCACTATGCCCATGCAAACACACCAACATCCACTGCCTCCACTGTGTCCCCCTCCTTCTCCTCGTCCACCTCCCTCCCAGTAGCGTCTACACTCACACCTGCATGCACTACATCTTCATGTACTACCTCCATCGTCAGCACGCCCATCACAACATACCCCTCACGAGCAGTCACCACCCCCTCAACCATGCACACATCCCCTGTGTCTTCTCCCAGTGTGTCTGTGACCCCTCCTCCCAAAGTACACAAACGCAAGCACCCACCCACCCAACAGCCATCCACCTCACAACAGCATCCAGCCCATACACCTTCACCCAAACTCAGCAGACGTGCACCTCCTACAACCACTCCCTCTTCCTCCACTCCCAAACCCTCTCCATCTTCCTGTCCCAGTGTGTCTAAAAAACTTTTCCTGGAAAACATTGACCTCTTCCCAATGCCTCCCCCCCTGCCCTTCCCCCTCAGGCCAGGGTGTCTAGATCCCAGGCCATCACCTCAGCCACCAAGTCGGCGTCCGCTGTGGTACCTTCAAGTCCCAGAGGATCAAAGGGGGCACTCATCAGGGCAGCCAGTGTGCCACCAACACCTGCAAAGGATCAACCCATTCCGCCACCTGCCAAGGTGAAGAAGGAGCCAGCACACAGCACGGCCAAGATGCATGACTTACCCAGCAAAGCCTCCTCCAAAACTCAAGCTGCCAGTGCCAAGGTCCCAGCAGCATCTGTCAATGTGGGGAAGAAAACCCAAGGCAAGGCACTTCAGGCCTCGGAGGCTCCAGGTGAGGGACTGGTGCCCACAATCAGTACCGGCAGCCCTGCAACCTGTACCGCGGCAAGCAACGCTGCAGGCACCGCCACCTGCCCCACCACTGTCACAACAACTGTCAGCAGCAGCATCCCCATGGGCAGCCGTTCGAGGCTGTAGGAGATGCCCTGGTGTCTCCCTCCACCACTACCAGCACCGGCAGCATCCCCGCCGCAGACACCGCCACAAGCACTGACACATGCACTGCCATCTGCACCACCACATGGCCAGCCAGTGCCACAACAACTGTCATCAGCAGCATCCCCAGTGGGCAGCCGTCCGAGGCTGTAGGAGATGGCCTGAAACCTCCCACCACCAATTGAAGCACCCCCACCAGCACTGGCACTACCACCAGTTTGCAGCCGCAGCCTTAGTCGCCACAGGATGGAGTCTGGCCCTGCCTCCATGGAGTATCATGCTACCTGGTCCCTGCAAATCTCATGCCTCAGACACCCAGGTGAGGGAATGTGAACTGCCACACCCCAAGTGCACCATCACTGGGCACAATGCCCCCTCCAGAACCAGTGGAGAAATGCATCCACTATCACTATCCTTGGCAGGATGAAGCAGACTGGGTACAATGCCCCCTACAGAACCAGTGGAGAAATGCATCCACCATCACTATCTTTGGCAGGATGAAGCAGACTGGGCACAATGCCCCCTCCAGAACCAGTGGAGAAATACATCCACTATCACTATCCTTGGCAGGATGAAGCACACTGGGAACAAGGCCCCCTCCAGAACCAGTGGAGAAGCCTTCCACTCAGCCCCTCCTTGGCAGGGTGAAGAAGCCTGGGCACAATGCCCCCTCCAGAACCAGTGTAGAAATGTATCCACTATCACTATCCTTGGCAGGATAAAGCACACTGGGCACAAGGCCCCCTCCAGAACCAGTGCAGAAGCCATCCACTTGAGAGACTTGAGAGACTGTGGCTTTGCACTCCCCAGAACCAAGAAGTGGGCAAACCACCCACTAGAGAGACTGTGGCCTTGCACTCCCCAGGACCAGGCAGTGGACAACCCACCCATTTGAGAGACTTGAGAGACTGTGGCTTTCCACTCCCCAGGACATCAGTGTGGGCATGTTGCCCCCTCCAGGAGAAGTGGCGTAGTACCATCTTCCAGCTGAGGTGCCCCCGCTTCCCCTTCCCCCGGAGGTGCCTGTGTATTTTTAACCTGATGCCCCTGCAGCGTTCTCTCCGTTTTGAGGCAGGAGTCAAGTGTGGGCTTCGCCCATGAGTTTTTGGCCCAGTGGGCCATGGACATTTGCAAAGGACAGTGTACGGCCTTCTGTTCTTAGTGTAAAAATAATCCTTAACTATATGCATATTTCAAAATATCACTGTTTGCACTCTATTCCTTTTGTCCTTGCGTTCTTTCAGGGGGTAACAGGGTGTAAATGTACTGTTGATGCATGTTTTTGTGTGTATGGTGTAGTGGGTGAGGGTGGGTGTGGGGGTGTTGCGTGTGTATGTCACTCTATTTTTCCTCCCCCATCACAATGTGATGTTAGGGGATTATAAATACGCCCCTAAATATCTTTGAATTCTCATAAAAGTCTACCAATAGGGAAGAAAGGCCACATTGACAGTCCACAAATGGGTGAGCTCAACGGGTGGGATAGCAAATTGAGGACATTATCACTTGTGGCGTTTACTGGCATAATCATCAGAACTGGGCAAAGGAGGAAGTAACAATTTGGCACAGAAAAATGCTTCCCAGCAGTTTTACGTTGAAAGGAGGTGAAGTCCATATCTTCTTCCTCTGATGTGTGTGGTGCTTCACGTGAGGCGGTGTTGAAGGTGCTCTAGGCGAAGGAGACACACACACATCAGTGACTGAAGATGTGGAGTCACAGTCTGTAGCAGCATTTCTTTGTGCCAACAAGTGAGGCAGCACTGCACTGAGAAGGGCCTGCTGATTTGCCAGCACAGCACCAATGTTGCAGTGGTAGGCACCCATTGTGGCGACGTATGTGTCCTGCTTTCGCTCCATGGACTCCAGGATCTTGTGTATTGCCCCAGCTGTGTGGCAACTTCACTGATGCCACTGTGGCAGGGCAGTTGTTCGTGCCTCTGCATCATGATGCCAGCAATGCCAGCCAGGGACTATTGGAGTCCACAAAGCGGAGTGTTGCTGTCTCGTATAGCAGCTGAGGTGTCCTTTTTTGGTCTGAGACACCTATGGACTGCCTCTAGGGTGCCCACCATGCTCTCCATATGCACCCGCATCACATCTTGCATCTCCATTGAACTCCTACCGCAAGACATTGGAAATCTAATTGGGGGTCCTCTGAGTACAGGGCTAGGGGTGATGTGGCAGGTGGTGGTTGTTGTGTGTTGGGTGGATCCTTTGGAGACCCCGCAACACTGTCACCCCTTCTGCAACTGGAGATGGTGTGTCAAAGGAGGCCAGGATTTGTCAGAGGGCATATTGGTCAACGGTGGGCAGACTTTCATCCTCAGGCAGATCGTCATCCTGGACAGGCAGCTGCTCAGGAGGTGTAGGTACATACTCTGCAATGAGAGTGAGCAATGTTAATGGTGTCCTTCCTAAGATGTTGACATGAGTAAACTATTTGACAATCTGACTTGCTGATGTTTGACTTTTAATACAACATTGATGCATAGGATGTCTGCTACACAGTCTTAGAGTCCAAGTTGTACTGTAGTTGCCTTTCAAATGGCAGTTTCTCTGCATTATTACTACAACAACTGTGTGACCAGGTAGACTTTTGGACTCATGGCACATATTGCGACACAGTTACCAAGGTCACTGGTCCTACTATTCCTGGATGCATGAAAAGAGATTGTGTCCACATCTGTCAAGGTGATTTGCATTGGTTTTCATGATGCCTAAAGTGATTGTGTTTTAACATGTTGACCCCACTACTGTTCAGAATGCATCGAATCCCCAGAGTGCCTGCATTCTCTGTGGCCAGTACTCAGCCCACTGCTCCTGTGCCAGTGATGTGGCTCTGCTCATGATTTTGTTATGATGCTGCCTTCTGGGTTTCACACTGTACAGTATAGCACTCCGCCTTGTTGTGCTGTCTACCATGCAAATTGTGCATTCATGTTTTCAAGGGTTGATTTTTTAACATTTATCCTGCACAACTCTACACACTGAAAAAACCTTGATAGACTGCAGGAATGTGTGAGGGCATGTGCTTACCATGTATGCCCTATTTCTATCTCCTCATTTGAAATAATTGGATACACTTTTGGGTCCATCATTGTGGACAGTAGACACTGTGTACCAAATGTGAGGCTATGGTCAATATCACACTTGGTAGTTCGCTAGCACTGACACTCACCTGAGTTGATACTTTCCAGATTTGAGTTTCTGCATAGGCTGACACATACTTCAACTCAGGGCCACTCACTTGTACATGTACATGCCTCCTCTGCCACTCCTCATTGTGGTCCAGGGACTCATCTTACTGCCACACAGTGATGTAACCCAGGTCATACATTGGCTCTCATGTGCCTACAACAGCAACAATGTGTGACCATGTCCAATGTACTGACATGTCTGGCTGTTATTATGCACAATGGGTCAAGCTGTACCTCACATGGTAGTAGTGCTGGAATTGCTGATATGTATCTATCCGGTTATGCAACATGACTGGGCATATCCACCTCAGTCTCCCCCCATCACTGACTCATGCTCTTTGTGTTGGCATACTAGTTTTTCATGTCCCTTGACTGATCCCTATTTCACATCCTCCAACCGAGATATATGTAGCATGGTGATACAATTTGCCGTCAGACTCCCTCCTGCCACAAACTACATCTTCACCCAGGACCACATGACATGTAGGATTTTGTGCCAAAATGGGCTCTTCTCTGTTATCCCTTCCCACCTGAAACACAGGTGTGACACTGTCAGGCACAGTAGTGGATGTGTATTGGTTAGCTTACCTTGTAGAACACGTATCAGTTCTGACCATCTTGCTTTGCAATGTCTCTACATTCTGACACAGTAGCATTTCCACCTACTCATCCAGCACTTACAATGCACTGCACCACCATGAGCCCACCAGGGCCACAGATCATCTTTGGTTTAAGCAAACTTGGTCGTCTGATGTGCATCACTTACATTTACCCTGACCCAGTCGGAGTTAGTACAAGCATTAATTCTTGGAGTCCCTACCATGGAAGCTGACACCTGTGTGGTCTCACCATGCACATCAGGGCAGCTCTGTCCTATGTATTGTCATGCCAGTTAATGGACACAATGCTCTTGGTATGTTCCTATGTATTTATACTTCACAAACCCCACACCTGATCACCATCTCAGGTTAGGTGCTTCTCCTTTGACAAGCACATGGTTGATTCCTGTAGCAGTGCATATTAATTTTATTGGCCCATATAAGAAACAGAGGCCTTATGGTGCAAGGTTGTTTTCATTGTTACCGTCAGGTTGTATAGTGGTCAGGTGTCCATGCATGATGTGCAGTTCCAGTCCATAGGGCACATGTTGATGGGATCTTCCACCGCTGCTACTTCACTTTTTGTGACACACCAGAAATGCAAACTGCAGACCCATTTCTACAAGGCCACAAGAGACCACTTTGCATTGCTTTTCCTGGGCTTGGAGATGTGGAGTAAGGCAAGGCAGCAAAAGTTGCTGCATTGCCTTACTCTGCATCAGGGGGCATAGCATGGACAGTGTGCTTAGTTTTCAGAAGCAACACACATGGATTTAGTTGCATTTCCTGAATTTCAAGATTTTGTGACCTGGGTCATGTAAAAAAGTCTTACACCTCCCCAGGAGAGCCATAATAAGGAGTGATATATGTTATTATCATATTTTCCCCCTTTTTTTTATGTGTGCTGCATTCTGCCACATGAATAATAAGAGGACAAATCCTGACATTATTGTTTTGTGCAGCAAGGTGTCCCTTCCTGCAAAGGATGCAAGGGTGCTTCTGTCTAGCCCTTGGCAGCCCAGTGTGTGTCAGCACAGGGGGGGAGGACAGGAGCACATGCCATATTGTTGGCACAGGCCATTCCTCCCATTTCGATGTGGCACAGGGCAGTGCAACAAGGTGACTTGCATCGCTGCCCCACACCACTTACCTTGTGATTGGGCCCCCATGTTTCTGACTTTGTATTGCCTGATTTGTAGTTCTGGTGACTCATGTTGTGCATTGCACTACACATGGCCGTATAACACAGGTTGAGATGGTTTGGTGCTGCACTTCACACATGTAATGGATATATGTGATGGAGCCTGACTGAGCTGTGCAACATATTACTAGGCATTGTGAGTGACACTTCAGTGGCATTTAATGTGACACTATCCAGATTCCTGTCCTTTGCCCTGGAGACAGCACAGTGTAGCACTGAGGCATATCTAGCTGAACTGCACAACATGACAGGACTTATTTACAATATTTTGGTGCAGAGCAATGCTGCATGGCTTCTTGCTACACTACCCTGCATCAAAAGAAAAGTCCAGGAATGCGCCATATCTATGAGATATGGCACATTCCTGTACTCTTCCAGTGCGCTGGTGCACAACTGGCTGCCATGCGACAATACAGGCCCCTTTGCACCATGGTGCCAGGGTGCCTGTGTTGTAGGAATTATTGTTTTTGCATAGGAAGGCACCCCTTCCTGCACAAAAACAATCAATGGAGGTGTTTTCCTCCTTGTATGTGTGCTGCAAAAGAGGAAAACATTAGGAGAAATAAAGTTATTTCTCCTCGTTACGCCTCCCCTAAGGAGACATAACCTTTTGACACATTCCCAGGTTTCCAAGTCCTTGTAAATCTGGGAATGTGTCAAAATCCAAAGGTGCCCATGGAACGCCTCCTTGAAGTAGAGTAAGGCAACACAGTGATTTGCACTGTGTTGCCTTACTCCATATCTACAAGGCCATGAAATATAATTTTTTGTTCCTTTTATGATGCATTTCACACTCAAAAGTGATGCTGAGCCATTTTGCACCACTTTATGTGCTTCAGCCCTGCATCACTTTTACAGAAGAAGTAAGATTTCATAACAACATGGCACTCAAGAAAGTGTCATTTTTTTTAATGCAGCCAGGATCTTTACACCATGGTGCAACATTTTGTGAAAATGACCCATCCATGGTATAATATTCTGACATACTGAAGTGCAAGTTATATTGACGCACCGCTGACGGAATGCAGCAATGCGTCAATTCCTGTGAATATTTCTAAAAGAAACTTCTGCAGTGCAGTGGTGCACCAAAATTACCAGCGCCACCATTCACCAGTTTTGAAACACATAGTTACACAGCATTTACAAGAATAAGGTGCACCCTTGCATTTCCCCCTGCACCAGGGTTAAATCAAGCTATGATATATCTTTGTACCATAGTGCAAGGGTATCTGCATTGAGGGGGCAATTGTTTATGTGCAGGAAAGTGTCCCTTCCTGCACATAAACAATCTACAATGGTGATTTGGCACATCTATGTGTGCTGCAGAATACAACACACATATAAATACCAAATTATCATTTTTGAATGATTGCTTATGTGCACGAAGGGACACCTTACTGCCCATAAACATGCATTCATTGCCTTTTGCTCTTTCCATGTATGCTGCAGAATGCAGAACACATGGAAAAAGCATAAAAATGAGGAGGAATAAAAGTATTCTTCCTTGTTGTGCCATGCTAATGCCACTCCAGGGGTGGTGTTAGTTTTTGGCTAGCCACAGATTTATCCCTTCTAGTAAGTCTGTGGCTGAGTCAAAAGCAATAAGTATTGCAGTGGAATGCTCACAGCAACACCCATTGCACGCCCCTCCGATGCAGAACACTGCATCCGAGGGGCCTGTATGTACAATGCAGCGTCAAGCCACAAAAAGTGGCTTAGCGCTACCTTGTAAAGGTGGTGCATCGCACAGCGCCACCGTAGTGTCACTAAAATTGACGCTCCTATGATGCTAGGGCCTTGTAAATCTGGCCCTAAGTCTCACAATTAGGAGCAAAAACAGTTCAAGTTCCAAGGTTGGAGAGAGGGTCCAGAGTGAATAAAAAGCAAGGAGTGCTGGAGGAAAATTATGGAGAAGGAACTGGAGAGAGGTCTAGAATCTTAAAGAGGCTAACAGTCAGGCCAGCTTACTGCCATAAAGGATTAGTTTGCACCTACCTGAGGGGAAAGTACATAGCCTTGTCTAGTACTTTAACTGGTATTTGAAGGTGGCAGGATGCTTGGTGCAAGAAGCTCAAGAGGAGGCAGAATCATAGCTCACAAGGAAGAAACCAGAAGAGTTGCAGAGCCCAGGGTCGCAGTATCATCAGGAAAGCTTGGAAGACTTGATAGATGAAAGTTCCAGGTGACTCAGGAGGTGAGTGCAAGGACAATGCTTTGTGCAGGACGAAAACGAGGCCAAGCGCTGATGCACGATCTGACGGGGTGATTATGCTAGAAGAAAAGAGTGTTCCAGAAAGGCACATGTCCCATGTGGCAGCATGTAAACTTCAAATGAACCTGGGGAAAATCCTTTGTTATGTAGACACATGTATGGTCTTTTGGGTAGCAGCTGCAAATGGTAAATGGAAACAATTAGCAAGTATAATGAAACACTAGTGCATGTTGGAAAAGTTCAATCAGTCAATTATCCTAAAAAGACATGTGATAATCTGCAGGTGCAAAATGGACTAAATTATCCTAGCAACAAACGAAATGGTCAATGGTTCAGGCTTCCTAAGAGGGGAATCATGGAGCTCTAGAGATTGGAAGGCACCACAAGGGGAAAATGACTTGGAGTAGTCAGGGCAGGGAGGCGCCACAAGGGAGAAGGTAACATGAGCCCAGGAAGTGAAACCCAGCACACATATGGCACAAGATAGAGCTGTGACAGTTCCCCCGCAAAGAATGACCTAATGGCCGTGGTTTGTCCGGGTGGAGCCATGAAACAAACAAACCAGGTGAGGGGCATGAACATTACTGGCTGGTTCCCAGGAGCTTTCCTCAGGACCACACCCTTTCTATGCAATTAGGTAAAATAAACAACCCTTAACACACTGTGAATCTAGAGCCCATTGGGCTTTCAACCCTAGGTGACCAACAAGAGTTACAGGTGGAGGAGCAGGAGTGGGATGGGTTTGTCCATGACATGGTTTGAACACAGGGTCAACAGGCAAGTCATCTGACAGTTGGAACTTGTCTGTACAGGATTAATTACCTTTTTGATAGGAAAGGGACCAATAAATTTATGAGGACCATGTCATTTTAAGTTTCTTATGATACGCCAAACCTGATCTCCGCTTTTGTACTCAGGTGGTTGATGATGATGTTTGTTAGCATTTCTCTTCATATTTCCTTTAGCCTGTTGTAAGTGTTGTACCTCCTATTGTTGGGAGTCAGAGAGGTGCCTTACAAAGTTTTTGTACAGCAGGTACATTTTTGGAATTCATAGCAAGGTCTTTGGGCAACATACATGGATGTACACAGGCACCACAACAGAAGGTGGAGACCCCAGTGGCTGAAAGCGGTGTTATTGTAGCCAACCTCAGTGAACAGTAAACAATAGGGAGTAGAGGTCACAAGACATCACAGTGCATGCTCAAAAACAAGATCTACCCACTCTGTCTGTTCATCAACGTATGGGGGACAGGCAGACTAGAATCAGGCTTCAATGTCTAATGATGTGAGGAGACTGGGCCAGAATCATGAAATGAACTGCAGCCCCCCCAGTAGACAAAATAACCAAACAGAGCCCATTCAACCACATGAAATGTTGAACAACCAGAATTGCAAGAGTTTTGGCAGTATGAATTTCTTTAAGGGCAACAAAAATGTGTCATTTTGGAGGGAAGATGAATTACTACCAAAATGGTGATATAGCCATTGGTGTTGGGAATATCAGTAATACGTTCCATGCTGAAGGCATGACGGGTATAAGGAAGTATGGGCAAGACACTTGAATCACCTAGAAGGGCAGAGTGGAATGCCTTCTTTTGAAAACGTATTGGGCAATTCTGAACACAGTCATGCACATACTTAGAAAAGGTGGACCACTCAAACCATAATTGACAATACATTAAGATCTCTTGGATTTTTAGAAGCTCTGCTAATGGAATGTCAGGGCACCATATTAGGCTTCTTGCCTTAATTCTTTTGTAGGGGTAAATAAGAGGGTATCATGATCAGAGAACTGCAAGTGATTGTGTATGCAGTGATCTTTATCAGTTATACCAGAGTTCTTTCCTTCCCCATTCACTCTCTTCCAACCTCTACCCAAAAATGAATACTAGTCACAGAGACTTACAATGTGTTTGAAGGGAACTGTGCTCAAGGAAGTCGGTCCCTGAGTGTCCTGACTGATGTGACACGGTTCCGCCGGCAATACTCTTTTTAAAGATGGAGGAACTGAGGGCACATAGCATGTTGTAGTGTTGTATTGTGCAGAAGTCCTTTCCACTGCTATTATTGAGGCACTCGCCTCCAGAAGATAAGGTTGAGTAGGGCCTAAATATCTAAATACTGGGGTCTTATTTGGATCCATGGTCACACCCTTAGGCAACAAGATATTTTCTAGGAATTCAGCAGATTGAAAATGAAATGTTCTTTTACCCAACTTGGTAAAAAGAGAAAGCTCTGTCTCAAGCCTTAAAGGAGCAGAAGCTTGACAATGGGAAAGTGTTGCACCCGATGTGAAATCTATTCAGTAACGAAATTCCTTATGAGGAGATAGTTGAGAATCTCATTGTTCATCAAATGTGTCTTGAATGTTCAAGTTAATCCTTGGAGGTTGAGTCAAGGAGTCAAGTATAAGAGCTGCATGTGCCAAGAGAGAGAGCCCTCTCAGAGCATTATCATAGCAATGAGTTTGACAGTAATAGGATTCAAAAGTGACAAGAGGGAGAGACCAGTCAGTGGTCAGATTGTGCAGCTGAAGCCAAGAATTCCTATTATAGCCCCAAAAGTAGGGATGTCAGTGAGATCAAATGTCAGGGTCCCTGTGTGCCCTTTCTCACATACTAATTATAGACGAGTAGTTTTGTATACAATCCACCTGGAAGAGAGCTCAGAGCCAGATATGGTTCTACACTGCTCAGGCTAACTCTTAGTAACCCATGGAACTGGCTAAGGTTTCATCTAATAAATTTCCTGTGGCACCAGAATTAGTAAGCACAGATAACTACAGCATCTGTTGGGGTGAAATGATCAGAGTGAGTGGTATCATTATAGGTTGTGAAACCTTACGTGAGGTAGCAGCCAGGTAAGGTGTGATTGGTTGAAGAATCGTGTTCAACTGATGGACCTCTGTCAGCTGGGCATGCAAGTTGTTAAGGACTCTGTCCAAAGTCAAGGCGCTAACACTCCGAATTCTCTTCGGTTTGGCAGTACACTCTTGTGCAGAATGCTGCACCTCAATTTAGTACAGACAAAGTTTAAATTTCTTTCTACATTCCGGTATCTTATAGAAAAACCTGAAAACTGAGTCGATAAACAGGAAACAGTTTGAGAGTAGGTTTGCAAGGTATGTCAAGAAAATCTTTAATTCACTTCTCAATCCCCCATAAAAGAGAAAACATTTTTGTTTCAACAGACCACTGGAATCTCATAGCTAGTGTACCGAAAGCAGTAATATAGGTAAGGAAGTTCTTACAGCCCTGGCAATGATTTAGCCACTCTATATCAGTGTTTTGAACAAGTGTATGTGTATCCAAGAGACAAAGAGTTGTCTCTTTAAGTTTTCTGAGATCATGTAAAGATGTACCATTATGTTCAGGGGGTAAATTATCCCAAATAACTGTGACACCCTTTAGGAAGAACATGGTTAAGGTCATACTAGCAACATCGCAGGAACTGGCTCCGAGGTCACAAAGGACCTGCAACTGAAACTGACCTGAAAGTACATCAAAATTGTGACAATTCCCACAAATTAGTTTGAACGAGTCCAAAGGCACTGGGACCGGGGTAGTATTTCTGAAATGAAAAGGTTCAACGCTTCTGTTAGCTAAAGCGCTTACTTGATTTATTGATTCGCCAGAGTGAACTATAGGCTGAACATCTACTGAGGCCCGGACTAGATCTAAAATGTTCATGAAGTCCTTGGACCAGGTCTGGGCCACATCCAGAACGTACATCTGATCATCCATGTGGTCCGATCATTGGAAACATGCAAGGCTTGGCCTTGTATCATGCACTCACCTGGTCCTAATGGAAGATACGACACTGGAGCCGATGTTGGACCTCTACTCACTCTTAGGATGATGTAAGATTTAGGGGCAGTAATCCTAGATCCCACACCATCCCGTAGGGGGAAAGGGTCAAAATAAGGGAAAAAAAACTTGCAGTATTGGATTTGCTAAGTGACTGTACTGCTATGCATAACAGGATGCATCGCTCCTGAGACCTTCTGGGTATGCGAAGATGGACGTTTATGGGACCAACATATCTGGTTTTGTGAGGACACCATACACTGGAAACAACAAGAAGAGGCAATTACCATCAATACACTAGCAAGCCTCTACATAATTTACAATGCATGACTTCAATAACCAGCACTGACATGTTTCTTCAAAATCAAGGCATAAGAGTAGAATAACCTGATTATTGGATGAGAATCTTCTGAGACTCTCAAGGAAAAACTTACAGATTGGAGCCCATGGCACTCCCGGGGTAAACTCCAGACACAGATTGAAGTTACTGGCACTGTCAAGGTTATACGTGATACATGGATTGGAGTCAGGGACACTCCTAAGGCATACTAGAAACAAGGTTACTCTTAGTACATAGGTTGAAGTTTAGAGAAACTCCCAAGGTATGCAAGAAACAAAGTTACACTATGAACTAGGTTACACTTGGAACAAGGATGGAGTTACTTACACTCACAAATTTGCACTGGGAACATGAGTTGGAGTTACTGGCACTTCCAAGGTTACACCAGGTACATAGGTTGGAGATACTGACACTCCCAAAGTTACACTCAGCACAAAGGTTGGAGTTACTAATATTCCCAACAAATTTTAAATAGAAGTCAGCAAAACCCTAAAATGACCTGTGGTCATCTTTAGATTTGGCTGAGGGAGCATTTGTAATAACCCTCACTAGATTCTCCTTAGGTCTTATCCCACTGCCACTGATCACATGCTACAAGTATGTGACTTTTTTCTCAGCAGATTTACATTTTGCGAGTTCTGCACGTAATCCTTTTTTCATTGGTACACGTAGAGGCAAATTTACAAGAAAGTGGCGCTTCATACATGATGCTCCACATTTTTTGCACCCTCCCATACCGGCACCTAACAACACCATGGTTGCACCGTATTTACAATACGGCACACCATGGCGGTCTTTAGCACAATAGCAGCAACATTTTTTAAGCTATTGTAGCAAAGCGCTACACTAGGATCAAAAATGTTGACGCTAGTGCAGCAAAGCACAGGGAGGCCCATTAAACATAATGGGTGCATCATTTTATCACCTGCTTTGAGCAGGTGTTAAAAAAAATGAAACAAAAAATGGGACAGTGAAATGTAAATTTCAGAACACCATATTTAGGGCCTCCAAGTGCCGGAACGCCCCCTTGCATACATTATGCCTGGCTCAGGCATAACGTGTTGCAAGGAGTGAGAAAGTGGCGTAATGCAAACGTTATGCCACTTTGTAAATATGACACATCAGAAATGCCTACCTAACGCATAAGGCATTGGCATAAGAAAAATGACGCTAACATGGTGCAAGGAGGCGCAAAGGACTTGTAAATATGCGCTTAAGACATTTTCGCAACATCGCGCCATGCTTTCCTACTGTGACCTACCACCAAGATGTCCTCTTGATAGAACACAACACACGGCATATCACCAACCAATACCGTCATCTCTGGAACACTTCAGCCATGGAAGCTAAACCAAAAGGCATACGGTTGTCACACACTCACCTGGTCCCAACCGTTGAGACAACACTGGAGCCGTTGCTGGACCTCCACTCCCTCTCAGGATGATGTAAGATCCAGGGACAGTACTCCTAGAACCCACAACATCCCAAAGGGGAAGGTAAGTACATAATTTACAACTCCATATTTAGATTTTATAGCTAGACCCATTTAGGCCCTGATTTATACTTTTTTTTGCGCTGCATTACCGTAATTTTTGGACGCAAAAGCAGTGCAAACTTACAAAATACAATTGTATTTTGTAAGTTTGCGCCGCTTTTGCGTCAATAAATGACTGTAATGCGGCACAAAAAAAGTATAAATCAGGGCCTGCGTGTCAAACTATAGGAGTTAATGTCATGTTTTGGATGAGTGAAACCACTTTGCGTCAATGAGATGCAAGGTAGGTGCTCCGATCCCAAAAAATGACTCTACGCCCCTAGAGCCGTATTTATCCACCTATGCAAAATGACAAACGGGTAGGAGTTGGACCCAAGAAATGGCGTTAACCCTGATTTGCACCAATATTTAACACCTGGATCAGACCAGGCATTAAAATGAGGTCCACACACACCTACTTAAGGAAAACACACAGAAGCAACATTAGCAACCAACAGGACAAGATGTAAGTGTTACTGCTCAAGCTTGAGAGACGATGCAGAGGACAACAACCACAACAGCAACTGCCACCACTACTGCAGCAACCACAACCACCACTACAGCACCCACAAAGGCATCGCAGAAGGCAGGAGAGGATGTTCCGGAACTGGACAACCTTACTTGGCCTCAGGGAACAAGACCTCATTAGGACTTACTGTCCCAACCGGCAAGCCTTTCCACGCCTGCTGCACCACATTGAGCCACAGATCACAGCCAGGATGCAGACACCACATAGTATGCCACCTGTCACAAAGCTGCTAGCTGTCCTGCATATGCTGGCAAGTGGCTAATTCCAGACAATGGGTGCACTGGTTGCTGGTGTGTCACAGCCATCTTTCTCGGTCTTCCTGCAGAACATATTAGACGCAATCATCTCACTGACACCCTGCCACATCTGCTTCCGCAACACCCAGCAAATGCAGCAGAATGTAAAACAAGGATTTTACCAATTTTCTGGTTTTCCACATGTGCTGGGTGCAATGGACTGCATCCATGTCTGACTTGTCCCACCTGCAGCAACAGAACATTTATACAAGAACCGGAAGCATACGCATTCCATAAATGTGCAGGCGTAGTGGACCACTGTGGACTATTTTCAAACATTTTAGCCAAATATCCTGGTAATGTCCATGACGCCTACATATTCGGGCACAGCAGGATCAACAAACACTTCCAGGATGGCCAATATGGTAATGGCCTACTTGTGGGTATGTCAAGAAACCTAGCAATATACACACAACACACCAACCCTGTAGGACACACAAGACATACAGCACTCCATAAATACATGGTCAGGGTAACACAGATGTGCAGGTGACAATACATATGCACCATGCTGCACTACAGCACCATCAGTGCACAGCACAAACACATACACCCACATGTACGTAACACACCTACAACTAGACAGGCAGACCATGTGAAGGACAGTTGGAGCTATGCAAGCTTTGCTAACAGAAGATATCCACAAACCACTACAAGTGCCCACTGGTTGGCTACTAAATACACTTCAAACACACATTACACCACACAAAGAATAGCACAGCAATGTCAATGGCATACACCATGGTCATGTAATGAAAGTCACACATAGGCACAGACTACTTAACTTATTGTGCAAGTCTCTGCCAGAACATACATCAAATGTCAGACAACTGGTGTCAATACTAGCTACATCTCATCAACACATACCTGACTTACCTGTAATGTGCTTATACAGCTGCTTGATGGATTGGGTCACACAAAAATAGGAATACCAAATTAACGGCCATCACATTCCAAGTGACAGACTTGTGAGAAGTGGCACCACAACTACTGTAGTGGCACCTGACATGCACCACTTATTTGACCCACAACACCATCATGTCTGTACCATAACCAATAAATGGCCCACCATGAGGCAGAGTCACTGTTAGATAGTGCAGATCATGGATGCTATACTGGGACCCAGTAGGAGTATTTACCTTTGCAGCGGATCAGGGTTACGGCATACAGCTGTGGGTGATGACCCCATTTGCAAACCCTAACACAGCAGCAGAGTGTGCCTACAATGAGGGACACAGTCAGACATGCAATGTGGTGGAAAGGACATTTGGCATCCTCAAATCCAGATTCAGGTCCCTGGACCTGACAGGAGGCAGCCTCCTTTATGCCCCACCCATTGTGTGTAAAATAATACTCACATGTGCCATTCTGCACAACATATGTGTGCAAATGAACGTGTCATTGTACGACCAAGTTGCTGACCTGCCTGAGGAGGAGGAGGAGGATGGTGCTGACTATATGGAGGGGAACAACACAACACAGCTGCTGGGGTACACCAGAGACAACATATTGTTGACAACTTTTATACTTAAGAACCACAGAAATCACCATGAAAAATTTGTAAATGAACAGTTCACTTTTTCCACCAATCCTGCTTTGATGGATTCAGTCTCCACTACATATACCATAGGAATATGACTCTAACCTCAGGGAGCATGTAACAAACACTAAACTGACAAGTATTGTAGCGACATCATGATGTGTTATATCATACTGCCACCATCACACACATCACTTACAGCTTTATCACTGGTATGTGACAACTGAAGGACACAATCCATCGACTACTACATATTTTGTACATTCACGTTGTTAACTTGCTAATCAATAGCCCATCACACCCAACTACATCATGTCCTAATAGGATGTATGCAAGGGGCCACCACATGAGTTAGAGGATGTCAAAAAAATGTAATTATGTAATGTTGGAACTGAACACTGTCACAACCCTATGTGTGAGTTGCAATGGCTACATAGAACATGTGTGATGAGGGGGAAACTTCTTTGATAACTATGGTTATCATGATTTGCCCAGGGATAGTAACCAAAGGAAGAAGTTGAGCCTGTGCAGTCTATCCATGGTAAACTGTCCTGCCATGGGGCACAGCCTTGATACAGGGTAAACATGACCTTACTCATTGCACAGACACGTCTGTGGAATGCACATTAGTATGGATGAGAATATATGCAGCAAGGGCTGCAGGTCCACAATAAAAAAAAAACAACTATTGGTAAAATCAAAAATGTGTGATCAAACCATATTCTGTGTGGAATATAGGCTGAGTGTGTCATACACACTATGTACCAAAGATGTACACATGTTAGACAAATATGTTGTCTTCACACATGTCTCCAGAAACTCTAAATCTAAATACGCGGACAGATGTCGGGTTACAATTCCTGGTAGCAATAGTTCATCCATCATCAACAAGGCCTGACCTATGTATGCAGCTTTAAATAGTATGCTTTGTATGACAACATCCCACATAATATACCAAAACACAATACACAATCACAATACAGAACAATTACATGGTACTAAATGTTAAAATGTGGCCCATACATGTTGTGGACTCCAGAAGCACAATCTGGAGTGTGTGCACTACTATGTGTTGCAATGTCCAGTACAATCATATATCCAACATCACATTGAGTCAGAGTACACCTAGCCATGTAGGTAGGTTGTTCCAAGGATGAATATAGACCTGTGATGATTTGTAACCATTACATAATACAGTCATGGTTAGAGTCAGCTAGGTTGTGGGATGCTGGAAGGATTGCATGACCATGCTCCAAGGAGGGTGTGGATGGACAGCTCAGAGATACCCACTGATAGTTCCAAATAGTACACGCAATGTCACCTGGAGACTACGCAAGTGCTGTGCCCTAAGTCATGATATGTGTGCGTGGCACTCATTACATCTCACAAATACCGCAAATGGTACAGAAACTAAAAAGTTGCCAGTAGGAGGAGGAGGCAAGATCCCAACATCACCCAAGTCATATGTTGGATTCTGTCCCCACATCACCACACAATGTTGTTGTAGAAGATGCGTACAAAGCAGTAACTGCCAAATATCTCTGATTGATGGACGACATAATACATAACTTCACAATAATGGCAGAAAATAATAGGGAAATTAACAGAGATACTCCAAAACAGACAGCGCAACACATCAATGATTGCAGGTCTATCCTTCATTAATGTATGTTGAAGCTGGCCAGGTACATACATGACCCAGACGTCTTTGGCACTACCATAACATGACAAGTAGCCTACACTTGGCACCATGACATGAGCATCTTATGTACAACACCATCTGTACCATGCAATCAGTTGATCGTTGAGACAACTACACTTATACAAACCCTACACATGCTGCAAATGGAAACAGATGATGAGTCCCATGAATGTGAGATGTCCTAGATGTGCAAGCATCCAAGTACTGTACCTGAGAGGGGAAGGTCTGACATCAAGTGCCGTATAGCAAAGCAGCACATCCTGGTCTGTATGAACACATTTGTGCATGTGTAGAACCACTGGGGAGTCAGCCTAGACTGCTGACTTCCAGTCATTAATGGCCAAGTTCCCAGCTTTGTTAAGCCACAGACCACTGTCCTGACTACATCAACATATGACATAGGCAGGTGCCTGTTGAATCTGCACAGGAGAAAAAACAAAGTGGAGCACCAGGGACTTGCAGCCTCCCAAACAAACATGTGTTTCTGTTGCCGTTCACACCCATACAGTGATGATGGAGAGTAGCCCTAAAAACTATGCCACACTGCAACAGTGGTACCCCATGGTACAGCAGAGTATGTGACAGTAATGACAAACATGAACTAATCTGATTGTCCATTTGTGTGCTAGCACACTTTCAACCATAATGGCCCTGGCATTGTAACATGTCAGGATTCAGGACAGTAAACAACATAGCAGTGCTATGATGGCATAGGTAGCAAAACACCTGTGACATCCATATATGATCTCCACATGTGTACCCACATATATATTGAATAGGTGCGACTGCATGTGCAATAGTCAAATTCAAATATCTACCCACGCTGTAAGATTGTTATGTGACTTTGAACATCCCCTTCACACACCAAACTCACTTGTATTACCCAAATGCACATACACTTGTTTCTACATACACAGGGCATATCACATATAAATTACAAACACTGGTGTACATGACATTACCAGCAACTGAGATGCATGGGTAACCACATGACACACGTGTACCTGAGCAACAAGACGGAACATACAACTACAAACCACAGAGTCCACACACAATGCCACATAACTCATCAGTGGAAATGTTAGGTAAAAGCAGGACAAGTACACTGCATACTCTTAGTCCAAATTGTAATGGCTGACACATGACAGAGCATGTGCTGGAGTCACGCCATCTCATATCATCAGCCATGGGTATGTCTAAACAATATTGTTACAGAGTTTACTATGTGGTAGACCCACACATTCAGATACCTACAGATATCTACACATAGGGCACAAATGTGCCAAACATATGTGGACACACCCTTGTCATACATGCATATGTATGCATGACGTGCAAATGATTGCATGCTGTTGACTCCATAACACACTTATTGGTGGAACCGACCAATCACACCCTTACCACAATGCTCCATGGACTTCCACATGTGGCCATACCTAATATGCCACATTACAGCACAACCCATATCATATGTAAGGTGAATCAGGGTGCACTGAAGGACAATGCAAAAAAACATGCAATCAAGAAATGAGGCAAAAAATATGATGCAAATGTGTCAAAAACATCCACAAACATTAAGAAAATGACACATGGGCCCTTGGAGTGAATTCTATGTTCACACACTTCTTAATGCAGACCTCTGTAAATACAATGCATAACCATCATGCGTCAATGTAAACGACACACGTGCATTATGTATCTAAAATAAACTATGCATATGCCAATTGCGTCAAATAAAAACACACATAACTGAAAAACAGGATGCACACGTCCAGGTAGTGATGTAATAGGAAATCCTGTCTACAAGCATGGTACAGTGGCTGTAGTTTCACTTTCTCTTTACAATCTGTGCCTTTGTGACTGTGTGTGGTTGCGTATTGGAGCTGGTGGTCGATTGTTGGTTGTGATTGGAAGTTTGTGGTGTCCCTTATGCCATTTCTTGTGTAAAGTTCTGTGCATTTTGTCCTAGAAGTTGTGGTTTTGTGTAGTTTTCATCCAGTTTTGTAATTGTACTGTGAAGTGTCTGTCCGGGATTGTTAATTAGTTGGGATAGTTGGGTTAAGTTAGTGAGGTTGTGTTTCTGTTTATTTTGTATCTTAATTTATTGTGGTGAACTCTCTACGTCTATCGACATGTCTGGCAAGGGGAGGATGACCAGAATGTCAGCGGATGAGCTTGGAGGATTCATTTGGCTGGTTGCACATTACCTGCCAATGATGCTTGAAATGGGTGGCCAGGTGATCCTCGGCTACCGGACAGAGGCCAGGTAGCTGCTGTGGGTCAAAGTGCTCCACTACGTGAGACGTGTATATCAAATAGGCCAGAATGACCACCAGCTGAAGCATCGCTGGGCATATCCGGTGGCCAGGGAGAAGGATCTGCTAGATGACCTGGAAATCGAGATTGGCAGAACTGTTGGTAAGTCTCCCATTGGCAAACTATTGACTGTTTATGCTTTTGAATGACAGTAGTTGATAAGTTGGAGTGCTGCATGCAATGCTTGTGAACAGGTTGTATGCAACCGGTATGAAGAGTATCAGCGCCAGTTCAGGCCTGGAGTTCACATGTCCAACAATTATACCAATGCAGATCAGATGTCTGGTGAGTCCTGCACAACCATCATGAAGGCATACATTTCAGAGCCCATAGTGTCACCTGTGCACCGGCATAGTGTCCTGTATGTAACGCCAAGGCACCGCCAGCCTACCATTTTTCCCAGGATTGTGTCAACAAAGTGGTACAATGCATGCATAGCACAACTTTGTCAACATTCCACGCACATGAACCTTGCCCCAGCCATTATGTTTGCAAAGGCGGCTTATCCACCTTAAGGGGGCAATGAATATGGTGCATTTGATTCCATGAGACAACTTTGCCTCATCAGTCATGAAATAAGCAAATCATGATGATTGCAGACTTTTAATACAGCTGCATTTCAATTACAAAGGTGCCTTGCAGGACTAGCTTAAGTATTTGAGTTGTAAGTCTTGCAAACCGCTAGGGTAATGTCATGTATTTACTACACAACTCCGCCTTACACCATGTTGCACCGTTTTGTGTAGACGGCCCACACATGGTGTAGTCAGGGGTGTGCTAAGGGGCACACATCATGTGGGGCAGCACTAGGAGCCACATTCATGAGAGTTTAGCACCGCCCTTGCATCATTGTGTGACACATTAGCAACACAAAATTGACATCAAACACATGATTTGTAATTTAGCGTTGCTTTTCCATCGGAAATTGATGCAAAGGCGGCGCTCACTTTTCGTTACTCAAGTCCCAGGTGCTGCACCACTGTTGTACTATTGGCCCCTTTGTGTCATTAGGCAAGGCCATATAAGGGAGATTGAACATGAACTGGGCAGGGAATACTGGCAGTTCCATGTTCCAGTTCATGTTCTGTTACAGAAAGCCTCTACTGCCCCCATACCACACACATGTGCAGAGTCTGTTCAACTGGCCTACAACTCCTCACTGACAGTATGACAGTGCACTGTATCAGCTCCATCTCTGCCACATCACTCACTAACCTGCAACTCCAGATGCATCCTCTGACCACAGAGCATGTGTGTCTGTGTTGAGTGCTATTTCTATGTCCATGTATTTCTCCCTCATTGGATTGACAATAGTGTAGAATGGCAACAATTGAAGGCCACCCACTATTTGCAATACATACATGTCACAATGCAGTCACTGTGCAGGTGGGTAAAGCAACTGCGCTTGAGTCCACAGCCATAGCAATTCCTTAAGTGTGTCTGCCTTGGGATGGCACTCACATTTAACTCTGTTTATTGCAGAGTGTGTAATGCAAATCCCCAACACCTTCCAATACCCACACACTCCCAGGGTAGTAGCGTTTCTGTGAGGTATGATGATGACATAGTTGTTTCCTACATCTGTTGCAGGCAGAAATGCATTGGATGTGACAATGGTCCTACCACTGCTACAACCATAGCCTGGCACTCAGATGGAAAATACGTGATCAAACAGTCCCATTTGGCAATGGAGGTGTTGTTCCCACAGACAGCTGCATGACAATGCCACATATAAATGTTGCTAGGATGTATATCACCACAGGAGTCTCTGGCCCAGTGCTAGAGTTCAGATGTGTGGCTCTAACTCACCTCAGTGTATGTGTCATTGTGTGATTGTAGTGGTGTGTCTGTTGCACTGATTTCAACTAGGATGACTAGCTCACTCATCTTAACTAGTTCACACTGAAATCTGTTGTCCACTCGCAGTGACTATGATTTGACACTAAGCTTGGTTTATCATTCATGTCTTACAGGTGGACAAGCCCCCTACACAATTGGTGAAGCGGCTTGTATTGAAGACCCTGATGCATCCAGTAAGTGTGAGAATGTGTGTCCTGTGAAGTAATCCAGGATTTGGTGTGAGTGAGTCATGTGTGTTGAATACAATGCCAGATGTGATAAACTGTCCAATGATCTGATATCATAGTAGTCTGGATGGTGATATCATGGCCCATTTAAAGAGACCCAAGCACCACCAGAGGGTCACGTCTTGTGAGGTTTTTGGTGCTCAATGGCCAGCATCGTGTATACAAGTTGGTGCAGGCCACATTTAGGGCCATATGTAACTAAGAATGACTGAGTGCAACGCTGTGAGAAAATTGGCAGTGGCACACTCCAAAATTTTCACAACACAGGGATGCCCCATATTTAATCGTATTCACTGCACCCTTGTGTTGTCCCCTGTGTTGTTGCTAAATTTACAGCCAAGCCCCAATGCAACCACCCTTGTGCCATGGTGCACGGATGGCTGCGATGAAAGGGGGGTTAGTTGTTGTGCAGGAGGGACACCCTCCTGCACAAAATAGTATCTCCATATGTGATTTTATCTTATTCTGCATGTTGCAGGGTGCAGCATGCATAGAAAGAGCAACAAACAAGGGGATATGCCAGCTTTTCTTCTCATCGCACCCTTCTAACATCACCACTGGTATGGGGTTAGCCAAATTCGCTCTGACTGTGGTGTGAGTAGACTTCAATGTCTGGGGCTGCATGCTAAGCTGCAATGGGTGTTGCTGTGAAACAACCACAGCAACATCCATTGCATTTAGACACAAGTCCCAGATTAACAGATTTGCTCACACCAGAGTGCCAAATTCAGCACATAACCCAAGGTGGGGCCTTAGCAATGCTCAATAATGATGAATACTCTCATGCATCCTCTGATTGGGATCTTTCAATGGCTGATGCATTAGGCAGCACACATCTATTGTATATCCTCTTTCTCGGTTACTGTCATGTGTTAGAAGGTGTCCCTTCGGGCACATGATCAAACTCCTCCTCAACTCAGCCAACTATGGACCATGAGGCAAGGCTCCCTGGATTGACTTATGTTAGCAATATGTGCCCAGGCATAGGTGACAACACAGGGGTGCACCATATTCATCCTAATTTGGTGCATCCCTGTATTGTCATGAAGGTGGAGTACTGGGCTGGCAATTGTCCCCCAGCATGGCGCTCCGTCTTTTGCACTCCATGTATGTTTCACTGTCGTGAAATGTCATTGGCTTACATGCAGGTCAAGGCCCAACTGTGTGTAAAAGGAATAGTAATGGCAGATCCCATATTGATGGGTGTCTACATCTGAACACATGAATGTAGATGTGATTGACCTATGGATACTAGCTTTCTAGTTGGCAGCCCTCCTAACATAAGGTCCACTTCTTGACTCCATATATGAGTGGTCAGGTCTTGGTGGATGACCAGGACTGTTGAGATGATGGATAGCATGGCCATCCCCCCTTAGGCTCAGAGGGAGACAAATACCAAATGTGTAGGTAGATGTGATGTTCACAGTGTAGGTGGTAGTATTGTTAATCAGGCTTGCATGTGTACCTATCAGCTCTGACCTCCTTATGGTTACCAACAGCATCCCATCCTCCCAGTGACATGTCCAGGTTGCTGGTGATATATGGTTGGAAATAGACACAAATGAGGAGAAAATGTGAGCCTAATCAATGTAAAGTTAGCGCCGCCCTTGAATAATTTTTTGATGCAAAAGCAGCACAAACTTACAAGATATAAGTTTATTTTGTAAGTTTGTGTCACTTTAGGCAAAGGTATCGCTGACTTTACATTTATCAGGGCCTTTGTCTGTTCTGGAATGTGAGTTGGAGTGCATGTGTAATTAGATGTAGCAGTGTAAGCTGGTAATCTATACAGACTCCAACCGTTGCTTGTCTCCATATTACAGCTGCCAGCATGACAAATGAGGAGAGGCGTGAGTTTCAGAAGAGGGCAGTAAGGTAATGCCACATCCAGGCAATGGAGTCTGGGTAAAGATGTATGGGTAGCCACTTCCGGGCAGAGAAGACTACAGGGGAATGGTGAGCTTTTCCACATGGGGCCCCCACACTGCTTAAAAAGGCTCAACAGGCTTTAGGCTCCTCAGCAGTGCAGGGGGTACAGCTAGCACCACCCCAATGACATCGGCGGCAGATGGAGTTCCAGGTTTTGGTGGCGAGGTGGGAAAAGGATCTGCTGCCTGTTGTGGTACGGTGAACGCGGGGGACTGTTGTGAGGGCAAGGTTGGGGAGCAGAGCTGGCGTGTCGAGTTGTAGTAGTTGAGTGGATCGTTGAGGTGGGCCGGACCGGTGTTGTGGAGAGCTTTGTGAGCATGGATTAGTATTTTAAAGACGATCCTTTTGTTGACGGGTAGCCAGTGGAGGTCCCTGAGGTGGGCAGAGATGTGTTTGTGGTGAGGGATGTTGAGGATGAGACGTGCTGAGGCGTTCTGGATGCGCTGGAGTTTTTTCTGGAGTTTGGCCGGTGTTCCCGAAAGAGGGAGTTGCCCTAGTCCAGTCTGCTGCTAACGAGGGCGTGGGTGACAGTTTTTCTGGTTTCCACGTGAATCCACCTGAAGGTCTTGCTCGAAGAGTGTTGAAGCATGAAGGCGAGATGGCGTTGACTTGCTGGGTCATGGAGAGTGAAGAGTCTAGTATGAAGCCGAGGTTGCGTGCGTGGGTGGTGGGCGTTGGGAGCGACCCCAGGGTGGGCGGTCACCAGGAGTCATCCCATGCTGACTTGTTGGGGCCGAAGATGATGATCTCGGTCTTTTTCTGAATTTAGCTTGAGGTGGCTTGGTGTCATCCAGTTGGCGATAGGGAGGAATCCGGTGTAGAGGTTGTTCTTGGCGGTTGCGGGGTTCCTCGTGAGGGAGAGGATGGCTGAGTGTCGCCTGCGTAGGAGAGGATGTTGAGGTCGTGGGATGGGACGATGTTGGCGAGCGGAGCCATGTAGATATTGAAGAGGGTGGGGCTGAGTGAGGATCCCTGGGGGACTCCGCAGATGGTCTTGGTGGCCTTTGACCGGAACGGGTGGAGGCGAACTCTTTGTGTTATTTCGGAGAGGAAGGAGGTGAGCCAGTCCAGGGCTCTGTGGCGAATTCTGGAGTCGAAGAGGTGTGTGCAAAGGTTTTGGTGATATACGGTGTCGAAGGCTGCGGAGAGGTCGAGGAGGATGAGGGCAACGGTTTCTCCTTTGTCAAGCTTGGTGCTAATGTCGTCGGTGCAGGCGATGAGGGTGGTCTCAGTGCTGTGTTTTTGCGGAATCCAGACTGGGGACGTCGAGTGGGCTGTTGTCCTCCAGGAAACAGGAAAGTTGGTTGTTGACTATCTTCTCTATGACCTTCACGTGGAAGGGGAGTAGGGAGATAGGTCTGTAGTTTTTGAGGTCTTCGGGGTCGGCTTTGGGTTTTTGAGCAAGGTGTTGACTTTGGCATGTTTCCAGCTTTCCAGGAAAATGGTGGTCTCGAAGGAGCTGTTGATGATGGTCGGAGCTGGGGAGCGATGATTTGGCTGGCCTTATTGAAGACGTGGCGAGGGCAGGGGTCTGCGGGAGAGCTGGAGTGGATGGTGGTCATGGTTTTGGTGGTTTCCTCATCGTTGGTGGGGGTCCAGGTGCTCAGTACGTTGGTGCAGCAGGGTGCAATGGGGTTGACCATGTCAGTGGTGGTGGTGGTGGGGGACAGCGTTGCGAAGCTTCCATGTATGTCTGTGATCTTGCTGTGGAAGAAGATGGCTAGGGAGTAGCAGAGGTCTTGTGAGTGGGGAGGGTTGGTGGAGCAGGACTTGGGGTTGGTGAGTTCCTTGATGATGTTGAATAGCTCCTTGCTGTTGTGTGCGTTGTTGTCAATCCGTTGTATGTAGAAAGATCTTTTGGTGGTCCGGATGAGCTGGTGGTGTTTGCGCATGGCTTATTTGAGGGCGGTGAAGTTGCTCTCGGATTGTTCTTGGCGTCAGGTTTTCTCTGCTTTCCGGCATTCTCGTTTGGAGGCCTGAAGGTCTGTGGTGAACCAAGGAGCTTTCTTGTTGAAGCAGGTGTTACTGGTTTTCTTGAGTGGAGCGAGGGTGTTGGCGCAGTCTTCGAGCCATTGTTTGAGGTTGAGGGTGGCAGTACTGGGGTCGTTGGTTTTGGGTGGTAGGGATTGGGCGAGGTTGGAGATCAATTGTTTTTTGGAGATCTTGTTCCACTTGCGGTGAGGGATTGGATGCTGTTGGTGGTGGGTGGTGGGCTTCAGGAAGGAAAATTGAATGCAATGGTGGTCGGTCCAATGGAGCTCGGTGGTCTGAGTGAAGGTGATGTGGCTGCTGGAGGAGAAGATGGCGTGTTCCCGGCTGAGTGGGTGGGCGAGGTGACCAGTTGCTTGAGGCCGAGGTTGGCCTCAAGCAACTGGTCACCTCTCTTGACATGTGCGTCAGCTACTGACAACTGAGCTGTCACATTGGCAGCAACATCACATCTACTAGTCCATGCATCTGTAATCCAGTTTATCCACCACTCATGATGACTATGTTTACTTTGTATTGGACAGGTGGGTCTGGTACTTCAGCTGTCCATGTTGGGGTCCTGTGTAGGAATGTCAGGAAGTGTGGCACATCTGACAACAGCCTAAATTGGAACTACTGAGGTTAGCTACCTCTGTATCACACCAATGAGTTCTACTGGTACTCCTAGCTGACGATATTTCCCTGGACTTGCTTTACAGCCATTCCTGCTGTATATATAGTGAGCGAAGCATACATGTGTTCTTCATTGGTGACATACTCAGTGAATTGCTTGTAGGTGACGAGACCAGCATACACATTTGTCATGTTATGGATCTTGTGTGTAGCTTTGTGCCCCCACAGCCCTGCTCTCTTGTACTGATATTCTGTGACCAATGACATGGATTCACACATTAAATCTGTTAGCTAAGTCAATGAATCACAATACACGCAGACATGCTGATTGTGTAGAAGGTGTTTATTTACAAGTGGAAATGTTGTAGTGAGATGTTTACAATTTCCAGGTCAGTGACCCCCCTTGTGAAATCCATACATTTGTGACACAATACAAGTCCAGGGTTGAGGACCATGTCATGGGACATGCTTGGGAGAAGTGTTGTTAAGTGCAGAGGAACAATAATTGCCAGTTGGTAAGTGAGAGACCATGACAGGTCATAGCGGACAGGTCAACAGTGTGTGGGTGAAGAGTGCACATATTCAAATGTGCTAACCCTGGCATTATCTCAAGCATAGGACAAAGGAGAACACTGCCCATATGGCATGGGCTGGTGCTACCAGGAACTCTTCTGAGTAATGCTGATCTGTTCCACATCTTCATGCTCTGATGTGTGTGGTGTCTCCTCTGCCCTTGATGGTGGTGGTGGGAAGGTAGAGGGGGCCACACACACTTCAGTGGTTGAAGATGTGGAATCCCAATTCCTGGCAGCTGCCATTTGTGAAACAACATATGGCATCACTGCAGCAAGGAGAAGCTGCTGATTTTTCAGGATAGCAGCAACATCCCAGTGGTAGGCAGCCATGTCTGCCCTGAGGGAGGCCACTTCCCACTTCATGGAGTCCAGCTTGTTCTCAATCATGCTGCTGCCAGTTTGGGAGGGTAGTTGTTGTGGCCTATCCCTCATGGCAACAGCTATGTCCCTCAGACACTGTTGGACTCCATGCAGTGGAGAGTGTATGCCTTGTTTGGCAGCTGTATGTTCATAGGCCGTCACAAGGCACATGCACATTCCATCTAGGCTGGCTGCCACAGTCTCCATTCCCACCTGCACCCAGAGAGGCATCCTACTAAATGAGGGAGAAGTGGCTGTCTTTTGAGGATGTGTTGTTTATGTGCGGGTGGTGATACTTCCGGTGCCTGTCTGAGTAATGTTGGCTAAGGTAGGATTTTATTGTATGCTGTAAGATGCAGCACATGTGTTTTGGCAATGGGACAAGGCAGTCGCAATGTGTTTCTGCAAGGGACACCACCATGATGTAACCCCAGGAATGGTATTGACTGACTTCCTAGTCTCTGATGTCTTGGTCCTGTTGGTAAGGTTTGTTTGACTATATGCAAAGGATGATGTGATGACACAACCACAGGCACAGTAATTAGACATGCCTTCCATCCTATGTGTTGCATATGTACATGTTGGTACTTAGCCCTGGTGATTAACATATGTCCAGGTTGTGTATGTTTTGTGGTGCATGCCACAACCAAGGCCTATGTACATCTGTTGCTTACGTTTGAATGGTACAACTTGATGTATGTGCAATGTGTCCCTCTGCGCTTCTTTCACCTGAATTGAGTGTGTCCTATGTGCCTCCTCCTTCTTGCATTTGACAATTTTGCATTAATTTCCCCCATGCAACTTACCCTGCATTTGTGGTGGTTCCTGGTGGCCTGTGCTGTCCTTCCTGCGATTCCAGTGACCGGTTCCTCCGGGATTACCGCTGCAACCATCTCCTCCATCTCGGCCAGGTCCTCTGGTGGTGCTGGACTTCCACCTCCAGTTTGCAGTGCTGCCTTTTGTCCCTTTCCATTTTGTCCTTTGTCCTTCGCTTACAATCATGCCAGCGTTTCTTGCACTCGGTTACGGTTCTCCCCACCTCTGCCACACTGTTAATCTTGTCAATTATCTGCTGCCATATTGCCTCTCTCCTGCCATTTGACAATTTGGAGGTGACAAATAGTTGTTGCTGGCGCTCCGTCACCTCTCTCACAAGGATTTCATGCTCCTCCGCACTATAACAAAGCTTGCACTTATTATTTTCCCTCCCCTGGGACTTATGTGTGTCTTCCTGGCTGGGTCTTGGTTGAATGGGGTCACCCTAGGGTCTCTCCTGGCTTGCTGGATCCATTTTGCCTATCCTTTGCAATTTTTTCTGCATTAGCGTCTGAAGTTGATGGGGTTTAAAATGGTGTATATCCGTTTTGCGAAACATTTATGTGCCGTAAAAGTGGTTATAGTAATTTTTGCAGCGTTAATGACATTTTGACTTACAACAGGACGCAAGGGTTAAAGGCAACTTTTTTTACTCTAACCAGTTTTTACCGCTGTCGTACATCATTGTTTAAATATGACGCCCAGATGGCACTAAGAAATGGTGCAAGCCAGCGCTAAACTTTTTGACGCAAAACTGCCTTTTTGCATCAAAAAGTGTAAATATAGTCCTGAATTCACAATGATTGAGGGTGCAGAAACACGCAGAGACATTCCATTTCCGTTAATTATCAACAGCTCAGGCATGTGGCGCGAATAACAGTACAGTAGTCTTGAGCAGTCCGCTACTCAAATAAAACAGGGTGTTTGATATAGAAACAGCAGGGGCAAATACGCTACTGGTCCAAAGTTCTCCTCTTCCTCACGTGTTGGACAATGACCCTCAATGTAGAGACTAATGTCATCCAAAACAAAAGGTGGTACTTCAAACCTTAATAGTAGTACAGTGGTTTCCATTAAGAAACTCGACCTAAGTTCATGAATTTACATTCCCAACCCACTACTTATATACAGAATAAGGATATTAAGAATGTTAACAACATATTCTATACATTCTATGTAACTCTTAAGATACTACAATGGACATATGTTTCTAAAAGGAGTGTACTGAGGGACTTGCCTTCCAAAACAGCCTTGCCCTAGTTTCTTGTGGACCTGGTTGGCACAAGCATTCCTGAGTTTGTCCAACTGGTGGGGTGGGGGGGGGGGGGTCAGTCTCTTTCCAGGTAGTTTGATTTCTTAGGGTTTAGAACTGCTGATCGCCATGATCGTGCTGCACTATCCAAAATTGTGCATTTCTTTTTTTACCAAAGGGCAAAACAGTAGTAGTTTTAACTTGTAAGAAGTATTACTATATTTTGTCTTTAAATCTCAACCAAATGTATCAGTTGTTAGTGATTTTTCATCTAGACACATGAAAATAGCAGATTCTGTAAAATATTCTGCTGCTCACTACTTTCTGAAAGCTGCATGGGGTTTTGAATCCAGTAGCAGCACCCGAGCATTATTCCCTGTTTTTGCCTGATTGGCGGAGCAGCCGATGAGCTTTCCCTTCCCTTCTCAATGCCCCAACCTACCTCTTTCTCCCCCACCACAGGCGGCGGTCCCTTCATCAATTTACTGCTTGTTCACAACACTTGGTAAATGTATGTGTTAGACCCCAGTGAATTACAAAATCTTGTGGTTTTAGAACTGGAATAATAGGTCCCACACTGTAGTTCCACATTTCATGGGGTTTAACTTGTAATTGTGTGGGACTGGGACAGTTTTTACGGCACTGTAACTGTAAAATCCAGCGCAGATTTACCAGGCCAACTAGTACCGTGCATTCGGAACGTGGGGCTTAGAAGACATCTGAAATGCAAAGTCAACAAGCAATGGCAAAATCATTAGGTCTCAGCTAAGACGTGTTCATTAGTAAAATGGTTGTACATTGGACAGAATATGTAAGGAACAAGTTACACAATTGCATAACGCCTGTTAGTCACAAAAAACTAAACTAAATGATAGCGTTGGTAAATTCTAAGGGCCAGCTTTTGGGTTTGGCAGACTGGTTATTTATGACAAACGTGAAAGAGTACCCTAGCTTCCAAACCCTTGGTCTGCACGCTTGAAAAGGTGAGTGCATTGATGGATGGCTAGATGAAATGCTGAGTATATGAATGCATCAGTAGGTGAATGCATGGGTGGATGCAGACATATCACAACAACCATACACTAACATTCAGTTGATGCTCAAATTTGTACCATCACTTAGTAGTATGCACTAACACAAAGAAATGGTGAATGTACAGACTGATATTTTCCAGGCATTTTTTCTGCAAGGGTAGATAAGCACCATCAGTCCCTAATCCTTACTGCATGCCCAGCTGTGCCCTTTCACTCAATAATCCTCGGTGCATGTTCCTATTTGAAAAATAACTCAGCACTCCTTACCGCATGAGAAGATTTGCACAATACCCTTGAATCATAAACGTGTTTTCAAATGTGTGCTATCACTCTGTAATATTTAGTCCCACCGCCTGCTGCACAAACCAACTTTAAACTCAGCCTAAGTCGTAAGGACCTGAGTAGGAACAGCTGGTGGCCGCACAGGAGCTTGTGATAGGGAGCTCTTTAATGTAATGAAGTCAAACATATATCAAAGACGTTGGGCTTGTTCATGCAGAAATAACCTCTGCATTAAACAATAGCAATTCTAAGGTTCCCCTGGCTATTGGTTCACCACACTGCCTTGAACATTAGAAGCGACTCTGGTCACTCGTGGATCTCTGATGAGCTCAGAAGGCTGAACGACTCTCTCAGCTTTACCCTCCTTTAACAACCTCCTTGTTGCTGGTGAGTTATACTGTACATGCATGTAGATAAAATGTTGTGGTCTTCTCGAAAGTATAGAAAATAACTTTTGAAGATGGCCACGGGGTTGCATATAAATGCGACATGGCATTCATGTTGAAAGTGGGAAAAATTAGATTTTGAAGACTTTCAGATTCAGAGATTGATTTTTACAATCCTGGGAAAGCTTTGCGGTTTTAATGAATAAGACATTGATAAAGCCAGGAAGGTCAGGTGGTGGGAGACGGGAAAGGGGAGTGAGAAAGGGGTGAGGGGGTGAGAGAAAGGTGCAGAAGGGGGGACAACGCCTGTGTGGAGGAGGAAGATAGAGAAGAGCAGTGTGAATCCAACAGCGAGCCACATACGTATCTTGATGTCAGAGGACTCGCTCAACACAACTTGACTGGGGAGTGGGAGCACAAAGGCAGTAAGGTCATGAAGCAAAAAAAAAGAGAGTGAGCTTAGCATAGAAAAAAGAGAGAAGGCAGCAGAGCTTACACTTCCTGCAACTGCTAAATTATGCCAGTAGAAAAAAAAAACACATTTAAGAATAGAACGGAAAGCCATTCAGACATGAGCAGAAATTCAGATAGACAAGAAAGCCATCCACATATGAGCAAGGAGATGATGCTGACACAAAGATTACTTGATGTAGGATTGTCTCCAATGTTGTCTATGGCATACATTTGAAGATATCTGTTGCTTGAGTGCAAAAATAAATGTGCATCCTTAAAATAATCCAGACAATTGCAGGCATATCCATTTCTGTAAAGAAAAAATAACTTTATATGATTGCAACTGAAAATAAAAACTATCTTCAGCTTTGTAATTTTAATATACAACCTCTTCTTTTTCATGTTATTGTTTTTTCCAACCTTAGTGGGCCACAAGAGCTTGTTCCTGTGCTTTGCCATGCCCTATGATAAAACAGTAAGTGCAATATATACAAAAAAGTGGCACGTCACTAGTGATGCACAACTTTTCTTGCAGCCCCTTTTCGTCCCCTAAAGCCACCATGGGAGCACCATGTTTACAATACGGCACACCATGGCACATGTTTGGGGCAATATCATCATTTTTTGACGCTATTGTAATGCTATACAGCATTAGTGTAAAAACAAAAATTACACTAGTCCAGTGTAGTGTTAAGAGGCCCATTGAAATCAATGGGAGCCTCATTTTAACACCTGCTTCAAGCAGGCATTAAAAATAATGCTAGAACTGGCATAATGGAATCTTGTAGATTCCATTGTGCCATTTTAGTGATCCTCTAATGAGGGAATGCCCCCTTTGCATACATCATGCATCTGTTATGCATGATGTGGCACAAAGGGTTTACAAGGTGGTGCAAACCTAGTTTGTTCTACCCCGTAAATATGGTGTTATGATAGTGGCCCGTTAGCATCACATTTGGGGCAAAAATGGTGACGCAAATGTGGTGCTAAGAAGAGCAAGGGCCTTGTTAATCTGACCCTAAATCTCCCTCCAAAGGTGAATGTCCATTGGTTCTGCTTTCCTGAATTTTATTTACTATCTGTATTCCACGTGCCTCCACTGTGTGAAGAAAGAACTGACCTCATATTTCAACCTCTTGGCGCTCTCTGAATGTCTCTTACATGGGCACATTTTGAACTGGCAGTAAATAAGAATGCCTGTTCTCTAATTCTCACAGGGTATCCTCTTGTGCTGCTCTCTTATATCAGCCTAAATTTATTGAGCAAAAAAATGAAGCCTCCTCTTATTTCTGTTACCCTCACTATAAACACGTTTACATTGTCCGAATGTTCTTTGGCCGAACTGAAATTTATGAAGAAAGAGGCGGTTAGACCATCAGCACCGGCAGCCTGACAGAAATCTACCGATCTAATTACGATCCACAAATCATGAGAGCGGTTCTTCCTTGGTGGAAAACCATTAATGGTGTGAGCCGCGGTGGTCTGAACTCACATCAGTCAGAACACTACACCACAATGGATAGTTTGAATACTCCACACCTGACCGACATTCACACACCCGACACACCTTCACACTTCACTATAAAACACACCCCTATGCAACCTACAATCCTTTGCAACCAGAATGCCACTCACAGCCAGAGAGTAGTACAAAAAAAAAGAACAAGCTAAACAAACAATAGGCAGCTCCACACATTACACTCAGCACACACCCCACATTTGCACAACACCCCCAGCACACAATTTACAAAACCACATAATACACAACAGTCACCCACTTACATCACATCAGCCACACCTCATCACAAACATTTATCATCCTTTTATTCTCTACTTCACCATCTTTACCACCACTACCATGTCCCCAGAACAAAAATACACGTTTCACTGATGATGAGTTGAGGGTTGTGGTAGACTAAATTGTCAGGGTAGAGCCATATCTATTTGGAGCACAGGTCCAGCAAACGTCAATAGCCAGGAGAATGGAGTTGTGGCAAAGGATAGTTGACAGGGTGAATGCAGTAGGCAGCTACCCACAGACAAGAGAGGACATCAGGAAGAGGTGAACAACCTCAGGGGAAAGGTTTGTTCCATGGCATTCAGGCACCAGCTGGCGGTTCTCAAGACAGGAGGCTGGCCCCCACCTCCTCAAACACAGTTCACATCATGGGAGGAGAAGGTCTTGGACATCCTGTTTCCTGAGCCCCTGACAGGAATACCTAGGGGAGTGGAGTCAGATAAGTAACAAAAACATTCATGTCACCAAACAGTTTTGTCTTGCATGCGCACTCATAACCTTTCTCCACCCCAATGACTAAATCACCCACCACCCCCTGTCCAAATCTTCAAATCCTTCTCACTGCCATGCCACATGCCAAGTAAACTAACCTTGGGCTACAGTGTTTGTGAAGGGCATGTGAAGTCCATGGACTTGACAGCACTACAAATCCCAGAAGACACGTTTCCAAAATGAACAAAACCAAAACTGTGCACTAAATTTGGAATGTCGTGCATGTGAATCTAACAATCAAAGTAAACACACCTAAATGGTCCACCATTCAACAGTTCACGTCAATGACAGCTATGCAATGGCCCACTACCAGTACCAGTAAAACCAAATCACAGGTACAGCTGTGTCCCATACCAAACTAGACTCAGAGAAAACATCCCTAATAATGTCATACACTCACCTGGGGCGGACACCTAAATGGCACACTGGATGCACTTGCAGTACAACCAGACAGAGGCCCAGGGCAAAATGTAACACTGACTTTGTGTGCCAGCTCTGACACCATTGTGCATTATTCAGTCTGTAGTTGACTCAATGATGCCATACAACTAACTAGGAGAGAAATGTACATTGTCATGTCTTCTCATTTATGTATTGTCAGACGGTCAGACATGGTGTATGTGGTTTATACACCAACATACTCCAAGAGTATGGAGCATGCTGTATGCAAGTGCAAATCTCTGTGTCCCACATTGCACTAACCCAGATTAAGTAGAAGCTGTCATTGTCATGTCAAGGGATCATGTAAAGGCAGTGTGTGAATCTCACATACCATGTTTAGTTGCTAAATTTATACATTACTTGTTGCACCACTTATACAAACTGTGTTTTCCACTTCTCCTACAAGTCACCTTGTCATCCCCAACATGGACAGGATACCAGACACAGACCCTACCCTTCTGGATGAAGGCCCCAGTGAGGGAAACAGACCTGGATGTCTGGACACTAAGGACAAAACTGGCCCAACAGGGACACCTGGTCAGTCAACAACTGTCAGCCTCACCCTGCCCACAACGACTCCTCCTAGCCCTGTTGTAACTACATCACAGGGAACCGTTCTGCCCCAAACCTGTGTCCCAAGTACAGTCTCTTCCATCGTGTGCCCCCCAGTACAGGTACCTGAGTCTACTCATGTCACACCTGATTATAGTGGTCCTGCCACAGTGGGAGTGGGCACAGGTACGTGGGGGTAGGGTTGTTAGGGTTTGTGCACAGCAAAGAGCATGTCCCCTCTCACTGCACTAGTGGGTTCTGTAATAGCTCCCTTTTAAACTTACTATTGAAAGCCTTTCTTGTTATCTCACCTTCCCCCCCCTAGGCTTCTGTGTATGTTGTTTAATGTGCTGTTTTGTTTACACATTGGGCCTTGCTTTTACCAAGGCTTCTTTAAAACACTCCTCTCTAGGCCATGTGTCAATTTAACTCATTTGCATAATAACTGAAACTCTGCACACCTTTCAAGAACATGTGCAGCATGTGAGGACCACACCCAGCTCTTCCAACCACACCCAGCTCTGCACACCTTTCAAGAACATGTGCAGCATGTGAGGACCACACCCAGCCCTGTCTATAAAAGGCAGCCCCCGAGCCTCACCCAGTGCTTGTGCTCGTCTACCTCCCGCTTACCTGAGGACAGATCCCTCGGCGCTGGCACTCCTGCTCTCTACAGACTTTCATTGGCTTCAATGGGCGCAGCTGCTGGCTCTTCCTTCTTCCGGTTTCCGGTTCCTCCTTGCCTCAGCCTCTCTCCTACAAGCAACCTGCAAAAGAGAAAGAAGACAAGGTTAGACTGATCAGTATCTCTTGCCAGCAACAAGTAAGTGCAAAACTTTTATTACCTGAAAGAACTTTGACAACAATTTCTGGATTCGTGTATAGACAATTTGAAACAAGATACCTTCCACGAACATTGGGATTCAAACTCTTTGTTACAAGAATACTTTGCGGAACTTTGTGAAGCAAACATATATATATTTTTTTTTTATGGAACTTTTAAGAATCGAACCGTGGAAACCATTAACAGCAAGGCAAACAGTAAATCAAGGACTTGCACAAATTACATGCTGTATTTTGACGTAAAAGTACAGTATTTGTTTTATAAAAGATTCTGGAAATATGGGAAAAGTGAGTCTGCTATTGGGAATTTAGGCTTTAGTTATATTAAGATGAATGTTTGATATTGGTAATTCTGATAACGGTATTTGTTTAATGTTTTAGAAGCTTTAGAGTAATAGAAAGCACATCCCAGAGCAGTAACACATTCCAAACCTGGAAACTAGAGACCAGGATCCAAGAGGTACTTTTAGAAGAAATTTTTTAATAAATAAAGGGATAGTCAGGAACCCAGTTAGGAATAGGTTGTACTTATCTGTTCTTTGTTTACGTTTCATTAGGCACTAGTTTCTACAGAAGTCAGAGAGGGACGCAGATTTGTGCAGCACTTCAACAGTGGAAACGCAAGAATGGTGTTGTCTCTTTATTTTATTTGATCCACTTCCCCCCTTCCCTTGAGCTTCTGTTCTTAGTGCACTGTCTTAAAAACTAGTGTGCTGGAACAAGCAGTTTCAGGGTGGGGTCGGATTGTCTTCAACCTCCATCAGAACTGAACAAGGACTCAAGTGAGCTGGGCTTTGACAGAAGCACAAGCTTTAAAAAAAAAAAAAAAAAAAATTCAGTTCTGGTGGACGATGAATATCGGGGAAGAAATAGAGGGCATTGACGTCACGGATATGGCGCAGGCCCTAAATGAGGACTTGGCTCATAATGAATCAGTGTCTGGCATCTTGCAACATATGCAAGAGGAAATAGAGAGATTAAAGATGGAGAATACCTCTTTAAAACAGGATTTAAGCAGGTATAAATTTAGGGTATCTCAGTGGAACACAGCTTTTACGCCTTTGTTTAAACCTCCTCAGAGACAGGGGCGCCATCAAAACATACAACTTTGCCTCCCCCAGTTGAGGTCGCTGTTAATGTTCCTAATGCTGTGCCCTTAGCAGCACCTGAACGTTTTCATGGAGATAGTAACAAATTCCATGTTTTTATCAATCAATGTCAATTACACTTCGTTTGTAAGCCACAACAGTTCCCTACTGATGCTACGAAAGTGGCATTCGTCTTGTCTTATTTGGGTGGCACAGCAGCCAATTGGTCAATTCCTTTCGTGGAGAGAGATGATCCCATCCTCCATAATTGGAATCAATTTAAACGTACCATGACCAGCCTTTTTGCAAAACACACTTTCATGCAGGCAAGTGATAATGAGCTTTTAAATCTTAAACAAGGTAACAAGGATTTATTGACCTATCTCACTAGTTTTAATCGTTTACTCACCGAGACACAGTGGCCAGAAGAAAAGCATGTCTCCCTTTTCTATAAAGGTTTGAGAGACGAGTTAAAAGACGCGCTGGCTCATATCGTTGATTTGCCAGAAGACTATTCGGACTTTGTAGATTTAGTTGTGAAATTAGAACATAGACTAGGAGAAAGAAAGGAAGATAAATACAAACTGGAATCACGGTTAACTTTTATTAGACACGAGAAGAAAGACCCAGATAATAAACTCCCTGAAACTGAGCCTATGCAAATAGGGACACTCAGAGGTCCACTCACATCAGAGGAAAAAGAAAGAAGGAAAAAACTTCAATTATGTTTATATTGTGGAAGGGCAGGTCACTTTGCCAGAGAATGTCCAGTAAAGCCTAAAAATCCACAAAAGGGTGCTGTTTCCTCCACCTCCTTAACTGAATCGGGAAACGATTAAGCTCGACAAGGGGAGAGGTTACTTGTTCGAGAAAACATCTTAATCAAACCTCTAATGCTGCAGCCTTCATAGTACCGCACATACATAGACATTTCATAATTCAGGTCGTTTTAATTGTTACTACCCAAGTGAGGTATTCTCTCCCTGTCCTACTGGACTCAGGCGCGACAGGAAATTTTGTGGATAATAAGTTAGCTGAAAACTTAGGACTTCCTATGTGCCTAAAGCCTTGTCCAGAAGCAGTATGTGCAGTGGATGGGTCAGAATTGACCTCTGGATTAATCACAAAACAAACAAGTCCACTTGTTATGGTCTGTCAGAACGGGCACACAGAGGTGATTAGCTTTGATCTGATAGATACTCCTAATTTTGGTTTGATTCTCGGGGTACCCTGGTTAACAACTCATAACCCAAAAATTGATTGGGTGAATAGAACTATTACTTTGGATTCCTCTTTCTGTAGAACCAATTGCTATCAAGAAGCAGGTACAGAACAGAGCACAGTATTACACTGTGCTAGTGTTACACAAGATGAACCAAGTCTCCCTCCTGAATATTCTGACTTTAGAGACGTCTTTGATCCAGTAAAGGCTAGTGTGCTGCCCCCATATAGGTCTTATGACTGTCATATAGATCTTATCCCAGGGGCCCCTTTACCTAATAACAGAGTATATGCTTTGACTGACGAAGAAACCAAATACTTAAGAACCTACCTAGATGACCTACTACAGTCTGGGTTCATCCGTCATTCCACATCTCCGGTGTCATCTCCACTCTTTTTTATCCCGAAGCCGGATAAATCCCTGCGCGCGTGTATCGATTATAGAGGACTAAATAAGGCTACAATAAATAATAAATATCCTCTTCCTCTAATACCTGTGTTGTTGGATCAATTAAGACATTCTACTGTATACACTAAACTAGATCTGCGGGGAGCTTACCACCTGGTCCGAGTAAAAGAGGGGGATGAGTGGAAGACAGCTTTCAAGACAAAGTTTGGTTTATTTGAGTACACAGTAATGCCCTTTGGGTTATGTAATGCCCCTGCGGCCTTTCAGTTCTTTATAAATGAGGTCCTACACGAATTCCTGGACGTTTGTGTCATAGTATACATAGACGACATCCTCATTTACTCTAAGAACTCAGAAGAACATACCCAACATGTTCGTGCAGTATTATCAAAGTTAAAAGAAAATCATCTTTTTGCTAAGTTAGAAAAGTGTACTTTTAATGTCAGCAAGGTGGACTTTTTAGGATACTGCCTGTCACCTCAAGGAATAACTATGGATGTAAAGAAAATCAGTGCTATTGCTGATTGGCCAGAACCATCCTCTGTAAAAGATATTCAGAAATTTCTGGGTTTCGCCAATTTTTATAGGAGGTTTATTGCACATTTTGCAGACATTGCGGCCCCAATAACTACCTTGTTGCGGAAAGGGCAACGATTTCTTTGGACTGATGAGGCGGCACACGCCTTTCAACTCCTAAAACAAAAGTTCACTTCAGCCCCAATTCTGAAACATCCTGATCCTGACTTGCCTTTTTTTGTTGAAGCGGATGCTTCACAAGTAGCTTTAGGAGGAGTTCTCTCTCAACGAGATGCAGTAGATGGCCAGTTACATCCTATAGTCATCTATTCCAAAAAGTTTTTACCAGCTGAACAAAATTACACTGTGGCTGAAAGGGAACTACTAGCTATCAAAGTAGCCTTTTCAGAATGGAGGCACCATTTAATGGGAGCCAAGTACCCAGTTACAACCTTTATTGACCATAGGAACCTACAGTTTTTTGGATCACTTAAAGCACTAACACCACATCAGATGCGTTGGTTAATTTTTTTTAGCACATTTGACTTTGTAATAACCTATAGACCAGGTGCACAACAAATTCAATCTGATGTGTTATCTAGATACGGACATACCTCAGACATGAAACAAGATAAAATAGGAGAACCCATTATTCCTCCCCAAAAGTTTTTGGCACCAGTACAACAGAAGGATTTCATCACAGATCTATATAATGCACACATGCAAATAGCACCTCAGGATTGGTTAAAGGATTCCCATAACACAATACAACGAGGTTTATTGTATCACGACAACATGCTGTTAGTGCCCACCTCTGAATTACAAACACAGGTGATAATTTGGCATCACGCCTCACCGTTGGCAGGTCATCCTGGTTGGGTAAAAACCCTGGAAAATGTGCAAAAACACTTTTGGTGGGACACTATAAGAAAGGAAATTAAGCAATTTGTCACTACCTGTCCAATTTGTGCAAGACATAAATCTTCTCATAAGGCCCCTGACGGCTTGTTAATACCAATGCCAACACCCAAACAACCTTGGCACACTGTGAGCGTAGACTTTATTGTAGGTTTACCACCTGTAAAATCTTTCACAACAGTGTTGGTTATTGTGGATTTTTTATCTAAAATGTCACATTTTGTACCATTACGGAAATTACCCACGGCGGCAGAATTTGCCGATATTTTTATAAGGGAAATTGTGCGTTTACATGGTTTGCCAAGCAAAGTGGTGTCAGACCGAGGGAGCCAGTTCAACTCTAAATTTTGGAAAAAATTATGTAAAAAACTGAAAATAGATGTGGCATTATCCACTGCTTTCCACCCAGAGACAGATGGACAGACTGAACGACTGAACCAAACCTTACTTCAAACGCTACATTGTTTATTGGCTGATTATTCTAGTGAATGGTTGGAAGCTCTCCCTGTAGCGGAGTTTGTTTATAATAATACTGAGCATTCAGCTCTACTTTGCTCACCATTCCATTTCTTGCAGGGGTATCATCCAAGAGCTATACCCATTTTGTTAGAAGATTCTCTGTTACCTACAGTAACGGATAGACTAACGAGGTTAGGTGACATACAAGACAAAGCCAGGAAACATTTATTAAAGTACAAGGAAAGCATGAAAAGACAAGCAGACAAACACAGATCTGAGGCCCCAATGTATAAAATCGGTGACAAGGTATGGCTCTCCACAAAGAACCTAAACATAGAGGGATCCCGAAAGCTGCAACCACGTTTCATTGGACCCTTTAGTATAACTGCCATAGTAAACCCGGTAACAGTAAAATTAGATTTACCAAAAGAATATCCAGTACATACTACATTCCATGTGTCCTTGCTTAAGCCGTACAATCCAAAAACCCGACCTGAACCACCACCTCCACCCATACCAATTAAGGGAAATCTAGAATATGAAGTGAAAAGCATAAAAGACTCAAAAAGAATTAGTGGACGTCTGTTTTATTTAGTAGAATGGAAAGGATATGATGAATCTGAGAATTCATGGGAACCAGCATCATATGTACATGCCCCACAGCTGATTAGACGGTTTTATTTAAAAAATCCAGGAAAACCCCGTCCTGTAGGAGGGCCTTTGAGGGGGGCAACTGTTAGGGTTTGTGCACAGCAAAGAGCATGTCCCCTCTCACTGCACTAGTGGGTTCTGTAATAGCTCCCTTTTAAACTTACTATTGAAAGCCTTTCTTGTTATCTCACCTTCCCCCCCCCCCAGGCTTCTGTGTATGTTGTTTAATGTGCTGTTTTGTTTACACTTTGGGCCTTGCTTTTACCAAGGCTTCTTTAAAACACTCCTCTCTAGGCCATGTGTTAATTTAACTCATTTGCATAATAACTGAAACTCTGCACACCTTTCAAGAACATGTGCAGCATGTGAGGACCACACCCAGCTCTTCAAACCACACCCAGCTCTGCACACCTTTCAAGAACATGTGCAGCATGTGAGGACCACACCCAGCCCTGTCTATAAAAGGCAGCCCCCGAGCCTCACCCAGTGCTTGTGCTCGTCTACCTCCCGCTTACCTGAGGACAGATCCCTCGGCGCTGGCACTCCTGCTCTCTACAGACTTTCATTGGCTTCAATGGGCGCAGCTGCTGGCTCTTCCTTCTTCCGGTTTCCGGTTCCTCCTTGCCTCAGCCTCTCTCCTACAAGCAACCTGCAAAAGAGAAAGAAGACAAGGTTAGACTGATCAGTATCTCTTGCCAGCAACAAGTAAGTGCAAAACTTTTATTACCTGAAAGAACTTTGACAACAATTTCTGGATTCGTGTATAGACAATTTGAAACAAGATACCTTCCACGAACATTGGGATTCAAACTCTTTGTTACAAGAATACTTTGCGGAACTTTGTGAAGCAAACATATATATATATTTTTTTTATGGAACTTTTAAGAATCGAACCGTGAAAACCATTAACAGCAAGGCAAACAGTAAATCAAGGACTTGCACAAAATACATGCTGTATTTTGACGTAAAAGTACAGTATTTGTTTTATAAAAGATTCTGGAAATATGGGAAAAGTGAGTCTGCTATTGGGAATTTAGGCTTTAGTTATATTAAGATGAATGTTTGATATTGGTAATTCTGATAACGGTATTTGTTTAATGTTTTAGAAGCTTTAGAGTAATAGAAAGCATATCCCAGAGCAGTTACACATTCCAAACCTGGAAACTAGAGACCAGGATCCAAGAGGTACTTTTAGAAGAACATTTTTAATAAATAAAGGGATAGTCAGGAACCCAGTTAGGAATAGGTTCTACTTATCTGTTCTTTGTTTATGTTTCATTAGGCACTAGTTTCTACAGAAGTCAGAGAGGGACGCAGATTTGTGCAGCACTTCAACAGTGGAAACGCAAGAACGGTGTTGTCTCTTTATTTTATTTTATCCACTTCCCCCCTTCCCTTGAGCTTCTGTTCTTAGTGCACTGTCTTAAAAACTAGTGTGCTGGAACAAGCAGTTTCAGGGTGGGGTCGGATTGTCTTCAACCTCCATCAGAACTGAACAAGGACTCAGGTGAGCTGGGCTTTGACAAGGGTGCGTGGGTGGGATGGTATGGGACAGAGGATGGGGGCTCCAAGGGACACAACTGACCAAGAGACCATCTCCCAAGTCTTGGGAGCCCACCAAAATTCCCAAGGCATGATGGGCCAGGTACTGATCATGATGGGGGTGATCAGACAGCTACAGAGGGACAACCACCAGGAGGCCATTCAGCAGTGGCAGGCCCAGAATGCCATCCTGGCTTCCATTGCTGGGGTGCTGAGGGACATCAACACTACTCTGGGTAGTTTTGGCACCCAGCATCAGGCCTCTTCTACTAGCCATGAGACATCAGGCACCTCAACTTCGATGGCTGCTAGTGAAATTGAGGCCCTGGCAGTGGAAGGGAATGCCTCAGACATCACACCCTCTGTAGCAGAGGAACCACCCCCCACAAATGTGGTCGTCCATCCAGATACCCCAGAGGAGCAGATGCTAAGACTAAATCCACTGCCAGGAAGTGAACCTCTCCTGATTTGTTCCCCTTGTGTGTGACTGATATATCCTATTGACTGTTCTGATACCTAACTCCATTTTCCTATGGTGCAAGAACACTGGACTTTTGTTTCCAAATGGTGTAGCAGCTACCCTGATAATTTCATTCACCATGACTGAACCCTTCACTGTTAACTTTATTTCATTTCTATTTCAGTTCACTCATTTTGTTGTTCAATCCCTGATAAATACCACTTAATCACAGATCCTGTGTATTTGTGATATATCAACCACATACAACTGTCATGTATGACAACTATTGTACCAAAAGATTCCTCTCCAATGTTGTTACTGTGTTATGATCATCACAAATGTACTGGATGTAGAAGGCTGGCCTGGCTTATAGTGGGTACCTGATGGTACTTACACCTTGTGCCAGATCCAGTTATCCCTTATTAGTAGATTAGTAGTGTTCTAGCAGCTTAGGCTGATAGAGGTAGCTATAGCAGAGCAGCATAGGCTGAACTAGGTGACATGCAAAGCTCCTACCATACCACTTATATCATATAGCACTATATCATAAGAAACACAGTACTCAGAGTTACTGAGAATAAAGGTACTTTATTTTAGTGACAATGTGCCAAAAATATCTCAGAGGATATACTCACTTAGGAGGTAAGTAAAATACACATAATATACACACAAACCAAAATCAGGTAAGTAAACAGTTAGAAAAGTAGTGCACACACTGTAGAATACAATAGGGGGCAATAGGCCTAGGGGCAACATAAACCATATACTAAGAAAGTGGAATGCGAACCACTTAGGGTCCCCTGGCCTATTGTAGTGTGTAGAGGGTCACTGGGAGTGTCAGAAAACACCAAGGGTGTCCAAAATACCCCACCCCAAGATCCTGAAAAGTAGGAGTAAAGTGATACTACTTTCCCAGAAACACACTAAACACGTGATAGGAGATTCTGCAAAGATCACAACAGACTGAAAAGCACTGAATATGGATTCCTGGACCTGAGGACCTGTAAAGAAAGGGGACCAAGTCCAAGAGTCACAAAAGTGTCCAGGGGGGCATGAGCCCACTAAACCCCGGATGAAGGTGCAAAATGGCTGCCTCCGGATTGAAGAAGCTGAAGATTCTGCAACAACAAAAGGTGCTAGGAACTTTACCTTCATGCAGAAGATGTCCCACAGAGTGCTGGAGGGCGCCGAGTTGTTTCTCTGGAGAAAAAACACAAACAAGCCTTGCTAGCTGCAAGAGTCTTGATTAAAGAAAAGGGTGCTGCCTGAGCCCAGGAAGGGCCAGGAGGTTGCCACTTGGAAGAGGAGACAGAAGGGGCCCTAAGCAACACAGAGAGCCCATGCAGAAGAATGCAGCACTCACAGAAGTACTTGAACATGGGTTCAAGAAAACTGAGAATGGCAGTTGTCTCAACACTACAAAAGAAGGTCCCACGAAGCCGGTGGTCAACTCAGCAAGTTGAGCAATGCAGGACGGAGTGCTGGGGATCTGGGCTATGGTATGTATGAAGATTTCCTTGCAAAAGTGCACAGAAGCCCTAGCAGCTGCAGTTCATGCAGTACACAGGACTACTGTCTGGAGAGGGGAGGTAAGGACTTATCTCCTCCAAATTTGGACAGTTGGACCACTGGACAGTCTGGGTCACTTGGGTCTACCACCTGTGTTCCAGGAACCAAGCTCGTTGGGATGGGACCGGTCCCAGCGTACCAGACCAGACTCTGAAGTTTGGTGCCTGCTGGAGCAGGGGGAAGATTCTGTCAACCCACGGGAGAATTCTTCTTGGCTTCCAGTGCAGGGTGAAGGCAGACAGCCCTCAGAGCATGCACCACCAGGAAACAGTCAAGAAAGCTGGCAGGATTACGCACTACAATGTCGCTGGTAGTCTTCTTGCTACTTTGTTGCAGTTTTGCAGGTGTCCTGGAGCAGTCAGCGGTCGATCCTTGGCAGAAGTCAAAGAGGGAGATGCAGAGGAACTCTGGTGAATTCTTGCAAGTCGTTATCTGAGGAAAAGCACACAGGAGAGACCCTAAATAGCCCTTATAGGAGGACTGGCCACCTAGTGAGGTAAGTACCTATCAGGAGGCGTCTCTGATGTCACCTGCTGGCAATGGCCACTCAGAGGCCTCCATTGTGCCTCACACCTCTGGTTTCAAGATGGCAGAGGTCTGGGACACACTGGAGGAGCTCTGGGCATCACCCCTGGGGTGGTGATGGACAGGGGAGTGGTCACACCCCTTTACTTTGTCCAGTCTCGTGTCAGAGCAGGTACTGGGGGATCCCTGAACCGTTGTAGACTGGCTTATGCAAGGAGGGCACCATCTGTGCCCTTCAAAGCAATTCCAGTGGTTAGGGGAGGGCTACTCCTCCCAAGCCCTTAACACCTATTTCCAAAGGGAGAGAGTGTAATACCGTCTCTCAGAGGGATTCCTTTGTTCTGCCTTCCTGGGACTGGGTTGCCCAGAACCCAAGAGGGCAGAACCCTGTCTGTGGGTTGGCAGCAGCGGTAGCTGCAGAGAAAACCCCAGAGAGCTGGTAGTGGAGCACCGGGATGCATGGGATTGGAACCCCAATACCAGATTTGGCATGGGGGGACAATTCCATGATATTAGACATGTTACATGGGCATATTCGGAGTTACCATTGCAAAGCTACATATAGGTATTGACCTATATGTAGTGCACGCCTGTAATGGTGTCCCCGCACTCACAAAGTCCGGGGAATTTGCCCTGAACTATGTGGTGGCACCTTGGCTAGTGCCAGAGTCCCCTCACACTTAGTAACTTTGCACCTAACCTTCACTAAGTCATATAGGTGACTTATAAGTTTCTTAAGTGCAGTGTAAAATGGCTGTGAAGTAACCTGTGTGTTATTTCACTCAGGCTGCAGTGGCAGTCCTGTGTAAGATTTGTCTGAGCTCCCTATGGGTGGCAAAAGAAATGCTGCAGCCCATAGGGATCTCCTGGAAACCCAATACCCTGGGTACCTAGGTGCCATATACTAGGGAATTATAAGGGTGTTCCAGTGTGCCAATTACAATTGGTAAAAATGGTCACTAGCCTATAGTGACAATTTAAAAGGCAGAGAGAGCATAAGCACTGAGGTTCTGATTAGCAGAACCTCAGTGACACAGTTAGTCACTACACAGGTACACACATTCAGGATACAAACTATGAGCACTGGGGTCCTGGCTAGCAGGATCCCAATGAGACAGGCAAAACAAACTTACATACATGTAAAAATGGGGGTAAGATTCCAGGCAAGATGGTACTTTCCTACACTGGACAACCAGGATATCAATTGCATTGAGATTGTAACATACACATGACACAAGTCACTTGTATTGTACATCTCCACATATTCTTTTGTAGAATGGCAATGACAAGACCATGTCCACTCACCTGAATTCTTGGTTCCGCGGCAGTGAAGGGAATAAAACCCTCACCCCTAAACACTATTGTCTTGTATCTGAATTGAACAGGGAATGAGGGAATAGTCTTCGGGGGGAAAGGGATAGGGAACAGAGAGTTGGGAAGGGAAGAGAAACAAAACACTGATTTACAAAGGAGCGTCACTGTTGTTCTAATAAAGTTGTCTCAGGGATTGGTGCAGGCATTCTAAGACCAAAAACAAATAAAAAACAAAAGAACTACAAATATCACAGAGTCTTTCAGCAAAATAACAATAATTATTATCATTCGATTGGGCAATTACCTAGTCTTTCAGCAAAGTCACAATAAGTATGAGCGCTTGGTTGCTCAACTATTAAGCACACTTTTATAATTCACAACAAAATGGTTATAACATCAAACTTATGAATTTGTCTTTTTTTTTCGCTTTCACACAATAGACTTGCTCCAAAACATTCAGAATAGACATTTAAGTTTGCATTGATATCGAACGATGCTTTCAGGAGTTCACAACACTTAACTTCAATGCTGCTTTTAAAAATACTTCTCAAGCTGTCTTTCGAAAATAGTCTTGTATCATGGGTTTCTCAGCATCGATGAATATCTTTTATAATGCACCAAAAGGTCACTAACCTCAAGAAGGCTGAAAACAGGGAGACGAGAGGGGAATTACTCACAAACCAACTCCTCCTGGAATGTTTAGATTATTTGAGGAAGATGGAGTACTACTCTTAAATTCTCCAGCCGCTGCAAAAGTAATCTGCTCCAGAGAGGGAAGCTCCGATGAAGCCTCGCAATGAAAAGATGACTCCTGAAAGAATCACAGAACTGAGCTGAACTGGGAACACCTGCGAGTGAAGGAAGACTCGAAGCCAAGCACAGGAAACACCTTGGCAGTTCTATTTATAGACTGGTGATGAGGCATCAGACACATGATGTGACGAGTCATCAATCACTTCTGATGATTCATATGAAGGAATTCTGGTGATGAGTCATCAGACGCATGCTGGTGATGAGTCATCAAACACTTCTGATGACTCATATGAAATAATTTGATGTCTCCATTAACCACTTGGCACACAGTTCACAAATGGAACAAAACTTGTTTTTATCAATATAGACAAACATGCAATGTAGTGTTCCTCACAAGTTACAGGGAAGTGCTGTGCTGTAAACACATTCATGAAATGTTTCATTGTTCTTCATATATGCTGATTTATTTTGTGAAGGTGCAGCAGGAAGCGTGTATGCGTGAGTGTGAGTCCTAACAGGCAATCAGCACATTGTGAAGTCATGCTGTGGACTTCATTGTTTCAGCTCATGTGTCATTCACTACCAACCCACAGAATACAGAAGTTAGGCACATGTCAGTCAGTCACCATCCCAGGAAATCAGATAGATTGGTTCAATGTAGCATCACCTAACACTTTATCACATACCCTTACCATATCCTCCAAAATGACCATACCCCATGAAACAGACAGAGGTCAGTACTAATCTCCCCAGTCATGAAACCTTTCACTTACCATTGTCAGGTATCTGTAGGCTTGCCACTCACCTATGTCAGTCTTCAGACACATGTACATTGGTCAGCAATGAGGAAACACACTGACAGCTATGAACAAGTTAGGTCACATACAACACAAACTATATTGACAGTAGAATGCCTTGATACCTCATTTTAGCATATGTTAGACACAAATGGACACACCCATGCCAACATTTGAGCCACATTCAATACCAAAAAGGTCTATTTTGCTGAAAAGGACAGTTCCAAACCACTGCCCTGACCTGTCTGGTCATAGAATTCACACACCACAAGTCTCATGCAAAACACTACCTGGTCTAATCCATGTCCACTGCTCATGTCAGTCTGCAAACCCCTATCTCCCTGTGACACTGTCTGACAATATGAAATGAGGATGAGCCAAACAGCCTAGTGCAAATCTGTCATTGACAAAGATAAGGTATAGGCCAGAATGGAACACAAACATCACATCGTCTATTCATAATTACAAATGTGACTTTGATAGTGCATTTTCTAAACAATAGGCTATGTATATAACAGTTCTGTATACAACTCGAAGGAACATTCAGCATGCATATCTGAGTCATGGGCCTTGGAGCCACTTAAGACCACACTGAAGGTGGTAAAAAGAAAATTACATGGCATGCATAACCTCAACAATACCCCATGGAATCTCTATTGTAATATCACATCACATATCTTGAGACAGTTGAAGTACTGAGTGATGACATCTGCCCTGAAATCTCCAGCTGCATCCTCATCAAGCTCATTCTCACTTGGGATATCTGCATTTCCACCCACAGAACCTACTGGCTCCTCCTCATCTGGTATGAATGGTATCTGGTGTCTAAGGGCAAGGTTGTGGAGCATGCAGCAGGCAACAAATATTTGACATACCTTGTAGGGTGAGTAGAGGAGGGCTCCTCCATATTTGTCAATGCAGTGAAATCTTGCCTTTAGGAGCCCAAAAGTCTGCTCCAAGACACGCCTTGTTCTTCAGTGGGCCTCATTGAAGCAGACTTCCCCTGGCATGGTTGGGTACATCACTGGTGTCAATAACCAAGGACGGTTTGGGTAATCAGAGTCCCCTGTAATGTATAATGACAACAATCCAAACTTTAATCTTGGACATCCACATGTATGATCGCAGGAAAAAAGGTACAGATAAACATGAAATACCAGCCATGTCCTTTCTGTGTATAGGTGTGTCATCAGTAGTGGGATATTGCTGTTCTACATGATGAAGGACTCATGGATTTATTCTGGATACCTTGCATAAACTTGTGAAATGTAGAGGTCAGCCGAACAGACCACTTGGACATTCATGGAGTGGAAGTTTTTCCTGTTCCTATATACCTGTTCATTTGCACTAGGGGGAACCAAGGCTACATGTGTGCCATCTATGGTTTCTACCATATGTGGAATTTGTCCCAAAGATTAGAAATCTGCCTTTACATGGGCCAAATCCTCACGTTTGAGAAATCTGATGTAGCTGTCTAGGTGTTTTAACAAGACAGAACAGCCTTCAAAACCAGACTGAACATGGGCTGAGACATCCCTGCAGTTAGAGCCACTGTATTCTGAAAGGACTCAGTGGCCAGGAAGTGCAGCACTGACATGACTTGTATGATGGGAGGTATGCTATTGGGATTGCGACTGGCAGGCATCAGATCTGGCTCCAACTGATGACATAGATCCATAATTGTATGCCTATCTAGGCGGTATGTTTGGATTACATGTCGTGCATCCATGATCTGCAGGTCTGCCAGTGGACAGTACACTGGAGGTTGTCTTGCTCTCCTCAGGCCAGGATAACTATTTGGGACAACACCAGAATGTATGTGAATGACTCAAACCATACATCATAAGTATGATCACAACAGCGTCACAGAAATATCTAAATCATGTCACATGAAACAGTGAATATGTGGTGTTCAACACGTATCGAGCCAAAATATGAAAATGTACTGGATTGGAATCCCCTAAACCCTTGCATGTATTCTACATGGAGATACATGTCACTGACAGTGAAAGTTACATCAACCCTGCAGACATGTAACACATATTTTTTGCTCCTATACCATCCTCAGATTGTAATTAGTATGGTGAGTACACTGTTTCATGTACATAACCAAAAATTCCTCATTTCACTTCCTCCACTAATAACATGCACATTAATACTTGTAAACAGTAAGCCTTCACTTCACCTAGTGTCATAGATATGAGGTTTCAGTAAATGAACACATTGCTGCCTTTGGAGGACTTGGGCCAGTGCTGATGTCCGCCAGCAGTGACGGTCCTTTATGTGGCGGGCGTGACCACCATCTTCTGTACAATCCCTCGCTTGACTCCTGACACTGCTACCAGCAAGACCTCCATGATTTGAGCTGTTGTGTACTGCCTCTGTGAGCAATCATGCCATGTCCTGCAGGTAATAGGGCCCCTCCCTTCTCTCAGGAAGAGCTGGGCAAGCTTGTGGAGGAGGTCCAACCCCTGTATGAACAGCTATATGGTGCACCAGAGGAGCAGGTGAGTCCAATGCAATACCAACGGATAAAAGGTAAAGTATGTGATGAAGTACATGAAATGTGCATGAATGAAGGATTGAGCTATCATGTGTGGGTGGATGGTTATGTGCACATGCGCATAGAAAGAGTGTTGCCCCTAACACATAGAAGGTGGTGTGTGATGTATGTACCCTGATCCACATATGTACATTACAGTATTTATATCAATGTTGATGTGACAAATAGTTGTAGAGATGTACCATTTTAAGGGCATACTTGTGGTCTGGTCCTATGTTTCTAACCAAAACTTGGTACTGGGTATACATGTTGTATGCCTGGCTCCACTTCACATATGACCTGACTGCAGAGGGTGACTTGCAAGAGAGTTTGAGGTGTGAGGAAGAGTATGGTTGTCTCCTTACACTAACTTGATTGATCACCATACTTGTTTCAGGATAGTGCATGTGTACATGACTTTCTTCTCTTGTATGTGTCATCCAAGCAGGTCAACGTCCATCAGAAAAAGGGGATCTGATAAGCCATAGCCAAGAAAATACAAACCCTCGGGTCCACAGCTGGCAGAGCACCCACTGTTGAAAGCGGTGGGAGGGCCTTAGGTGCTGGGCCTGTGAGACTGTTGAGGTCCAGGGGAGATGTCCTCCCAAGAAGGAAGGGGTGCCCATCGGACCTTGACCCCCCTAATGGCCTGTATATTGGAGGTGGCCTACTCTGAGTTGGATGGGCATTTGAGGGTAGCACAGCAGCCACAGGAGGGTGGGTACTGACTAAACTCATTTACATTCCGCTGCAAGGTCAGTGTATGAAGTGAAAGACTCTAAGCTGTGACAATGTGGTACGTACAAAAGGTAAAATGTCTCCTAGGAAAACCTAGACATAGGGGGTTATTCTAACTTTGGAGGAGGTGTTAATCCGTCCCAAAAGTGACGGAAAAGTGACGGATTTACCACCAGCCGTATTACGAGTCCATTATATCCTATGGAACTCGTAATACGGATGGTGGTATATCCGTCACTTTACCGTCACTTTTGGGACGGATTACCACTCCTCCAAAGTTAGAATAACCCCCATAGAGTCCTCAACAATGGTACACAGGTGTGCACATTGTATTGTGTATAGGGACATGTTACTCACCTATGTCATCCCTTCTGTACAGTAGGATATGATGATGGACATGTGACTGTACTTACTAAGATCTGTTAGGAGGTGTCCCCACTAATAAGTGTGAGCTAAACATTGGCACATGTGATGTTTCCTCAGAATGGACATCATTCATGTACTAAACCATGGTGGTATAACTAGACTCCTACTGCAACTCATATCATTGATATAAGAGCTCAGAATATTAGTACCATGTATATGTTCTTTGGATGGTAAGGGACTACACAGCAATTTCCTATTCCAATGTGTTGTGGGCATGCTAAATAGGCCACAACATGTTGGTAATTGGTATAATCTAAACTGGTTTTTGCCAACATCACGTGTATTGTTTCAGGATAGTGCATGTGTACATGACTTTCTCCTCTTGTATGTGTCATCCATGCAGGTCAACGTCCATCAGAAAAAGGGGATCTGATAAGCCATAGCCAAGAAAATACAAACTCTCGGGTACACAGCTGGCAGAGCACCCACTGTTGAAAGCGGTGGGAGGGCCTTAGGTCCTGGGCCTGTGAGACTGTTGATGTCCAGGGGAGATGTCCTCCCAAGGAGGAAGTGGTGCCCATCTGACCTTGACCCCCCTAATGGCCTGTATATTGGAGGTGGCCTACTCTGAGTTGGATGGGCATTTGAGAGCAGTACAGCAGCCACAAGAGGGTGAGTACTGACTAAACTCATTTACATTCCTCTGCAAGGTCAGTGTATAAAGTGAAAGACTCTAAGCTGTGACAATGTGGTAAGTACAAAAGGTAAAATGTGTCCTAGGAAAACCTAGACATAGAGTCCTCAACAATGGTACACAGGTGTGCACACTGTATTGTGTATAGGGACATGTTACTCACCTATGTCATCCCTTCTGTACAGTAGCATATGATGATGGACATGTGACTGTACTTACTAAGATCTGTTAGGAGGTGTCCCCACTAATAAGTGTGAGCTAAACATTGGCACATGTGATGTTTCCTCAGAATGGACATCATCCATGTATTAAACCATGGTGGTATAACTAGACTCCTACTGTAACTCATATCATTGATATGAGAGCTCAGAATATTAGTACCATGTATCTGTTCTTTGGATGGTAAGTGACTACACAGCAATTTCCTATTCCAATGTGTTGTGGGCATGCTAAATAGGCCACAACATGTTGGTAATTGGTACAATCTAAACTGGTTTTTGCCAACATCACGTGTATAATGTTAGGTTCAGACATATATCAACATATTGGCTAAGCTTCAACATTCTTACTTTTGCTATTGTGGACATGTTGTATAGGCTTTTGGTATGGAATCCTATAGTTTATACTGACTGAATTGTGTTGCACCGTCACATGGTGTTGGAATAGTATGTGTATGTGTCATTTGGCTTGCCTCATGGTATATGTCTCTATCATGTTAAGCTCAGAAGTGTGTTGTGACATTGTAATGTCCAATATACAGATATAAGATTGCTCATGTCTGAAGTGTGGATAGTGATGTTGCCAATTGAATAATGGGCTATTGATGTTCCCACTCATCATGATTAGTTGTACAGTATGTGGCCTTTATGCACAACAGGTGTACTTTGTATTTAAGGTGCTGGCATGGCACCTGGGCTTGTCTGTGGGTAGATTATGTGGGCTGTTTGCCCCTATCAGTGTACATGACTTTGTTTACAGATGGAGAGTGACTTAGATGAGTAGCTCCAGAAAGTATGTATCATCCTTTCCTACATGACTATTAGGGCATGTGTTTCTGATACATGTTTAACACTCTATCGTACTCCAATTATTGAAGAGGCAGTATAATTGTTGCATGTTTGCAAATGTCAGTGTGAAGGTTGTGGACTCTGTGACATGAAATGGTTTTGGCTTGTTTGCAACGTGTTGTCTTGTGTTTGGCATATGATTGTGGTTTCTTTTCTGGTACATGGCATTAGCTGAAAATGTAGGTATGTGTGGATTTTGTATATCTGATATGTTGAAATGAATGTCACTGCTATGTCCCATTGTTTGGTTGTTCGTTGGCTATGTTGCTATGGATAGGGACTCAGATTCATGTTGGCAAGTCAGGTTGTCATGGAATGGCTATTGTGATTGCTCTAATGATCTGATGATATAGTAAGTGTGCAATAGGTGGCTTAGCTGGTGTGTTACATTGTTGTAATGTATGGGTGTAGGTGGTATCTAGTTGTGACATGATGTTGGCACTAACCTGGTTCTACCTGCGGGTGTAGTACAAGTGGTTGTAATGTGATTATAGTGTACAGCATGATGTTAGAGTTTGAAAAGAATATGATAACCCTATGTCTCTTTCTGTTTTCCAGCATTAGCTTCGGCAGGTAAAGGAGACGGGGCACATCCAAGTGGGGAAGCTGTTGGCCATGGGCCCTCAATTCATGATACCACTGACACCGAATGACCCAGCGGCACGGAGGGTGCGAGGAGTGCCACAGGGAGACAGGATCCAGTTCATCAACATCAGAATTCGCCTCCAGTGAACACATCCTGGCGGTGGCGGATCCATCAGGGACCTTCCCAGCACCATCTCTGTTTGCCATCCCCCTTTCTACCACCACCCTCCCTGTAGCTCCCCACCCAGTTGGCCGTGCCAGCTCACCCAAAAGGGTAAGCGTCTCCTTTGTTGCAGGCACCTCTTCCCCAGCCCCTGTTAGCCCTGCTGCCCTCAATGAGGATGCTGTTGACCTCCTGAGGTCCATCTCTGTCGGTCAGTAGACCATAGTGAGTGCCATCTAGAGACTGGCAATTCAAGTCCAACAGAGTATTGCATTCCTGGAGGGCATTCATGGTTCACTGGCTGACCTACAGAGATCCTTTCAGGCTCTGACCTCCATATGTATGGCAGCCAGTCACGGTTTGTCTACCATCACCCCTCCACCTTCTTCTTCCCAATCCAAAACCCTCTCTTCCCAGACCCAGCCAAAGCATACAAACACATAGGCATGAATCCACTTCAACATCCAAGGGTAGGTCAGACAGATAAAAACACAGCAAGACACACCACCAGCATGCACACAAGCCACATTTAGATGCACACATTACAACCGTCACAACCTGCCCTGACACCCCCAATACGCTTAGCGTCACACACAACACACATGACACACCTGCAGACACCACACCAGCATTCACAGATCCAGCCACTACACCTATCCTACCCACAGACAGCACGACAGCAGACCCTCAGACATCTACCCCAGTTTACACACCTGCAGTTACCACAACCACTTACACTCCTACATACAGCACATTCACCATATCAGCAGTCACCACCCCAACAGAAAGTGACCCACCTACCACGGCATCCCCCAGCACCTCCATCCACCTTATCCTAAGACATATAAATGCCCTCACTCACCCACCCAACAGACACCCAGCACCTACAAGCATATCTCACACAAACATGCACCCAGGACATCCACACCAATACCTCTAACAACCACTCACTCTCCCTCCACACCCAAACCCTGGTTGTCAAAAAAAGCCTTCCTTTCAGAGTTTGTCCTTTTCCCTACTCCTCTCCCCCTTCCACCTCCAAGGCTTTCCCTGCCCCCTTGCAAGTACCCATGCCCCTCCCCTGCCAAGAAGTCTACCCCTCCCAAAAAAGCCAACCCTCCCCCTAAGCCTAAACCTAACCCCCCCTCCCAAGCCACATCCCAAAGGCCCCCCTCCCAAACCTAAGCCCAACCCCTCTCCATCACCCTCCCTGTCCCATTGATGCCCCTACCTGTGAAGGTTACATGGCAGTCAGGAGTCAAGTTAGGGGCACATATATGTGCACTATGTGCATTCAGACTGTTGTCTAAGGACTGGCCTATGACCTTTGTTTTTCAAAAATTTGAAATCTAATAATATTTTAAACCAACCTGTTGTTGGTTTAGTGGTTACCGCTTTGTCATGCATTTCTTTTTCTAGTATGGAGTTGTTCCTGGCTGACATTGATTGTGTGTCAGTATTTGTGTGTGTGTGGTGCTTGTGCTACCTATATTATTTGGGCAGTATGTGAGGTTGTGTGCTGTGCTTTTGGCCCACACTGATAGTGTGTGTGTTGTGTGATGGACAAGTGTCTGTTTGAAACATTTTGTTGTCATGCTATTAAGTGGAGTTTGTGTTGACATGTGTTTGTTGGTGTGTTGTGTGGCTCGGTGTGTTTTTACAGTGTGTGTGTTTAGTACATTGTATGATAGATAAAATGAGCTGTGTGTGATGTGTATGTTGATTGGTAAGCTGTATGGTTGTGTGGTCATGTATGTTCGTTGTCTGTTGGTTGTAGGTTGTGTTGTATGTGTGATGTGTCCCTGGATAGTGTCTATAGTAAGTGCTTGCCAACGTATTGACGATGGTATGGTTGTGGTTTTATTGTGATGTATTTTGGTGTTGTGTGTTCTTGTGTGTAACTGGGCCTGTGCTGTGTTTCCGTGTGTAAGTGTGTGTTTTTGGCATGTGTGTGTGTTTGTTGGCCGAAGTTTGTGTACTGTGTCTGTGCAGATGTGTGTGGCTGTTTGTGAGTGTGCGTGTCAGTGTGTAGTAGCATGTGGTTGTTGCCCTTGCACCCCCTTCCCAATTATATATTGTGTGAGTGCACATACATTGACAATATACAACAGTCACAGGTAAGTGTATGTACTTATGGTTGCTGTAGTCATTGTCGGTGAAGATTCCGTTGTCTTTGTGCAATCAGCGGAATGATGTGTAGTTTTGGTTCCTTGGCAGCTCTAGACAAGTATGACTTCTTGAAGAAGAGTGTCTCCTTTTATGCAGTTTGTTTCCACCTGGGTTTCATGGTGGTGTGACCATGGCGGAAACCCTGGCGGTGTGCTGCCTCATAATCTGTCCTGCAGTAACAGGATATCCACCGGCCTAAAGGTGCCTTCCGTCGTCCGTTGTGGTCTGACCGCACTGGAGGTGCCGGCGGTACTTTGGCTGTATTCTGTTGGGAATACCACCATGGTAATAATTTTGTGGTCTTCTCCGCCATCCTGTTGGTGGTATGACGGCCACCGCCGACATGGTGGTCCTGAGACCGCCAAACTCATAATGAGGCCCATAATCTCTCACTAATTTTAAGCTTAAGTAATCACAACCTCTTGTTATCTGTAAGCCTTGGTGAACTCATCAACATGGTCATTAAACTACTGGCCTAATTAAGTATGCCTTAGTCTCCTACCTTGGAGTCACAAGAAAAACAGTAGTTGGGCCCCTGGCTGTTTGTAGCATTTTATTGTAGAATATTAAATATATACAGTTGCTGCTGTGCATCATATTTGTTCAATGTGGGTGGTTGCATATTGTTTCTTCTTTTCTTAAAAAATGTTGTTCAAAATGAATTATGTTTTACACTGACTGTTTGAAACAAATTAGTTTAAACCAACTGATCTGTTCACTGTGAACTATGTACATACAACTGTCTGATTTAAAACTTGAATATCAATAGAAGAGAGGGACAGATAAGCAACCAAAATTTTAACAGAACTAACATGAGAGACACTCAATGATTGTATTTGTCATAAATATTTATGAAAGATCTATTTTGTGGTTAATGAACTATTTCATTGCATTAATTATTAAAATGGAAAAATTATTTTTCACAGCACCACATTATAACTGAGAGTCTTCCATCTAATCATTATGGTAAAAACACAATAGCACCTGAAATGTACATGGCAATGTATGTGGATGAATAACAATAAAACAAGGTATTTTTGACTCCCCTTTTCCATTCAGAATTATTGAAGATAATGATGACCAGAAGGATTCAGAACAATCAGCCACTATGATTCTATTTTATGACTAAGCCATTCTCAAAAAATAATTACATGGTAGCAGGCCATTGAACATAATTGGAGATCCTATAACCATTGTCTTATCACATATCTGATGGTGTAAGGTGGCCTGTTCATCAAAGTTGGCAAAAAATGTGAGGTTTAGTTACATTCAGTAGTTACCTAACCATTACTATGTGAATGCAATAATCTTGGTTCACTCATATTTCCAGATATTTACTGTGAACCACCCAGACAAATGCACATTCATGCTGAGAATGAAAGTTTAATATTGTACATTTGACGCTGACCTGAAGAAGCCATGTGATTCAGGGGAATAGGGTTTAACCTCCTAATCTATCAAGTGTGTCCTTAATTGTAGAAGAATAGGAGGGTAAAAATGTAAACTTTTAACACAATTAAAAGCCAAAGACTAACCTTACACCATTTTAATGCGTATGGTTAAAAAAATATAAACTTTTCCTCTTCACCATTTGCAATATCTGAAAAACATGGCTTTATATATTTGGTACACAGGTTTTCTATACCTTTGTACAGGGACATAAAGTATGTAAGTGTCACTATGTTCTTTATGTAATAACAATATAACCTGTCAATCACACAGATCTGTTCTGATCCAACTATTATTTCCATCATTGCAGGAGGTTAAACCTTAACTTCAACCATCTTTAATGAAACACTAGAATTTGAAAACTATACATTGTAAAGGAATGTCCAACTCTTAATATTGAGCAATATAACATATATGATGGCTTAGACAATAAATGAAGAAACCTGGCTTGTAAAGTACATGCTATGAATTTTTTAATACTTTGCTTAAGCTATGATCTGGTCTTCAACCAATCACTGATCGCCTCTCTAACCATTGTTTGTACATGAGTACATATTGGATATATGGAAGAGAATAAACACTTCTGTCTGATTTGTGACATAAGTATCCAGTCAGTAAGAGCCTCTAATAGAAGAATGGCTGATTGTATTATTCTAGCTTCGGTGGGCATCATTTTTAGATGCAACAATATTTCTTTTTTATACAAGCATATTACCAATTGTAGGATATGCTAAATAAGAGGTAGATAACTGTTGTATTTTAAGAGATACCTTCTTTTTCTTTCGTGAGTGGCATTCACACTGTTTTCAATTAATTTTAGTGCCCTAGATCTTTCTGATTGTGTGATTTTCAACATCATTCAATTTACATGGAAGTCAGTCCCTGCTAGAATTCATGATGCCTCAGTAAGTTGGAGGTGGTATTTACAGACCAGATTCCTAAGGTACTGATTTTCAGGCATGTTGTTAATTTTAACAGTAAAATGTTTACATTTGCTTTTTGTCACAACAATAATATCATTATCTATATTGAAGGCAACACATGTTTAACTATTTGCTGGAGTATCAATAACAGATATACAGTGTTATTGCAATTCATGTTGTATGTTGAGGCTCAGTTTTACCTATCATGCCACTCCACATACTGATGCAAAAATCTATGTTCATGAATTGATACAATGTCTTTGTGAATCCACAGTAACTACTAGAGAGGTTACCACAAAGTCAAGGGATCTTGTTGATGAAGCTTTTTTAAGGCAGGCATCTAAAAAGTCTAACTACAGTATTCCTGCTGACTTGATGAAGCATTGCTTGTTGAGAGTCATTGCTCAACAACTGAACTGAAAAAGATCAGCAATAATATCTATGAGAACTCTTGCTGCTATAGAGGGCGCTCAAACCAGTGTATAATTTTCAATTTCACTGTCTGCATTTCCATTACTATCAGCTTTTATGTTCAAGGCAAAGTAAGCCCATTTCAATTAAAGAAGAGATGCCGGGGTCAATGAATGACCGGAAAAGCTTCTTCTGTATTTCTATGTCCTCTGGTTCTGTTAATGGCCTCTATGTTGCATAGTGGAGTTGATCCTAAATGAGACATTTACGGAATCTAGCTCCCTATTCAGGAAAAGCTGCTCTGATAAGAGTAGAGATTAAGTATAAATCTAAGCTGTACACATTGCATTATTTGTTGCATCAATGATGCAATTCATGGTAGGTAAATCAGTGATTTCCATATTTAAAGGCATTATATTCTCTTTGCCCAACTCACAGTTTCCGTCTGTTCCTTATTTTTAAGTAATTGTATGATATAGGAAGTTTTGGGCCATTTGGGAGTTGAAAACAAAAAAAAGCAAATGATCTATGTCATATTCCCTCAATATTGCATTTATATTATTCAACAAAGGTGTGTGTAGTGCAGTGAACTGTAAATTTGAGGAGACATGCACATCAATACTTTTTGGGCTGTCATTGCCACTTTTATGTTTTGTGTACTCTAATTGTCACACGATAGCCGGGGGAGGGTAATAATTTTTCCTGGTTGAAAGATATTTTGGTCAAGAATGCAGCATTTGTGGACAGGGTATTCACATTCTGTTTGCATGCAAGTAGGTTTTCAATCTACACAGTGAACAGATTTATGCTGATTCAATATTGCTCATGTTTGTATTCTTATCCATTATAAAGACTTTCCTATATTGTACCCAGTTAAATACAGTAATATTTTGGGGAGGACACAGTAGTCCTGCTGCTTTCTTTTATAGCCCATCTGTGTCCTACATGTCACCAATAGGACCTTCAATGTACCCAGCATGTCTGTTATGCTCTCTTATTTTTCTCCTTCTATTTCCCCTGTTAATGTGTCTAATTTCCATGCTCATTTGCTTTGTCAACTGTCCCCAGCCTTCTCCCTGTCATTATTGGATATGACAGCCTTATGTGTAGATTACTGTCAGTACCTTGAAGTACTGCCACTTCATATGCCATAAGGAACACAGAATTTGATACCTGGAGGACCTGATTGGGATAGCCCCTCTATTAATATAGGTTGAAAGAAAAATGGGAAACTCCTGAGGCCGGTTTATCTACAACTTGTGTTACTGATTGTCTGCAACTTGACATGGTAGACCAATTAAATTGTTTTAATATTTGAGAAAATAATTTAAGACTATAGGCTTCCAGGAAGTGTATGACAATCCTTTCAGAATTGGGCGAGAACACAAGTTACGTTTTAAGGAATCCTACCTGGAACACCATTTAAATTTACGCCTAGAAAAGGCCCAAGTAAAAAAAAAAACACAATAGTTAAATATTTGTCAGTTTCAGCAACATGTGGTATAGAGGTCTACCAAGTCTGGATCATAAACACAACATACTGTTACTGGCTCATGCTTTTTAGGCTCTGCACCTTGCCTTTTAAATGTATTTGTCCTTTTCCAGGTGTTTGACTACAGAATCTACCTCCATGTGGTTGCAACAATTCTTCAAGGCAAAGCACTAGTCACTTATCTTGTTTTGCACTTTGTACTCTGGGTAGAGGCACTCTTTTCTGGTACTGATATTGTGCAAGTCCAACTTGAAACACTATAAGGATGGGCTAACATTTCTGCAGTTTCTAGGATTCCTAGAAATTTGCCATGCACTGGTAAATTATATAACAACAGCTTTTAATATCAGGAAAATATATTAATCCTATTTAACTGAATCAATAGCTCTGTATCAAATACCAGATTATGGTATATTTTAACAACGAAGCCAGTTTTTTTAAATTTTTGATAAAATTTCTTCTGTCTGGCTTTGAGGGTTATGGGAGAAAACATAAGATTTTTATTATTTTGTGAAAATTAATGATTTTAATTTCATTCTGAGTCTATTAATCCATATTGTTTGGATATTACTGATGACTTTTTATGTATTGTCTCCTTTTATTGTAATTGCCGTTCTTTTATGGCTCTGGCCGAATAAAGTTTTGTTTGACCAACTGACTGATATGACAGGGATGGTGGCCATCTTTGGCAAGACCACAATCTCTCTGATTGCTTTTTAATCAGGCAAACATTATTTTTATTAAATGCAGCCTGTTTCTCCTAAAGGAAACTAGACTGTGTTTAAAAAGAAAAGTTTTTTTTTCCTTTTCGTTTGTTCAAGATGATGCAGTGGTCACATGGACCACTGCCTCCTATTAAACAAACTTCTTTTTTTAATTAATAATATTTTGTGAACAGACCTCAATTGCAAAACATTAATACATACCATTCAGATGTGTTATTTGGAAGAGATGTCCTTACCAACACCAAATAATTATTTAGTTCTAAACCCAAATTGCGCATGGTAACGTTGTCGAATTGCAGTTTGTGTTTCATACATACCAAAATGCTTTTCTCTGGTCACAAATCGGACGATTCTGAAAATTAGTCTGTTTGTGGATGCAAAAAAAGCTTTGTACATCTGGCCTCTTGTACGCTGAAAAAAGTAAGCCATGCTGAAGTAACCAATGGAACTAATACACTGTTCATTCTAGTGAGCAAGTCTTAATACTTTTTGTCAGGCACAGAACAGATGGCAGTAGGCTACATCACAGCTCAACATCAAGTAAGGTAAATATCTGATCCCTAACCCTGTCAGACAAATGTTGAGGCAAGATAACCTAAGTGGGGGACTGAGGGAAGTGGCACAGGGGGAGATGGGTGGAGAGGGGATAAGAAGTTGATAATTCTGAATCAGAGTGATCAGAGAAGGATATATGCCAGGCTTACCTGCCAAGACACGGATACACATACGACAAGAAATGTTCACAGTAGGGATGGGCTAAATGAGATCTATCTATTTACCTGAGCCTATAGTCAAAGTAATTTGCAGGAATATAAACTGTCTGAACCTGCATGTTAAGCATCATAAAATATCACAGGAGGTCAGTGAAGCGCATCTAGATATGTTGTGTCTGCAGGAAACGTATTTGAAGACACTAGGCACTCATTTGATTGTGTTATTACTGCAGACAAGAAGAGAGGTGTAGTTATCAGGAGACATAAGAATTCCCAACTTGAGGTAATCAGAGTGAGCAGAGATACTAAAGTTGCTACATCTACATCCATGGTCTCACTTGCACCATCCTCAAAATATACGCCCCTAACCAATGACACGCACAGTTTCTTAATCAGATGAGGACCTTAATTGGAGAATGTGACCCACCTATCTTGCTCTAGGTGGGTGATTTTAACTGCCTCTGATGCCCACCTAGAATGGCACCCATAGGACCCCTTTTTGCATAGCTCACTGTCACCAATATTGCTGCAGAAGATAAAAGCCCCAATGATACCACATTCACATTTTTCTCTCAAGTCAATAGGTCCTATTTTCGTATCAGTTTGTATTGGAGTACGTTAGATATGTTGGAAGACATCCTCTCTGTTAACCACAGTGTGATATCTGTATCAGATCATTCTCCAAATGGGTTGGAGGGTAAGAGACACTCAGATAAGAAGATCTGACCAGACTGGAGAATTGATAAGGCTCTCTTCAGGAACGGAGCAGTAAGACACTAAGGCCCATATTTATACTTTTTGACGCAAAACTGCACCGGCGCAGTTTTGCGTCAAAAATAATACCGCCAGCTAATGCCATTTTGGTGCACCGAGCGGGCGTCAATTCTATACTTTGACGCACGGCGGCGCAAACCACAGGTGTGAGTTATTATTTTTGACGCACACCGCAGCGTCAAGTCGTAAAGCAAAACTACGTTAACGCAGAGGAAATGACTGTGGGTCGATTTACGACCCCGCAAACCGGATATGCTGCGTTTTTTGACGCAATAGTGTCACAATTCTCCGCGAACACAGCCACTTCAGCAGAGGAGAGCCAAAATGGATCCCAGATGCCTGTACAGACCCCAGGAAGATGACAACAGACCAGGAACCAGCCAGGAGGACCCACAGAAGAACCAGGACACTTTTAAGAAGAAAAGAAAGTGTCGCTTTAGTGCAGAGGAACAGGAAATTCTGGTTAAAGAGGTGACGGAACACCAGCACCAACTGTTTGTCACCTCAAAGTTGCCAATCAGTAGGAGAGAGGCTATATGGCAATAAATTGTTGACAAGATTAACAGTGTGGCAGAAGTACACAGAACAGTCATCGAGTGCAAGAAATGCTGGCATGACTGTAAGCGCAGGACCAAGGAAAAGATGGCCAGGAACAGGAAGGCAGCACTGCAGACTGGAGGTGGGAGTCCAGCACACCAGGAGGCCCTGGACCACATGGAGCAGATGGTTGCAGCCGTCATCCCTGAGGAGATCGTCACAGGGATTCAAGGACAGGACAGCACAGACTACCAGGAGACAACGCACATGCAGGGTAAGTTGCATGGGGAATTAAAATGCACTAATGTTAACCGTAAGCAGGGGGGATACCGCCCACAAAATGCATGGAAGTCATCATATACGTGGAGTGGCATGGGTAAAGGGAAATGGCATGGGGGCATGGCCTGCACAGAGAGAAGCTGGGGCACACCATTACTCTACACCAACAACAGTCCCATGGGGGCATGCTGCCATACCAATGATGGAGCAAAGGTAAAGCCATGCCAGGAGGGAAGGGCACAACATCAAACTGACATCCTGGCACATGTCAGCCACCATACCCCCTACATTAACTAGGGCCCAATTAACAACCTCTAGCCATACCGACAACTGGAATCTAACATTGACAACAGTTGCCACTACCACCTCCGCTCTGTGTGCAGCTCAAGTATCCAATGGCAGCAACGTCCCCATGGATCATACACACCTAAATGAGAGGGTTTAGGATGACAACGTTAACAATCCCCTGAAGCAAGACAAATGTTCCAGTCCTGTCAAATGTGAATGCCCATAGTTGCCGCAAACATCAGCCAATGTCATACACATTAGGAGCTACACAGCACTAAGGTCACACCCATGCTGCATATGTCAGTGACCATCCTGTGCCTGGGTCACAATGCAACATCTCAAATGTCATACTGCTCAAACAACAGCATTGAGGGGGAGGACACATGTAACTGGTCACTGAAATACACCTGCACAGTCAGAGGAGGAAATAGGACACTGCTACGACTATCAGGGCAATCCAATGTACCACACTTTCCCTAACATCAGCTGTACACATTACCAATGCTGACATCCATATCGTGCCATAACAATGCTATGCTTAGGATACGCTACATGTCAACTACATTTTAGTGGATGTGAAAGATCAGAGACTGGGGCAGGTCCAGATTGTCAAGTGTGCTGCCAGTGCCATCAGAGCACCCACAGCCAGTGAAAGGCCTCACCATGAGAATGGATGTAGACGGAGAGTTGAGTAGGAGAAGAAGGTGGCAGTTCACTATTTGGCCAAAACAAACACATACAGGATGTGATGCGACAAGTCTAATAACTTACCACAATACATGTGACATGCAGGTGGGCCATAGGCCTGGGAGAATGCCCATCTGAAAGACTGGAGCAATGAACACAAAACAAGATCACAATGTGAATTCATCACAAGGCAGGCATGTCACATCACTAATGCCACAACACACACACACTAATTGCACCCCATTTCATGGCAGAGGAAGATGGATCTCCTTCGGATATGCCTGCCCCAGAATACCCTGATGACATGGATGACGAGCTGACAAACATTCCTCAGCAGACCATCCAAGAGGTCCTCAGAACCCTCCAGACCCCACCTTCAGTCACAAGGAGGAGCACAGAACAAGCAGCCATCACAGAAGATCCACCCACCACCCCAATTGTAAGACCTGCCAGCTCCAATACAGCTGAGGACTCAGACGACACAGGCACCAGCTTTGAGAGAACTGTAGTTGGGGTACAGCAGGAGCTGGCCAATGAGGTGCGGGTGGGGATGCAAACTATGGCAGCCAGCCTTGAGGGGGTGCATTCGTGCATGATGTCATCTGCAGATCAGGCAGCAGCCATGCAGGAGCTAACATCCATCCTTCAAGGACTACAACAAACTGTCAAGGAATTCACCACTGCAGTAAGGGAGTTGCCACAACACCTTGCACCCCAAACCTTTCACTGCATGCACGGATGCAATCATTAACCCCTCAGGGCTGACCTGGCTGCCTACCATTGTGATGTGGCTGCTATTCTTAAGAATCAGCAGATCCTCCTTGCAGCAGTACTGCCCTTAAGACCTTCACAGGAGCAGTGACCAGGATATCTGACTCCACATCTTCTAACACTGAGGTGTGTGTTGCCCCTTCACAAACACCACAACCAAGGACAGAGGAGGCAACACACACATCAGAAGAAGAAGAAATGGAACAGATCACCTTCACACGGAAAAGTACCCCGAAGCACTAGTCCCTGCAACATGGCCAAGTATTACCAAGGTCCAGCGCTTTGTAACATGCCAGTCTTACAACAACTGTATTCAATGACTGTTCTGCAAATCACTGTTAATCTTGTCATCCTGCCCAGTGATTGTCTCTCTCTTACTCATTGGCAAATCCTGTCCCTCTGCACTGTCAGAAACATCACCCCAGCATGTCAAACGCATTTCCTTAACCCCTTGTGCAGGATCACAATGTAAGATGTCACTATAATGGACTCAGAATCATGGACAATGTACATATATAGCATTACAGCACTTTTCAATAAATAGCATTTACACAACAAATCTGTCTCTGGGTAATGTGACACATCAACTGTGCAGTAGATAACTGAAATGTGCCTACTGTCACATAAAGTAGTTTGTCAATACAACTGTCCTGAAATTATGTAGTCAGATCAATCTGCACAGTGGCCAGGATTGCATCATACTCTGCCCTTCCTGATGGTAATATCTTATGAAGTGAGAAACCATACACCATCATGCTGTGTTGGACAGAATAATGCTTCCTCAAGGGATATCTAAGTCATAAAATAGTGGCAGCAAAATGTTGTCACCATTCAATACTAACACATATAACAGTGCACACAAATCTAAGCAAACACTACAAAAGTGCATGAATGAAGGTGTCTGAGTTTACATCCAAATAGGTAATCATTCCGAACAGTGTCACAAATGATCTATGTGAGTCATGAAGACAAGACTATAAGAGTGCTTACGACAACTCATCTTATAAGGGTGTCCTTGAACATCACACTGCAGTCAGACCTAAAACTGTTCCCCCAATACCAAGTCTGGAAGCACCGTTTGTGACTTACAAAACATACTTACCGACAAAAACACATTGGGATCCATATTAACTGTGATTGGTGGTTGCAACAAATGGAGGAATCTTTGCAAGGTAGCTCTGGGGTAGCTGCCAATCTTACAGCTCAGTTGGGATTTGTTCGTAGCATAGGACAGAAATGTAATAGAACAAAATTCATGTACACTAATGCCAAGGCCATGATCAAGTAGCATTTAACACATACTGTAAAGGGTTAACTATAAATTTATTAAATGGTAATCACATAAGAGGAAATTGAGGGAAAAATCTTACCTACCCTATTCTACCCTGACTAATTGTTACCCACAACTGTCCCTAACTAACCTAACCTAAACTTACTTATCACATGTATCGAAACATTCTAAACATCAACCCCCCACCCCCGTTATGAGACGGGACACATGGAGGACAACACATACTAACCTAAACACATACTATACTATCCTAAACAAATATATATATATCATTTTTTTTTATTAAACACACAAGAACCCTAACATAGCCCCCCAACCACTTAAAAAGTAAAAATAGAAAGAATCAGGACCCCCCACCCCCCAACCATTAACACTAGCTAAACTAACAGACTACACTAACCTAACACTAAGCCCCCCTAAGCCCACTAAGTATGAGAACAAGGAAAGAGGTGGGAGGGGAAGGAATCATGTCCATTGTCATCAAAGTATAGAGGTTAGCCCTCCGGAGGGTCCGCTTTATGGACCGCACACACCTGTTAATATGGCGAACATCCCGGCTCAGATTACTGATCTTCCTCAACACACGGTCCATTTTACGTTCCATTTCATGGAATGCTGCAGGGTCAACTGTTGGAGCTGGGGCAGTCTGGATACTGGCGGAGGAGGTTTGTGGGCATGTAGAGCCAAGGCCTGTGGGATGTCCTGAAGCTGTTGCAATGCTGGGCCTGGAACTACTGCAGACGTTGGGACAACAGTCCCAGCTGTGGGTGGTGCCACCTGGATGGAACTGGTGGTTGTGCTGGTGGTGGCTGTGGTGGGCAAAGTAGGGCCACCCTGTGGGAAAGCCCTCAATGCTCCGGAGGCCCGTTCTTGGTGGTATCGATGGGCCATCCTCCTGAACCCCGACTCTACCAGCAGGATATGTTGGTATCTCATGGCCCGCCGCTGGAACTCACGGACCTGGATGGATGTCATGTTTGCAGCTGTGAAGACAAAGGCAAATAATTAACATTAGGAACTGCATTGTCTGAAATGGCACAACAAGTAAATCAGACAATACATCTACTGTACTTGTAACAGCTCATATCACCATACAGATCATTGAATGTCTCTGAGGAAGTACATGGCAGGCCAGCCTACAAAGGTCACATAACACATAGCACATCCAAAACCTACGAGATGGGTAACAACTGGCATTGACTTGCCATCTGAGTTCTGCCAGTTATCAGCTAACAATCATACTGCATATCCTCCGCCAATACCTGGGCTACAGATGTCAGTGTACGGAATGCAAAACTAAAGCCACGTGGTCTGCAAGTTGTAACTGGACTTGCCAGTATAGTACCCATATGCCATACCTGAGTGTGTATACTAGGTTCTGACCAAACAGTCACTTATTCACACATATGTGTAACATTCTGGTAGCATCAGTCCTAGGTACCCTATTCACAAACCCATGCCTGTGTTGGGGGGGAGGGGGTGGAGAAACAACAAACAATTCCAAACAACAGGACAACCAGGAGTGTATAGAAAACTCCACACGTGTTTTGCTCTACACACATGCCACAGGTAAGGTCTATCAACAATTAGGAGTCTGCAAACCCTTGACCAATCATAGTGCCACACATGTCAGGAAATGCAGAGCTTGGTACACAACATATACTTCCAGTAAGGCATGACTTACACCAGACACAGAGTTGCAAGAACACCCATGATCGTGATTAACATGCACACCTAGGCCATTGCACTCAAGTTCCACATACCTGTAGCACTACATGTGGAAGTACATACTGCTAGGAAGTTCTACCTACAGTTTAATAAGTACTTTGGTGAGTAGGGAAGCAGAAGTCTGTTGGAAAGCGATTTGCAGTACCAATCTGGGAGAGTGTGGGTCTGACAGGCTGACTAAATCTGAGCTGAGTTCCAATGTGACTCTTGTTGATACAAGTGTTATCCACATGACTCACCCCAGTACTCATTGTGGGGCCTACAGGAATGACCTACAATCCCTAGACAACATAATCGGATAAGCATTGGTCAACTCAGAACTTATGAGAAACTGAAATCCCACTCATGGAACAAAAAAAGTGATTGGCCAGCGCATCACACCTTGCTATGTGTTCAACACACAGGAGTCCATCACACATCACCAGCAAACACAACACATAACAGACATATCAACACTTACTGGAGTGGTCGGGGTCCTCAAATGTAGCCACCACTCCCACAGTGTAGGGTGCCGGTCCACCTGTAAGGCATGGAAGGAAGAAATGTGCTCAGAATCTGTGCCCTGACCATCAATTTCAAAGACACATACAATGTGTAAGATGAATAAGGAAATGACAGCCATTCAGACATGATGATACTGCATCTGATATATCACGGCCAACATGTACATAGCATGGGTCTCCTGTGACAGTTATACACATATCTGCACACATGCAGTGGTCCTAACTATCATGTGGTGGCAAACATGCTCCGTCATTAGTGATCATTTACCATTTATTTATTTAATTGTTATTAGCCTATCCGGCCTTAACAATAATCACACAATAGATATCAATCCCTCGAACTCAATAAAAATCACATTAAAATAAAAACATCTCAATAAAAGGAACTATGCTTGAATTTTTGATTTAACATGTGCCAAAATGTATCCAATTTACCATGCATTATCGTAAAACCTGATTTGACCATAATTTACATAAAAACTTAACTTATTCTAGAAAAACATTATGAATCTAATATTTAAAATGTCTTATTATGGGACGAGTCATTTGGGGCCTTGCATTGCCTTCCAGCCATTTAATAAAAGACCGAGGCCTAACCCAGTTTACATTACCCTGCACCGATTTCCCAAGCTAAATAGGTACGGGATAACATAGGCTATTGTGCCTGTGCCAACTGTAGGTGCATTGATAGACGTAATTTCCATGCTTCCAAGATATAAGTTGAGACCTTTGTCACAATGTATTTCTCATCTGAACGCATACATAGCGCTTCCGCCTCCTTGCACTTCCTAACTCCGAAAGTTCTGAAAAGTGGACGAAGGTACAATTTACGGAGTCTGAGCGTAAAGTGACATAATAAAAGGAAATGGGAAAGTGTTTCCGGACCACCATGAAGACATGGACAACATTCTAAACTACCCGGAGGAGCGGATTGCCATCTGTTGACCACCGCTGTCACTGGTAGTGTGCCCATACGGAATTTAAAGTAGAGAGCCCTTTTTTCCTCCGGATAAATACTGTCTATGAATATTGCTGGTTTAAGCTCTTGGTTAAACAAAATATGCCGCTTGAATAAAGGGCTAAATGACTCGCACATAATCTCTGTCTTTCGCTCCCAATATGCCTTTTTTATGACAGCAAGACTAGGCCTTCCGATTTTTTCAGGATGGAGCCAAAAGTCATCCTGGCCGATAGCAGCCAGGATAGTTGAAATATGTTTGAACCAGGGCAGTTTCCGATGGTTTTGCAGCTTCATGATATCCTTAAGTACGTCTCTGAATGGTTTGAGAGCCTCTTTTGTCCAAATACGGATCCAGTATCTTACTGGAGCCAGAGCGATGTAGTCCTCAACCTTTCTCATCTGTAGATCAATTCTTATTGCGTTCATTGGTGTAGCATTACCTAGACAAAGTAATTGGCGTAAAAATTTGTTCTCGGTTACTTGTATTGATGGAATCTTTCTGAATCCCCAGATCTCTGCGCTGTAAAGTGCTGCGGCTCTTGCTTTTGTTTTGTATGCAAGCAGCGCGGAGCTCACGGAGTGATTGCCTGTAGCCTTTGCAAATCTGAGTACTGCTCCGGCTTGTTGGGCCAAGGAAATTCTGCTTTTGTAGATTTGTGGTTTCCATGTCTGTTTTTCATCTAATCTGCAGCCCAGGTAATCATAGGAGGCCACTCGGGCCAAAGGCTTATTATTTACCCTAAAAGTCGATTGCAACGTCTGTTTTTGGTTGAGAATCATAAACTTTGTTTTCCCCTCATTGATTACCATGCTCCTTGAGGTACAGAAAGATTCGAAGCCCCTAAGTAGACCATGCATTGCTATCTCTGTTCTTGCCAGTAATACGGCGTCATCAGCAAAGAGCAAGATAGGTATACTTTCATTGGCTAGTTTTGGCACGTCCAGATTTAATTCCTTCAAAACTTGACTTACTTTATTTATATAACAATTGAATAAGGTTGGGGCCAAAACGCAGCCTTGTTTTACAGCCTTGTTTTACACCTCGCTCAATTGGAATTTTGGCCGTTTTTGATCATTAGTGATCAGAAATAATAACGGAGTGTAATCGTCTCATCATGTGCATCCAAGAGAGACATCCACAGCCTGGTTACGTGAGGACTGCATTACCAGTCAAACAGCTCATGTGGCCATGACACATTTATTACACATAGGTACAATGTACAGAGGGGCAGGGACTTTTGTAAGCCCTCCTGTTGTTACAGTTTCTTCATTTGGTGTGTGCCAGCAATGGTGATTTGCACCAACCATGGAGATGTGAACCCATGTGCATACCTTTGGACTGCCATCCCAAATTGGAATGTGGCACAACTAACTCCAAATACCAGTCTAAGATGTTAGCTGAGGGCATCTTACACCTTTTCACGATGTTTTAAAATCCATATCTGACATGTATCCAACAAGATAAAGGACCACAATAATCCCTAACATTCATAGAACTTCTGTGAACGCTTTCCTTCCACACTCACCAGACTCACATGAGACACATGTCTGGGCCACTTTGCTATCATCAATTGACGTTAAGCCAGCACTCATTTTCTGCATCATGTAGTGTTTCTAAAGTCAGTCTAGCTATTGCGTCAACAAAGTTAGCCAATATTTTAGTACATCTTTGCTTCTCTGGCAAATGTGACCTATATAGACATGATTGGCTCCTATTTTGTTTGGTTGTCTGACACAAAGGCGGCACCAATTTACTTAACGGAAAAGTATCTTGTAAGTTTGCAGAGCACGTGCTTCCTGACATCTAGCAATTGTGATCCTTCACATAGTGCATCAATTATCCTGTATGTTTCCGCAGCATTACACACAGTCAGCAACATAGCTGGCAGATATTGTACAAATCATCTGATGTCACTACAGAGCATTTAATCGTGCACATTTACATGATTAGTACTCACCAACAGGGCCACCAATCACTATTCCCAGGTGGTCCAGCAGATCTTGCTCCCTGGTAATGAGGTCAGCCCACCGGTGCTTCAGCTGGTGGTCACTCCTCTGGCTGGCATACACGTGCTGCAGGTGATGCAGCATCTTTCCCCACCGGATTCTGCACGCCCCAGACGTAGCCTACCAGACATCTCGGCAATGAAAAGGGGAATAGGGGATAAAGAAGTAGAAAGGGGAAAAGGGGGAAAGTAGGGGTACAATAAAAGAAGAAAAGCAAACTTAACCATTAAAAGAGCCCAACTATCCCCAAACTAGCACTACCCACAACAGACTCCCACAAACAACAAAAACACTAGAATACTGGACAAATGTAAACAAAACACACTAGGACACTATACAACAACATTTATTTCACAAAATGAAAATTAAGATAGCACACAGGACACAAAAGCACAAAATCACTGGACACCTCTCTGAACACAGCCACACAGTCTAGAAGATTCACAGACTGCAAAGTGAAAGTGAAAGTACACCCATTGTACATAATCTGTAAACAGGATATCCTATTACATCACTTCCTGCATAAAATGGCCACAGTTTTTCGCATTATGCGTCATATTTTTTCACTCATACAGTTTGTGTAGTCTGTACAATTATTTGGATGCAGCCTAATTTTCACTCCTGTGCGTTGAAAAACATGACGCACAATCTGCATTGGTGGAAAAAAAATGACACATAACGCTAGCAACGTCAAAATTTCAGTGCATGAACTGGTTTTGGCCATTTTTTCAGTTTTTATGTTATGTTACATTTGGGACACATCAGAGATAGGCTGATTGCACACACTGTGGTGTTGATGGTGTATGTTCACATGTGAGACATCATACTGCAGCGGACCAAGACCTGCTACTTCCTTAACAGGATTTTGACGGTAGGCTGACGCACTAGATGGCCATATATGTGGCCTACATATATGTATTGCACAATTTGGGCATGTTTGGCATCAGGAGAGGATAGCAAGGTGACGCACATAAGTACAATACCTCAAAGCCTATGGCTCAATGTGTGTGCAGTGGCAACTAATGTAGTTGTTGACCGAGTGTGTGTGCATCACAAGATGCATTATTGAACATATGCTTGTATTAATGTGAAGTCAATGTGTCCATACCTTGGATGCAAGTCATTGTGGAATTGAGAGAGGACATGTGTTAGTCATACATGTAGCAACATCTGTTATGATGACACCACAAATGACAAAGCATACACCAGATGGATGGCAGACGCTTGTTCACGTCAATGGTCCACAATTTCACCATCCTATGTCCTAGATTTTTGGTAACAGCTTTGTAGGCACTTGTTGGTGAATCCCACAGTGAGTCAGACACATGCATTGAGGAAGTGGGTACCATGTAATTGGCCCAGACAGCCAAAGGTGAACCACAAATGTATGATGACGCCACAGTTGAGGTCATATAACTGAGCCACAACTCTCCAGTGGCTGTGGTGGACCAGCAGACGAGGCAGCACATGTCCACATATTTCCAGTGATCAATTGCACAGAGGTGTCTTGTTCATGTGTGTGGTCCAATGTTGATTCTGTATATTTTAGGGCTGTCACTGAAGACGTGTAATGAGACTGTCAACAGGGCAACCTTGGTATGCTGAGTGAGATAATGTCTCATGTGTCATGTTCCGGCAGGTGTCATTGCAACATTTGTACACAGGTTGGCCTCTGCAATTCCCACTGCATCTGGGAACATCATAGCCTCTGTGCTGATTATTCTTGCAGCTAATCACCACACACGGCCCATCAATATGTTGTGAGAAATGTAATTCTGTGTGTGAACTGTCTGGGTCCTGACATGTGTGGACTTTTCATGGACATTATCATAGGTTGCTGGTTCTGCTGAAGGACCTGTACCCAATCCCTGCATATGGCCCTGGTACACTGTCACACTTTGTCGTTCATGCATAAATGAGACCCGAACAAGGGATGGGCCATGAATTTTGGTATTCACAGAGGAATTAACTCATATGGTACAATTAAAAGGCAGATGATGATATACAATGTATTTGGGTATGCATTGATGAAGCGCATGACCAAATACCCTCTGAGGAATGAGAGGTTTGGTAAAGCAAGGGTGGTACATATGTAGCCACAGGGAAACTTTAGGGTGATGCACAGACAGATGCCAGTCAGGCTGACAGGATGCAGGGTGAATCAGGATCCAGCAATTTCACAAGTTACATAATCAGTGGTCTGAGTAAGACTGTTTGGAGGACGAACTAGACAGTTGACATGTAAAACTGTGTACTTCCTGTGTTTTTTAAGGTGACACATGAAGCCAAGGGCTGTGTTACACGGCTTAATTAGTAGCAATGCTTAACAGTGTATTTGACAAAATGGCAACTCCTATGCTGTACCAGGCATCAGCAGGTGCAGTGCATGTTGAAATGGGTGGTGTGCATGGAGGTGATCACAGGTGTGGGCTGCATCAGTTTTTCACAAGTCCTGTAGGTGAGATTTGCATTCTAATGGCCAACAGACGTTTTCACACGGGAAGCAATCTACAGGTGCTAACAGGGCTTAGAAACCAGAAGCCAGTGTATTAATTGACCTGACGTCCATGCAGTCAGATGTACTATGACAACGGTATACCATAGTAAAAAGGTGTAGCACACTGGATTGCTATTGTTAGTCTGTGTGTGTAGAGGACAGAATATCGGGGTACACATTTTACTAATCCAGGGACCTCTTCAGACAGGTGGGTTGTGATCAGGTGCATGGGTGTGTCAGGAGTTAGGAAATGGGCTGACATGTACATGGAATGTCATGTGCACAATGCTGCTCATATGTGTGGCACTTGTGCTGTGTATGTTATGATTCTAGGGAACTCTAGTCACAGATAGTCCTTGCAAACATTGGATGCAGATGGACTTACTGCTGTCAAGGGTCTGGTCATACATTCCTGTTACTGATGCAAAAGCACATCAACTGCCTCATGTATGACACGTGTTTTCCCCTTATTGAGTGATGGTGTCTTAGTTGTATGCCATATGCTGCGATAAACCATGTTTCCAACATGTATGTGTGAAATAGGTGTGGTCCTCTGCTATTGTCCTTCAAAGGTGAAATGTACAGGATGTATGTCATTTACAGTGTGTGTGTATGTGGCCGTTGTATGGTACGCATAACATTTGCTCTGGGATTTTCAGTGTCCTAATCGGTATATCAGCAATGCTCCATGAGGCAACACTCTTATTCAGATAGTTAGAGATAAAGGTGTGCAAAAATGAATAGCCAAACCATGAAATGGTGATTATTATAGGTGTTCATTTAAATTAGTTCATAAAGTGGTGATGGTCACTATATTTAAAAGAAATTGTTCACGATATGTTGCCGCCTACGCAAACCAGCGGCTGTGTTTTGTTGTTCCCCCTCATGTTGCAGGCCACCATCCTCCTCTTCCTCCTCTTCAGGCATGTGTGGCTCTGGTTCCAGGAGGGAATGTTCCTTCTTATGCAAATGTTGTGCAGAATGGTACATGTTAGAATGATCTTCCAGACCATTTCCGGGGAATATAGGAGGCTACCACCAGTGATGTCGAGGCACCGGAATCTCGACTTGAGGATGCCGAAGGTCCTCTCGACTATGGTGCGTGTCCTCCTATGTGCGTCATTGTAGGCACGCTCTGCTGCAGTACTCGGGTTGCCAATAGGTGTCATTATCCATGGCTGGATGCCATACCCCTGATCATCTGCAAGAGAAAATGAATGGGATCATGTTGATGTAGCTAGCCCCATTGAAATCACATTGCATGCCAGTAGTTGTCTTGTGTTGTCTGTGACTCTTTTGTGTTATTGTGTCGCATCCTAGGCTTGTAGGATGTACCATCTACATTGTGTTGTTTCCTTGGCTGGACGAGTGTTTGGCTGCTGACCAGTTGTCAGCAGTATGTTTTGGGATTTGCAGTACAGTGTGCCTTCCCTAGCATTGTGACTTGTGATACAGGTGTCCCTGTGTCTTCACTTGGGGTGAGATGATAGTTCCATACACAGGTTAAAATTGACAGTGTTATTAACACGTTCATATCAATGTACCTTGGACATCACATACCTTTAGACTTATGTAATGGATTTATTTAAACATAATTGAGACGCTTACAATTTGCAAGGTGACATTTAGGCAACCCACTCCAAACGTTGTGATCATTGAGTCTTAACATAAGGCTGTACAGTAATTTCAGATGTAAGACAGGTTCAATGGTGAACTAAGAAACATGGCTAGCGATGGCAAAACCTCGGTGTGATCCTGTCGACATGTTGCTGTTGTGGTGTATGTGTTGTGTGTCCTAGGGGGTTGCTGTGCAGTGTGTATATTTGTAGGTTTTTGGACTTACCAACAAGTAGTCCATTGCCATACCGTCCATCCTGAAAGTGTTGATTGATGGTGCTGTGACGGAAGATGAATGAGTCATGGACACTCCCAGGATATTTTGCCACGATGTTGGTGATCAATCCTTGGTGATCGACAATGGCCTGCACATTGATGGAATGTGTGTGCTTCCTGTTGCGGTAGAGGTGTTCAGTTGCAGCAGGTGGCACAAGGCGTACATGTGTGCAGTCAATTGCACCAAGGACGTGTGGGAAGGCACTAATGAGGTAGAACCCCTGTTTTGTTTCCTGCTGCTTCTGCAGTGTGTTAGGGAAGCAGATGTGGCAGGGTGTGAGTCCAATGATGGCATCCAGTACTTTGGGCAAAAAGGCAGAGAATGACGGCTGTGATATTCCGGCAACCAGGGCACCAGTAGTTTGGAAAGAGCCACTTGCCAGCATGTGAAGTACGGCAAGCAGCTTGGTTTCTGTTGGGATGGTGCGGGGTGTCAGCAAGGTGGGTGCCAACTGTGGTTCTATGTTTCGGCGAAGCGGCTGAATGGCCTGCCAGTTCAACCTGTACCTCTGGATGATGTCATGTTCCCTGAGGCCATGAAGGGTTGTTCTGGTGTGGAATATCCTCTCCTGCCTTCTGTGCTGCCTTTGGGGTCCCTGCTGGTGTTGTGGTAGCTGCTGTTGTTGCTGCTGGGCTCTGCATCTGCGTGCATGCTGGATGAGAAGCACCTCCATGTCTCCCTTTTCCTGCTCTGCTGTTGCTTCTGTGTGTTATGATTAAATACAGGTGTGTTTGCCGCATTTTAACGCCTGCCCTGACCCAGGCGTTAAATTTTGATGCAAATCGGGCTGTGCGTCATTTTCCGGCTCCGCCTCCCGGTCGTGCGTCATTTTTGCCTGAAAGAATAAATACGATGCACAGCCGTTTAAGTCATTTTTGGGACGGGAACGCCTACCTTGCATATGATTAACGCAAGGCGGGTTGCCGCATTCAAAAAGTGACGCACACGGCGGAATTTTGTCGTCCGCGGGCTCGGGCATCAAAGTTTAAATATGGGGCACGGTTTGCGCTGAATGTGCGGCAAAATTTTTGACGCACATTCGCCGCAGACGGAGTATATATGTGCCCCTAAGGCCCATATTTATACTTTTTTAGCGCTGCATTTGGGCCGTTTTTTGATGAAAAAATGGCGCAAACTTACAAAATAGAACTGTATTTTGTACGTTTGCACCGTTTCTGCATCAAAAACTGACACAAATGCGGCGCTAAAAAAGTATAAATATGGGCCTTATTCAGTACAGCAATTAATAAGTACTTTGAGACAAATGGCCCTAATGAGACATCCTAAAAAACATTGTGGGATGCATTCAAAGTGGTTAACGCCCAGCAGTGTATCTCTAAAAGCCCACACCTATGCTGATCTGTGCCATAGGCAGGCGTCCCTTCCTGCACAAAAACAATATTGCCTGTAAAGCAGGCACCCATGCACCATGATGCAGAAGTGCCTGCATTGGTGCTAGGCTGCATACTGTGCAAAAGCTCAGGCAGAGGACGGGAATGTGCCATATTTTGATAGATGTGGTGCATTCCTACCCTCTCCAGTTCATGCAGCTTAGCAAGATGTCTTGATGTGTGCATGAAAAAAATGATAAATATGCCCCCTAAATTTTACTCTAAACTGCCTTCTCAAAATAGGCAATTGCTGGGTGTAGAACGTTAGAAGACTTTTTTGGGGGGGATATCAAGGAGTTTGCCCAATGTAAACTAGGCTACCATCTCCATTGAAAAGACCGTGTGCATCACTTCCTACTACTACACTGAAACTTCTTTTCATTGAACAGAGACCCTTAGCAAAGTGGTAGAAATTATTTACAACATATGAGATCCCTAAAGGGTTCATCTCCAATATTTAAGAGAGGATTTCAGAAATTGGCCCCTTGTCTGGGAACCCCTATACTCTCCTATAGGAGGGAGAAACTATGGTTTGATATCCAGCACTGATCATAAGTGTCCAAAACAGAAGACTGATGTACAAGACAATGATGCACTGGCATATTACACAATCCCGGTTGCAGCAGAGGTATAGATTGGCAAAGTCCACATGTTGGAGGGAACACGGGCAAATGGGTGGTACAGTACACTTTTGGTGGGCCTGCCTAAAGTTAGTGACATTTTGGAAGTAAATTCTTAGTCACATTCAGGGGGCTTTTGGCTACCAGTTGAAACCAAACCCGGAGATGATGATCCTTGGAGTTAGACCACTATCTCTGGCTCATATGTTGAAACAAGACTGGAGGGTCATAGCAAATATTATTATTAGCAGCAAGGCAACTCATAAAATTGAAATGGAAGTCTCTCAACATTGCTGACCATGGAGATGCAAGACTGAGCATAAAAGCTTTGAACATTGCTGACTATGAAACTGACATGGCCATTGAATGGAATGAACCACAAACTTGAAACCCAAGGCAACTACTAATGAACTACCTATATGACAAAGGGGCATTGCTTGGTTGCCCCAGAAGCTTGAGATCTCTATGAATGGTACCCTGAGGCAAAGGACATGCACACTGAGGCTTGCCATCCCGCTCCTGAACAAGAATCAATGGTTGTATATCTGAGGACAGCCTGCTTCAATACTCACACAGCAGTATGGACATGAGGGAGGTGCAGGCATGGTGGGGCGAAGTCCTGCAACTGCTCTGGACACTCTGGGGCTGATTTATAAGCCCTGTGTGCCACCGGTGTGCCACGTTTTGTGACACACCAGTGGTGCATAGTGCAGACCCATATTTACAACACACACAAAGCCACTTGGAGTGTCTTTTCATGGCCTTGTAGATATGGTGCAAGCCAACACAACACAAGTCGTTTTGTTGCCATACACTGCATCAGGGATGTATTCGAAGAGTGCTGTTGTGGGTTTTCCCACCCATGGGTTTTGGTGCATTCCCAGAATTAGAAGGCATTGTAAACTTGGGAAGGCGTCAAAAGCTTATGCCTCCCCAGGGCAGGTGCAACGAGGAGAAATATTGTACTTCTCCTAGTTTTTTCCTATTACTATGTGTGGAGCATTCTGCAGCACACATAGAAAGAGTAAAAAGCCTCCATGGATTCTTTTTGTGTAGGTGAGGTGTCCCTTCAAGCACAGAAACAATCCTACCTGCGACACAATCATCCTTGCACCATGGTGCAAGGGTACCTCTATTGGCACTAGCCAGCCCATTGTGTGCTAACACGGGGGAAAGGACAGGAGTGTGCTGTATCTTGTGAATACCTACATTTCTGCCTTTTCCCTGTTGCACAGGGCAGCGCAGCAAAGTCACTTGCCCCTCTGTGCATACTGTTCAGAAAATGCCCAAGGGGGTATTTTCACTGCTTCCATTTGTGTCCGTTCAAGTAATAAAAAAAAAAAATTATGATGTAAAGAAGGTATCACTGACCTGGGAAAATTGTTTTTCTCCAGTGTATCAAATAAATAAAAAGTGAAAAGAGGATGGGTGCTGAAGACAAAGACACAAAAAAGAATGTTACAAGTAATGTGGCTTAAATACTGATGTACTTAAACATTCAGCTGATGAATTCCAAGCACACTGTGCAGATCATTATTTATCTTACACTGTTAGTGTAATATCAACAAATGACATTCATGATAAAATAATATTGCACAAACTGTCACCCCTCTAACTTGCCATGCAATATCAAGGGCTTTTGTAATGCAAACAGTAAATGCTTCAATTAAATTAATTAACTGCATCATTTTCATAAGTGAATACCATTAGGTTCTTCCTGAGAGTCAATTGATTTTAATTCACATTGTATTTCACATTATTCCAAGCTCTAGATGCTCAGCAATTATAACACAGTAAGAAGAAATATTGAAATTTTATGACCTTGTGCATTTTTAACATTGGTCTTGAAATTTCAACAACGGTAATGTTTTAATCATAAAATATTAATAAAAATCATACTAAACATGGCAATATAAGTGTCATTCAAATTGTTGCTATTTTTTACATTTAGTGTGAATGTAAATTTGTGGCATCTGTTTAAGCATTTCCTAAATGATTTCTCATTTTTATCTGACGAATTACTAAAACTTTCTATTGAATCACATAGAATGAAGTCATTATTGTTATTGCATAACAGTTTCAATGTTTGTAAAATATTGAGAGAACAGTTCTGTTTTTTAAAATACTAACATCCAGATTTATAAGTTGTCAGATGACCTGTTGTTTGGCCAGGAGGACTGAGTAGATAATTCTGCCCGGTAGGGACAGCCAGTCAAATTTATAAATGACCACCAAGGTGACAGTCATTTGTAAAGCATTGGCAGGAATCACCATCAAAGCGGTTCCTGTCAATGCTTTTTGCTGTTTGGTACAAGGCTTGAGCTTCATGACTGACCACTCACCAAACCTTTTTTTTAAATTATTTTAAAATGAAAATCACAGAATGAGGTTTTCTTTCCGAAATTAAGAAAGAAAATGCCCCCCATGAAATGGAAGTCTTTTTCCATGACGAGGGGAGAATTATTCCTTTTTTATTGTCCCTCACCATCACCACCAAGGTCTGCCTGGTGGTGATGGACATTAGAAAAACAGCTATATGTCCACTCCATCCTAATTGGGTGGGTGGACATATAGCTATTTCCTTGACAGCCCTTACTCCATTGGGCCTTTGGAGATGTTTGGCTATGGTCCACCTGCATCTAAATTGGGTGGACAGATCATAATCTTGATGGTAAGCATACTCCGTCAACATTGCAATGGAGAATGCTTACCACAAAGATATAAATCAGGTCCTGGTAAGGTGCAGCCTGGACCTTTTACTCATACCTACTTTCCAAGTTGTCCCAATATAGCACAAAAAAACGTCCCCACATTTGGTGGGTATAGGGATATAATTAATTACCCTACTACAACTTCCTAGAATGCAAAAAAAACATATTTTCATTTAGCCAAACAGCATATTTATTCTTGGGTCCATTCCCTTTGGCATCTTCCTTGGCAACCACTGACATATATATTGTATTGTATGTGAATCCAACTATCTGCATATCATCAACTAAAAAATGTACATGTTACGCCTGTGGTAAAGCCCCAAGTCAAGCTCCTAAGTAGCTACCTATTTACCAAAGTACTAAATAATGGACAAAGAGACATACAAGATAGAAGAAGTCTCTACTTAGACCACCATAGTCTACCACTCGATTTGTGCCAGATGCAGTAAATAAACTGATTACAAACTCAATTCTCACATAACCTGATTCTGAGGCTCGCTGAACCATACCACTTGCACTATGAGCACACTTCAAGCCATCCTCTATCCAGAATTTCTAAAGGCTTCTACCAAAATACCAGATGTACATAAAGAGTAACCCACAATGTATCTCTGAGACACATTCATCTGTTCATATTCTAAAAAACAGTCAGGCACTTCAAGTGTTCCCCGGCATCCCTAAATCATGCAACTTTGACCACAGAACAATTTAGTAGAACAAACAAATCTCTCCTCCCATTTGACTCCATTTCAATCTTAGCTTATCCTCATTCAGTTGGTCCAGACATTCATAACTGACATATGTGATCTAATTTTTGCCAAAACATGGCATTTGATAGGACTAACTGAAATATATTTCAAAGAAGGCTCATTCATCATATTCAATAACCTATTTCCTGCAATATGGTCCATAGCATCAAAGAAAGCAAACAAAGGGAGGTCGAAAATTATTGCAGCACCCTAACCTGCTCAGAAAAATCCACAGCACCCTACATTTTATTTGGAGGTGTGATTGCAAGATACACACATAACCATTACAGTACCTTTGTGATTGAAATATTGTCCAGACCACCAGACTACAACTCCAACTACAAGGAAAAAGTACTGAACCTTTCAGACCTTAGTGTCAAAAAGTAAATTGAATGGTGTTTCTAACATGCAGTCAGATAGACATGACAAAGCATGTACAACAGAGTTTACCATAAACATGAATGCATAGGGGTTCTCCAAGGTTGATAGTGAGCAGATACACATTAGAGGTCACATCTTTGATTTAATATTGAGACATACCATTGTAATATATAGGTCCAGCTTCAGAGCATGCCATTATTTCTTCATGCCCCTAGAAATATCATACATTATGTAATGCTTACACCTGAAAAAAATGTTAAAAGCACTTTGAAATAACTTCGCGAAACATAATAGAAATTGGTGAAGCCAAAATCTAGTACTCAAAATTGAGATAGAAATTCTATGGTGCGAAAAATGTATGACCCTATCACTGCCATATAGGATACGTTTGTCATAAAATAAGGAAACTCATCTGAAACAAGGCTCCAATGTCCATAGCATGTTTTGTAATCTTCAGTTGGCAGAAATGAAATGCAGTGGCTATGCAAATGGCATTCATAACTAGATGAGGCAGACAGGAGTCTCTTGAGCCTTGCATAGTGTCTTATAAACTAATACCTACAATCTTCTCCCTACTCCTAGCACATCTACAGCATACCTTCTAGTGCTGACAAACTACAGTCTGATTTCTATTCATCAGCAATCTATACCAAGCTTTGTTTCTAGACAACAAAAAGACTAACCAAAACAAAATGAAATTAACCATAACATTTATTTGTGAATCTGGCCCAGGAGGCCGACATAATCCACCATGGCTGACATCAGAGAGTAATTGCTCCTCACCCTCAATAAAGGAAACCAAGCTTCTTTGACCCTTTTCAATCTCTCTGGGTCTTATGATAAAGTAAACCATGATATATTTCTATCCTGAGTAAGAAAGTGATCTGCGTTTTCTGGCAGTCGCCCAGAACATATTTGTTCCTTTCTTCCTGATTATGACCGACAGGTATAGGAAACCTATGGGATTTTCCTGTCTCAAGTCACTGTGCATGATATGCAGGGATCCTCTTTCTTCCCCTATTGTTAACTTGTTGTGTGCCCCCTCATTACTCAATAGTTAGAACAATGCAATGACCACTTCGGCATATATACAAATGTTCTTTTTTAGAGTGACCAGAACTGATTTTCTAGTAATTGTTTTTTAAATAATGAACAATGTTTCATAGAAATTCATTTATTGTTTTGAATGAAAGCAATGTCTTACAGGATATATTAAGTGAAAGTTTAGAGGGCGTCCTTATTAATTTATTGGTAACTCTTAATTCTGAAATGTTTTTATCTAAAGATGTTCAACTTTGTACAGCATACAAAGTACAAATAAACATTAAAAGATAAAGAGGAACGTCTATCCATGGATTTGAGGCTGAGGATCTTAGAGTAGCTGTAAACACGTTTTGTTGATGAATGCTACCAAGAAGGCACATTGAGTCATCTGCCAGTCCAAAGACATACCCATTGTGACTTGAAAACAAGGACAGTTGTGTCTGTTCCTCTATGGAACAATGTTTCTATTGTTCAAAAAAGGTATGCAGATATGAACCAACTATCAAACTCGAGTAGGCCTCTTTTTTGGTGCTAAGTTTGGCTTAGTTAGACGAGGACAAGGAGTGGCTGAGGATACTGACATAAAGAATCCCTGAAATACCTCCATAATGTTATAAGATTTTCTATTGTACTGCATTTTGACAAGTATCATTGCCATTAACTTGTTTATATTTATAACAATATATATGTTCATATCGTATGTACAAGGATGGAATTTTAATTTTAATAAATCTTGATAAATCTTGAAAATGTAATCATCTTCCTACAACTCCTAGGTGTATCTTTCATGAGGTAAGAGGGTTTGGGTTCCCCTAAATATTCCAGCACGTCTCACAGGATCTATTTTTCCCTATAACACACCATACACAATTAATGTACCATGGATTGCTGGGGAATAAAGCCCATCATGCTCTCTGTCTCAGATTGGCAAATGGACTATGTCTTTCATGCCAGAGTGTCTACAAAACTCATTCCTGGGCAAACTAATATCACCAGCTTCGTAGACCATATCAAGAGTTGGATAAGAAAAAGCTTCTTGCGCCTATAGGGAGCCGAAACCTCAATTGTTGCACCGGGTGGGGGCTAGACATGACCACTACTTCATATAAAAGTCATCTTCTCTGGGGTCTACACTTATCACCTCAGAGAAGACAAGAATCTTTGAATCTTCTGCAGCATAAACTTCTCATTTGCTCCCAATGTCAATGTGTTTCGGATGTCAATGCATGACTTCCATTCTCCAGAAAATACTCATGGTACTCATATACAATTCACTGTATTGATCTGTCTTAATGCCTAGCTATGGGTGTCATTAGGCTAAAGCAATGCGTTTTATATGAGCCCTCTAGAGAAACATAGAGAAATATTAAAAAAGAGGTCCTTTAGAATTTTATTTTGCAGAATGAGAGAACCTCAATAAATTGTTAATTTTCTTATTTTAATAAACTTGCTGTTCACCTGCTTCTTTAGAAGTATTGGAATGTCCAGGCTTCCAATGGACTCAGGTGGCTCTGCTGTCTAATCTTTTGATACCTGGCCCATTCACCATGGGGCCACTTGCTTCAGTGCACTAGAAGGCTACCGTTACCCTATTTAAGGTTAGCCCTCAGACTGATACCTTCTTTCACATGACTACCAGGTGAAGTAGAAAACATCTACGAAGGCACAAGCATGTAGGGTGAAAACTTCCAATACTTAATGGTCATTGATTGTTTACCTTTGCAGATATAAACACCCAATTTGGAAATGTATTTCTGCAGAACTAAAAATGTTGCATATGTTACATACCATTACATCGATTCTAGTGTTTCATTTTTTACTAAAGTACTCACATCATGTCAAAGGAAGCATCTTCATCAAAAACTGTCAGCGACAAAGGGGTATTATAAATATGGCAACTTGTTTTCTGGAAGAATGGTGGTGATGGTGCTTCTGCCATCCTGGGAAATAGCAGTGTGCACACCAGTATGTACAATATTAACCAAGGTCTTCAAAATCAGGATACCCATGTGCACCCGAACCTCTACGGACATTACCATATCAAATACGAGCTATAAGCTCTCCACTGGTTTTCAGTAGAATCCAGGAAGTAGTTCAGCAAAATGTGTATTGGATAGGAAAAAAGGGCTACATAACTCTGAAAATTGACTTCGTAATAAATGATAACCAGGAATCCTTAGTAGGCTTTTTAATATCTAATCCTTGTACCACCTGTCAAACAGCAGAAACATGATGGATGCCCAAGGTCTAAACTTTTAGAAGTAGCTACATCTCACAGGAGGACCAAACTTCCTCACATTATGGGATCCATAAAATGTTAATCTGTTCTAAAATTATGGAGCAGATTTATGGAAAGTGGTGCTGCACCGAGTGCAACTTACAATGAAATGCTAACACATAAAAACTAACAAACTAACAATTATATTCCACAAGAAACATCCTACATTTCAAACAGTCAATGATTTCTACAATATCCACATACTGCAATTCAGTTGCTACTCTCACTTTTAACCAAACCACATGAAGGCACCTACAATAATCCACTCTGAGTATTAGATATGCAACCAGCCTGCCTAGTATTTCCACTTGAAATAAAAAGCTAATAGCTTTAGAATACACCACTGTACCAAGAGTCATAAAAAATATGCAATGTTAATTGAATCCCCTTTTTACCAAGAAGATCAAGCAAAATAATATTTTGAGGATACTTGGGCTGCCTGCGCCACCCAGAACAAATGTGCCAAACTGAGAATCACATATTATGGTGGAATGTCTATTTGTGCACCATGTCTCAAGAAAGAAAGCAAAATAATTCAAGAAGAAGCCAACTTGCACTTTACCAATTCCCAGAAATACTTAAAAACAAACAGTTACAAGGAGCTATGAATAGCACAATTACTGACCCAATTCAAACCAAAACTCCTCAAACAATCTAAACAAATGCATTGGCTCCTAGAAGTTGAAGTAACACTCAGTATTGACAACCCAGGCCTACCATATTTAGACTCAATAGCAATAACTTACTTTAAAAAAATAAACAACAATACACCTTAACTCGCCTAAAACACAAACACCCATACTATATAAGTAGTTATTGCTAAACATTATTTAAGGAAATGTAAAACACTATTCAGAATAAAATAACAATTCAAAAGACAAGAAGTAATTAAAATGTGATATAATAAATGGTAGACAAACTCCTTCCCACCACTTATAAAATATGTGCAGTTCATGAAACATCATATGCAAACAATAAATAAACAACCGTAAAATCAAACAAATTACACTGACCACTTAATGACATAAATAAATAAAATAAGGTATAATTTGTGTTTACATGTCAGAGGTGAAATGAGAAGTAAATTCCCAAAAATGAATTGGTAAAAAGGGAGCAAATGCAAAAATAAACCAAAGCAAACTGGAACATTAAATATGAGTCAATAGTCAAAGAAAAAAACATTCACAATTTGAAATATTGTAAAAAAAACAAAAAACTCTGCAGTAAAAATGAAAAATTGGGGAAAACAAAAATAATTTTGGGTAAATAATAAAATATATATATTTAAAAAAAAAAAAAAAAACATTTAGGGTAAAAATAATGTCCAAAGTCTAAAAATACAACCTATAAAGGAAAAACAAATATACATCCACCCAAAAAAACACTTACAATCTTAGTGTATAACAGCATGCTGTAAAAAAATAAAATCAATGTTAAACAAATAGAACACACATATAAAATACATATAAACATTACATTTCACTATTAGTCCTGCTGCAATACATACTAAAATATTTACAAAATATAACGCAGAACAAAATCCAATTACAAGCATTAGCATAACTGAGTCGAAACACCTCCCCCTTACCTCGAAGACTTTAAACAGTAAGTTAAAATTAATGATACCAGACATCAGCTAGGGGAAACCACAACCATAAACTCCATAAGCAGCTCAGAATGGCAAAGGAAAAGTACAAACTCAAAGAAACTAGAAAAAATTATAGAAACTTTCAAATATAAAAGACTTCTGTTCAAATTGATGTCAATAAAAATATATTTTATGCATTATTAGTTACAAAACAAAAAACAACATGTTAAGATCATTACAACTCGATGAAAAATTGACACAAATGTTTTATGCATGAATTAATTAATAAACATACTCATAAAAAATATAAATCTAGTTTTCCAGCACTGTTTAATATATTGCAATCATTTAAAATTGAAGTAATACAAAAAATTAAGTTTGTAAAACATTACTGTACAACTGGTTTTAAAAACTGTACAACTAGAAATAAAATATATGCACACTGCTGCTATATCATTTATGCCATTGTAATGTTTCTGAAATAAAAAAATGTTTTCATGGAATTCAAGCCATAGTCCAAAAAAACATGCTGTAATATGTTGTAATGATTGATAAATAGTACACAGTAAAATAATAGTTTAATAAAAGAGATGTTTAGAAAATGTATAGACCAACAAAAAGAAAAATCTACTTTATAAATCCTGTGGCCTCACTCCTTGTTTTATTACGATGTTTCCACTGGGCTGACCAGTGGAAACATCATATTACAATTTTTCCACTGGTCAGCCTGGCGGAAACAGTGCGGAAGCATTGGCCTCGAGGCAAGTGGCATCGCACACCAGCACCCTTGGAAACCTCACTGTCTTCATAGCCGACAGTGCACATTCCAAGGGTGCTGGCAAGGGTGTCCTTGCACTGTCCATGCACTGTTTTTCTGCCAGCTTTTCCATGAAGGTGAAACTGCCATGGAAAGGCTGGTGGAAAGTGGAGTTGTGATCAGCACGGCAGTGCCGCTATGGGCACTGCCGTGGCTGACCATGAGTATGACTGCTGCCAACCTGTCGGGATACTTGATCCTAGTGGTGGCTGCAATCTCCTGGCAGTCTGACCGCCAAGGTCGTAACTGGCAGTTGGAGTGCTAGGAGTGGGGCAGTCTGACCACAACTGTGGGTTTGGTAGTCCTCGGACCAACAAACTCATGATGAGGCCCTAAGTGTTTATAGTACCCTTGGCTTCTCGGCAAAGTGAATAAAGAGGTAGTCATGCTTGTGCTAATTGTAAACACCATTGTATGTGAAAGTGTAAGAAAAGCTATATACAGCTCTTGAAATAATAAACGGCTCCAAATACCGTGTTTACAGGTGAGTGCAGATAGAGCATGGATAAAGGGGGGGTGGATGTGAGAGAGAGCATGGTGAATGGGGCAGCACAAAGAAGTGCATGCAAAATGAGCAAAAAACACAGTAATGAAACATAAGGAGATGACTAGTGAGATTTTCAGATGAAGAAGTTCTGAAAGATATAAAGAGAAAAATGGTGCAAGTATAAAAGGGAGGGCGAGACTGCAGAGCAAAGTGGTGTAAGGCCTTAGTAATATTTAATTCCAAGTCTATTTTTTCCAAATTGAAATATAAATTCTAATTATTTGTAGCAAAATCATTCTTGTTATTCATTCTTCTGCTGCTACTAAAATGCATTGTCACACTACTACGGCTACCTTCTTTTAGGGACATGTACTTTGTTGTGTAATATATCTGAATGCAATACACAGAACACTAACAGACAGGCATATAAGTAATAGTTATGGCTTTGATTTACTCATGAAAAAGTGCCACTCAAAGGATAACATATTCTGAAACCTTCACAGTTATGATTTTTTGGTGCCAGAGCCCATTTTCAGAGGACAAAAAATACACACCTCTATCCAGGGATACAAAAAATGCAGCAATCTGAGATTGATGCTTTCTGTATTTCTCGGAAAAGTGTGATGCTAGAAATGCTGTAAGTTAAAATGATCAGTGTCTAGCGAAAGTATCAGGTGATCATATCCAACAGCAATTGCCTAGCTCTTTACAGGACAGGAGATATATTTCTGAAAGCTTTCCAGCTATGCCTTTCTTAGGGCTCTTTTCTGTCCCATTCATGTCTCCAAGAAAACATGGCAGTAATGTCCTGGATACCCAGTCCTGCAGCTGACATCACTACATCTCTGATGCAATTGCATCAGTTACAGAGTGGCACCCCTTCTTGACTTCAGGAAAAAAAACTTTCTACTCTAGCCAAAGGGGTTGTGCCACATAGGAGCATTGGAGCAGCAAGAAAAAGCGGCTGTTCTGGAGCTTGGTGCTTTGATGTGATCTCCACGTCCACATCACCCTGTTGAAAATTATTTTGATGTGGAGGTTGCAGTAATAGCAAGTAGGAGGGTAATTTGACATGAATTTGATCCTACCACAACCAGTGTTTTGGAGAAGGTGGAAAGCTGACAAGTCTGTCTGCTTTATATACCATTTAGGTCCCATGTATGGCCCAAGACTATGGTAACATTTGGAAACACACATAACATAACATAACGTTCAAATGTACAAATTCCATTGGAACATAAAAATGCACTAAATTACGCCTTTTTATTAATGTGCTTTCGCCTTGATAAATATAAGGGAAACATTTGGTGAATTCACTCATAGTGATATAAAATAATTAATCAACAACCCAAGGAATGTGTGTTCCTAATTCACCCTCTTTTGCCGCCATCATCATCGCTGGGGGACACAATCTCCCAGGAACCAGCAGGAGGTGCTGCAGCAAACACTCTAATTGCAGCAGATCACTGTGGCGCAGGGCACCTAATTCACTGGCTTCTGCCATCACGATCATCTCTGGGGGACTCCATCTCCCAGGAGCCAGTTATCAGCTCAGCAGAAGCATCTGCAGCAGGCGCTTTTAAGTGCAGTGGATCACCGCAGCACGGGATGCATGAGGGATGCACCCGGCATGTCCCCGGGTGAACACCGATCCAAGGGTGGACCCGTCTGCAACCGTCAGTGAGCCGGAGGAGGAAGGGCTGGGCCACCTCTCTTGGTCTTGTTTTCTGACACCATTTGGAAGGCCATTTATCTACTATCATTGGTTAAAAGAAAAATTGTGAGTAGTTCTGTTGCTGATAATATGATTGCCAGTATTGACTCTTCCTTGGTGCGTGCAGCAGGGGTTCTTTTCAAGGAAGTCAATAAAACTGAAAGGGGACTTTGTTTGGAATAGAGAAAGGGGGACACACCTGCAATTGTCCATCTTGATAACTCACTGGGGCCAATGTTTCTAATGGCTCTGTTCGGTTGTCTGCTCATCCAGAGAGTATGGACAATGTCTGTACAAACTACACTGCCACCTCACTAGCTAATGAACCCGCTGTTAAAAATCAAGAAATGACTTTATGGAGGAAGACTTTATCAGGTCCTATGGGGGTAATGCCAAACAAACAACAGCTTAACACCTTTTTTAATACTGCCCCCCATGTCAACTCTGTTCCTGTACCTGTACTGTTGTACGGCGATGATGGTGTGCTTAGAGCCCGGATGCCAAATGACCTGAGGTGCCTGGTATAAGCTTTCTCTGAGTTTAAGCTTGATATAGACCTGATTACCAACTATGCTAAATCACAGACCATGGCATTCTGATAACTGTCTGGAAAGTATTTTTTTAAGTTTCCATATCTTGGTTCATTATTCAAAGCTAATGGATCTTGGGATGAGAATGTGCTCTGAAAATGTGCATTTTTGAAACACTAAATTTAAGCAAGCTATATGTTCACTCTTCAACGTTTTTAAATCTGTAAGGGTTAAGCCTATAGTCTCTCTCATTGATATCTATTCTAAGCAATGTGTAGCTGTTGCAAGTCATGGGTCATGGGTGCGGAATTTGGGGCTATAGTGATTGTAGTATGTTAGAAGCTGAAGAGAATCACTTTTGTAAATGTCTTCTCTTTCTTCCACATTTTAAACTTCATTCCGTCTGTCACGAAGAGATGGCTCTGCTGTACCTTGAGGATTCCATTAAGCGTGACTCCTTTTGGTGTGGATCTCAGTTTGGAATACCCAGAAGGCCTCTTAGGCTCACAACATCAAGAATGATTGTGTACATTTGGCACTGGGCCTAGATATACCCTGGCTTGCATATGTCAAAGGAATCTTATTACTCTGGATAAACCCACCCTGTTTGACAATCCCTTATCTGTATGCAAGGATGATAAGATCATTGTGAAACATATGTCTCAGGAAAAATGCTGCATTGAAATGGAAGGTTTAGAAATGAGCAAATCAGTTGTCTAGAATTGCTCTGTGTTGAAAATCAGTTCCAGCCTGGAACCTCATCTATTGTATGTGACTAATGGATGGGAAAGAGTTGTATTGCTAACATTTTCTACTCGCATATATGTTGTTATGGGAGCTTAGCAGAAAATAAATGCGATTGTGATAACGCCTTCACCCAATCTTTGTTGCAGTGTATGATATTTTGCACAATCTATAAACATTTTAGAATGCAATATTTATTATGTCCTTTTGAATCTTACAATCTTAAACAGTGTAGGGATGCCCTCATATTTTCACAACTACTGGCAAGTACTGTTTTTATCAGAAAAGTCTTGATTTTCAGTTGATTTACTTTTGTGCCCTTATTATTGATTGTCATGAATTATTTTACATTTTGTATGTTTATCTTTTATGATTGTCTTTGACAGTCAAATAAAGAAAGTTTGACTGATTGATTAATTGATTGATTGTCTGTTCCTAGGAATGCTTTGAGATTCTCAGAACTATTCTGAACATTAAGAACCCACTCAGACTTAGACAAGGCTAGGATTGTAAAAGTAACACAATCGTTGGATCATTTTGCAAAGTGAATTTCAAGTACATTAACCAAGAGGTTATGGTATAATATACACCAGAATATATGTATTACCTTATATCCAGTGGAAAATCAATTGCAAATCTACTTTAGCAAGAACAACACATCCTCTGATTGTTATTTTACGTACCTTCATTCCAAATACCATGTAATTTCCCAACACTCATCTCTGATGACTGTGAAATTTACAATGAGATAATTACAATTTAAATTAAAACATAAGCAAGAGCGTTGGTCTACACTACTTATTTATTTATTTGCATATTTCTCCGTCGTGTCACTACTCTCGCATGTATTCAAACATTTTACAGAACACTGTAGCAATGTGTGCAGATTTGTTTGCAAAGAACAAGTTGAATTTCGGGAAACACAATGAGGGGATGAAAAAGAGGAGGGGAAAGGGATGAAATGGATGTGGCTCAGGAAGAATGACCAAAATAGAAAGAGACAAGGAAATGAGGATGTGGAGAGGCAGACAGATGAAATAAAGAATGTTGTAGATTAAAAAGAGCAAGATAAAAACTGAAACAAGGAAATGATTAATCAGTAAATGACTAAAAACAATAAAGTCGGACATCATTAGGTGTAGGAATTTCAGAGACAGTCATATTGCACTTACATATTTTCTGAACAGGTAACTCTTAAGTGCTTTCTGGACAGAGAGATTTTCAGGTTCCATTCTTAGCTTGGCTGGAAGGGAGTTCTATAAGGCATTTGCAGAACCTGAGGAGATGTGATTTGGGCTGCATTGATCTGAATTGTGTGGATTCACGAGTGTAAGAATCCTTCCTTCAGGAGGTTCTAGACTTCCCGAGAGACTGTCAGTTGGTCAGATAAGTAGCTTGGTTTGTGTAACTGAAGGGCTTCAAACATGAGGCAACCAAGTTTGAAGGCACCCCCACTGAAATTAATGCATAGACCTGTTTTCTCCTCAGCCAAATTATATACTAATAACACGTGAACAGCTTGCGAGGAAACATCCTGCCTATATTTAGAAAAATAATATACACCCACCTGTGAAGGAAATGCATTATGAAAACAAAGAATGTTTATCTTAAGTGAAGCAAACAAAGCTAGACGAAAGAAACAATAAAAAAGAATCCCAGTGATGAAAATGCATTGATATTGCTATACTAATGCTCAGTGTTGTCTTCCTGCAACACCTGTAGGGCTGTTTCTTTTGAACAAAGTGTAATATTCATGACTGAGGTGATATTTTTTCTAGATGTAATGTCATGATACTGGCACAGAGATTAAGAAGACACCAACATCATGCAATCTTGCATTACCATTTCTATGGATGCTGGTGGGCCACCCCTCTCAGCGCCCTCATTGGCAAATAAACCAAGCTAGGGCTTCTGTTCGTTGTCTTCTGAGGATGCAATAACCTGTTGTTGTACCCAACAACAGGAAGAAACGTGTTGTTAACCAGGAAAGATGGGTAAATTGGCTGAATTTAAGTAAGCATTCTCCATCTTCTGTTCCTGCTTACCCTTAACTTCTATCACTGAGACTTCATAAGACTGTTCTTAGTGTCCTTCTCTTTGTGTACTGTTACACTCCCCTGCTGAGTCAAACCAAATGATTCACTTAATTTTCCTACGACTTCTGTGTTGATGATGCGAAAATCTTGCTTTCACATCACAGATTGGCAAAGCACACCTCGCTTACTCCCTCAGCACCGATCAGACCCATATATTTTACCCACATTCTGATCTTTTCACTCATACAAAATCATTCACCCACCCTGAAATAGAAATTGCCTCTTCCCTAAGGAGACACTGAGCACATTCAAAATGGGCCATCCACTAAATCTACTTAAAGAACCAAATGTGGACATTTGCCCACACCAAGCTTGGGTCCTTCCATCTTTTGCATCTACAATGAAACATCATGATTGAAATATCCTTAGTTACCTACAGGAAAAATGTCTTATTTGAAGCTGTTGCTGATGTTGTTATGAAGTTAGATGTTAGTATCTGATGTACATATTAGGTCAACACATGCCTCTCACTTATCACATTGTCTCCCAAATAGTTGTTTTACTAAGTACACCCCCATTTTCAAAATAATATAGAAAAAAGAAACACTTTCTCCAATATTATTTGCTCTTTTAATTTAAAAGAATCTTACTTCCCCCTTCTTCAGCTGGGATATTACTTAGAAGTGAGGAATTTACCTACACCTCCAAGAGAAGCCTATGAGCAGTTTTAGCTCAAGCAAAATGTAGTCCCATAGTTGCGGTGCATGATCTGTAATGTTGTTATACTGCTGTTTTCATTGAATGGAAACATGGACCGTAGTTGCTTTTTCATACAAGTCCGAATTTGAAGCTTTACTCTCAATCACAGGCAGAAAATCATTTTCACAACTCTAAAATAGAATCACCACTGGTAATTGTAAGAATAACAAACTATTAACCACTCACTCAAATCTTTTAACCTCCATCTCTATTTTCTCATCAAATATATTTGATCAGATTCGAAATGTAGTTCACAATTATGACCAATAAAAACAATTTAACATGAGCCATAATAAAGTATGAAAAATGAAATAAGGTCTGCATGAAACATAAGAAACGTATACCCATCAGGGATCGATTTGTTTTATGACCAGTTTAACACCCAAATACTGCAAGGAGCAATTCACAAGTAACCAGTCAACCTCTGCTGAAGGCCCTCCACTGTGCAGCAACAAGTATTGTCGTGTTTTTAGTAACGTTTCATCCGTTGGAGCTAGAAGCAATTTTTGTTTTGAAACCTGCAGATTATGCAGCGTATGATGGATTATGTGGCAAATGAGGCAAATCCATTATTACGTGGAAAACACCACAGTGGCAGAACATTATACTTCTAGTGGGTTAAACATATATTACATAATAATAGGAAGGGAAAAGGGAAACCAGATGGGTAAGGAGGGGCACAGCAGGAAACGTTGAGGACTTGAGGGCATGCTGGGTATTAAAGTGCAAACAATGTGAGAAAATAGGAACACTTGATCATAAAGACTTCTATTTGAAAACAAGCAGCTGTGGACCAATGAGACAGCCATATAAGGAAGGCTTCAACCCGGATGCGTTACACGGGCCCAGCAGCCCCTGGGGTGCGGGGTGGGGGGGAGCAGCCCAACCATTCAGGGGGACCCATTCTGCTCAAAGCCTATAAATATTTATGCGATATTGGAGATTTGTGGGCCCTCATCATACTGTCCTGAGGAGAGGGGACAACATTTTCTGCTACACCACTGACTCAATTAGAAGACAAAGGCCCTCATTCCTACTCTGGCGGGCGGCGGTCGCCGCCCGTCAGGCGGGAACCGCCATATGGCCGCTCCGCGGTCGAAAGACCGCTGGGGCCATTCCGACCTTCCCGCTGGGCCGGCGGGCGCTAACATTGTTAGCGCCCGCCGGCCCAGCGGGAAGGCGGCCTGCAACACTGAAGCCGGCTTCGAATGGAGCCGGCGGTGTTGCAGGTGTGCGACGGGTGCAGTTGCACCCATCGCGCTTTTCACTGTCTGCTAAGCAGACAGTGAAAAGCATGCTGGGGCCCTGTTAGGGGGCCCCTGCACTGCCCATGCCAGTGGCATGGGCAGTGTAGGGGCCCCCAGGGGCCCCAGGACACCCGTTCCCGCCATCCTCTTCCTGGTGGTGAAAACCGCCAGAAACAGGCTGGCAGGAAGGGGGTCGGAATCCCCATGGCGGCTCTGCTTGCAGCGCCGCCATGGAGGATTAGCCCAGCCGGGGGAAATCCGGCGGAAAACCGCCGGACCCAGTTTTCCGACCGCGGCTTTACCGCCGCGGTCGGAATGGGCTTTGAAGCACCGCCAGCCTGTTGGCGGTGCTTCAGTCATCCGCGATAGACCGCCAGGGTCAGAATGACCCCCAAAGTTGCTAGATGGCTAAAGTTGGCATTAAATATAATCACCGTTCATTAATAATTATGATTATGTCACTGAATTCTGAGATAAGAAACAACCAACAGTTAAATGAGCTTCCAAAGGGTGTGCTCTTGGAGTTGGCTAACGCAATTATTTTCTCCGAGTAAAAGTATTTTACACCTGCTTAGGTGTGACTTACTCTGGAATTTCTAGGAGTACGAAACACATCCTGATGTCTCTTTCTATAATATTACCTGAGCGAGTTTAAAAGAAGATCCATGCATTGTCATTTTATGTTTTAAGTATCTAATTACATCTATTTCATCAACGTTAAGAAAATATGCCATGTATATCATAAAGCACCAACTAATCAAGAGTGACCATTTAGAATTTGAATGCTAAACTCAATATATCATGTACAATATTTAATATCTGAAAGATCTTGCTATTCTGTACTGTGATTCTGGAGGAAATGTTCTACATGTTTATCAGAGTCCTTCTCTTGACCTTACTTGGAGTCCGATTATAAATTCTATACCTGCATCTATTCATTGTGACTCCGCTAACACAAATCTTTCCCTGGGACAGATAACCAGGTGCTCCATCTTGCAAGCAGCGTTAGTTTGTAATATATGTCACTAAAATATTGGCAGTGGCATTCTAAAAAGCACAACACAAAAGGTCTATCCAAAGATAAATACTTGATTACAATTGATTGAATAACGAACAAATATAAATAGTGAATTATCCATTTTAAATGGCAGAAAAAACAAGTGGAATACAAAAATGTAGTTGCGAGAGGACTAAAGGTTCGGGCTTCATATATATTTTTTTTTAATCTTGATTATTTAATGCAGTGCTTTATTTTTATATACTAACTTTTTTTGGCGAGTGCTTATTTCCAAGTTTTGGAGTTGTTCGTTTGAATATTTCACTCCAAACCGATAAGAGACATTAAAAACACAGGGTTTTATAACTAATGTGCTTTCTTTTATTTTTATATATCCTTGTTGGTTTCAAATATTTCACGGACATTTGCCCTAGTGAGTTGTTAATAGATAATTGCGACCTTTTTTTATTTTTATGACACTTCATCTTTTTCCTTGGAATTTTGGAGCCCTCTCTCAAAATCATATGTTCACCTTAGCCTGACTGTCTTGAGACATTTCTTCTTGTAGCAGATTTCATAAAAGTAGAAAAATAAAAACCTTAGAGGTTAGCATCGACACTATGGTATCCTGGCTTCCGGGATTAGGGGTCTTTTTTTGTTATCGTGGGACATCATTTGTCATCCCCCTTGATTTCTGGACCAGAAGTGACAGGAGTCCTATACGACCGTATTGTGGCCATTTGTTCCTAGACAAATAGGAAGTCAACGTACGTCTGACACATGAATCTGAATGCCTTGCACTATTCCCTGCCGCTTAACAAGGGCTTCATTGGTCCAAACATGAAATGCACCATCCCAAGGAACTTGTTTGGTAGCAGAAACAGTAATAGGGGCCACTCACTGCCACAGGCGCAAACTCCACTGTACCTGCTGCACTATAGATAGTTATACCCTTGACCCCTGGACACGTCCCTTATCTTGGTCAGGAGGAGCTCTGAACCGTGGCTAGTGGTTGTTCTTTAGAAACTGGTCTGCTTTTGCTAAATGTAGTTCTCATCATATGTGAAAGTTTAATATTGTTGTACTGGTACTGTTGTCAACACAAAACTAACCACAACATAACAGCTGTAAAACCTTAATCTATCTCATAGACTAATCTGACTGCCCAAGAGACATGTTAACATCTATTCAGAAAAGGTGCAACACATCCCATCCTGCAAAGTAGCTCGCCCTTATTCGAGAAGTCTGCATAGTTTGCAGAGACCCGTGAACTCTCAAAACTGAGCCGGTGAAACCATGTCAAACATACCCATATTTGTGGGGTTATCTAAGCCTGGCCGTGGGCCGGAGAATCCTTGAGAAAGGACAACGAGACTTGAGAGGACTGCACAGTGATGTGGTATTCTTGAATTAGGCAGCGCCCTAAAAGACACAATTTCTCACCTATGGCTATTTGCTTCCACCTTTTCCCTCTACATTAAGGAAACCCACCAAATTTTCCAAGGCGCGGGAGTCCTGTTTGGATTTTACCTGAAGCATAATGTGTCAGACTGCTTTTAATCTTTGCCAGGGTTTTAGTGACTCACGTAGTACTAAATACAAACGGGGAATCTATGTAGGAACATATTAGGACAAATACTACAAATATTTACAAATGAGTCGTAAAACTGCTTCTGTAATGTGATTATTTTTTTGTTAGTATGGCTTAAAACGCCATTTTAGGACTGAGAAATCATCTGATGTATTACTAGCAAATAGTCTTTGCTATTGTGCATTAACGCAGGCATGAACAATTTGGCACTGAATGTATTGTGCAATCTGCACTTTAACTTGGGCGATAAAGCCTAATGATAATGATAAACCTGCAGGGTTTTATCTCCTGATATTACACCAAACACTTGATGAGAGCTGAAGGCAATCATTTGGAACTTCGCCCCAAAACCGTAGACGTCACCTTGTAGGCAGACATTGGCCCTCATTCTGACCTTGGCGGGCGGCGGAGGCCGCCCGCCAAAGTCCCGCCGTCAGGTTACCGTTCCGCGGTCGAAAGACCGCGGCGGTAATTCTGACTTTCCCGCTGGGCTGGCGGGCGGTCGCCTTCAGACCGCCAGCCAGCCCAGCGGGAAAGAGGCTTCCACGATGAAGCCGGCTCGTAATCGAGCCGGCGGAGTGGAAGCTGTGCGACGGGTGCAGTTGCACCCGTCGCGTATTTCACTGTCTGCGCAGCAGACAGTGAAATACATGTAGGGGCCCTCTTACGGGGGCCCCTGCAATGCCCATGCCAGTGGCATGGGCACTGCAGGGGCCCCCAGGGGCCCCGCGACCCCCCCTACCGCCATCCGGATCTCGGCGGTCCGACCGCCGGGATCTGGATGGCGGTAGGGGGGGTCGGAATCCCCGCGGCGGTGCAGCAAGCTGCGCCGCCGCGGAGGATTCAATGGGGCCGCGGTACACTGGCGGGACCCCGCCAGTGGTGCCGGTCCGACCGCGGCTTTACCGCCGCGGTCGGAATCCCCATTGGAGCACCGCCGGCCTGTCGGCGGTGCTCCCGCGGTCCTCCGCCCTGGCGGTCAAAGACCGCCAGGGTCAGAATGACCCCCATTGTTCATCTGAAATAGGAAATGGTACCTCCAAATAAGGCATGTGTTACTTTATGCCAGATATGATCCTAACTGTGCGGTCCCCTATTTGTAATGGACCTGTTATTACATATATTATTCCTTAAACTAGACCTCTGAAGCAGGGATCGATGTAATGCTCCACACATCTGTGGGGGAGCATTTCAAGGAATTTGCTGCCATGGTTTACATGTTGGTGTGAACATGATGGATGACAGAGAATGTAGGAAGGCCTGTACTGTGCCAGGATGTTTACCCAGTATCTGCGGGTGGACATCCTTCACGTATCAAATAGTAGGTGGTGAAACAAGTAAAGGAACCACAGATAATAGTAAAATAACGTGCTTCTGGACGGTAAATGATGCCCTACTATCCAAAAGCATATTAGTGCACCACAAAGGTGACACTGTAAGTATAGCAATTATATAAATACCTCAGCACTCCTAACACAGGAGAAAGAATGATTACCAGATTGGTGTCCCACAATCAAAGGAATTGAGGACAGCCTCCAATACTTCTACCAATATAAAAGGCATTGTTACTGATGACATGCAGATTATCAATCTCTCTGCCATGCAGCTTACTAGTGAAAAAATAGAGGTGGTACACATGGGGCTATGTTTTTGTCCTTCTTCATCTCCAGTCTATACCCAGATACATGTTGATCTGTTCAAATTTGTGAGACTATTGAAGCTTAAGAAACATTTTGAGGAAAAACCTATGTACACCATTCGACCCACACCCTCTGCAACTGAGTGCACTAAAACCAGCAGGGATCTCCAGGACATCCAACGGTTGATGTCCCTAGAACATACAGACTCACAACCACCATCTATGGAGGATCTGCTAAACCATCTTAATATTATACTCTACGATTGGACAGTGGTCTTAGACTAAGATCTGTCTTCACTCCCATTCTAACGGTTGACAATCACATCAATGTCTTCTACAAAGCTGTCACTCACAACTTGTACATACTGGAGGACAGACAGATTTCAAGGGTTCAAAGAATGAAAACAAATTTGAGTACTAAAGAGTTTAAAGCACTTGGGGAAGATTTATGAAAAGTGGCGCTGCACATAATGCAGCACCACTTTTCTTGCGCCCCTTAGTGCCCCCATAACACAACCATAGTAGCCCCATATTTAAAATAGAGCAAACCATGGCAGTAGCTAGGGTGACTAGCGTCACAATTTTTTACTCTAGTCCGGCGCTTTGCAGGATTAGTGTATAATATTATGACGCTAATCCTGCAAAGCACACAGAAGCCCACAGTATTCAATGGGAGCCTCTGTTTAACGCTTACACTTAGCAAACGTTAAAAAATGCTGACAAAAATGGCATAGATCCCTTTGTGCCATTTTTACGCCCCCCCTAGCGCCAGAACGTCCCCCTTGCATACATTATGCCTGACACTGGCAGAACATGGCGCAAGGGGTTACAAAGCTGCAATAAAAGCATTGCACCACTTTATAAATATGGCACAGCATTTTTGGCCTCGTTGGGCCACATTTGTGTAAAAAAAATGAAGCAAATGTGGCATTAGGAGGCGCTAGGGGCTCCTAAATAGGCCCCTAAATGACCTAAGTAGAAATACTGACATTGTCATCCGGGAGGCGGATACAGGTGATAATGTGGTGGTTATGAATCGCTCAGACTATATAAGTGAGTTTAACAGGCAACTAGCCTACAGCCAGGCTTATGTTGAACTTTCCACCAACCCTCTCAATGAGATCACGAACATCATCACAAAAACATTGACATTCTGGAGGGACTTATGTATTATTTCCGATCTGAAATATAGGTACATGTTGAATACAACACCACACGCACCATGTATTTGTATTCCACCTAAAATACATAAACCTGGTCAATTTCCACCAGGCAGGCCTATTATCTCTGGCATAGGATCACCAATAGAACACATCTCAGAGTTCATTGATATATACTGACATCCTCTGGTGCACAATTTAACTTCGTTTGTCCCAGATACCAAGGACTTACTTTGTCAGCTTGAGGACATGGAATGGAAAGCAAACTGTATGTTTGTCAAGTCAGTTGTTAACTCTCTCTATAATTACATTCCTTCGGAGATGGGTATGTCTGTCCTTGCTTCTACTCTCTCTCACAGAAACACCACACTCTTTGAACATACGGAAATGCTAATTGACCTCACGAGACTGGTCCTAGAGAACAATTACTTTTTACATCATGGCAAATGGTTTAAACAAATCCAGGGCGTAGCTATGGGAGCTACATTTTCACAGTCATACGCTAAACTATACATGGGCCATTTTGAAAAACATCACTTGCGGTCGTCTTGTCCCCCTGAGGTATTAGAACACATCCTATACAGGGGCAGATGTATTGATGACATCTTTTTTATCGGGACAGAAGGTCCAACAAAATTGGAGTGTTTGTTTAATCATCACAATGATAATCAGTATAACATTAGCTTTACTCAACATGAGAACTTGGAACAAATTGAGTTTCTTGTTGTTTTGTACAATGAGGGTTATAAAATCATGACTAGACTCAATAGGAAGTCTACGGCCTGTAATTCTATCTTACACACCCATAGGGCCCAACTTGCTACTCTGATCAATGCCATCCAACTGAGGAAGATTACTAGGATATGTCATAATTGTAGTGATGACCACATCTTTGCCCAGGAATTGGCCTTATTGGAACAACAGTTTCATTAGAGGGGGTACACTGATCATGCTCTATCTAAAGCTGAAATAGGATAATCAATACTTCACAGGAATCCCTGCTTACCCATAGGACTGTTAAACAGGATAAAGACACATGTATGACATTAATCAGGAGATTTAATACACAGAGTTCGCTATATTTCTGATTTTTAAGTGCCATTGGCATTTGCTTTTGCTGGGTAAAAGTCTGACCAAATTTCTAAATCACTTATAGCAGGGGAGTGACTTTAAGAAACAAGCTATGTCCTAATTATATCGGTTCTACTCCACATAAAGAGACCACCAATTGGGTACCCCCCCAACCTGCTGGCTTTTATAAATGCATGTATTGCAATGCATGTCAATTTGCCATGGAAAATTAAGTTACTTTTTCATATAACTCTGCACATGTGTTTTCTTTACATCAGTTTATACATTGTAACAGTAAGTTTACAGTGTACTGTAGTGTATGTAAATGTGGTCTGATCTATGTGGGCAGTACCATCCATCCTTTGAAGGAACGTATTCAGGAACATGTCAGGGCTATAAAAAATAACTATTGCAACTATCCTTTTGGCGTTCTATTAGAATTCCGCAAATGTAGGGTTGGAAGTGATTGGAATTAGGTTTAATGGGATAACACATTACCAATAATGTGAGGGGTGGGGACAGAGTTGCTAGATTCAGTAAATGTGAGGCAAAATAGTTTGTCACACTGGGTGCAGTGGACAAAGGTCTTAATACTGATAGTGAATTACATCTCTTTGTGAATACTCTTTATCACATTTATGAATATGTTCTGTTAAGCAAGTTCATAAGTTAGCCCATATATTTCTTTGACTACTGATTCAACATGTACTTGGACCCGTAACAGGGTCTCTGTTTTCTATTAAACATTATTCAATATAACAACAAATGTTTTATATCTGTCCACCTCAATCTTTGTTCAATTCTGTTTCACTATGTGATAGACCGGTCGTGGCTGTACCTTTTCATCTCCATCAAAGCCTCTATTCCATTCATATTGATATCTTAGCTTACAGTGGGTTTGGATTTGTGGGACCCAGTTCCTAATGTACGGATATACCACCAGCCGTATTACGAGTCCATTATATCCTATGGAACTCGTAATACGGCTGGTGGTATATCCGTCACTTTACCGTCACTTTTGGGACAGATTAACACCTCCTCCAAAGTTGTAATAACCCCCAATGTATTTTGCCAATGCTAATATGGTCCCCATCAACATTGGGCATCCTGTTTTCCAGATTATACATATTGGTATGACTAATGATTCTTGTTGTGGTAGCAAAACATAGGGGGTCATTACAACATTGGCGGTAAAAGTCGCTTACCGCCGTGCAGAAGACCGCCAATACACCGCTGCGGCCGCGGTAGACCGCCACAGCTATTATGACACACATCTCGGAATCTGCCGAAATTCAGACACCCACACAACACCGCCACACCAAAGGTCAGTGATAAACATGCGGAAACAAATCCTCCACCTCCACAGAAACACGCCCATGCTATTACGACCCACGAATCCACGCGGCGGTCTTTCAACCGCGGTATTCCATTGGCGGTACACACCGCCGCGCTCAAAATACACACACATCTACAAAACACCGCCACATTGGACAATTTGAAATAAACACACCTGATACACATACAAACAACACTCCCACACACCCAATACTATATAAAACACACACCCACATCACCCACAAACCCCTACGACCACAAATTCTGAAAGAAGGCCAGAGAGAGAGCACAGCAATTGACAACCCCATCACACAGAGGCACACAACACCATCACCCACACAACTTCCACGCACAAAACACCACACACCACTACACTCACCACACTCATCAACACATACACCACCCCACACATCACACACACCACCCCATGGCACGCCAAAGACACCCCGAGGAGGAGCTCAGGATCATGGTGGAGGAAATCGTACGGGTAGAGCCACAGCTATTTGGCTCACAGGTACAGCACACATCAATAGCCAGGAAGATGGAGGTATGGCGCAGAATAGTTTACAGGGTCAACGCTGTGGGACAGCACCCAAGAAATTGGGAGGACATCAGGAAGAGGGGGAATGACCTATGGGGGAAGGTGCGTTCCACGGTCTCCAGGCACAACATCGCGGTACAGCGGACTGGCGGTGGCCCCCCAGCTCCTCCCCCACAACTAACAACATGGGAGGAGCAAGTCTTCACCATCCTGCATCCTGAGGGCCTCGGAGGAGTCGGTGGAGGATGGGACACTGGTAAGTCAAATCTCAACTATCAGATCCCCCACCCTACCTGCATGCTATCACAACCCCCACCCTCACCCCCTCACCTATCACTACAACTCATCACTAATGTACCCATAACACAAACCACACATCCCAACACCAAGCCCTGCATGACACAACTAAGCATGGTCACCCCTCACCAAAGCATGCTCACTGCACATACCCAGAACACCCCCCAACCATCATCACACAAGCCCCCACACAGGAATGCTTGCACTGAGGTTCACGCACAGCCTCCCATTGCACACCATTACACACACACATGCAATAATCATGCTCTTATGCCCCTGCAGGAACCCGAAGGACCGTCACCACACCAGAGGGTGCAGACAACACCACTCCACCCCCAGAAGAGGCCCACAGTGACGAGAGCAGCTCTGCCCTACTGGATCTTGATGACAAGCCCGGACCATCGTGGGCCTCAGGACAGTCGGTTCCCCTTGCACAGGCACAGCCCAACACCGACCTTCCACCCCCACAGCATCCACCCAGTGGGCCCAAACCTCCCTACCCAGGACAGGTCAATCAGCGGTGTGTCCACCACTACAGGGCACCCAGGGTAACCCACCCTCCCAACAACAACAGGCACCTGGGGGCAGTGGTAGTGGGTACACGGTCCAGGGGACGGAAGAACAGGAACATAGGGGAACTGGGAGGGCTGCTGTGTGACAGAGGGAGGACAGGCCAAGGGAACCAACTCTCCACGAGGCCCTCTCCTCCATCATGGGAGCGTACCACCACACACAGGAGACGATGGCGACGGTCCTGGACAAGTTGCAGGAGACCCTGCGGCTGCAGGAGGAGCAGTATTTGGGGTTCAGGGAGGAGCTCAGAACCATCAGCTCTGCCCTGGGCACCATCGTAGGGGTGCTGAAGGACATACAGCGGAGCTTGAGGGACACCATGGCACTCCAAGGGGCCCCTGACACTAGCCAGGACGATGAACTGCCCACCACCTCCGCCGGCGCTAGTGGACAGGATGCCCCACCACAGGACCACCACACCAGCACCCCACCCCCTGCAGACGGACAACCACCAAGCAAGCGGTCCCTGAGATCCAGGAACAGGACAGAGCAAGATGGCAAGACCCCTGCCAGGAAATGAGACCACCCTGATTGTCCTCCCACTGTCCCACTTTGTTACCCTGTCCATATTCAAACTGCCCCAGCTCCACTTCCTATGCCCAGATGGGCAGTGCACCTGTGAGACTAATAGACTGGACTCTGCCATGGACATTCCTCCACCATCACCCCTCTCCATTTTACCACCCCCTCCAATAATTAGCACTTAAATAAACACCCTTGAAACACAAAACAATCTGGAGTCAGTCTATGATTTTGTACTTTGTATTATCAATGACAGTGTCATAATGGCTGTACCATTGTAAAGCTAACATACCTATGTCACACATCACAAGCCCTTGAAGGATGCAAGCAGTTGACACGTAGGTTACCACACCTGTGAAACCGTAATGGAAGGGTACAACTCAGTTAACAAATTATGATTGAAATAGACAAACAGGATAGAGGTAGACGTGTGACAGTGAATGTAATGTAAAATCTGAAAATGTTCTCACCTGTGTGTCACTGGAAATATTGCTGTATGACTGACTCCCTGTTGTCGTTTTCTTCTTCCTCAGCTTCATCCTCATCACTGTCCACAGGCTCCACAGACTCCACAGCTGATACAACACCGTCATCTGGATCATCCTCCTGCAGAAAAGGCACCTGGCGTCGCAAAGCCAAATTATGGAGCATGGAGCAGGCGATGATGATGTTGCACACCTTCTTTGGTGAGTAGAATAGGGATCCAGCTGTCATATGGAGGCACGTGAACCTGGCCTTCAGGAGTCCGAAGGTGCGTTCGATCACCCTCCTAGTCTGCCCATGGGCATCATTGTACCGTTCCGCTGCCCTGGTCCTGGGATTCCTCACTGGGGTCAATAGACACGAAAGGTTGGGGTAACCAGAGTCCCCCAATAGCCATACCCAGTGCCTCTGGAGTTGACCCATCATGTCAGGGATGCTACTATTCCGCAGGATGTAGGCGTCATGCACTGAGCCAGGGAACATAGCATTTACCTGCGAGATGTACTGGTCTGCCAAACAGACCATCTGGACATTCATGGAATGATAACTCTTCCTGTTCCTGTACACCTGTTCACTCCTGTGGGGGGGGACCAGAGCTACATGGGTCTCATCAATGGCAGCTATGACGTTGGGGATATGTCCAAGGGCATAGAAGTCACCCTTCACTGTAGGCAAATCCTCCACCTGAGGGAAAATGATGTATCTCCTTACGTGTTTCAGCAGGGCAGACAACACTCTGGACAGCACGTTGGAAAACATAGGCTGGGACATCCCTGATGACATGGCCACTGTTGTCTGAAAAGACCCACTTGCAAGGAAATGGAGCACTGACAGCACCTGCACGTCAGCGGGGATTCCAGTCGGATGGCGGATCGGTGACATCAGGTCTGGCTCCAACTGGGTACATAGTTCCTGGATAGTGGCACAGTCAAACCGGTAGGTGACGATGATATGTCTTTCTTCCATTGTCAACAGGTCCACCAGTGGTCGGTACACCGGAGGATTCCGCCATCTTCTCATATGTCCCAGCTGACGGTGCCTACAAAGGACAACAGCGAAGAACCAGTCACTATTCCTCCAGGTATGTACCCACAGTTACACACAAGACTACACCACTCACAAAACCCTTCCTGTATGTGTGTTGAGTTATGTGTGACGCATTAGTAAATGAAGGCATGTGGGCCCCTGAAATGGCGGCTGTCTGACCTCTAAACTGGGACAATGGGATTTTGGGGTAACTGCGCTGGCGTTGCACACCTTTGCGGTAGGCGGTCGTAGACCGCGGCGCAATGGTGCATTGGTTAACAGTGGACCCTATGGGTCCCAGGAGCCAATGAACAGGTGCGCCGGCGGTGATGATGCGCACCGCCGCGGACGTCACCACTGAGGACGTCACCGCCATTTTATATCTGTTCAATCACTAGATACCTGACCTTCGACAGGAGAGAACCTACACTGCTAGTGCTGCTGTGACCTCGGTCTGGAAGCGACGATGGCTGCTGCGTCTGGGGAAAGGGCCCCTGCCTTCACTCCACAGGAGTTGGAGAAACTTGTGGATGGGGACAACCCCCAGTACACGCTACTCTACGGTCCTCCAGACCAACAGGTTAGAACACAGGGAGCACGTTGTATGGGCTAGGCCTGGGTGGAGAGGGCTAGGTGGAAGAGGGAAGTGGGCAGAGTTGATTGAACATTAATGCATGCGAATGAATGGGCCACATGGCCAGAGTAGGGAGGGGGCCACTCACAACGACGGTGCAGTTGGTAATGACTATTCTTCTTCCCTTGTGCATGTCATGTAGGTCAGCGCCCACCAGAAGAGGGACATCTGGCGTGCCATCCCCAAGGAGGTCCGGACCGTGGGGGCCCACCACAGACGGGGCACCCACTGCCGGAAGAGATGGGAGGACATTCGCTGCTGCAACAAGAAGACGGCGGAGGCTCAGCTGGGTATGGCCTCCCAACGTGGGAGGGGTGCCCGTCACACCATGACCCCCCTGATGTTCCGGATCCTGGCGGTGGCCTACCCGGAGTTGGATGGGCGCTTGAGGACATCACAGCAGACACAAGGGGGTGAGTACAACCTCATTCTGTGGACTTTGCGTGCAGTGGAGGTGTCTGGGTGGGGGAGGTGGGCTGTGGGTGTCCCTAGGCCAGGGCGAGTTAGGTAGTCAAGGCCCCTCCGTAATGTAGGCCATGTGGCACTCAACCCCACCTCAGCAGAGTGCCAAGTCGAGGTATATTTGCCCCTGTGGCATCCATGTGCGCAGATGTCCACCATTGCCATGTAGGCCATAACCCAGAAAATGCGTGTGCAGAGTGCAGGAGCACAGCGTAATGCAGGGGGCTGCTGCGTCTGTCTTGTCCGCCAACGGTTGCGGAATACCATGCACTAAAACTCTCGTTCTTCTGTCTCCCCCCCTTTTCCTGCTCTCCCTGTCCTTTTGTACATCAGCATCAACAGGCGGAGGTACAGTGGCACCGGAGCACGAGGGAGCTGCATCCCACATGGCCATGGAGGGCCACACCACGGACTCTGAATGCACCAGTGGGACGGAGGGCGAGGGGAGCTTCACGTCGGCCACCGGATCACCAACCAGCGACACGGACTCGTCCGCCGATGAGAGCTCCCCTGTGGTGGCGGCACCATCTGTGTGCACCACTTCTACAGGTACAGCCGCCACCTCCCCTACCAGCACCGCCCTCCCAGCAGCCCCTCAGCGTTCGCCCCGTGCCCGCTCACCCAGGAGGGTGGGCATCACCTTCGCCCCAGGCACCTCAGGCCCTGCCCCAGTCACCCCTGCTGCCCTCAGTGAGGAGGCCATTGACCTCCTCAGGTCACTCACTGTTGGGCAGTCTACCATTGTGAATGCCATCCAGGGTGCAGAACGAGAGTTACAACACGGTAATGCATTCCTGGAGGGCATTCATTCTGGTCAGGCTGTCCTTCAGCGAACCCTGCAATCTCTGGCCTCAGCACTGATGGCAGCCATTGTCCCTGTGTCGAGCCTCCCCCCTCCAACTTCCTCCACCCAGATCCAATCCCCTGTACCCCAGCCCATCCCAAGCACACCTACAGACCAGCATGCACACAAGTCAACACCCAAAAGTAGCTCAAGCACACACAGGCACCACACATCCCACAGGCACTCACACAAGCATCACACCCATACAGACACAGCAACATCCACTGTCTCCACTGTGTCCCCCTCCTCCTCTTCTCCCTCCTCCCTCCCAGTCTCGTCTACACACACACCTGCATGCACCACATCTACAGGTACCAGGAATCGCACCAGGACACCCAGCACCACAAGCCACTCACCTGCACTCACCACCTCCACTGCCATTTACACGTCCCCTGTGTCCTCTCCCAGTGTGTCTGTGACCCCCCCCTCCCAAAGTACACAAACGCCGGCAATCACTCACCCAACATCCTTCCACCTCACGACAGCCTCCTGTACCTGCACCCAAAACAGCTAAAGTAACACCTCCTACAACCACCTCCTCTTCCTCCACTCCCAGACCCCCTCCAGCTACCCATCCCAGTGTTCGTCACAAACTGTCCCTGTGTAAAATTGACCTTTTTGCCCCCGCCCCCCCCCTCCAATTCATCAGTCCCATCGTGGTGCCTCAGCCAAAAAGCCTCCAATACCAGTGGTGCGTGTTCAGGGATTGAGGAGTGCACCTGCCACTAGGGCAGGCAGTAGGACCCGGAGCCAAGGCACTGGCAGCCCACCCCCTGTAAAGGCTCTAAAATTGGAGAGTGGACGACGGGACCGTGTTAAGACTCCTGGTGGGACAAAAACTTACCTGGGTTCGAAGGGGATTGGAGAGTCAGCTGTGACTCCACCAAAGGTGGGGAAGGTCCAGAGGATGTCTTGCCAGCCTGTTGTGAGTGTCACGGCAGAAAAGTGCGCCATCATTTCCAGCGGTCCAGACACAACCGCCAGCACCGTCGTCACTGGTCCAGAGTCCACCGCCAGAGTCACAGCCCAGGAGGGCCCAAGTATCGTCACTGGTCCTGAGTCCACCGCCGGAGTCACAGCCCAGGAGGGCCCAAGTATTGTCACTGGTCCAGAGTCCACCACCAGAGTCACAGCCCAGGAGGGCCCCGGCTGCCACAGCCCGCTGGGCAATGATGGAACGTCATGCCACACACCAATGCCCAGTGTAGAGATCGTCATGCCACACACCAATGCCCAGTGTAGGGAAAGTCATGCCACACACCAATGTCCGTACCAGAACCGCCATGGCAAAGCACCGCTGAACAGGGCAAAGACCGCCATGGTGAAGACCGCTGAACAGGGCAAAGACTGCCATGGCAAAGCACCGCTGAACAGGGCAAAGACCGCCATGGCAAAGCACCGCTGAACAGGGCAAAGACCGCCATGGTGAAGACCGCTGAACAGGGCAAGGACCGCCATGGCAAAGCACTGCTGAACAGGGCAAAGACCGCCATGGCAAAGCACCGCTGAACAGGGCAAAGACCGCCATGGTGAAGACCGCTGAACAGGGCAAAGACCGCCATGGCAAAGCACCGCTGAACAGGGCAAAGACCGCCATGGTGAAGACCGCTGAACAGGGCAAAGACCGCCATGGCAAAGCACCGCTGAACAGGGAAAAGACCGCCATGGCAAAGCACCGCTGAACAGGGCAAAGACCGCCATGGTGAAGACCGCTGAACAGGGCAAAGACCGCCATGGCAAAGCACCGCTGAACAGGGCAAAGACCGCCATGGCAAAGCACCGCTGAACAGGGCAAAGACCGCCATGGTGAAGACAGCTGAACAGGTCAAAGACCGCAATGGCAAAGCACCGCTGAAAAGGGCAAAGACCACCATGGCAAAGCACCACTGGACAGGGCAAAGAGCGCCATGGCAAAGCACAGCTGAACAGGGCAGGCACCGTGTAGGAATGAATGGACTGCCACATCAGGCATCCTTATCCCATGTGCAGCTGGGACAGTGACAGGACAGGAACTTTCACATGGAGACTCATCCAGTATGGGCACCAGTCCCACCCAGTACCAGTAGAGAACTGCATCTACTTGAGAGACTGTAGCTTTGCACTCCCCAGGATGGCACAGTGGGCAACCCACCCACTGTATAGACTTGAGAGACTGTTGCTTTGCACTCCCCAGGATGGCACAGTGGGCAAGCCACCCACTGTATAGACTTGAGAGACTGTGGCTTTGCACTCCCCAGGATGGCACAGTGGGCAAACCACCCACTGTAGAGACTTGAGAGACTGTGGCTTTGCACTCCCCAGGATACATCAATGGGCATGGTGCCCCGTTGTGGATCTGGCTTCGCATTCATCTGGCTGAGGTGCCCCCCTTCCCTTCCCCCTGAGGTGCCTGTAGTATTTCTATCTGATGCCCCGGCAGTGTTCTCTCCGATTGTGGTCAGGTGTCGTTTGTGGGCCTCGCCCATGCATTTTTGGACTGTTGGTGCACGGACGTTGTTGTGTACATATCTGCACTACTTCTCGTATTGTATATAATTATGAGTGATTTTCTAATATATATCAGTATATTTTTTTATGACATGTATATTGGCACATTATAATGTTTGACCGAATTTCGCATTGTGTTTTCATTCTTCCGGGGGGATTGTGGGTTGTTCTTGTGATTTTTGTAAATGCATTGGTGTGTATGTTGTGATATACGAGGGTGGGGGTGTTTGGTGGGTGTCCCCCTAACTTTTGCCTCCCCCCTCCCCCGTGTCGTAGGTGCAGTACTCACCGGTGTCTTCTGCGCCTACGTAGCTGTTGTTCGTAGAGGAGCAGAAAGACAAGGGCAGGGAGTATTTGTAATTCCGGGTCCATGGAGTCGTCGTTCCTCGTGGGATGTGTTCAGGTGAGCATTTTCCCATAGCAAACGCTGTTTCCGCCGTGTTTTTATCCACGGTGAATCTGCCCCGGAAAAGGTGGCGGATTGGCGGGTTGTAATAGTGTGGGCGGTACATTGTCTCCCGCCTGTCTGTTGGCGGTAACCGCTGCGCTGTTTGTCTGTACCGCCGTGGCGGTCGGAGTGTTAAAGTGGCTGTCTTTGTTGGCGGTTTCCGCCAGGGTCATAATTCCCTTTTTTTGTCCGCCGGCCTGTTTGCAGTATTTCCGCAGCTTTAACACCGTCCGCCAGGGTTGTAATGACCACCATAAACTTTATTTATGGTTAACAGACAATGTATTCCATGGTTCACTTATATCACTTCATACATGGCTGCTATCAGAATATTATAGTTGTTTTTTGTTTTCATTAGTGTCATTTATGGGTTTTGGAAGAAGGAAATACGGAGTTTTATTCACTTGAAGTAAACCTCTTGTGGATACTAGTAAGAGGTCTGAATGTTTTGATACTTGGAAGGTAGGCTTGTATATATTTACATGTATAGATACACAACTGGTTCCAATTTTTACAATTGTTTAGATGGCTGCCGAATAAGCACACTGGTGTGTTCTATGGGCATGGTTGTCCATCTTCTATGTTAGCAGCAGCAACATATATTTGACTGCGTCTCACAGCGTCTCCCTGTACTAAGGACGTTGTTTCGATTGTTTCTGACTGCTGGGTAAGTTTCCTTTTATGTGGGGCTTTAGCTATTAAGGCAGTGAGTGATGTTTATTCAGGGAGGCTAACAGTGTCTCCTTGCATTAAGGACGTTGCTTCAATTAATACAGAATCCCGCTGAGTTTGTTTCTGATATGGTGGTTAAACAATTGGGTTTTGGCCATTGACTTCTGGATTGGTGTGATGTGTAAGGGATGTCATTGTGTTTGGTTTTTCAGATAAAGCATTGACCTATTACTATAGACTTTCATGTAGTCCTGTTCTGATTTCTATTTGTTAAGGGTATGGGGGTATGATTTAACGGTTTTCATCTATTATAATGGATTCTCACTTAGAATACATGACTGTACTTCTGCCATTCTGCATTAATTCCAGGCTTATAACAGGAGTCTCATTGGTTTAGTCTTTGGACTTATGCTTGTCCTCTATAATTTAAATATGTTGCGTCTTGGCCACTTTTCCACCTTATTGGGGTAGTTTCTTTGTAAAGTCTAGCCAAGTTTTACTGTTTGTCTCTATACCCCTATCATGGCATGGTTCTTGTTTTTCAGGCACCTGATGCATCATGGTCACTTGCCATCTAAAGATAAGATTGGATATTAATTTGGAGACACAGGTGTGAATGACTTGTTTCCAGTTACAGTACATTTTGGAAAACAAGACTGATGTATGTTTTATGGCATTTATTAAGTTTGGATGATCAGCTTTGGATTTACACCTATGTCTACAATATTCCTATATCTAGCACTGCATATACATTTCATTTCAGACACTGAGCATCAAGATACGTGGGCAGCATTCTGTCCCCTATTATCACTGATGCAGGTTGGACTTCATTAGGACAAACCACAATGAGGTTTACACAGTACTGGTGTTACCTGCTGTGTTGAAGTATCTGGAGCACATGGTGTCTAGGATGTTTACTCGGGTATGTAAACCCAGAGTTTTTATATATCTGGTCTGACTTATCTTAACAGTACTACAGTTGACTGCATCGCAAATTGACCGCTCTGCATTTGGATATATTTAGTCTCACATTAGGTCACTAGAACTGGGATTGTTGTTGTTTGTTATGTATTCATACCGTGCTACATTTGTTATGGTACCCCGATGTAGTTTGGCTTTTCTTCCTCTTTTTCTTTTCACTGGTTAGTGGATTGCACTGTAGTTATAGAGTTGCACTATATTTGTCTTTCTTTTTCTGTGGCAGGGTAAGGTTTGATGCATGGGTCTCACTGCTGAATTTGTTTATCAAGGGGTGACTTACCTCTTTTTTCCCCCATTTTTGTGTTCTCCATCTTTTTCGCCTTTTGTTGCTTTGTTCTTCTTTATCTGAAGTACGTGGGTTGAAAGATATCAGCCACAAATTTGGAGTGGACTTGGCGATCTTTGCTATCATCCTCTAGACATGATATAATTATTTGCTTTTTGTACATTTTACAGCCTTCAAAAATGCATCTGTGACGCAACATGTCTTGGCTGTGGATGTGGGTTTATCTACATTTGTTACTTGCAAAACTGATGCTTTTAACATCAATGAAAGGGTCTCACTTCTAATGGACTTATCTGGATCAATGAAAAAATGTGGACTGATTAGGAGTGCTGAGGTATTTCTATAATTGTGCCAGAATGTTTAATGTTCTTTTTTCTTGTCAGTGGTGTCATGATAAGGAGGACAATTGCAAGCAGGAAAATAAAGTAATGGTACCCTCATTCGGGGAGAAGTTTCTCTCTCCAACAGAGTCACAGATTTTTCTGTATTTCTGACAAAAAATGCCTATTTTGTTCTGAAATATAAAAAATGCATATAAATCTCTGTGATTCTCATCAGAAGGAATCTCTTCATACAGCATGCAGACCAGGGGCGACTACTTGCTTAGGGCTGCAATGCTCTGCCCCCCTATCTCCACCCCTCTTCAATTTAAGCTTTGATTACTACCTCATATTTTTTCAAATTTATTTTAGAAACCTTATACTTTCAGACTGTGACCCTCTCTCTGCATGAGGGTCACTTTCAAAAGACATGTCCTAAAGAGCATGTCCCTGCAGATTTATAACACTTACCAGCCTTCAGCCCTGGCCATCTGTGCCCTACAGCACTGGAAGGCCAATGCCTCCAAAGATGCACTGCATGCTCTGTGATTGAAACCAGTATGGGTGCTTTAAGTTTTAGCCTTGGGTTTCCCAAGGCTGTTTGTCAATCAACGAGGATCAATTATTGACCACTGCAGCCCACCCATTCATCCATTCATGTGTGTCAACTCACGGCCCAACTTAGAGACTATAAACAAACAAATGATACTATTAATTAAAGTGCATTAGAGTGGGTCTTCAAGACTAGTTGGGTTTACTATGAGTAAATGAATATATTAACTGATGTAAATATGCCATGATGAATACTTTTACTAAATCCTGTTTGAAGAAAACACATTTTTGTAGAAGTTATAAGAAAGAATGGTCAATATCAATGTTCACATTGTGAGCTTATCATTCTGTTAGCATCTCTTTATTTTGAGAAAGTACAGATATCACTGTGTTAGTGTGGAAAACCAAGTAATATTTTTTTAATTACTTCTCGCATTCCAGAGATAACGGGAAATAAACCACACAAAATATTTATTTTTCTTTTAAGCATCACCAGAAATCATCTGCCGAAGTGAAGCGCTGTCAGAGACTTCTGCGGAAATGTATTGAAGGTGTGGGATTACTGTCATACCTTCTATAGTTTTCAGGTATCTTTGTGATACTCTTAGATGGAAAAAGCATAATATGTGCCATTTCACTGACTGAAGGATTGCACAGAGATTTAACATAGTAATTTCAGGGAATTCTTCTGTCCATAGTGCCAGTGAGCTAACTTGCAAATCTGAGAAATACTGGTCTTTTGCTCTAATTGTAATACCACCAATATTTGCATATTTGTACTCTTTATGAAAGTTGGGAACTGGAGCTTTCTCACATGGACTCATATTGAGAATTGACTGACGTAGCCCAATTGGTGTGGTGGTGTGGGCAGGGCATGGCTTCTATTGGCAGTCTGTCTCCTAACAGTTTCCACTGATCAGTCATTTCTTCCAAGGAATCACTGACAGAATATCAGAAACACAAATATCATGTGGACAGGATGTTGAGTCAAAAACTTTCACAATATTTTTGTTCTTGATATCCTTGACACAATATTTTGTCTGCACACCATTCTACCTAGAAAGGTATAGTGAGCATGTGAGTATCTGATGTGTGCATTGCCTGTTCATTTTCAGCCATGAAAGTGGCAGTGTTTGCAGATTGTGTCGCAGAGAGGACCAGTGTTGTTTTCCAGCAAAGGTGACAACCATAATTCTGTGCCTTCCATTCTTTCTTTTTTGGTGTCTATGGCAAATGAACAAGCCAGTTCAGTGGTTTAGGGAGGGCCTCTTAAGGGTGATCTTCTGCAAGACTATTGCTTCGCACAGTGGAAGACCTCTGCAGTGAAAATTTCAGAGCCCTCTCTTGTAGCATGATTTCTGCTTGTCAGGGATGCATTGCTGCTCAGTATTCACTCACCACAAAGTTCAATGATTTAAAAAATGTTGTGCAAAAATAATCACACTGAAGAAATGTGCTGCAGCTTCAACAGATATTTGATCAGTATGATCATTCTTCATTTCTGTGTGACGTTTTTTAAATGATTCAACTTCTTGGTGAGTAGAGATGGTGCTCTGACCAGACCAGACGTACTGTCCATTGCAAGCTCCTTTAGTATGAAATATGCTGGTCTCCTTGAATGGATGCAGGAAGTCATTGCACCCCTAGCCTTTCTCAATTCTGTAGTGTTGGACTTTTTCCCTTTTGCAGTGTCATCCCCAATCTGTTTGCCTCCTTCCTCCTAATTTGTCTGACCTGTTTTTGTTGGCTTTTGAACTCTGAGCACTTCACTACTGCTAAACAGTGCTAAAGTGCATTTTCTCTCTTTGTAAATTGTATTGTTGTTTGGCTTATCCATGATTGGCATATTTGATTTACTGTTAAGTCCCTAGTAGAGTGCACTCAAAGTGCCCAGGGCCTGTAAATCAAATGCTACTTGTGGGCCTGCAGCACTGGTTGTGCCACCCACATGAGTAGCCCTGTAATCATGCCTCAGACCTGCCAGTGCAGTGTCTGTGTATGCTGTTTTTAAACTGCCAATTCGACTTGGCATGTGTACCCCACTGCCAGGCCTAAACCTTCCCTTTTCTTACATGTGAGACAACCCTAAGGTAGGCCCGAGGTAGCCCCATGGGCAGGGTGCAGTGTATGTTTAAGGTAGGACATATATTAATGTGTTTTATATGTCCTTACAGTGAAATACTGCCAAATTCGGTTTTCACTGTTGCAAGGCCTTTCTCTCTCATAGGTGAACATGGGGGCTATCTTTAAATATGATTAAAGCGTAGATTCCATTTGGGAGCAGATAGACATGTGGAGCTTGGGGTCTCTGAGCTCACAATTTAAAAATACATATTTTAGTGAAGTTGGTTTTGAGATTGTGTGTTCAAAAATGGCACATTTAGAAAGTGGGCATTTTCTTGCTTAAACCATTCTGTGACTCTGCCTGTTTGTGGATTCCCTGTCTGGGTTAATTTGACAGTTGGGCTGTGTGCACCTCTCTCTAGACAGTGACACAAAGGGAGCTGGGGTGTAGCCTGCATATCCTGATGGGCCATCTGTGCTAGGAGGGAGGGGAGGAGTGGTCACTTTCACCTGAAAGGGCTGTGCCTGCCCTCACACAATGCACTCTCTAACCCCCTAGTGTGTGTCTGGGGCCTGGCCTGGGCAAGGCAGGATCTCACAAACAAGAGAGACTTTCCTTTGAAGTAGGCCTACTTCAAAGGCCAAAATGGCTATAAGAAGAGCACCCAAACCCCTAAAAGATCAGATTACTTCTGGAAATCAAGAGGAGCCTCTGCCTGGAGAAGAGCAGAAGAGCTAAGAAGAAGTGCTGCCTGTGACTGTACTTTGTGGAGCAATCCGGCAGTTGCTGCTTCTGCATGTTCAAGGGGACAAAGACTGGACATTGTTGTGCATTCCTGCTTGTGAAGAAATCTCCAAGGGCTTGATCTGAGCTTGCCTCCTGTTGTTGAAGTCTCAGGGCCTTCAAAGACTTCCCCTGCCAGTACCTGGACTCTCAGCCGAGACTCCTGTCCTGCCAAGTGGTGCCCTATCCAGTTCCTGCGCCCTGAAAGGTGAAGCTGGCAGACCAAGGCTGAAAATCCACACACAGACAGCCGTGCAGGGAAAATTTTGACGCACCTTCTGAGACGCGCCTGACAAACGACGCACCGCCACCTTCCCGGCTGAAATCTATGCTCAATGCATCACGGCTGGAAGATCGATGCACGCGGCTGGAGAAACGACGCGCAACACCTGCTGACGGAGGCAGATAACAGCGCAACCCACATAGCATGGTTTTGCTGATACCGTGCAGCAGAATGTTTTATGCTAACCTCGCTGGGCACGGAAAAACAACGCAAAGCCTGCCTGGACCTGAGGTGCCTGTCCGGACCGACGCATTGCTTTCCAGCAGAGAGGAAAAATTAAGCACATCAACCCGACCGGAGGAGGAACAACGCGCGGTCTTACTTGCAAGTGAGAAATCGATGCATCGCTGGCCTTTTCTGACGCACACTCGCCCGTGCGGTGTTATTTTGATGCAACCCAGGTACTTTTTCATGCTAACAGAGTTAGCACTGTTTTCTAAGGATTTAAGACTCTTTTTGCTTTTTAATTCATAACTTGACTTGTGTATGGTGGATTTTTTGTCGTTTTGGTCTTGTTTTGTTTAGATAAATATTGCCTATTTTTCTAAACCTGTGTTGTGTCAATTTGTAATGTTTTCACTGAGTTACTGTGTGTGTTGGTACAAATACTTTACCTCTCAACTCTGGAGTTAAGCCTTCCTGCTTGTCCCAAGCTACCAAGGGGGTTAGCGGGGGTTAACTGAGGGTGATTCTCCTTTACCTGACTGCCAACCGAAGACCCCATTTCTAACATGTAGCAATTAAGAGGTATTCACTATGCATCCACCGAGGACTCTGAGTGTCCTATGTCAGTGTTATTGGGAGCGTGTAACTGTATTTCTATTACCTCCCTGATCTGACACTGCAGTAACAGATGGGGAGGGAAAAAGGGCCATCTGCTGTGTAAAGAGGTACAGCAAGGCTCCAAATTCCTTGTGTGCTGCACATAGTGTACTGTCCTTAGTTACACCAGCAAGCAGACATTACCAAAGATAGAACTTTCAGGTTTTCAAGATCCATGAGAGTTGCTCATCCAGGTCAGGTTTTCCACTTGTATTCTTGAATTTGCAGTACCAGAACTTAGCTGGCTATAAAACTAGAACTACAAAGCAAAACCCCTTGCCTGGGTAAGCTACTCGTGCATGGACCTGGAATAGTTTAGAACCATGTGAAGAGTGGCAAAGAAATGAGGATAAAGTGGGAGCAATATGGGCAAAGTGGAAAAGAATGAGAGATAGGGGAAACAGGCAATGTGTGTGCATTCTAACTACCACAAATCATATTCTTTCAGAAATCCAACTATTCACAGGTTTGATGAATAAACCAGCATAAAATATATGGCAGAAATCAAATGCCTCTGCTGTCACTGATCAGGTCAAGTGACTGGCTAAGCCAAGTCACACAGGATGCAAAGCTTTTAAATTGAATTGCCTCAAGCTTGCACTTAAATCTGGCTGGATGCCTCACTTAAAGGCAAAGTTTTTTAATGTCTCTCAAACACAGCCCTCAGGGTTTCTCTGCCTGTGAAACAGTTCTGGTTCAGAGTTATCAGAATGTCTCATGCACAATCACCAGGGTCTCTTGGAAATAAATTTAGATGTCTCATGAACAGTCATCCTGTAAAGGTTTCACCCCCAGACGCAGTCCTCTAGGTATCTCATTTCTAGACAGTGGCCCTCATTAAGTTTGGCAGGTGGCGGAGGCTACCCGCCAAAGTCTTCCCTCCTTCAGACTGACTGTGCAGCCTGAACCCCTCCAGCCCTAGTAGGACTTCATCGCAGAGCCAGCGGTGAACAGGGCCTTAACATTGACACCAGCTCCTAATGGAGCCTGCACCAATGCGGCAGAGGGTGCAGCAGCACCCATCGTGCATTCCACTGCCCGTAATTGAGGCAGTGGAATGCATGACAGGGCTGTGCACGTGGGCTCCTGCACTGCCCACGCCAAGTTCATGGGCTGTGCAGGGCGCCCCAAGTCCTCCATTCCACCAGCCTTTCGGAAAGGCTGGCGGATGGGGACTCGTAATCACCAGGGCAGCACTGCAAGCAGCACTGGCCTAGAGGATAAAAATCTCCGGTCCCAACAGGCTGCCGGCTGGCAACAGACTGGCGGTGTCGGTGGTCCGACCATGGCGGCTCCACCACGGCCACAATGGGCAGTCCCACTGCCAGCCTGTTGGCGGTGGGACTGCCACCGCGAATTTGGCGGTCATGCGACCGCCAGACTCATAATGAGGGCCAAAGTCCTGTGTTGGTAAACAGTTCTGTTGTGTCTTATTTGAGTTCTCAGGGACTATCAAACAGAACTACTAGGGTGTCACAGAAACAGTCTTTGAGTGTCTTTGGCACAGTCCCTCTTGTTGTCCCATTCTGAGTCCTTGAGGTGTGTCAGATACAGTCATCAACGTATATTGGAAGCAGGCGTTAGTGTCTCAGGCACACTTTTCTTCAGGATGGCTCACTGACAGTGATACACTAAACCTCAGGCACAGTCCTCTGGGCATCTCACTTGCACCCGTTCTGGGTTTTTATTTGTAGGAGACGCTCATGTGTCTCAAACATCAAGGTGGCTCACAAACAGTCCTGGGTTTCTCAGGCACAGTCATCCTCTGGGTTCTCAATCTGAGGCTTTCCCTGTCTGTGTTGGCAAGGGAAAGAGCCTTGTAGTTCTATATATAAATTTACTTAGTATCTCCTGCAACCACTTTCATCCACTTCAAAGTTGTTTTGGGCAGCTGTGCTCAGACAAGCAGGCAAATTTAGGATTGTGTCTTTTGCCCCACCACATTTAAAGTTCACAAGCTGACATTGATGCAGACTTGCACCAGAAGAATAACAGCATACCCCTGCCGAATCTATCATCCACCCATAAGTCTTGATGTTGGATTCAGCTATCAAACATTGAGTCAACTCATAGATTTTTGAGACTTTGTTTTGTCCTCTGTAGGATCAACCTGATCCAGCATTTGTGGAATCTTTGAAATAATACATCAGTGCCTTTAGATACTATCTGATCTCAGGATGCCAGGTGAACGTCTTACAATTATCATATTAGATAAGCCTATTTGGATAACAATAGCTCTAGTGTTCATGTGCATTGCAATGTATCCAGTCTCTGATACATAACCAATGTATTATTTACTAAACCAATAACGTAATATGATCTAAGAGATCCTTATTGGCTCATCTCCCATTAAAATCTGTTGCTAACTTTACAACATAGGAATGATCTAAAAGATCAACATGATTATCGCCCATTAAAATCTGTATTCAGGCACAGGCTTATACTACTGTGTTCATGTCACTGTAAATCTCTCAATATATAAACCCCACGTTTATTATACAGCTTTAGCACAAGCTGGACTCTCATCACCCTTAACTTGCATACACTTGAAATAACACTGTTTTAATGTTAAATTGCTGCAGCCCTGATATTATTTACATGAATTTAGAAAGCTACGTCTTCAAGCCATCCGGCCTTAAGATTCAGGCCCATATTTATACTTTTTGACGCAAAACTGCGCTAACGCAGTTTTGCGTCAAAAAAATTAGCGCCGGCTAACGCCATTCTGAAGCGCCATGCGGGCGCCGTATTTATTGAATGACGTTAGCCGGCGTTAGCCGCCGGCGCCGTCTGGTGTGCGTTAAAAAAAACGACGTACACCAGGCAGCGCCGGCGTAGGGGGATATGGGGCTTGGGCGTCAAGAAATGGGGCAAGTCAGGTTGAGGCAATTTTTTTGCCTCAACCCGATTTGCGCCATTTTTTTTCACTCCCAACCCCCATAGAAATTACTCCTGTCTTAGCAAAGACAGGAGTCATGCCCCCTTGCCCAATGGCCATGCCCAGGGGACTTCTGTCCCCTGGGCATGGTCATTGGGCATAGTGGCATGTAGGCGGGCACAAATCAGGCCCCCCTATGCCACAAAAAAAAACAAAAAAAAAAACACTTACCTGAACTTACCTTAATGTCCCTGGGATGGGTCCCTCCAGCCTTGGGTGTCCTCCTGGGGTGGGCAAGGGTGACAGGGGGTGTCCCTGGGGGCATGGGAGGGCACCTCTGGGCTCCTTCAGAGCCCACAGGTCCCTTAACGCCTGCCTTTTGCAGGCGCTAAAAAACGGTGCAAAAGCGGCCGTACGTCATTTTTTTTGACCCGCCCACTCCCGGCCGTGAATTTTGCCCAGGAGTATAAATCCGACGCACATGCCTCGGAGTCGTTTTTTTAGACGGGAACGCCTACCTTGCATATAATTAACGCAAAGTAGGTGTCCACGCTAAAAAATGACGCTAACTCCATGGACTTTGGCGCTAGACGCGTCTAACGCCAAAGTATAAATATGGAGTTAGTTTTGCGTCGGAATTGCGTCAAAATAAACGACGCAATTCCGGCGCAAACGGAGTATAAATATGCCCCTCAGTACATTACAGCAGAAGTTCCCCCAGGAAGACCAAATATATTTGTGTGCATTAAGATGTTCATATATAGAAAGTCTGCAAAACAATCACCAATATTTTGCTGGGACTTACTCATAGAATACATGACTTTCTCCTGGAATTCAGAAGCCACGCAACAGTATACTTCAAGAGTAATTCACTCCTCCTTACCGTAAAATCTTTGAGAATCAGCCCTTTTCTGTTTTGCACTTTCATACCGTTTAATATACACCAATTTTACCGACTGGAGATATAGCCTTCAGTGCCTTTTTGAAGGAGCTCCTTGAGTAGCACTTTGTTCATTTTTCTCACTGCCAACCCCGTTTGTATGACACTGAGAGACAGTTTATTTTTTGTGATATCTTAGTCGAGCCTCGAAATAACCACCTTAACCTTTCAAAGCTCAGTAAAAAAACAAAACTGGAAATAGGAAAGTGTTGGAACACCCTTTTCAAATTCAGAGGTCACACTTCATATCTTATTATCGGAAAAGGAGGAGGTAAGTTAAAAGTAATATTCTCTACAACTTGTTCAACTGTAATGAACACGTTCTTTACATTAACAAGAAATATAGTTAACTTAATTTCGCCATATATCCATTACGTGACTTCAATTATCTGACAGTTTACAAGTGCCTGGTGCACCCATAATAGTTGTTTGACCATCCTTGCCCTAATGCACAGTGTATATATCTGCTTCTCTACTGTGTAAGTAAGAACATTCATAGGGATTTCTACCGTTCTTTTATAGGTTAGTGGGTGATGTAGGTAAGGTAAGTAAGGGCTAACTAGCAAAACCTAACTAAATGTAGGTGGAACTCATTTCTCAACACCTATCTCAACACAGTTTGAGACTTCCTAAATCCACCAAAATGTGATATAGGTCTATTTAGTTTTTTGGGCATTAAAATGAATAGTGCATATACTAAACATGCTTTTATCGGTTGGCTGTGTTACATTTGTGTATTTTTACATTATGTGACAAAAGTAATTTTTTCTTCCTCATACTGTTCATTTACAATCACTGGTTGTTTTTGTTTCTTTGTTTTTGCAAAACATTGTGATTACCTAAACTTGCAGTTTAATGAAAATCAATATCTGAAATAGAGAAACTATGTGTTCATGGATTGAAAATATGCTTTTTCAGCCTTAATGATGACATTCCGTATAACCAATTGAATACTATCCAGTAGGAATACTTATGAAATCCTGTTTTGCTCAACTCCTTCCATACAGATATAAAAAAACATTGCTTTGGATATAGAATTCCTTCCACTAATTATATATCTTTCAACATTGAGGCAAACTTAGTCATAAAAATATTGTTAGCTAGTATATCACCTCTAATTTATTGAGCTGTGGTGCTGTAAATGGGGTATTTAATGGCTTGCAATGAAAGACTGTGATGAGGAGCAGATCTAATTGAAGATTCAGGCTTCCTTTTTTTTCAGACCGGTATGGTTAGTCTGACAACAAACACATATAATTGTCCGGGACTCGATGGTACTTTGCACAGGCCAAATAGCACAAGGGTAACTCATATTTTTATGGAAATAGCTTTCGACATACAGAGACTGACATGTTGAACTGATGGAACTACATTTCTGATCTCTTCGTATTCCTAAACACCAATGTACATCACATGATGACAAGTGAAGGAAATCACAGGCATGATGCAAGGATGCCACCACACAGGGGGTGCAACCTCCTGAAACTCCAGCTGTAGCTGCACCCTTAAATATGGTAACTTGAGAGAACGATGTGAGCAGATATTAAGAGACAGGGTATGTTTAGGTGTCGAATGGCAACATGATCCCCTTGATGATGTAAGTAACCAAATATACTAAATTACTGGAGAGCAATAGGCATTCTACATACTATGAAATCAGGTTGACCAACCAGTTTATACTCTTCCTGTCTTCCCTACCTTCCCTCCTACTGTGTGATATTATACATTGCAGTGTGTGACTACAGAGGCATGCCCTTTCCTGTCTTCCTATGTCCCACTAGACAGACCCCAACTAGGGTAAGGCGCTATTGACTACAGATAACACCAGCACTTTTTCTCATGTTTTTGACCTGCTGTGAACTAGGTGGAGTGAACAGCATAGAGTCAGTACACCTATGCATTAATTCCTTTTTTATATGTACTCTGTCAATGTTTTAATGGCAATACCTCAACTGCCAATATCTTAAGTGTTCATTTGAAACAACAATATGTTCACATATCATGGTGCATTGTTTACATGTGATCTGCTGCATAACTATATGCTTGTTTGCACAGAATCAAGATCAAAGTCTCATGCTGGTAATTTATAGAAGGTATGATACCCATAGTGATTTTGTCTTCTGCAGGATTCCAGAGTGGTAGACTTAACATTTGGAGAAGCAGCCTCTTGCATGTCATATGTTTTGTGCAGTATGCCCAGACCAACTGAGGTAGGAAAACTAATGAACAGAAATAGACACCAGGCCAAGTCCTTTCCAGGGCACATTCCTACTCCTGATGAAAGCCCGGGACCCTTGGGGCCCTTTCTCTAACAAGGCCTGAAACATGTTGACATTTTTATTTATTAACAACTTCATTATTTAGTGAATCTTCACCATCAAAGATCATAAATATACATCACATAAAAATATAAAGATAGTCAAAATATAAAACAATAAAATAGCATGACAATAGTTAATCAAATCTGACAAAAGGATTAAGACCAGTTAGCTAGTGAGCAAGACACATCCATCTTCTAGAGCACTCTTGACCTGGCTCTCCACATCGCCAGTACAAATCGAGAGATGGTCAAAACCACCAATTGCCAGACTTAATCACCAAGTATGCTTCCTTGAAGTCTCTGACACCAATATTTTGGCAAAGTAGTGCAATCCACTTGTTCTTTATACTGTGATAGCCAGGGCAAACTAACAGGACGTGCTCAATAGTTTCAGGCCTAGCCACAAATATTTGGCAATAATTGCCAAATGGGTTTTCCTGATGTCCCCAGCTAGCTGTAAATGAGGCTAACAGAAAAGTCCCAAATCTAAATTGTAGGTAACGCATCCTGACATTAAGGGGCTCTATTTCATCCATCAACTGTTCTTTCTGGAATTTGTCCTTTACCATTAGGAAAGTTGATGTCAGGGAACCCATATTGTGTTGGTGGTGAAGTAAGCCTAATTGATTCTGCCAGAAAGCATACTTTCACCTTTGGGAGTCACACAAGCCTCTTTCGCACCAGACCATAAATGGTCCAACCCAAAGTCTGCAAGTGTTAACCTCATGTACCTTATCCAAGCGAAATTACTTGCGTCTGAAAGGGAAAACATTTCTGCAACTCCCTGATGGCAGAGGCTCAATTCTCGAGTTGCCCAGAGCCTTTTTCAGAACAAGAGAGGTTGTTTGTAGCTTAGCTAACTGTGTAATTTTTGGGCCCCAAATCTAGCCCAAGGGAAAGCAACGGATTGCTAGTCAGAAGGCCAAATAGTTGCCTTGTAATTCAGTTTTCAACAGTTTCTAAGGCTGTGGCCTCTACATGACCCCAGAGCTCCGAGCCATGCAGTGCAGATCCAAGTGATCGACAATTATAGACCTGCAGTGTGGGCAAAAATGGGATAAAATTAGGAGGCTTTAAATACCTTCAGAAGGCCCCGGTAGTCTGCTCCAACGCAAGTTTGCAAATAGTGATGTGGGTCTGCCAGCTAAAGTTATCATTCAGGACCATACCCAGTGTAAGGAAATGCCTCCTTGGCATGGTTACCCCCTAACTTTTTGTCTTTGCTGATGCCAAGTTATGATTTGAAAGTGTGCTGGGACCCTGCTAACCAGGCCCCAGAACCAGTGTTCTTTCCCCAAACTGTACCTTTGTCTCCACAATTGGCACAACCCTGGCACTCAGGTGAGTCCCTTGTAACTGGTACCCCTGGTACCAAGGGCCCTGATGCCAGGGAAGGTCTCTAAGGGCTGCAGCATGTCTTATGCCACCCCAGGGACCCCTCACTCAGCACATGCACACTGCTTCAAGGCTTGTGTGTGCTGGTGGGGAGAAAATGACTAAGTCGACATGGCACTCCCCTCAGAGTGCCATGCCAACCTCACACTGCCTGTGGCATAGGTAAGTCACACCTCTAGCAGGCCTTACAGCCCTAAGGCAGGGTGCACTATACCACAGGTGAGGGCATATGTGCATGAGCACTATGCCCCTACAGTGTCTAAGCAAAACCGTAGACATTGTAAGTGCAGGGTAGCCATAAGAGTATATGGTCTGGGAGTTTGTCAAGCACAAACTCCAAAGTTCCATAATGGCTACACTGAAAACTGGGAAGTTTGGTATCAAACTTCTCAGCACAATAAATGCACACTGATGCCAGTGTGCAATTTATTGTAACATACACCCAGAGGGCATCTTAGAGATGCCCCCTGAATACCTACCCAACTTCTAGTGTAGGCTGACCAGTTTCTGCCAACCTGCCACACACCAGACGTGTTGCTGGCCACATGGGGAGAGTGCCTTTGTCACTCTGTGGCCAGGAACAAAGCCTGTACTGGGTGGAGGTGCTTCTCACCTCCCTCTGCAGGAACTGAAACACCTGGCGGTGAGCCTCAAAGCCTCACCCCTTTTGTTACAGCACCCCAGGGCATCCCAGCCAGTGGAGATGCCCACCCCTCTGGCCACTGCCCCCACTTTTGGCAGCAAGGCTGGAGGAGATAATGAGAAATACAAGGAGGAGTCACCCACCAGTCAGGACAGCCCCTAAGGTGTCCTGAGCTGAGGTGGCCCCTGCCTTGAGAAATCCTCCATCTTGAGTTTGGAGGATTCCTCCAATAGGATTAGGGATGTGCCCCCCTCCCCACAGGAAGGAGGCACAAAGAGGGTGTAGCCACCATCAAGGACAGTACCTATTGGCTACTGCCCTCCCAGACCTAAACACACCCCTAAATTCTGTATTTAGGGGTCCCCAGATCAGAGGAAATCAGATTCCTGAAACCTGAAGAAAGAAGAAGGACTGCTGACCTACAAGCCTGCAGAGAAGGAGGAAGACGACAACTGTTTTGGCCCCAGCCCTACCGGCCGGTCTCCAACTTCGAAAACCTGCTCCAGCTACGCATCCGACAGGGACCAGCGACCTCTGAAGCCTCAGAGGACTGCCCTGGACTACAGGACCAAGAAACTCCTGTGAACAGCGGCCCTGTTCAAAACCAGCTACTTCTTAGCAACAAAGAAGCAACTTCCAAGGACTTCACGTTTCCCGCCGGAAGCGTGAGACTCTACACTCTGCACCCGACGCCTCCGGCTCGACCTGCAGAAAACCAACACCTCAGGGAGGACTCCCCAGCGACTGCGAGCACGTGAGTAACCAGAGACGACCCCCCTGGGCCCCCACAACGACACCTGCAGAGAGAATCCAGAGGCTCCCCCTGACCGTGACTGCCTGTAACAAGGGACCCGAAGCCTGAACCAACACTGCACCCGCAGCCCCCAGGACCTGAAGGAACCAAACCTCGATGCAGGAGTGACCTCCAGACAACCCTCTGCCTTGCCCAGGTGGTGGCTGTCCCGAGAAGCCCCCCCTGTGCCTGCCTGCACCGCTAGAGTGACCCCTGGGTCCCTCCTTTGAAACCTATACAAAACCCGACGCCTGCTTTGCACACTGAACCCGGCCGCCCCTGTGCCGCTGAGGGTGTGTTTTGTGTGCCTACTTGTGTCCACCCAAGTGGTCTACAAAACCCACCCTGGTCTGCCCCCTGAGGACGCAGGTACTTACCTGCTGGCAGACTGGAACCGGAGCACCCCTGTTCTTCAAAGGCGTGTATGCGTTTTGGCCACCTCTTTGACCTCTGCACCTATCGGCCCTCAGCTGCTGGTGTGGTAACTCTGGGGTTGCCTTAAACCCCCAACGGTGGGTTGCCTATGCCCCAGGACTGAGACTTGTAAGTGTTTTACTTACCTCCTAATCTAACCTTTACTTTCCTCCCCAGGAACTGTTGATTTTTGCACTGTGTCAACTTTGAAAATAGCTTATTGCCATTTTTACAAAGACTGTACATGGTATTGTTTTCATTAAAAGTACCTAAAGTATCTAAGTGAAGTACCTTACATTTAAAGTGTTTGATGTAAATCTTGAACATGTGGTTCTTAAAATAAACTAAGAAAATATATTTTTCAATATAAAAACCTATTGGCCTGGAGTAAGTCTTTGAGTGTATGTTCCTCATTTATTGCCTGTGTGTACAACAAATGCTTAACACTACCCTCTGATAAGCCTACTGCTCGACCACACTACCACAAAATAGAGCATTGGAATTATCTACTTTTGACACTATCTTACCTCTAAGGGGAACCCTTGGACTCTGTGCACACTATTTCTTACTTTGAAATAGTATATACAGAGCCAGCTTCCTACACCCAGGTATTCAAAAGCCTAAACTTGCACAACATAGGATTAGATGCAGTGGAGTGACAGAGATTAAGCACCACGTATTTAGTTTCTGCTAAATTAATATTGAGGCCCTTCCCTTTGCAGAAGCTATCAAGCCTATCTAGGATTTTTGCAGTCCCATAGGAGACTGAGAAAGGAGCAACGTGTCATCTGCAAACATCAGGGCAGAAGTCCTGACATTAGCCAGGCAAAGTGCATCTGATTCAGCGTGATTCACATACGCTACCAATTCATTTATAAAAGGCAAGAAAGGGGTGGAGGCCAAATCACTCCCTTGCGTAACTCCCCTATTGACAGAGAGCTGATCAGTTAGTTCCCCCATCTGGACACACCTTACTTGGGCATAATTATGATCATGAAGCCTTGCTCCCATGTCCACAAAAGTTTGCCAGAGTTTGGGATGGGGAACGATGTCAAATGTTGCCCTTAAATCGACAAATACCACATACAATCATCCACAGCCTAGTTTTACAAGCTTCCAATAAAATAGCTGTAAACGAAAAACCTGGTCTAATGTGTTGATACACTCCTTGAACCCTGCCTGAAGATGCTGGAAACAGTCTTCCAATCTTGCATTCGCCCCAAAATGACCTCCGCCAATAATTTTTTAGCACAATCAATCAGACTTATTGGCCTATAATTGGAGGGAAGGTCTCTAGATCCTTTTTGAAAATAGGAAAAATCTCTGCACCATCCCAGGTAGAGGAATGGGTGTTCCTTTCAATATAACATTGAATAATACAGTAAAATATCAAAAGTAGACACCAGGGAACACCAAATGTATCCAATAAGTTATGATGTATACCAATGATGAATCCAATGCAAAGGATGGTGTAGAGACACGTTTATTGTTCATCCAAAAGTGTTCCATAAAGCAATATCCATCATACGTCACGAGGAGCAATAGCCATGATAGTGTCCATTATACATCCAGAGAAACAACAGCCAACATGTGTTTCGTCAACATTACTTTTTCAAGGCTGTCACATATATATACAAAAAAGAAAGAAACAAAACAAGGAATTTTTCATCATTCCGAATATATATATGTGACTATAACAACTGTGTTCAAATAGACACAAGAAAAAAGAAATTACTTAGAAAATACGAAACAGGACCAGAGAAAAGAAGATGAAACCACGAAAAGGAAATGGTGATGATGGGACCGAGTGGTGTAGTTCCACACTAGACCCAAAATAGAGAAGTAGGACGGAGGTGTTTTTAATAGTAGTTACGTGGAATAACGTGAATTCCCCATGCATACATATGTAGGCAAAATACAGAAATTATGAAATGTGTTCTATACAGAAAATATCTTAATAATTGACCAGCGAAGAAAAAGTCCCAGGAGCACCCCAACCTATATGGTGCACAGAAGGGAGTTAGTCCATAAGAAAAAAAACTACCAAAGTAAGATCCACACCAAATGTCAGGCATGTCAAAGTGTGGAGTTCTGGTGCATCAAGATAGCTTGTTGATAAAAGTCTCACTACCCAAATGTATAAATCGGGTAAGTGAAAAGGAAGGCGTGAAAGATTATAAAAGTGTCTAGAACTGACCAGGTTGGGGGGCGTAACAAATAAGTATGGTGTAACCAAATTTTGTATCTAAAGTTCATTTTGGAACTAGGGAACGGGCACACGAAAATTATTATGAACGTGGCATAGGTTCGTAAAAGTCCGTCTCATTGGAAACTCGGGACTTTGAAGTCCCATAAAACGGGGAGAGGGCCACGCAAAAAAGCAATGCAATAAGAAAAAGATAACGAATAACAATAGTAATAGATAAATAAATGTAACCAAAATGTGTATCTAAAGTGACTTTTTAGAGCTAAAGAGCGAGCACACGAAAGTTATTATGGAAGTGGCAGACGTTCGTAAAAGTCTGTCTCATTGAAACCTCGGGATTTGAAAGTCCCAAAAAGGAGGGGGAGAGGGCCACGCCAAATTTCAATGCAATAGGTAAGCTATAGCGAACAACAAGCATATCAAAAAAAGGGAGAGAGAGCCGCAGTCACAAAGACTGTGTTACCTGTCAGTGCCATGCGAATGTTTCTTCCGTCCCGTCTCACTGGCAAACGGTGCCGCCATCTTGCTTTTTAAACTATACCACAATGATACTAGAAAGGGGACTGATGAAAAAAACACACTAGACCAACGGGCGGAAAGTACCCATGAAATCCGTAATCTACAAAAAAACTAATGATGCACTAAAGTAAAGAGGCCATGCCCCAAAGGTGATATGCTTGTTGTTCGCTATAGATTAACCATTGCATTGCAATTTTGCTTGGCCCTCTCCCCCTCCTTTTTGGGACTTTAAAATCCCTAAGTTTCAATGAGACGGACTTTTACGAACGTCTGCCACTTCCATCATAACTTTCGTGTGCCCGCTCTTTAGATCTAAAAAGTCGCTTTAGATAAAAAAAATTGTTACATTTACTTATCTATTACTATTGTTATCTGTTATCTTTTTCTTATTGCATTGCTACTTTGTGTGGCCCTCTCCCCATTTTTTGGGACTTCAAAATCCAGAGTTTTCAATGAGACGGACTTTTACGAACGTCTGCCACGTTCATAATAATTTTCGTGTGCCCGTTCTCTAGTTCCAAAATGCGCTTTAGATACAAATTTTGGTTACACCATACTTATTTGTTACGCCCCCCAACCAGGTCAGTTCTAGACACTTTCATAATCTTTCACCACTAACACTACTTACAGGGGTTTTTGCTGTCCTCTGTTTTATACGCATAATTTATGATTTCCCACGCGCCCTTTCCATCTGACCAATGCAGAGTATATCCAACACTCCGCTTTCTCTCCTGCCTTCAGCAGGGTATTTCTTACGCCCAAATAATTTTATAACCTTTTCTACGATCAGTAAAAATGGAAGAAATTTGTTTCCATTCACTTTTTGGTCTACAACTATAAAACTTTACATAAATGTCATCTATACTTCTCTTGTATAATATCTATTGCTATTTATTCTGTAGGCTTATCATGGTCACGTCAGCCTTCCTTTTCACTTACCCAACTTATACATTTGGGTAGTGAGACTTATATCAACAAGCCATCTTGATGCACCAGAACTCCACACTTTGACATGCCTGACATTTGGTATGGATCTTACTTTGGTAGTTTTTTTTCTTATGTACTAACTGCCTTTTGTGCACCATATAGGTTGGGGTGCTCCTGGGACTTTTTCTTCGCTGGTCAATTATTAAGAAATTTTCTCTATAGAACACATTTCTTAATTTCTGTATTTTGCATATATATGTATGCATGGGGAATTCACATTATTCCACGTAACTACTATTAAAAACACCTCCGTCCTACTTCTCTATTTTGGGTCTAATGTGGAAATACACCACTCTGTCCCATCATCACCATTTCCTTTTTGTGGTTTCAACTTCTTTTCTCTGGTCCTGTTTCGTATTTTCTAATTAATTTATTTTTTCTTGTGTCTATTTGAACATGGTTGTTATAGTCATATATATATATTTGGAATGATGAAAAATTCCTTGTTTTGTTTCTTTCTTTTTTGTATATATACGTTACAGCCTTGAAAAAGTCATGTTGACAAAACACGTGTTGGCTGTTGTTTCTCTGGATGTATAATGGACACTATCATGGCTATTGCTCCTCGTGACGTATGATGGATATTGCTTTATGGAACACTTTTGGATGAACAATAAACGTGTCTCTACACCATCCTTTGGATTGGATTCATCATTGGTATACATCATAACTTATTGGATACATTTGGTGTGCCCTGGTGTCTACTTTTGAACTTTCAAGCACCATATGTTTTACATATGATACTACCTGCATTCTTTGTGGCTGGATGCTCACCAGTTGGACACCCTTTTGTAGTACCAACATAATAACGATGTCAATGTTGTCTTCACTATAATACACATATTGATAGGAGGTGCGAACATCATACACAGCCACTCCTTTTTCTGTATGCGAATACATTAAAATATGGTGCCGAAATATCTAGGTCACCTGGAACCTTGTCTAATTGTGGGGCTTTGTTCCTCACAATTTTACGGATGGACAACCTTATCTTTCCACAGTTAAACTTCACATCTTCTGTAGGGGCACTGACTGAGATGCATAACCCCATTGTGGTTATCAGCTTATCTGGGTTAGCCAACACCTTCTTGCAACCTACAAACCAGGCCCTACACACTGCTCTTCTTCAGAATATAAACTGGTAAAGTGGGGAACCCATTCAGTCATTTTCATATTATTATCAGTTGGAGGAAGCCCTGTATGGGACCCAGTGGAGATCATATTTCAAAAAGTTTTCAAGTCCCCACTATTAGATGCTGCTGACAAGTTTTCCCATTTCCCATATTCCCAATCCCGCCTTGTAACCTGTGTAGCATTTTTCTAATCCTGTCTAGCTTGCTTAATCAGCTGTCTGTCATTAATCTTAATGGGACCCACTAAGGTCCCTCTTACCGCCTTACACTGATGATTATACCAGGAGGTCGTGTTTGGTCTCTTAGCATTATGACAAGCCTCCATGAAAAAAGTGATCCCTCAACCTCTGGAACATATGGGTGTGAATTTCACTGAATTTAGATAATACCAAACCCTCCCACCCAGATGGGCTAAATAAAGACATCATCTCCCCCATTCCATCTGAGACTACCCCAGAACCTTCATCTAGTGATTCCCTAGAACATGCTATTAAGCTTCATTCCATCCTTCTCCTATGAGAGAACTAGATCAGCCTCCTATCCAAAGGCTCATTGAATTTTGGCTGCAAACATGAATTCAACTCCTCAGCTCCAATGCAAGTGTATTATGGTCACTGTCCGGCGCAGGAGTACCACCATGCCCACCGATTTAGGCCACAACTGAACATCAAGCATGATGTAATTTATAAGACTTGTGCTCTGTGGTCGATTAAACATGTGCTTTCTTTCTTTATCTAACCGTGACCTGCCATTACAGGCTCTCAGCTCAAGGTTTAGTACCACAGAATTTAATTGTAAAGCCAGGGGAGGCCATTTCTTTATAGGGGGCATTGCTAATACCGGTATAGACACTAAACGATCTTCCTCAAATGACTGAAGCGCCCCATACCCATCAATAGGTTCAAATTGGCAATTAAAGTCCCCCCTACCATAATCTCAACAGTATCTACCAGAAGATCCACCAAATGGACAGACAACATTTGTATCTTATCAGATTCTACTTCATTTGCAGTTGGCCTACAATAAACATTGTAAATATAGTGTGGCCATACCAGGCGGTGTCAAGGCAATACACAACAGCACTGGGCAATCAAGATTTATCTTCTTAACATGACAGAAGAGGGTTGTCTTGACCCAAATTACCGAGTCCCCCATAGGCCTCTCTCTCCCTCTGGCAAACCGATAATCAAGTATGCCACTTCTAGAATGGATGGGGTTTCTTAAAAAAAAAAAAGGTTATTTTTATTTCCGTTGGAGGATTACCAGATATTTTGCCATGACCAGTAATCTGGTTCTGAGATAATAAGGATGTAGGATGTATTAGGGAGATAATATTCCATAGTCCTCCACTTCTCTCTTCCCTTCCCATTGTAGTTGTATTTAGGGCTTGTAAGGGTATTGATGACTGTTCACAAAATTTCTTTGAGTGGGTGTGTGGCGAACCACAGCAGGGCACCCATGAGTGCCCTAAATACTCTAGGATCCCTAAATCTATGTGCCATACCATATATCAGGGACTAATAGGTAGGTTGTCAGCGCCAGTTATAATTAAGTCCAATTTGTATATACTATTTTAAACAGAGCACTGGCCCAGGGCCTGGTTAGCAATGCCCAGGGCACAATCAGAGTCAGAAAACACCAGTATCAGTTAAAATGGAGACACAAAATGAGAGCACTTCTGCAATCAGCCGAGGTTTCTCACAGTGTTTGTATGGGAGTGTCAGTAGCTGTGTGAGTGACTCAACCACAAAGGATCCTCACGTGCCCTTTTATCCAACAAGAGTCCACAGTTTTGCACAAAATACCAACCCAAGTGGAGTTCTTTCTGCCTCCTTGGATAAATGTCTGGTACATATTATACACTACAGCTGCATAATGAATCACAAGGAAATGTCACCAGTGACATTGTGTGCGTTTTGGCAACATCATTGTTCCTGGTGTGTCTATCTCTATTATTCTGTGATAGCATGAATCCTCCTATAGAGAGGACATTGAGACTACAAAGATGCAAATCTCCCCCAAACCAAGTTACTTACAGTTATCTATATGACATAAGTGCTTCTTTGTTTTGTGGAGATAGCCTCATATTCCTCAGATTTAAGAACACGCCACCAAATCAGCAGGAAACACACTGGGGGACCCTTGATTAAGTTGTCCAACATCCCAGCAAAAGGCAGTGGGACCTCTGCTTTCTACTAAGGTAGACAGTGCGGGGCCAAGGGGGCGCAGCTTCCAGATGATTTGCACATCTGCATACTTGTAGGAATTTAAAGGCGGAACCATGGACTTTGCTCTCACCAGGACAGGACAAGAAGGAACCCACTCTTCATAGTCACCCTGAGAATACGCTCTAATAGATCAATGATGCATCCAACTCTACAAAGGCACACTTAATAGAGGAGTGGCCCCTCCCTGGCTCTGAGACCTGGCCTACCCAGGGGGTGGGGGTGGGGCAAACAAAAAGTAAAAGTGCTGAAAACTGTGCTTTTTACACACAAAAAAACTCTCCATCCATGGGTTTCGCCTAGATTTGTTTTAAACAAAATGCATTTTAGCCCTAGAGGGGTCCCTGGAAGACACCTAAACCAAGGCTGGGGCTCAGAGTGACCGTACCCTGGCCCCTTTTCTCATTTTTTTCTCTTTTTTGTGGGATGCGGATGAAGCCAAGTCCCAAAATGTCAGCCAACACTTCCTTGTTAAAGTGTTAGTAGTCAAGGTGATATGAGCCCGGGTCCGTTAAAATACACTGAGGATCGCATCCCTAGATATCTATATTTTTTTTAACTTGAATATCTCAAAAACTACTGAATGTATTTACACCAAATCACAAAAAGCATGCTTTCTGGACTAAGAGCTTACTTTCTGTCAAATTTGGTGTAATTCTGTCCAGCGGTTCAGACTGTAGTTGTGTTCATAATCCCTATGGGAAAATGCATGGTGAAAACGTGTTTTGGCCCCCCCTTTTTTCATATATATATATATATATAGAGAGAGAGAGATAGATAGATAGATAGATAGATAGATAGATAGATAGATAGATAGATAGATAGATAGATAGATAGATAGATAGATAGATAGATTCATGGCAGAGCAATAGAAATTCAGCTGGTATAGTTAAGAGTTATTTCAAGTGGCTATAACTTGAGCCATAAGGTAGCTATAACTCACACCCCCTGCCCTGCACAGTTTTCTCATCAATAATTATCAGTGCTGTCATCGAAGGTGTAGGAAAGCAGCCTCTTTCTAGCTTGGTTACCCTCACTTTTGGCCTGTTTGTCAGTGTGTTTGACTGTGTCTACTGGGATCCTGCTAATCAGGACCCCAGTAGTTATGCTCTCTTCCTTAAATTTGGTTGTTGCATACTGGTACCCCAGTATTTCACCCACAATTAGCATACTGGCAGCCCCTTATAAGTCCCTAGTATATGGTACTTAGGTACCCAAGGCTTTGGGGTTCCAGGGGCTCCCTATGGGCTGCAGCATATCTTTTGCCACCCATGGGGAGCCCATGCAAAGGCTTCTGGAGGACTGCCATTGCAGCCTACCTGAAAAGGTTCACGTACCTTTTCACTGCCCATTACACTGCACCAGGTCACTTATAAGTCACCACTATAGCAGAGGTGCCCCCATGAACTCTAGGACCATTTTCCCAGACTTAGTGAGTGTGGGGATGCCATTTTATGTGTGCACTGGACATAGGTCACTACCTATGTCCAGCTACATAATGGTAACTCTGAACATAGGCATGTCTGGTATTAAACATGTAGGAATCATACCCCCATGTTTTGCAAGCACTGGTTGTATGATTCCAAGCTCTCTGGGGGCCTTCTTAGAGGTCCTCCAATACTGCTATTATGGCCTACTGAGGTTTTTCAGGCAGGCCCAGCTGCTGCCACCTCTCAGACAGGTTTCTTCCCTCCTGTTGCTCGAGCAGCTTGAGCCCAGGAAGTCAGAACAACACATTTCCTTTGGGAGAGGAGTGTTACACCCTCTCCCTTTGGAAATAGAGGGTTTAGGCTTGGGAGGGGCAGCCTTCCCAGGCCACTGGAAATGCTTTGAGGGGCACATTTGGTGCCCTCTTGCAAAATCCAGTTTACACCGGTTCAGGGACCCCCAGTCCCTGCTCTGGTGTGAAACTGGACAAAGGAAAGGAAAGTGACCACTCCCCTGTCCATCACCCCCCACTGGAGGTGCTCAGAGCTCCTCCAGAGGGTCCCTGGGTTTTGCCATCTTGGATTCAAGGTTGGTAGGGAACTCTGAGAGGATCTGAGTGGCCAGTGCCAGCAGGTGACATCAGAGCCCTCCCCTGATGAGTGCTTACCTGATTAAGTGACCAATCCCAATTTCAGTGCTATTTAAGGTGTCTCTTTTGGGTGGTTCTTAAGATTTGAATTGCAAGACTCCAGAAGGAATCCTCTACTTCACCGTCTCACTGAAGAAACTGCATCTGGACCCTCCAACAAAGCAACAAAGAAGCAAAGAGAACTTCTGCAACATTGCATCTTCAGCTCCTGCCAGCAACTGCAACTGTTTCCCAGTCCTGCATCCTCAGAGGACAGCCTGTCTTCAGCCTGCACCAGAAGAGCAAAGGAATCTCCTTTGGAGTGAAGGAGTCACTCCCATGCTTCAGCAGGCACTTCTCTGCCACAACGACCGGCTGCGTGGGTTCCCTCTCCTGATGAGTTGCGTGGGTCCTGCATCATGGGTGGTGGATTGAAGTGGTCCCGAGGGTCCTGGCGTCCTACTGTCAACTTTGGTGGAGGTAAGAGCTTGCCTCCCCAGGCCCGACAGTACCCCTGTGCACTGCATGTTTTGCAGTTGCCAAGGCTTGTTGGCATCCATCCACAAAGTTCTTTGAGCACCATGCAGCTCCTGCGCCCAGCACTCTATCCGGTGATGCACAGCTTCCTGAGTGGTTCTCCAGCGGCGTGGGATCCTTTGTTGTAGTGCTGCACAGGCCTCCTTTTGCACCTTGTTTGTCCCAGTGCTGTGGGACTCCTGTGCATGCTGCCTGGTCATCTGTGGGCTCTCTTAGTTGCTGAGAGCCTCCTCTGACTCCCCCTTCTGGGTAGAGTCCACCTGGTTCCTCCTGATCCCAAGCAGTGCCATTTTCCACTAACCACTAGCTTTACGTGTGCCAAGGCGTGTGGGCAAACTTCAGCGATGCAAACCAGACTGCAATCTTCCATCTGACGTGGGACATCATCTGCACCAACCAGGAACCTGCATCCATCTTCTTGGGTGCAGTACTGACTGTTGTTCTTCACCAGTGGTTCTTCTTTTGCACCTTCATCTGGGTTAGCAGGGACTCTTCTGTGCTTCTTCGACTTGGTCCCCTTCTTTCACAGGTCTTCAGGTCCAGGACTCCACTGTTGGTGTCTTGCAGTCTCATCTGGTTCTTGCATAATCTTCTTTCTCATGTTCTTGTGTGTTCTAGGACAGTTCCTGTACTTTACTCCGACTTTCCAGGGCTCTGGGGTGGGTTCTAGTACTTACCTTTGGAATTTTTTAGTACTCCCAGCGACACTCTACACACTACACTTGCCTAGGTGGGGAACAGACATTCACATTCCACTTTCTTAATATATGGTTGTGTTCCCCAGGCCCACTATTGTTATTTTCACTTTTTGCACTGTTCTCTAACTACTTTTGCACCTGTTTTTGCATACTAGCGTATATAATTTGTGTAGTACTTACCTTCTAAGGGAATATAGGGCCAGATGTATCATCACGGCCCTTTGCGATTCGGAAATAGCGATTTTTAAGAAAATGCTATTTCCGACTCGCAAAGTGCCATGTATCACATTTGCGAATCGGTAATAGCGATTTCTTAAAAATCGCTAATGCTATTACCGAATCGCAAATTGCGATACTGGCCCCATTCGCAGCTATGGGCCTGTTGGCCCATATCTGCGAATTTTTTGCATTTCCAAAATTGCGATTTCTGAACCAGAAATCGCAATTTTGGAAATGCAAAACCCCAGGGTGCTGGGGGGCTAAGGCCCCCTCTGCTGCACCCCAAAAGTTTTTGGGGGAACATGTAAGATGCACACATGCCAAAAGGGCATGTTTGCTTTACATGTACAAATTAAAAATGCATTTTAAATGCATTTTTAAATTTTGCACATGGTTACCACCAAGTTCAACTTGGTGGTAATTAGCGATTCCTAAATGCCAAAATCACATTTAGGAATTGCTTCATACATGTGCTAAGAAATCGCAAATAAGGAATCCTTATTTGCGATTTCTAATTTAGAGAGTCGCAATTTGTGACTGGATGATGGGGTTCTGGATGATGGTGTTCTGTGCCTCTGATTGAATGGGTGCCCCTGACTTGTCTCTCTCTGTGTGCTATTGTTTTTTCACTGTCAAGGGATTGTGGGTAATGTGGGTGTGTGTTTTATAGTGGTGTGGGTGTGGTGTGTGTATGTGTGTGTGTCAGGTGTGTGTGGTTTGAATTGTCCAATGTGGTGTAGTTTTGTAAATGTGTGTGTATTTTGAGCGCAGCAGGGTGTACCGCCAATGATTTACCACGTTTGAAAGACTGCTGGAGTGAATCGTGGGTCATGATACTGTGGGCGTATTCCTGTTGGCATAACGGTGTGGGTTTTGCTATCACCAGTTTATCACTGACCTTTGGGCTGGTGGACTTGTGTGGGTGTCTGTATAGTGGCGGAATTCTCAGTGTGGGTTATAATGCCTGTAGCGGAATATCCCCATGGTCACGGTGTGTTGGCGGCCGTCAGCACAGTGGTAGGCGGCATTTACCGCCAGGGTTGTAATGAGGGTCTATGTGTACATGCTCACTACAATTCATGATGAGAACACTTCCCCTTGACACGGTTTTGAGACAGATGGCAGAAGTTAAGAAGCCCACCTGTATACTTGATTACAACAAGCACATAGGCGGTTGGATAATAACGACCAGATTCTTCAGCCACACAGTGTAAGTCAGAAAACTCACACTTGGTACAAGAAACTGTTTACCCACTGATGCAGATGGCAACATACAATTCGTATGTTGTTTATCGTCAGACAATCATAGGAAGACTCATGTCTTTCCTTGATATTCAGTTGTTCATCATTGAACGTCTAAGTCCTACAGAAGCAGCAGTCTTAATGCCAAATGTTCTAGAGAACGTGACATGGCTGCAGGAGTGGCACTTTGCTGATCGCATTCCTGAAACACCTAAAAAGATTTAACCATATTGTTGTTGTAAAGTCTGTTCTAAGCAGGGAAAGAGGCAGGAGTGTTGTGTTTACTGTTTTTACTGTCCCCAGTGCCAATCTCAGCCAGCTCTGTGTTTTTTACTTGCTCTACGTAGTATCATATAGAAGTGAAGTACTGTGAAATTTGACTGAGGTGGAATTGCAATTAGGTAAACCTTTCAATGGCTGTGCATGGACACCTACCTTCCATGGCTCACTACCTTGCTAGGCAAGCAGCCACCAAATTTGTGTTCCTCTACTTGAGTAAATCATGAACTTCCTTATGGCCTGCTCCACACCTGTCAGAGTCACCAGATCCTCGGAGTCTGCGCACGTTCCCAACACGTCCACCACAAGACAGCTCCAATACTCTGATTAGAATATCACAGAGTCTAAGAGAGTCCAAGTGGGGAAAAGGGGATTAGGTAGGGAACAGCTGGGAAGGAGACCTGTAGGAACCAAAAGGTTAAACAACACAATTTCAGACTATAATCACATTGACTTTCACTAGAAAATGGTTCTAAGCATTGTCTTACCGTAACCATGGAAAAACTAAGAAGAGACTTAAAACTAGGCCTCAAGAACTCCAGATACCTGGAACAAGTCAAGAATGATTAATACAATGTTTCATATGAGCTTTAATAAAATGTCACATAATGCTTAGAAATACATGAGCCTTCTGGAATACAGTTTTCAGAATAAACACTGCTTTTGTAACATGAGGACCGAAGTCAATCTGAAAAAGGTTACTGAAAAAACAATTGGAATTGTACCGGGGACTAAATATGCACAGAGAACATCACATTTTGAATTTAGCGTCTTCACAGGAAAACCATAGACTCAGAATAAATGTGTGCACTTCAACAAACATTACATATCAAAGTTTTAGTTGCCATAAAATGATCGTGCACACCTTTGCCGATCCGAACACCAAGATTTACATGCAGGAAATGAATCGCGTACTCTGCTGATTCTAACAAGAATAGGCAAATGCCATGAAATGATCATGCAAGCTTCTGCCGATCTGGACATCAAGGCGGTCATTACAACATTGGCGGTAAAAGCCGATTACCGCTGTGCAGAAGACCGCAACACACCACCGCGGCCGCGGAAATCCGCCACAGCTATTATGACCCACAGCTCGAAATCCGCCAAAATTCAGACACCGACACAAGTCCGCCACCAAAGGTCAGTGATAAACTGGCGAAAACAAAACCTCCACCGTCACGCCAACAGAAATACGCCCACACTATCACGACCCACGAATCCTCGCAGCGGCACCGCCACAGGACCACCACACCAGCACCCCACCCCCTGCAGAGGGAGAACCACCTAGAAAACGGTCCCTGAGATCCAGAACAAAGACAGAGAACAATGCCAAGACCCCTGCCAATAAATGAGACCACCCTGATTGTCATCCTACTGTCCCACTTTGTCACCCTGTCCATCCTTAAACTGCCCCAGCTCCACTTCCTATGCCCATATGGGCAATGCACCTGTGAGACTAATAGACTGGACTCTGCCATGGACATTCCTCCGCCATCACCCCTCACCATTTTACAACCCCCTCCAATATTGAGCACTTAAATAAACACCCTTAAAGCACAAAACAATCTGGAGTCTGTCTGTGATTTCGGAATACTGTATTAGCAATAACTGTGGCAAAAAGCTTTTTCATTGGTAATGTCAACATACCTATGTCACACAGCTCTAGTCCATGAGGAATCAAAGCAGATGTCACACAGTGGGACCCACATCTGTGAAATCATAAGCGAAAGTGACAACTCAGTGACCATACACTGGGTGAAAACGACAAACAGTAGAGAGGCAGTAGTGTTTAAGTACATGTAGTAGGCAGGTCTGTATTCTTACCTGTGTGTCACTGGAAATATTGCTGGATCACTGAGTCCCTGTTGTCCATGTCTTCTTCCTCTGCTTCCTTGTCTTCACTGTCCACAGGCTCCACAGCTGCCACAACACCGCCATCTGGACCATCCTCCTGCAGAAAAGGCCCCTGTCGTCGCAAAGCCAAGTTGTGAAGCACACAGCAGGCCACGATGATCTGGCACACCTTCTTTGGTGAGTAGAATAGGGATCCACCTGTCATATGGAGGCACCTGAACCTGGCCTTCAGGAGGCCGAAGGTCCTCTCGATCACCCTCCTAGTTCGCCCATGGGCCTCATTGTAGTGTTCCTCTGCCCTTGTCCTGGGATTCCTCACTGGGGTCAGTAGCCATGACAGGTTGGGGTAACCAGAGTCACCTGCAAATGGTGAGGGACAACTGTTAGACACACATTAACCTGGAGGAATATCCCCAGACCTAGACAACCATTCCCACTGACTAGCTTCCAGGTGCTCACCTAATAGCCACACACGGTGCCTCTGGAGTTGACCCATCACATAAGGGATGCTGCTATTCTGCAGGATGTAGGCATCATGCACTGAGCCAGGGAACATGGCATTCACATGGGAGATGTACTGGTCTGCCAAACATATCATCTGTACATTCATGGAATGATAACTCTTCCGGTTTCTGTACACCTGTTCACTCCTGTGGGGGGTACCAAAGCCACATGTGTCCCATCAATGGCACCTATGATGTTGGGATATGTTCCAGGGCATAGAAATCACCTTTCCCTGTAGGCAAATCCTCCACCAGAGGGAAAACGATGTAGCTCCGCATGTGTTTCAGCAGGGCAGACAACACTCTGGACAACACGTTGGAAAACATAGGCTGGGACATCCCTGATGCTATGGCCACTGTTGTTTGAAATGACACACTTGAAAGGAAATGAAGCACTGACAGCACCTGCACTTGAGGGGGGATTCCTGTGGGATGGTGGATAGCTGACATCTGGTCTGGCTCCAACTGGGTACACAGTTCCTGGATTGTGGCACGGTCAAGCTTGTATGTGATTATCACGTCTTTCCTCCATTGTGACAGGTCCACCAACGGTCGGTACACCGGAGGATGCCGCCATCTCCTCACATGTCCCAGGGAACGGTGCCTATGAAGGACAACAGCGAGCATAGAGTCAAACAACTCAGAGGTACGTACCCACAGCATACACAGAACACTATTCATAATCTAAAAAGTGGCCTGTATGTGTGTTGAGTCTAGGTCTAGGTATGTGTGACGCAGTTGAAAATGTAGGCATGTGGGCCCCTGAAATGGCGGCTGCCTGACCTGTAAAGTGGGGCAATGGGATGTGAGGTAACTGCGCTGGCGTTGTACACCGTCGCGGTAGGCGGTCGTAGACCGCGGCGCAATGCTGCATTGGTTAACATTGGACCCTATGGTTCCCAGGAGCCAATGATGATGTACGCCAGCAGTGACGGTACGCACCGCCGCGGACGTGACTGCCATTTTCTATCTGTTCAATCACTCGATACCTGATCTTCGACAGGAGAGGACCTACACTGCAAGTGCTGCTGTGAGCTCGGTCTGGAAGAGACAATGGCTCGAGTGTCTGGGGAAAAGGCCCTTGCCTTCACATCGGAGGAGTTGGAGAAACTCGTGGACGGGGTCCTCCCCCAGTACACGCTACTCTACGGTCCTCCAGACAAACAGGTAAGTACACTGGGAGCATGCTGTATGGACTATGCCTGTTTGGAGAGGGGTGGATGTAAGAAGGAAGGGGGGAGAGTGCGGCGTGCATGAAACGACGGTGAGTGCATATGCCACATGGCAAGGGTAGGGATGGGGGCCAATCACTTTGACGGTGCAGTTGGTAATAACTTTCTCTTCCCCCTGTACAAATCATGTAGGTCAGCGCCCACCAGAAAAAACATGTTTGGCGTGCCATCGCCAAGGACGTCCGGACCCTGGGGGTCTACCACAGACGGAGCACCCACTGCCGGAAAAGATGGGAGGACATTCGCCGCTGGAGCAAGAAGACGGCGGAGGCTCAGCTGGGGATGGCCTCCCAACGTGGGAGGGGTGCCCGTCGCACCATGACCCCCTGATGTTCAGGATCCTGGCGGTGGCATACCCAGAGTTGGATGGGCGCTTGAGGGCATCACAGCAGCCACAAGGGGGTGAGTACACTCGCATTCTGCTGATTTTGCGCGCATTGGAGGTGTCTGGGTGGGGGAGGTGGGCTGTGGGTTTCCTTAGGCCAGGGCGAGTTCCGTAGGCAAGGTCCCTCCGTAAGGCAGGCCATGTGGCACCCCACCGCACCTCTGTAGAGTGCCAACTACACCTAGTCATGCCCCTGTGTCATGCATGTGTGCAGATGTCGTCCATAGCCTAGTAGGCCATTTCCCAGGAATTGAACAGTGGAGCCCAAGAGTGTGGCGTAGTGCAGGGGGCTTCTGTGTCTGTCGTGTCCGCCAACAGTAGCGGTAATGCACGCACTCAACATGTCTTTCTTCTGTCGTCCCCCCCCTTTTTGTGGTCTCCCTGTTCTTGTGTGCATTAGCATCATCAGGCGGAGGAGCAGCGTTACCGGAGCACGAGGGGGCTGCATCCCACATGGCCTTGGAGGGCCACACTACGGAATTGGACTTCACCGGTGGGACGGAGGGCAAGGGGAGCTCCACGGCGGGGACAGGAGCTGAGACCAGTGACACGGACTCGTCCTCTGATGGGAGCTCCCTTGTGGTGGCAGCAACATCTGTGCCCCCCCATTTACAGGTACAGCCGCCACCCCCCCCTTCCAGCACCGCCCTCCCAGCAGCCTCTCAGCCTTCGCCCCGTGCCCGCTCACCCGGGAGGGTGGGCATCACCTTCGCCCCAGGCACCTCAGGCCCTGCCCCAGTCTCCCCTGCTGCCCTCAGTGAGGAGGCCATTGACCTCCTCAGGTCCCTCACTGTTGGGCAGTCTACCATTTTGAATGCCATCCAGGGTGTAGAAAGGCAGTTGCAACAAACAAATGCATTCCTGGAGGGCATTCATTCTGGTCAGGCGGCCCTTCAGCGAGCTTTTCAGACTCTGGCCTCAGCACTGATGGCAGCCATTGTCCCTGTGTCTAGCCTACCCCCTCCAACTTCCTCCACCCAGACCCAATCCCCTGTACCTCAGCCTATCCCAAGCACACCTACAGACCAGCATACACACACGTCAACACACAAGGGAAGCTCAGGCAAACATAGGCACCACACATCCCACAGGCACTCACGCAAGCATCACACACATGCAGACACACCAACATCCACTGCCTCCACTGTGTCCCCCTCCTCCTTGTCTCCCTCCTCCCTCCCTGTCTCATCTACACTCACACCTGCATGCACTACCTCTACAGCCACTACTACCATCAACAGCACACCCACCACCACACCCCGCTCACGTGCAGTCACCACCCCCACTACCATTTACACGTCCTGTGTCCTCTCCCAGTGTGTCTGTGACGCCCCCTCCCAAGATACACAAACGCAGGCACACGCCCACCAAACAGCCATCCACCTCACGACAGCCTCCATCAGAAGTTGGCCAGTGCCCGGCGGGAGAGGGGGAAGACTCCAGCCACCAAAGCCGCTCCCAGGGGTCCCAGTGGGAGTGTGGAGTCAGCTACAACACCTTCCAAGGTGGGGAAGGGGCACTAGAAAGTCAGCAAGTCTGGGAAGAGCAGCACGGCGGAAAAGACCACCATCATCCCAGCTGCCCAAGAGGCCACTGCCAGCACCAGCCGAGGTGCCCAGGAGGCCACCGTCAGCACCAGCCCAGTTGTTAAGGAGGCCACCGCAGCACCAGCCCAGCTGCCCAGGAGGCCACCGCCAGCACAAGCCCAGCTGGCCACCACCAGCACCAGCCCAGCTGCCCAGGAGGCCACCGCCCGCACCAGCCCAGCTGCCCAGGAGGCCACCGCCAGCCCAGCTGCCCAGGAGGCCACTGCCAGCACCAGCCCAGCTGCCCAGGAGGCCACCGCTAGCACCAGCCCAGCTGGGCCATGAAGGACCACCAGCAAAAGCCCCACTGGGCCATGAAGGACCGCCAGCAAAAGCCCCGCTGGGTCATGAAGGACCGCCAGCAGCTAAGTCACTGCAATGGAGACCACCGCTCCAAGCACCGCTGAACAGGGCACTGCCGTCTCATGCACCGCTGAACAGGGCACCGCCGCCTCAAGAACCGCTGAACAGGGCACCGCCACCTCAAGCACCGCTGGCCCATGAGCGCCAAGGGCACTGACGCTACTGAGTCCGTCACGGGCAGAATGAAGCACTCTGGGCACCATGCCCCCTTCAGAACCAGTGGAGAGATCCATCCACTACCTCTGTCCTTAGCAGGATGAAGCACTCTGGGCACCATGCCCCCTCCAGAACCAGTGGAGAGATCCATCCACTACCTCTCTCCTTCGCAGGATGAAGCACTCTGGGCACCATGCACCCTTCAGAACCAGTGGAGACTGTTATCCACTTGAGAGACTATGGCTTTGCACTCCCCAGGATGGAACAGTGGGCAACCCACCCACTTTTTAGACTTCAGAGACTGTGGCTTTGCACTCCCCAGGATTGAACAGTGGGCAAACCACCCACTGTATAGACTTGAGAGACTGTGGCTTTGCACTCCCCAGGATAGACTTGAGAGACTGTGGCTTTGCCCTCCCCAGGATTGAACAGTGGGCATGTGGCCCCCTCGTGGATTTGGCATCTTGCACTCAACCAGCTGAGGTGCCACCCCTTTCCCTCCCCCTGAGGTGCCTGTGTTGTTGCTCTCTGATGCCCCTGCAGTGTTCTCTCCGTTATGGTCGGGGATCTTGTGTGGGCCTCGCCCATACCGTGTGGGCCCAGTGTTCCACGAATTGGAGCATTACCTGGACTACTATGCTTGGTATATATTTTGTACATGGTGTATTTATATATTTTTGCCTACTTGATTTTAATATATTACAATGGTTACACTCATTTTCTATTGTCTTTGCATTCTTCTGGGGGGCTTGGGGGGTGTATCAATATGCAGTAGTGTGTGTGTTGTAGTGGGTGAAGGTGGGGGTGTTGCGTGTGTGTGTCCCTTTTTTTCCCTTCCCCTTCCCCTGTGTCGTAGGTGCAGTACTCACCGTGGTCTTCGCCGCCGGCGTTCGTGCTCCTGGTAGAGGAGCAGGAAGACTATCGCAGGGAGAATTTGGAGTTCCGGGTCCATGGTGTCCTCGTTCCTCGTGGGGTGTGTAGAGGTGAGCGTTTTCCCTTTGGAATCCTGTTTCTGCCGTGTTTTTATCCACTGTGAATCTGCCCGGGAAAAGGTGGCAGAATTGGTGGGTTGTAATAGTGTGGGCGGTACATTGTCTCCCGCCTGTCTGTTGGCGGTGACCGCCGCGCTGTTTGTTTGTACCGCCGTGGCGGTCGGAGTGTTATAGTGGCGGTTTCTGCCACGGTCGTAATTGCAAACTTTTTACCGTCAGCCTGTTGCCGGTCTTACCGCCGCTTTAACACCGTCTGCCAGGGTTGTAATGACCACCCAAGTTTTTACATGCGGGAAATTAAATGTACACTCTGCCGATTCGGACAAGTATATGCAAATGCCATGAAATGATTGCGCAAGTCTTTGCCGATCTGAACACCAAGATTTACATGCAGTAAATGAATCGCGCACACTGCCGATTCCAACAAGAATATGCAAATGCCATGAAATGATCGCGCAAGCCTTTGCCGATCTGAACACCAAGATTTACATGCAGTAAATGAATTGTGCAAACTGATGATTCTAACAAGAATATGCAAATGCCATGAAATGATCGCGCAAGCCTTTGCCGATCTGAACACCTAGGTTTATATCAGATCAATGATTTGCGTACTCTGAAAGTTTCATGAGTAGGCCCAAAAACTCAAGAGTCTTTTTAGAACGGGGTCGGGGGCCCAGCCCAACCTCCTCCTTACCACCCTGCTCAAGGATCACCAAGATAATGCGGGCAGGCCTGGAACTTCAAGGTAGGCCTCCGGAACAGGAGGTCAGGAAATTGCTGTTGCTCTGCACCGGGACCTCTGAACAGTGAGCACGTGGAGCTGGGCTGGTTCCCTTGTATAGAGTCTGGCCCAGCCCACAAACCGCACAGTCATGCTGCAGAGAAAACTTCTAGAAGGTCCTAGAAGGGACCACACCCTAACACACTCAGTAAGTCTGCAGCAATACCTTGCAAATGAAGTTATTGCAAACATTATTAATAGTGTTTTTCAAGGTTAAAGTCTGCAATGCAAAAGGTTAACAACTGCATATAAACACAATGCATGAATTATGCTTTTGCATAAAGGCTGTTTTTAAAAAAAAATTGTCACTGTCCTGATGTTGACAACACCTTTATCTGCCGTCAGAAAGTAGTAGGTGTTCTTTTCTCCAATTGATAAGTGCATTACAGTGCATTATAGTTCCCACAATGCACATATTGGTGGTCGTAACTTATGCCAAGTTGTCACGGAGTACCCAGTGTGGCAAAATGTTAAAGGCTTGACTAGATTTTGAAGTGTGTCTTAGGGAACTTATGTACACTACACAAGGACCACCCTGATTGGCCAGAAGAACCAGAGTAAGTGTAATAAGTCAACAAATGTCCTGTGGGACTTATTCACAAATATCTCCACCTGCTTTGAAAGTGTGGAAATGTATTTAGTAACTTGTACCATAACCAATGTTATTGAAAAAGGGTACAGGGCACAATATATTGCATGATGATGGTTTTCACATGTTTAGATCTTTAGAATGAACACTTTCAAAGCAAAAGTAGAAGTGTTGGTGAAGGAGTCCCACAGGACATTTGTTTGGCTTATTACTTTAGGTAACTAAGGCAATGTTCCCCAGCAGGTTTGCCTTATTTTGAACAGTAGATATGGTGGCTCAGGTTGAGGAATGAGGCCTCGGAAGGCATACTTGGACACCCCCGACTTGCAACCATAAACTGGAAGGAGGTGGATTTAGCACAATAAATGCGCTGATGGGGCATGAAAGCCACATTTTCTTGAGCTTCAAGTAGCTAGGGATAGAAGGAAGTTGTATAGGTTCACTTGGCATGTATATAGGATTAGTCAGGACTCTTATGAGGACAGAAACATGAATGGTTTAGAATAGCTTACGGTAGTGTGCTTTCACTGGGATATTGCCTAGGTAGAAGGCAAACAGTAAAGGTAGTACCAATACACATGCATTACTTCATTTTCACCTATGGATTCAAACCCATTGGTACCACACTCTGCCTCTTATTGTCCTTGCATATTTGAGACTAATTTGACTGAGAGAAACGGATGAGATCTGAGTGAACACGATTTCCCTGAGGAGTAATTTGTGTCATGCGCCCGGTTGCTCAATCATCCCTACTCCTGGGTTGAGATAAGGCACTGCTAGTTAGCCGGAAGAAAACCCGGATTAGGCCATCAGGTTTCACCTGTAGCGGGTTCACACTCAGAGGGTCATTCTGACCCTGGCGGCCGGTGGCCGCCAGGGCCACCGACCACGGGAGCACCGCCAACAGGCTGGCGGTGCTCCAACGAGCATTCTGACCGCGGCGGTTCAGCCGCGGTCAGAAGCGGAAAGTCGGCGGCCTCCCGCCGACTTTCCGCTGCTCGTGTGAATCCTCCATGGCTGCGGAGCACGCTCCGCAGCCATGAGGATTCCGACCCCCCCTACCGCCATCCTGTTCATGGCGGGAAAGCCGCCATGAACAGGATGGCGGTAGGGGGGGTCGCGGGGCCCCTGGGGGCCCCTGCCGTGCCCATGCCAATGGCATGGGCACGGCAGGGGCCCCCGTAAGAGGGCCCGGCAAAGTATTTCAGTGTCTGCCTTGCAGACACTGAAATACGCGACGGGTGCCACTGCACCCGTCGCACCTTCCCACTCCGCCGGCTTGATTACGAGCCGGCATCCTCGTGGGAAGGTCGTTTTCCCCTGGGCTGGCGGGCGGTTTTTCAGCAACCGCCCGCCAGCCCAGGGGAAAACTTGTAATACCCGCCGCGGTCTTTTGGCCGCGGCGCGGTATTTCGGAGGGGGGAATTCTGGCGGGCGGCCTCCGCCGCCCGCCAACATTGGAATGACCCCCTCAATCCCCCACAGTACAAGTGATTCTGCCGCCCAAATCCAATAGTCTCTTTAGAATAATGAGAACCTACGCAACAGTAACAAAGCAGCCTTAAGGGAGGACAAATGTAAAGCATTTACCACGGAATCAAGAGACTTTTGAAAGATGGACCAAGAAATGAATGAAAGAGATGGGCATGGTGAAAGCCCACAGAAGTAGATTACAACATGTCAAAGAAGCATAGGCTAGACCTAAAAAGGAGTTGACAGTTTAAACTGCGCACACAGGTTCTTCAGTGGCAGGCCTGAGATGTTTGAAAGGCTACGGTAGTGGGTGGCACAATCAGTGCTGCAGGCCCACAAGTAGCATTTGAATTACAGGTGCTGGGCACACTCAGTACACTCTACTAGAGACTTGCCAGTAAATTGAATATGCCAATCATGGAGATGTTAAACTAATTTCATAGGATCCATACTGTCTCTTCCCCAATCTACGCCACTTGTCCCAGTATATTTCGATTTACCCTTAAATTGGATTGCTGGCTTGGCAGCCTTGAGACCCTTGATCTTCTGGGTTAGGTTCTGGTCTACTTAAGAGTTGGCGTAATACAGACAAGGCCTGTGTGAACTTGTCCAGTTGGATAGGAATGTAACTATTTCTTGGCTACTTCACATTAAAAAATGGCTTTGTAACTTGGGTCTGGAAGTCTCGTGGATTAATCCCTCTGTTATTAATTCTTCAACAAAGGCTATTGTAAAGAAAGTATTTTGCGGTTATATAAAAAAGAATATAGACAGAATTCCAATAGAGGTAGCCTCACTGAGAAGTTTTTGGTCAAACAACAATCTCCGCAGTTTCAGTTGCATCTTGATGAGGTTACTCAGCAGTGGATTAAACACCGTTTATCAAATGTAGGGTTGGTACTTTAGCACGGGGTTGTTACACCTGTAAATGGTATAAGGCGAGTGCTGATGCAAACGATAAACAACTGTTCTCTATGTTTGGATCAGGTGTAAACCATAGAACATGTTCTGTTTTGCTGTCCATTGTATTCTTGTGCTTGAACAAAACGGCTGAAACCTTATTGCCGGAATACGGGTTTTCAGGATTACTTACCAGCTCTTCGAATTTTGAGTTCAGAAACGATCAGGTTAACGGCAGTGTGCGTTACTAGGAAACCATTTGGACTCCCGCTATAAGTCTGTACCAGTATGCAACTGGTTTAGCCATCGTAGGGAGACAGGTCAATAACCCATTTGCTGATTGGTCCCTTATATGCTTGTCGGTACTTTGAGACGCCTAAACAAATGTACTGACCGCATACTGTGTTGCATGGTGATTTGAGGAGGGCCAGGTAAGCATAACTATTCTATAACGGATCATGTGCACAACGGACTCTATCCGTAGTCAGCAGAACGTTTACTAACCTGCTTTAAAAAGGGAAAGAGGTTTGTTGTAGCATTTGCACTTTGCCTGGCACACAATTCAGGATGGGCATTCTTGTGCGTATTGTGTTGGGCTACAAGCATACGTTTATTTTGTGGTGTGCGTAATAAGGGAGGGCAATCTTATTGCATGTTATACATTTTTACATAGCCTATTGTCATAGTATAAGCTATTCCAGCATTTCACGTTACTACAGATAGCTGGTTTGTCCGGAGATGGGAGTTAAGGATTCAATTTAGTTCGTCTCCCCTAAATACATGTTCGTATGCACCTTGTCCTGTTACAAATTTCTCTTGATGTACAATGCCCCCCACATTTGTTTTACGAGGTATTGCATGTACCACTTTCATGCATGTTAATCATGTGCATCAGGTTGTTTTTCTGGCCAACCGAAAGGTGAATAATTTGTTTTTACCACAGGCTTTAGCACTTGCACTTTATCTAAGTTGGTTGACCTGTGGAATCAAGTGAGGAATGTATGCGTATGATGTGCTGAGACACAAGAGTTGCTTGCCAGGTGTCGGATGACACAGGGAGGGCTATGCTACTGTATTCTATTTTTCACGAATTTGTGAGTTTTATTTTGTGTGCCAATGAGTTCATTGATTAATCGTATTGATATTTTTTTTGTTGTTTTAACAGCTTTTATGGTCTGTGACCGAAATATTATTATTACTACTACTATTCCTTTAAAATGAGGTATCAATTAGTAACAGCTAGCAGCCCACTGGAACCAAACTGCCCACCAAACCTAAACCTACTGGCACAATAAATATTAGTCTAAACCATATAATCCGTGACATCACGCAAGAGTTCTTTGTAACGCCCAAGCAACTTAAGGGAGCATAACACCTGACACCACAAACATTCAGCAATGGTTTTTGCATGCCACTGATAAAAGACAGGTATTTGAAGGGAAATTCAAGACTAAGGGGGTCATTACAACATTGGCGGTAAAAGCCACTTACCGCCTTGCAGAAGACCGCCAACACACTGCTGCGGCTGCGGAATTCCGCCACAGCTATTACGACCCACATCTCGAAATCCGACAAAATCCAGACACCCACACAAGTCCGCCACACCAAAGGTCATTGATAAACTGGTGAAAAATAAACCTCCACCGTCACGGCAACAGAAAAATGCCCACTCTATCACGACCCACGAATCCACGCGGCGGTCTTTCAACCGCGGTATTCCATTGGCGGTACACACCGCCGCGCTTAAAATACAAACACATTTACAAAACACAACCACATTGGACAATTCGAAATACACACACCTGATACACATACACACACCACTCCCACACACCCAATACAATATAAAGCACACACCCACATCACCCACAAACCCCTACGACAAAAACACAGAAAGAAGGCCAGAGGGAGACACTACAAACTACTACCAAGCATCCACAGGCACACCAGACCATCACCCACACTACTTCCACGCACAAAACACCACACACCACTACATATCACCACACTTATCACCACATACACCACCCCGCACATCACCTACACCACCCCATGGCACGGCAAAGACACCCCAGGTTCTCGGAGGAGGAGCTCACGGTCATGGTGGAGGAAATCGTCCGGGTAGAGCCACAGCTATTTGGAGCACAGGTGCAGCACACCTCAATTGCAAGGAAGATGGAGCTATGGCGAAGAATGGGTCGACAGGGTCAATGCAGTGGGACAGCACCCAAGAAATCGAGACGACATCAGGAAGAGGTGGAACGACCTAAGGGGGAAGTTGCGTTCCGTGGTCTCAAGACACCACATCGCGTTACAGCGGACTGGCGGCGGACCCCCACCTCCTCCCCCACAACTAACAACATGGGAGGAGCAGGTCTTGGCGATTCTGCATCCTGAGGGCCTCGCAGGAGTGGGTGGAGGAATGGACTCTGGTAAGTTAAATCTTAACTATCATATCCCCCACCCTACCTGCATGCTATCACAGAATCCCACCCTCGCCCCCTCCCCTATCACTCCAACTCCTCACAAATGTACTAATAACACAAACCACACATCCCAACACCAAGCCCTGCATGAGACAACAAAGCATGGACACCCATCACTAAAGCATGCCCACTGCACATACCCATAACACCCCCCTCAACCATCATCACACAAGCCCCCACACAGGAATGCTAGCACTGGGGTACATGATCACCTACCCATTGCACACCATGACACACACAGATACAATAATCATGCTTTTACACCCCTGCAGGACCTCTACCCAACGTCACCAGACAGGAGGGTCCAAACATCTCCACCCCACCCACAGAAGAGACCCACAGTGATGACAGCAGCTCTGTCCAACTGGATCCAGAAGACCAGCCCGGACCATCGTGGGTCTCGGGACAGTTGGTTCCCCACACCCAGTCACAGGCCACCACAGAGCTTCCACCCTCTGGTAACACCAGCACAGCACCCACCCAGCGGGCCCATACCTCCGTCCCAAGGACACGTCAATCAGCTGTGTGTCCACCACTACAGGGAACCCAGGATAACCCACCACCCCAACAACAACAGGGACCTGGGGGCAGTGGTAGTGGGCACACGGTTCAGGGGACGGAGGCCCAGGAACACAGGGGAACTGGGAGGGCTGCTGTGCGATAGGGGGCGGACAGGCCTAGGGAACCCACTCTCCACGAGGCCCTCTCCTCCATCATGGGAGCATACCACCACTCCCAGGAGACGATGGCAACGGTACTGGCCAAGTTTCAGGAGACCCAGTGCATGCAGGAGGAACAGTATTTGGGGTTCAGTGAGGAACTCAGAACCATCAGCTCCGCCCTGGGCACCATCGTAGGGGTGCTGAAGGAAATACTCAACACCAGGAGGGACACTGTGGCACTACAAGGGGCCCCTGACACTAGCCTGGACGATGAACTGCCCACCACCTCCACCGGCGCTAGTGGACAGGCGGCACCGCCACAGGACCACCACACCAGCACCCCACCCCCTGCAGACGGAGAACCACCCCGCAAGCGGTCCCTGAGATCCAGGAACAAGACAGAGCACGATGCCAAGACCCCCCCAAGAAATGAGACCACCCTGATTGTCATCCCACTGTCCCACTTTGTCACCCTGTCCATATTTAAACTGCCCCAGCTCCACTTCCTATGCCCATATGGGAAATGCACCTGTGAGACTAATAGACTGGACTCTGCCATGGACATTCCTCCACCATCACCCCACACCAGGTTACAACCCCCCTCCAATATTTAGCACTTCAATAAACACCCTTGAAGCACAAAACAATCCGGAGTAAGTCTGTGATTTCGAAAATGTGTATTAGCAATGACAGTGACAAAATGCGTTTTCAAATGTAATGTCAACATACCTACGTCACACATCTCAAGTCCATGAGGAATCTAAGCAGATGACACACGTTGGAAACCACACCTGTGAAACCGTAAGAGAAATGTACAACTCAGTTACCATATACTGGTTGAAATCGACAGACAGGATACAGGTAGAAGTGTGAAAGTACTTGCAGTAGGCAGGAATGTGTTCTCACCTGTGTGTCACTGGAAATATTGCTGGATAACTGAGTCCCTGTTGTCAATGTCTTCTTCCTCTGCTTCCTCCTCATCACTGTCCATAGGCTCCACAGCTGCCACAACTCCGTCATCTGGACCATCCTTCTGCAGAAAAGGCACCTGTTGTTGCAACACCAAGTTGTGAAGCATACAGCAGGCCACGATGATCTGACACACCTTCTTTGGTGAGTAGAATAGGGATCCACCTGTCATATGCAGGCACCTGAACCTGGCCTTCAGGAGGCCGAAGGTGCGTTCGATCACCCTCCTAGTCTGCCCATGGGCCTCATTGTAGCGTTCCTCTGCCCTGGTCCTGGGATTCCTCACTGGGGTCAGTAGCCGTGGCAGGTTGGGGTAACCAGAGTCCCCTAATAGCCACACCCGGTGCCTCTGGAGTTGACCCATCACATAAGGGATGCTGCTATTCCACAGGATGTAGGCATCATGCACTGAGCCAGGGAACATAGCATTTCCCTGGGAGATGTACTGGTCTGCCAAACATACCATCTGTACATTCATCGAATGATAACTCTTCCGGTTCCTGTACACCTGTTCACTCCTGTGGGGGGGGACCAGAGCTACAGTGGTCCCATCAATGGCACCTATGATGTTGGGGATATGTCCAAGGGCATAGAAGTCACCTTTAACTGTAGGCAAATCCTCCACCTGAGGAAAAACGATGTAGCTCCGCATGTGTTTCAGCAGGGCAGACAACACTCTGGACAACACGTTGAAAAACATAGGCTGGGACATCCCTGATGCCATGGCCACTGTTGTTTGAAATGACCCACTTGCAAGGAAATAGAGCACTGATAGCACCTGCACTTGAGGGGGGATCCCTGTGGGACGGCATATTGCTGACATCAGGTCTGGCTCCAACTGGGCACACAGTTCCTGGATTGTGGCACGGTCAAACCTGTAGGTGATGATCAAATGTCTTTCCTCCATTGTCAACAGGTCCACCAGCGGTCGGTACACCGTAGGATTCCGCCATCTCCTCACATGTCCCAGCAGACGGTGCCTAGGAATGACAACAGCGACCACAGAGTCAAACAACTCAGAGGTATGTACCTACAGTCTACACAGAACACCATTCATGCACAAAATGTGGCCCGTATTTGTGTTGTGCGACAAGGCCTAGGTCTGTGTGACGCAGTTGGTAATTAGGGCATGTGGGCCCCTGAAATGGCGGCTGCCTGACCTCTAAAGTGGGACAATGGGATGTGAGGTAACTGCGCTGCCGTTCTACAAGGTCGCGGTAGGCGGTCGAAGACCGCGGCACAATGCTGCATTGGTTAACATTGGACCCTATGGGTCCCAGGAGCCAATGACGATGTACGCCGGCGGTGATGGTATGCACCGCCGTGGACGTGACCGCCGCGGATGTGACCGCCATTTTTTATCTGTTCAATCACTCGATACCTGATCTTCGACAGGAGAGGACCTACACTGCAAGTGCTGCTGTGACCTCGGTCTGGAAGAGACAATGGCTCGTGCGTCTGGGGAAAGGGCCCCTACCTTCACTGCAGAGGAGTTGGAGAAGCTCGTGGACGGGGTCCTCCCCAGTACACGATACTCTACGATCCTCCAGACCAACAGGTAAGTACACAGGGAGCATGTTGCATGGGCTATGCCTGTGTGTAGAGGGCTGGTTGTAAGAATGAAGGGGGCACAGTTCTGCGTGCATGAAGGACTGTGAATGCATGTGCCACATGGCAAGGGTTGGGATGTGGGCCACTCACTTAGACGGTGCAGTTGTTAATGACTTCTCTTCTTCCCCTGTACATGTCATGTAGGTCAGCACCCACCAGAAGAAGGATATTTGGCGTGCCATCGCCAAGGACGTCCGGACCCTGGGGGTCCACCACAGACGGAGCACCCACTGCCGGAAAAGATGGGAGGACATTCACTGCTGGAGCAAGAAGACGGCGGAGGCTCAGCTGGGGATGGCCTCCCAACATGGGAGGGGTGCCTGTCGAACCATGACCCCCCTGATGTTCCGGATCCTGGCGGTGGCCTACCCTGAGTTGGATGGGCGCTTGAGGGCATCACAGCAGACACAAGGGGGTGAGTAAAACATCATTCAGAGGACTTTGCGCGCAGTGAAGGTGTCTGGGTGGGGGAGAAGGGCTGTGGGTTTCCCTAGGCCAGGGTGAGTTCCGTAGGCTAGGCCCCTCCGTAATGCAGGCCATGTGGCACCCCACCCCACCTCTGTAGAGTGCCAAGTACAGGTATTTATGCCCCTGTGTTATCTATGTGTGCAGATGTCAACCATAGCCATGTAGGCCATATCCCAGGAATTGCATCTGTAGAGCCCAACAGCGCGACGTAGTGCAGGGGGCTGCTGTGTCTGTATTGTCCGCCAACCGTAGCGGTAAACCATGCACTCAACCTGTCTTTCTTCTGTTGTCCCCCACTTTTTTGTGATCTCCCTGTTCTTGTGTGCATCAGCATCATCAGGCGGAGGTACAGTGGCACCGGAGCACGAGGGAGCTGCATCCCACATGGCCATGGAGGCCCACACCACGGACTCAGAATACACCAGTGGGACGGAGGGCGAGGGGAGCACCACAGCGGTCACAGGATCTGCAACCAGCGACACGGACTCGTCCTCCGATGGGAGCTCCTTTGTGGAGGCGGCAAAATCTGTGCCCCCCACTTCTACAGGTACAGCAGCCACCCCCCCTACCAGCACCGCCCTCCCAGCAGCCCCTCAGCCTTCGCCCCGTGCCCACTCACCCAGGAGGGTGGGCATCACCTTCGCCCCAGGCACCTCAGCCCCTGCCCCTGTCACCTCTGCTGCCCTCAGTGAGGAGGCCATTGACCTCCTCAGGTCCCTCACTGTTGGGCAGTCTACCATTTTGAATGCCATCCAGGGTGTAGAAAGGGAATTGCAACACACAAATGCATTCCTGGAGGGCATTCATTCTGGTCAGGCTGCTCTTCATTGAACCCTGCAAACTCTGGCCTCAGCACTGATGGCAGCCATTGTCCCTGTGTCTAGTCTCCCCCCTCCAACTTCCTCCACCCGACCCAATCCCCTGTACCTCAGCCTATCCCAAGCACACCTACAGACCAGCATGCACACATGTCAACACACAAGGGAAGCTCAGGCAAACATAAGCACCACACATCCCACAGGCACTCACGCAAGCATCACACACATACAGACACACTAACATCCACTGCCTCCACTGTGTCCCGCTCCTGGTCGTCTCCCTCCTCCCTCCCAGTCTCGTCTACACTCACACCTGCATGCACTACCACTACAGCCACTACGTCCCGCACCAGCACACCCACCACCACACCCCGCTCACGTGCACTCACCACCCCCACTCCCATTTACACGTCCTGTGTCCCCTCCCAGTGTGTCTGTGATGCCCCCTCCCAAGATACACAAACGCAGGCACACACCCACCCAACAGCCATCCACCTCACAACAGCCTCCAGCCCATGCACCTGCACCCAAATCCACAAAACGTACACCTCCTACAACCACCACCTCTTCCTCCACTCCCAAACCCCCTCCCTCTACCCATCCCAGTGTCTCCCACAAACATTTCCTGGCCCCCCTTAACCTATTTCCCACCACCCCCCCCGTCCAACTCATAGGTCCCGTACTAGTACCTGAGCCAAAAAATCTCCGGGACCAGTGGTACCTGTTGTTACAGGTATGTGGAGTGCACCGGCCACCAGGACAGCCAGTGTGGCACGGAGCCACAGCACAGCCAGTACCCCCCCCCTGTGAAGCACCAGAAGTTGGACAGTGCCCGGCGGGAGAGAGGGAAGACTCCAGCCAGCAAAGCCGCTCACAAGGGTCCCGGGGGGAGTGTGGACTCAGCTGTGACTCCTCCCAAGGTGGGGAAGGGGCAGAAGAAATCTCCAAAGTCTGGAAGAAGCAGCACGGTGAAGAGGACCGCCATCATCCCCGCTTCCCAGGAGGCCACCGCCAGCCCCATCGTCACTGGCCAGGAGGCCACCGCCAGAGTCACTGCCCAGGAGGCCAGCCCCATCATCACTGGCCAGGAGGCCAGCCCCATCGTCACTGCCCAGGAGGCCACCGCCAGAGTCACTGGCCAGGAGGCCAGCCCCATCGTCACTGGCCAGGAGGCCACCGCCAGAGTCACTGCCCAGGAGGCCAGCCCCATCGTCACTGCCCAGGAGGCCACCACCAGCCCCAGAGTCACTGCCCAGGAGGCCACCGCCAGCCCCAGAGTCACTGGCCAAGAGGCCACGCAAGCCACTGCCCAGCTGGCCAGGAGGGCCCGCAAGCCACAGCCCAGCTGACCCATGAAGGACCGCCAGCCACAGCCCTGCTGAGCAATGAAGGACCGCCTTGGCATGCACCGCTGAACAGGCTAGGGACCGCTGAACAGGGCAAAGACCACCATGGAATGCACTGCTGAACAGGTCTGACACTGGCAACGCAAGCACCGCTGAACAGGCCAGGGACCGCTGAACAGGGCAAAGACCACCATGGAATGCACCGCTGAACAGGTCTGACACTGGCAACGCAAGCACCGCTGAACAAGCCAGGGACCGCTGAACAGGGCAAAGACCGCCATGGAATGCACCGCTAGCCCATTTGCGGCAGGGGCAGTGACGCAACTGGGACCGTCACGGGGTGTGTGCTGCACTCTGGGCACCAGTCCCCCTCCAGAACCAGTGGAGACTGTTATCCACTTGAGAGACTGTGGCTTTGCACTCCCCAGGATGGTACAGTGGGCAACCCACCCACTGCAGAGACTTGAGAGACTGTGGCTTTGCACTCCCCAGGATTGAACAGTGGGCAAACCACCCACTGTAGAGACTTGAGAGACTGTGGCTTTGCACTCCCCAGGATGGTACAGTGGGCAACCCACCCACTGCAGTGGCTTGAGAGACTGTGGCTTTGCACTTCCCAGGATTGAACAGTGGGCAAACCACCCACTGTATAGACTTGACAGACTGTGGCTTTGCACTCCCCAGGATGGTACAGTGGGCAATCCACCCACTGCAGAGACTTGACAGACTGTGTCTTTGCACTCCCCAGGATTGAACAGTGGGCAAACCACCCACTGGAGAGGCTTGAGACACTGTGGCTTTGCACTCCCCAGGATGATACAGTGGGCAACCCACCCACTGCAGAGACTTGAGAGACTGGCGCTTTGCACTCCCCAGGATTAAACAGTGGGCAAACCACCCACTGGAGAGACTTGAGAGACTGTGGCTTTGCACTCCCCAGGATACATCAATGGGCATGGAGCCCCCTTGTGGATCTGGCGTGGTGCACTCATCCGGCTGAGGTGCCCCCCCTTCCCTTCCCCCTGAGGTGCCTGTTGTATTTCTATCTGATGCCCCTGCAGTGTTCTCTCTGTTTTGATCAGGTATCTTGTGTGGGCCTCGCCCATGCATATTGGGCCCAGTGGTCCACGGACAATGAATGGTGCATTACCTGCACTATTAATCGTGGTGTATATTTTTTTTAATGTGTATATATATCGGCATATATTTGCTTACTGTATTTTGATATATTACAATGGTTCAACTCATTTCCTTTTGTCCTTGCATTCTTCCGGGGGGGTTTGGGGGGTGTTACTGTAATGTATAGATATGCATTGGTGTGTGTGTTGTAGTGGGTGAGGTTGGGGGTGGGGGTTGGGATGTTGGTTGTGTGTGTCCCTGTGTTTTTGCCTCCCCCCTCCCCTATGTCGTAGGTGCAGTACTCACCGTGCTCTTCGCCGCCGGCGTTGATGATTCTCGTATAGGAGCAGGAAGACTATCGCTGGCAGAATATGGAGTTCCGGCTCCATGGTGTTGTCGTTCCTCGTGGAGTGTGTAGAGGTGAGCGCTTTCCCTTTGAAATGGCTGTTTCCGCCGTGTTTCTATTCGCGGTGAATCCGCCCCGGAGAAGGTGGCGGATTGGTAGGTTGTGATACTGTGGGCGGTATATTGTCCTCCGCCTGTCTGTTGGCGGTGACCGCCGTGCTGTTTGTCTGCACCGCCGTGGCTGTCTTTGTTGGCGGTTTCCGCCACGGTCATAATTCCAATTTTTTTTACCGCCGGCCTGTTGGCGGTTTTACCGCCGCTTTAACACCGTCCGCCAGGGTTGTAATGACCACCTAAGTCCTGGGAGGCGGCACATTTTGCAGCACATATATGATGGCTCCAGTGCCACCTTGTGCCACATTTGCGTCATTTTTTTATGCAAAGTGGCACTAAGGTGGCTTTTCCCATTCGTCATACTTACAGAGTGGTGCAATTGAAGGGTTGCTTCACTTTGTAAACCCTTGAGCCACGTTATGCCTCCTCCAGGCATAATGTATGCAAGGGGGCGCTGCCACGTAGGAACGCGCAGAAAAATGGTGCAGCGAAATGTATTAGATTTCACTGCGCCATTTCTAGTGTCACTGTTAATGCCTACTTAAGGCAGGCGTTAAGATGACTCTCTCATTAAAAACAATGGGCCTCTCTGGGCTTTGATGCATTAGCACCATCATTTATGTTACTAATCCAGCAAAGCGCCACATTAGCACCATAAATTATGACGCTAATGGGGACATGACTGTCATGGTGCATCGTATTTTAAATATGGTGCACATATGATGTCATTAGGGGGACTCAATGGGGCTTTACAAAAGGGGCGCATCATGAATGATGCACCACTTTTTCATAAATATGCCCCTTTCTTTTAGAACCCACCTTCTTAAACCTAGATGACTTGTGTATCACTTCTCTACTTATGCTAGCTTATGCTTCTGCATATTTTTCAAATTGTTTCTAAAATTAAATGTCCATGTCCAGATTTCTTCCCTGTCAATACAAGGTAAATAAAGATTGTTATTACTATTAAAAATAGCTGCAACTTAATGCAGAAATTGTACAGAATGTATATTTTGGGAATCAGAGAGAATGGGCACAACTTTTTAACACTCTTTGTTATGAGGCAAGTAGGCTTAATTATATCAGGAAGGGAAATTGGTGCAATGCCCATAAGAAGGAGGTAGGTATGATATCCAGATTCACCAAGAAATTATGGGCCTAATTTTCAATGTTTTGGCACATGGCAGCATCTCAAGCCTTTTTGCTGTGCTGTCCTGTGTCAAAACAAAAGGGTAGGGGTGCGCCATATCTACAAGACATGGCGCATTCCTGTCCTTGTCCAATGCGCTGGCACACAAATTGTTGCGATGTGCCAATACATGCTGCAAGGATGCCTGCATTGCGGTAATGATTATTTTTTTGGCTGGAAGGGACACCTTCCTGCCCAAAAACAATCACAAGAGGCACATTCCTCCTATGTTTGCTCCATAGTGCAGCACACATAGAAAGAGGAAAAAAACAGGAAGAAATAATGTTGTTTCTCCCCATTGTGCCACCCTTATGCCACGCCTGGGTTGGTGTATGAAACTGGCGCATTGCCAGGTTTACGAAACCTTGTATATCTGGGTGAGTGTCAGATTCCACAGCTCTTCTGTGGGAATACCCACAGCAACACCCAGGGAATGCCCCTTTCATGCAGAGTAATGTGTGAAAGGGGGCCATATCTACAAGGCCATGTAAAGCCACACAAAGTGACTTGCATGGCCTTGTAGATTTGACCCCGCATCCTGGGCCGCGCGTGTGTGAAAAAAAATATCACACCTGTGGCCGCTTGTAAATGAGGCCCTATGTATTAATCATATTTAGTGTAACTTAATATCTACATATAACTATTGTGAATAACTGCTTCTATCTTCAGACAGACAAATCCTTGTCCTGGGACGTTGAGGTTTAATAAGATTGTTCAGTATCTGAATATTTTGATATTGTGGTTCCCCCATCATTGATTTTTATTGGCAATATTTGTAGCCACACATAAAACATCTCCTACCTCTGTTGACATGTACCTCTGCTGCCATGACTGATGAAACTCCTTCTTTATGGTATAGCATGTGTGGTATAGCATATCCCTTCATGCTGAGCATGGTCACATCCTCAGGGTACGGCAGTTACAATGCATTCAGAATAGACTATGGCCCAGATTTACAGACATTTCAACACAGCAGGTAAGGTTGCTGCACTGCGTTGTAGGTGACTAAGATAGCAGAACTGTGCCTTATTTTGGAATACATGGTAAAGTTCTACTCTCTTCCTGTGCTGGCACACTTCAGCTTCTCAGTTGTCAACAAAGACACCCTTACCCCATAGTTCAAGGGTGCCTCCATTATGGCCAAGATATTTTTAGTGCAGGAAGGAGTAACTTCCTACACGAAAGTTAACTTTTGAAGCAATTCCCTTGTATGTGTGGGAAAGAATACAGAATAAAGATATTAGTCCTCGTTGCACCACCCTCAGGCAGGTGCACAATTTTGGCACAAGCTGGGGGTAAGCTGAGCTCATGGAGTTTCACTCTGTGGAATTCCGTGGAGATGATTAAAAACTCTGTGGAATTCAGTGGAATCAAAGTTTAGTGAGCTGTGGAGTGGCGTGGCACCCTGAATGTGCCCTATCTTGGAAGTGCTAAGCAGGGTCCAAGCGGAGTGCCAAAAACTCTGTTACCTCTGCCAGCAGAAAGGAGCTTACCACCCACCCCTAGTGCAAACCATGTCTACATCTCCTTGTAAATATGGGTTTGTATTGCAATTCATAGGTGGATGCACAAGAACACCCATGCACTCCCCATGGAAAGCCTACCTAACTCAGAGTAACACAAAAACAGCACAATGCAATGCATTGTGCTGCTTACTTTTACAAAGTCACACAAATCAACATTCAAATGGGTTTTTAAATACCAAAAAGGATTATGTGTGGGGCTGCATTAAAAAAGTGACACAAAATCTTTGTAAATCTGGCCCAATATTTTCAGATCAACAGCAGCTATATGCTTACTAGGTCAAACTTTGTGGCAAACGATTTCCAAAGTATTTCGATTTTGCTTGTAACATGTATGTGACCTTCCTTGTGCTGTTATGCACCTCAATGACAAAATAACTGTGGGCACAAATGCAAGCAACATGCTAATGGGCACCCATGTCCCAGTCTGATAGTAAAAAGCAAATACAGTTGTGGTGCTCTGGGCCTCTCACCCATGTGTGTCTAGTGCATTGAACCTGGAGGACTATAGATAGCACTATGTACTTGGCAAACGATTTCCATTGAATTTCGATTTTGCTTGTAACATGTATGTGACCTTCCTTGTGCTGTTATGCACCTCAATGACAAAATAACTGTGGGCACAAATGCAAGCAACATGCTAATGGGCACCCATGTCCCAGTCTGATAGTAAAAAGCAAATACAGTTGTGGTGCTCTGGGCCTCTCACCCATGTGTGTCTAGTGCATTGAACCTGGAGGAATATAGATAGCACTATGGGGGTCATTCTGACCTCGGCGGTAAAAGGCGCTTACCGCCGGTCAGAAGACCGCCATAACACCGCCGCGGTCGCGGTAAACCGCCACGGTCATTCTGACCCGCAACTGGCAAACCGCCAAAAACCCGACATCCACAAAAGTCCGCCACACCAACGGGCAGCGCAAAACAGGCGATGACCAAACCTCCACCGTCACGCCAACAGAAATACGCCCATGCCATTCCGACCCACAAATCCCCGCAGCGGTCTTTCAACCGAGGTATTCCATTGGCGGTACACACCGCTGCGGTCAAAATACACACACCTTTACAAAACACTACCACATTGGACAAATCAAAATACACACACCTGAGACACATACACACACCACTCCCACACACCCAATTAAATATAAAACACACACCCACATTACCCACAAACCCTTACGACCACAATTGCGACTGAAGGACAGAGAGAGACAGCACAGCATAGAGTAGACCATCACACAGAGGCAAATCACAACATCACCCACACAATTTCCACCCACAAAACACCATACACCCCCACACTCACCACACTCTACAACACATACACCACCCCTCACCTCATCCACACCACCCCATGGCACCCCAAAGACACCCCAGGTTCTCTGACGCAGAACTCAGGGTCATGGTGGAGGAAATAGTTTGTGTAGAGCCCCAGCTCTTCGGTGCACAGGTGCAGCACACCACCATTGCCAGGAAGATGGAGCTATGGAGCAGAATAGTGGACAGAGTCAACGCTGTGGGACAGCATCCACGCAATCGGGACAACATCAAGAAGCGGTGGAACGACCTACGGGGGAAGGTGCGTTCCATGGTATCAAGGCACAACATCGCGGTACAGCGGACTGGTGGCGGACCCTTACCTACTCCCCCAGAATTCACAGCATGGGAGGAGGAAGTCTTGCACATCCTGCATCCTGAGGGCCTCGCAGGAGTAGGCGGAGGAATGGACTCTGGTAAGCCAAATCTCCACTACTTCATTTCCCCACCCCACCTGCAGGCCAAATCATACCCCCACCCTCACCCCCACCCCCATCACACCAACTCCTTGCAAATGGCTCACCATCACAACCCACTCATCCCAAAACCTAGCCCTGCATGCGTCCCCAAATCATGGACACCCATCACCAAAGCATGCCCACTGCACACACCCATCACCCCCACAAGCCACCGTCACAAAAGCCCCCACAAGGGAATGCCAGCACTGGGGTACACGGCCACCCACCCATTACACGAAATGCCACACACAGAAGCAATAACCATACTCTTATACCCCTGCAGGACCCGAACGCCACCACACCGCCACGGAGGGTCCAGAGATGTCCATCCCACCCCCAGAAGAGGCCCCCAGTGATGACAGCAGCTCTGTCTCCCTGGACCCAGATGACCAGCCCGGCCCATCGGGGACCTCGGGACAGTCGGTTCCCCACAGACAGCCACAGGCTACAGCAGACCTAACCCCCTCTGGGAACACTAGCACAGCTCCCACCCAGCGGGCCCATGCCTCTGTCTCCAGGACACGTCAATCAGCGGTGTGTCCACCACTACAGGGCACCCAGGTTGACCCACCACCCCAACAACAACAGGGACCTGGGGGCAGTGGTAGTGGGCACACAGTCCAGGGGACAGAGGCCCAGGGAAACAGGGGAACTGGGAGGGCTGCTGTGCGACAGGGGGGGGACAGGCCCAGGGAACCGACTCTCCAAGAGGCCCTCTTCTCCATCATGGGAGCATACCACCACTCCCAGGAGACGATGGCTACGGTACTGGCCAGGTTCCAGGAGATCCAGGTACTGCAGGAGGAACAGTACATGGGGTTCAGAGAGGAACTGAGGAACATTAGTTCCGCAATGGGGACCATCGTCGTGGCCCTTAACCAGATAGTCACCACATTGCGGGACCATGTGGCACCACAAAGGGCCCCTGTCACTAGCCTGGACCAGGAACAGCCTACCACCTCCGCCGGCGCTAGTGGACAGGAGGCCCCCACACAACGACAGGCCACCAGAACCCCACCTCCTGCAGAAGAAGAACCACCCCGCAAGCGGCACCTGAGATCTCACAAGAAGACAGAGTAGGATACCAAGACCCCCGCCAGCAAAGGATACCCCCTGATGTCATCCCACTGTCCCACATTGTCACCCTGTCCAACCTTGAACTGCCCCTGCTCCATCCTTCCACAGGCATATGGACAATGCACCTGTGAGACTGAAAACTGGACTCTGCAATGGACATTACTCCACCATCACCCATCACCGTTTTACAATCATGTTCCTAAATTTAGCACTTTAATAAAATCACTTATTGCACTTAAAAAATCTGGAGTCTGCTTGTATTTTGAACAAATGTATTAGACATAACGGTGCAATAATGTTCAGTCACATTGTGATGACAACATACCACTGTCACATAGCTGTAGTCCATGGGCAAACAAAGCAGAGGTCACGCAGTGGGGCCCACAGCTCTGAAAACGGAAGGGAAAGTCACAACTCAGTTAACAGGAACTGGGGGAAACACAGACAGTAGAGAGGCAGGAGACTTTAAGTAAATGTAATATGGTGTGGTTGATTCGTACCTGTGTGCTACTGAAAATACTGTTGTACCACTGTGTCCCTGTTGTCTGTGTCGTCCCCGTCGTCTTCCTCCTCTTCACTCTCCACAGGCTCCACAGCTGCTACAACACCACCATCTGGACCATCCTCCTGCAGGAAAGGCACCTGGCGTCGCAAAGCCAGATTGTGAAGCATACAGCAGGCCACGATGATATGGCACACCTTCTTTGGTGAGTACATTAGGGATCCACCTGTCATATGCAGGCACCTAAACCTGGCCTTCAGGAGGACGAAGGTTCTTTCTATAATCCTCCTAGTTCGCCCATGGGCCTCATTGTAGCGTTCCTCTGCCCTTGTCCTGGGATTCCTCACTGGGGTAAGTAGCCACGACAGGTTGGGCTAACCAGAGTCACCTATTAGCCACACACGGTGTCTCTGTAGCTGTTCCATCACATAAGGGATGCTGCTATTTCGCATGATGTACGCGTCATGCACTGACCCAGGGAACCTGGCATTTACATGGGAGATGTACTGGTCAGCCAAACAGACCACCTGTACATTCATCGAATGATAACTTTTTCTGTTCCTGTACACCTGCTCACTTTCACTGGGGGGAACCAAAGCCACATGAGTCCCATCAATGGCACCAATGATGTTGGGGATATGTCCAAGGGCATAGAAATCACCCTTCACTGTAGCCAAATCGCCCACCTCAGGGAAAACAATGTAGCTCCGCATGTATTTCATCAGGGCAGACAACACTCTGGACAAAACCTTAGAAAACATAGGCTGAGACATCCCTGATGATATGGCCACTGTTGTTTGGAATGATCCACTTGCCAAAAAATGGAGTACTGACAGAACCTGCACCAGAGGGGGAATCCCTGTGGGTTGGCGAATGGGGGACATCAGGTCTGGCTCCAGCTGGGCACACAGTTCCTGTATAGTGGCTCTGTCAAGCCTGTATGTCAGTATGAGATGTCTTTCTTCCATTGTCGACAGGTCCACCAGCGGTCTGTACACGGGAGGATTCCTCCATCTCCTCGCAAGTCCCAGCGGACGGTGCCTAGGAAGGACAACATGGAGCACAGAGTCAAGCAACCCACAGGTACGTAACCACAGCTTGCACAGTACACGATTCGCTATGCATTGAATGGCTTGTATGATTGGCAATGCAAGGCCTAGGCCTGTGTGACGCTGTAGAAATTAAGCCATGTGGGCCCTTGAAATGGCGGCTGCCTGACCTGTGAAGTGTGACAATGGGATGTGAGGTCAATGCGCTGGCGTGGCACACCGTGGCGGTAGGCGGTCAAAGACCGCGGCGCAAAGCAGCATTGGTTAACATTGAACCCTATGGGTCTCAGGAGCCAATGACGATGTGCGCCGGCGGACACGGTACGCACCTCCGCGGGCGTGACCGCCATTTTCTATCTGCTTAATCACTCGAGACCTGATCATCCACAGGAGAGGACCTATACTGCAAGTGCTGCTGTGACCTCGGTCTGGAAGAGACAATGGCTGCTGCGATTGGGGAAAGGGCCCCTGCCTTCACATCTGAGGAATTGGAGAAACTTGTTGATGGGGTCCTCCCCCAGTATGCGCTACTCTACGGTCCTCCAGACCAACAGGTAAGTACACAGGGAGCACGTTGTATGGGCTATGCCTGTGTTGAGTGGGGTGGATGTAAGATGGTGGGGAGGGGAGCGAATGAGGAATGCAACGCACGACAGATGAGAGCATGTGCCACATGGCAAGGTTGGGGAGGGGGGCCACTCACATCTACCATGCAGAAAAGTGATGATATTTCTTTTCCCACCCTGTACATGTCACATAGGTCAGCGCCCATCAGAAGATCGACATTTGGCGTGCCATCGCCAAGGACGTCCGGGCCCTGGGGGTCCACAACAGACGGGGCACCCACTGCCGCAAGAGGTGGGAGGACATCCGCCGCGGGAGCAGAAACACCGCCGAGGCTCTGCTGGGGATGGCCTCCCAACCTAGGAGGGGTGCCACACGGCAATTGACCCCCCTGATGTCCCGGATCCTGGCAGTGGCCTACCCCGATTTGGATGGGCACGTGAGGACATCACAGCAGACACAAGGGGGTGAGTCTCAGCACATTCTGCTATACCAGCGCACAGTGGAGGTGTCTGGGTGGTGGAGGAGGGCTGTGGCTATCTCTAGGCCAGGGCAGTTTCTGTAGGCTAGGCCCCTCCGTTAGGCATGGCCCTGTGCCCCCGCCCCCCACCTCTGTAGGGTGCTAAGTACAGCTATCCATGGCCCGGGCTCACCTATGTGTGCAGTTGTCCTCCATAGTCTTGTAGGCCAAGTCACAATAATTGAGTAGTGTACCCCGAGTGCGCGACGTAGTGCAGGGGGCTTCTGTGTCTGTCCTCTCTGCCAACGGTGCCGCCAATGCATGCACTCAACATGTCTTTCTTTCTTCTCCCCCCCTTTTTTTTGGTTTTCCTGTTCATGTGTGCATTAGCATCATCAGGCGGAGGAGAAGTGGCATCGGCGCATGAGGGAGCTGCATCTCACATGGCCCCGGAGGGCCCTGCAACCGACTCCGAGTTCACCAGTGAGATGGAGGGCGAGGGGAGCACCACAACGGGGACCCGTGGAGACGTCAGCGACACCGACACGTCCTCGGAGGGGAGCTCCCTTGTGGTGGCGGCAACATCCGTGCCCACCGCAACAACAGGTACAGCCGCCACCCAGCGCACCAGCTCCGCCCTCCCAGCAGCCCCTCAGCGTTCGCCCTGTGCCCGCTCGGCCAGGAAGCCGGGCATCTCCTTCGCCCCAGGCACCTCAGGCCCTGCCCCAGTTACCCCTGCTGCCCTCAGTGCGGAGATCATTGACCTCCTCCAGACGCTCATTGTTGGGCAGTCTACCCTTTTGAATGCCATCCAGGGGGTGGAAAGGGAGGTGCATCGGAGCAATGCATACCTGGAGGGCATTCATTCGGGTCAGGTTGCCCATCAGCGATCGTTCAACGCTCTGGCCTCAGCACTGACGGCAGCCATTGTCCCTGTCTCCTGCCTCCCTCCTCCAACTCCCACCACCCAGTCCCACTCCCCTGTTCCTCTGCCTATCCCAGATACACCTACAGACCAGCCTGCACACACATCAACACCCAAGGGCAGCTCATCCAGACATAAGCACCACAGATCACACAAGCATTCACACAAGCAACATCCACATGCAGACATGCCAACAGCCACTGCCTCCTCTGTGTCCCCCTCCTCCTCGTCTCCCTCCTCCCTCCCTGTGACGTCTCCACTCACACATGCATGCACAACATCATCAGCCAGTACGTCCATCACCAGCACCCACCAGAACACTCCGCACACATGCTGTCACCACCCCCACTGCCATTTACACGTCCCCTGTGTCCTCTCCCAGTGTGTCTGTCACCCCCTCTTCCAAACCACGCAAACGCAGGCAGCCACCCACCCAACAGCCATCCACCTCACGACAGCCTCCGTCACAAGCACCAGCACCCAAAGACAGCACACTTGACTCTCTTACAACCACATCCTCTTCCTCCACTCCCATACCCACTGCACCTACCCTTCCCATTGCTCCTAAAAAGTTTTTCCTCTCCAAAATTAACCTCTTTGCATCACCTGACCCACCCCCTCCATCTCGTAAGAGTCCAAACAGCACCTCAGCCACCACAAGCCCTGCACCTACTAGGACCATAGTTCAGGGCTTTTGGAGTCCACCAGCTCCTAGGGCCGGAACATCGGCCAGCAGCAAGGGGACAGCCAGTCCACCCCCTGGGAAAAGAACCAAAAAAGGGAAGGGCCGGCGCGACAGGCCTGAGATGGCTGCCCCCAAGGACACAACCCTTGCACCGTCACCTGGCACATCCACAAAGGGAGGCAAGGGCCCCAGAGATTTGGCGAAGGAGGGCAAGGGCAGCAGGGCGGACAAGTCCGGCAGCAGGCGAGCTGCCCAGGAGGGCCCCACCAGCCCCATTTCGGGTGTGACGGAGGACACCCACGGGTCCAGGACTCCAGCATAGGAGGGCCCCGCTAGCGAAAGGTCGGATGGCGACTGAGCGGGAATTTTTAGCCAGATCTGGTTCCCTAGGACCACAGGACAAGCACCGCTGAACAGGGCCCCGCCGTGACAAGCACCGCTGAACAGGGCCCCGCCGTGACAAGCACCGCTGAACAGGGCCCCGCCGTGACAAGCACCGCTGAACAGGGCCCTTCATCTCAAGCACCGCTCCGCTGGGCCCTTCCTGTCAAGCACCGCTCCGCTGGGCCCTTCATCTCAAGCACCGATCCGCTGGGCCCTTCCTGTCAAGCACCGCTCCGCTGGGCCCTTCCTGTCAAGCACCGCTCCGCTGGGCCCTTCATCTCAAGCACTGCTCCGCTGGGCACCGCCATCTCTGAACTACTCCGCTGGGCCCTTCCTGTCAAGCACCGCTCCGCTGGGCCCTTCCTGTCAAGCACCGCTCCGCTGGGCCCTTCATCTCAAGCACCGCTCCGCTGGGCACGGCCGTCTCTGAACTGCTCCGCTGGGCCCTTCCTGTCAAGCACCGCTCCGCTGGGCCCTTCCTGTCATGCACCGCTCCACTGGGCCCTTCATCTCAAGCACCGCTCCGCTGGGCACCACCGTCTCTGAACTGCTCCGCTGGGCCCTTCCTGTCAAGCACCGCTCCGCTGGGCCCTTCCTGTCAAGCACCACTCCGCTGGGCCCTTCATCTCAAGCACCGCTCCGCTGGGCACCGCCGTCTCTGAACTGCTCCTCTGGGCCCTTCCTGTCAAGCACCGCTCCGCTGGGCCCTTCCTGTCAAGCACCGCTCCGCTGGGCCCTTCATCTCAAGCACCGCTCCGCTGGGCCCTTCCTGTCAAGCACCGCTCCGCTGGGCCCTTCATCTCAAGCACCGCTCCGCTGGGCCCTTCATCTCAAGCACCGCTGGCCCATTGGCAGGGCCGGATCTGTGTCGGGCAGGGCTTCACGAAGCACTCTGGCCAACATGCCTCCTCCAGAACCAGTGGAGTCTGTAATCCACCTGATGGACTGTTGCTTTGCACTTCCCATGATGTGACAGTGGTCAACCCACCCACTGTAGAGACTTGAGAGACTGTGGCTTTGCACTCCCCAGGATGGTACAGTGGGCAATCCACCCACTGTAGAGACTTGAGAGACTGTGGCTTTGCACTCCCCAGGATGGTACAGTGGGCAATCCACCCACTGTAGAGACTTGAGAGACTGTGGCTTTGCACTCCCCAGGATGGTACAGTGGGCATGGAGGCCCCTCGTGGATCTGGCCTCGTGGACTCATGTGGCTGAGGTGCCCCCCCTTCCCTTCCCCCTGAGGTGCCTGTAGTTTTATTATCTGATGCCCCAGCAGTGTTCTCTCCAATGGAATCGGGTCTTGTGTGTGGGCTTTGCCCATGTGTTTATGCACATTGGCCCACGAACAATGGAAGGTAGCCAATATGTGCCGGACTTTTGGGCTATGTATATATTGTAATGTTGTAATATATTTTATTTAGATATTTCATATTTCACTTGACTTCAAATATGCTATAATATACTTCAATTTTAATGATCAATTTATTTTGTCTTTGCATTCTTCCGGGGGGTTTGGGGGGTGTCACTCTGACTTGTTGCTCTGCATTGGTGTGTAGGGATTTGGGGGCGGTGGGGGGGGTGGGTGTGTCGCGTATGTGTGTGCCCATAACCTTTTCTCCTCCCCCCTCCCCTGTGTCGTAGGTGCAGTACTCACCATTGTCGTCTGCGCCGGCGTTCGTGCTCCTGGTAGAGGAGCAGGTAGACAATAGCTGGTAGGATGTTTAATTCGGGTTCCATGCTGTCCAGATTCCTCGTGGAGTGTATAGAGGTGAGCGTTTTCTCGTTCGTAGTCTGTTTCCGCCGTGTTTTTATCGGCGGGCTCCCGCCCCGGAAAAGGTGGCGGATTGGTGGGTCATGATAGGGTGGGCGGTACATTGTCTGCCGCCTGTCTGTTGGCGGTGACCGCTGCGCTGTTTGTTTGTACCGCCGTGGCGGTCGGAGTGTTAAAGTGGCAGGCTGTGTTGGCGGTTCCCGCCAGGGTCAGAATTCCATTTTTTTACCGCCTGCCTGTTGGCGGGTTGGCCGCCGCTTTAACACCGACCGCCAGGGTTGGAATGACCCCCCTATGTACTTGGCTGAGTGATGGTCTGTGGACAGTCTTTTAGAAAGGAACCATATTGTGCCTTGATGTGTCATTCTGTGATTGAGTGTGTCATTGAGTGTCATGCATTGTCTGTTTTTTGCTGCATAAAGTGATTCTTTTTTCAGGTAGAAAATGTAATGCTGCATGGGAGGTAGCTTGTGGTGGCAATTAGACATTTTCAGAAAATAGACAAAAGAAGGCTAAGGGAGACCTGATGAACTGTTTAAGTTCCTACATACCTTGTCCAAAATATCTTAAATTTTTATTTTTATTATTATTATTATTATTATTATTAACAATAACAGTACTACTGATACTATTAATAAAAAATTATAATATTAAAAAGGTTAACTTATTTTCTATGCATGCCTTATGACATTACTGGCCCAGGGAACATGAAAGGCTGAGTTGGCATCCCATAATTAAAACCTGTGACCTTCTGATTCAGTAAAGACGGTACCATTTCCACCAACTATATCTAAAGGACGTCCCACATTTCATCAGAATTTTTAAGTACTCTATTTCAAATGTGATGAAGTAATAAAAATAATGGTTATTTTGTTTGTGAACATACCAGTTATTTATTTTTAATAAATAGAGTGCATGATGAGTAGAATAAGGCCCTCATTATGACTTCGGTGGACAGAAAAGCCTGTCTGCCGAAGCCATGGAGTCAGAAAACCGCCAGTACGGTGACCTGACCGTGAAGGCTATAATGACCTTCCCTCTGGGTCCAGCAGGAAACGACCCACAACATGTTGTGGTGCACCCGGTGCAGCAGCACCCATCACGCTTTTCCGCCAAGCAGACAGTGAAAATCAAGACAGTCGTGGTCATGGGGCACCTTCACTGACCATGCCAAGTGCATGGGCAGTGCAGGGGCCCCCAGGGGGCCCTTGGCCACCCCTTTTCTGCCCGCTTGTGGTGCAACATAAGACAGGCCCGGGTCTTATTAAACGTTGGTGCAAAGCTCCAAGGGTCTGACTGCCTAGCACCAAAGCAGGCACCCTTGTGCCACAAAGCAAGGGTGTGTCTGTGTTGTGGTTAGAATAGTTTTTGTGCAGGAAGGAATACCTTTCTACGCAAAAGCTATTCTTACAGGATTATTCCTCTATGAGTACTGCAGAATTCACTGCAGATGAGAAGAAAAAGCAGCAAGAAGAAATAAAAGATATTTCTCCTTGTTATGCCAGCCTTGAGCAGGTGCACCATTTTGGTGCAAAACCAAGCTCTGCATTATAAGTAGCACCACTTTTCATGTGCTCCTTAGCACCCTCCCACACACCGCCATGTGTGCACCGTAGTGCAGGTTAGAGACAAGAGCATCAACATTTTTGATGCTGTATACTTAACAGGATTAGCGCCAAAAAAAATTGGTACTAATCCTGCAGAGCGCATGGAGGCCCATTATAAATAATAATGTGCCCCCTTTTTAAGGCCAACTCTGTGCAGGCGTTAAAAAATGCTGCAAGAAATAGCACAGTGGAATCTCTTAGATTCCAATGCACCATTTTTGCGGTCCCCCTAACTTGGGAATGCCCCCCTTGCATACATTATGTCTGGGGCAGGCATAATGTGGCGCCAGGGGTTACAAAGTGGTGCAATGAAGGACGCTACTGTGGCACAGGGAAGCACTAGGCCCTCTTAAATTTGGTCCCAAGTTTACTGACTTTAGTAAATGTGGGATTTGTCAAAATACATGGATGGGTGCACGGGAATGCCTAGATTACACCCATGTAATACCTTCCTGATGCAAGTTAACGAGCGCTGCATACATTTTTTAATAAAATCACAGGCCAAGCCACGCCAATCTTGATTTGAGTGGCTTAGTAAATCCCAGCATGGATTTTGCTTCAGGACTGTGCAGCAAAAGTAGCATTACTTGGACCTCAAACTTTGTAAATCTGGGCCTCCACTGCCCCAGGCTAGCAAACATTTTGTATTCATTGTCATTAACATGGCCTCCTTGACTTGTGGCACAATGCTCTGCTGCTGCTCTATAGTTGTGTGTTTGTTTTAAACATATATCAAACACCTAAAAGGTGATGGAAGGAATACTTTCAATAGGTCTAGCAGTGGCAATCGCTCAGGGAAGCATTCCGACCCGTCAATCTTTTACCGACCGTGCCACCTCAGTTTTGGATTCAGGCATATGCAAACCAGTCTCGACCCTGCTCCAATGGGAATGTTCCAGGCTGAACTGCCAGACTGTGTCCTCCCTGAACCAGAGCACAAGCAACCCAAGGCCAGTTTCACCCAAATGTGGCTCTAAAGTCAGTAGTAGCTTGGTTCCAGCAGCAATGGTGGGCAAAATAACAGTGGGTTGGGATGCTACCGGTTGCATTAGCCAGTGGTTAGATTTCTTGCAAGCCCCTCTTTATCGATGTTAAAAAGCTACAAAAGAGCACGCCAGAGCAGACGTGTCTTCGAGCTGATAATTTATTTCTGCAGAGCATCCATATGCAGGCATCAAGTAGAATGGATTATGTTCTTTTTTAGTAAAAAAAAACAAAAAACAGCAAAGCACCAAAATGCCAAGGTTATGTGAATGGTCGTATACCAACTATGCTAAAATCATTAAAGAGAGCAGCTAATGAGAACTTCATTTCATTACTCACTAGGATGCATGTGACAAGAAACTTTTGCAAGAAAAGTAATCTATAAACTGAAGACATTGTTCACAGCACAATTATGTTACCCAATAAATAAAGGAGTTTCCTTCACAGTGTTTTCTGACTCATTCATTATGTGCCTTACTACCGATCGCAAATATGCTTTTCATTGGAAACCAAATGGACATTTACTGTCCTTTAAAAACTTAAAAGAAGACTGACAGTGAATCTTTTGGTTTCCTTGATTAATAGACGTACTTTTCTTAAAAATCGCGGGAAATGTACTTAGCTAGTTTTTTACGTAAAATTGAATGTGAGGGCATAACCTGAGTAGAAAAGGTGCCCACGGAACTAGAGGGGCACTCGGTTATGCTTTTGTAAAAACAATGTAACCTGCCAAACATGTGACCTAAACTTAGAAGATTTTGAGTTGTTCTTGAATCTACAAACGAGTAATGAAATGAAGCAGGGCTCATTCGAAAGTTTTACTTAACTAACAAGACGACCTTTCGGTTAAACTACTTATATTTATTTTTATTAGATGTATTTATATGGCACGGTCCTAGTCATAAGGGTAGAGCAGAGTTTGATAAGTAGGTCCTAGTCATAAGGGCAGAGCAGAGTTTGATAAGTAATAGGGGTATATATGGGATAAAGCACCCTTTGCTGTACATTATAAGGATATCGCAAGTCACCAAGGGAGGAACGAGTACGAAGTGCAAGCTTTCTTAAAAGGTTATGGATCTCCAAGGTCACTTCCAATATCCTTATCATGTATAACAGTGGATACTTTATCCCATATAATACATAGTCACACCATCACCTTTCCCATAGACAGCTTAAAACTTTGGTACGCAGCTCTTTCATATAAAAGAGATAGCATATTTCCAAACATGAAGAATAAAAACAAAATCGCTAGTGCAACATTGAACACATCAAAAACCTGTCATATATTTGTTGCAAACAGATATTAGAAACAGTTCAATAAAAGTCAGTGTCCTTTAAAAAAAAAACTGCAGTAGCTTGGAACTGTGTAGAAACATGCAGGAAGATTCTAGCTTTTCACTGCCTAGGGAGTGCAGAAACTAAATATATTCTCTCTTATTGTCCTTGTAAGCTAGTAACATAGAGAGGAAGAAAGAAAAGCAATGTTTTCTCTTCCTTGTTTTAAACACCTGTTTCAATTATGTTCCATGACCTGACCTACCATTCACCTCTGATGCTGGATCTGGCAGCAGGCATTGTGACATCAGAACTCGACTATACTAGCTTATCATAGTCAAGTTCTAATATCTTTCCTTTTTAATTGCCAACTGGATATGTCACAAGTTGTCGCGATTTGCCTTTGGCTAACTGTCCAGGCCAGAGGGAGATGGCGTGCAGCCTTGATTCTTGCAAGTCCGGCTCTGGCCGAGGTACGTGCGACCCCTTCCGGTAGCCACGGTGCTGCTGACAATAATACGCCACCACAGTCCGTGCCCTCCAGAAGGAGTCCCAGAGGAAAAAGTCCATAGGGAAAAACCTCCAGACAGGAACTCCCTGGAACAAAAGGAGGACACAAGAAAAATCAGAACTTCAATGCCAGGGATAACACAGGAAGGACAGAGGAAAAACAGGAGCAAAAACTGTATTCCAAATAGAAGACCAGCCAGAGCGTGACCCTCACAGGAGAAGTGTTGCAACGCAAAGAGAAGAAAATTCAATCCCCTTATATACCCCTTGAAAGGAAGTGACAAACAGGAAGATGAAAAACGCCCATCTTGGATTGGGAAGGGGCTGTAGAACTAGATAGAAAAGACACCAAAGTAAGAAGGGAATCAGATGCTTGCAGGGAACAAGAAAAGAGAAAGTTATGCTGGGAGAGAGAGAACTATGGCTTCACCAGAAAGAAAGAGGAAAAAGGAGAAGGCGGGAATCCCACAACAACACCTGCGCCGTGCCCAACGTGTGGCAAGGACCGAATCCCAATCCTGGGCTCCCGACCCTGCCGTGGCAGAGAGAACAGCGCGCGGTCGGAAAAAATGGCTGCGGCGGGCCCCGCGGCCCGCAAAATGGACCACGGCCCCCACCGCTGCTGGAGCGGGAGGTGCTGCGGGCCCCCGCGGCATGACAGTAGGTCCCCCAGCCTGAGGCCCCAGGTTAGTGAGGGAAAAGATGGAAAAAACGACGAACCAAGAGAGGGGAATGCACCGAAGAGTTGTCCTCCCAGGAGCATTCACTCATAGGATAGCCCTTCAAATGGATGAGGTATTGAAGACGTCAACGGAAGTACCGAGAGTCACAGATCTCCTGGACCTCGTATTCAGGCACATTATCAACCAAATGAGGAGGAGGACAGGAGAATTGTCTGTGAAAAGGGTCAGGTACAAATTGTTTAAGATGAGACACATGAAACACTGAATGTATTTTTCAAGTACAAGGTAAACGAAAAGGAACAGAAACGGGATTGATTTTTTGAAGAATCAGAAACAGACCATAATACTGGGGTTTGAACTTATTTTGGGATAATCGAAGAGGCAAAAATTCAGAGGAAAGCCAGACCTTATCATTGATTTGATAAGACGGAGCCTCACAATGTCTCTTGTCAGCCATTCTTTTCATGTGTATTTTGGTGGTTCAAAGATTAGAATGTATTACAATTTGGATGGTGCGTAGTCGTCGAACAAACCTTATGATTGCAGAAAGTGTAGCTGATTCTCTGAGTATAACAGGAAAGGCCTTAGGATGGAGCCCATAACAGCAATAAAATGGAGAAACCTTTGAGGCACTATGCACTGCATTGTTATATGAAAAGTCGGCAAGTGGTAAGTACATGACCAATTACTTTGCTTAGCATTGTGGAAACTTCGTATGTACTGTTCAAGACCTTGATTTAGATGTTCTGTCTGTCCATTAGTCTGAGGATGAAAGCCAGGTGAAAGAGCCAAGTCGATCTTGAGTGTTCTACAGAATTGTTTCCAAAAGCGTGAAATGTATTGGGAACCACGGTCTGAGACGATGGATTGAGGGAGGCCATGAAGCCGAAAGATCTCCTGAATAAAGATTTGACTTAATTCTTTTGCAGTGGGTAACTTCTTTAATGCAGTGAAATGAGCCAATTTAGGTAATGAATCTGTCACCATTATTACTCGATTCCCAGCTGAGGGAGGCAGAGAACACATGAAGTCAGTAGATACAGTGTGCCGCAGAGCTGGTGGAACTGGTAAGGGATGGAGCAATCCTGCTGGTCTATTATGAAGTGTCTTTGGTTGTGCACAGATAGGACAGGAAGTCACATAGCTTTCAGTGTCAGCCTTAAGAGTGGGCCACCAAAAGGAGCGAAGAAGGAGATCTTGGGTAGTTTAAATTCGTCAAGTACCTGCGATTGGGGAATCGTGGCACATTCGTAGGGCGTCTGTTTCGACTGTTTTAGTAGGCAGGAACAAGGCTTTCTTGTGGTAATAGTATTCCTTATCCTTACGTAATTGTAGACGTAATTTATTCATTTCAGTTTTCCTGAGATTGAAATACTCAGATTTAACTTTGTCAAGAAAGGATTGTACTAACCCATTGATTCTATCAGGTTCAATTAGGTTTTGTGTAGTAGAATCTCTACATTCAGGATAGCGTTGTGATAGGGCATCAGCCAAAATGGGATATACGTGATATAAAAGTCATATTGGCTTGACGACTATTTTGGCATTGAAAGTTTCTTAGACCCTGCAAATTCCGGTGATCTGTTCTTTGCCTCAAAGGGTTCTTTGGATCCCATAAGAAATCGTTTCCATTCCGTACAAGCCATCATCAAGGCGAGCAGTTCTTGTTCTAACACTGAGTAATTACGTTCAGTGTTGGACAGTATGTGGGAAAGGTAAAATACAGGATGTTGTAACCCATCATCACTTTGTTTTTGCAGTAAAGCGGCCCCTATTGCCTTTTCTGAGGCATCCATGACAACAATGAATTGTTTGGTGGTATCTGGATGCCGTAAAATGGGAGCTTGAGTGAAGGCATGTTTTAGTGTTTGGAATGCTGCTTCTGCATCTTTGGTCCAGCGAAAACCTTTCCGTAGATTTTCTTTCTTAAGAGTTTGCGTTATATGATTGGTCTGCTGGGCGAAGTCAGATATGAATTGACAATAGAAATTGGCCAGTCCTAGAAAACACTGGGTTTCTTTGATGGAGGAGGGGAATGGCCAATACAGAATGGCTTGGACCTTGTCCTAGTCCATAGCAGTCCCTACTTGGTTGATATGATACCCCAAGTACCTCACTTCAGTTTGATCAAATTCACATTTTTCTGGTTTGCAGAATAGATGATGTTGCCGAAGCCTTTCTAGTACTTGGAGTACATGTTTAGTGTGTTGCTCTGGGCGAGTGGAGAATATCAGAATATCATCTAAATAGACAACCACTGTTTGGTGTAAAAGGTCAGAAAAGATAGCGTCCATGAGTCTCGGAAATATAGAGGGAGCGTTAGTGAGCCCAAAGGGCATTACCCGATTCTCAAAATGGCCAAAAGGAGTTCTGAAGGCAGTCCTCCATTCATCACCCTCTTTTATCCTTAAAAGATGGTAGGCTCCCCTAAGATCTAATTGGTGAATCTCTTAGCTCCTCTGACAGCTTCTATAATAACTTTAATGAGGGGCAGCGGCTAGCGATCTTTACTAGTAATCATATTTAATCTGCGAAAGTCTATACAAGGGTGCAAGTTCTTCGTCTTCTTTGGTACGAAAAAGAGGAGAGCCCCTGCGGGAGAAGAGGAAGGAGCAATCAGACCACTTTGTATATTCTTTTCTAGGTATTCTTTGAGAATCTTCTTTTCAGGCTCAGTAAGAGAATACATTCTCCCAAAGGGGACTACAGCATTGGTTTCTAAAGGAATGGCACAATCATATTGTCTACGAGGCGGAAGTACTGGTTTATCAGGTTTTTGAAAGACGTCTGCATATTCCAGATAATGACTGGGTACTCCTTGAAGGAGGTTGATGGAACAGCTTACTTTAGGAGATGTTGATAACATTTTCTTCGGGGGCCAATGCGCTCCTGCTAAATAACAGTGCTGTTGACAAACTTGGGAGGTCAGTGAAATGGTTATAGTTTCCCAGTTAATATAGGGGTTATGCCGGGTTAGCCATGGGATACCTAGAATCATGACGTGATTTGGTGAAGATATCAGATCGAAAGAAGCATATTCCTGATGTTTCCCGAATTGTAAACGCAAGGTAGGAGTGGTATTAGTAACAGGTCCAGAGGCTAGAAGAGAACCATCCACTGTATGAACTTGCTCTGGTATGTCCTTGGGTACCCGAGGGATCTTTCTTTCCAAAGCCCATGTTTCATCTAGGTAGATACCACTGGCTCCACAATCCAACAATGCTAAAGTTCTTTATTCTCGGCCATCTACTAATTGTAATGTGAAAGGTAAAAGGAAACAAGCTGTTATATCTTCTCTGGAGGAACAAATGGAAGGTATCTCGGAATATTCCGTCCTCTCCCTTCTCACAGAGGACAGGAGTCGCGTTTCCCAATGGCCTTGCCGGACGAAATGGACAAGTACAAGTTAGATGATCGGAAGCACCACAATAAAGACGTAGTCCCTTCCTTCGTCTAGTTTCACGCTCACTAGATGATAAAGGTCCATGAGCCATGCCAATTTGCATACGTTCCTCGTCTGCAGTTCCTCTAGTTTCTGGACAAGTCTTCTCAGAACGATGAGGAGGTGTACGTGAAGTTACTGAATGTGATGGCATACGATTCTATTTCTTCTCCATCCTGCATTCGTTAAGACGGTATTCTATGGCCAGAGTCAAGTCCATCAGACTCTTGAGATCCTCCACTCTAGCAGAATGCACTAATTTGTCTTTGATCTCCTCCCCCAGACCTCTTCGATAAAGAGCAACAAGGGTACGTTCTACCCAAGAGGTTTCTGCTGCCAGTTGCCTAAATCATGTGATGTATTATAAGACATCCTGACTCCCTTGTTGGATGTCTCATAAGGCTTCTTCTGCTGAAGATTCAATTCCAGGACGCTCAAACATTTGCTTAAAGGCAGCGATGAAGGCTGGACAATTAGACAGATAGGAATCATTGGAGGTTACCAGAGGAGTTGCCCAGGCTAAGGCTGGGCCGGACAGGGCACTGATTAGGTATCTGACCTTGGTCTTGTCTTGCATAAATTGTGACGGTTTAAACACAAAATAAACTGTTGAGGCATCTAGGAATTCTTGTAATTTGTTAGGATCCCCAGAAAAACGGGGTGTAGTGGCAGAGACGGTGGGAACATCAGTGATCCTTGAGGTTAAGGCTTGTCAAAAGGCAGTGTTTTCATTTCGTAGCTGTTGTAGTTCCTGGGCTTGTTGTTGGATAGTCAGGAGCAATGTCTGACTTGTTTGTTCTGTGCTTGTCGAGGGATCCTCCATGATACTGGACCACGACCGGAGTTTTGGGCGTTGCAATCTGTCACGATTTGCCCTTGGCTTACTGTCCAGGCCAGAGGAAGATGGCGTGCAGCCTTGGTTCTTGCAAGTCCGGGTCGGGCCTAGGTAGGGGCGACCCATTCCTGTAACCACGGTGCTGCTGACAATAATATGCCACCACAGTCCGTGCCCTCCAGAAGGAGTCCCAGAGGAAAAACCCCATAGGGAAAAACCTCCACACAGGAACTCCCTGGAACAAAAGGAGGACACAAGAAAAATCTGAACTTCAATGCCAGGGATAACACAGGAAGGACAGAGGAAAAACAGGAGCAAGAACTATATTCCAAATAGAAGACCAGCCTGACCGTGACCCTCACAGGAGAAGTGTTGCAACACAAAGAGAAGAAAAATCAATCCCCTTATATACCCCTTGACAGAAAGTGACAAACGGAAAGATGAAAAACGGCCATCTTGGATTGGGAAGGGGCTATAGAACCAGATAGGAAAGACACCATAGTAAGAAGGGAATCAGATGCATGCAGGGAACAATAAAAGAGAAAGGTATGCTGGGAGAGAGAGAAATATGGCTTCACCAGAAAGAAAGAGGCAAAAGGAGAAGGCCCTAGAAATGGGCACCAGGTAAGTTGAAGGGCTGAGGGGAGGTCGTGGGCGCCCTACAACAACACCCGTGCTGCGCCGAACGCGCAGTGAGGACTGAAGTCCAGTCCTGGGCCCCGACCCCGCCGCGGCAGAGAGGACAGCGTGCGGTCGGAAAAAAGGACCGCGGTGGGCCCTGCGGCCCACAAAACGGACGGCGGCCCCCGCGGCATGACACAAGTCACTGATTATGGTGAAATTAGAGACTGACATTTATATGGGCCCTACAAAATACCATGAATTATAGAGTATAATGCAGAAAATATGCAATACGTCAGGAAATGAACAATAGTAGCAACATATGGGTGAAGAGTGATTGTAAGTCAATAGTTTACACAACCACCAACCATTGTAGAGTGAACATTTTCAAAACAGCATCCTCCTTCTGGTGGGCTTTAGTGCTACCACAACACTAAAGTTGCCAAACGTGTGGCAAACAGACGGGTAAACTTCATGACAAACAGACGGGTAAAACAAAGAAGCTATAAGTTCACTCACATATTTCCACATGACATAGCAATGTACTCAAAAGCCTGCTGACTTTCCGGTTCAGCCATGTCAACTATATATTTTGCGCTTCATCAGATGGCAATCTGGAATCTGAGTTTTCAATGAATTTAAGACAATCCCTCATCTGTATCTCATGAATAAAATCAGCAAAAAAAGCCAGGAGTCTTCATTTCATGCCCTAAATTCACTGACAGAATCTCCACAGAGAAAGTTATGAGCACATCGCTGTGTAGGCCAAAAAGAAGAGTAGAGACATAACAGCATTATAATTCATGCTCAAACCAATACATGACCATTCACTTATCTCACTCTTTGGTTTCCACTATGCATCTATCAGTGGAGGAATTAAAAAAGTATGTCCATGTTGATAAGGAGGGGCTTCGTTTTGTCTTAGTAAGCCATGTGCTTGTCCATCATCGTGTGAAACCAAGTGTGCTTGTGTCTGATCATTGATTAATAATCCTAACACATTGTAAGGCTCAGTTTCAAGGCACTGTGTGACATCTCCTTCAGGTGTTTCATAAAGACATAGGGAGTTATTACAACTTTGGAGGAGGTGTTAATCCGTCCCAAAAGTGATGGTAAAGTGATGGATATACCACCAGCCGTATTCCTAGTCCATTATATCCTATGGAACTCATAATACGGCTGGTGGTATATCCGTCACTTTACTGTCACTTTTGGGACGGATTAACACCTCCTCCAAAGTTGTAATAACCCCCATAATGCCAACTCAGTTGAAGATCTATTATCTGGTTAACTGTATTTACAGCTCAGAGGTTATAATTTTTTCAATTTTTCTCAGTTTTCCTTATTATCATTATTATTTAAGACTTCAAAGACATAATAAAAAAGAACATCATCAACTTCCTTTCAGAAAAGTTTGTCAAGGCAGGGCTGTTGAAAAGGTACAGGTTTAACATCATGCCCACGTTTAGGGCTTCATTACAACATTGGCCGGCGGCGGTGTAACCGCTGTGCGGCCGCCAATGCGGCCGCACTCTCGTGGTGCCCCTTTGGACATCCCCGCTGGGCCGGCGGGCGGAAACCAAGTTTCCGCCCGCCGGCCCAGCGGGGATGTGGACCACAACATGGGAGCCGGCTCCAAATGGAGCCGGCGGTGTTGCGGCCGTGCGACGGGTGCAGTTGCACCCATCGCGCTTTTCACACAGCAGACAGTGAAAAGCCGCATGGGGCCCTGTCAGGAGGCCCCTGCACTGCCCATGCCAGTGTCATCATCCTCTTTTTCATCTGACTCATCTTCCTCTGCAATGGCAGGAAACAATCTAACACCCTCTAATGTTGTCATTCTCCACTTCTCTTGTTCCTAATCCCACCTTGCTTCTGCTAAGGATTTTTCTATCTTCCTTATTCTCCTCTGGAACTTCATCTCTTGCTGCTGTCTAGCTACGAGGTCCCAAACCGCTAAAGCTTCAAACTGTGCAGACTTAATCTGAATGTTCAGAATCAAGTGCAGAATCAAGTGCAGAATTTTCAACCCATGCAGCAGGTGCAAATGCTGCGTGCACAACTGACACAGTTACAACTAGTGCAGCAGCAGGTTCCTATGGTACCTAGACAGCAAATGCAGATACCTCAAGCCCCGATGGAACAGCAACAGATGATTCTTACTCCACAGGTCACAGGTCAGAGACAAGACAGAAGTAATGACACAGTGCAGCAGTTCCCATTAAATAGTGAGAATGAAATAAACGATGAATGGATGAATATCATTTTGGATGAAGAGCCATGTATGCTTGCAGCGTCCTTAGAGGTAGATACGAGAGGTCCTTTTGTGAAGGGAAAGGTGATGGGTCACAGAATCTCATTCTTAGTGGACTCAGGAGCTACACGCTCTACAGTAATAAGTCCAGAAGTACCGAACTTACCTCTTTCAGGCAGAACAGTTCAGGTTGTGGAAGTAGCAAACAGAGAATTGACAAATCCAATCACAGATCCAGTACAGGTTGAGATTGGCAACTTCCAGGGACTGCATAAGTTTGTAGTCTGTGACTCAAGTCCAGTATCTCTACTGGGAAGGGACTTGTTACGTAAGACCAAATGTTCCATTAGTTGTTCAAATTCAGGAATAGAGGTTCAGACTAATAGTGATGATGAGGAAGAACAGACATCTGAAACTGCAAATGATAATGTTAACGAAGAATACCTGTTGATTGAGTTTTTCCAGATGTTTACTGTGAAGGAATTACATGCAGACTTGCAGGGAACAGTACAGGAAAATGTGTGGGACCTGACAGGTAACAAAGTGGGCTTGATTATGGGAGTGGAGCCGATTAAGATCACTTTGAAGCTGAATGTAGTGTTTCCACAGCTTCTACAGTATAACATGGCACAAAATGTTCTGAGGAAAGTGAATCAGATAATTGGAGATTTTCTGAAACAAGGAGTTTTGAAAGAAGTATTGAGCAGTCCATGTAATTCACCGATAATGGGCTTAAAGAAGCCGTGTGGGAAAGTGAGCATTGTGCAGGACTTGTGAAAAGTGAACAACATGGGGGCCAAGTATTGTCCTGTAGTGCCGAACCCAGCAGTGATACTGTTTCAGATTCCTTATGATGCCGAGTGGTTCACAGTGGTTGACTTGTCACACGCTTTCTTTTCTGTACCTCTTCATGAGGATAGTCAGTCTCTTTTTAGTTTAAAATTTCTAGACAGAGTCTACAGCTGGTGCAGGGTTCCACAAGCGTATACGGAGTCACCGTCTCTGTTCAATCAGATTTTGAAAAAGAATTTTGAGTCATTGGAACTACCTTACCAATCGACTAGTGCAGTACATTGATGACTTGTTGATTGCATCCAGGACAAGAGACGAGTGTAAGTATGAATTGATTGCCCTGTTAAATCATCTGGGAAAATTTGGACATAAGGTGTCACCTTTGAAATTGAAGTACTGTCAAAAATTTGTGAAATACTTGGGACACCAGATTGAGAAAGGGTCGAGGAGAATCTCTAGAGAGAGAATTACAATGACTTTGCAGAGAAGTCCTCTGACTTCGCAGAGAGATGTCAGAATGTTCCTGGGGATGGTAGGTTATTGTCGACAGTGGATTACAAATTTAGCTGAGATTGCCAAACCATTGTAGCAGTTGACACACAAGGATGTCACAGACCCCATTATTCTAGATGAAGATCAGATTAAAGCATTTATTGAGTTGAGAGAGAGTTGTGCAGAGCTCCAGCGTTGGGAATGCCTGATTACACGAAGCCATTCACATTGTTTTGTCATGAACATGATGCTTGTTCTTTGTCTGTTTTGACACAGGTCCATGGAGGTGTTTATCGCCCAGTAGCCTATTTTTTGGCTACCTTGGACCCAGTCGCAGCAGCTTTACCAGCCTGTTTGCGGGCTGTTGGTCAAAGTGTTTCTCAATGTGAGGGAGTAGTGATGGGATATCCTTTGACGGTAATGGTTCCTCATTCTGTTAAGATTTTACTGACCAGGACGAAAACACAGCATTTGACTGGTGTAAGATTGACAAGGTATGAGACCAGCATACTAGGTGCTCCAAATGTAACATTGATAAGATGTACAGTGTTAAACCCGGCAACATTACTTCCAAGTGATACTGTTGAAATTGAGAAGGAGGAAGACATCGAGCCTGATTGTCTTGAGGTAACTGAAGTGTGTACAAAGCCAAGGCCTGATATCAGAGATACTCGATTGGAAGAAAATGATCAAATTGTCTTTGTTGATGGCTCATGTCTCAGAGATGGTACAGGGACATTGAGAGCAGGATATGCTGTATGCACAATCACAGGTACCTTAGAAGCTTCCTGGCATCGAAGTGTATATTCTGCACAAGTAGCAGAATTGGTAGCTCTTACTAGAGCATGCCATGTTTCTGCAAGTCTGAGAGTCACAATCTATACTGACAGCCAATATGGATTTGGAATTGTTTATGATTTTGGTCAGTTGTGGTCGCAAAGAGGTTTCCTGACCTCTACTGGTACACCAGTAAGAAATGGCGACAAGATAATGGAGTTGTTGTATGCGATACAGTTACCTGAAGAAATTGCCATGGTAAAATGCAGTGCACATCAAAAGGCACAGGATTACATCTCACTGGAAAATGGATATGCAGATCAGGTCGCAAGGTTCTGCGCATTGAATTGTATATCGTTCAAAGACAAGTGGGAACTGATGTCAGAAGAAGATAGTACATGTACAAGTTTTGCACTAAAAGTGATCAATACTCTGGAAGAGTTAAAAACATTGCAGAATAATATTGACAAGGAAGAGAAACATCTCTGGGTTAAGTTAAAATATGTCCAACGTCCCTGTCAGAGAGACCAGATCCTCGGGCCTGTGCATGTTCCCAACATGTCCACCACTAGACAGCTCCAAAGCTCCAATAGAAATATCACAGAGACTGAGAGAGTCCAAGTGGGGGAAAAGGGGATTAGGTAGGGAACAGCTGGGGAGGAGACCTGTAGTTTATAGGTCACTGGATTAATTTGCTGGAGGACAGTGTAAGGACCTATGAATTTGGGATTAAACATGTGCTTTTTCTTGAAGTCTATATATCTTTTAGAAAGCCGCACTTTATCACCTGGTTGATACTGATGTCCTTCACAATGTTTCTTGTCGTAGTGCTTTTTGTATTTTTGTTTAGCTTTTTCTAGATGCTGTTGAATCCGTTTCTGGGGTTGATGGAGTTGTTGAATCATCTCCAACACTGCTGATGTAAGAGAACTTTCTTGTGGAATCGTGATAGGCAGGGTATAAGGATAATAGCCAACCAAACCAAAAAAGGGTGTAACATCCATGGAGGTGTGAGACGAGTTATTGTAGTCTGTTTCAGCTAACCAAAGCATTGAAGTCCAAGAATGAAGTGCTTTCTCAGCGTAGGCACGCAGATATTGTTTCAAGGTCTGCCATTTTTCAATGGTAAAAGAGTTATGGGTTTCTTCAAAGAAGTCTTCGGCTTTTATGATGCAAAGGACCTTGTCTGAAGCAATGATAGCTCTGGAAGACTGAATTGACGGTAACATGGTAGATTCTAATCGGGACAAAGCATCCGCTTTGTGATTGTCTTTATAGCATTGCGATAACACGCCACCACTTGTTCTATCTAAAGTACCTGCTTCTACTATGACTGGACGGTCAAAATCTGGAAGAGTCAAGACTGGGACGGTGAAGAAGTCTTCTTTTTCAACAGCCTTGGCTATGTGGGCTTGTTGAGGATCTGTACCACTGGATGTCAGGAGACAGCTTTCTGTGACAATGAGACTTTCAGCCTCTGAATGAGTCAAGATAGGAGTACTGGAAAAGACTTCCTTTAAAGCCGAACAGGCCTTATCGGCTACTGGGGACCACAAGACGGGCTCTCCTTTCTTCCTTGACCTCTCCACTCCAATACATGATACGTTTTGTGAAGGCAATGTCTTTTCCTTTGTAGCGACTATAGCTAACTGAGATTCACTCAGATTTGGAACATTCAAAGTTTTAAGACATCTTGCCTTACAAAGGGATGACTGGAATATCATCTTTCTCTCCTCCCAGTCTATCTGAGGATTATGGTAACTCAACAAGGGCATTCCGAGGATGATTCCATACTGAGGACCGTGAATAACATTAAAGGTTACCAACTCAACGTGTTTAGTGTCATAAGTTTGTCCATTACAAATTACTGACAAGGGCAGGGTCTGCAGAGTCACTGGACCTCCCGTTAGGAACTTGCCATCTGCGGTTTCCACTAGCTGTGGTGTTTTCTTTTTCTCACACGGGATCCCCCATGCTTTCACCAATTGAGTGTCTATGAAATTTTCAGTAGCACCTAAGTCCACTAAAACGTCTCTTAAGTAAGTTTGTTCTTCTACTTGAATTTCTAGATCCAATTTCAAATGCCGTGATTTTCTTATTGGTTGTGACTCTTCCAGGGAAGGGTCTGTGGTAACTCCCAAGACTAACCCTTCCTTACACCGTGGGTATTTTAGTTTTTCCTGTTCAATATTTATGTTTGTCATAACTTTTTTGGCAATGGCCAATTTGCTCTTTGGTTTTACTGGACACTCTTTAACAAAATGACCCTCCTGGCCACAATACAAGCATTGTCTCTTTTTCCGGCGTAGGTCTTTCTCTTCATTAGTTAAAGACAGCCTGATAGTTCCAATTTCCATTGGTTCCTTATTGTTCTCTTTCTGAACTTGTGATTCTCTATGATCATGAACACGCCAGGAATATTTTTCAGTTTTTTTCCGTGTTCCCCTTCGTTCTGCAAGACGATGATCCAGTCTCAAAACAAGGTTTATTAGATCTTGACAATCTGTAGGCTGCGGGTCTATCTGGGCAATAATGTATTTTAACTCGTCCTTGAGTCCTTGGTAGAACAAGGTTGCCTGCTTTTCTTCAGGCCAGGATGTCTCGGCTACCAGACGATTAAAATTAGCTAAGTAGGAAACTAGATCTTGGTTACCTTGTCGCAAGTCTAATAGTTCACGATCTGCCGACAATGTCACTGTTCTTCGATCAAACACTCGTTCAAACTCAAGAACAAAATTTCTCTAGTTATAGAGCAAAGCACTGTCTTTACGCACAAGAGGAATTGCCCAGGTGGCCGCGTCTCCAGTCAGAAAAGAGAGCAAGAAGGCCACCCTGGATTAGGCATCAGGGAAAACACTTGGTCGACAGGCAAAATGCAATTCTACTTGCATCAAAAAGGATTGCGCTTTCAAAGGATCACCTGAGAACTGTTCTGGAGGAGGCAGAGGAATGGCTGAGGGAACGTTGAGAGAAATGTTAGTTGGAGGATTACCTCTTTTACCTTGAGGAGGAGGACCAAGCCAACCCGCACCCAAAGGACCTTGCTCCATCTTTCCCACTCTTTCCTGCAATTGACTCACTCTCTCAGCTAAGCTGGCTGCTATATCCTTTGATGACACTACCTCTGCTTGGAGCTGCGTGATAACCTTGACTAGCTTATCCAATGTGACCATGTTGAGAACACACGCAAACCAGGAGGATAATAAATTAGTGGGCTCACTATTCTGTCAGAGAGACCAGATCCTCGTAGTCTGCGCACGTTCCCAACATGTCCACCACTAGACAGCTCCAAAGCTCCGATAGAAATATCACAGAGCCTGAGAGAGTCCAAGTGGGGGAAAAGGGGATTAGGTAGGGAACAGCTGGGAAGGAGACCTGTAGGAAGCAAAAGGTTAAACAACACAATATCAAGATATAATCACATTGACTTTCAATAGACTTTGTTTGGAACTATCTATATTCTTAATAATCCTATACTCTGAACATTGAATAACACTCTGTTGAATCTAGGGTTCAATGATACTCTGAACATGAAATAACACTCTGTTGTATCTAGGGTTCAATGATACTCTGAACATGAAATAACACTCTGTTCAGTCTAGGGTTCAATGATACTCTGAACATCAAATTACACTTAGACTGAAGAAACATGAATGGCCTAGAACTAGACTCTAACTAGGCCTCAAGAAATCTAGATACCTGGAAAAAATCAAGAATGGGTTAATAGAATGTTTCATGTGAGCTTTTCATGAAATATCACATACTCTCTAAAAGAACCTTCTAGAATAATGTTTCAGAACAAACATTGCATTTTTACATGAGGACAAAAGGCAATCTGAAACATTCCTTGGAAAACAATAGGAATTGTACTAGGGTCTTAATATGCACAAAGAATGTCACATTTTGAATTTAGTATCTTCACAGAAAATCCAAAAGCCCAGGATAAATGTGTGCACCTCAATAAACACTACTTTAATTGCCATGAAATGATCGCGCACACTGTTGCCGATCTCAACATAAGTTTTACATGCTGGAAATGAATCGTGCACTCTGTAGATTCTAACAAGAATATGCAAATGCCATGAAATGATCGCGCACACTGTTGCAGGTCTGAACATCAAGTCTTACATGCGGGAAATGAATCGCGCACACTGCCGATTCGAACAAGAATATGCAAATGCCAGGAAATAATCGCGCAAGCTGTTGCCGATCTGAACACCAAGTTTTGCATGCGAGAAATAAATTGCGTACACGCCGATTCGAACAACAATATGCAAAAGCCATGAAATGATCGCACAAGCTGTTGCCGATCTGAACACCAAGTTTTACATTAGAGCAATGATTTGCGCACTCTGAAAGTTTCACAAGTAGGCCCAAAACTCAAGAGTCGTTGAGAACGGGGCAGGCCTGGAACATCAAGGTAGGCCTCCGGAACAGGAGCTCAGGAAATTGCTGCTGCTCTACACCGGGACCTCTGAATAGGGAGCACGTGGAGCTGGGCTGGCTCCCTTATATAGAGTCTGGCCCAGCCCACAAACCATACCCAGTCATGCTGCAAAGAAAGCTTCAAGAAGGTCGTGGAAAGGGACTACACCCGAACACACTCAGTAAGTCTGCAGCAATACCTTGCAAATGAACAGTTATTGCAAACATCATTAATAGTGTTTTTCAAGGGTAAAGTCTGCAATGCAAAAGGTTAACATACTGCATATAAACACAATGCATGAATTATGCTCCTGCATAAAGGCTGAGTTTTTGCATTTTTGTCACCCGTAGAGCGCGCACTGTCCTGATGTTGATAGTCCCGATGAAATTTGGGTTTCTGAGGAGATGGTCCTGCCCAATAGTTTATTGTCACAAATGGCCCGTTATTATCACAGACAGGCACATATTGGGAGGGATGCCATGGTTAGATTGTTCAAGATTGACTGGTTTAACCCTAAGTTCAGGCAGGCAGCAGAGGCAGTATATGATCGCTGTATAATTTGTCAGCAACTAAATGTGGGAAAAGGGACAGTGGTGAATTTGAGCCACGTTGCAAGAGCAGAAGGTCAGCAGAATGCAATTGGATTTCATTGAGATGCCTGCGTGTGGCGGTCTGAAATATGTGTTGGTGATTGTGTGTGTTTTTAGTCATTGGATTGAAGCATATCCTACAAGAAGAAATGACAGTCTCACAGTAGCAAAATTGTTACTTAGGGAATTGATACCACGTTTCAGGTTTCCGATCTCTTTAGAATCAGAGAGGGGAACTCACTTCAATAACAAGGTGATTATACTCTTATGTGCAGCACTAAACATCAAACAAAGGTTGCATTGTAGCTATCGCCCTGAAGCATCAGGACTGGTGGAACAGATAAATGGTACCTTGAAATCAAGAATTGCAAAGATGTGTGCAGCTACAAATCTGAAATGGCCAGATGCATTGCCTTTGGTGTTGATGTCAATGAGAAACACACCTGACAGGAAAACAGGGCTGTCGCCCCATGAAATCCTCATGGGCAGAGCAATGAAATCACCAGCAGTTCCAGCCAATGCACTTGTGAATATTACAGATGATGTGGTGTTGGACTACTGCAAGGGTCTGGCTGATGTGCTTCGCTCTTTCTCTCAGCAGGTGCAGGCCACCACCCTGCCACCAATCCACAATCCAGGGCAGAACCTGAGAGCCAGTGACTGGGTCGTTGTCAGAAAGCAAGTGCCCAAGACCTGTTTGGAACCACGTTGTAGGTGTTCTTACCAGGTGGTGTTAACAACTACGACAGCTGTGAAGTGTGCAGGACTCCCGAACTGGAAACACGCGAGTCGTACAATGTCCACCAGATCATGAAGAAGCTTTGTTGAAGCACCAGCAGCAGGGAAACAGGTTGCCGCACCTGAGCCAGAAAAAGAGCCACTAGAGCCTGAAGTTGAAGGTGAAGAATTACAGGAAGGTGCACCCGAAGCAATCTTGACAGATACAGCAAGAGAGCCTACCTCAGCAGAGGTTCTTCCAGAAGCAGACGGTGCTGAAAAGCAGACAGAGCAAGTGTCAGACCAAGATGGTGAAAGAGTTGAGACGGATCAAAGTCAAAGTGATCCGACTCCTCCTGAACCCGTTGCAGGTCCATCAAGAGAAAACACCATAGAGAAGCAGAAGAGTTCAATCTTGGGAAGAATATTAACAGAAGGAACAAGATAAGGAGATAATTGGCCTGAATTGCAGATATGGAAGAAAAAGGAACTAGTCATAAATGAAACAATAGAGGAAGAAGTGGATACTACGAGAAAAGAAGACTTGAGTGAAGGAGAATTAAGTGGTGATCGAAGGTTGAAAAGAAAGAGAATAGCAAGTTGACAGTACACAGGTCCTGAATGGGCGTATGCAACTACCAATGAATGGCAACATGAGTTTATGTCTTTTTTGTTTTGATAGAGAAGTTCTGAGTCAGTACTTTGATGTAAGCAGAAGGTGATCAAGGAATCTGAATTGTTGAGCTATTCTGAAAAATCCTAAAAGAGACTGTTTGAAAATACTGGAAGAGACTTTGATAACTTGATTTGACACTGAAAACCGGATGTGACAAGCTGCTAATCAATTTTGACAAAGGAAGAGCGTTCCTGGACGTGAAACTGAACTATGAGAGAAGAATTTTAGATTTTTACTGTACTTTATATAAGAGTCACTTCTGCTTTCTGATTCTTTACAGATCATGGCTGCGCTAAATAATCAAAATAAAATTGCTAGGTGCTGTAGATACATGAGTGTTGGATTGGCAGTTATTTGTGGAATCCTGTTGATAATAATGATTGTGGGAATGTCGGTTCATGAAATGAAGAGAGCTACTTTTACTTCTGCTCCTGAAACTACAACACTTACAGCTTTAGAAAGGTTTAAGTTAGATGAGAAGTACTTGCATGACTATACTAATGCACAAAGAGAGCTTTCTTCTAATGTTTTCTACAACTTGTTGAGTGAGTATGTTGAAACAAGGGATGCGAGGAATTGTCTGGTGTGTACGCAAATTCCTTTGTCAGTAGAAGAAGGGGTTACATACCATAGTCTTCTTTTATGGAATAAGCTGTAGTATGCGGATGATGCCCTCATATACCTACAAAACCCTAGACAGGAGCTGTCTGCTCTTTTAGACCTCTTCAGAGACATGGCAGGTCTTCCAGTCAATTGGGTGAAGTCCTGTATCTTTCCCCAGAGAGGGATGGAGCGCACTGACATGGTGGAGCCGGTGCTTGGCCATCTTGTGTAGCAGCTCGAGACATTCCATTATCTTGGGGTGAACGTATACCACTCTGAGAGAGCTTCTTGATGGGAACCATGGCAGAGCCTTGACATCACTGCGACAGTTTGTGAGTTTCTGGCCGCTCCTGCCCCTCTTGCACATGGGGCCAGCATCCATAGCAAAAATGTTGATACTCCTGAGGCTCCTCTAATTTTCACAGCAGTGCCCGTGATCCCCACCAGGGCCTTCTTTGGGTATCTACGGAGATTAACCTCACATTTGATATGGAGTGGATCACATATGCAATTATTCAAACACCACAACAACTGCTAATGGAAGGTGACCTGGGAGTACCCAACCTAGAACATTATTTTGCAGCTTTGCAATTGCAGTGGCCCATGTGCTAGCTGGTGGGGTGTGCAACTGATGAGGGTAGATCGGACAGAGAGGAACTGGACAGGACTACTGGAATGGCTGCCAATGCCTGGTGGCCCACCCGAGGAATTAATAGATTGGCATGTTTTGCAAAACTGTGCTGGAACAGATATAGGCAGCCATGATATGGTGAGCAGCCCTATGCCCCACAGCTACCTCTGTTGGGCATACCTCGGATGAAGGCTCTGCTGGGGGCTCATGACCTGTTACATAGGTGGGAAGCAGGGGTGTCTTGCTCAGAAGACTTGTACAGCGATGGGGATGTGTGTACCTTTCAGGAGCTGCAGAAGGTATATGCCCTAGGAGCTGGTCAATTCTTTGCTTACAGTGCCCTTGTATGCTCTGGTACTGGAGATCAGAAACACCTGGTTGGTGGGTCAAGAGGCCTGACCCTTCATCATGGGTTGCACAGTATACTGACACACAGTCTAGGCCGTAAGGCTATAACGGTTCTATATACTGCGCTACAAGCTGCAGGTGCAGATCTGGAGATGCTTGGAAAAGCCCATTGGGACACTTGTCTGGGTGTGCCTCTGACTGCCAAGCAGTGAAGGATGGCTCTTGAACAGGTAAAATGGGTGTCTTATAACTCTCATCTGAAGTTAACCCAGGTCAATTATTTACATCACACTTACCTCACACTGCCTACATACACTTTTTCCCGGGGTGGCCCCAGTGGGCCCCAGTTGTGGCCAACATGATGTGAGCTTCCTCCACATGGTGTGGGATTCCCCCCCATTGTCACAGAGATGGGTGCAGATCATGGAACGTGTATTGGAGGTGCTGAATGTGCATCTCCAGTTCGACTCCCTGCTCTGTTTACAGGGAATCACCAAACGCAAGAAACACACTAAGGGCCATATTTATACTTTTTGACGCAAAACTGCGCTAATGCAGTTTTGCGTCAAACAAATTAGCGCCGGCTAACGCCATTCTGAAGCGCCATGCGGGCGCCGTATTTAATCAATGACGTTAGCCGGCGTTAGCCGCCGGCGCTGCCTGGTGTGCGTGGAAAAAAATGACGTACACCAGGCAGCGCCGGCGTAGGGGGATATGGATCTTAGGCGCCAAAAAATGGGGCAAGTCAGGCTGAGGCAAATTTTTCGCCTCAACCCGATTTGCGCCATTTTTTCGACTCCCAACCCCCATAGAAATGACTACTGTCTTAGCAAAGACAGGAGTCATGCCCCCTTGCCCAATGGCCATGCCCAGGGGACTTCTGTCCCCTGGGCATGGTCATTGGGCATAGTGGCATGTAGGGGGGCACAAATTAGGCCCCCCTATGCCACAAATTATTTTTAATAAAATACTTACCGGAACTTACCTTAATGTCCCTGGGATGGGTCCCTCCAGCCTTGGGTGTCCTCCTGGGGTGGGCAAGGGTGACAGGGGGTGTCCCTGGGGGCATGGGAGGGTACCTCTGGGCTCCTTCCGAGCCCACAGGTCCCTTAACGCCTGCCTTGTCCAGGCGCTAAAAAACGGCGCAAAAGCGGCCATATGTCATATTTTTTGACCCGCCCACTCCCGGGCGTGAATTTTGCCCGGGAGTGTAAATACGGCGCACATGCCTCGGAGTCAATTTTTTAGACGGGAACGCCTACCTTGCATATCATGAACGCAAAGTAGGTGTCCACGCTAAAAAATGACGCAAAACTAACTCCATATTTATACTTTGGCGTTAGACGCGTCTAGCACCAAAGTTCATGGAGTTAGCGTCATTTTTTTGCGTGAACACCTTCCTTGCGTTAATGATATGCAAGCTAGGCGTTCCCGTCTTAAAAAATGACTGCGATGCATATGCGTCGTATTTATACTCCCGGGCAAAAATGACGCCCGGGAGTGGGCGGGACTAAAAAACCAGCATTTGCGCCGGATTTTACCGCCTGGGTCAGGGCAGGCGTTAAGGGACCTGTGGGCTCAGAATGAGCCCAGAGGTGCCCTCCCCTGCCCCCAGGGACACTCCCTGCCACCCTTGCCCACCCCAGGAGGACACCCAAGGATGGAGGGACCCACCCCAGGGACATTAAGGTAAGTCCAGGTAAGTATTTTTTTTTTTTTTTAAATTGTGGCATAGGGGGGCCTGATTTGTGCCCCCCTACATGCCACTATGCCCAATGGCCATGCCCAGGGGACATAAGTCCCCTGGGCATGGCCATTGGGCAAGGGGGCATGACTCCTGTCTTTGCTAAGACAGGAGTCATATCAATGGGGGATGGGCGTCGTAAAAAAATGGCGCAAATCGGGTTGTGGCGATTTTTTTGCCTCAGCCTGACTTGCACCATTTCTGGACGCCCATACGCCATTTTCCCCCTACGCCGGCGCTGCCTGGTGTACGTCGTTTTTTTTAACTCACACCAGACAGCGCCGGTGGCTAACGCCGGCTAACGTCATTCAATAAATACGGCGCCCGCACGGCGCTTCGGAATGGCGTTAGCCGGCGCTAATTTTTTTGACGCAAAACTGCATTGGCACAGTTTTGCGTCAAAAAGTATAAATATGGGCCCAAATATCTTCACATTGCTTGCTATATGCTTCAACTCCCAGATAACACCAACCTGTCTGACTGTGTTATAATCAGCATTCATTTGCTCTAACTCCTAAATGTCATGTTTGCAAAGAATAAGTTGGAGGGATTGACCTCTTCACCTTGTCTATGGAAAGTCTGAAAGAGCAGGTTGTCCCTCCTAGATTTTTTGGATTCAGTTGCTCTTTGCCCATTGATACTCACTTAATCTCAAAACACTAAAACATCAAAGTAGGTGGGATGAATGTAATCGTTGCTGGCTTTAGCATTGGATGTGCCCTGTGTGAGACCCTTTTCGGTGCCTCCTCATGACTCCTTTCTCCATGAATTCCCTTATTACCACCCTGCAGAGGGGCCCCTTATCTCTCCATTACCACTCTCTGACATGCGTTTCACGTTTTTATAGCACTACTCATAGTTCACTCATGCTTTGTTCAATGATCTTCATGGTATACTATTCTTTGTAGCAGCACAATAACCCTCAGCAGTACTTTACAATGAGTCAAAACTGCCGCTCAATAAAACTGTTTATCTTTCAAGGAGGAGCATTATTCACCAGTGTTATCTTACCATTTTTGTTATTGTCTGAAAACTGCTGGATACACAAAGAGCTCTCCAGAATGTGCTTTTAACCCACAAATTATTTTTTAACACAACTCTCCCCCCCCCAAACATAATGAAGCATGGCGTGTACATATTGAAGAAAGTGCATGTGCCCTCTTTATAAAATAGCTTCTGAGATACACTTAGTACATTCTAAATTAACCATTTTCATAGCTACAAAACTTACTGAATATAATTTTTTAATCAGTTTAGCTGTCATAGCCGCAGGGTGTTTAATCTAGTTAGAGCTCAAATTAACACTTTCTTCTGTTGCAAGTGAGATTTAACCCTCGACTTCTGCAGCTGCTAACACATGTTCAATAATAAAATCTTGAACATCCAATGAGGACTATCCAAGGCATGTATATGGTTGTTCGTGCCTAGTTGTTTATTTGCACTGCTTCCGTGGTTGACTTTCTTTCTTCTGCTCCCTTCAATTGGTAGCTTGCTTTTGGAGTCAATCTGTTCTATGAATGTTTAGAGATCATGGTGTTCCTTTTTCTCCAGGCACAGGAACACAAATCCACGCTTATGTGATGTTTCCTCCATAGCTCATGAATGGGTAAGTGACATTGCTTTTTGTTTACAAAAATCTGGATCCACATGTCTTAGCAAGCTTCCACCCTATGCCCAGTCCATCATCACCAAAGTCTTCAAGAAGGTAATTAGTGATCATCTACAGCTCCACCTCAACACCTCCAAAAGGCTATTACTGCTGCTGTTGAGTTTTATGCCTTGCAACAGACTAGAAACTTCATTCTCAGAATTGCGGAACAGGTGCCCAAAGCATCAAACACAATGGCAAGAGACAATGCTTGGTGCTGCTTGTTCTCTGTGCAGTCTTCAATATTGTAGACCATGAGAGTCTATTACAGGGTTTATTGACGCTCATCAATACCACCTATTTTACCTTACCATGGTTCATAACATTAGGATCACTCTTCTATCAAAGCATGATCTGTGGTATTAGAAAGGGCTGCACTACTTCTGTTATCCAGTTTATCTAACATTTCCATATGTACAACAATTCAGCATGGGCATTCAGCCTTACTTTGAAAACAATTAGAACTGCTCCATTTCTTCCAACTTATCTGTAGCAAGACCAATGCCACAGTACTTCATATCAGGATTAAAAGATCAAGTCAGAGAATTTCCTTTTCACCTAGGCACAGCATGAACGTTGGCACTACTGCTCTCTGCCTGCGCCGTGTGGTGAGGCGACTTTGAATTACTGATGACCCTATGGAGCCCCTTTTTGTGCGGAAGTTCACGCTCACCTTGAGCTATATGTCTGAGGGAAGCTTCCACACTGTTCCTGATCTATATGCCCCGGGGAAGCTACCAATTGTCGTTGTACCTTTGCATTTGGGGTTGTGCCTGGCATTTAGAGCAGCAATTTTGCATTTGAGCCTGTAATTGGGCACAGAACGGCTATCTGGTACATAACGCCTGTGAATAGGTGTGTGATTGCTGCATATTCAATATATTATAGTAACAGTTCAGTAAGCATATGCTTGGTAGCTAAAATAGACGTGCAGCTGCTTTTGCAAAGTTTTTGTTTTTTTAACAATCTTGACCTTACTGTTTCATTATGCACCTATTTTAACTTACAACTTTTCTAATTTCAGTAATGTCCCTTCCAGGAATAGTATCAGTGTCAAAGATCACATGATGTCTCTTCCTTTAATGCATCCAGAGTTCTGTGATGCTGCTTCCTGTGGTTCAAGGGTCACATGATGTTAATTACGCTGCCCCTGAGAAATCGATGTTCATGAGCAGTCCCGGACTGGCACCGGGTATTTTTCTGTTAGGTTAGCAGGGTAGGGGCTTCTTACATTGCTGGTGGGGCCTGGTTTTCTGCTGGGGCCAGCCAGGTGTGTTTCTTGCCTCCAGAACCTAAAAATAAACAATTAAAAACAAGTGACTTTGAAGCTTGTTTCAAATAAATATTTTTGCATTTGGGTGGTTTTGGGTGGTTACTGTCTCCTCCATAGTTGCCCCGAGCAGTGCTAACATTAGAGCTTTAGAGGGGAGGGAGGTGAGGGGCCTGCTGTTGCTTGGCGTAGACAGTCCAGTACATATATGAGAAAGGCTCTTGAAAATCAAAGCCAGTGTCTTTCTTTATAGTGTCATCTTTGCAAGCATTTCAGTTTAGTATATTAAATATCATTGCATCGAATGGCAATTGTTACAAGTGACAGATTCTAATCATGAATTTAGAAACATTCATAATTCCACAATCCAGCTGCAGCTCCTCCGCTATGGCAGCTGCAAACCTTTAAATATTAAATGATAATAAACAATGTTTACTATCGTTTTATTTTTAAAAGGGCAAGGCCATGGGGGATGACAATGACTGAGGGGGAGTGCCTTGCACTGCTCTCAGTGTGCATGTGTGTTTGGCCAGCCACCTCGGGCTGGCTAAACACACATGCACACTGAGCTCTCTCCAACCCGGCACTGTGTTGCCGGGTTGGAGACAGCAGGCCCAGGCTCCCAGTCTGCCTGGGAGGGCCAAGTCAGGATGCTCCGACCAATCCTAATGCTGCTCTCTCATGAGAGGAGCATTAAGAGTGGCCGCAGGCTGGGAGCCTGTGCCTGCAGTGAAGCCTGAATACCGGCGTTGCGGGGGGGACTAGGGAGTCAGGTAAGTTTTTATTTGATTTTTTGTATTTTATATTTGTTTATTTTTGTTAATGTTTATTTTAAAGTTTTTAATGTTTAATGTTTATTTTGTTGCCCCCCCATTGTGCGCTGCCCCGCCCCTCCACAGTGCAGCGAGCTGTGACTGCCACAATCACTGTCCTGATGATGATGTTGATACTGTTAGTAAACCAAGAGGAAAGCTGCCTTTTGTCCCCTTAGGCTTAGTTTTGTACTATAGATGGAGCAACATTATAGATTTTTACTTTTGTGCGGCACACACCCAAAACTGGTGTATCTGAAGGTGCTATCATGTGATGATAAAAGAATAGGAGGCATGGTGAGAATTGCCTAAGATTACACAATGTGCTCAAGTGAACAGGCAGGACTGATGCAAGGTTTGTGTGCATTTCAGCTACTATATGGGTATTTAATTCTCTGACATTTAAGATAAAATCTTTGCGTTAAGTTCTTGGTGGTGCTACATCAGTGCACTGTGTTAAATAGATCCAGGCTATGCATGTTTAATGACGATTGTTAATAGTAGTGTCTAAGGCTCATATTTATACTTTTCTAGCGCCGCTTTTATGTGTTTTTTTTACGCAAAATTGGCGCAAACTTATAAAATACATTTGTATTTTGTAAGTTTGCACTGCTTTTGAGTAAAAAAAATACACAAATGCAGCGCTAAAAAAGTATAACTATGGGCCTAAGTGTCTAGGAAGGTTAATGTTTTAATGTGGAAACTAAAATGGAAGAGCACCCCTCCGACCCCCTTGGTCAGTGTATTGAGAACATTTGCTCTACATAGCTAAAGGTTTCTATTCATTGTCATCCATTCTTGAATTCATCCATCCACCCACTCCTCACCATCCAACTATTTATTCATTGAGCTATGCAACCCTGTCTTTAATCTCCAACCATCCACTCAATGAAAGAAGAAGGTTGATAATGAAAATGTGTTATAAAATACACTATAATTAAAAAAAAAAATCAAAAAAGTTCTTGGAGGAGGACCCCCTCAAACCCCATTGCTGTGGTCAGGCTCTATTGATGCGCTTACTCGCTAAATGCTGTTTTAGGTCTAGGCTGGGAACATTTACAGGGTTGCTTTTAGTAACCAGGTTGACCGTGTCCACGAAATAATAACATAAAAAATATGCCATTCCTTTTGCTCTAATATAACACGCAGACATTAGACCCGGTTTAGTAGGTATAACTGGCTTTATCAGTTCTCCTGGCATATTACTACATTTGAAGTGTAAGGCAGGGCAGCGCCTTGCTTCCTCCTGGAATACAAGGAAGAGTTAGGTGTTCAACAAAAGTAACTCACAGGACTTTGGCCCATATTGTTCTTTTTTAGCACCGCATTTGTGTCATTTTTAGATGCAATACAATTGTATTTTGAAAGTTGCACCACTTTTGCGTCAAAAAATGACACAAATGGGGTGCTAAAATAGTATAAATATGGGCCCTATATTTTGTAAGTTTGCGCGGCTTATGCGTCAAAAAATGAATCAAATGCTGCGTTAAAAAAGTATAAATATGGGCCTTTGTGACTCATGCTTGAAATGTCTAAACCGTTTCTGTAAATGGCAGTGCCCTTAAATATTCAATATGTACATTGAGAGTGATGCATTTTTATTTCAGGGGCACTTGGGGGCCATTTTTCGAAATTCACTAATTTTCATTAATCGATATGGCATTATGGCTGTTTACAGTTAATCCTGGTGGAATTTTGAATTGTGTGCTCATTGGTAAAAAGCACCCTTTTAGAACTGTAATTGTCAATTTATTGTGAGTGAGCAACGGACTGAATCTCCAGGGACTTTCAGATAGTGCATATTGTTAGTATTTTAATCATCCGCACCTGTCAAAATGCATGTAGTCCGCCTCTTCTATTTAAAATGTGTCTTCTAGGCATAAAATAATTAAAGGTGGAGGGCCATACAGCGGGTTTACAGCTACACCGATATGACAAAACCCTACTTATAAAAGACAATATTTCAGGAAATTTTAAATATAAATTTTGTTTTGTCAAAAAGCTGCAGGGCACGCATTTTCTATACTGTCAGGCTTGATAGTCGAAATATTTATATTTCAAATGGCAAGATTAAATTGGAGCCTTATGGGATGTGTTTTTTACCTCTCTTTCGAGTTTATCAGAGTACGGCACAAAGATGTGCCATCATACTTCAGTTTTGCTGACATAAGTTTTGCTTTATTTCAATATCAAATCGTATTGTGCCAATCCATGCTTTGAAATAATAGGGATCGACAGATATGGGTTGGTTCTTTCATTTTCGTACAAATAGATGTTGTAGTCAGTTTATTGCGGCGTGTTTTAAGAGATGTAGTAGGACTAAAACGTGTCTCGTATACATATGTATGTATGTACATATATCGATAATAATAATAAAACAGCTCTACCTTACGCTGTTAATGCAAGCAATTGTACTAACAATGCCCAAATATTGTAACTGTAATTGTATTTATATAGCACTTACTACCCATGTCGAGGCGTCAATGCGCTTTTCAGCGAGTAGCATGCTACTCAGAAGCCAAAAGGATCATGGTGGATTAGTATAGGGAAATATGAGGATGGTATTAATATAGGGAGGTATGAGTTAATTTGAGCGGAGGACATGTGAGTCTCCTGGTTGGATTGGATAGAATTATGGAGGGATAGAAGAAGGAAGAATCCTCAAGTGTTAATTGTGAGATCATATTAGTAAGATGAGGTTTGGGATAAATAAAGGAGCGGTGGAGGAAGGAAGAGTCTGTAGAAAGGGATTAGGGAGATCAAAGTAGTAAAATGTGGTTTGTGTGAGTCAAAGGAGAGATACATGATGGAGAATTTAGTAGGGTGTTTGGGAGATCATAATAATAAACTGAGGTTTGGGGTGCGCCAGGAGGGGTAGAGGACGAAAGAGTCTAAGAAGGGTGATTTTAGAGATCCTAGTAGTAGAATGGGTTTGGGATGAGTCAGAGATTGGAGGTAGAAGATAGATTGATAGAGGTATAGGGTGATGATGAGACAGAGTAAAGCTTTCAAGAGTTATTTTTTTCTCTTGTAGAGGAGGATTAAAGTAATACATATATAGATACATGATTACATGGTAATGGAATATATGTGTAAGGAATATAGGGGGTAATTCTGACCCTGGCGGTCTATGACCGCCAGGGTCGCGGATGACTGAAGCACCGCCAACAGGCTGGCGTTGCTTCAAAGCCCATTCTGACCGCGGCGGTAAAGCCCCGGTCGGAAAACCGGGTCCGGCGGTTTCCCGACGGATTTCCCCCGGCTGGGCTAATCCTCCATGGTGGCGCTGCAAGAAGCGCCGCCATGGGGATTCCGACCCCCTTCCCGCCAGCCTGTTTCTGGCGGTTTTCACCGCCAGGAAGAGGATGGCGGGAACGGGTGTCCTGGGGCCCCTGGGGGCCCCTGCACTGCCCATGCCACTGGCATGGGCAGTGCAGGGGCCCCCTAACAGGGCCCCAGCATGCTTTTCACTGTCTGCTTAGCAGACAGTGAAAAGCGCGACGGGTGTAACTGCACCCGTCGCACACCTGCAACACCACCGGCTCCATTCGGAGCCGGCTTCAGTGTTGCAGGCCGCCTTCCCGCCGGCCCAACGGGAAGGTCGGAATGGCCCCAGCGGTCTTTCGACCGCGGATCGGCCATATGGCGGTTCCCGCCTGGCGGGCGGCGACCGCCGCCCTCCAGAGTAGGAATGAGGGCCATAGTCCCTGATTAAAACCCTGGCGGTCGGTGATAAAGCGGCGGCGGTAATACCGCCAACAATGGCTGTAAAAAAATGGAATCATGACCGCAGCGGAAACCGCCAACACAGACAGCCACTTTAACACACCGACCGCCATGGCGGTAGCAACAAGCACTGCAGCGGTAACCGCCAACAGACAGGCGGAAGACAATGTTCCGCCCACTGTATTACAAGAGGCCTATCCGCCACCTTTTCTGGGGCAGGACCAGGACAACAAAAGCTCGGTGGAAACAGATCTTGGAAGTCAAAGGACTCATCTCTGGAGACTCAGGGAAGAACCACGCCGCCATGGAGCCCGAACTGAAGGTGTTCCCTATGCTGGTCTACCTCCTCCTACATGAGGAATACCAATGCCGGCGACGACGACGACCACAGTGACTACTGCCGCCTAGCACACAGGGGAGGGGGGAGGAAAAAGAGAGTGACACACACACGATACACGCAACACCCCCACTCCTAACAACATACACACAAACAGATGCAACAACATTACGCATCCACCCGTACCCCTCTGGAATAATGCAAGGACAAAAGGAAGGGATTGAAGTGAGTGTAATAAGATTAAATTCTAGAAATACGTCTTCAAAATTCAAAACAGTATTTACCGACATGAAATGGAGGGACACTGCCCAGTCCATAATGTCCGTGGGCCACATCACATAGGCCAAGGCCCCAACTTACTCCTGCATCAACACAGAGAGAACCCTCCTGGGGCATCAGGTCAAAAATACACAGGCACCTCAGGGGGACGAGGAAATGGGGGGACACCTCGGCTGGAAGATGGTACAACACCACTTGTCTTGGAGGGGGCAACATGCCCTGTGCAATGTCCTTGGGAGTGCATAACCACAGTCTCTCAAGTGGGTGGTTTGCCCACTGCTTGGTCCTGGGGAGTGCAAAGCCACAGACTCTCAAGTGGGTGGTTTGCCCACTGCTTGGTCCTGGGGAGTGCAAGGCCACAGTCTCTCTAGTGGGTGGTTTGCCCACTGCTTGGTCCTGGGGAGTGCTAAGCCACAGTCTCTCAAGTGGATGGTTTGCCCACTGCTTGGTCCTGGGAGTGCAAGACCACAGTCTCTCAAGTGGGTGGTTTGCCCACTGCTTGGTCCTGGGGAGTGCAAAGCCAGAGTCTCTCTAGTGGGTGGTTTGCCCACTGCTTGGTCCTGGGGAGTGCAAAGCCACAGTCTCTCAAGTGGATGCCTTCTTCCACTGGTTCTGGAGGTGGCTCCTTCCAAGTGACAGTGGGCTTGGCAGCAGGAATGTCACAGCCAGTGTTCTCAAACGTGCTGACCAGAGTGTTGTCTGCCCTGATGAAACACATGTGCAGCAATATCATTTTCCCCAGGTGGAGGATTTGGCCACAGTGAAAGCTGACTTCTATGCAATGGGATATATCTCCAACATTATTGGGGCAATAGATGGCACACATATTGCCTTTGCCCCCCCCCCCGGAGAAATGAGCAGGTGTTCAGAAATCTAAAGAGCTTTCACTTTATGAATATGCAGATAGTGTGCCTGGCGGACCAGTACATCTCCCATGTGAATGCAAAGTATCCTGGGGCTCTGCATGATACCTTTATCCTGAGGAATAGCAGCACCCCATATGTTATGGCTCAACCCCTGAGGCACAGGGTGTGGCTAATAGGTGAGCCCATGGTCCCCACCCAGTGGATGTTGGTGTACGGGTATGAGGTTGGCCCTAAGGTTTAGTGTCTGGCTAACAGATATCCCTTGGTATTCGTAGGTGACTCTGGTTACCCCAACCTCTCATGGCTACTGACCCCAGTGAGGAATGCCAGGACAAGGGCAGAGGAATGTTACAATGAGGCACATGGGCGAACAAGAAGAATTATAGACGAACCTTTGCCTTACTGAAGGCCAGGTTCCGGTGCCTCATCTCACAGGTGGTTCCCTGTGCTACTCGCCCAAGAAGGTGTGCCAGATCATCGTGGCATGTTGCATGTTGCACAACCGTGCCTTACGTCACCAGGTGCCTTTTCTGCAGGAGGATGATGCTGGAGATGGGCATGTGGCAACAGTGGACCCTGTGGACAGTGACGAAGATGAGACAGAGGATGAGGATGTGGACAACAGAACAGCAATTATTCAACAGTACTTCCAGTGTCACACAGATAAGACACTGTAATTTCACCTTCCATTGCAGTTTTGTATTGTAAATGTTAACTGGCAGGCTGATATTCCCACTACTATGGCCACTTACTGTACGCTTTGACATATATATTTACAGATATCTGTGCCCCACTCTGGCTCCTGGTGTATTGACTGCAGCAAACTACTGGTCATACCTAAGTATACATTACTGTACAGTTGAATTGCAATATCTACAGATTGTGAAACAAATACATAGTTCAATCACCTGACAGACTCAATACTTGTATTTTTTACAAAGATGTTTATTCATGTGCTAATAAGTGGATGGGGTATTGCTATAGGCTTGTGGGGGGGTGGTAGTGGAAAGTCCAGGATAGAGTCCAGTCTATTTGTATCACAGTTGCATTGTCCGAGGGGGCATAGGAAGTGGAGCAATGGCAGTTCAAGGTGGACAGGGTGACAGAGTGGGACACAAGGGTGACAATCAGGAAAGTCTTATTTCGGGCAGGGGTCTTGGCAATGTTCTCTGGCTTCTGCCTGGATCGCAGGGACCATTTGTGGGGTGGTTCTCCTTCTGCAGGGGGTAGGGTGCTGGTGGCCTGTTGTTCCTGTGGCTGGGACTCCTGTCCACTAGCATCAGCGGAGGTGGAGGGCTGTTCATCGGTTTGGCTAGTCTCAGGGGACCGTTGGTGTGCCACTGCCTCCCTCATGGTGTTGGCCATGTCTGCCAGCACCCCTGCAATGGTGACCGGGGAGGTGTGGATGTCCCTCAGGTCCTCCCTGATCCCCAGGCATTGTCCCTCCTGCAGCCACTGGGACTCCTGCAACATGGCCAGTATCTGGCCCATTGTCTCCTGGGTATGGTGGTACGCTCCCAGGATCTTGGTGAGTGCCTCGTGGAGAGCTGTTTATCTGGGCCTGTCCTCCCCCTGTTGCACAGCACTCTACCCAGTTTCCCTGTTTTCCTGTGCCTCTGTCCCCTGAACCGTGTGCCCAATGCCACTACCCCAGGTCCCTGATTGTCCTGTGTTTGTGGGGTCGCCTGGGGTCCGGTAGTGGTGGACACACTGCGGATTGACGTTTCCTGGGGACAGAGATATGGGCCCGCTGGGTGGGTGCTGTGGTGTTGTTTCCTGAGGGGGGAGGCTCTGTGATGGTATGGGGCTGTGCCTGGGTGACCGACTGTCCAGAGGTCCCTGATGGACCAGGTTGGTCATCCCGATCCAGGTGAGCAGAGCTGCTGTCATCACTCTGGGCCTCTTCTGGGGGGGTCTGAATGTTGCTGGTACCTCCTCTCCGGTGACGTTGGGTGGGGGACCTGTGGGGATGTAAATGCAGTGTTATTGTTTCTGCATGTGAAATCCTGTGCATGGGTGTGTTGGCCTGTATGGTTGTGAGTGCCCTGTCAGCTTTGCCTTGTGTGAGTAGTTATTTTGGTGGCTAGGTGATTCTCTCTAGTGTGCATGCTGTGCTGATGGGTGTCCATGCAGGGTGGTGAGTGGTGTCCATTCACTGGAGTTGCATGCAGCGCTGGGTACTTGGATGGGTGGGTTGTGATGGTGAGGTGTATGTGAGGTGGTGGGGTGATGGGGTGAGGCTAGAGGTGGGGGTATGTGATGGCGTGCAGGTAGGGGTCTGAAAGTAGTAAAGATTTGACTTACCAGAGTCCAGTCCTCCTGCTACTTCTGCCAGGCCCTCAGGATGCAGTATTGCCAAGACTTGCTCCTCTCATGTTGTTAGTTGTGGGGGAGGAGGTGGGGGTCCACCACCAGTCCTCTGTACTGCTATCTGGTGTTTTGCTACCATGGAACAGACCTTCCCCCATAGGTCGTTCCATCCCTTGTTCTTGGGTGCTGTCCCACGGCGTTGACCCTGTCCACGATTCTCCGCCATAGCTCCATCTTCCCAGCAATGGATGTCTGCTGCACCTGTGATCCGAATAGCTGTGCCTCTACCCTAATGATTTTCTCCACCATGACCCTTAGCTCTTCCTCTGAGAACCTGGGGTGTCTTTGTGGTGCCATGGGTGTAGTGTGAGTGGTGTGTGTGAGGTTGTGTGGGGTGATGTGTTGGGGTGTGTGCTGTGAGGTGCATGGATGGTGTATGGGTAATGGTGTTCTGTGGCTCTGGTTCTGTGGGTGCTCTTTGCAGCATCTCTCTCTAGTGGCAATTTTTGTTAGTTGTAAAGGGATGTGGGTAATGTGGGGTGGTGTTTTACAATGGTGTGGGTGTGTGGGTGTGGTGTGTGTATGTGTGTCAGATGTGTGTAGTTTGAATTGTCCAATGTCGTGTTGTTTTGTATGTGAGTGTGTATTTTGAGTGCAGTGGTATGTACCGCCAATGGTTTACCGCAGTTGAATGTCTGCCACGGTGATTTGTGGGTCATAATGTTGTGGGCGTAGTTCTGTTGGCATAATGGTGTGGGTTTTGGTACCGCCAGTTTATCACTGACCTTTGGGCTGGCGGTCTTGTGTGTATGTCTGTATAGTGACGGATTGCTATGTGTGGGTCATAATATGGGTAGCGGTATACCGCTGCGGTAGCGGTATTTTGGCAGCAGTCAGCATGGCGGTAGGTGGGACTTACTGCCAATGTCATAATAAGGGCCATTATATATACACACAGGGATATGCAGTCCATTGCTGTTTGAGTATGGTGGTTATGTAAGACAGGTCCAACTTTGAGTAGTCTTCTGAAGATAAGATAGTTATCTGTGGATCTTATATGTGGGGGTAGTGAATTCCATTGTTTGGACACTTGATCAAAAAAAAGAAGTATCACCTATTGTCTTTTTCTTGTATGGTGGGTTTTTGAGGGAGAGTGCCAATCTTGAGCAAAAATGTATTTGTTGAATGTATTTGGTGATTTTATTCCTGATTAAAATTGGTCCTGTTCCATGTATTGCTGTGTGGGTGATATAAAGCAGCTTGAAGGCGGACCTTCTGGCAACTATTAACCAATGTAGGACCCTCAAGGCAGGAGAGGTGTGGGCTTGTGGCTTTATATTTAGGAGTGGTCTGGCAGCAGAGTTCTGAATGCATTATAGTTTTTTCATAGTAGATAAAGATGATCTATGGGAGAGGCCATTTATATAATCCAGTTTAGCCTGTACAGGAGAGATAGTAGCCTGGAACATGTGTGGAAATACGAGGTGGGGAAAGATGTTTTGCAGTTTTTTCATGGTGATGAAGCTTAATCTTGCTAATTTGTCCATGTGGGCCTTCATTGTTAACTTGGAGGCCATAATAATTCCAAGGTTTCTAACTTCCTTAGATACTTTAGGAAGAGGTCCCAAATCGTTAGGCCAGGCACAGAGTGGGTCATAATTTTTCCAATTGCTACATGTGAGTATTTCTGTTTTGGAAGCCTTCAGTATGAGATGGTGCCATGTTATCCACTGATCAACGGCTCTGAGGCAACAGAAGATTTATGAGTTTCCAATACCTTTGGGTCATTCTATATTAAGGGGTATTTGTGTGTCATCTGCATAGTTGTAGCATGTGAGTTTAAATTAATTGATCATTACCGGTAATTACTTTATTTAGATGTTGAAAAGTATGGAGGAGATGATTAAGCCTTAAGGGACCCCTGTGAAATAGGGTTTGGATGAGAAATGGGAGTATGGATGATATTTGTTCTGTTTTGAAGGTAGGATGTGATCCAGTTGAGAGCAGTCCCTCTGTGCCAGCTTTGCAGAGTCATTGTATTGAGGTGTCATGGTCAACTGTGTCAGAGGCAGCTGAGAGGTTCAAGAGAAGTAGTACAGCAACTCCATTGTTGTCTAATATGTTTTTAAGATCATCCCAGATGGTGATGAGGGCAGCTTCAGTGCCCCTTCTTGGGTGGTATCCAGTTTGGTAGACTGAAAGTATGGAGTTATCTTCAAAGAACTGTACCATCTAGGTGAATTCTTCTCTTTCTATCAGTTTGCTCAGGAAAGGTCCATTTGTAATCGGTCTGTAGTTTTTGGAGTCATACGGGTACAGGTTAGTTTTCTTTAATAATGGCCATATTTATGCCTTTATAAGGTTGTCTGGAAAGATTACGTAGTTAAAGAATTATTGATGATTCTTTTTACGGATGTGGCAGCAGAAGTAGATAAAAGAATGTTCTTGAAGAAGTGTGATGAACAAGGGTCAAAAGAGTAGCCAGAAGTCCTACTTGCTTTGACCAGACCCATACATTCACTTTCTGATATTTGTTTGAATGAGTGCAGAGGCTGGGTTGGCTTACTCTTGGAGGGGATTTTTGGAAATTTGTTAGAGCTGGTGTTTTTTTTTATTTTTAATCGGAGGCCAGTGTATCTGCCTTAGTTGTATCACGATTGTTCAGTCTGTCTGTGAATTCTTGAGTAATGGATGAGTTCCTTCCGTGCATTTAGGTTTTAGAAAATTGTTGAACATTTTTAAAAAATCTTTATTTGCAGATATGGCATTTTGAATTCTGTCTGAATAGTACTTTTTTTTTAGCTTTTTTCATTGATGATTTAAAAATATCTTGATATGTTTGCGTAGGTGAAGTTTGTCTTGAAAGCTGTTTCTTTGGAGCCAGGTTTGTGTCAGCCTTCTGATTTGTTGTTTTATCTTTTTTAGTTCTGTATTTCTCCAAGGTGTTTTCTTTTGTCCTGTTTTGTTTTGCTGAGTGGCATTGGCATATCAAAAGCTTCCTGCAGTCATTCATAAAGTTTTTGAACAGAATCTATTATGTCTAGATCATTGTAGGCTGTTAATTGGGTTTCTAAGTATTAAAAATAGAGCTTGCTCCATGGTCCATAGGTGGATGTATGTAAGGTGGTCTTGGGTGTGTTCATTTGTGGTGTTTTATGTTGGAAAGCTAGCAAATGGTGGTCTGACTATGTGACTGGTATGCTGCTTTGAATGGTATCTAGTTCATAGTTTGCAAAAATGACATTTAAGATGTGTCCAGCAATATGTGTGGGATTGTGTACGATCAGTTGTAGGTTCAAAGTGACTAGGCCAGTGATGCTAGCTTTTGGATAAGGCATATTAGGTTTGTCAAAAAATGTTTAATTCCCCAAGAATGCATAGGTTGGAGTACAGTGTTATAAAGCTTGAAACTATGTCTAAACATTTGTCTGGAAATGTTGAATTGCTAGGTGGTGGTCTGTAAATGAGGAGGAAGTTACAGGAGGAAGTTGGTGTAAGGTTGCATCTGGTGATGAGGGCCTCACATTCTTGTATGAAAATGTCATCCGTTTTGCTGAGATTTATTGTTTCTTTGGCTATAGCAACTAGTCTACCTCCTCCTTTGTCTATATGGTTGTATGTAATGTTTGATAGCTTGGAGGAATGGCTTCATGCAACACTTGGGCCATGTCATATCCCAACCATGATTTAGTTATGGAGAGTAAGTCAGGTTGTGTGTCAGTGAGCACTTGTTTTAAGAGTGATTGAGCATTTATGAGTAGGCAGTTTAGAGACTGTGTTCGGTGGAGGTGTGATTTTGTTTTGTAGAAGAGTCGTCAGTATATTTTGAACTTGTGGGAGGTGTGTCATTAGTGCTGTGTGAGGATCATAATAGTGTTGTTTTTTCTAGTATTCCTCGTCTAGGAGACTTAGAAGGCATTTTGGTGGGTCTGTGTATGTTGGTGGTAGAGATGGTAGTTGAGAGCGACATGGTGAGTTGTGTTCTTTTTGTAGAGTAGCCTTATTGTGTAGAAGACATAGGGATGCGAAATTGTGAAGAGTGGCATATTGTTTATTTTGTTTATGTCTGTTTAGGATGGAAGTATGGTGGGGTTAGGAATGGTGGTGGAGCATGTGCATCATATGCTAAGGCTTAAAAGTGTGCAATGGATGAGAGGTGGGTGAATGAATGCTGCTGTGTTGGAGTATTTGTCATAGATGTTGCTGAAGATAAGAGAAGTTTGAGTAGAGTTAGTTCAGGATTAGTATTATTTGTGTAGTCATGAGGGTGGGAGTGGGTACGATGGAAAGTATTATGAACGTGTTCATGAGTTTGATGTGCTGGTGTGTGTGTTAGTTTTGTTTTCGTGGAGTAGTGAGAGGAGATATTGATGTGGTGGTTTTCTATGAATGACGTAAGTGAAGTACTGCTAGTGAGTTTTATTTGAATAGTACAGGGTGGTGTTGTGTTTTGGAGAAGAGTGTATGTGGCATGTAAGAGGGGATGGATAAGAATTCTGAGTGTTTGTGTTAGACTTGATCACTGGAAAAGGTGATATGTGTGGTAGAGTGGAGTGTAAGGATTGTATGGCTGTATGTAATTCGTGAAAAGAGGAGGAGGGTGTTGGTGCATGGTGTGATGAAAGGCTGAGTATAGGTTTCATCATGATAAAAAAGGCTCTGTTCAGAGCAAGTATAGGATAGAGATGTTTAGTATGAACAAGGAGTGTGTGTCTGGATGCATTGAAGTTATGTGATATGTGGTTTTGTGTTGTGTTGGTAATGTGTGGATGTGTTAGTGATATAGGACAGAGTTTTGTTTTGTGTGAGAATGAAGGTGCTATATGTTGTAGTTGGGATAGAATTATGTATAGGAGTGACTGGTGGGGCTCTGTGGTGGTTGTTGAGATATTGAAATCTGTATGAGGTTTGCTTGTGGTGCATGGGTAAAATGTCCTTCCTGATATTTTGTATGGATGTTAGTGGATGTGGAGGGCTTAAGGTGAGGCCTAGACTTAAATAGTCCTATTAGCCAATGGAACCATAGCCCTAACCCTACCCAATCAGAATCATAACCCTAAACCATGGAGCCAATGGGAGACCTCACCCTACTATCCAATCACAGCCCTAGCCCTAAAAGCCAATCAAAGCCAAAACCCTAAGTCCAATTGAAACCCTATCCCTAGTAAGCAATCAGAACACTAGGCCTGAAAGCCAATCAACAGCCAATTAACATTCAAACCCTAAACCCTAAGTCCATTGGAAACCCTTGCCCCTGTAGCCAATCGTAACCCTTTTCCTAACAGCCACTCAGAACTGAAACCCTAGGCCCTTGTTCCAATAGAAATACTAGCCCTAGGAACCAATCACAGCAACACTTGCAACAACCAATAGAAATGTCTATAAGGGGCAAGTGACCTTAAGCACAGGCTGCTGTGGCAAGGAACAGGGAGGTTCTTCTCTATTCAGAATATCCTTGGACATAGGCAGGCACAATCCACATTTCCTGGATTCCAGATTCTACTTTTCAGTTAAAGAACCATTTTGAAACCACTGAATTATGCTTTCCGCACCCTTAAGCAAATTATTTTTCAAGCCAAAACAAGTGCTGAATACACTTTCCAATCTCAGTTTACAACCACAAAACAGATTAAGCAGTCTCCTAAACACACTCTGGTTAGCCACTGAGGACTATTTAGCCTTTTTATTCCTTCTAGGGAGGATTGAGGCGAGGCTTGTTGGCCTGGCATCTTTTGGCATGTTTCCCCTGTCTTTTTGCCTTCTGACCTCCTGTTTTATTGTTTCTGGACTATGTTTTGGCTGGTTTATTGCCTCTGCACACTTTACCACTGCTGATCAGTGCTAAAGTGCAAGTGTTCCCTATGTTGATTGTACTGGTGATTGGTTCATCCATGATTGGCATATCTGATTTACTGGCAAGTCCCTAGTAAAGTGCACTATGTGTGCCCAGGGCCGTAGATTAAATGCTACTAGTAGGCCTGTAGCACTCATTGTGCTACCCACATGAATAGCTCTGTAAACATGTCTCAGACCAACCACTGCAGTGTCTGTGTGTTCAGTCCTGCATTGCCAAATCGACTTGGCAAGTGTACCCATTTAACAGGCCCAAACCTTCCGTTTTGGTACATGTATGGCACCCCTAAGGTAGGCCCTAGGTAGCCCCATGGGCAGAGTGCAGTGTATTTAAAAGGTAGGGCATGTACTGGTGTGTACTAAATGCCCTGATAGTAAAATACTGCCAAATTCGGTTTTCACTGTTGCAAGGCCTATATCTCCCATAGGTTGACATGGGGATTGCATTTAAATTCCTCTTAATTCCCCATTGGGAGCAGATAGAGACATGGAGTTTGGGTCTCTGAATAAACAATTTAAAAATACATGTTTTGGAAGAGTTGGTTTTTAGATTGCTGAAAATGCCACTTTTAGAAAGTGGGCATTTTCTTGCTTAACCATTCTGTGCCTCTGCCTGCTTGTGGAATCTACGTCTGGGTCAGATTGACCATTGGCCTATTTGTGAATTCCCTCTAGACAGTGGCAGAAAGGCAGCTGAGGTTTAGCCTGCATTTCTTTATGAATCTCCAGGGCTAGAGTGTAGAGGGAGGAGCTGACACCTGCACATGAATGGGTTGTGCTTGTCCTCCCACCATGCAGTCTCCGACCCCCTGGAGTTTGTCTGGAGCCAGGCCTGGGAAAGGCAGGATCTTTTGAACAACAGAGCCTTTACTTTGACATTTTCCTACTTCAAAGGCCAAAACTGGTATAAGTAGTGGACCCAAACCCACAGATTTTTAGAAGACTTCTGGATCAAGAGGAACCTCTGCCAAGGAGAAGAGCTGGATGAGGAGTACTTTGCTGCATGTGCTCTGCTGGGTTTGCTTGCAGTTGCTGCTTCTGCCTTAAACAAGAAAAAGACTGGACTTTGCTGTGTATCCTGCTTGTGAAGTTTTTCCAAGGGCCTGAAGTAGAGCTTGCCTCCTGTTGGAAGTCTTGGGGATATCAAAGACTTCAGTGTCATATGCCTACATCACTGGGAACTGTGTATTTTGTGCTGCAACAGAAGAAAAACTACCATGATGCTGTCAACGATGCCGCTGCCTGCACCGTGACCTGACGGCACTACATAGAGCTGTGCCCCACTTCGCACCACAACTCTGCTCTAACATGAAGCTATCAAAGGGCCACTGTTTGCACTGTGACCTGAGGACCCCACAACCCACATCGCCTTGCTCACACCACAGCCTTGGTATCCCCAACAATGCTGCTCTACGCTGACACCAACGCTGCTGCCTGCACCATGGCCTGAAGACACTGCTCAACAGGCACACAAAGCACTGTCCTGTCCCACACCGCAGCCTTAGTCCACCAATGCCAGCGCCATCAACTCCAGGTTCATCAACAGACGCCCCTGTCTGCACTGCGACCCGAGGGCACCGCACGAAGCCCACCCCATGTTGCACCGCCGCCTTGGGCCTACCGGCAAAAGTGCTTTAGCAAAAATGATGCTGCTGCCTGCACCGCAACCTAGAGACACCGCACGTCATTCCCCCTCATGCTTCACACTGCAGTCCTGATCTCATCGACGCTGCAGGACGCTGTCACTGAGCTGCTGCCTGCACCGTGAGCTGTGGGCACCGCACATCACATCGTCCCACTTCGCATCACAGCTCCGACCCCATCAACGCTAGGGCTTCTGACTTAGTCATCAGCCAGCAGTTCGATCTGCAACGTATGTGACTTCAAGGGCCCGACGACCCCTGCACTGACCTCTGAAACTGACGCCCGCCAACGCCTGCTGATGCCAGTGACGTCACACTCTGGATCTCAATGTGAGGATCATGACGCCCTGCATTTTCAAGGTACTGTTTACAGGTCTTCCTGATACCGTAGCTTGTCCACGATGCCATGGCTAGCCTGAACTGTTGGGTTTGTTGTTCACAACACCCTGATAGCCCCATACGGAGCTATCAACTTCAACGAACTGTATTTTTAAGTAATTCTTCCAATTTCATATTTTTGTTATTGTATGTTGGATTTTTCTCATTTTGGTACTTGTTTTAATACTGGCGTTGTGTCCTCTTTTCCTATTTTCACTGTATTCCTGTGTGTTATGTGCAAATGCTTTACACTTTGCTTCTGGGATAAGCTTGACTGCTCGTGCCAAGCTGCAAAGGGGGTGAGCAGATTGTAGAGTGGGAAATGCGCAGGAACGCAGGAAGACGAAACTTAGCCCACACTTCCACTTTGAAGATATTTCTTTATTCTGAAGAAAAGATCCACAACAGCAAATAACGCCCTGACTAATCCAGAGCCAGTGTCCAACTGACAACTGCTGGTTCTGGAACTTCACCAGCACCCTGATGCAATGTGGAACACAGAACATTAAACACAGAATATAGAACACACACAAAAGGAAACATAGCATATTACATCATCTCCCCCCTTTAAACTAAAACAAAACTAATAAATAACACTATTATTTTTACTAATATATTTCTCTAAAACCATCTAACACAAATTCATCAAACCTGGATGGTATTTTAACTATTCTGTTGCTGCGAGTACACTTCACATTCGAATAATTACAATTGTTAGCATTGTATGTATCATTACTAGAAGCATCCATCTCATGAGGAATTGGAAATGAGTCTGATTCAGTAAAGTCAACTGTTTTATTTGTTTGTAATGTGTCTGTTTCATTTGTTTGCAATGTGTCTTCATCACCTCTTGAAGAAAATAATGTAACTGGAGATGCAGGGATATCATGATGAAACAGACTGTCTGAGGCATCACTATTCCTGTCAGAGTAAACATCTTTAAATATTTGAGCCTGTCTATTAGTGATAGGAACAACACTGTTTCTATTCCACCACCCTTTGCCCTCTAGCAAAACAGAAGCTTTAGTTATCCTTAATACTTTAACTGGAAGAGAATATTTCGATTCCCCTTTAGCAACTCTCTGAGGTTTCTTGATTGACACCCAATCATGCACATTCAACTCTGTGTCCTTGACATTGTGGGGGTCATTCTGACTCCCGCCGGCCGCGGTATCCGCAGGGCCGGCGGGAGCCGCCAGAATACCGCTGCGCGGTCACAAGACCGCCGGGGGTATTCTGGGTTTCCCGTTGGGCTGGCGGGTGACCGCCAGAAGGCCGCCCGCCAGCCCAGCGGGAAACACCCTTCCACAAGGATGCCGGCTCCGAATGGAGCCGGCGGAGTGGAAGGGGTGCGACGGGTGCAGTTGCACCCGTCGCGATTTTCAGTGTCTGCATGGCAGACACTGAAAATCATGGTGGGGCCCTGTTACGGGGGCCCCTGCAGTGCCCATGCCATTGGCATGGGCACTGCAGGGGCCCCCAGGGGCCCCATGACACCCCATACCGCCATCCTGTTCCTGGCGGCCAAAACCGCCAGGAACAGGATGGCGGTATGGGGGTCGGAATCCCCATGGCAGCGGAAAACCGGCGGTACACCGCCGGTTTTCCGTTTCTGACCGCGGCTGTACCGCCGCGGTCAGAATGCGCTTGGGAGCACCGCCAGCCTGTTGGCGGTGCTCCCGCGGTCCCCGGCCCTGGCGGTCCATGACCGCCTGTGTCTTTTATCATAGTATTTTTTTTAATTAGTTGTTTTTCTATGACACAATCTCTCATCACACTCATGGCAACATCAGACCTATCTGAATTGTCCCTAAGAGAGTTGGCTAACCAGGCCGGTATAAGTCTGGACCTTGATTCCCTACCTCTTAGTAGAGTAAAAGAGGAAAAGCCTGTGGTGGAATGTGGCGTGTTCAAATAGGCCCATATTTTCTCCTTTAGGAAATCTCTGACATTGCAATTGCTTGCTAAAGCTGTCTGAATTCCTTCTCTTAATATTCTATTGTCCCTCTCCACCAATCCATTCGAGGTAGGACTGTACAAAGCAACCTGTAAATGTTGAATATTGAACTTTTCCAAAAAATCAGCCATTTTCTTTGAGGTGAAATGTACCCCATAATCTGAGACGATTATTGATGGGGCTCCCTCCAGAACAAATAAATCTGTCAAGAATCGAATTGCAGAATCCGTATCAGTACTATCTACAAATGAAAAAAATACATCCATTTAGAAAAATAATCAATAGCAACAATCAGATACCTCATATCTTTTGGTAACAAATAGAAAGGACTAGAGAAATCCAAAGCAATTCTCTCCCACTGCTTATTTGGCAAAGCAACATTATGTAAGGGTTTTACACTGTTTCTCCAATGTTTATCAGACACTACACACAATGGACATTGATTGATAAATTCTATAACATGTTTGTCTATGTTGGGCCACCAATATTTGCATGTGGCAGAAATACCCATATGACCCTCATGTGCTACTTCAATCAATCTAGGTCTCAAGTCTTTAGGAGGTACACACACAGATCCCCTCATGCAAAAGCCATTTTCGCATGACAGCTCCATCTCAAGCTGTTTGAAAGTATTCATCTCCCCAGAATATGATTAGATCTAAAACTCCTATTACACATTCCGTGTATTGGTCATCTCCCACATCCGTGATGTATGGCAGTGGAAGTCTAGATAAACAGTCCGCTCTTACATTTTTCCCTCCATTAACGTATTTGACTTCAAGATTATACTCTTGCAGTTTAGATAAAAGTCGAACCAGCCGGGCAGACACCTTACCTAGACCATTGCCGTTCAATAAAAATACTAAGGGTTTGTGATCCGTGAATATTTCAAAGTGAGTTCCCCAAATGTACGTTTTAAATTTCTGAACAGCCCAAACACAAGCTAAGGCTTCCCTTTCAATAGTGCTGTGATTACACTCAGCACTAGAAAGAGCTCTGGATGCAAAAGCGGCTGTGTGTTCCTGCCCATCTTGCCACTGCCCAAACACCGCTCGGACTCCCTTAAGACTAGCGTCCACTGTTATGAACGACTTGGCCGAAGGAATAAAGGATTTCAAAGTAGGAGCAGATAGAACCACATGTTTGATATGCTCAAAAGCATCATTTGCTTGCCTATCCCAAACAAATTTACTACCTTTTTTTAGTAGAGACCGGAGGGGTTTGGACTATTATTGCAAATCCATTCACAAGTCTGGAATAATATTCGCACAGCCCAAGAAAAGAACGTAATTCGTCTTTGTGAGACAGAGCAGGGGCTTTTTTCACAGCTTTCAGATTGCACATTTTGGGGTTTATGCCCTCAGCAGATATGGAGTGATGAGATATTCCACACTCTTAACCAATAAATTGTATTTCTCAGTCTTAATGGTCAACCCGCACTTCTGAAGAATGGTGAAAACTTTATCTAAAGCTTGCTCATGTTCTTCTATGGTTGCTGTATGAATTAAAAGACCATCTTGGAAAGCACAAACTTCCTTAAGATGCCCAAACAAAGTATCCATCATTTTCTGAAAGACACTTGCCGCTGAGGCAAGTCCAAATGGCAATCTGAGAAACTTAAAAGCACCATAGGGTGTAACAAAAGTAGTTAAATCCTGAGAGTCTTTGCTAAGGGGAATCTGGTGATAAACCAAGTGTAGGTCTATAGTTGAGAACATTTTTGAATTTCCCACTGTGGTTATCAGTTCCTGTATGTGTGGTAGGGGGTGACAATCAACTAGAATATTTTTATTGAGGGATCTCAAATCTACACACAATCTAAGGTCCCCATTTTTTGTTGTTGTAACAACTATCGGAGAAACCCACTCTGATGCATTTGTTGCAGTGATTATGTTGTCCACTACTAGTTTGTCAAGCAACACCTTAAGCTGATCTCTGATGGAGAGTGGGACGGGCCTGACCTTATGAGCAACAGGGACAGCTCCATCTTTGAGTCTGATAGTGTGCTCAAACCCCTTCACATTCCCGACTCTATTCACAAAGATATCAGGAAACTTTTGTGTGTATTTCTCAGTAACTATATTATTGGGCACGACATGCAAAATCGATTCACTGTCAACCATGTGTGACCTCTCACCTAATCTTATAGGATTCTCCTGCCCTGGACATAGTACAATACCCAAACGTGCCAGGTCCTTCCACCCAATTATGTTCCTGACTTTCAAAGCCACATAGATTTTAGTGACAATAGATCTATCTAGTATTTCTAGAGTAGCATAGAAAAAAACTAAAAGATCTATGTCTTGATCTCCAAAAGCTTTAGGAGCAACATCAGCTTTCAGTAGTTTCTTAGTTTCAGGCCATAACTGAAAATAAGTTTTGTCTGCCAGGATGGTGATGGGAGCACCAGAGTCTGCCATTACGACTACTCCTCTAGAATCTACAGTCGCTTCACATACAGTGAACCCCAGAACACCCCTTGCTTTGATTAGGAAGATCCACAGTGAGGACTAGGTTAGATAATCTACCAGAACATTGAGCCATCTCCTCTGCATCTTCATCATTCACATTGCTGATTCTCACCTTGAATCCAGAGTTTGCCTGTTTGCAAACTACCTGGAAGTGGCCAATCTTACGGCATTTTAAACATCTTTTCCCTGCAGCAGGACAATTCGGATTGTTTCCCATGTGATTGTGGGAACCACAACGGAAACAGGCCCTGCCCACTTGGGCTTGCACTCTCTTCTGTTTTACAGATCTCTCTCTTATGAAACTTACTGCTGTTTCATCAGCTAAGTAATTAACAATCCCTTGTTCACCTAACCCATATGCAACACCCTGTCCACTCACAACTCTGGGTGTGACAATCGAACGCTCAATGGCTCTGGCCAAATCAACAACCTCATCCAAAGAAGGGTTGCGACAAGCCAGTAGGCGTTCTTGAACTTTCCTAGAGTAGCAATGAAAAACAAATTGATCTCTAATGTACGTATCAACGATGTTACCAAAGTCACATTTTGATGCAAGTACACGCAAATTAGCCAAATATTAATCTACAGATTCATCTGCAGACTGCTTGCACATGGCAAAGTTGAATCTTTGCAATAAAACGTTCGAGTCATCTGCATATTGCTTTTTAATCCTCTCCTTTCCTTCGGTGTAAACATCCCAAGCCACATTATCTCCAGCCGGCGGTTGAATTACGGGTAGATTGTCAAAAGCACTTTGGCCAGCTATTCCTAGATGGTTAAATAGGAGTGCCATTTTCCTGGATGGCGAATAACCAACAGCATCTATCGCCGACAAACAGTTCTCAAAAATTCTCAACCATTCGTTCCATCTTTTGCAAAAAGGGAGGAGGCTGCATCACAAGTTGATTTGACGCCATGACAACAGAGTAGACTATGTCCTGTAAACACACGAGATAGAAATTGTCCCAAATGCACAACACAGTGAATGTTGTTTTAAAGATATATATATATTTTTTAAATAACCAAAATTGTAATAGCCATTTAGTTAGACAAGATTGTCAAATTATTGTTGAATCTGCAGTCATTTGTGGATTTAAATCTGTAGCAGTGTCTCAAACAAATCCATATTGCCGTGTCCCTTGCAAGTTGAGAGCCTTAATATGTATCCGATCCGTGCACCAAGGAAATAATCCCCTAGAACACGACTTTCTTAGCGTTGGCGCGTTGCCTTAGCAACTCCCGCGTAAGGAAACAGGAAGCGGTAGACGTGTGCTGCTAGGCAACAGTCAGCGCGCGAGGCGTCACTGAGCACGCTCGTGCATGCGCACGCAGAGATGCAGCCGTGCGCACGAGCCAGCGCACGCAGGGATAATCCTGAGCGCTCGAGCGCCTAACGGAAAGACCTCAACAGCTCAATTGCTCTCTAATCCTCTGGCTCACTTCAGCAGGGCTTACCTCCAGGAAGTAGATCGCAGTAAGAAAATGGCCTTTGCGAGTGAACAAGAAACTCGCCGTTCAGACTCCGATTGCGGTTGAAACGCACCATTCACACTCCGATTGTGGTCGGTGGATCATAAATCTTCCACCCCACTCCTGGTACCAAATTGTAGAGTGGGAAATGCGCAGGAACGCAGGAACACAGGAAGACGAAACTTAGCCCACACTTCCACTTTGAAGATATTTCTTTATTCTGAAGAAAAGATCCACAACAGCAAATAACGCCCTGACGAGTCCAGAGCCAGTGTCCAACTGAAACTGCTGGTTCTGGAACTTCACCATCACCCTGATGCAATGTGGAACACAGAACATTAAACACAGAATATAGAACACACAGAAAAGGAAACATAGCATATTGCACAGGGGTTATCTGAGCTGGGTATCTCTCTTACCCTGACTAGAGTGAGGGTCCCTACTTGGACATGGTGTAAACTGACTGCCAACGAGAGACCCCATTTCTAACAAGGCTCAATACAATCTTTGGGAAAAACTAGGAGGAAAAATTCATACAGTCACGGGTAGAACAAAACAGACAGGTAAAGATACTACATTCCAAACCTCAAATTCAACACTGAAATCACTGCTTACTGCTTCACACATTCCATGATGCAATAACTTTCCTCAGGAAAACAACTTCTCCTACTGGCACAATGCCTATTTATTGTGTTTTTATTTGATTGCTAGAATGCAACCATCTGTGTGCTTGCTTTAGTTGAATAACTTCATTAAAGTCCTACAAATAGATAACTCTCTGAACACTTACCTAAGAACCCCATAAAAGAAAAATCAAACAATATGGTCTAAATTGGACTCCTTCCTCACCAACATGTCTCCACATCAGATGCCATCTCATCCATCACCTCCCCACTCCATATCCCATCTTCACCCCTCATCCATCACTTCACCCCTCTCAAACCCCCCACTACTTTATCTATCTCCTCCCTGCTTCACTGTTTTACTCCTCCTATAAATGCCCCCACTTCTCCTTCTCTGTTCCTCTCCACACATCAATACTACTATGGGGTATTCCAACTGATCTTTAATGTACCTTACTCTCATTGCACTTCTCTCTCTCTCCTTTCAATACATAAGACTTAAGGTATGTTGTAATAATACACATTCCCTTAATGTGTGTATGTCAAAATATTTGCTGATGTATTATACGTCATTTCTCATACCCTAGCAAGTAACTGTTCCATCCTATCTGTACTATGTCTACAAATCTTGTCTCTCATGTAAAATGTCAATAGAAATTATTTTTAATTTAATTATATATATATATATTATATATATATATATATATACATATATATATATATATTCAATAATAGAGAGTGCCCAGCACACTGAAGCTTCTATAAAAAAACTTTTTTATTGCAGTTCTGCTGAGGAATAAACATCAACGTCAGCATGTTTCGGCTTTGCAGGCTTGTTAACAACACCGGCCACCGGTCTTGCTTAATTTAAATACAAAACAGTAAACAATCTATGTATAAATAATGCACTGCCCACATTAAATACACGGTGGCATATTGAATTTTTCATTTTACAATCCAAATTCTGTCCGCTACCATTTTACAGCACTCAACAACAAGATAGCATTTCAAGTGAATTAACTTCCAATCACAAATCCCTATGTAAATTATACAATCTAACATGTCTCTCCTTTATGTAATGTATCAGTATTTGGGCCCTTATCGTCCTTTCAGTTCATTATCTCAACCACCCTGGCAGTGTTTCTAAAAAGTATAGATATAAAAAACTTTGAATACGTTTTGCCCCATTCTTTAAACATTAAAAAGATAGGCTGCTCATAGACACACATGCATTTCTTCATCTATGCTAAGTCCCTGAGATTCCTTAGTCTCCACTTGTAGAATGTAGTTCAATTCAAGTCTAGGTGGATCTCTATTTCTCTATCTCTCTCTGCCCATTGCCCTTTTGGGCACATTATATATCACACTATATTTCAAAAGCTTCTCATCTCCTTTATGGAATCTTTGGTATGACAGGCCACCAGATAGCTATTGCCACTGTTTGTTAGCAACCTAATAAGTTGCAAAATGATTTTGTGAGCAGGCAGTATAGTGCTACTTATACATAGTTTAGGGAGGGGTAAGTCATCATATAAATAGCTAATTCCAACCTGCAGTTCAGAGCTATCTTATCTTCATTTTTTCGCAGAAGGGAGTAGTTATCTCTTTAAGATTCACTCATATGTTGTATGCCTTACACTTGCTAAATCGGGTAAAACCACCCATAAGTCTGAACGAGTTCTCTTTTTCTTCTTTAACCGCACTTCTAATCAATGTGTCCCACGTGGAATGTGCCCTTCTGAACATGATCTGTGGTCTCCTAGATACTTTGTTGCCTACTGTGGAGTCACGTTTTATAAAGTGTCAGCGCCAGTGCCTGTTCAATGTAGACCAAAGTTTCTCAGGTTGACTATGGTATACTGTAATAGATATATAATTGCTTTCACTTTCCTTCATCTTCTTAATAGTACCAAACAGGACAATTGGTATTAAAGCCCATATATATATATATATATATATATATATATATATATATATATATATATATATATATATGGGGAATGGCTGTGTTGTGTTGATCTATGTATCACCTTAATGTATCACATTAAATATTAGATAACTGGAATCCTTGGAGTGTCACGTTTTGACTTTATTGTCAATTGTTTGGGGTATATATATACATACATACACATATGTATGTGTGTGTGTGTGCATGTACATATATATATATATATATATATATATATATATATATACCTCCTTCCCTCCTTCCTGAGATCACCTATAAAAAAACACTAGGGGCCTTATTTATACCTTTTGGTGCAAAACTGCACTAACGCAGTTTTGCAGCAAAAAGTTTAAATAAGGGCCAATATTTTGTGAGTTTGCGCCACTTTTGCGTTAAAAAAAATGACGTTAATGCGGTGCAAAAAAAGTATAAATCAGGGCCTTGGTGCTAGATGGGTCTAGCACCAAAGTATAAATATGGAGTTAGATTTGCACCGAATTAGAATAAAAACAATGACGCTATTTCGGTGCAAACAGAGTATAAATATGCCGCAGAGTATAAATATGCCCCTAAATATTGCGTTAAGGCCATAGAGTCATTTTTTGCACGGGAACGCCTACCTTGCATCTCATTAAGGCAAGGTAGGTCTCCACTTTCAAAAATGACTTTAACTCCATAAATTTTGTGCTAGAGGGGTCTAGCACCAAAGTATAAATATGGAGTTAGTTTTGCACCGAATTAGAGTAAAAAAAAATGACACTAATTCGGTGCAAACAGAGTATAAATATGCCCCACGGTATTTTAGTTAGGACCATGTTTCCATAGATAAAAGTAGAAAAAGCATTTATTGACTTGTCCATATCTTTGGCACTGTTTGACGAAATTTCCCAAAATATGTGTTGCAGTGATTTTTGTTGTGCATAAAAAGTTTTGTGGTGATCCATGGAGCAGGTGCCAAGAAAAAGAGGGAGGGGAGTTGTGTTTTCCATGTTAATTCCCACAGGACCTTTAGACACTTCTACAGCCTGTACCCCTGGATGGAATTACACCAGATTTGGCAGAAAGCTGGCTTTCGGTATGCAGATTGGGCTTTCACTTTGTTGGTGTAAATCTGTTCAGTAGCTTTTGAGATAGTAAAGGAAATCCAAATTTGTATATCTGGGGTAGCAAATAATTAGCAAATATTTTCCAATTTTCGCAAGTGCGCATGCGAAAAGAATCGATGTAATTGTCTGACCGCAACCTTACTAGAAAGTTTCAGCCAACATTTTATTTCACAGGATATGGTTCCCTGGGGTGACAATCCTAATTGAAAGTGGCATAAGAGGTCAGGGTGGAGGTACCCTGACCCCAGGCGTGTGATATAGGTGTGTTTTAGGAACAAATTATGGGTTTAAAATAATTTAGCATCACGATATTCGTAAATATTCACAAATCATTCGCAAAATATTCATGAATATGAACAAATTTGGAAGAGAAACCACAGACTCATTCATACACTAATCCATTCACTTATACATGCACTCAGAAACGTATGTGTCCACTCACACACCAACTTAGACACTTATGCACCCACTCAGACCCTCATGAACCCACTCACCAACTCAGTGAGACACTGATACACCTGTACACAGACCAACTGAGACACTCATACACCCACTCACAGATCATTCAGTCTCATGCACCCACTCACAGGCCCACTCACACACTGATGCACCCACTCACCAACCCACTCAGACCCTCACACACCCACTTACAAACCTACTCTGACCCTTACACTCTCACTCACAGACCGACTCAGACACTGATGCATCCACTCAGGCACTGGCACACTTACTCAGTGACCCATTCAGACCCACATGCACCCACTTACAGACCCACATGGACACTGACACAACCACTCAGAGACCCACTCAGCCACTGATGCACCTACTCACTGACCCACTCAGACACTGATGCACCCACTCACAGATCCACACAGTCCTTCATGCACCCACTCACAGACCCATTGAGACTCTCACACACCCACTCACAAATCCACTCAGACTCTCATGCACCCAGTCACAGACCCACAAGACACTGACACATCCACTCACATACCCACTCAGACCCTCATGCACCCACCCACAGACCCATTCAGACCCTCACATACCCACTAACAAATCCACTTAGACCCACATGCACCCACATGCACCCACTCACAGACCCACTCAGACACTGACACGTCCACTCACAGACCCACTCGGACACTGATGAACCCACTCAAAGCCCCATCCAGACCCTCACACAGCCACTCACAAATCCACTCAGACCCTCATGCACCCACTCACAGACCCATTTAGGCCCTCATGCACCCACTCACAGACCCAGTGAGGCATTGATGCACTCACACACAGACCCACTGAGACATTCAAACACCCACTCACAGACCACTCAGAGCCACATACACCCACTCACAGACTCACTCAGACTCTAATGCACCCAATAAGACACTGATGCACACACTCTCACACCCAGACAGAGACTCTGACAGCCAATCTCACACGAGATACACCCTCTTACACCTATTCTCACAGCCAGAGAGGTGGGCTGCGGCCAACTCCCTTCAGCTGTGTGCATTGGTGGTTGCATTAATGTATAGTAATGAAAAGCACTATAGGTTTAAAAAAAACAGAAATTCACTAAAACAAAAAACAAAGGTTACAGTGGCATTATAGTTAGGAAAAACAATTTAAAAAACCTTAGACATTTACTGAAAAAAGTCAAAGGTTACAGGGGTTCCGCTGAAGCCGGCTGCGACTCAGGCAAAGGCCGTACAGGGTGCAAGGTTGGGTGCATATAGGTAAAGTAACTATAACTAAAACTGCTGAGTCACAGTAAAAAAGGTACTATAAAAAGAATAGGGACCAGGGTAGGGACACCAAGAGCTAAAAATTATTTTTCACATTTTTCAGAGCCCTGGGGACCATTACTTCCCCGGGGGGATTTTTACAATATATGTGGGGGTCCATGGCCCCCCACACCCTGGGGACCCTCACCTCCCCGGAACAAATTGGTTTAGCTGTGTGGGGGAGGCCCATCAGTCTCCCCCACAGTCCTGGGGACCACCACCTGCCCAGAGCTTTAATTATAATAAATGCTGGGGCAATTTCCTAATTTGGTGTGGGGGGCTTGCAGCCCCCCAGCACAGGGAATCACAACCTCCCTGGGGCAAAAATAAAAAATTGAAAGAGGGTCAGTTTTGGACCCACTTAGCCCCGGGGACCACCACCTCCCCGGGTCTATCTTCACATTGGAGGGGAGCCACGTGGCCCCACTCATGGAGCCAATAATGGCTCTGGGGACAACGATCCCCAGGTCGGTTCCTGCTATGTCCCGGGATGCCCACCCCAGGACATAACTGTTTGCTGTGGCTTGGTTGCAGCTTTGAAGCTGCAGCCAAGCCTCAGCAAACTCTCTTGTTTCATACAGCTGGAATTGTCAAGCAGGTCCCGCTGTCTGAAAGCAGTTCATGGAACAGAGATGAAAGGTTTGCTTCAGCAAGCAGGGAGCTGCTGTTAAAGATAAATAAATAAATATGTAGGGACCAGGGGGGGAGCTGTTGAGGGCTTCCTCCCGGTCCCAAATAGCCCATAAAGGGCTGAAAACAACAAGCAAAAAAAAGGCACTAGCTCAGTGTGAAGGTCATAGACCTTCACCCTGAGCATTGAGGATTCAGGTCCAGCTGGACTCGTTTCCCTCTTTATTTTTTTTTAAAGTGCAAATTATCATATATTTTTTTTTAATTGTATGCAAATAACTCATTCTAAGTATATCAGACATCAAAGACTACAAAACTCTCTCCCTCTCTCTTTCTCTCTGTCTGTCTCTCTTTCACTCTATTTCTCCCACTCACACACCCACTCAGACACTTATGCACCACTCACAGACACACTCAGACACTCACATACCCACTCACAGACCCACTCAGGCCCTTAAGCAGTCACTCACATCCCCAGTCAGTCCTTCATAAACCCATTCACAGGCCCCCTCAGACAGTTACCCACCCACTCAGATTGTCACACACCCACTCCCAGACCCACTGACACCCTAATGCACCCACTCACAGACCCGGGCACATACTGACACACCCACTAAAACACTGACATAAGCACTCTCACACTCACACAGACACTCTGACAGCTACTCTCACCCCCAGAAACAGCCTCTCACACCTAATCTCACACCCAGAGAGGCCGCAGCCATCTTCTGCCACGCACGGCCCAATGGCTGCGCACAGCCTGGGATTGAGTGGTTAGGGGGTTGGCCGCAGGGACTGGTTGTAGGCCAGCCCTTGTGGGAAACCTCTACTGTGCAAGGGAGAGTTATAGTTACCTTAGGGCTATAACTAAGTAACTATAAATCGGACCCTAGGTAACTATAACTCATGCTTTCACCATGCACAGCTAGTTACTCAACATATTATATCATTGATGACATCTTCTATGCCATCTTTCATATTATCACTATAACATTTGCTATAAAATTATTAATGAGGCAACTGTGCATGATGAGGGCACGGGTTATAGTTACTTTAGGGCCGAGTTATAGTTACATCAAAATAACTCTAACTACAACTGCTGAATTTACATGGTTTCCACTAGTATATTCAGAACCTAACTATAATATATATGGATATGTATATTAAAATAATTGAGTGCTATTGTTGTTATGTTTTTTCCAGCCTTGTCATTCTCATTACCTGCAAATTATTATTCCCTAAATATCTGTCTTAAACCAAATGTACAGTTTAATTTGCTTTGTAAAATCATTTATTGACAGATATACTTCATTAATAAGTTCAAGCGTGGACTTTAAATGCCTGGCAGGTTTAATTCCTGTAGCAGCAGGGTAGTGCAAAAGAAAAACAATCCTGTCAAATTAACTGCTGGGGTCTAAATTATTCAAATACACTAAATCCACTCAAAACTGGTCCCTAGCTCATAATTTGTCTTGTAGTCAGCAATTAACAAGCAATATGGCAAATCTACCTTCCATTTTATAATGATAGGAAATATTAAATACGAATACAGTTATAAGCAATATTGTTGAAAAGTGAGATTAACTCGTTTAGACCTCTTCATTTGAATTAATGAAATTAATAATGCATTGCTCATGTTGGGATTTCAATTACATGACCAAATGGCCGTTGTTGTGTGTAACCTGTTACAGTAGCTGAAACCCCGCAGTGAAAGGATGAAATACCAATTACATTATTGAAATAACGCTCAATAGCTTTTCCACTGGGTTAAGTACATGCAAATGGAGTATTTATATTCTGCATTAAAATGATGGGGTCAATGTCATGTAGTCGGCCAACGAAAGGAGAACATTGCGAGCCAAATAAACTACACACAACTTTCATGTACGATCACTCATGTTTAACTTAACACAGCTTTAAGGCCGTTTAAATGTATTTTTCTCATCTTATTCGTCAACTGTTGCTTTTGATAGGAATCTGATTGTAAACTGTAGAAGTCATTTTTTAAAAATCGGGATCTGCATAGATCAGAGAACCGAAAATCTCCGTTTGTTCCACCACATGAAAGTATTGTATTTCAATTTATATTGTGCTCTCTATGCACGTAATGAGAGAGGACACTGTTAAGCCACTGAGGTAGTGCTATTTGGGTCTTACCAACTCCCTGGTGGAACACAGGAGTGACTGGGGTGAGGAGAAGGGGAGTACTGTCCCTCGTCCACTGTAGGCCCTAAAATAGCAAGGTCCAGATTTACAAGAATCTGCCGCATTAGCACTGGTGCGCCAGATTTCTTCCACCTCCCCACCTCTGCCACCGAACGACACCATAGGGGCGCCGTATTTGCAATAAATACAGTACACCATGGCGCACGTTAGGCCAATAGCATCAAAATCGTTTTACGCTATTGTGCCGCTTTGCTGCACTACCATCAAACATTTTGACGCTAGTGCAGCAAAGTCCAAGGAGGCCCATTGATTTCACTGGGTGCATCCTTTTAATGTCTGCTTTAAACAGGCATTTAACATTAAGCCAAAAATAGTGCAATGAAATCTTGTAGATTTCATTGCACATTTTTGTGGGTCACCTAATGCTGGAACTCCCCCTTGCATACATTATGCCTGGCACAGGCATAAGTTGGCGCAAGGGGTCACAAAGTGTCACAATGCGTGCATTGTGCCACTTTGTAAATATGGAGCAGTTATTTTTGTCTCTGTGAGCCACATTAGTGTAAAAAGAAATGACGCTAATGTGATGCAAGGAGGAGCTAGGGCCTTTTAAACATGGCCCCAGATTTCACAGGAAGACACCCATATCCTTTTGACCTCCCTATACCGCCTTGGATAGATGCCCTGGTACAGGGCTAAGCAGTATTTTGTGTGCTCAATCAGTTATTCTTGGTTACTTCATTTGCTACTGTTGGAGGGAGAATTTACATAAAAAGAGGGCAATATCATGGATGCAGCAGGGGCTGCCTGGAGGCAAAACGAGGCAAACAATTGAAGGAAGGGGACATTGCACCTTCACATTTCTGCAACGTAACATATGTAACAAGCATTTGCAATGTAACACGTCTTTGCTTGAGTTAGAGCTATTGGCATAGTAAATTCATAACTGGACTTTTATTGCCACATGAATTGGTCAACCCTGCCTTATAATTTTTTTATTTTCCTGTGACATAATTCCAGTGGCCCTGTATAGAACTACGTCCAATTACCTTCTTCCTCTATCTGCAGCCAAAAACTAAAATGTTGCCATTTAGCATCCTAATTTAAATCTGCCATGTTAATTCCAATAGAATATCACTTGCATCACTCCACCATCAGAGTTGCTGGTTGGCTAACACAATTCTAAAAAAAGACACAAGACAGCCACATAGGAGTAACAAGAGGAGTAACAAGAGAAATAAACTAGAAGGGTCACACAAACATATTACGAGTGTTCAAACATTCATAGTGTAATAAGGATGTTAAATTGGCCTGATTCCTGGTCATAATTGCAGTAAGGAGAGATTAATAAAACATATACAAGTATCATGTAAACCCAATAAAAACCTTTATCAGAAATTAACTTTTGGCATTAGACTGTAATGCTTAGAATACCACCTCAGGGACACCACAATGAAAATAGCATTTGTAGGAAACATGTAACCATATAGTTAGCCTCGAGTGGACATAAACACATGAAAAGAAAATGCCAGAAAGTAATGCACTGCAAACATATATTTAGCCCTTAGAAGGCATAGTGCATTACACATTTTCAGAACTAGCAAGCCTACTGCAATGAAATTGCAAAAAGGCTTTTAAAACACAAACTACTCCCAGCTGTAAAACAAGTTACAACCATGAGAGTATTCAACCAGACAGTGGATGGTGGGAGGGGTTATTATTTTGGAGTCCCCACTAACCTAGTATGGGGAACCAGAGATGATGTAGACAGAAAGAGCACGCTGTGAATGTGTTGGTGGCAATCCCATTGTCCTAGGACCACCACAGTCTGAGTTATGAGCAAAAATGTTTTCAAAAAGTAATGGCCTGCTAAGTATTTATGGAGCGAAATTTACGAATGCAGTGAATATTGAAGTATCAGCTCTCCTGCTGGATCTGGAGAGCGGCTTTGAGGATTTCTGTTTTTTACGTAAAAACATTTATCAATTACAAGTGTTTTTGTGAACGCTATGAAGGGGAGAGCCAAAATAATTTACTCTGATTAGGTAACAGTGTGAACAATGTGACCAGTGCTTCAATACTGCCGATGGAGTTCACACTGTTCTGCGCTGTGAGTGCCATGGCCACCATGGAGCCTGAAGGGAGAGACAAAAGAAAAAATATGTTTTCCCACGCTAAAGTATATCAGAAATCGTGCAATGAGCCGTGTAAGAGGGTCAGTTTGCAAAGTGGTAACAAAACCACCCCAAGGTCAGGACAATTGTAAAGCATTTACCAATGACATCAAGAGATTTTTTAAAGGCAAGCCCACGAACGAGTGAAAGTGATGGGCATGAGATAGCCGTGGTTAAAAGTCCACAGAATAATCAGAACAGGTCAAAAAGCACATGCACGCTCAACCTAAAAATGCACTCTCAATTCCAGACTTAAGCAAATTTCTCCACAAGACAAGTAAATTTAGATGTAACTTTCCAAAAAACAATGTTCCTATAGATGATGCTAGGCAACACATAAATAGCACCAGGATGAAGAATAACCATATGTATCTTGCTGTGATTTTAGTATGCGCACCATAGCGGAAATATTAAAATGTATTTGTTATGCGATTAAAGTGAACTCCTTAGTTTGTATGTACATTTACAACTAATATCGCCATGCCATTACTACCACCTACACTGGTATGCCTTATCCAACTTTCTGATTCTGATAATAGATTCTCTATTTAGAATCAACCCATGCATATCACCTGGTTTTGAAGTTCACCCTCTGTTGCATAGAGGGTGGGAAATATTAACAAAGTACTATGGAGCACTATGCCAAGTCCATAGTGGGTCCAAGCTGCTAGGCACTCCACCCAGGGGCCAACCCCACCTGGGAATATGGCTGAGGAGGTGAATGAGTAGGGAGCAAGGAGCATCACAGCTGAATCGTGGCTGGACACAGCCACCTCTGGGTGCACCACATGGCCAAACACAGAGAGCCACTGATGCCGTCAACACTCCCAGCGGCATCCATGCATAGCTGTAGGCATCCTCAATGTCCACGGAGAGCATCTACCGGGTTTTCTGTTGTCAAAACTGCAAAAAATGCTCCAAAGTCCCCACAGAGCTCTGCAGCACTCTGTAGCGAGTGGAAGCCGTGATCCGAGTCAAATTGGGCAGCGTCAGCATGTCGGCACATCAGGGTACTCAGTACCATTATTTACTTCACTAGTGGCCCTTTAATCAGCGGGCAGTCTGCACTGGTGTCCTGCTACAAGAGTATGTGCCCTCAATAAACCTCTGAACTGCCTGCATGCAGTGGACATCCACAGATAGGAAACAGGCCAGCAATGTAGGAAACAGGTGCCATCAAGCGTTACAGGGTGCCATGATGCCTGGTCCCTTTAGCTGCTGCACCTCATGGGAGCATTCAGATGTGCCAGCAAAACTAGATGACCGGCAGGAAGATGGTTCGCCCATCATCTTTTCTCAAATTTACAGGTCACAACTCATCAGGTTGCAAATCAAAGTAAAATCTCATAGGAGAACACCTTTACGTGTGATTAAGTGAAAATACATAAGCAGAAAAAAAGGAGGGCACCATCCACTGAGAAATTTAGCACAATCTCAGAAAGGATATTTCAAGGTGAACGATTACCATACTGTTGTGAGTATTTTAGTTCATTTTTGAAGGTATAATAACAAGAGCTAAGGCCTGATTTAAACCTTGAAGGTAAGAGTACTCTTACTGCCAGGATGATAGTCTACCCACTGAATTTAGATGCGGGAAGACCTTAGGAGGAACCATGGTGGACACTATTCTGTCTCAAACATGCTTACATTCATCGAGATGGAGAGACATAGAGGTCAGTTGTCACTGCCCTTCAGCGCCAAGAAAACCCTGGTGTTAAGAAGCAGTAAAAACTGTCTAATGACCCTCTCAACATGGGAGACGACTCCCATGGCAAAGGGGACATTTTTTTATTTAAACAAAAAAAAATCTATGACTGCGGTTCCTGCCAATGCTTCAGAAATGACTGCCAGTTTGGCTGTCATTTCCTAAGTTGGCAGGTGGAGTAGACTGAGCCTGACAGACGTTAATTCCTCCACCAGGCCAATGGAGATTATTCCGTCATTAAATATTAAATCAGGCCCTTAGTCCTCATGTTAGGTAGCTGAGTGTCCCCTGTGATAGTGTTACTCCTGAGAGAGCGTAGCTTATAAAATCAATATTAACATGAAATGTTTATGAAGTAATGTGTGACAATGCCGCATAGAAATTATACTAGTATATTTTGCTAAAACGTGCACTTGAAATGTGACCACGGGGAATGGCCGCCAATGTATACGGGGACTAATGAAAATAACTAATGTTTATGAAATATTGCATTTAAATAGTTTTGTACTAATTATTAATGATTACCTTATTAAAGTTATGCTAAATGAATCTTGTAGGCCTTAAGTTATCATGATCCGAAGTTTAGCTGCCTGGCTCTCATATTAAATGTGTTTCTCTAAACGGGCAGTGTGCTGACTCGCAAAAGGACATGATCTTGTTTTCTTCAAACTAGAAGCTGAATGTAACTATAGTGGATCTGTTCTCATGAAATTCATATTGCTTGTAGAAATATTTCAACCAAAATGCAACAGTGTAGATTAATATAATGTACAATGTCGTTTAAACCAGTGAAGACAATGGAGCTACTGACCAAACGATGTGCAAAGAATTACAGAAGGATGAAATCATACCGGACGTGCTACCTCTGAAGACGTCAATCATATGGACCAATAAAACGCTTGTGAACTGTTGTGGGGTGACAAATTTGATGAGCTAATTCAAAGTTAATTGGGTAGAGATAGTGGGGTGCAACCCCTTAGCCAATCAGATTTTAGGGGAATGTACAATGAAAAAGGGATAAAAACCCATGACACGGGGAGCCTTTAGAGATGTTAGGGAATGCTATTGATTTTATCCAGAAACTCTGTCACTCTGTTTGGTGACTTATATGGTTTTAATTAAACCATCCTTTCTTAGATTGCCCATTTACACTTTGCCTCCTTATGAGGGAAGTGGCCCTTTTGCCCCAGAGCTGAGTTTTGACTGATGGCGAATCAACTGATGTCCTGAAGACGAAAACTCAACCTGAGTGCTGACCCAAACCTTGGAGGGTAACAATGATATAATGATTTGCTTTTCCTTTCTAGGTACCAACTGCTTACTTTTGACAGAGACCATAGCTAGATGTTTTCCAAATTGGTGTTCTAAAATGTTTTGCATGAAGCCCAACATGCCAATGCTAATCAGTGGTGAGGACAGATGTTCACTAAACTGAATCTATGCTTTGTCGAACTGACGCATTAATGACACTCTGCTAAAGTTGATCTATGTTCATGCCGTGTTATGTTTTGATGTTTGTGATTCTTGCCTTATTGAAATCCTATCAGAGTTGCCATATTGTGACTATGCTGTTTTGTTTCTTGGTTTTGAGATTAACACACTTGCTCTTAGAATTTTAATTAATAGGGAATACAACTCATAAAATTCTACTAAACTGGTGTGGTTATTCACGACTGCCAGGTCATGGTGGTGTCTTGAATTGATTGATGTCTTTGACTAAAGTGAAATGCATTGTTGTAATAAATATTGATGACATTATTGATATATTGATTGACATATTGATTAGCTATCTCGTCCTAAGGTGTCTCTCAACTGGGTCAAAAGATTCATTGGCCTAAAACGAGTTCTGATGTGTAATAAACTATCATAAAGGGACTCGTTAGCACTCCTACTGAATGATTATTTCAGTGTTTTGGGCATCATGACAGATGGAATTTCCAGAAGGAGCGTATTAGTAATCCTGAGTTACCAGAGGCTACTAAATAGTTTGGAGTTTTTCCAGAGTGAAGTTCTTGCAGGTGATGCAATTCGATTTGGAGATTCATCTTACTTTGAAGGGAAGCCACTTTAAAGTAATCAAAATTGGGGAATATGTTCTAATTTTTTTAGAAGGTCACACGCCGCACATTTGCATGAAATTCTGCATTAAGCATAGCAAAATGTATTTTCGATATCGTAGAAAGGAGGTAATTCTCATAGTCCAGTTTCGTTAGAACCCATGCATCTACCACTTGTTTAAAGACTTCAAGGAAAAAAGAGCTAAGATTGCATAGAAATCTCAGTCAGTTATGGGGAAAACCTCAATTATTTCTCTACACCCTGCATTCCTCAATGGCATTGTGAAATCCTGCTTTGCACCCTGAGCTACACCTGTGTAACCTACACTCCACCATTCTGCATCCTGCACACAGTTACGGTGACAGCGCCAATCACCCCATTTTATATAGTAAAAAGGTGTTCACAAAGCTTCCTTAGTACAAACAACACCTCCAAGCAGTGCTTTAACCAGAAAAACTTTGCTCCAGGAACCCATAAATTGGACACCCAGGTGTGGAAACAAAAGGTGGGTGGTGTCACAAGAGCCAGAGTCATAGAAAACAGTTTGACAGTCAAACTACACATTTAGTTTTCAAAAACCCTGCTACAAAACAGTATCCAGAAGGCGAGTATTAGTACTCCTGAGTTACGAGTGGCCACCAGAGGGAGTTAGCTGCTGTACTAAATAATTTAGAGTTTTCTAGAGTCAAGTTCTTTGCAGGTGATGCAAGCCGATTTGTAGATCCTTCTCACTTTGAAGGGAAGCCACTTTAAAGTAATCAAAATTGGAGGGGTGTGTTCAAGTTTTTTCACCAAGTCACATGCTGCACTTTTGCATGAAGTGCTGCTTTAAGCGTAGCTAAGTGTATTTTAGATATTGTAGAAAGGAGGTAATTCCCATAGTCCAGTTTCGTTAGAACCCATGCATCTACCACTTGTTTAAAGACTTCAAGGAAAAAAGAGTTCAGATTGCATAGAAATCTCAGTCAGTTATGTGGAAATCTTCTATTTCTCTACACCCTGCATTCTCCACTGGTATTGTGAATGCCTGCTTTCCAACCTGAGCTACACCTTTGTAACCTACACTCCACCATTCTGCATCCTGCACACAGTTACTGTGACAGCGCCAATCACTTTGCATTTTATTTAGTAAAAAGGTGTTCACAAAGCTTCCTTAGCACAAACAACACCTACAAGCAGTGCTGGAACAGGACAAACTGTATTCATAAATTGGAGATCAATCTGTGGAATAAAAAGTGGGTGAGGTCACATGGTCCGGAGCCATGGAAAACAGTTTGACAGTCAACCTACACATTTATTTTTCACAAACGCTGCTACAAAACAATTGCCAACAACGAAACACATGACAATAAATCTGATGTGCTTTAATTGGTTGCAAAGGCTACTTTTGAAAACATCTTATGGGTTTAAGGAACCTGCTGCAGAAAGTTTTGCGTGCCTAGTAAATCTGATGGAATAGTAATAATTGTAAGATAACTCTGGTGGTTAATGCTCTTGCTGGAGAGATCTAAGTTTTGTCTAGTCACATATTTGACTCATAAAATATCATAGGGTGTTAATGGGTCACCTGCAAAGCACATTGAGTTGTATGTGGATAACATATTTTGATTTCATGTTAATAGCTAAGTGGGTTACTGTTTTGACACTGAGGTTTTTTTATTACTTACATTTCATAAATTGCACCCCTTCTAATATTGTACAGTGGGCTATGAACCAGCATCCAGGACCTGCATGCAAACTGCAAGGCATGGGTTTAGAACCTTATTGTTTTTTCTCATTCTGTTGTTATTTTAAGGGTACTAAAAAGGATTTCTTTGGATAGTAATAAAGTCTTACTTGTACAGACAACCTCAAGCACTGCATTACGCTTTAAATCCTAACTTTGTGTTTTACCCAGCCATGCACTCTTAACATATAATACTGACAGTAAAGTCGATCCGTGACTCCTACTATGTTAAACCATCATTGTCTTGTGTAAGATCTTGTACACTGACTTGCTCACTTGTTTGATTTATTGTCAGTCTATAACGTATGGATGATGTAAGCACTCTGACAACCTACATTGCTATGAGTGGCATTATACAAAAGTATAAATAAAACAAAATAGTAAGTGCTGTTTGAATTGTTATTTATGTAAATACTCATACAGACCAATGCATCTGACATTAATACAGTGCATACATATCTATTATATACAGGGATTAAACAAACTCAAAAGCTTGCCCACAAATTATAGGGGCATTTTTAAGAAAAGTGGCGGTGGACATAGTGCAGCATTGCTTTTCTTGCACCCCTTAACGCCTCTCTAACGCCACCATGTGTGAACCCAATTTAATATACAGCGCACCACTGCAGTAGTTAGGGAACTAGCATCAGAATTTCTTTATGGTAGTCCAGAGCTTTGCATGATTAGTGTCAAAACTTTAATGGGGAAGAGCCTCCTTTTCATACATTATGCCTGGTGCAGGCATATGTAGAGCAAAGGGTTACAAGGTGGTGCAATGCATGCATTATGCCACTTTGTAAATATGGCACAGGGATTTTGGCCTTGTTAGGCCACATTAGCATAAAACAAATGACGCTAATGTGGCGCAAGGAGGCGCTGGGGCTCTTAAATATGCCCCATAGTTTCTCTTACGTTCTTGTGAAACAATAACAAGCTGTGTGCCTTTGCTGGCCCTCCTTTGCATTGATGTCTAGGTGTTAGGCTTCAAAGAGCTCCCAGCCCGGATTATACTCAAACAAATAGAGGGCTGATGGTCCTTCAAATACAGCCTTTATTTTTGGCTCATCTTGAATCTAAAATATGAAAGATCGCTCTCTGCCTGCACTTTGCTGCTCTGAACAGAAAGCAGACAACATGCAGGTGCTGCTGAATTGTGTCTTGGTGTTGGCAAATTCCATGGGGACAAACTCTTAAGGCTTAATTCACTAGGCCCAGACGAATCTCTGTTCCACCTCATTAATAGCTAGCCTGCGGGTCCAGACTACCCCCCTTCATTTCAGCAGTGCTTACAAGAAAGTTGGCAGTGGTATATTCCTGCTTTCACACATTTTTTGCATTTTTTTATATCTTACTCAAGCTAACATTTGTCAATATTTAGAAGCTGAAACGGTTGTCAATGCTTACTTGCTTAGTATTTCTGGATCATTGTGTTTCATCATCAGTCACTCACTACAGACTCTACCATTCAGGAATCCTGTGATATTTGTGTCTATAGCAATGTTCTTTACTTTGTCTTTTGAAAGTTCCTGCCTCTACATAGTGTCTTTTACTAAATAGTTTTTAAATTGTCAAATAACACCTTCAATAGGATGAACAAGTATCTTTAACATAGAGCAGAACTATTGCCAGTAGAAAGATGGATTAGATGCTCCACAAAAAAATAAAGAAAGGCCTAAACAAACATATTCAAAAAGATATATCCGTGGCTTAAAAAAGGGGGGAGGTAGCACACTTTTGCTGGGCGTGAGCATCAAACATTCAATACTCCTAACCAAAGTCCACAGAAAAAAAACATGTACCTATGAATGACTTTTACATTTCAAAAAAGGCCTAATGCGAGTCCCTTTAACTTGGAGTTGCATCCTGCGAGACATTAAATCCTGGTAATTGAGAAAATTTCAACTTCACTGAATCTATTTTGCAGGGAAATTAGCTGTAAAATGATTGTTCTACAATTACTTGCATGTTTGTTTTGTGATGCCTTCTCACTATAATTTACCCTGCAATAATTACTGCTTGTTCCTGCCTAGATGTAATTAAGGCCAAGCACTGTTATTCATAACCTCGTGTAATATTTCCTCTTTCAGGATAGCTGACATTGTTGAGCACAGCCAATATTACAGAAAGCTATTCCGTGGCACTAAAGTATTACTTTGGGTTTATCATCTTTTTTGTCTGTGGGAATTTCACTCTTGGCTGTGGTTTCTGTTGCAATTTCAGTTACATTCCCTGCATGAATTCAGTGACTAGAGATATCAATGCCTCTCATTTTCAGGCAACCTCTGCCCTTCCCAGACAAATGTTCTTTTTTCCTTGTAGTGTTTCCTTTTGACTTGTAATTGTCCAATCAGCTTAGTACCTTGATTTCTGCACTACAATGAGTTTTCTGTGTTTGATTATGATGTCTTTCACATGAAGGTTGGAAAGTGAATGGATTTCATGTAAGATGCAGTCCTTTACTTCACTATTTCTGGGACGTCAGGGCAGAGAGCTGAGTAGGGCCAACTGTCATTCACCAAGCCAGTTCAAGCAACCCCAGGTAGCTTCAAAACTCTCACGGTGCACCTCGATATTTATTATTTTTAGGGCACCGTAATCGTGATATAGACCTCTGATAAATTAAAAACATTAAAATATCTAACTTTCATCAAATGGCATATATAACTGTACACCACACTAAAATGTGTATATGTCAGTATTGTATAATGATTCCATCCTGTTCCTTTTGTTCATTGGTTTAACTAAAATCAAGGAAGGAATGGATTAGCGAAGGAAAGAATAAGGAAAAAAGTAATGGAAGGAGGAAAGGGAGGGTAGAGAAGGGAATTGTGTGAATTAAGCAAAACACCACAAACTTAGGTTACAATGAAAACAAGAATAAAACAACAGACGAGAGAAAGTAATAGTGCTTATTGGATTGAAAGGGATATTAGGGAAAAAAATAAAAATCAATAATACATAGCGAAATGAGCACTCAGTGAAATAAGAAAAAAAAGGAAAGAGACTAAAAATGAGTCCATGTGAGTGTTAGAACAAACAATAAACCGAAATAGACATGACTCTATTAAAGAGTGCAATATGTTGAGTGACTCTGAGTGGTAAAAATTAAAAAAGTACAGTTAGAAATTGAGTAATCCTGTGTCAATAAAGAAAATCGAAGCTTTTTTATCACCAAAAGAAGACACAGACTCTCTACAAAGCAACCAAATGGGAAAAGAAGTTTAGTTTGATGCCAAGTAGAAGTTTACACCGCTATGGTGTTTTTTCACATTTCGAAGGACATAATATAGGAGCATTTTTACACTGGTCCTTCAATTCACATGCCATTTTATGTGTGTTTTTACACATTATAAGAGAATGTCTAGCATGGCCTTTTCCCTTGAATACCCTCTACTCATTGTTTGCTCTGGGCCCTATTAAACAAAATGCTGTTCACATTCCGTGTGTCATTGTGTGGTAAAAGACTGACAGACAGAGACTGCTTTGGTCAGAGACTGGAACACTTGTAAATATGATAAAACAATGCTGGTATAATTTCAATTTAAAATACAAATATGTATGTTTATTATCAGTGTTGCTGTTCAACATTCAATCCAAGGTAATATGAATATCACAGTACTCTTGTGATCAAACCTTGGTGATTATTGTCACTGTAATGATGTTAATTTGTTTCACCCTGGGGAGCACTGCGTCAGAGGCTGGAAAATATAATCTGGATACGCAGAGCGAACAGCACATGCAAATCTAATTTATAGATCAAGATATGTTTTTTGTCCAAATATCATCAACAGTTCCACTAATGTTACAGTAGCACTGTTTAATTACACATTGAAAGAAAAAACAAACATTAACCAACAGTTCTTATCTTACAGTACAGAAACACTTTACAATGAAATACATCCTGAAAGAAACGTATTCACCCACAGTTCTAATCTAACAACGTAGAAGCACTGTAAAATGGAAATGCACATTAAAAAAATCACCAACAGTTCTAATGCAGCATTACAGAAACACTATAGAGTGGGAATACACCTTGAAAGAAAAAATATTCACCAACAGTTCTAATCTAATATTACAGAAGCACTGTATAATGGAAATACACATTGATAGGAGAAAAAACACGGAGCAACAGTTCTAATATAACATTATAGAAGCTCTGCTTAATGCGAATACACCTTGAAAGATAAAAACTAATATTCACCAACAGTACTAATCTATCATTACAGAAGCACTGCTTAATAGGAATACACCTTGAAGAAAACAAAAACAAACATTCCCCAAGAGTTCTATTCTAACCTTATGGAAGCATTGCTTAATAGGAACGCACCTTGAAGAAAACAAAAACAAACATTCACCAACAGCTCCATTCCAACAGTACGGAAGCACTGTTTCATAGGAATACACCTTAAAAAAAATATTCAGCAACAGTTCTACTCCAACATTAGAGAAGAACTACTTAATAGGAATACACTTTGAAAAAAAGACGCATGAACAGAGTCTGAGGCGGTGTTTATAATCGTTCAACATCATGACTCTCATGAAAAGGGTCGCCCCTACTTTGAAACAATTTGGAAAGGGTAACTGACTTTCTCTTGTCGCTGCAGCAAGCATTTGTGATAACACAGAGTGTCTGGTTTGTGTACACGTTCTCTTAACTATACCAGTCGAAACAGCTTGAAAGCATCTCGTGCGCACGTGTTACTTTATACCTTTAGATGCTAATAATTTTCTATTACTTTTTTCTCTGATCTTTCCAGTCCTTCTTTAGAAATACAATTTACTGTGAAGTATAATGATCCGTCGATTGTGTAGGCAACTAAAATGTTGATAATGTCTTCCTGTATACTCTTAACATAAAAAGACATAAATTATAAACTTCATCGCGTACTGACGTTCAATTTCTCCTTGCAATTTAACAATGGCCCCTACTATGTGTTCAGTACTCCATCCCCTAGGAGCTAATGCATCACGCGTTTGATCAACATCCCTAGATACATTTTGCAATTCAGCACATGACAAGGGCACCGCCAAGTTTGGCGCTCGTTTTTCAAAGTTCTATATTTCCACAGATAAAGTGATGATTTCGGTTTTCAAGAACAGGGATTGTTGTTTTGTGAGAACACGGTGCTCGGCTCTGGTAGGTTGGTGGTTGCCGTGTGTTGTGTGCTCAGGATCATCTATCTTGTATCGATCAAAGCTTTATTGGCTCTCATCAGTCTTAGTTAAATAGGCCATTGGTGAATAATAGCGCAGGGCTATAAAATTGCTCCTTTGATCCTGATGAACGTGGGCACGGAAGCAGCTTAACTGAAAGGGAGGGAGGGAGGGGATCGTGAAGCCACTTAACTGATTAAAAGGGCCCAGTGATTCACTCAAACAAGAGACCACTCACACAGGCTTGTAGTGCAAGCTTGTCGCTGCTCCTCACTGTGCATGTAATGTAATATAATTGAATTTGGGACTTCCAACGGCCATCTCTGGCTGTGGGTGACAAGCTCCAGTTAAAATAAAATACATAAAAGTATTCAGCATATAAGAACTTTTCTGCATACATTCCTACTTTTAATAAAGGCTCAAAAGATCTTACTTTTATTAAAATGAATAGTCAATGAAGGGAATACAATTGAAATGTAAATATAATTATCCACACAAAATATGGCAGCTGCCGATCCCATGGAAAATATGAGGCGCAGCTGCATAATGTTTAATAAACAGTGAGCAATGCATGTTGTTCTGGCTACAGCAACCGGTTTTCACATACCTCTGCAATATTGCTGTACAACTTGACTGCGGTGCAAGAAATCACTGAGTTTAGCTTCGTTTTTCTCCTTGGCTTAATTGATAATGGCAAGGAAAAATAGATTCTGAGATATGGGACTTGTGCTAGAGAGTAACAAATGTATTATAAGTTAAAATCATTCACTTATATTTGAATATAAGGCGATGAAGCATCACAAGGAAACACACTAGGCCGCGTTACATAATTATCTCCGGAGGTTTCCAGACTACTTTGATTGCATTAATATGTGTATTGATCAAACAATTCAAAATACCCTTTGTTCAGTTGTTAGTTGGTGTACGCTATGACTCAGCTAAGTGAGACTCAGTGCCAACAAAGTTGGGGAACCTATCACTTTGCTAGCAAGAGAAAAGGTCCTGGACATCCCCAGAAACGTAGTTTCACCTTTCTGATTTCATTCCTTGAAAGCAGATAGTCCACTGAAAATAGACGTAATATCAGTTTGCAGTGAATTGTGTTTAACATCGTATTCATAGTTGTCCAAACTTTGATTGGCAGTTAGAATTCGTAGAAGCCAAAGCTCAGCAGCTTTGTCATATGTCCTTTCCCCACATCAGTAAGTTCCACCCTGAGACTACCAGCCAGAGCTTAATTTGAGCTGATGGTTGCAGGTGGAGGCCACAGGCAGTCAATTGTTTTGAGGGGGTACATGTTTTTCCTCATCATATATTGACACACAGCAAGAGAGATAAAAAACAAAAGTCAAAATGAAGGGGGAAAAGAAAGGTGGAAAAACATGACAAAGGGAAAAAGCAGCAACCTGCTACTGTGAGATCATGACGAAAGGGAGTGTGTGTTGGTTGATTAAAGAGGCATGAGCTGTGATCAAGACAACACAGCTTTGATGCCAAAGCATGCTGAAATTCAATAGCACCAACTGTGAGCTTTTTACAAATATTTAGGCCCCAGCACTTTGGGGCTGATTTATTAAAAGTGGGGCTGCACCGAGTGCAGCGCCACTTTTCCTGCACCCCCCCCACTGCCACCATGTGTGCGCCGTATTTGAAATACTGCACAGCATGGCGCAGGGTGGTGGGCAATAGCATCATTCAATGTGACGATATTGATGTACTCTGCAGGAGTAGTGCCAAACTGTTGCCGCTACTCCTGCAGAATACATAGGGGACCATTATAAAGAACGGAAGCCCCAAAAGTGCTGTAAAAAATGGTGCAAGGAAATCTAATAGATTTGCTTGCGCCATTTTTCCAGCCCCCCCCCCCTAATGGGGGAATACCCCCTTTGCATACATTATGCCTGGCCTAGGCATAATGTAGCGCAAAGGGTTACAGAGTGGCGGAATGCATGGATTGCGCCACTCTGTAAATACAGCTTGGGGATGTCAGCCTCATTGGGCCACATTAATGTAAAAGCTAAAGACATTAATGTGGCGCAAGGTGAGGCTAGAGCACTATAATTATGCCTCTTACTCTTTTACAAATTAACCACTGCTTCAAGTGGGTAAGCCAGACGTGTGTAGCAGCAATGGAGTTATCATTCTTTCAAGAAGCATACTCGTAGCCCTGTGATGCAGCAGCAACTTCCAAGTTGCTTTTTTGGAACCCTTTTCTAATATTGTTCTAGAACATTTCAAGCTCATCTGTTCATGAAACTGGTGACCTTTAAAAATGTTGTGCTAAGGTGCACAGTCTTGAGCTTTGTAAGTGCGATCAGGCGCTAATTCCGAACTTCTGACATGCTGCAGTGTAAAAAATTATGTAATTGATTAATTGATGGGTTTTCTTCAAGATATTTCTTCTTGCAAAAGCTCACCCTCTTGGGGTACCATTTTCAGGAAGATTCAATTGTTTTCTGTAAAACTGATGTGACCGAAGTTATGTGTAGGTTCCTCAAGTGATGGAAGAGTGCAACAACACTGTCCCACACATGCTAAAATTTCAGTCCAACAAATAAAACCAGCACAAATGGCCTTCTTTTTGCGGTGACTTTGTGCACGACCCTTAGTCAGGCCTATCATTGTAACAGTGTAGGAATGCTACGTGGGTCATAACAGACTGAACTGGCATACAGACGAGTCACTGAGCAAAACAAACTAAGCTAATGGTAATGTTGCTTCTGATGGAGCATTATTGATTTACAACCTTTCTGTACTGTTGCTTAATTTAAAAAGTTGTATTTTATTTCTACTTAATCTGCCCACTTACTTTCGATGAACACGACCCTGCCATTGAGTTGGTGAAATTTGCTCCAACCAAAGTAGATCCACCAGTGTTTATCACCATCATTCACATGTGCAACTAGTGATTTCTGCTGATGAAGGACTTTATGCTTTCCATAAAAGCATCTTGGAGTCTACAAAGTACGTGTGAACCACTAACACTCTGCGCAGCTCTCATTAACCTAGTCCAATAAAGTGAATCTAGCTGCTTGAGAATGGCATGTCTGTTGTCCAATGGAGGAACAGTCACTCATCATAAGAAAGAAATAAGAACCACAAGATGAATTGTAAACAGCCTCCCATTTCACTTTATATCGTTAGTTCAGGTGGCTACAATCAGATCTCTTGTGCAATGCACGGATTGGTTGTTTACCATGCACATCTCTGTTGGCACACTAGATACGAGGGCACTCTTAAGTCGAAACAGAAGGGGCCAGAATCACTCAGTGCAGCACAGGAAGCAAAGATGTGAAGAGCCTGTGTTTCAGGTATGTGTTATATGTGTAACTTTTTCTTCAGGTGTAGCCATTGAGACTGCTGACGTGTGTTTTTAAAAAAAATACCTACATTGTATGCCTAAGAAAGGGACCTTTGGTTAGCATGTTACATCCATTGACTTATTAAATTGTCATTCACATTGTCTTCCACCCATCAAAGCATTCAGCATGATGCAATGGGACCGTCCCCTTTACCCATTGATAGGACTGGCATCCTTGGGGTAGTCTTACCCTGCACCTTTTGCCTTTCACCTCCTGTTTTTCGCTCTATCGTTTTGTTGGCCTTAGGACTCAACACTTTACTACTGCTAATCAGTGATAAAGTGCATGTGCCTCTCCACTAAACATGGTACTTGTAAATCCATTGTTAAGTTGTATACCCTAGTCCCAGGTCTGTAAATGACATGCTACTAGTGGGCCTGCACCACTGATTGTGACACCCACTTCAGTAGCCCTTAAATATTTCTCAGGCCTGCAGTTGCACAGCCTGGTGTGAAGTTTCACTGCCACTTCATTTTGGCATTCAGCACCTCTGGCCAGGTCTTCAACATCTCTTTCCTTACATATATTAGTTCTAAAGTAGGCCCTGGCAGCCCATAGGGCAGGGTACCATGTATGTAAGAGGTAGGACATGTACTTTTAAGTTTTACATGTCCTGGTAATGAAAAACTTCCAAAGCCATTTTTAGGTCAAGCGTGTAAGCGCTCTGGCCTGTTGTAATCTCTCTCTAGGCTTTTAAACACGCGCACCACACGCCCATCACTATCACTCGCTCATGGGCTTGCCTTTCAAAAATCATTTGTTATCATTGGTAAATGCTTTACGTTTGTATCTCCTCGGGGCAGTTTTGTTACTGCCTTGACCATCGACCCTGTTACATGGAAAATTGCACTTTTGCCGATATATTTTACTGCAAGCAAACTTATTTTTCCTTTTGTGTGTCTCGTTCGCGCTCATGGCAGCCGTGGCACTTTGAATAGGCTCGCTTATGTCAACTGTATTACTTTTCATTTTCAATTTATCTGGCAGGAAAAGTCCAGGTAGGAATTTACAATGCTAATAGCTCTAACTTGAGCCAATGCGAGACCGATTGCATTGCAAATGCTTGTTCATTATTGTGAGGCTTGCTCCTCTGATAGGCCAGCATTAGAAATTCCTTAATACATACTTTCAAGCTGTAATTCCTGATCAGAAATGAGTAACTGCATCATGTTTTATATAATTAAAAAGGTAATGATAAATGGTCTTTAATGGTGAAGGCGGATTTATTATTAATATGTTAGAAATGACACTTTTAGAAAGTGAGCCTTTCTCTGATCTCACTGCTCTTTGTGCCTGACAGCCTTTCTCCAATACACTTTTAGTATGTGTTAGATGACAGCTACATGTGTGCGTTCCATCCGGACACCAACAACACAGGACACTCAATGCATTCACATTCATCTGCATACTATGGGTCTTCCTGGGCAGGGAGGAAGGGAAGGGCTTACACTTGTGTTCCAAAGGGTAGTGGTCTGAGCCCCACACAAAGGGCTGATTACCCCCCACTTATAGTCCGGAGCCAGGGCTGGAATGAAAGTGGGACATGTATACTTCAATGAGCTGCTTTGAAGTCACACCTTCTAAAGGCATTTTTTGGTATAATTACTGTGGCTCTGACACTCTGAAATTAGATCACTACCTAACTTGGGGAAAACTCTGCTGGAGTAAAGACTGCTGTGCTGTAAGGATTACCACTCTCCCTGGACTGACTGTTCCAAGGAACTGCTTCTCTGCATTGCCCTGCTTCCTGATGATCCCTGCTCTGCTGAGGACAGGTACTGGACCCATCCTGGGCAACCAGTGTGTCTCTTGCAGTCTTAGGGACATCAAAGACTGCTTGCAACTCTCCTGCTAGACTCTGCCATCTGTGAGTCCTATTCTTGCTTGAGGTATCCCTCTCCAATCCTGGACCACAGAAGTGGCTTCTGCAGCGGATTCCTGCAAAACCCAAAGCATGGCATAGGATCTACACCCTGTGTGGCTCAACAACAATGCGCTGTGTGGCTCGGTGATGAAACATACCATTCACTTCATCAGAGTTTGATGCCGATATGGTACCCGCCTGTGAGGATTTGAACTGACACATTGAGCCCTTGACATTGACGCCTTGCTACATCAAAGTACTGTTTCAGCGGACCTTGCATGGGTTCTATAGCCAGCCTGCCCTACATCATGGTGGGCTTGAATTCTGGATTTGCACCAGTCCCTTGCAAGCCTCACGTAACATTTTGACCGCTAGTGACTTCTAAGCACTATTTTAGCTTTTATCTTTCAAAGTTCATATCTCAAATTCTACTGATTGGATTTGTTGTTTTCATTTTGTTTTATTCAGATAAGTATTCTCTAGTTGTCTAAGCCTGTGTGTAGTCTTTTTGTGGTGTTTACATTTTGTTACTGTGTGTGTATACTTTACACATTGCCACTTAAGTTAAGCCTTGCTGCTCTGTGCCACGTTACAAGAGGTTGAGGCCAGGTTAAATTGGGGAGAGTAACCGACTTACCCTGACTAGGATTGTGGTCCCTAATTGGACTGGATGAATACCTCTGCCAACTGGAGACCCAAAATCTAACACCCATTTATTGCCTTCACTTTGAGTTACTGCATACATTTTGTGCACATAGTTCACATTCACTTAAAAGTAGTTCTTTTTCAGTGACAAACGGGTACAAACTGTGCATTGTTATTTTATTAATTTGAGATTTGTTTTAAATATGAGCTATTGTTGCCTACACTCCATCCTAAAGTTCATGCTATAAAGTGTTTGGCATTGCAACATTGTAGCTGCCTTAGATTTGAGTTTTTTGTTATGGAGTGTATTCTTGTCTCCTGAAAAAATGTATAATAAAATGCATGGCACACCTGCAGCTTCATCAGTGTATGTAGTTTGCATTTGAAAGTTGTATTTCAAGCATGCGATGGTCTTGTTTAAGTGGCAGCTTGTTTTCGTGCATTCGATTACTTTTTTGCCAAAGTTTTTCAATAAAAAAGAAAAAAAAAGAAATTATCATGGCACCCGCCTGCCAGTTCTGGATACATTGGCTTCACAAATGCCTGTTTTCAATTATATGCTATCATATGTGTCCTAGCTGTTGAATACCCTGAGTGAGGGTATAAAACTTACAAAGTTCAAGTTTAAGTTTATTGACACAGTTAATTAAAACCATTGCAGTTTCGACATACATAATGATATTAATACTTTGCCTACTCATTATATTAATAGAGACCCATAATAAAAACATATAAAGCTTATTTGAAACTAAAACATATCATGGTAAAGAGTTGTGCGTAGCTAAATGTTCTCCACTGATTCCAACCTTGGTCTTGAGCTTAACTTTAGGACGTTCTTGCTCCCTTATGAACACTATAATTGTGGATGAGTGAAGCTCAGTGAGAATCCTAAGTTGTACCTAAGGCTGATTCCTGTCTGGAACTAAACTTTCGGAGCTTTACTAATCATAAAATGATGGCCCATGCACACTCAGCTTCAACTTTATTTACTAATTCTTTCTGGGCCTGTACCATAAATTTGGTCCCTCGACAAGAAAACGGAATTGAAAGTCCGCTGAGCTAGCTAATAATGGCCGGCCTGCATGAGCGTATGTTCAGTGTCTTAAAAATGTTTTTCAGATAGAATGTCCTGTGGCCTAGCAAAGCCGAGCACACACAAAAAATGTGTTCTAATGACTCTTGTCTGTACCCACACAGTCGACAGGAATGTGTCAGATCCTGCTGTCTCCATGAAGGGACCATATCGTTTGTTTCCATCAACCCAAAGTGGAAACGTGTGAACCGATGTTTCAGCGACTGGTTGAAGGTTTCTGCTAGATACTCCTGTGCCCGTAAAGTTTTGTATGATGTTATTACAGTCCAGGCATGCTGTCTGCTTGCCAGTTTTTGTTTGTCAGAATTTAAAGATATCATCTTAGTGACAGCGTTTGCCTTCCGAAAAAACTCCTTTTTGTCTGGTTTCCGATCCCAGGCTTCTAGCAAACCTAGCACTTTAATGCAGTTATTTAAGTGATGACCCCAGGTGCCTTTATCATTGTGACGCTGTTGCTCCTCAAGTTCCATCCAACATAGGTTGTTTAGAGTACCAATCTCAGCTGCACGCATCCTCCAGCATAATTTGATGAAGGCACATTGTAGGAAAGTACCACCTTGCCTGGCATGTTACCCCCATATTTCACTGTATATATGTTGTTTTAGTGTATGTGTCACTGGGACCCTGCCAGCCAGGGCCCCAGTGCTCATAAGTGTGCCCTGTATGTGTTCCCTGTGTGATGACTAACTGTCACACTGAGGCTCTGCTAATCAGAACCTCAGTGGTTATGCTCTCTCTGCTTTCTAAATTGTCACTAACAGGCTAGTGACCAATTTCACCAATTCACATTGGCATACTAGAACACCCTTATAATTCCCTAGTATATGGTACTGAGTTGCAGCATTTCTTTTGCCACCCATAGGGAGCTCTGACAATTCTTACACAGGCCTGCAACTGCAGCCTGAGTGAAATAACGTCCACGTTATTTCACAGCCATTTACCACTGCACTTAAGTAACTTATAAGTCACCTATATGTCTAACCTTCACCTGGTGAAGGTTGGGTGCTAAGTTACTTAGGGGGTCATTCTGACCTTGGCGGTCCATGACCGTCATGGCGGAGTGCGGCGGAAGCACCGCCTACAGGCTGGCGGTGCTTCCTGGGCGATTCTGACCGCGGCGGTAAAGCTGCGGTCGGAAAAGGGGAGCCGGCGGTTTCCCGCCGGTTTCCCGCTGGCCCAGGGAACCCGCCATGGCGGCGCTGCTTGCAGCACCGCCATGGGGATTCCGACCCCCTTCCCGCCAGCCTGTTTCTGGCGGTGTCCACCGCCAGAACCAGGATGGCGGGAACGGGTGCCGTGGCGCCCCTGGGGGACCCTGCACTGCCCACGCCACTGGCATGGGCAGTGCAGGGGCCCCCGAACAGGGCCCCACAATGATTTTCACTGTCTGCTGTGCAGACAGTGAAAATCGTGACGGGTGCCACTGCACCCGTCGCACCCCTTCAAATCCGCTGGCTCCATTCCGAGCCGGCTTCATTGTTGAAGGGGCTATCCCGCTGGGCCGGCCGGCGGTCTTCTGGCGGTCGCCCGCCGGCCGCCGTGGTCAGAATGACCGCCTTAGTGTGTGGGCACCCTGGCACTAGCCAAGGTGCCCCCACATTGTTCAGGGCAAATTCCCCGGACTTTGTGAGTGCGGGGACACCATTTCACGCGTGCACTATACATAGGTCACTACCAATGTATAGCGTCATAATGGTAACTCCGAACATGGCCATGTAACATGTCTAAGATTGTGGAATTGTCACCCCAATGCCATTCTGGCATTGGGGAGACAATTCCATTATCCCCCGAGTCTCTAGCACAGACCCGGGTACTGCCAAACTGCCTTTCCCGGGGTTTCACTGCAGCTGCTGCTGCTGCCAACCCCTCAGACAGGTTTCTGCCCTCCTGGGTTCCAGCCAGGCTTGGCCCAGGAAGGTAGATCAAGGACTTCCTCAGAGAGAGGGTGTTACACCCTCTCCCTTTGGAAAAAGGTGTCAGGCTGGGGAGGAGTAGCCTCCCCCAACCTCTGGAAATGCTTTGATGGGCACAGATGGTGCCCATCTCTGCATAAGCCAGTCTACACCGGTTCAGGGATCCCCCAGCCCTGCTCTGGCGCGCACCTGGACAAAGGAAAGGGGAGTGACTACTCCCCTGACCTGCACCTCCCAGGGTAGGTGCCCAGAGCTCCTCCAGCGTGCCCCAGACCTCTGCCATCTTGGATTCAGAGGTGTGCTGGCACACTGGACTGCTCTGAGTGGCCAGGGCCAGCAGGTGATGTCAGAGACTCCTTCTGATAGGCTCTTACCTGTGTTACTAGCCTATCCTCCTTCCTAGGTAGCCAAACCTCGTTTTCTGGCTATTTAGGGTCTCTGCATTGGGGAATTCTTCAGATACCAAATGCAAGAGCTCATCAGAGTTCCTCTGCATCTCTCTCTTCACCTTCTACCAAAGGATCGACCGCTGACTGCTCAGGATGCCTGCAAAACCGCAACAAAGTAGCAAAGACGACTACTGCAACCTTGTATCGCTCATCCTGCCGCCTTCTCGACTGTTTCCTGATGGTGCATGCTCTGGGGGTAGCCTGCCTCCTTCTTGCACCAGGAGCTCTGAAGAAATCTCCTGCGGGTCGACGGAATCTTCCCCCTGCAACCGCAGGCAACAAAAGACTGCATCACCGGTCCTCTGGGTCCCCTCTCAGCACGACGAGCGTGGTCCCTGGAACTCAGCAACTCTGTCCAAGTGACCCCCACAGTCCAGTGACTCTTCAGTCCAAGTTTGGTGGAGGTAAGTCCTTGCCTCCCCTCGCTAGACTGCATTGCTGGGTACTGCGTGATTTGCAGCTGCTCCGGCTCCTGTGCACTCTTCCAGGATTTCCTTCATGCACAGCCAAGCCTGGGTCCCGACACTCTAACCTGCAGTGCACAACCTTCTGAGTTTTCCTCCGGCATCGTGGGACTCCCTTTTGTGACTTCGGGTGGACTCCGGTTCACTCCTCTTCCAAGTGCCTGTTCCGGTACTTCTGCGTGTTTTGCCTGCTTCTGTGAGGGCTCCCTGACTTGCTGGGTGCCCCCTCTGTCTCCTCATCCAAGTGGCGACATCCTGGTCCCTCCTGGGCCACAGCAGCATCCAAAAACCATAACTGCGACCCTTGCAGCTAGCAAGGCTTGTTTGCAGTCTTTCTGCATGGGAACACCTCTGCAAGATTCTTCACGACGTGGGACATACATCTTCCAAAGGGGAAGTTCCTAGTCCTCTTTGTTCTTGCAGAAACCAAAGCTTCTTCCATCCTGTGGCAGCTTCTTTTCACCCTCAGCTGGCATTTCCTGGGCATCTGCCCACTCTCGACACTGTCGCAAATCTTGGACTTGGTCCCCTTGTCTTACAGGTACTCAGGTCCTGAAATCCATTGTTGTTGCATTGCTGGTGTTGATCTTCCTTGCAGAATCCCCCTATCACGACTTCTGTGCTCTCTGGGGGTTATAGGTGCACTTTGCACCTACTTTTCAGGGTCTTGTGGTGGGCTATTTTTCTAACCCTCACTGTTTTCTTACAGCCCCAGCGACCCTCTACAAGCTCACATAGGTTTGGGGTCCATTCGTGGTTCGCATTCCACTTTTGGAGTATATGGTTTGTGTTGCCCCTATACCTATGTGCTCCTATTGCAATCTACTGTAACTTTACATTGCTTGCATTACTTCATTTTGCTATTACTGCATATTTTTGGTATTGTGTACATATATCTTGTGTATATTTGGCATCCTCATACTGAGGGTACTCACTGAGATACTTTTGGCATATTGTCATAAAAATAAAGTACCTTTATTTTTAGTATATCTGTGTATTGTGTTCTCTTATGATATTGTGCATATGACACCAGTGGTATAGTAGGAGCTTTGCATGTCTCCTAGTTCAGCCTAAGCTGCTCTGCTATAGCTACCTTCTATCAGCCTAAGCTGCTAGAAACACCTCTTCTACACTAATAAGGGATAACTGGACCTGGCACAGAGTGTAAGTACCCCTTGGTACCCACTACAAGCCATGCCAGCCTCCTACACATATCTACTCTGAAATTCATAGTTTTTCAGACCCAATTCTAAAGAACCTGAGCTGGAGATGCTGGTCGTGGTATTTGAAAAACTGCTTTGTAGGCCTTCGTCTGGACTTGATTGAAAAAAACTGCCTCCTTTCCCAGCATGATTTCAGCGCCATGAGTGACGGTGGGCATTAGCCGCCCTGCCATGACAGAAAGCAGGTGAGTGTGTGATGGGCAGATCAGTTTTTGTTTTAGAACTTTAAAACCATAGGTCAATGAGAGGGCTTTTGCTTGAGCGACAGCAAGCTGCGGCTTGAAAGTCAAGAGGGGGTCCATAGTGAATCCCAAGTACTTATAAGTGGGTGCAACCTCCACCCGGGATCCATTTATGAACCATGTAGCAGATTTAAACTTCCTATCTCCTAGGTGGACAACCTTAGTTTTTCTCAAATTCAATTCTAGGCCTTGCATTGTTATGTATGTATAAAGTGCATCTAAGTATGTTGCAGCTAAAAGTTTTACATCCTAACCACAGGTATCGCATAATATAAGCCACAGTTTAGTGACAGCACTCACCCTGTACCATAGTCAAACTTACAACTTTGTGACCCGTTAACTAATAGTCTCCATGTCACAGTCTTCTCCAGTGAGTAGCTTGTGAGCTACTGGTAGTTTTCCAGCTATGTGTAAGTAGCTCTCCTGTGGGTAGCCCAGGGAACAAGATTAGAAGCTTTTGCTTGGTTGAATTAATATAAATATACTTAAACTGAAAAGTGTGAGATGAAAATGTATGCTTTTTCAAAACAATTCCTAAGTTGTGTTTGGTGGAAAATGGTTTAGTTTCAAGTATACATGTAAAGCTGATATTTGAGTGATAAAAACCAATTGTGTTGAGGAGCACTTATTACTAATATTATTAACTTGGTGCTAGTGGCATTGAAATGATGATTGTTATGTAATACTCATGTGGAGGCATTCCCCATTGACAAACTGTTGTTTGCATTAGTGTTGACAAGCATGCCTGATGTAGTGAGGTGATCACTGCTCGTAATCTTGCGTATAGGACCACTAATGTAAACGTGTCTTATGTGGTTACTAGTACATCGCTAATAATAATAGCAGCTCTGGAAGATTTTCACTAAACATAAGTAGTTCTTAGCACAAATAAGTTTGGAGACCCCTGCCTATCATATATTAGTGACTACATATTTGACAGATAAGTCCACAGCTGAAAGTCAGCTTCCCTCACAGCTCTTTCATTTTAAAGGAGGTGCATAACAATCCCTTTTTAGGCTCTGTTCCTGTTGTAATCACTCTTTGGGCTTTTAACCATGCTCATGTCACACCCATCACTTTCGTTGGTTTATGGGCTTGCCTTTTAAATATCTCGTGATTTCATTAGTGAATTCATAATTATACATCATGCCTTTTCTGGTGTTTTCCCCTCCTCGAGAGCACCTGCCAACTACTGAAAACATACAATACTCCATTTTTCCAGTATGGTTTCTAGACTACTTTTTCTCTCTATTTCACAGGCAGTGCGATCTCGCTGGGCACAAATCAAGCGCTTTTCATGACTACCAATTTAATTCTATTGTTTGTCCAAGCACTCCTTCCCGAATTCAAGGTTTTACACAACGCAATTGCGGTTATTTTTTATTTTTTATTACTATGCAAAGGCGAAACCAGACCGGTCTTTTTGTTCTGATTAGTCACCTTCAGGCTCAAGCCATGGCGCTTTAAATCGGCTAGCTTATGCGAAATTGTATTACTTTTCAATTTCAGTTTATGGGGCAAGAACAGTCAGGTTAGGAGTTTACAACGCTAATAGTTCTAACTCGAGCAAATAGTTGTTCTCCTCATTGTCACAGCGTGAATACAGATAGCTATTATGGGCTACCACTCTGTAACATTACCCATTGATGCACGTCTGGAAATTCAGAGGAAAATCCTTTGCACTGTTTTTAAATATTTTATTAGTGCAATGTAAGTTGCAATTTAGCACTACCTTAAGCGGGAAATGAACCTCATCTGTAGGTCTCGCTAAAAGGGAATTACATTTTTTTTTCCCTAAGGGTGGATATTGCTCGTGACTCTGCAAACATCCCAAATATAACTTTTTTTCAAAACATACGAGATATAAATGTCTCCGCCCAAGGAGGACGACAGTCAGCAGCAAGTTTGTGCTTTCTTTGCCTTTAATAGTTCTGAAAGTACATTGTGAAAAGAACCCCTCGTTCTGTGCATTCCAGACCCTGGTCTGCGTTCTTGTAGCAAGGAAGTTGTGACAGGACAGATTTTTGGGTAAGGTTGAGGAACATTTGTATTTCTATATATTAAATTGTTCCTAGACAATTAAGTTATATTTTTACAATCAGAAGTTTTATAAAGGAGAAGGATTGGGTCATAAGCTAACATGGAAAACAGTTTTGCATTAATCAAAATAAGCACACGTGAAAAATTGACAGCATACCATAATTGAGTATAAACTGCTTGTAAATAATGTTTGTAAAAATATGTGGCCTATGATAAACAAAATCACAACAAAAATTAAATATTTTAGATTCAGTTCCTGATCTGAAGAAATTTAAGGGCCATATTTCACTTTTAGTGGCCTAACGCTACCTTGTAAATATGGCCCATTCCCACGCAGCACTGTGCATGGAAGAGGAGTGCAATGGGTGTTGCTGCAAAAAAGTGGCTTAACGCCACCTTGTAAAGATAGCGCTGTGCTTAGCGTCACATGAGCGTCATAAAAAGCACATTCCTGTGGTGCTAGGGGTCTACAAATACAGCCATATGTTTCTTGATGTGTACCAAACACACTACAGACATTTGCATGAAGTGTTAACAGTATTTTTTAAATGTATAGGAGAACGGCTTGTGAGAAGGGCAAGTGTTACAGGAGCTACCACAGAATTTCAATAGTCAGCACAAGCTTTAAAATGTGTTAAAGTGGGCTAGTTACTGGCCTTGAGACATGAAGCCCTGCATTGAAGTTGTGGTTCTCTTTCTATAGAAATATGTTTGATATTAGACATGTCATGTGTTTCCTATGTCTGTGCTTCTTTATGTGCTTTTATGTGTAACCTTCCTAGAGAAACAAGACAAAAGAAATACACACCATAACATATGTAGGAGGCTGGCCTGGCTTGTAGTGGGTACCTTGGGTACTTACACCTTATACCAGTTCCAGTTATCCCCTATTAGTGAAGTAGTGGTGTTCTGGCAGCTTAGGCTGATAGAGGTAGCTATAGCAGAGCAGCTTAGGCTGAACGAGGAGACATGCAAAGCTCATGCAATACCACTTACAGTTACACAGTACTTATACACAAGTAGAGACAATACTCAGTGTTACCAAAAATAAAGGTATTTATTTGGGTGACACAGTACCAAAGATATCTTAGAGACAATACTCCTTCTGGAGGTAAGTATTATACACAATATATACACTTGACACCAAAATTAGACAAGTAATTAGTCATAGAACAGTGCAAACAATAGGAAATACTATAGAATGGAACAGGGGAAAATAGATCTAGGGGCAACACATACCATATACTAAGAAAGTGGAATGTGAATCACAAATTCCCCCCTAGACAAGTGTAGTGTGTGCAGAATTGCTGGGAGAGCAAGAATACTGTAAAGGTAAGTAAATTACCCCACCCCAGGGCCCAGAAAAGCAGGCATAAAGTACTGCAAATTTCCTTAGGACACACTACACCTCGTGATATGGATTATTGCAGTAACCAACCAAGTCTGCAAACAACAACTGCTGGATTCCTGGACTTGAAGACCTGCAAAAGAAGTGGACCAAGTCCAGAAGTCAAAAGAAGTTCCAGGAAGGACAGGAGCCCATGCCAACCCAGAAGAGAGTGCAAAAGAAGAGTTCCCGGTTAGTCGAAGACTGCAGGAATGCACCCTAGGAAGATGCCAGTGGGATCCTGCATGGTGCAAAAGATGTCCCAGAAGGTGAAGATGGATGCAGACATAATTTTGTTTTGGAAGTCACCAACAAGCCTTGGTTACAACAAATATGTGTTTTGCATCAAAATGGCGCTGGCTGGACCCAGCAGGGATCTGGGGGCGTCAACTCTGTGCGAAGAGGAAGAAGGGGCTCTCAGCACTTCAGAGAGCCCTCAGGATGCCAGGCACCACTCACAGAAGTCCCAGGACATGGGGACAAAGGAGGTGCAAAATGAGGTTGGTGCAGCACAATAAAGGAAGGTCTCACGCTCCCAGAGAACAACTCAGCGAGTTGAGCCTCGCAGGATGGAGTGCTGGAGACCTTGGCCAGGCTGTGCATGAAGGAATTTTTCAAATAGTGCACAGAGGCCTCAGGAGGTGAGGAAGACACAGCACAGAGGGGTACTGTCGCTCTCAGGGAAGGCAAGGTCTTACCTCCTCCAAATTGTGTCAGCAGGATCTCAGGACAGTCTATGTCGATGGGGTCTACCCTCTGTGTCGCATGCTCATTGTTGTGAGAGGAGTCCAAGGGTACCGGTCATCATCTTTGAAGGTGCCTGCATGAGCAGGGGAGTGACTCCGTCACCCCACGGAGATTTCTTCGGTCCTTCTGGTGCAGGATGAAGACAGGGAGTCCCCAGAGTATGCACACCATGGAAACTGTTGCAGTTGCTGACTGGAGCTGAAGTTGCAGAGGAAAAGTATCCCTTGTGGATACTTTGTTGCTGTTACAATGGTTCTTGGAGCAGGCTGCGGTTGATCCGAGGTCAAAGGATGAAGTAGTAGTTGCAGAGGATTCCCGAAGGAAACTTGCAAGCAGAATCTGAAGAGAACCCACAGGACTGACCCTAAATAGCCCTGAGAGGGGGATTGGCTACCTTATCAGGTAGGGACCTACCAGAAGGGGTCTCTGACATCACCTGCTGGCACTGGCCCTCAAGAGTGCCCCAACACCTTGCAAAGCAAGATGGCTGAAGTCTGAGACACACTGGGGGAGCTCTGGGCACCACCCCTATGGTGGTGATTGACAGGGGAGTGGTCACTCCCATTTCCTTTGTCCAGTTTCGCGCCAGAGCAGGGGACAAGGCGTCCCTGAACCGGTGTAGACTGGCTTATGCAAGGAGGGCACAATCTGTGTCCTTTAAAGCATTTCAAGAGGCTGGGGGAGGCTACACCTCCCCAGCCTGTAACACCTATTTCCAAAGGGAGGGGGTGTAACACCCTGCTCTCAGAGGAAATGCTTTGTTCTGCCTTCCAGGGACTGAGCTGCTCAGACCCCAGGAGGGAAAACCCTGTCTGTGAGGTGGCAGCAGCTGTAGCTGCAGTGCAAGCCTCAGAGAGCTGGTTTGGGAGTACTGGGGGTCCATGGTGGAGCCCCCAGGATGCATGGAATTGGCTCCCCAATACCAGATTTGGAGTAGGGGGACAATGCCATGATCTTAGACATGTTACATGGCAGTATTCAGAGTTACCATTGAGAAGCTACATATAGTTATTTAGCTATATGTAGTGCACATGTGTAATGGCGTCCTCGCACTCACAAAGTCCTAAGAAATGACCCTGAACTATGTGGGGGCACCTTTGCTAGTGCAAGGTGCTCTCACACTTAGTAACTTGGCCCCTAATCTTCAGCAAGTAAAGGTTAGAGATATAGGTGACTTATAAGTTACTTAAGTGCAGTGAAAATGGCTGTGAAATAACGTGTGCGTTATTTCATGCAGGCTGCAATGGCAGGCCTGTGCAAGGGTTTGTCTGAGCTCCCTAATGGTGGCAAAAAATGCTGCAGCCCATATGGATCTCCTGGAACCCCAATGCCATGGGTACCTAGGTACCATATACTAGGGACTTATAAGGTGGGTCCAGTGTGCCAATTGAAATCGGTAAGTGAAGTCACTAGCCTAATGTGAGAAATTTAAAAGCAGAGACAACATAAGCACTGAGGTCTGATTAGCAGAGCCTCAGTGACACAGTCAAGCACTATACATACATACATCTACATTAGGCCATAAACTATGAGCACTGGGGTCCTGACCAGCAGGATCCCATTGTGACAGGCAAAAACATACTGACATACAGGTTAAAATTGGGGTAACATGCCAGGGAAGATGGTACTTTCCTAAATGTATAATCAGGAAAATTCAACGCCATGGTTTTCGTTTATGATTCGATCATGCACAAATGATTGTAGCCGGTAGACAATGATCACGTCTGCTAGTTCCCCTAGTTGATAAAACTCAGTAGCACCCTATTTAGTCTTATGTTCTGTCTTTGATTTGCTATTATAAAACCGAAAAAGCTGTGCAGAAATATAAAACTTCCAACTAGTTTTAAAATAGAAACAATAAAATATGAAGATTCTTGAAGTCAACAAGTTATATTTTTCTATTTATTTATGTACAGCAAAATTATACACTAGGGCTAATTTTAATTATGTTACACCGTGCTAAGCAATGAGCATCTCTGAGCAAATTAATATAGTTGTGGGTTTCACAAGATAATTTCTTGAAACTGCAATACACACAACTCTTTGCCTCTCAGTGGGTACTCCTCTTTGTGAAATGTGATGAGCTACACACATGATACTTGGTATTCCACACCAATTGTGAGGAGGACACAAGACAGTCACCCATAAGGAAGACAATCTTGTAATACATTAAACAGGGGGACACTATGGGCCTGATTACAACTTTGGAGGAAGGTGTTAATCCGTCCCAAAAGTGACGGATATACCACCAGCCGTATTACGAGTCCATTATATCCTATGGAACTCGTAATACGGCTGGTGGTATATCCGTCACTTTTGGGACGGATTAACACTTCCTCCAAAGTTGTAATCAGGCCCTAAATCTACAATTATGAGTCATGTAAGCCTTCTCAGGACTCCTTCATCTCGTGGGCTTCGAATTTCCCCATTAAGCATTTCCACGTCCCTTGTGATCCTCCTTCTCCTGACAATCCTATGATGTAATTTCTTATATTTACTGTGTATGCCTGAGTAACGTTTCAAAATCATAGGCCCTCATTAGTACCCCAAGGTCTGACAGCTGGGCGGCTGCCAATGCGGCCGCACTCCCGCTGCGGCCATCAGGAGATCCCCGCTGGGCCGGCGGGGAAACCTGGTTTCCGCCCGCCGGCCCAGCAGGGATCTCGGCCGCAACACAGGAGCCAGCTCCAAATGGAGCCGGTGGTGTTGTGGCCGTGCGACGGGTGCAGTTGCACCCGTCGCGCTTTTCACTGTCTGCATAGATGACAGTGAAAAGCTGCACGGGCCGTGGCAGGGGGCCCCGCGACTCCCCTTTCCGCCAGCCTTCTGCAAGCAGCGGTGCCCTGGAGGAATACTCCCGCCGGGACTAAAGTGGCGGGAAACCGCCGGTCGCGACCGCGGTCATAATACCAGGGATTTCACCGCCAGCCTGCTGGTGGTGAAATCCACCAAAACAACCCTGGCGGTCCAAGACTGCCAGGGTTGTAATGACCCCCATAGTGTCCATGTTTGATCAACTGAAGTAAGCCAGGACTACAAATCCCAGAACACATAAGGTTCTTAAACTGAACCCCAGTAATGGAACACTGAGGCCCTCATTAAGAGTGTGGCGGTCAGCGTACCACTGCAGTGGAGTTGGCGGACATACCACCGCGGGCCTGGCAGTGAAGACCACCATATCACAGGTACCTGTGAACACAGTGAAGTCACAATTCTTACTGCCACAGCAGAAGGGCTGGCGCGGCAGGCAGCAGCCATCTTCAACCTGGCGATCAGGCAGTAAACCACAACCATATTACAAGGTTGCGCACCACCAGGATTTCCGGGGCGGAACCACTGCCACCAAAAGCCTAGCAGTAATGAACAATATAAAAGGGAACACCTACCTTCAGGAACTCAGCCACATCCGTAGGCGCCATGGCACGCATATTGCAACACCTCCCAATACTCTACCTGGTCCTGCAACTACCCAGACCAGCGACGGCGACCACGACACCAACTGTAATTACACCAGCCTAGCACACACTGGAGGGAACGACGTTAGTATATACACACACAACAAACATGTTGGGGTGGTGTCTGCAGGTAGGGTGGTGTGATGCGATTACTTTTGTTTGACCAATGACTTTGTGTTTCACCACTGCGCATATTAGTTGCTTAATGTTCACCAGTAGCACATTATGGGGGTCATTCAGACCCTGGCGGGCGGCGGGAGCCGCCCGCCTGGAGGGAACCGCCATATGGCCGCTCCGCGGTCGAAAAACCACGGAGGCCATTCTGGCTTTCCCGCTGGGCTGGCGGGCGTCCGCCAGAAGGCCGCCCGCCAGCGCAGCGGGAAACCCCTTGCCACGAGGATGCCGGCTCTGAATGGAGCCGGCAGAGTGGGAAGGTGCGACGGGTGCAGTTGCACCCATCGCGAATTCCAGTGTCTGCTGAGCAGACAATGGAATTCAAAGTGGGGCCCTCTTACGGGGGCCCCTGCAGTGCCCATGCCATTGGCATGGGCACTGCAGGGGCTGCCAGGGGCCCCACGACACCCCTCACCGCCATCCTGTTCCTGGCGGTCGGAACCGCCAGGAACAGGATGGCGGTGAGGGGGTCGGAATCCCCCATGGCGGCGCAGCAAGCTGCGCCACCATGGGGGATTCCCAGGGCAGCGGAAAACCGGCAGGTTTTCCTGGTCTGACCGCGGCCAAACTGCCGTGGTCAGAATGCCCTGCGGGGCACCGCCAGCCTGTTGGCGGTGCTCCCGCATCCCCGTCCCCGGCGGTCCTTGACCGGCGGGGTTTGGAATGACCCCCTATATGTTTTGTTCATCTTAGCCGCCTATTGGCTTTGACATGGCATTAGGCATTACCTTCTGTATCCAGTTTAGCCGCCTATTGGCTTTGACATTGCATTAGCCATTCCATTCTGTATTCTGCCTATTGGCTTTGACATGCTGTATTCAGTTTAGCTGCCTATTGGCTTTGACATGATATTTGACATTGCATTTTGTATTCAGCTCAGCTGCCTATGGGCTTTGACATGATATTAGACATTGCATTTTGTATTCAGCTCAGCTGCCTATTGGCTTTGACATGATATTAGACCTTACATTTTGTATTCAGTTCAGTTGCCTATTAGCTTTGACATGACACTAGACATTATATTTGATATTTAGGTTAGCTGCCTATTGCCTTTAACGTGGAGTTAGACATTGCAGTTGAGAATCCAAGCTGTATTTTTCCAAGCTGTGTTTTTGCACAAGATGAACCAACCTCACAGTAGACTAGACCTGATAAGAGAGGGTACATTGGGTGTTTTTCCATCCTGCTCAGGCTTGGGAGGAGGAGCAGTCTAGGAGATCTGGCCAATCTCCAAAGGCTTGCGTAGTTTTCCCGAGTCTGAGAGGAGGGGGCACACCTTTGTAACGGATGTCTCAGGGCTTTGGAGAATTAGATTCGAATCTGCCTGACTTCGGACTGGAACTTGGCGCCAGTTGCCAGTATCCCGTGTGGGTAGATTATCTCTTTCTCGCAGTTGACCAGGAGTCATCAACTTGCAGACCCCAGAAAGATGAAGCTGTAAATAGTTTCTCACACGGTGAAGTATTTGTTTTGCTTTGCATTCAATATCTGATAAATATAACCTGCTGTGTACCTTTCAAATATATTTTGTTTTAATTGAACGTGTGCTTGAAATCTATTAATTCGTCTCTCACGAACTTGTGGTTTTAGAAGAATTAACAACAATAAAAGTCTTCTTTGAACTCAGAAGTGCATTCTTGATATGTTCTGTAAGCTCTGAAAACGAGATAAGAAGGAAAGCAGAACAGGTGGATATGTTGCATGTGGGGGTGTTGACAGTTGCAGTGTCTTCACCAGTGGTGTATGGGGTGCATGAATGTGGTTCAGAGGATGTGGTGACGGTGGCAGTGAGGGCACATGTGGCAGGATCAGTGACTGATGTGGTGCTGACTGCAGGTGTGAGTGGAGTGTCAACTGTGAGGGGGAGGTGGTGGGAGAGTCGGTGCAGGGTGTGGATGTTGTCATGTCTGCATGTTTCTATTGAGTGTGTGCATGGTGTTGGTGACTTCTGTGGTGCTTATGTCTGTCCTTGTGTACTGTGTCTGTTGATGTGGATGCATGTGCGTCAGTAGGTGTGTCTTGGATTGGATGAGGGCAGTGGGATGTGGGTATGGGAAAAAGTAGCTGTAGGGGGAACGGAAGTAGAAGGGACACTGGCTGCCATCAAGGAGGCCAGAGCCTGAAATGATCTCTGCAGTCCAGACAAGGCACCATGAATGCCTTCCTGGAACGCATTTCACTGTTGCATCTGGAATGCCAGTCCCTGGATGGCTTTCACAATAGTTGTCTGCCCCACATAGATGGACCTCAGGAGATCAATAGCCTCCTCATTGAGGGCACAGGGCTGCCTGGGGCATGGGCAGAGGTGCCTGCAGTGAAGAGATGCCCACCCTCTTGGGTGAGCCGGCACAGGCAAAAGGGTGGGGAGCTACAGGGAGGGCGGTGCTGGTAAGGGGGTTGGTGGACAACGATGGTGCTGGGATGGTGCCAGATGGGTCTGCCACTACCAGTGAGCGTCCACCTAAGTGGGAATCAGAAGATGTAGTTGACGATCCGGTCTCCCCCATGGTACTCCCCTCACCATCTGTCCACTGGTCCCCTCAGCTCTGCTGGTGTCAGCCTCCGGGGTCCGGTGGGCTGCAGATTCCCCATCCGCTGGTGCCCCTTCTCCTTCACCAGATGATGCAGATGCACACAAAGAAAGAGGACAACAGGGAGGGAGAGAGAGAGAGACAGGGTGCAATGGGTCAATGCTATCACAACAGTCACACAGGGAAGAACATCAGCATTTGATGTCATGCCATGATACTCTATGCCCACCTCTAAACTTCCTACAACTACGGAACACCATGGGGGAAACTGTAACAAGGCACATGTCAACCTTTGATGGTCTGACTGATGCAAACATGTACATAAGGTGTGTCATACTTGCCACACCTTTCCAGTACCTGCCCACTACCCATGGCTGTTGAGACAGGCATGCAGAGGACTGCACACCCAACAGGATTCAGCACAGCTAGTTGGTAGCCTACTTGGCTATTGTCAAGTAGCACTGTCACCCCTTGGTGCACCGACCCCACTACACATGCAGTGCCCGCCAACTGAATGAAGTCATGGATCTGTCCCTGGCACACTGGTTGGCCAGGACCAATCACAATGCCCTGACACTCCAGATCTAATCATTCTGTTGCCATGAGCTGGTAAGCCCATCTAGCTAGTACATGGCCATACAGATTCAACATTGGAGGAGTCTGTCCCGCTACCACTGACTGCATGGCATTACCTACACCTCTGATGCCATTCCTGCCCAGATGGACACAACCCATAGTGGACATCATTCTACCTAGCATCCATGCCACAGACACACAATGGTGCTCACCCAGAGCCACCATGCCCACACATGTTGCAAGTGAGAGTGAGTACTTACCCCCATGTGGCTGCTGTGCTGCCCTTAAGTGCCCATCCATCTCAGGGTAGGCCACCATCAATGTGCGGGCCATTACGGGGGTCAGTGTCCAACGGGCACCCCTCTCACATTGGAAGTACATCCCCATCTGGGCCTCTGCAGTCTTCTGGGCCCAGCATCTCAGGGCCTCCCACCGCATTCTGCAGTGGGTACTCCACCAGGCATGGACCCCCATGGTCCACACTTGCTTGGCGATGGCACACCAAATCCCCTTCTTCTGATGGGCGCTGACCTGCATTGGTGACACACACCGGTGGACACAGTCATGTAGAGTGGCATCCATGGGACAGTAGTGGACAGCACACAACACACTTCCACATCCACACATCGTCACCCAACGTAGAGTTAGGCCCCTCGCCATGCCCATGCTCCACACACACTGCCACCTATTAAGGCCTCCATCCCCATGCAACACAAATCACATACAGGACAATGACATTCGGCTCACCTGCTGCTCTGGTGCCCCATACAACTGTCCATACAGGGGCAGGACCCTGTCCACAAGGCGCTCCAACTCTTCCTGGGTGAAGGCTGGGGCCCTGCCTCTTGCAGGACATGGCATCTTGCCTACCAGAGTCAGAACACGGCTGCACCCTTGTGTCCCTGCCCTATTTCGCTCCTGGTCTTGACATGCCTCTTCTCTCTGTGCACAAAGGTGACTCCGGCTATCCCAACCTGTCCTGGCTCCTGACACCCGTGAGTCATCCAACCTCAGCTGCAGAGGACCGTTACAATGAGGCCCACGGTTGTACCAGATGGGTCACTGAGAGATGCTTCGGCCTGCTGAAGGCCAGGTTCAGCTGTTAGCATGTCTCCGGGGGTGCCCTGCTCTAAAACCCACAGAGGTGTGCCAGATCATTGTGGCATGCTGCACAATCTGGCCCTGAGGCATCAAATCCCATTGCTGGATGCAGAGGAGGGGGTAGCTGTGCCAGTGGCTGATGAAGGGGACATAGGGAGTGATGATGAGGAGGATGAGGAGGATGCAGCTGACTCCAAGGCGGAGCTGATTCAATATTACTTTGGCTGAGATGCAGGTATGTGTAAACTGTGTGGTATGTGTGCTCTACAACTGTCTGCCTTGTCCCTGATGCCACCTGGTGTCTGTGACCACTGACAGTGTTGGTTGCAGCTCTGACTCTGGGCGGGTTGGTGGTGGTGTCATATGTGCCCATGACTGAGGTAGTCACAGTGTACAGGTCAGGCTAATAGGCATGTGTTGTGCTGGTGCACATGTGCCATCAATGTGAATGCACATTAATCCCTGAGTTGCCAGTTCAAGTGCTATGTGTGTTCCGCACAGAGTTGTTGCATCTGTGCAGCATCTATCCTGGGATTCAACATTGGCAGGCAGTGCTACACTGTTGTTGTTGGCAGCGTGTATGGGGTCAGGTCTGGCATTGGGTGCTGTGAGGCTGGGACCATTATGTTGGTATGTGTTGTTTATGGGTTGGCACTGGCCATATGGTTGTAGACCTGACTGGCATATCTGCTTCGGATACCTGTTCCTACAGTGCATTTGTGTGGAGTTGGCATCTGTGACTCCTACAGTGATTGCTGTCTCTGTCTTGCTCTACTTGCAGGACAATGTTGTGGTGTTCTGTGCTCCCTGCCTGGCTGTTGCCTCCATTTATCTCCAGCCACTTCCTGCTCCACGATCGACCTCCTGGCATTTCCCCCGCCCCTGTCACCTCCCATGATTGTGTTGGGCGATGGGTTGCCACATGTACACGTATTGGCAGTTCCATGCGTACTCTTGGCAAATAAATACACAGACATGAACTGTGCTCAATTGTCATTTATTTGTGATGTGCAAGTGAAAGGGATGATGAGTGGGATCATGGCAGCGGAGGTCATCAGAGTGGTAGGTAGTCCAGGTCCAGTCTGCTTGCTATAGGTAGAAGGAGATATGTGAGTGAACAGTTGACAGGGTGTCACAGTCACACACAAGGGAAAATGTTCAGGAGATGGTCACTTCCTGGCAGTGGTCGTGGTCTGGCCATCATGTCCAGCTGGATGTCTACTTGGTCATCCTTGCTTGTGTGGGGGTTCCTCAGCTACAGGTGTCGGGTGCTGGTGTCCTACGAGTCCTGTGGCAGTGTCTCCATGCCACTGACTTCAGCTGACCCGGAGGGCTGTGATGGGATGTGGCCAGTAGTAGGGGCCTGCGGATGAGTGGTGGCCTCATGCATGACAGTGGTCAGGTCCTTGAGCACTGCTACCATGAACGCCATGGTGGTATTGTGGTCCTGCCACTGTTGCATGACCTCTTGATGGTATTGTCCCTGCAGCTGCTGGGTCTCCTGCATGATAGCGAGGATCTGGGCCACTGTGTCCTGGGTGTGTTGGTATACACCCAGGACTTGGTTGAGGCCCTCCTAGGCAGTCAGTTGGTGTTGCTGTCCCAAAACTTGGGCCAGTGTTCCGCTCCCACTGCCCCTGGCCCCCTGTGCCTCTGCCCCTGACACAGTGTGCCCACTCCTAGTAGCAGCAGGGCCTTCATTGTCTGGGGTGGGTGCCCTTGACTCAAGCTCCTGTACTATGGGGCCCACCTCTGATTGATGGGTCCCTGAGGCACAGGTTTGGGGGTTCAGGGTCTGGCTGTGGTTTTGTTGCTACGTGAGTAGGGGCATCCGGTGTGTTGAGTTTGTGTGCCGTTGGTGGACTGTCCAGTGGCCCCAGATGGCCCAGGCAAGTCGTCTTCACCCAGACATCCAGTAGGGTCTTCATCTTGGGAAGGGCTGTGTTAGCGTAGCATTCTCTGCAGGGTGCCAGTGGCAGGGGTACCTGTGGATGGATATGGTAGATGTTAGTTGAGTGACTGTAGTTGTTGTGTCCCTGTTGTAATGCATTCAGTGGCTCAACTTACTTCCCAGTGATAGCAATGACAGATGCTGCACTGCAGACATTGATTTGGATTGGATTGTGGGAGCTGTAGCTCTACACATTTTGGTAGACATCTGCACATTTGAGGTGTGTGAGTAGGGATGGTGAGAGTGGGGTGGTGTGGCATTCAGAGGAGGGGCATGGGGTGTTTGGGACAGGGTCAGTGGGGTGGGTTGCAGTGGGTTGGAGAGTGTTGGGGAGGCATGCTGGGCATGGGTTGTTGGTGCTTGGATGGTATTTCTGACTTACCAGAGTTGAGCCCAATGCTGATGCCAATCAGGCCCTCGGGGTACATGATGCCCAGGACCTTCTCCTCCCATGATGTCAACTGTAGGGGAGGAGGTGGGGCCCACCACGGTCTTGTTACTGGCTATCCTCTGCCTGGACTCCTTGGAATGGACATTCCTTCTGGTCGTTCCACCTCTTACTGATGTCCTCCCTTGTGCGTGGGTATGTGCCAACTGCGTTGATCCTGTCAACGATCCTCTGTCATAACTCCATCTTTTTGGCTAGGGATGTTTGCTGGACCTGGACTCCCATGAGCTGTGGCTCTAGACTGATGTTCTCGTCCACCATGACCCGCAACTCATTGTCTGTGAACCGTGGGTGCTTCTGACATGACATGTTGTGGGGTGGGTATGTGGTGTGCGTGTCGAGTACAGTGCAGGGTGTGTGGTGATGTGGGGGTGCTTGGCTGTGTGTGCTGGTGAGCTGTGGTGTTGATTTGTGCAATGTGTGCTGTGTGATATTTGCTGTGTTTGGGTTGTGCTTCGTCTCGAGTGTGGCTCTTGCTGCTCGTATTTGTCGCAAGGGATTTGTCGCAAGGGATTGTTGGTGGGGAGGTTATATGGTGGTGTGGTCAGGAGTGCATGGTGTTTGTATGGTTATCAGGTGTGGGATATGTGAACTAGCCAATGTGGTTTTGGCTACTTTCCGTGGTGCGAACCGTCAACGTGTCTGCCGTGCATGTTCCGATGTGCTGGAGGTTGCCTCATAATATGATAGTCAGAATGGTGTCGGCATGGCATGGCCGGCGGTTGGTCAGTCACCCTTTCGACGTGGGTTGGTTTGGCGATGTTGGTTTTGTGTATGTATTTGTGCAGTTTGTGTTTTTTGCCAGTATGGTGGTGCCATTTCACACAGCAGTCTTGGCTGAAAACCACCAAACTTGTAATGAGGGCCAATGTTTTTGGTGACATGCAGCTGTCTGTAGAGTTTAGAGAGTGCACTACGTTGTCTCTTATACGTTCCTAGGGAGGTCAATGAGCATGCAACTATCTTTTCATTCAATCTTTTATGTCTTCTCCAAGCAGCGGCCTTTTAATCCCACCATTCCTTCTTTCTATCTAACTCTCAGTAAGTTGTTTTACCACTTCTGTACTCTATGTCCTTTCCCTCACCTATTTCTCCACATTAATACAGCTATGAATTTGGCAGTAATTTTGCTCTGCTTTTTCCAATGTCTCCCTTTCTTGCTCTGTTTCACTTTCTTCTTGCTTTTGTTCTCTTCATAATCTTTATTGTTTGTTCACTTCTATCTTATCATGTGTCCTAATAATTATGTCTGCTGTTCTTCTGTGTCTCTTGTCATGAGGACACTCCTCCTGCACCTATGTTATACGGATCACAATTTAGACATCAGCTTAGTGACTGTTAACTGTTAGCACAGGGCTCATGCTGACGTTCCAACAGGAAAGTCAACAGACTGCTGAGCCACTTAGAGGGTGGCCTAGATATTCCACTTGTTTAATTTGATGAGAGCTGCTTCGAAGCTGTCATTTTTTTCTTTGCTTCTCTCTACCACTTTCTTGTTCTTGGATCACTGCCATCCCAGTCTGCCTTTTCACGGCCATCTTTCTTGCTGGCAGAAGCAAATCTCACATAACGCCATCAGAAACAAACATACAAACAACAGAATATAGGGCCAGATTTACAAGAAAATGGTTTAGCAGCACTGCACCAGTTTTGAAATGCAGGAATGCACAGTATTTAGAAGAATACGTTTAACCCTGCACTTACGCTAAATTAAGCAGCCTACACCACCACAGGCATCTTTGCACCATAGTGCACAGGTGTCTGCATTGAGGGGTGTGATTGTTTATGTGCAGGAAAGTGTCCCTTCCTGCACATAAACAATCATCCGTGGCATTTGGCAGAAAGCAGCACACATAGAAAAAGCAAAAAACAAGGAGGAATAAAAGTATTCCTCCTCATTGCGCCATGCTAACCCCACGCATGGGGTGGGGTTAGATTTTGACGCTGCCTCAGATTAACATTTTCTTGTGAATCTAGGGCAGCATCAAAAGCAATGGGTGTTGCGTGGGTACGTCCACAACAACACCCATTGCACACCCCTCTGACGCAGATAATTACATTGGAGGAGCCTATATTTACAAGGAGGTGTAAAGCCACAAAAGGTGGCATTACATCTCCTCGTAAATATGGAGAAGTGGTTAGTGCCACTGGAGTAATGCAAAAAGTGTCGCTCCAGTGGTGCCAAGGACTTGTACATGTGGCCCATAGACTGAAAGCTGAGCAGACCAACATTTATTCCTCATCATCGAAACAGTGGCTGAAGGCTGTGCCATGCCTACTCTAAGAAAATGTGAATCCTTTGCAAGGACAAATCTCACTAGTTTCAATAAGCATTAGCATAGCCTACAGGTCTGGCTTCAAAATAAAATATTCACAAATGCTGTTTAGCACATTAAAGCCAGATCTGTTGGCTTTTGCCAAAGCTAGAGAACAAGTACCAAAATAGAAACGAGTTAAAAATATTAGCATTGTAAACTCCTAACCAGACTTTTCTTGCCACAAAAACTTAAAATGAAAAATAAAACAGTTTCACATAAGCTAGCCGACGGCCACCATGAGCGCAAAGCAGACACACAAAAGGAAACAGAAGTTTGCTTGCAGTGAAACGTATCGGCTAAAGTGCAATTATCCATGTAACCGGCAAAATTGCAAATATCCATGTAACAGGGTCGATATCATGCAAAGCACTTCACTACTGCAAAGCGATATTGCGCTGCCTAGGAAATAAAGAGAAAAAGTAGTCCAGAAACCAGATGGAAAACATCGAGCCTGGTATGTTTTCAGTAGTTGGCCTGTGCGCTCAAGGCGGCCTAAACACTGGAAAAGGCATGACTTGTATGCCTTTCAATAATTAAATCAATCTAATTTTAAAAGGCAAGCACACGAACCAACCAAACTGATGGGCGTGGTTAAAAGCCTGCAGAGGGATTACACTAAGGACAGAGCACTTTGCACGCTCCACCCTAAAAAGGGATTGTGTTCTGTATAGAATGCCTATAGGATATTAAAGAATGGATTTGACAAACAGTGTAATGGTTAAGAGCATTTTCAGATGCAAAACAATTCTTCAAGCATTCCAATGGAGGAAATTCATTGAATGTGGAAAAATACATTGTCTTTTAAAAACGTCAGATCTATCCTGCCTGTCTGATAACTATTTCTGTGACTTTAGTTTCCTCTTGAAAATCCAAAGGATTGGCAATAACTGTGTATTATTTCATTATAGTGAATAGAAGAAAAACATGGATTGATTAGGTCTGGCTTTGTAAAGCTGGTGAGATTATTTTATTCTTATTGCAAGGATATACAATAATAATCATCCTGCCTAAATTGGGTACCATGTTCTTGCAATAACAATTTTAATTAAAAAAAAATATCATTAATATACAAATTTAATGGAACCGCGTAGGTCCTGTCTTGCAGACAAGTGTACGTGGAACAGGTATAGTAATGTTTAGTTTTCATGCACATCCCAGGAAAATAAGATTCTTACTGGTGCAAAGAAATGTTTGTATGGTTTTGAATTATTATAAGACATAAAAATTACTATAACTTAAGAAAAAACATTGGAACAGAAAAGTAATAGCTCATCATTCCTGACACTGTACCCTACTTTTTAGGTGTGTGTGTGCATATGAGACCAGACACATTCTCACCACTCACTTTGAAAGGCAGCCAGTGGATGAAGTGGGATAGCCCATTACTCCATGCTGCATGCTGTGGGTGGAAGTAAAATGTGAATGGCCGTTAGACGAGTAAAGGATGAGCAGAGGTTATCTAAATTCCCGGTATGCACATATATGCTTGACGTTTTTTATTTGTGATTTGTTTTTATTTCACGAGGGTGACAAAACAGCTATTTTTTCCTATTAACACACCTAATGAGGTGTTTGAACAAAGCAGTCACCTCTATGCCTCACAAGTGGATGTCGTCTAACAACTGATCTTAAATCAAATCCTCTCAACAATGATAAGTAGTAAATTCAGCCAAGAAATAGTTCACATTTCATAAATGATTCATATGGATTAATACCAATGGACATCACTACAATTGCTTTTTAATCTCTTTAATCCTGTTATATGAAGGGTGTGAATGTTGAATGATCCCACAGCTGCAGTCTTTTTGCTTCTGAAACTGTCATAATTTTCAGGCCTTGGTGAGATTGTGTAATCTTTTCAGTACCTGAATTTGTCACATATAGACACCATAAGGAGAAAATATATGGCATAGCAAAAATCAGTTCCATGTTTTCTTTCAGAAAAGTATTTATTCCATTAAGAAAGTAGTAATGTTGACAGTAGTCTAAATCCTATTTTTAGACCTGGCCTAGAGAGAGCTTTGGCATTTATTGCAAGCATGGAATATCAAAAACAATAATAAATGAAAAATACTACATATATTCATACATAAAATGCCTGTGAGTCAGTCCTCTTCATCCAAGGGTCTGTTCAGCTATAATTCAAAATATTCTTCCTTCTTCCAGAACATACAGCATGGCGCAAGGAATAGCCCACTTCAGCCATTCCAAAGTAATCGGCCCTCGGGGTGGGCTATCTAAAGCCTTTTGAAACTCAGGGAGGAGAGCTGAGAAGCCCCCTCCCCTTTCTGTTAAATTTCAGCCCCGGGGGAGGGCTCCCCAGGACCTTGGAAAGCTCAGGTGGGGGGCTGTGCATTCTCCTCTCCATTCATAATATCTTTGGCCTCTAGACGTGACTCACTGGGGCCTCTTATGGCTCAGGGTGGGAAGCTGTGCATTGCCACTCCCAATATAATCAAATTTCAGCTCCGGGGATGCGATCCTCAGGGCCTCTGGAGGAGTTGGGAGGGGCGACATGCAGCACCCTCTCCTTCATAAATACTGCCCCAGGGGTGGGCTCCTTGGAGCTAATAATTAGTAAATGTGGCCCGGCTTCCATTTTTTCAATTCTGTAAGAGTCTTGCAGGGATTGCAGCAGTTTCTTTCTGCTTTTGGTCTCAAGGGGGTAACTCTGGGTCCCTCCGCGGGGCTTGTGGGGCCTAGGAGGTCAGGGTATCCCTATCTGGCCCCTCCTACTATTTTATTTTTTTCTAAGTCCAGGAATTCTGCGGGAGCGAGATGGCTCAAGGGAAATAAACCTCCCTGGGCCAGTCAGAATGCTCTATTTTTAAACTGGCACTTCTATGAGAGGCTCTTGAGATGTATAGCTATATATTTTTCCCCCTTAGGGCCAGATGTATCAAGAATCTATTTTGCAAATCGCAAATAGCGATTTTTTTGAAATCGCTATTTCAGAGTCGCAAAATGCTATGTATAATATTTGCGATTCGGTAATAGCGATTTCTTAAAAATGGCAAATGCTATTACCGAATTGCAAATAGCGGTTCTGACCCCATTCGCACCTATGGGCCTATAGGCCCATATTTGCAAACTTTTTGCATTTCCCAAATTGTAAATTCCTAACTGGAATTCGCAGTTTCAGAAATGCAAACCCCAGAGTGCTGGGGGCCTAAGGCCCCCCTCTGCTGCACCCCAAAAATTATTTTAGGACATGTAAGGAGCACACATGCCAAATGTGTGCGTTACATGTCAATTTTTAAAATGCATTTTCAATGCATTTTTAAAATTTGCACATGGTTACCACAAATTGTATTTGGTGGTAATTGTGATTCCTTAATGCCCAATTCGCATTAAGAAAAAGCTTGATACATGTGCTCAAGAAATCGCAAATAAGGATTCCTTATTTGTGATTTCTTATTTAGAGAATCACAATTTGCGATTTTCTAAACGGGGTCGCAATTTTAAGGAATCGCTATTTTAGCGCTTCCTTAAAATTGCATAGCAAATGCCTTTCATACATACTGAAAGGCATTTTTTGCATTCGCAAACGACCGTTCGCACCGTTTGCGAATGCAAAAAGCTTTGATACATCTGGACCTTAATTTCTTAAAAACTACTGAACGGATTTACATCAAATAACAAAAAGCACAATCTGCAGACCAAGATCTAGTTACCTGCCACCTTTGTGTGTAATTTCATTCAGCAGTTTCTGCTATAGCCTGTCTTAAAGAAATCTATGGGAAATGCATGGGGATTTTGCATTTTGGGACACCTCTTTATTTTTTTGGGCCCTGCTTGATGGGGCACCTCATAATTTTCCATATACAGACTAGTCAAAAAGTCAAAAAGTAGCACCTTTCTGGAAAGTTTTGTGGAGAGTCATCAAAAGATGGCAAAGTTATTAGTAAAACAAAAAATGCTTTCCCCCTGGAACAACAGGCCTAACTATAACTACCTATGGTGACTGACATTAGGTAACTGTAGGAAAGTCATCAAACAATAGCAAAAAAAGAGGAGTGCTAAACAAATGGCGGGAGGTCCGGAAACGAAGTCCTGGTCCTGTGTATTTTACTCCCGACACACATATAAATCAAAAATATGTACACAGTTCCATTGCAATAGGTATGTACCTATAAATCACAGGTCTCTGGGGATCAAAAATATTTGGAGTGAATGCCCTCACTCACCGTTCGGTGACATGCTTCATCATAGGGCTGTGCTCCTCGTCAGGCCGGCACTGCAATGCCTGACGGGCCCCACGAGGGGGCTCTTTGCCTGAGATCTTTATTAAATGATAACAAGCCGGTCAAGACGAGAGCTGATTGAGGATTGGTATGAAAAAAGCGGTTAAAAATGACTAGAGGTACAACGTATTTTACTAAGGTGTCTGACCTCTGACATGATTAAAAACAGGAGTCGGGGGAGGAAATAGGACAATGACTAAACTCCCCCAAAAAACAGAAAAATGTTCGTAGTAGTCACTAAAACTCTCTATTTGAAGTGTAGTGAGAGTAGATACAGGATCCCCTGTACTACTTATACATCTGGGTCAACAAGTAGTGAGAAGGAAGGACAGACAAGCAGCAGACACGCACAAACCGTTGATGAGAGCCCGGAGTAAGTGATAAGAAGGAGGGACAGGCAGGCAGCAAGAAGATAGCAATGAGAAGGAGGGAAAGTGAAGAAACACGGATGCACAAAACGGGGTTGAGGACAAGGACAAAGCAGTGAGAATCACGTAAAGGCAAGCAGCAGGCATTCACAAAATGGGGCTAAGAGCAAGAAGAAAGCAATAAGAACAGGGGAAAGACAAGCAGCAGGCACACACTCTTTGAGACTGAGAGCACGCACAAGACAGTGAGAAGGAGGAAAAGACAGGCAGCAGAAACACACAATCCTTGGTTGAGAGCCAAGAGAAAGCAGCGAGAAAGAAGAGCAGGGAGACAGCAGTCATGTATAAAACTGATCTAGGAGCCCAGAGAAAGCAGCGAGAAGGAGAGGTAGGCAGGCAGGAGGCATGCACACAATGGGGCTTAGAACATCAAGAATGCAGTCAGAAGAAGGGACAGGCAGGCAGTAGGTATACACACAATAGGGCTGAGAGCAAAGAGAGCAGTGGAAAGGAGGAACAGGCAGGCACACATCAGGGCTGAGAGCCCGAAGAAAGCGGTGAGAAGGAGGGACAGACAGGCAGCAGGCATGTACAAACCAAGGATTAAAGCTCAGAAAAAGTGGTGCAAAGGAGAATCAGGTAGGCAGCAGGCATGCACAAAGTAGGCTGAGAGCCCAGAAAAAAGTCATGAGAAGGAAGTACAGGCAGGCAGCAGGTTCAAACACATCGGGGCTAAGATCCTATGAATAGTGGTGAGGAGGGACAGGCAGGCAGCAGGCATGCACACAACAGGGCTGAGAGCCCGGAAAAAGTGGTGAGAAGAATGAATGGACAGGTTTCAGGCACGCAAAAAATGAAGATGATAGCATGGTGAAAGCCAAGAGTAGGAGGGAAAGGCAGACAGCAGGCATGCACAAAACAGGGCTCAAAGCCCACATAAAGCAGTGAGAAGGAATAAGAAGCAGGCATGCACACAATGGGGCTGAGACCCCAGAGAAAGCAGTGAGAAGGGTAGACAGGCAGCAGGGACACACACAATGGGAGTAGGAGCCTGTAGAAAGTGGTGAGAATGAGGTACAGGAAGGCAGCAGGCACACACACAATGGGGCTACAAGCCTAAAGAAAGTGGTGAGAAGGAAGGACAGGCAGGCAGCATGCACAGACAAGCTGGGGGTGAGAGCCCAGAGAAAGCAGTGAGAATGAGGGACAGACAGGCTATGGGGACCCACAAACCATGCCTGACATCACGAAGAAAGTGGTGAGAAGGAGGGACAGAGAGGCAATAGGTATGCACAAATTGGAGATGAAAGCCAGGAGAAAGCTGCAAGATGGAAGGACAGGTAGGCAGCAGGCACTCACACATCGGGGTTTAGAGCCCATAGAAAGCCAAGAGAAGAAAGGGCAGGCTGTCAGCAGGCATGCACAAAATAGGGCTGAGAGCCCAGATAAAGTGGTGAGAAGGAAAGACAAGCAGTCAGCAGGCACACACACAATGGGACTGAGATCCCGAAGAAAGCAGTGAGAAGGAGAGGCTGGGGGATTGGAGATAGCGGTGAGAAAGAGGGACAGGAAGGCAGCATGCATGCACAAACTGTGGCTGAAAGCTCAGAGAAAAAGATGAAAAGAAGGGAAAGGTAGGCAGTGGAGATGCACAAACCTGGACTGAGATCCCAAAGGAAGTGGTGAGAAGAAGGGGCAGGTAGGCATCACGCACACACAATGGGGCTGAGAGCAGGGAGAAAGCGATGAGGAGAAGGGAAAGGCAGGCTGCTGACATGCACAAACCTGGGGTGAGAGCCTGGAGAAAGCAGTGAGAAGGAGAGACAGGCAGGCACGCACACAACAGGGCTGAGAGCAAAGAGAAAGCAGTAAGAAGGAGGGGCAGGCTGGCAGCAGGCTTGCACACAACAGGGTTGAAAGCACAGACAAAGCAATGAGAAGTGGGGAAATGCAAATTCAAGGAGCTGGCACACCACAAATAGGGGGAGAGGGAGCAAAGAGAAAGCAGTGAGAACAAGAGAAATGCAAGCGACAGGCAGCACAAAACAGGGCGGAGAAGAAGAGGAAAGAGTGAGACGGAGGGAAAGGCAAGGAGCAGGCACTAACACAACCAGACTTAGAACCCAGAGAAAGCAGTGAGAAGGAGGGACAGGCAGGCAGCAGACACACACACAATGGTGCTGAGAGTCTGGAGATAGCAGTGAGAAGAAGGATCAGGTAGTCAGCAGTCATGCACAGATCAGAGCTGAGAGCCCAGAGAAAATGGTGAGAAGGAGGGACGGGCAGACAGCAAGCATGAACACAACATGGCTGAGAGTCCGAGAAAGCGGTGAGAAGCAGGACAGGCAGGCATGCATGCATACAAAAGGGCTGAGACCACAGAGAAAGCAGTGAGAAGGAGGGATAGGCAGGCAGCAGGCACGCACAAAATGAAGCTGAGAGACTGGATAAAGTGAAGTGAAGGAGGGACAAGCAGGCATGCATACACGAAGGAGAGACAGGCAAGAAGAAGGCAGACATACAATGAGGCTGAGAGCCCAGAGAAAGTGGTGAGAAGGAGGAACAGGACAGCAGAAGGCACGTACACAACAGGGCTGAGAACCCAGAGACAGCGGTGAGAAAGATAGACAGGCAGGCTGCAGGCATGCACAAACCAGGCTTGACAGCCCAGAGAAAACGGTGTGAGAAATGGAAAGGCAGGGAGTAAAGATGCACAAACCTGGCCACACAGCCCGAAGAAAGCAATGAGTTGGAAGGACAGGTAGGCAGCAGCCACTCACAAACCATGTCTGATAGCCCAGAGAAAGTAGAAAGAAGGAGGGACAGTCAGGCAGCAGTGATGCACACAATGGGGCTGAGGGCAAGGAGAAAGCAGGGAGAAGGAGGGAAAGGGATGCAGCAGCCATGCACACAATTGGGCTCATAGCCCAGAGAAAGCAGTGAGAAGTAGTGACAGGCGAGTAGCAGGCCCTCATCAAATGGATCTGAGATGGGGGACAAACCGGGGAGAAGGAAGAACAGACAGGGAGTGGGCACACACAAAATGGAGATGCGAACCAGGGGAAAGAAGTGAGAAGAAAGAACAGGCAGGCAGCAGGCACACACACAAGGAGGGTGAGAGCCTGGAGAAATCGGTGAGAAGGAGGGACAAACAGGCAGAAAGCGTGCACATAAGTGGGCTTATAGCCCAGAGAAATCAGTGAGAGGGATTGACAGGCAGGCAGTAGGCAATCAGAAACTGGGGCTGACAGCCTGGAGAAAGAGGTGAGAGGGAGGGACAGGCAGGCAGTAGGTATGTATGCAATGGGATTGATAGCATAGAGAGAGCAGCGAGAAGGAGGTACAGGCAGGCATGCATAGAGTAGGGCTGAGAGACCAGAGAAAGCAGTGTGAAGGAGGGACAGGCAGGTGTGCACACAATGGGGTGAGCATATGGAGAAAGCAGTGAGAATGACAAAAAAACAAAATCAAGGTCCAGGCACGCAAAAAAGCAAGGGGAGGGAGCACGGATAAAGCAGTGAAAATGAGAGAAAGGCAAGCAACAGGTGACATAAAAAGGGGCTGAGGGCAAGAAGAAAGCAATGAGAATGAGGGAAAGTCAAGGAGCAGGCACACACAAAATGGGGTTGAGAGCAAAGAGAAAGCATTGAGAATGAGGGAAAGGCAAGCTACAGGCACAGACAAAACAAGGATGGGAGCAAGAAGAAAGCAGTGAAAACTAGGCAAAGGCTAGCAGCAAGAGCACACAAACCTGGTCTCAGAGCCTGGAGAAAGGGGTGAGAAAGAAGAACAGGCAGGCAGTATGCATGGAAAAACTGTGGCTGAGGGACAGGCATGCAGTAGGCACGCACATAATGCAGCTGAGAGCCCAGAGAAAACACTGAGAAGGAGGGACAGACACACAGCAGGCACACACACAGAGGGCCTGAGGGCCCAGAGAAAGCAGTATGAAGGAGGGATACTCAGGCAAGCACAAAACAGGGCAGAAAGCTGAGAGAAAGTGGTAAGAAGGAGAGACAGACAGGCAGCATGTATGCAAACACCAGTTCTGAGAGCCTGGAGAAAGCTATGAGAAGGAGGAACAGGTAGGCATGCACACATTGGGGCTGAGATCTCTGAGAATTCTTTGAGAAGGAGGGACAGGTAGGCAGCAGGTGTGCACAAACCAGGGATTAAAGCCCAGAGAAAGCGGTTAGAAAGAGGGGCAGGCAGGCAGGAGGAACGGAAACAATCAGGCTGAGATCCTATAGATAATGGTGAGAAGGATGAACAAGCAAGTAGCAGGCATGCACATAATGGGGCTGAAAGCCCGCATAAAGTGGTGAGAAGAAGGAATGGACAGGTCTCAGGCACACACAAAATAGGGATTAGAGCACAGAGAAAGCCATGAGAAGGAGGGAAAGGCAGGCAGCAGGCATGCTCAAAATGGAGCTCAGAGCCCGGATACAGTGGTGAGAAGAAGGAAGAAGCAGGCATGCACAAAATGGGACTGAGAGCCTGGAGAAAGCAGGGAGAAGGGTAGACAGGCAGCAGGCACGCACACAATGGGGCTGAGAGCCCAGAGACAGTGGTGAGAAGGGGGAACAGGCAGGCACACACAAAACAGGGCAGAAATCCAGTAGAATGCGGTGAAAGCGAGGGATAGACAGGTAGCAGGCATTCAAAAACCAGGGCGAGAGCAAGAAGAAAGCTATGAGAAGGAGGAACAGGCAGGCAGCAGATGCGCACACATCAAGGCTGAGAACCCGAAGAAAGTGGTGAGAAGGAGGGATAAACAGGTATCAGGCACGCACAAAACGGAGATTGGAGCACAGAGAAAGCAATGAGAATGAGGGAAAGACAGGCAGTAGGCATGCAAAAACGGTGCTCAGAGCCCAGATAAAGCAGTTAGAGGGACAGAGGAGGCACACATACAACAGGTCTTAGAGCACAGAAGAAGCAGTGAGAAGGATAGATAGGCAGTAGGCATGCACACAATGGGTCTGAGGACCTGAGGAAAGTGGTGAGAATGTGGGACAAGCAGGCAGCAGGCACACACACAATGGAACCAATATCCTAGAAAAAGCATTGAGAAGGAGAGGTAGGAAGGCAGAAGGCACACACACAACAGGGCTGAGAACCCAGAGACATTGGTGAGAAGAAGGGAAAGACAGACAGTAAAGATGCACAAACTGGGCCTGACAGCCCAAAGAAAGCAGTGAGATAGAAGGGGCAGGCAGGCAGCAGCCACACACAAACTAGGATTGACAGGCAGCAGGGATGCACACAATGAGGCTGGGAGTAAGAAGAAAGCAGTGAGAAGGAGAGAAAGGCAGGCAGTAGGTATGCACAAACCTTACCTGAGAGCTCAGAGAATGCGGTGAGAAGGAAGGACAGAAAGGTACACACACAACAGGGCTGAGAGCACAGAGAAAGCAGTGAGAAGGAGGTACTGGTAGGCAGCAGGTATGCACAAATCAGGGCTGAGAGTACAGACAATGCTATGAGAAGACGGGAAAGACAAAGTCAAGGAGCAGGTATGGTAAAAACTAAGGGGAGAGGGAGCAAAGAGAAAGCAGTGAGAATGAGAAAAAGGAAAGTCACAGGCAGCACAATATGGGACTGAGAGCAAGGAGAATGAGTGAGAAAGAGTGAAAGTAAAGAAGCAGGCACCAACACAATGTGGCTAAGAGCCCGGAGAAAGCAGTTAGGAGGGACAGGCAGGCAACAGGCATGCACAAACCATTGCTGAAGGCAAGAAGAGAGTTATGAGAAGGAGAAAAAGGTGGACAGCAAGAATGCACAAACCAGGGAATAAAGGCCAGAAAAAGTGATGCAAAGGAGGGACAGGAAGGAAGCAGGCATGCACACAATGGTCTGAGAGCCCAGAGAAAATAGTGAGAAGGGGGAACAGGCAGGGAGCAGGCATGCACACATTGGGGCTGAGAGTATGGAGAAATTAGTGAGAATCAGGGAAAGGCAAAGTCAAGGAGCAGGCACGCAAAGAACCAGGTGGGAGTAGCACGGAGAAAGCAGTGAGAATGAGGGAAAGGCAAGCAACAGAAAGCAAGTATGGAGATGAGAACCCATAGAAAGTGGTGAGAAGGAGCAAAAGGCAGGCAACAGGCATGCACATAAAAAGGGCAGAGAGCAAGGAGAAAGTGGTGAGAAGAAGGGACAGGCAGGGAGCAGGCAGTCACACAATGGGGCTTAGAGCCCGAACAAAGCAGTGAAAAGGAGAGAAAGGCAGGCTCCAAGCATGCACATAACAGGGCTAGAGACAAGACAAGGCAGTGAGAAGGAGGAACAGGTAGAGAACAGGCATGTACACAATGGGGCCGAAAGACTGAAGAAAGTAATGAGAAAGAGGGACAACGAGGCAACAAGCAAGCACAAATAGTGGTTTAGAGCCCCGAGAAAGCGGTGAGAAAAAGGGAAAGGCAGGCAGTAGGCATGCACAAACTGGGACTGACTGCTCAGAAGAAGTGTTGAGAAGAAGGGAAAGGCAACCAGCAGACACACACACAATAGGGCTGAAAGCATAGAAAAAGCAGTGAGAAGAAAGGACAGGCAGGCAGCAGGCCTGCACAAAATGAGGCTAAGAGCATGGAGAAAGTGGTAAGATGGAGGGACAGGCAGGTACCAGATTTGCACACAATGGGACTGAGATCCCACAGATATCAGTGAGTAGGAGGGGCAGTCATACAGCAGGCACACAAACAACAGGGCTGAGAGCATTGAGACAGCACTGAGAAGAAGGGAAAATCAAAATCAAGGAGCAGGCATGCAAAAACTGGGGGAGCATGGAGAAAATAGTGGGAATGAGAGAAAGGCAAGCAACAGGCAGTACAAAACAGGGTTAGGAGTTTAGAGAAAGCAGTCAGAAAGAGGAAAAGACAAGCAGCAAGCACACACACAACAGGGATGACTGCCTGGAGAAAGCAGTGAGAAGCAGGAACAGGCAGGGAGCAGGCACACACACAATGGGGCTGAGAGCCGGAGAAACTGGTTAGAATAAGGGACAGGGAGGCATCAAACATACACAAACAGGGATTGAGAAACTGGATAAAGCGGTGAGAAGAAGTAAAAGGCACGCCGTAGGTAGTTACAAAGTGAGCTGACACCCCTGAGAAACCACTGCGAAGGAGGGACAGACAGACAGCAGGCCATGTACAACAGGGTTGAGAGCCTGGAGAAAGCAGTCAGAAGGAGGGAAGACAGGCACACACAAACCAGGGCTGAGAGCCTTGAGAAAGCATTGAGAAAGTGGAACAGGCTGTCACTAGGCAAGCCGAAACCAGGGCTGAGAGCAAGGAGAAAGCAGTGAGAAGGAAAAACAGACAAGCAGCAGGCATGCACAAACCTTTGTGGAGGGCCCAGAGAAAACTATGAAAATGAGGGACACGCAGGCAGCAGGCATACACACAATGGGGCTGAGAGCCTGGGGAAAGCAGTAAAAGGGAGGAACAGGCAGGCAGAAGGCTTGCACAGGCGGGGGAGAGTCTAAAGAAATCAGTGAGATGGAGGGACAGACATGTAGCTGGCCCACACACAGCAAGGCTGAGAGCCCAGGCAAAGCAGTGAGAAAGAGGGACAGGCAGGCATCAGGCACCCACACAACAGGGCTGAGAGCCTGGAGAAAGTGGTGAGAAGTAGAGACATGTAGGTAGGTGCACACACAAAGGGGCTGGGAGCCAGGAGAAAGCAGTGAGAAGGAGGGACAAGCAGGCATGCAGAGAACGAAGCTGACAGCCCAGAGTAAGTGGCGAGAAGGAGGGACAAGCAGGCACACACACACAATGGGGCTGAGAGATCAAAGAAAGTGGTGAGAAGGAGGGACAAGCAGGCAGCAGGCCTTGCACAAAATGGGGCTGAGAGCTCACCAAATGTGGTGAGACAGAGGAAAAGGTAGGCATTAGCACACATACAACAGGACTAAGACCCAGGAGAAAGCAGTTAGAAGGAGGGACAGGCAGGCAGCAGGCATGCACAATATGGAGATGAGAGCCCAGATAAAGTGGTGAGAAGGATGGACAGGCAGGTAGCAGGCATGCACACAATGAGGTTGAGAGCCCAAATAAAGCAGTGAGAAGGAGGGACAGTTAGGGAGCAAGCATGCACATAACAGGGCTGAGAGACCTGAGAAAGCAGTGAGAAGGAGGGAACAGCAGGGAATAGGTCCACACAATGGGGCTGAGAGACTAGAGAAAGTGAGTAGAGGAAGGGACAGGCAGGCAGCAAGCATGTACAAACAGAGGTTGAGAGCCCGGAGAAGCGGTGAGAAGAAGGGAAAGACAGGCAGTAGGCATGCACAAACCGGGGCTGACAATCCGGAGAAAGCTTTGAGAAGGATGGACAGACTGGCAGTAGGCACATACAAACCTGGGCTGACAGCCCAGAGAAAGCGGTGAGAAGGAGTGGAAGGCAGGCAGTAGGTACACACACAAAGGGGCTTAGAGGCAGGAGAAAGCAGTGAGAAGGATGGACAGGAAGGCAGCAAGCATGCACAATATGCAGATGAGAGCCAGATAAAGTGGTGAGAAGGATGGACAGGCAGGTAGCAGGCATGCACACAATGAGGTTGAGAGCCCAAATAAAGCAGTGAGAAGGAGGGACAGTTAGGGAGCAAGCATGCACATAACAGGGCTGAGAGACCGGAGAAAGCAGTGAGAAGGAGGGAACAGCAGGGAATAGGTCCACACAATGGGGCTGAGAGACTAGAGAAAGTGAGTAGAGGAAGGGACAGGCAGGCAGCAAGCATGTACAAACAGAGGTTGAGAGCCCAGAGAAAGCGGTGAGAAGGAGGGAAAGACAGGCAGTAGGCATGCACAAACCGGGGCTGATAATCCGGAGAAAGCTTTGAGAAGGATGGACAGACTGGCAGTAGGCACATACAAACCTGGGCTGACAGCCCAGAGAAAGCGGTGAGAAGGAGTGGAAGGCAGGCAGAAGGTACACACACAAAGGGACCTAGAGGCAGGATAAAGCAGTGAGAAGGATGGACAGGAAGGCAGCAAGCATGCACACAATGTGGTTAAGAGCGCAAAGATAGCAGTGCGAAGGAGGGACAGGCAGGCAGTAGGCATGCACAAACCGGGGCTGACAGCCCAGAAGAAGTAGTGAGAAGGAGGGAAAGGCATGCAACAGGCACACACACAACAGGGCTGCAAGCATGGAAAAATCAGTGAGCGGAAAGGGCAGGCTGGTAGCAGGCATGCACACAACAGGGATGAGAGCACAGAGAAAGTGGTAAAAAGGAGGGACAGGCAGGCAGCATGCACGCACACTATGGGGCTGATAGTCTGGAGAAAGCAGTGAGATGGAGGGACAAGCAGGTACTGGACATGCACACAATGGGTCTGAGAGCCTGCAGAAATCAGTGAGAAGGTGGAACATGCATAAAGCAGGCACACAAAGAACAGGGTTGAGCGCACAGAGAAAGCACTGAGAAGAAGGGAAAGGCAAAGTCAAGGACCAGGCACTCAACAAATGGGGGGAGCACAGAGAAAACAGTGAGAATACGAGAAATGTAAGCAACAGGTAGTACAAAATGGGGTTGAGAATTTAGAGAAAGCAGTAAAAAAGAGGGAAAGACAGGCAGCAAGCAGGTACATAACAGGACTGACCGCTTGGAGAAAGCAGTGAGAAGCAGGGACAGGCAAGAGAGCAGGCATGCACACAATGGGGTTGAGAGCCTGGAGAAAATAATGAGAAGGGGGGACAGGGAGACAGCAAGCATACACAAACAGGGATTGAGAGCCTGAAGAAAGGGGTGAGAAGGAGGAAAAGATATGCAGTAGGCATGTATAAACTGGGGGATGATAGCCTTGAGAAAGCAGTGAGGAGTAGGGACAGGCAGGCAGTAGGCACGCACAAACCAGGTCTGAGAGCCCAGAGAATGCATTGAGAAGGAGGGACAAACATGCAGCAGGCACACACACAACTAGTCTGCGATGAAGTGTAAAGCAGTGAAAAGGAGGGAAAGGCAGGCAGCAGGCATGCACAAACTGGTGCTGAGAGCCCAGAGAAAGCAGTGAGAAGGAGGATCAGAAAGTCAGCAGACACTCTCACAACAGGCTAAGAGTGTGCAGAAAACAGTGAGAAGGAGAGACAGGCAGGCAGAAGGTATGCACACAATGACACGGACAGCAAGGAGAAAGCAGTGGGAATGAATGACAGGCATACAGTAGGCACGCATATAATGTGCTGAAAGCATGGAGAAAGCAATGAAAAGGAGGGACAGGCGGAAAGCAGGCACACACACAACGGGCTGAGAGCCCGGAGAAAGGAGTCAGAAGGAGGAAAAAGCAGGGAGCAGGCACACACAAACAAGGGCTGAGACCCCAGAGAAAGTGTTAAGAAAAAGGAACAGGCTGTCACCAGGCAAGCAGAAACCAAGGCTGAGAGCAAGGACAAAGCAGTGAGAATGAGGAAAAGACAGGCATTTGGAACACACACAATGAGGCTGGGTGCCTGGAAAAAGCAGTTATAAGGAAGGACAGACAGGCAGCAGGCATACACAAATCAGTTTGGAGGGCCCAGCGAAAGCGATGAGAAGGAGGGACAAGCAGGCACGAACACAATGGGGCTGAGAGCCCACAGAAAGCAGTGAAATGGAGAGTGAGGCAGGCACAAGGCTTGCACAGGCCGGGGCTGAGAAGAAATAACGAAAAGGAGGGATATAAAGGTAGCAGGCCTGGACATAATGAGGCTGAGAGCCCAGAGAAAGCAGTAAGAAAGAGAGAGAGGTAGGAAGCAAGCATGCACGTAACAGGGCTGAGAGACTGGAGAAAGTAGTGAGAAGGAGGGACAGGCAGGCACACACACAAAAGGGCTGAGAGACTGGAGAAAGTAGTGATAAAGAGGGAAAAGCAGGCATGCACACAACAGTGATGAGAGCCTAAAGAAAGCAGTGAGAAGGAGGGAAAGGCAGGCAACAGGCATACACACAATGGGGCTGAGAGCTTACCGGTTGTTGTGAGAAAGAGGGACAGGCAGGAGCAGGCACACATACAACAGGGCTGAGAGCCCAGAGAAAGTAATGAGAAGGAAGGACAGCCAGGCAGCAGGCACGCACATAACAAGGCTGAGAGACATGAGAAGGCAGTGAAAAGGAGGGACAGGCAGGCACCAGGCATATACACAATGGGGCTGAGAGAAAGCAGTTAGGAGGGACGACAGGCACACAACAGGCATGCACAATATGTGGCTGAGGGCCTGGTGAGTGGTTGGAAGGAGGGACAGGCACGCAGAAGGTGCTCACACAATGGAGCTGAGAGCCAGGAGAAAGCAGTGAAAAGGATTGACAGGAAGGTAGCAGGCACACACACAATGGTGCTGAGAGCCCAAAGAAAGCAGTGAGAAGGAGGGACAGGCAGGCACCATACCTCTATATAACTGGGCTGAGAGTCCAGAGAAAGCAGTAAGAAGGAGGCACCAGCAGACAGCAGGCATGCAAACAACAGGGCTCAGAGCATGGAGTAAGTAGTTAGGAGAGAAAGGCAAAGTCAAGGAGCAGCCATGCAAAGAACTGTGTGGCAGTAGTATGGAGAAAGCAGTTACAATGAAGGAAAGGCAAGCAACAGGAAACACAATATGGGACTGAGAACCCGGAGAAAGTGGTGAGAAGGAGCTAAAGGCAGGCAGCAGGCATGCACACAATGGAGCAGAGAGCCCAGACAAAGTGGTGAGAAGGAGGTAAAGGAAAGCAGCAAGTATGCACATAACAGAGCTGAGAGACCAGAGAAAACAGTGAGAAGGAGGGACAGGCAGGGAACAGGCTTGCACACAATGGGTCTGAGAGACCAGAGAAAGTGATGAGAAGGAGGGACAGGGAGGCAGCAAGCATGCACAAACATTGGTTGAGAGCCCGGAGAATGCAGTGAACAGGGGGGAAAGGCAGGCTGTAGGCATGCACAACCCAGGGCTGACAGTCCGGAGACAGATTTGAAAAGGATAGACAGGCTGGCAGTAGGCACACACAAACCAGGGCTGACAGCCCAGATATAGCGGTGAGAAGGAGGGAAAGGCAGGCAGCAGGCACACACACAACAGGGCTGAGTTCAAGGATAAAGCGTGAGAAGGAGGGTAACGCAGGCAGGAGACATTCACAATCTGGGGCTGAGAGCACAGAGAAAGAAGTCCAAAGGAAAGACAAGCAATCAGCAGGCACACACAAACTGGTGCCGAGACTGGTGAAAGCAGTGAGAAGAAGGCATAGACAGTCAGCACGCACTCACACAACGGCACTGAAAACATGGAGAAAGCAGTTTGAAGGAGAGACAAGCAGGCAGCAGGCATACGCTCAACGAGGCTGAGAGCAAGGAGAAAGCAGTAAGAATGAGTGACAGGGAGGCAGCAGGCATGGGCACAATGTGCTGAGAGCACGGAGAAAGCAGTGAGATGGAAGGACAGGTAGGCAGCAGGCATGCACTTAACGGGGCTGAGAGCATGGAGAAAGCAGTGCGAAGGAGGGAAATGCAAAGTCAAGGAGCAGGTATGCAAACAATAGGGGGAAGGAAGGAGAAAGCAGTGAGTAAGGAAGACATGCAAGTAGCAGTCAGCACAAAACAGGGCTAAGAGCAAGAATAAAGCAGTGTCAAGGAGCAAAAATCAATAAGCAGGCACACACACAACAGGGAAGAGAGCACAGAGAAAGTGACGAGAAGGAGGGACAGGCAGGCACACACAAACCATGTCTTAGAGCCCTGAGAAAACAGTGGTAAGGATGGACAGGCAGGCAGGCAGGCAGGCAGGAGACATGCACACAATTTGGCTGAGAGCCTGAAGAAAGCGATCAGAAGGAGGGAAAGGGAGGCAGCAGGCACACACAAATCAGGGCAGAGAGCCCGGTGAGAGCTTGGAGAAAGAGGAACTGTCAGTCACCAGACAAGCAGAAACCAGGGCTGAGAGGAATGATAAAGCAGTGAGAAGGAGGAAAAGGTAGATAGCAGGAACACACACAGTTTGGCTGAGAGGCCGTATAATGCAGTGAGAAGCAGGAACAAGCAGGGGGCAGGCACGCACTGAATAGGGCTGAGAGCCCAGTGAAAAAGGTGAGAAGGAGGGACAGGGGGGCAGCAAGCATACACAAACAGGGATTGAGAGCCTGGTGAAAGTTGTGAGGAGGCAAAGGCATGCAGTATGCACATAAAAACTAGGGCTGACAGCCTTGAGAAAGCAGAGAGAATTAGGGATAGGCAGCCGGTAGGCATGCACAAACTAGGTCTGAGAGCCCAGAGAAAGCATTGAGAAGGATGGATAGATGTGCAGAGGCACACATACAACAGGTGAATGATAAAGCGATGAGAAGAGGCAAAAGGGCAGGCAGCATGCATCCACAAACCAGGGCTGAGATCCCAGAGAAATAGCTCTGAAGGAGGGACAGGGAGGCAGCAGGCATGCACAAACTGGTGCTGAGAGACCAGAGAAAGCCATGAGAAAAGGGTACAGGCAAGCAGCAGGCACTCACTCAATGGGGCTGAGATCATGAAGAAAACAGTGAGAAGGAAAAACAGGCAGGCAGCAGGAATGGACACAACGAGTCTGAGACCAAGGAGAAAGCAGAGAGAATGAATGAGAGGCAGGAAGTAGACACACACACAATATGCTGACAGCACAGAGAAGGCAGTGAAAGGGAGGGACATGTAGGCAGCAGGCATGCACAGAATGGGGCTGAGAGCCAGGAGAAAGCAGTGAGAAGGAGGGACAGGCAGGCATGCACAGAAAGGAGCTGATAGCCCAGAGAAAGCAGTGAGAAGGAGAGATAGGTGGGCACACACACAACAGGGCTGAGAGACTGGAGAAAGTGGTGAGAAGGAAGGACAAACATGGAGCAGGCACACAGACAGCAGGGTTGAGAACCCGGGGAAAGCAGTGAGAAGGAGGGGCAGGCAGTCAGCAAGCATGCACACAATGGGGGTGAGAGTTTGCAGAATGTTGGGAGAAGGAGGGACAGGCAGGCAGCAGGCACACACACAACAGGGCTGAAAGCATGGGGAAAGTGATGAGAAGAAAGGACAGACAGACAGCAGGCATGCACACAACAGGGCTAATACCCCAGAGAAAGCAGTTAGAAGGAGGGACAGACAGGGAACAGGCATGCTCAATATGGGGCTGAGAGCCTGGAGAAAGTGATAAGAAGAAGAGACAGGCAAGCAGAAGACGCACAGAATGGAGTTAAGAGCCAAAAGAAAGCAGTGAGAAGGAGGGACAGGCAGGCAACATGCATGTACACCACGGGGTTGAGAGCCCAGAGAAAATAGTGAAAAGGATGGACAGTCATACAGGAGGCATGCAAACAACAGGGTGAGAGCACAGAGAAAGTGGAAAGTAGATAAAAGGAGGGAAAGGCGATTAGCAGGCACACAAAGGACTGGGTGGAAGTAGCATAGAGAAAGCAGTGAGAATGAGGGAAAGGCACGTAATAGGAAGCACAAAATGGGGCTGAGAGCCCAGAGAAAATGGTGAGAAGGAGGGACATGCAGGGAGGAGGCATGCACGCTGTGGGGCTGAGAGCACAGAGAAAGAAGTCCAAAGGAAAGACAAGCAATCAGCAGGCACACACAAACTGGTGCCGAGACTGGTGAAAGCAGTGAGAAGAAGGCATAGACAGTCAGCACGCACTCACACAACGGCACTGAAAACATGGAGAAAGCAGTTTGAAGGAGAGACAAGCAGGCAGCAGGCATACGCTCAACGAGGCTGAGAGCAAGGAGAAAGCAGTAAGAATGAGTGACAGGGAGGCAGCAGGCATGGGCACAATGTGCTGAGAGCACGGAGAAAGCAGTGAGATGGAAGGACAGGTAGGCAGCAGGCATGCACTTAACGGGGCTGAGAGCATGGAGAAAGCAGTGCGAAGGAGGGAAATGCAAAGTCAAGGAGCAGGTATGCAAACAATAGGGGGAAGCAAGGAGAAAGCAGTGAGTAAGGAAGACATGCAAGTAGCAGTCAGCACAAAACAGGGCTAAGAGCAAGAATAAAGCAGTGTCAAGGAGCAAAAATCAATAAGCAGGCACACACACAACAGGGAAGAGAGCACAGAGAAAGTGACGAGAAGGAGGGACAGGCAGGCACACACAAACCATGTCTTAGAGCCCTGAGAAAACAGTGGTAAGGATGGACAGGCAGGCAGGCAGGCAGGCAGGAGACATGCACACAATTTGGCTGAGAGCCTGAAGAAAGCGATCAGAAGGAGGGAAAGGGAGGCAGCAGGCACACACAAATCAGGGCAGAGAGCCCGGTGAGAGCTTGGAGAAAGAGGAACTGTCAGTCACCAGACAAGCAGAAACCAGGGCTGAGAGGAATGATAAAGCAGTGAGAAGGAGGAAAAGGTAGATAGCAGGAACACACACAGTTTGGCTGAGAGGCCGTATAATGCAGTGAGAAGCAGGAACAAGCAGGGGGCAGGCACGCACTGAATAGGGCTGAGAGCCCAGTGAAAAAGGTGAGAAGGAGGGACAGGGGGGCAGCAAGCATACACAAACAGGGATTGAGAGCCTGGTGAAAGTTGTGAGGAGGCAAAGGCATGCAGTATGCACATAAAAACTAGGGCTGACAGCCTTGAGAAAGCAGAGAGAATTAGGGATAGGCAGCCGGTAGGCATGCACAAACTAGGTCTGAGAGCCCAGAGAAAGCATTGAGAAGGATGGATAGATGTGCAGAGGCACACATACAACAGGTGAATGATAAAGCGATGAGAAGAGGCAAAAGGGCAGGCAGCATGCATCCACAAACCAGGGCTGAGATCCCAGAGAAATAGCTCTGAAGGAGGGACAGGGAGGCAGCAGGCATGCACAAACTGGTGCTGAGAGACCAGAGAAAGCCATGAGAAAAGGGTACAGGCAAGCAGCAGGCACTCACTCAATGGGGCTGAGATCATGAAGAAAACAGTGAGAAGGAAAAACAGGCAGGCAGCAGGAATGGACACAACGAGTCTGAGACCAAGGAGAAAGCAGAGAGAATGAATGAGAGGCAGGAAGTAGACACACACACAATATGCTGACAGCACAGAGAAGGCAGTGAAAGGGAGGGACATGTAGGCAGCAGGCATGCACAGAATGGGGCTGAGAGCCAGGAGAAAGCAGTGAGAAGGAGGGACAGGCAGGCATGCACAGAAAGGAGCTGATAGCCCAGAGAAAGCAGTGAGAAGGAGAGATAGGTGGGCACACACACAACAGGGCTGAGAGACTGGAGAAAGTGGTGAGAAGGAAGGACAAACATGGAGCAGGCACACAGACAGCAGGGTTGAGAACCCGGGGAAAGCAGTGAGAAGGAGGGGCAGGCAGTCAGCAAGCATGCACACAATGGGGGTGAGAGTTTGCAGAATGTTGGGAGAAGGAGGGACAGGCAGGCAGCAGGCACACACACAACAGGGCTGAAAGCATGGGGAAAGTGATGAGAAGAAAGGACAGACAGACAGCAGGCATGCACACAACAGGGCTAATAACCCAGAGAAAGCAGTTAGAAGGAGGGACAGACAGGGAACAGGCATGCTCAATATGGGGCTGAGAGCCTGGAGAAAGTGATAAGAAGAAGAGACAGGCAAGCAGAAGACGCACAGAATGGAGTTAAGAGCCAAAAGAAAGCAGTGAGAAGGAGGGACAGGCAGGCAACATGCATGTACACCACGGGGTTGAGAGCCCAGAGAAAATAGTGAAAAGGATGGACAGTCATACAGGAGGCATGCAAACAACAGGGTGAGAGCACAGAGAAAGTGGAAAGTAGATAAAAGGAGGGAAAGGCAATTAGCAGGCACACAAAGGACTGGGTGGAAGTAGCATAGAGAAAGCAGTGAGAATGAGGGAAAGGCACGTAATAGGAAGCACAAAATGGGGCTGAGAGCCCAGAGAAAATGGTGAGAAGGAGGGACATGCAGGGAGGAGGCATGCACGCTGTGGGGCTGAGAGCACAGACACGTGTTGAGAAGGAGGGAAAGGCAGGCAGCAACCATGCTCATAACAGGTCTGAGAGACCAGAGAAAGCAGTGAGAAGGAGTGACAGGCAGAGAAGAGGCACGCACACAATGGGTCTGAGAGACCAGAGAAAGCAATGAGAAGGAAGGACAAGGAGGGAGCACGCATGCACAAATAGGGGCTGATAGCCTGGAGAAAGCAGTGAGAAGTAGGGAAAGACAGGCAGTAGGCATGCACAAACCAGGGCTGACAGTCCGGAGAAAGCTTTGAGAGGGATGGACATGCTAGCAGTAGGCATGCGCAAAGTGGGGCTGACAGCCCTGAGAAAGCAGTGAGAAGGATGGAATGACAGACAGCAGGGACACACACAAAATGGCATGGATCAAGTATAATGGGGTGAGAAGGAGGTAAAGGCAGACAGGAGGCATGCACAATCCGGGACTGAGAGTCGAAAGAAAAAGGTCTGAATGACGCTTTCAGCAGGCACACACAAACTGGTGCTAAGACCAAGAGAAAGCAGTGAGAAGGAGGGACAAGCAGGCACTCACACAATGGCGCTGAGAGCATAGAGAAAGCAGTTTGAAGAAGAGACAGGCATGTGCTCAATGAGGCTGAGAGCAAGGTGAAAGCAGTAAGAACAAATGACAGGCAGGCAGCAGGCACAGACACAAAGTGCTGAGAGCACAGAGAAAGCAGTGAGAAGGAATGAAATGCAAAGTCAAGAAGCAGGTATGTAAAAAACTTGGAGAAGGAAGGAGAAAGCAGTGAGTAAGGGAGAAACATAAGCAACAGTCAACATAAAACAGGGCTGAGAGCAAATGGAAAGCAGTGAGAAGATGTAGGCACACACCCAACAGGAAAGAGAGACCAGAGAAAATGGTGAGAAGGAGTACAGGCATGCACAAACGAAGCCTTAGAGCCCTGAGAAAGCAGTGACAAGGATGGACAGGCAGGCAGGAGGCATGCACACAATTTGGCTGAGCGCCTGGAGAAAACGATAAGAAAGAGGAAAAGGTAGGCAAAGGCACACACAAATCAGGGCTGAAAGCATTGAGAAAGAGGAACAGTCAGTCACCAGACAAGCCGAAACCAGAGCTGAGTGCAAGGAGAAAGCAGTGACTAGGAGGAAAAGGCAGGCAGCAGGAACACAGACAATTTTGCTGGGAGCCCGGAGAATGCTCTTAGAAGAAAGGACAGGCAGGCAGTGAGCATACACAATTCGACACGCCAGGGTTGCGAGCAAGGGGAAAGCAATGATGAGAGAAATGCAAAGTCAAGGAGCGGGGCTGAGAGGAGGATAAAAGCAGTGAGAAGGTGGGAATGTCAAGGAGGAGGCATGCACTAAACTGTGCTGAGAGCAAAGAGAAAGCATTGAGAAGGAGGGAAAGGCAGGCAGCAGGAAATGCACATAACGGCTGAGAACACATAGAAAGCAGTGAGAAAGAGGGACAGGGAGATATCAGGCACACACACAATGGCACTGAGAGAATGGATAAGAAATGGGAAAGATGGAAATCAAAGAACCGGAGCAGGCACGTTAAAAAACATGGAGGAAGAAATAGGAACAGTTAGAGTGAGAGAAAGGCAAGCAACGGGCTGCAAAAAATGGTGCTGAGAGCAAGAAAAAAGCAGTGACAAGGAGGGTTAATCATGGAGTTGCCATTCATATAACAAGGCTGAGAGATCAGAGAAAGCAGTGAGAAGAAGGGACAGACAGGCATCAGGCATGCACACACCAGTGCTGAGAGCCCAGAGAAAGTGGTGAGAAGGAGGGAAAGTAGGTAGCCGACATGCACACAATGAGGCTGAGAGTACAGACAAAAGCAATGAGAAAGAGAAAAAGCAAAATCAAGAAGTAGATATGGAAAGAATTGAGAGGGAAGCAAGCATAAAGCAGGAAGGATAGGATAAGGTCAAGCATCAGGCAGCACAAAATGGGGCTGAGAGCAAGGAGAAAGCAGTGATTATGAGGGAAAGGCAAGCAGCAGGTACACACAAAATGAGGCTGAGAGCTAGAAGAAGGCAGTGAGAACAAGGGAAGGGCATGCAGTAGGCACACACACTTCAGAGCTGAGAGCAAGAAAAGACAGGCAGCAGTAATGCACAATCCAGGTCTGAGAGCCTGGAGAAAGCAGTGAGAAGTAGGACAGGCAAGCACACACACAGTGCAGCTGAGAGCCTGGAAAAAGTGGTGAGGAGGGACAGGAAGGCAGCAGTCAAGCTCACGAGATCCCAGAGAAAGCAGGGAGAAGAAGGGACAGGCAAGTAAGCACAATCTGGGGCAGAAAGCCCAAAGAAAGTGGTGAGAAGGAGGGACAGGCAGGCAGCAGGCACTTACAAACTGGGGTTGAGATCAAGGAGAAGGTGGTGAGAAGGAGGGAAAGACAAGCAGCAAGAATGCACAATACCAGGTATGAGAGCCTGGAAAAAGAGGTGAGAATGAGGGACAGGCAGCAGGCACGCTAAAACAGGGGCTGATAACCCAGAGAAAGCAGTGACTAGGAGGGACAGGAAGACAGCAGACAAGTACACAGCATGGCTGAGAGCCCAGAGAAAGTGGTGAGAAGGAGTGACAGGCAGGCAATAGACACTCACACAATGGGGCTGAGGACTAATAGAAAGTGGTGAGAATTAGGGACTGGCAGGCAGCATGCAAACACACAACAGGGGGGAGCATGAAGAAAACAGTGAGAAGCAGGGACAGGCAGGCAGCAGACACATATAAACCAGGCCCAAGAGCCCAGAGAAAGCAGTCAGAAGGACGGACAGGTCGGCAGCAGGCAGGCATAAACAGGGGCTGGGTCAAATAGAAATCAGTGAGAAGGAGGGAAAGATAGGCTGCAGGCACACACACAACGGTGCTGAGAGCCCACAGAAAACAGTGAGAAGGAAAGGCAAGCATCAGGCATGCACAAACCGGGGCTCAGTGCCAAGAGAAAACAGTGTGAAGGAGAGATAGGCAGGCAGGCAGGAGGCATGAAAACAATGGGGCTGAGAGCAAGGAGAGAGCAGTGAGAAGGAGGGATAGGTAGGCAGCGGGCATGCACAAACTGGCACTGACAACCCAGAAAAAGCGGGGAGAAGGACGGACAGGCATCCAGCAGGCATGCACAAACCAGTGCTGAGACTCTGGAGAAAGCAGAGAGAAGGTGGCACAGGTAGGCCCATACAAACCAGGGTTGAGAGCACAGAGAAAACAGTGAGAAGGAGGGAGAGGCTGGCAGCAGGCACACAGAAGCAGATGCTGAGTCATGGAGAAATGAGCGAGAAGGAAGGAAAGGCAGGATGCAGGCACACACACAATGGGACTGAGAGCCCAGAGAAAACAGGGAGAAGGAAAGGCAAGCAGCAGGCATGCAGAAACCTGACCTCAGGCCCAGAGAAAGCAGTGTGGAGGAGAGATAGGCAGGCAGGAGGCATGCACACAATGGGGCTGAGAGCAAGGAGAAAGTGATCAGAAGGAGGGATAGGTAGGCAGCGGGCATGCACAAACTGGGGCTAAAAGCCCAGGAAAAGCATTGAGAAGGAGGGAAAGACAGGAAGCAAGAACACACAAACTAGGTATGAGAGCCTGGAAAAAGCAGTGAGAAGGAGGGACAGGCAGGCAGCAGGCACACACAAACCGGGGCTGAGAGCCCAGAGAAAGCAGTGACAAGGAGGGACAGGAAGACAGCAGCCATGCACACAACGGGGCTGAGAGCCCGGAGAAAGTGGTGAGAAGAAGGGACAGGCAGGCAACAGGCACTCACACAATGGGGGCTAAGGACTAATAGAAAGCAGTCAGAATTAGGTACAGGCAGACAACAGGCATGCACAAAACTGGGCTAAGAGCCTGAAGAAAACAGTGACAATGAGGGACAGGCAGGCAGCAGGCACACACAGAATGGGGCTGAGAGCCCAGAGAAAGTGGTGAGAAGGAGGGACAAGCAGGCACGTACACACCAGGGCTGAATTCCTAGAGAAAGCAGTGAGAAGGAGGAACAAGTTGGCAGCAGCTTAGCAGAAACAGGGGCTGAGTCAAGAAGAAATCAATGAGAAGGAGGGAAAGTCAGGTTACAGGCATGCACACAATGGGACTGAGAGCCCAGAGAAAACAGTGAGAAGGAAAGGAAAGCAGCAGGTATGAACAAAGCAGGGCTCAGGGCCCACAGAAAGCAGCGGGAAGGAGATATAGGCAGGCAGGAGGCATGTACAAACTAGCCCTAGAGTGCAGAGAAATCAGTGAGAAGGAGGGACAGGCAGGCAGTAGGCACACACAATGGGTCTAGGAGCACAGTAAAAGTAGTAAAAAGGAGGGACAGGCAGCAGGTACACATACAATGGGGCTGAAAGCACCAAGAAAATAGCAAGAATGAAGAACAGGCACACAAACCCTCAGAGAGCATGGAGAAAGCAGTGAGAAGTAGGGAAAACCAAAGTCAAGGAGCAGGCACACAAAAAAAACCAAGGGAAGCCAGGAGAAAGCTGTAAAAAACCAAGCAACAGTCAGCACAAAACAGGGCTGAGAACAAGAAGAAAGCAGTGAGAAGGAGGGAAAGTCAAGGAGCAGGCATGCACACAATTGGGCCAAGGGCCTGAATAAAGTGGAGAGAAAGAGGGACAGTCAGGCAGCAGGCATGTACACAATGGAGCTTAGAGCCAGGAGAAAGTGATGAGAAGCGGGGAAAGGTAGGCAACAGGCATGCAGAAACCGGGGCTGAGAGTCCAGCAAAAGTGGTGAGAAGGAGGGACAAGCAGGCAACAGGCACATACAAACCAGGTCTGAGAGTACGGACGAAGCAGTGAGAAGGAGGAACAGGCCAGAAGCAGCCAAGCAGAACCCAGAGCTGAGTCAAGAAAAAATCTGTGAGAAGGAGGGAAAGGCAGGATGCAGGCATGCACACAACTGGGCTAAGAGCCCAGAGAAAACAGTGAGAAGGAAGGACAGGCCAGTGGTAGGCATGCACAAACCGGGGCTCAGGGCCCAGAGAAAGTGGTGTGAAGGAGAAATAGGCAGGCAGGAGGCATGCACACAATTGGGCTGAGAGAAAGGAGAAAGCGGTGAGAAGAAAGGACAGGCAGGCAGCGGGCATGCAAAATCTGGGCCTGTAAGTCCAGAGAAAGCAGTGAGAAGGAGAGACAGGCACGCAGCAGGCATATACAAACCAGTGCTGAGAGTCAGAGAAAGCAGTGAGAAGGAGGAACAGGCGGGCAGCAGGCACACAAAACAGGGCTGAGAGTACAGTGAAAGTAGTGAGAAAGAGAGACAAGCAGAAGGGGTGCCCACAACAGGGCTTAGAGCACCAAGAAAGCAACGAGAATGAAGGACAGACAGGGAGCTGGCATGCACACAAAGTGGCTGAGAGCACGGAGAAAGCAGTGAGAAGAAGGGAAAGTCAAGGAGCAGGCATGCACACAATGGGGCTGGGAGCCAGGAGAACATGATGAGAAGAAGGGAAAGGCACGCAGCAGACATGCACACACTGGAGCTGAGACCCAGAGAAAGCAGTGAGGAGGGAAAGGCAGGCAGAAGGCACACGCAACAAGAGACTGAGAGACCAGAGAAAGTGGTGAGAAGGAAGGACAGCCAGGCAGCAGACACGTACACAACAGATCGGGGAGCCCAGAGAAAGCGGTGAGAAGGAGAGACATTAAGGCAGCAGGCATGCACACAACAGGGCTGAGAGCCAGGAGAAAGCAGTGAGAGGGAGGGACAGGCAGGCAGCAGGCATGCATATCATGGGGCTCAGATCCTGGAACAAGCGATGAGAAGGAGGGACAGGAAGGCAGCAGGCACACACACACAATGGGGCTGACAGCACGGAGAAAGCAGTGAGTAGGAGGTAAAGGTAACATCAAGGAGCAGGCATGCAAAAAATGGGGATGGAAGCAAGGAGAAGGCACTGAGAAAGAGAGAAAGACAAGCAACAGGTACCACAAAACGTAGCTGAGAGCAAGAAAAACGCAGTGAGATAAGGGAAAGTCAAGGAGCACGCATGAACAAAATGGGGCTGAGAGCAAGGAGACAGCAGTGAGTACGAGTGAAAGGTAAGTAGCAGGCACACACAAAATGGGGCTGAGGGCAAGAATAAATCACCGAGACTGAGAAAAAAGCAAGCAGAAGGCATGCAGAAAATGGGACTGAGAGCAAGACGAAAGCAGGGAGAATGAGGGAAAGGCAAGCAGCAGCCCACACATACTGAAGCTAAGAGCAAGGAGAAATCCGGGAGAATGAGGGAAAGGCATCAGCAGGCACATACAAAATGGGGCTAAGAGCAATGAGAAAGCAGTGAGAATTACAGAAATTCAGCAGGAGGCATGCACAAACAGGGGCTGAGAGCAATGAGAAAGCAGTGAGAAGGAGAGAAAGTCAAGGAGCATGCGCACAAAAAACTGGGGGTGGAGGAAGCAAGGAGAAAACAGTGAGAACAAGCAAAAGGTATTCAGCAGGTATGTAAATCATCCCTGTTTTTTGTGTTCCTTCTTCTTGCTTTTCCCTTGAATGCTGTGCATAGCGCGTGGTTGGATGCACGCATGGGGTTGGCCGCAGTGCCTGACCACAGGCGAGGCCCTGCTGTCAATACCCTCAGTGAATTAAAAAAAAACATAGAAATTCACGGAGAAAAACAAGGTTACAGGGAAGGGACGTTATAGTTAGGAAATAGAATTAAAATAAAAAACATAGGGTTACAGGGACGTTATAGTTAGGAAAATAAATACAAAACATAAGGGGTTACAGGGTCGTTATAGTTAGGAAATAGAAATAAAACTACTAGACAGTCACTGAAAAACTAAAGATTACAAGAATATTATAGTTAGGAAATATGATTGTTTTTAACATCCTTAGAAATTTGCTGAAAAAACAAAGGGTCAGTGACATTATGGGTAGGAAATAGCATAAAAAAACCTTAGAAAGTCACTAAGATAGCAAAGGTTACAGGGACATTATTGCTAAGAAATAGAACAAAAAAACTTTTGAATTTCAGTGAAAAAAACTAAAGGTCACAGGGACATAATAGTTAGGAAATAGAATTTAAAAAACTTAGAAATTCACTAAAAAACTAAGGCTAGAGGAACATTATAGTTAGGAAATAGAATAAAAAAAGATCCTTAGAAAAACAATAAAAAAACAAATGTTACAATGAAATTATAGTTAGGAAACAGCATATAAAACCCATAGACATTCAGTGAAAGGAACTAAAAGCAGCAAGAAGGAGGGAAAGTCAAGGAGCAGGCATGTTAAAAAATGATGGTTTTAGGAAGCAAGGAGAAAGCAGTGAGAATGAGAGAAAGGTTTTCCACAGGCATGCACAACATCTCCATTTTTTGTGTGCCTTCTATTTGCTTTTCCTCAAAGGCTGTGCACAGCACATGGTTGTATACACGCACAGGGTTGGATGCACACAGGAGATTGGCCGAAGGACCTGGACACAAGCTACACCCTGCAGTCAGCCCCCTCAGAGCATTAATTAAAACCATAGAAATTCACTGAAACAAAAATGTTACAGGGATGTTATAATTAGGAAATAGAATAAAAAACAATCTTAGAAATTAACTTAAAAAACATAGGTTACACATATGTTATAGTTAAGAACTTTTTTTTAAAACCACGGGGACGTTATAGTTAGGAAATGGCTTGAAATTATACCTTAGAAATTCACAAAAAAAAACAAATATTACAGGGACGTTATAGTTAGGAAATAGAATACAAAATCTTAGAAATTCACTGAAAAGGCAAAAGTTAGAGGGATGTTATAGTTAGGTGCTGAATTTACTCACACAAAACCATAGAAATTCAGCAGTTATGGTTACCAGCCCTAACTATGACTTACGCCCCCACAATGACCTCACATATTATATCACTCATGGCATGATCAGTGACATCACTGATGACATTTCAAATGACATCACTAATGACACTATCCAGACTGTGTAAGTGTGTAAAAAACATTTATGTGAGTTGAAGATACATGCTAAGATACTGCATAAGTTAAATTAGTACTTTTCCATAGCTACTGATCAGTGATAGTATTTGTAATGTATGTGATCTGAGTGGATATATATGTGTCTACTTTTGTGTTTGAGTGGTTTTGAGAGTGGATGTAGAATTGTGTGACTAGCTGTGCCAGTAGCTGTTTTACTGAGTAAGTGGGTTTCCGTGTAGCTGTATGGGTAAACAAGTGGGTGTGTGAGTAGTTCTTTGTGTGAGTGGTTTTCTCAGTAGTTGTAGTGGTAATTAAGTGACTTAGGGGGTCATTCCAACCCTGGCGGTCGGTGTTAAAGCGGCGGCCAACCCGCAAACAGGCAGGCGGCCAAAAAAATGGAATTCCGACCCTGGCGGGAACCGCCAACACAGCCCGCCACTTTACCACTCTGACCGCCACGGCGGTACAGACAAGCAGCGTGGCGGTCACCGCCAACAGACAGGCGGCAGACAATGCACCGCCCACCCTATCACAACTCACCAATCCGCCACCTTTTCCGGGGCGGGAGCCCCGCCGATAAAAACACGGTGGAAACAGACTTCGAACGGGAAAACGCTCACCTCCATACACCCCACGTGGAATCTGGACAGCATGGAACCCGAACTACACATCCTACCAGCTATTGTCTACCTGCTCCTCTACCAGGAGCACGAACGCCGGCGCAGAAGACAACGGTGAGTACTGCACCTATGACACAGGGGAGGGGGGAGGCAAAAAATTACGGGGACCCACATACGCCACACACCCACCCCCACCCTCACCCACTACAACACACACATCAATGCAGAGCAACAAGTCAGAGTGACACCCCCCAACCCCCCCGGAAGAATGCAAAGACAAAATAAAATGATCATTAAAAATGAAGTATATTATAGCATAATTGAAGTTAAGTGAAATATGAAAATATAAATAAAATATATTACATCATGAACAATATATACATAGGTCAAAAGTCCGTGCCATATTGGCTATCATCCATTGTTCGTGGGCCAATGGGCCTAAACACATGGGCAAAGCCCACACACGAGACCCGATTCCATTGGAGAGAACACTGCAGGGGCATCAGATAGTAAAACTACAGGCACCTCAGGGGGAAGGGAAGGGGGGCACCTCAGCCAGTTCAGTCCACGACGCCAGATCCACGAGGGGCCTCCATGCCCACTGTACCATCCTGGGGAGTGCAAAGCCACAGTCTCACAAGTCTCTACAGTGGGTGGGTTGCCCACTGTACCATCCTGGGGAGTGCAAAGCCACAGTCCATCAAGTGGATTACAGACTCCACTGGTTCTGGAGGAGGCATGGTGCCCAGAGTGCTTCGTGAAGCCCTGGCCGACACAGATCCGGCCCTGCCAATGGGCCAGCGGTGCTTGAGATGAAGGGCCCAGCGGAGCGGTGCTTGACAGGAAGGGCCCAGCGGAGCGGTGCTTGAGATGAAGGGCCCAGCGGAGCGGTGCTTGAGATGAAGGGCCCAGCGGAGCGGTGCTTAACAGGAAGGGCCCAGCGGAGCGATGCTTGAGATGAAGGGCCCAGCGGAGCGGTGCTTAACAGGAAGGGCCCAGCGGAGCGGTGCTTGAGATGAAGGGCCCAGCGGAGCGGTGCTTGAGATGAAGGGCCCAGCGGAGCGGTGCTTGAGATGAAGGGCCCAGCGGAGCGGTGCTTGACAGGAAGGGCCCAGCGGAGCAGTGCTTGAGATGAAGGGCCCAGCGGAGCGGTGCTTGCCACGGCGGGGCCCAGTTCGGCGGTGCTTGCCACGGCGGGGCCCAGTTCAGCGGTGCTTGCCACGGCGGGGCCCTGTTCAGCGGTGCTTGTCACGGCGGGGCCCTGTTCAGCGGTGCTTGTCACGGCGGGGCCCTGTTCAGCGGTGCTTGTCACGGCGGGGCCCTGTTCAGCGGTGCTTGTCACGGCCGGGCCCTGTTCAGCGGTGCTTGTCACGGCGGGGCCCTGTTCAGCGGTGCTTGACATGTGTTCCCAGGGAACCAGATCGGGCCAATATTTTCCGCTCAGTCGCCATCTGACCTTTCGCTTGCGGGGCCCTCCTGTGCTGGAGTCCTGGGCCCGTGGGTGTCCTCCTTCACACCCGAAATCATGCTGGTGGGGCCCTCCTGGGCAGCTCGCCTGCTGCCGGAAAAGTCCGCCCTGCTGCCCTTGCCCTCCTTCGCCAATTTTCTGGGGCCCTTGCCTCCCTTTGTGGATGTGCCAGGTGACGGTGCCAGGGTATTGCCTTTGGGGGCTGCCGTCTCTGGCCTCTCGCGCCGGCCCTTCCCTTTTTTAGTTTTTTTCCCAGGGGGTGGGCTGGCTGTCCCCTTGCTGCTGGCCGATGTTGCTGCCCTAGAAGCTGGTGGACTCCAATAGCCCTGGACTATGGTCCTTGTAGGTGCAGGGCTTGTGGTGGCTGAGGTGCTGTTTGGACTCTTACGAGATGGAGGGGGTGGGTCAGGTGATGCAAAGTGGTTAATTTTGGAGAGGAAAAACTTTTTAGGAGCAGTGGGAAGGGTAGGTGCAGTGGGTATGGGAGTGGAGGAAGAGGATGTGGTTGTAGGAGAGTCAAGTGTGCTGTCTTTGGGTGCAGGTGCTTGTGACGGAGGCTGTCGTGAGGTGGATGGCTGTTGGGTGGGTGGCTGCCTGCGTTTGTGTGGTTTGGAAGAGGGGGTGACAGACACACTGGGAGAGGACACAGGGGACGTGTAAATGGCAGTGGGGGTGGTGACTGCACGTGTGCGGAGTGTTCTGGTGGGTGTGCTGGTGATGGACGTACTGGCTGATGGTGGTGTGCATGCAGGTGTGAGTGGAGACGTCACAGGGAGGGTGGAGGGAGACGAGGAGGAGGGGGACACAGAGGAGGCAGTGGCTGTTGGCATGTCTGCATGTGGATGTTGCATGTGTGAATGCTTGTGTGATCTGTGGTGCTTATGTCTGGATGAGCTGCCCTTGGGTGTTGATGTGTGTGCAGGCTGGTCTGTAGGTGTGGCTGGGATAGGCAGAGGAACAGGGGAGTGGGACTGGGATGAGGAAATTGGAGGGGGGAGGCAGGAGACAGGGACAATGGCTGCCGTCAGTGCTGAGGCCAGAGCGTTGAACGATCACTGATGGGCAGCCTGACCCGAATGAATGCCCTCCAGGTATGCATTGCTCCGGTGCACCTCCCTTTCTACACCCTGGATGGCATTCAAAAAGGTAGACTGCCCAACAATGAGCGTCTGGAGGAGGTCAATGATCTCCTCACTGAGGGCAGCATGGGTAACTGGGGCAGGGCCTGAGGTGCCTGGGGCGAAGGAGATGCAGGCACGGGGCGAACGCTGAGGGGCTGCTTGGAGGGCGGAGCTGGTGCGCGGGGTGGCGGCTGTACCTGTTGTAGCGGTGGGCACAGATGTTGCCGCCACCACAAGGGAGATCGCTTCCGAGGACGTGTCTGTGTCGCTGACGTCTCCACGGGTCCCCGTTGTGGAGCTCCCCTCGCCCTCCGTCTCACTGGTGAACTCGGAGTCGGTTGCATGGCCCTCCGGGGCCATGTGAGATGCAGCTCCCTCGTGCTCCGATGCCACTTCTCCTCCGCCTGATGATGCTAATGCACACATGAACAGGAAGACCACAAAAAAGGGGGGGGGGAGAAAAATGACATGTTGAGTGCATGCATTGGCGACACCGTTGGCGGAGAGGACAGACACAGAAGCCCCCTGCACTACGCCGCGCACTGGGTGTACACTACTCAATTATTGTGACTTGGCCTACAAGCCTATGGACGACAACTGCACACATAGGTGACCCAGGGCCATGGATAGCTGTAATTAGCACCCTACAGAGGTGGGGGGCGGGGCACAGGGCCATGCCTTACGGAGGGGACCAGCCTACAGAAGTCGCCCTGGCCTAGAGATACCCACAGCCCTCCTCCCCCACCCAGACATCTCCACTGTGCGCTAACATATCAGAATGTGCTGGTACTCACCCCCTTGTGTCTGCTGTGATGTCCTCACGCGCCCATCCAAATCGGGTTAGGCCACCGCCAGGATCCGGGACATCAGGGGGGTCAATTGACGGGAGCCACCCCTCCTACGTTGGGAGGCCATCCCCAGCAGAGCCTCTGAGGTCTTCCTGCTCCCGCGGCGGATGTCCTCCCACCTCTTGCGGCAGTGGGTGCCCCGTCTGTTGTGGACCCCCAGAGTCCGGACGTCCTTGGCGATGGCACGCCAAATGTCGACCTTCTGATGGGCGCTGACCTATGTGACATGGACAGGGTGGGAAAAAAAATATCATCATTTTCTGCATGGTCGATGTGAGTGGCCCCCCCTCCCCAACCTTGCCATATGGCACATGCTCTCATCTGTCGTGCGATGCATGCCTCATTCGCTCCCCTCCCCACCATCTTTCATCCACCCCACTCAACACAGGCATTGCCCACAAAGCATGGTCCCAGTGTACTTACCTGTTGGTCTGGAGGACCGTAGAGTAGCGCATACTGGGGGAGGACCCCATCAACAAGTTTCTCCAATTCCTCAGATGTGAAGGCAGGGGCCCTTTCCCCAGTCGCAGAAGCCATTGTATCTTCCAGACCGAGGTCACAGCAGCACTTGCAGTATAGGTCCTCTCCTGTGGATGATCAGGTCTCGAGTGATTAAGCAGATAGAAGATGGCGGTCACGTCCGCGGCGGAGCGTACCGCGGCGGTGCGTACCGCGACCGGCGGCGCACATCGTCATTGGCTCCTGAGACCCATAGGGTTCAATGTTAACCAATGCTGCTTTGTGCCGCGGTCTTCGACCGCCTACCGCCACGGTGTGCCACGCCAGCGCATTGACCTCACATCCCATTGTCACACTTCACAGGTCAGGCAGCCGCCATTTCAAGGGCCCACATGGCTTAATTTGTACTGCGTCACACAGGCCTAGGCCTTGCATGCCACTCATACAAGCCATTCAATGCATAGCGAATCGTGTTCTGTGCAAGCTGTGGTTACGTACCTGTGGAATGCTTGACTGTGTGCTCCATGTTGTCCTTCCTAGGCACCGTCCGTTGGGACTTGCGAGGAGATGGAGGAATGTTCCTGTGTACAGACCGCTGGTGGACCTGTCGACAATGGAAGAAAGACATCTCATACTGACATACAGACTTGACCGAGCCACTATACAGGAACTGTGTGCCCAGCTGGAGCCAGACCTGATGTCCCCCATTCGCCAACCCACAGGGATTCCCCCTCTGGTGCAGGTTCTGTCAGTACTCCATTTTTTGGCAAGTGGATCATTCCAAACAACAGTGGCCATATCATCAGGGATGTCTCAGCCTATGTTTTCTAAGGTTGTGTCCAGAGTGTTGTCTGCCCTGATGAAATACATGCGGAAAGGGAAAGGCACGCAGCAGACATGCACACACTGGGGCTGAGACCCAGAGAAAGCAGTGAGGAGGGAAAGGCAGGCAGAAGGCACACGCAACAAGAGACTGAGAGACCAGAGAAAGTGGTGAGAAGGAAGGACAGCCAGGCAGCAGACACGTACACAACAGATCGGGGAGCCCAGAGAAAGCGGTGAGAAGGAGAGACATTAAGGCAGCAGGCATGCACACAACAGGGCTGAGAGCCAGGAGAAAGCAGTGAGAGGGAGGGACAGGCAGGCAGCAGGCATGCATATCATGGGGCTCAGATCCTGGAACAAGCGATGAGAAGGAGGGACAGGAAGGCAGCAGGCACACACACACAATGGGGCTGACAGCACGGAGAAAGCAGTGAGTAGGAGGAAAAGGTAACATCAAGGAGCAGGCATGCAAAAAATGGGGATGGAAGCAAGGAGAAGGCACTGAGAAAGAGAGAAAGACAAGCAACAGGTACCACAAAACGTATCTGAGAGCAAGAAAAACGCAGTGAGATAAGGGAAAGTCAAGGAGCAGGCATGAACAAAATGGGGCTGAGAGCAAGGAGACAGCAGTGAGTACGAGTGAAAGGTAAGTAGCAGGCACACACATAATGGGGCTGAGGGCAAGAATAAATCACTGAGACTGAGAAAAAAGCAAGCAGAAGGCATGCAGAAAATGGGACTGAGAGCAAGAGGAAAGCAGGGAGAATGAGGGAAAGGCAAGCAGCAGCACACACATACTGAAGCTAAGAGCAAGGAGAAATCCGGGAGAATGAGGGAAAGGCATCAGCAGGCACATACAAAATGGGGCTAAGAGCAATGAGGAAGCAGTGAGAATTACAGAAATTCAGCAGGAGGCATGCACAAACAGGGGCTGAGAGCAAGGAGAAAGCAGTGAGAAGGAGAGAAAGTCAAGGAGCATGCGCACAAAAAACTGGGGGTGGAGGAAGCAAGGAGAAAACAGTGAGAACAAGCAAAAGGTATTCAGCAGGTATGTAAATCATCCCTGTTTTTTGTGTTCCTTCTTCTTGCTTTTCCCTTGAATGCTGTGCATAGCGCGTGGTTGGATGCACGCATGGGGTTGGCCGCAGTGCCTGACCACAGGCGAGGCCCTGCTCTCAATACCCTCAGTGAATTAAAAAAAAACATAGAAATTCACTGAGAAAAACAAGGTTACAGGGAAGGGACGTTATAGTTAGGAAATAGAATTAAAATAAAAAACATAGGGTTACAGGGACGTTATAGTTAGGAAAATAAATACAAAACATAAGGGGTTACAGGGTCGTTATAGTTAGGAAATAGAAATAAAACTACTAGACAGTCACTGAAAAACTAAAGATTACAAGAATATTATAGTTAGGAAATATGATTGTTTTTAACATCCTTAGAAATTTGCTGAAAAAACAAAGGGTCAGTGACATTATGGGTAGGAAATAGCATAAAAAAACCTTAGAAAGTCACTAAGATAGCAAAGGTTACAGGGACATTATTGCTAAGAAATAGAACAAAAAAACTTTTGAATTTCAGTGAAAAAAACTAAAGGTCACAGGGACATAATAGTTAGGAAATAGAATTTAAAAAACTTAGAAATTCACTAAAAAACTAAGGCTAGAGGAACATTATAGTTAGGAAATAGAATAAATAAAGATCCTTAGAAAAACAATAAAAAAACAAATGTTACAATGAAATTATAGTTAGGAAACAGCATATAAAACCCATAGACATTCAGTGAAAGGAACTAAAAGCAGCAAGAAGGAGGGAAAGTCAAGGAGCAGGCATGTTAAAAAATGATGGTTTTAGGAAGCAATGAGAAAGCAGTGAGAATGAGAGAAAGGTTTTCCACAGGCATGCACAACATCTCCATTTTTTGTGTGCCTTCTATTTGCTTTTCCTCAAAGGCTGTGCACAGCACATGGTTGTATACACGCACAGGGTTGGATGCACACAGGAGATTGGCCGAAGGACCTGGACACAAGCTACACCCTGCAGTCAGCCCCCTCAGAGCATTAATTAAAACCATAGAAATTCACTGAAACAAAAATGTTACAGGGATGTTATAATTAGGAAATAGAATAAAAAACAATCTTAGAAATTAACTTTAAAAACATAGGTTACACATATGTTATAGTTAAGAACTTTTTTTTAAAACCACGGGGACGTTATAGTTAGGAAATGGCTTGAAATTATACCTTAGAAATTCACTAAAAAAAACAAATATTACAGGGACGTTATAGTTAGGAAATAGAATAAAAAATCTTAGAAATTCACTGAAAAGGCAAAAGTTAGAGGGATGTTATAGTTAGGTGCTGAATTTACTCACACAAAACCATAGAAATTCAGTAGTTATGGTTACCAGCCCTAACTATGACTTACGCCCCCACAATGACCTCACATATTATATCACTCATGACATGATCAGTGACATCACTGATGACATTTGAAATGACATCACTAATGACACTATCCAGACTGTGTAAGTGTGTAAAAAACATTTATGTGAGTTGAAGATACATGCTAAGATACTGCATAAGTTAAATTAGTACTTTTCCATAGCTACTGATCAGTGATAGTATTTGTAATGTATGTGATCTGAGTGGATATATATGTGTCTACTTTTGTGTTTGAGTGGTTTTGAGAGTGGATGTAGAATTGTGTGACTAGCTGTGCCAGTAGCTGTTTTACTGAGTAAGTGGGTTTCCGTGTAGCTGTATGGGTAAACAAGTGGGTGTGTGAGTAGTTCTTTGTGTGAGTGGTTTTCTCAGTAGTTGTAGTGGTAATTAAGTGACTTAGGGGGTCATTCCAACTCTGGAGGTCGGTGTTAAAGCGGCGGCCAACCCGCAAACAGGCAGGCGGCCAAAAAATTGGTATTCCGACCCTGGCGGGAACCGCCAACACAGCCCGCCACTTTACCACTCCGACCGCCACGGCGGTACAGACAAGCAGCGTGGCGGTCACCGCCAACAGACAGGCGGCAGACAATGCACCGCCCACCCTATCACAACTCACCAATCCGCCACCTTTTCCGGGGCGGGAGCCCCGCCGATAAAAACACGGTGGAAACAGACTTCGAACGGGAAAACGCTCACCTCCATACACCCCACGAGGAATCTGGACAGCATGGAACCCGAACTACACATCCTACCAGCTATTGTCTTCCTGCTCCTCTACCAGGAGCACGAACGCCGGCGCAGAAGACAACGGTGAGTACTGCACCTATGACACAGGGGAGGGGGGAGGCAAAAAATTACGGGGACCCACATACGCCACACACCCACCCCCACCCTCACCCACTACAACACACACATCAATGCAGAGCAACAAGTCAGAGTGACACCCCCCAACCCCCCCGGAAGAATGCAAAGACAAAATAAAATGATCATTAAAAATGAAGTATATTATAGCATAATTGAAGTTAAGTGAAATATGAAAATATAAATAAAATATATTACATCATGAACAATATATACATAGGTCAAAAGTCCGGGCCATATTGGCTATCATCCATTGTTCGTGGGCCAATGGGCCTAAACACATAGGCAAAGCCCACACACGAGACCCGATTCCATTGGAGAGAACACTGCAGGGGCATCAGATAGTAAAACTACAGGCACCTCAGGGGGAAGGGAAGGGGGGCACCTCAGCCAGTTCAGTCCACGACACCAGATCCACGAGGGGCCTCCATGCCCACTGTACCATCCTGGGGAGTGCAAAGCCACAGTCTCACAAGTCTCTACAGTGGGTGGGTTGCCCACTGTACCATCCTGGGGAGTGCAAAGCCACAGTCCATCAAGTGGATTACAGACTCCACTGGTTCTGGAGGAGGCATGGTGCCCAGAGTGCTTCGTGAAGCCCTGGCCGACACAGATCCGGCCCTGCCAATGGGCCAGCGGTGCTTGAGATGAAGGGCCCAGCGGAGCGGTGCTTCACAGGAAGGGCCCAGCGGAGCGGTGCTTGAGATGAAGGGCCCAGCGGAGCGGTGCTTGAGATGAAAGGCCCAGCGGAGCGGTGCTTGACAGGAAGGGCCCAGCGGAGCGATGCTTGACAGGAAGGGCCCAGCGGAGCTGTGCTTGAGATGAAGGGCCCAGCGGAGCGGTGCTTGAGATGAAGGGCCCAGCGGAGCGGTGCTTGACAGGAAGGGCCCAGCGGAGCAGTGCTTGAGATGAAGGGCCCAGCGGAGCGGTGCTTGCCACGGCGGGCCCAGTTTGGCGGTGCTTGCCACGGCGGGGCCCAGTTCGGCGGTGCTTGCCACGGCGGGCCCTGTTCAGCGGTGCTTGTCACGGCGGGGCCCTGTTCAGCGGTGCTTGTCACGGCGGGGCCCTGTTCAGCGGTGCTTGTCACGGCCGGGCCCTGTTCAGCGGTGCTTGTCACGGCGGGGCCCTGTTCAGCGGTGCTTGTCACGGCGGGGCCCTGTTCAGCAGTGCTTGACATGTGTTCCCAGGGAACCAGATCGGGCCAATATTTTCCGCTCAGTCGCCATCTGACCTTTCGCTTGCGGGGCCCTCCTGTGCTGGAGTCCTGGGCCCGAGGGTGTCCTCCTTCACACCCGAAATCATGCTGGTGGGGCCCTCCTGGGCAGCTCGCCTGCTGCCGGAAAAGTCCGCCCTGCTGCCCTTGCCCTCCTTCGCCAATTCTCTGGGGCCCTTGCCTCCCTTTGTGGATGTGCCAGGTGACGGTGCCAGGGTATTGCCTTTGGGGGCTGCCGTCTCTGGCCTCTCGCGCCGGCCCTTCCCTTTTTTAGTTTTTTTCCCAGGGGGTGGGCTGGCTGTCCCCTTGCTGCTGGCCGATGTTGCTGCCCTAGAAGCTGGTGGACTCCAATAGCCCTGGACTATGGTCCTTGTAGGTGCAGGGCTTGTGGTGGCTGAAGTGCTGTTTGGACTCTTACGAGATGGAGGGGGTGGGTCAGGTGATGCAAAGTGGTTAATTTTGGAGAGGAAAAACTTTTTAGGAGCAGTGGGAAGGGTAGGTGCAGTGGGTATGGGAGTGGAGGAAGAGGATGTGGTTGTAGGAGAGTCAAGTGTGCTGTCTTTGGGTGCAGGTGCTTGTGACGGAGGCTGTCGTGAGGTGGATGGCTGTTGGGTGGGTGGCTGCCTGGGTTTGTGCGGTTTGGAAGAGGGGGTGACAGACACACTGGGAGAGGACACAGGGGACGTGTAAATGGCAGTGGGGGTGGTGACTGCACGTGTGCGGAGTGTTCTGGTGGGTGTGCTGGTGATGGACGTACTGGCTGATGGTGGTGTGCATGCAGGTGTGAGTGGAGACGTCACAGGGAGGGTGGAGGAGACGAGGAGGAGGGGGACACAGAGGAGGCAGTGGCTGTTGGCATGTCTGCATGTGGATGTTGCATGTGTGAATGCTTGTGTGATCTGTGGTGCTTATGTCTGGATGAGCTGCCCTTGGGTGTTGATGTGTGTGCAGGCTGGTCTGTAGGTGTGGCTGGGATAGGCAGAGGAACAGGGGAGTGGGACTGGGATGAGGAAATTGGAGGGGGGAGGCAGGAGACAGGGACAATGGCTGCCGTCAGTGCTGAGGCCAGAGCGTTGAACGATCACTGATGGGCAGCCTGACCCGAATGAATGCCCTCCAGGTATGCATTGCTCCGGTGCACCTCCCTTTCTACACCCTGGATGGCATTCAAAAAGGTAGACTGCCCAACAATGAGCGTCTGGAGGAGGTCAATGATCTCCTCACTGAGGGCAGCATGGGTAACTGGGGCAGGGCCTGAGGTGCCTGGGGCGAAGGAGATGCAGGCACGGGGCGAACGCTGAGGGGCTGCTTGGAGGGCGGAGCTGGTGCGCGGGGTGGCGGCTGTACCTGTTGTAGCAGTGGGCACAGATGTTGCCGCCACCACAAGGGAGATCCCTTCCGAGGACGTGTCTGTGTCGCTGACGTCTCCACGGGTCCCCGTTGTGGAGCTCCCCTCGCCCTCCATCTCACTGGTGAACTCGGAGTCGGTTGCATGGCCCTCCGGGGCCATGTGAGATGCAGCTCCCTCGTGCTCCGATGCCACTTCTCCTCCGCCTGATGATGCTAATGCACACATGAACAGGAAGACCACAAAAAAGGGGGGGGGGGAGAAAAATGACATGTTGAGTGCATTCATTGGCGACACCGTTGGCGGAGAGGACAGACACAGAAGCCCCCTGCACTACGCCGCGCACTGGGTGTACACTACTCAATTATTGTGACTTGGCCTACAAGCCTATGGACGACAACTGCACACATAGGTGACCCAGGGCCATGGATAGCTGTAATTAGCACCCTACAGAGGTGGGGGGCGGGGCACAGGGCCATGCCTTACGGAGGGGACCAGCCTACAGAAGTCGCCCTGGCCTAGAGATACCCACAGCCCTCCTCCCCCACCCAGACATCTCCACTGTGCGCTAACATATCAGAATGTGCTGGTACTCACCCCCTTGTGTCTGCTGTGATGTCCTCACGCGCCCATCCAAATCGGGTTAGGCCACCGCCAGGATCCGGGACATCAGGGGGGTCAATTGACGGGAGCCACCCCTCCTACGTTGGGAGGCCATCCCCAGCAGAGCCTCTGAGGTCTTCCTGCTCCCGCGGCGGATGTCCTCCCACCTCTTGCGGCAGTGGGTGCCCCGTCTGTTGTGGACCCCCAGGGTCCGGACGTCCTTGGCGATGGCACGCCAAATGTCGATCTTCTGATGGGCGCTGACCTATGTGACATGGACAGGGTGGGAAAAAAAATATCATCATTTTCTGCATGGTCTATGTGAGTGGCCCCCCTCCCCAACCTTGCCATTTGGCACATGCTCTCATCTGTCGTGCGATGCATGCCTCATTCGCTCCCCTCCCCACCATCTTTCATCCACCCCACTCAACACAGGCATTGCCCACAAAGCATGGTCCCAGTGTACTTACCTGTTGGTCTGGTGGATCGTAGAGTAGCGCATACTGGGGGAGGACCCCATCAACAAGTTTCTCCAATTCCTCAGATGTGAAGGCAGGGGCCCTTTCCCCAGTCGCAGAAGCCATTGTATCTTCCAGACCGAGGTCACAGCAGCACTTGCAGTATAGGTCCTCTCCTGTGGATGATCAGGTCTCGAGTGATTAAGCAGATAGAAGATGGCGGTCACGTCCGCGGCGGAGCGTACCGCGGCGGTGCGTACCGCGACCGGCGGCGCACATCGTCATTGGCTCCTGAGACCCATAGGGTTCAATGTTAACCAATGCTGCTTTGTGCCGCGGTCTTCGACCGCCTACCGCCACGGTGTGCCACGCCAGCGCATTGACCTCACATCCCATTGTCACACTTCACAGGTCAGGCAGCCGCCATTTCAAGGGCCCACATGGCATAATTTGTACTGCGTCACACAGGCTAGGCCTTGCATGCTACTCATACAAGCCATTCAATGCATAGCGAATCGTAGTCTGTGCAAGCTGTGGTTACGTACCTGTGGAATGCTTGACTGTGTGCTCCATGTTGTCCTTCCTAGGCACCGTCCGTTGGGACTTGCAAGGAGATGGAGGAATGTTCCTGTGTACAGACCGCTGGTGGACCTGTCGACAATGGAAGAAAGACATGTCATACTGACATACAGACTTGACCGAGCCACTATACAGGAACTGTGTGCCCAGCTGGAGCCAGACCTGATGTCCCCCATTCGCCAACCCACAGGGATTCCCCCTCTGGTGCAGGTTCTGTCAGTACTCCATTTTTTGGCAAGTGGATCATTCCAAACAACAGTGGCCATATCATCAGGGATGTCTCAGCCTATGTTTTCTAAGGTTGTGTCCAGAGTGTTGTCTGCCCTGATGAAATACATGCGGAGATACATTGTTTTCCCTGAGGTGGGCGACTTGGCTACAGTGAAGGATGATTTCTATGCCCTTAGCCATATCCCCAACATCATTGGTGCCATTGATGGGACCCATGTGGCTTTGGTTCCCCCCAGTGAAAGTGAGCAGGTGTACAGGAACAGAAAAAGTTATCATTCGATGAATGTCCAGGTGGTCTGTTTGGCTGACCAGTACATCTCCCATGTAAATTCCAAGTTCCCTGGGTCAGTGCATGACGCGTACATCATGCGAAATAGCAGCATCCCTTACGTGATGGAACAACTACAGAGACACCGTGTGTGGCTAATTGGTGACTCTGGTTACCCCAACCTGTCGTGGCTACTGACCCCAGTGAGGAATCCCAGGACAAGGGCAGAGGAACGGTACAATGAGGCCCATGGGCGTACTAGGAGGGTGATCGAGCGGACCTTCGGCCTCCTGAAGGCCAGGTTTAGGTGCCTGCATATGACAGGTGGATCCCTAATGTACTCACCAAAGAAGGTGTGCCATATCATCGTGGCCTGCTGTATGCTTCACAACCTGGCTTTGCGACGCCAGGTCCCTTTCCTGCAGGAGGATGGTCCAGATGGTGGTGTTGTAGCAGCTGTGGAGCCTGTGGAGAGTGAAGAGGAGGAAGACGACGGGGATGACACAGACAACAGGGACACAGTGATACAACAGTATTTTCAGTAGCACACAGGTACGAATCAACCCCGCCATTTTACATTTACTTAAAGTCTCCTGCCTCTCTACTGTCTGTGTTTCCCCCCAGTTCCTGTTCACTGAGTTGTGACTTTCCCTTCCGTTTTCAGAGCTGTGGGCCCCACTGCGTGACCTCTGCTTTGTTTGCCCATGGACTACAGCTGTGTGACAGTGGTATGTTGTCATCACAATGTTACTGAACATGTCTAATACATTTGTTCAAAATACAAGCAGACTCCAGATTTTTTAAGTGCAATAAGTGATTTTATTAAAGTGCTAAATTTAGGGACATGATTGTAAAACGGTGATGGGTGATGGTGGAGTAATGTCCATGGCAGAGTCCAGTTTTCAGTCTCACAGGTGCATTGTCCATATGCCTGTGGAAGGATGGAGCAGGGGCAGTTTAAGTTTGGACAGGGTGACAATGTGGGACAGTGGGATGACATCAGGGGGTATTGTTTGCTGGCGGGGGTCTTGGCATCCTACTCTGTCTTCTTGTGAGATCTCAGGTACCGCATGCGGGGTGGTTCTTCTTCTGCAGGAGGTGGGGTTCTGGTGGCCTGTCGTTGTGTGGGGGCCTCCTGTCCACTAGTGCCGGCGGAGGTGGTAGGCTTTTCCTGGTCCAGGCTAGTGACAGGGGCCCTTTGTGGTGCCACACGGTCCCGCAATGTGGTGACTATCTGGTTAAGGGCCACGACGATGGTCCCCATTGCGGAACTTATGTTTCTCAGTTCCTCTCTGAACCCCATGTACTGTTCCTCCTGCAGTACCTGGATCTCCTGGAACCTGGCCAGTACCGTAGCCATCGCCTCCTGGGAGCGGTGGTATGCTCCCATGATGGAGGAGAGGGCCTCTTGGAGAGTCGGTTCCCTGGGCCTGTCCCCCCCTGTCGCACAGCAGCCCTCCCAGTTCCCCTGTTTCCCTGGGCCTCTGTCCCCTGGACCGTGTGCCCACTACCACTGCCCCCAGGTCCCTGTTGTTGTTGGGGTGGTGGGTCAACCTGGGTGCCCTGTAGTGGTGGACACACCGCTGATTGACGTGTCCTGGAGACAGAGGCTTGGGCCCGCTGGGTGGGAGCTGTGCTGGTGTTCCCAGAGGGGGTTAGGTCTGCTGTAGCCTGTGGCTGTCTGTGGGGAACCGACTGTCCCGAGGTCCCCGATGGGACGGGCTGGTCATCTGGGTCCAGGGAAACAGAGCTGCTGTCATCACTGGGGGCCTCTTCTGGGGGTGGGATGGACATCTCTGGACCCTCCTGTGCGGTGTGGTGGCATTCGGGTCCTGCAGGGGTATAAGAGTATGGTTATTGCTTCTGTGTGTGCCATTTCGTGTAATGGGTGGGTGGCTGTGTACCCCAGTGCTGGCATTCCCTTGTGGGTGCTTTTGTGACAGTGGTTTGTGGGGGAGATGGGTATGTGCAGTGGGCATGCTTTGGTGATGGGTGTCCATGCTTTGGGGAGGCATGCAGGGCTAGGTTTTGGGATGGGTGGGTTGTGATGGTGAGCCATTTGCAAGGAGTTGGTGTGATGGGGGTGGGGGTGAGGGTGGGGGTATGATTTGGCATGCAGGTGGGGTGGGGGGAATGAAGTAGTGAAGATTTGACTTACCAGAGTCCATTCCTCCGCCTACTCCTGCGAGGCCCTCAGGATGCAGGATGTGCAAGACTTCCTCCTCCCATGCTGTGAATTCTGGGGGAGTAGGTGGGGGTTCGCCGCCAGTCCGCTGTACCGCGATGTTGTGCCTTGATACCATGGAACGCACCTTCCCCCGTAGGTCGTTCCACCGCTTCCTGATGTCGTCCCGATTTCGTGGATGCTGTCCCACAGCGTTGACCCTGTCCACTATTCTGCTCCATAGCTCCATCTTCCTGGCAATGGTGGTGTGCTGCACCTGTGCCCAGAAGAGCTGGGGCTCTACCCGAACTATTTCCTCCACCATGACCCTGAGTTCTGCGTCAGAGAACCTGGGGTGTCTTTGGGGTGCCATGGGGTGGTGTGGATGAGGTGAGGGGTGGTGTATGTGTTGTAGAGTGTGGTGAGTGTGGTGGTGTATGGTGTTTTGTGCGTGGAAATTGTGTGGGTGATGTTGTGATTTGCCTCTGTGTGATGGTCTACTCTATGCTGTGCTGTCTCTCTCTGTCCTTCAGTCGCAATTGTGGTCTTAAGGGTTTGTGGGTGATGTGGGTGTGTGTTTTATATTTAATTGGGTGTGTGGGAGTGGTGAGTGTATGTGTCTCAGGTGTGTGTATTTTGATTTGTCCAATGTGGTAGTGTTTTGTAAAGGTGTGTGTATTTTGACCGCTGCGGTGTGTACCGCCAATGGAATACCGCGGTTGAAAGACCGCTGCAGGGATTTGTGGGTCGGAATGGCATGGGCGTATTTCTGTTGGCGTGACGGTGGAGGTTTGGTCATCGCCAGTTTTTCGCTGGCCGTTGCTGTGGCGGACTTTTGTTGATGTTGGGATTTTGGCGGTTTGCCAGTTGCGGGTCAGAATGACCGTGGCGGTTTACCGCGACCGCGGCGGTGTTATGGCGGTCTTCTGACCGGCGGTAAGCGCCTTTTACCGCTGAGGTCAGAATGACCCCCTTAGTTCTTCCATGGCTGAGTGACTCTGTGAGTGGCTCATTGAGTTAGTTAGAGGCTGAGTCAGTATCTGTAAGGGCAAGTTAGTGAGTGTGTCAGTGACTGTATGCATGAGTGAGTGTGCCAGTGAATGTGTGAGTGAGTGTGTACTTGTATCCATGACTGTATAGGAGAATGAGTATATGTTAGTATTTTTATGACTAAGTGAGTGGATGTGTGAGTAACTCTGTGGGTAAGTGTTTGGTTCTGTTAATTGTTGTACAGGTGAGTGAGTGGGTGTATAATTAGTTGTTGGGTGAGTGACTCATTGTCTAGGTGGCTGGTTGTCTGTATGACTGGATGTCTGTGTGACTGTATTGCTGAGTATGGGTGTTTGATTAGGTGCATGGGTGTGTGAGTTGCTCAATTAGTGGCTGCACATGAGAATAAGTGAAGATTGTATTTGCTATGTAGGTGGCAGTGCAGCTGTCTGAATGGCTTTATTGGTGTATAACTCAGTGTGTGAGCAATTGCATGGCAAAGTGAGTGGTTGTGTGACTGGCTATATGAGTAAGCAAATGGGTGTGTGAGTTTATTTTACAATGAGTGAGTGTTTTGTGTGTAATTCTATGGATGCATGATTGGGTATGTGAGAAGTTGTGTGAGGGTGTGAGTGGGTGTATGAGAGCTTTGAATGGGCATGTGAGTGGGGAGTGAGAGTCTTTAGGTGTATGGAGCCACCAGAGATGTCATCAGTGATGTCATTTGGGATCTTATCAGTGATGTCACTGACCATGTCATGAGTGATGTAATATGTGAGGTTATAGGCAGTACACTGCGGGTCATACATTACAGTAGTTAGGGCTGGTATCTATAACTGCTAAAATTCTAAGATATTGTGCAAGTACCTAACTATAACGTCCCTATAAATTTTGTTTTTTTGCAGTGATTTTATTAATATATATTACCTAGTGGTAGTTGCCACTAGGTAGTTATAGTTAGGACCATGGGCCTCATTATGACTTCAGCAGTCTTTTCATAGGACCGCCAAAGCCAGGGTAAGCAAAAGACCGCCAGTAATGGAGGTCTTTTGTTTGCCATATTAGGAGTCTTCCACTGGGCCAGTTTGTGAAAACAGTGTTTCCGCCTGCTGGCACAGCAGAAAACTCACCACAACATTGACACCAGCTCGTATGTCACCTTTCCGCCAGCCTTTGCATGGCAGTGAGACCTCCATGCAAAGGCTGGCTGAAAGGGGACTCATAATCTCCAGGGCAGTGCCGCTTGCAGCGCTGCCCTGGTGGATTGCGACCGCTGAGACCGCCAGGCTGTCGACAGGTGGCAACCAGGCCGTGTCGGCAGTCGGACCGTGGCCCATCTGCCATGGTCATAATAGGGCGGTCTGACCGCCCTGTCTGCAGCGGTCCGACCGCCATCGCAAGTGTGTTGGTCTTGAGACCGCCACACTCGTAATGAGGGCCCATGTGTCCAACAAAAGTGTTGCAGTGATTCTTTTTGTGCACAGAAGGTTCTGGGGTGATACGTCGTGCAGGGGCCTGAAAAAGGGGGGGGGGCTGAAAAAAGTTGCATTTCGCATGTTAATTCCCACAGGAACTTTAGACACATCAACAGCTCGAACCGCTGTACGGAATTACACCAAAACTGGCAGAAAGCTACCTTTCAGTACGCAGATTGTGCTTTCACTTATTTGGTGTAAATCTGTTCAGTAGTTTTTGAGAAATTCAGGGAAATCCAAATTTGTATATCTCTGGCAGCAGCAATATTGCAATTATTTCACCAATATTTCATGAAAATTCACAAAAATCACGAATGCATGTGCAAAAAGAAGAACTGTAATTGGCTGACCTCAACCTGACTAGAAAGTTACGGCCATCATTTTATTTCACAGGACACGGTCCCCGGGGTGAAAATCCTAATTGAAAGTGGCATAAGGGGTCATGGTGAAGATACCCTGAACACTGGGATATGCAATAAATGTGTTTAAAATAATTTTGTATCACCATGTATGATATGCATGAAAATTTGTGAATTTTAGGAGATTATTTGCCAAATATTCACTGATATGAAAACGTTTGAAAGAAAAAACACAGACTCATCCATACACTAATTCATTCACTCATGCATGTACTCAGAGACTCAGATGCCCACTCACACACTCACTCGGATCTCTCATAGACCCACACACCCACTTTCAGACCCACTCAGATACTCATGCATCCAATCACAGATCCACTGACAGAGAAAGACCCTGAGGCCAACCTGCTCTGTGCACGGCCAGAGGCCTTGCGTGGCGCAGAGTTGGGTGGTTATAAGGGCTTGGCTGCAAGGCCATGTGCAGCAGGGGTTGTAAAACCATACAGTAATGAAAAAGACTTATGTAAAAAAAAAGAAATTCACTGAATAAACTAAGGTTACAGGGACGTTATAGGTTAGGAATTTACAAATACAAAAACATTGAAATTCAGCAGTTAGATTTATTTCAAATAACTACAACTCATGCCCTAAGGTAACTATAACTAGCGCCTTTGCCATGCACAGCTAATTACTCCACATATCATATAATTGATGAGATCTTGTATGGCACCTAAAATTATTGATAAGAAAACTGTGCATGGCTAGGGCAGAAGTTATAGTTACCTTAGGGTGTATAGCTGCTGAATCTCTATGGTTTTATATGGGTAGATTCAGAACGTAACTATAACATCGCTGTACTATAATGTCCTTGTATCCAGTGTTTTTTTCAGTGAATATCCACACACACCCACACACACACACATGCAGAACCTAACTATAACATCGCTGTACTATACTGTCCCTGTATCCTTTGTTTTTTTCAGTGAAAAAATACATATGTACACACACCCACGCACACACACACACACACACACACACACACATAAAAACACACACACACCCACACCCCCACAATACCTACAATTATGAGGACCGGCCATTGACTGTAATGAAGTGTCTATTTACTATTCTAACTCCATGTGTGCTTAGACAGTAGGGAAGGTTATAAAGCGGACCAAGCCAAATATAACTGCACTTTTAGTTTTTTGATACACTCACTCGAATCTACCGAAACACAATATGGTCACAGGTCCTCATAACGCACCATTCCTCAAAAGAATTGTTTTTTCTAGGCCCGACAGTGTTTACCCACTTGCACAGACACACACACACACAAAGAAACATGCAGAACCTAACTATAACATCGCTGTACTATACTGTCCCTGTATCCTTAGTTTTTTTCAGTGAAAATATACATACGTACACACACCCACGCACACACACACACACACACACACATACAAACACACACCCACAATACCTATAATTATGAGGACCGGCCATTGACTGTAATGAAGTGTCTATTTACTATTCTAACTCCATGTGTGCTTAGACAGTAGGTAAGGTTATAAAGCGGACCAAGCCAAATATAACTGCACTTTTAGTTTTTTGATACACTCACTCGAAACTACCGAAACACAATATGGTCACAGGTCCTCATAACACACCATTCCTCAAAAGAATTGTTTTTTCTGGGCCCAACAGTGTTTACCCACTTGCACACACACACACATGCACACACATATGTGTTGAATGATTGTGCCCAGGTACTAAAAAGAGATGGGAATAAATATCCAGAGGTGCAATGATTATGTGAATGAGGAGGACAATTGTGGTTTGTCTGCCAGTTAAACATTTTCTTCACCTCTCAATCCAGAATGCTGAACACCTTTGTGGCTCTTACAGTGTGCAGTCAGAATCCATAAATCTGCCTCAAGCATGCAGGCCATATGCTCTTCAAATGTCACTATCTTTCAGCGCTTAGCTGTGCTTTGACAGTTCCTGTAGGTCAAAGCATCCCTTTGGTCACTGATTCTGCCCCTTCGACCCATCCAGTCACAGTTCTGTCTGCAGTTAGTGGGCAAGATGACATGGCTATAGACCAGAGTGTCTATGGTAGATAATGTACATTAGCCTACGTCTGGTGATAGCAATTGAGAAAGTCATTGGAGTTCTCAGTACTCCATGAGCTGCTAAACGAGATCATAGATACCTGTGCAGACCTCACCTTTCTTTGTCTCAGTAACAACCCCCTTGGAGTAGTGTCACAAATGACTGACCACGCCATGGCTAAATAGTTGCATAGGTGTCCCTGTTTATTGTTTACTATATTCATCCAAAATAGGACAAGTTGGGTTGACAGGCTTTTTGTATGACATTAAGCAGACCTGGTGCACATACACTTCCTTTAATGGATCTAATTTTTTTTAGTGAATCTAAATGCAGAGTTTTATTTTGATTCTCCAAATCAACAACATTGTTTGCTATGGAGCAACCACTGCCTGTTCCCATGTGCACTTATGAAATGTTCCGTCTCCGTTCTGTCCCAGCAAAGTGATTTAGCATAGCATATGATGGGGGCACATTTGACATGTCTCTGGATGAGAAAAGGCTGGAAGACTAACAATGGTTTGTTGAGAGTTTTCTCAAACTCACCAGGCAGCCCACACCTTGTAAACCTACTTCTCACCTTCAACATGGCAATTACTCCTGCCTAATTGTACAGAGTTGTATACAATTACATAGGAGTCGTTTTAGGTTTTTGCTTTTGTCTGGAAATGTACGGTCATGACCAAGAGGGCCTTTGCGGATCGGCCTTGTTATATTAAATTTACCTTTTGCACCACACAAATGTCAGTATCTAAGTTATGTATAGCTAGTACTCTTTTAGCAAAGTAGACCATAGGAATCTTCGAAAGCGTAGCTTCAAAATAATTTCAGCTACAGTCTATTTGTTTTGTTATCCTCTTCGAATTCACCACAGAGAAACTTCATTTCAGTCTCGAGCGCCTGATGCAACCTGACAAAAGCAAATTACTGAGCGCGAAGCACACCGCTCAGCAATATTTAGCAGCTTGTTTCCAGCTGTCATTCTCAATCCCTTTCATTACCCACGGTCTCTATCAAATAGTAAACCAACATGATCTTTTCCTCCACGATCATTAACAACTGTGTTTAAAGGAAGAGCTACGTCGAGTAATTGTACTTTTTACAACTCTTACCCTGTGCGCTGACGGGCCTCGCTGACCATGACATGCCATTTAAACAAGAGCAAAAACAGCCCAAGTGCTGATGGGAAAAATGCTGGCTATTAAATCTCTGCGAAGCTGTAGCCCATTACATTCCTGCTCATTGCTAAGTGAAAACTACTTTATATATTTCACCAGAATTAAACCTAAACCCACAGAATTAGCTTTATTAATTTCTGTCACCGCTCGATAGGGAAATTAGAGTGCCATCTATTAGGACTTGCAATTACCACAGACAAATACGAAGCAGTGTGTTACTAACCGTAATAAAGATCCCAAACGCATAGAAGGTTTTCATTAAATGTAATCTGCTCTTCGCAATACACTATTTAATTCCTGCATTCTTGTATTATATGTTCGCAAACCTATTTAATTTGATTGCTTAATTTTGCAATACATTTTCCCTAATGTAATTATGATTCAATATTGCCAGTCGTGGGCAGTGCTGGTCTATAAAAAGCCCGTTCTGTGAGCACTCGTCTTTGAGAGAACTTAAAATGATAAGTACTATCCGATTGTGTAAAAGCCTAAATAATAGCGCCACGGTATAAAATCACAAAGAAATATTAGGTACCTTGTTAAGATAATGGTATTTATAAATACTTATGACAACAGTTTTTTTTTCTATAGATAATAAATTGCTATTCGAAGAATCACTTATTAAAATATTATTACCTAGGGTTAATATTTTAAATGCATTATCATTTCTGGATTAACAACATAATGAATATTTTCACAGGTTTTACCTATCAGCAAACATCCTTTCAGACAGTGGTTCCCAACCTGTGGACCAGGGACCCCTGAGGGACTGTGAAGCCTCCTCAGGGGGTCCGCCACTGCTTAGAAAATTAAATAAGATTCACAGATTATAAAGTATATAAATAAAGTCTCTAAATGTACAATTGAAAAAATAAAAACACTGTAAATGTAAAGAATTTAAAATTTGAGGCTAAAAATTAAATTAGTTTCCTCATATTGATTCGTGGGAGCTATGCAGGTGCATCAAACAGAATATAATAGGGACGATGTGCGACTTCAATTGAATTGAGAAATGCTCCAACCTTCCTATTAAATTTAATTTTTATTTTATGTTTGTTTGTAAATTAAATAAAATGTGTTATCATTTGTGTGTGTGTTTGATGAATGCTTATTTCTGTATTTTTTGTGTGTATTGTTTTGTGTTTCAAATGTTTGATGCTGGGGTCCCTGGCTTTCAGTAATGGCTTAGTGGGGAGTCACTGGATTCCAATAATGATTCATTGGGGGTCCCCGGGTTCCGGTAATGATAAAGTGGGGGTCAACAGAAGTCAAATGGTGGGAACCACAGTTTTAAGATCTAACGTATAGATAAGGCATGTGTTAGGTGATAGCTTAAGCCGGTGTGTGGCACACATAGTTCTTGGATATAAACGCTTTATCCCTCTATCCTTTTTTGGCTAATTGTAGCAATTAATAATAATAATAACAATAAATAATAACATGATTTATAAAGCGCATGACTACTCCAGACTGAGATGGTCATTCCGAGTTTGACGGTAACCGGACCGCCACGCTGACGGTGGCGGTGAGACTGCTGCCAGGGTGAAGGTGCAGACGGGCACATAACGAGTAAAGCGGTGAACCCAACTCAACACAGACAACTTACTGCCACTGCCGAGGAGCAGCATCGAGCGGCGGTAGCCAACTTCAGGCTGGTGGGAACCAATGTCCTGTCCACCACATTATGAGTCACCAGACCACAAGGAGACCTGGGGCAGGCTGACCACAACAAATATCTTGTCGGAAACAGAAAGTACAAGAAGAGACACTCACCTCCAGGTACACAGAAACATTTGCCATGGCAAACGAACGGCAAGTCCCCCCAGCGCTGTATCTCACAAAACACCTTAAGGGCCAGCGACAACGACGAAGACAACAACCGTAAGTATGCCTCGCACAGAGTGGAGGAAATGGCAGTGATACACACCCACACATAACACACATTCCCAGCACGGACAGCAAAGGCCACAAACGCATATCAACGTACGTAAAAGCGCACACATCTACACACACATATGCACACACAAAATACGTAAAAGCCAAGTACTCAATACACACACAAAGCCAAGCAGATACATGCCAAACCCACAGCACAACGCACACAAACACCACCAACACAGTCATACACATCCATACACAACACCCCCTGATCACACAATGACAACTAGACACAAACACTTCAACGCAGTCATAGACAGGCAGGTTGTGAAACACCACACATCCACACACACCATAAACTGTATGTAGCAATGGCACACAATCAATAGCAGTGAACACTCATCCAAACAATGACACAGGTGACACATCACTTACAACCAACATACAAGGAAATCCACAGATGCAGCACCATATGCACGGATGCAAACAACACCCCATATAATCCCACAAGCAAGCAGTCAGACACATAACAATATGCACATGGGGCAACCCACCTACTCAGTGCATGCAACAACACAGACACAACCCATACACAGACCTCACACGCCATTGCACACAGATTTCACACCACCATGTGGAAGTAAACCAGGACAAGCATCTCATCTTGCCAACCACAGCAATGTGGGCAGATGTGTTTGAAAGTATAAAAAAGAAATGAAATAGAAACAAAATGTGCCAAATGGCAAGTCCAATCTGCAGAAATGCAAGACACACAGTCCATATATAATGTCCCCAACTTGACTCCTGACAGCAAATAGGCCTCCACAACATATGGACATCATTTGGACATGCAGGTACCTCAGGTGGTGGTGGGGGTGGCTTGGATTTGGAAGGGGGTGTCTCTGTTTGAGCTTGGGAGGGGAGACCTTTGCTCTTTGAAGGGTGGTTGTTTTGCTGGGTGGAGGAGCAGGGGAACCACCAGAGGGGGCAACATAGAAATGGGAAGTTAAAAGGCCTGGGAGGGGCAGGGGGACACAAAGTTTACAGGTAACACAGGGTGGGAGAGGAGTAGGGAAGAGGTCAAGGGTGGCAAAGAAGACTTTTTTAGGTACACGGGGGGTCACATGAATGAGGGATGGGAGTGACGGTAGATTGAGTGCTCGTGTGATGTGTTGGTGTGCTGTACATGGATTCTGGTGTGTGCAATGTGTGCATGTCTGTGGTGGGTGTATGTTGGGTGGGTCCATCTTCATATCTTGGGAGGAGGAGGGTAGAGATGCACGGAGAGAGAATAGAAGATGTATGAGTAAATGTTGAGGTGGTATGTGCAAGTGAGGTGGATATGCTGCAGGTGGCAGAGAAGGTGGTTGTGGTGACTGTGGATGTGGTGTGTTGGGTGGGTGTCTGTGAGTCTGCTGTTGTGGTGATTGAGGGTATGACAGGAATGCTAGCAGGACCAGTGTGTGATGATGCAGTGCAGGCAGGTGTTATTGGTGATTTGACAGTAATGGAGGAAGTGTGGGAAGTGACTGTTGTTGTGTATGCAGATATGTGTTGTGTGTGTGCATGCCTGGGGATTCGTTTGTGCTGCTTATGTTTGTCTTTGTGCACCTTGTCTGTTGTAGTGGGTGTGTGCTGGTCTGTAGGTGTGCCCTGGACTGGTGTAGGGAGAGGGGTTGTGGATTGGGAACTGGTAGCTGGAAGGGGGCAGAAGATGAAGGGACACTGGCTGCCATCAACAAGGAGGCCTGAGCCTGAAACGATCTCTGTAGGCCAGACAAGGCACTGTGAATGGCTTCCAGGAAGGCAGTGGACTGCTGCACCTGGGATGCCAGTCCCTGGATGGCATTCACAATGGTTATCTGCCTCACAGAGATGGACTTCAGGAGGTCAATAGCCTCCTCATTGAGGGCAGCAGGGCTGACTGGGGCAGGGGCAGAGATGCCTGCAGCAAAGGAGATGCCCAGCCTCCTGGGTGAGCGGACACAGGCAACTGGATGGGGAGCTACAGGGAGGGTGGTGCTGGTAAGGGGGGGCAGACAAGGATGGTGCTGGGGTGGTCTCAGATGGGTCTGCCACCACCAGGGAGCTGCCATAAGAGGAGAAATCTGAATCAGATATTGTGGTAGCTCCAGTCTCCCCCATAGTGCCCATCACCCTCCGTCCCACTGGTCCCCTCAGCTTCGCTGGTGCCAGCCTCCTTGGACCCATGGGCTGCTGCATCCCCACTCGCCTGTGCCCGTCCTCCCTTTGCCAGATGATGCTAATGCACACATAGACAGAGGTGGAGAGAGAAGAAGGTTAGGAGAAAAAGAAAGTGTGGAAATGGTATTAATCCACACATCTAATTCACATACAAACAATACATGCATTCGCCCCTGTTGGGAAAACAAAAGACCATTTTGCAGTCATGAACAATAGAGTCTCCAAACCATACCCAAACTCATCACTGATTACCTCATCCCTGCAGCCTAGACACTTGATTGAAAAGTCCTATATACCTGTCAACTGGCTAAATGACCAATCCAACAATTTAAACCATTAACTTACCAAACCACATGTCATTCATGACAGGATGAAACAAATCTGACCTCAGAGGAACTGTGCACCCAAACTAAATGACAGGTATGTGTGGATTACATTTGGCACAGATGTCTATTGATATTGCAATTAAATCAATTGTAATGTTAGTAAACATACCTGTCAATTCCCAAATACAGTGCCAATAAGATCACTTTGGACTACTACAGTATATGCAGAGATGGAGTATGAAGCCAGTAAAATGCTTGAACATTTGAGTAACCCATATGTACAGTAGAATGTGTGTTACAGTGCCACCACTTAGGTTCCTGCATGGCTATACATAACTAACTTGTCACACTCCAACATGATTGGTGTGACAACCAGGACTGTGCACTCCCCAAATTTTATCTGACCACGTAAATCCCAAGTCCACTGAGGGTCACAGTAGACAACCATGCAGAAGTCACCTAAGAGTCTACACTTATCCCCTTGTGACTGCTGTGCTGCCCTCAAGTGCCCATCTAACTCTGGGTAGGCCACCACCAGTATGCCGTCCATATGGGGGGGGGGTTCAGAGTCAGACGGTCACCCCTTCCACGTTGGGAGTCCATCCCCAGCAGGGCCTCTGTGGTCTTCCAGGTTCAGCGTCTCAGGTCCTCCCACTGCTTCCTGCAGTGGGTGCTCCATTGCCTATAGAGCCCCAGGGTCCACACTTCCTTGGCAATGGCTCTCCACAACCCTTTTTTCTGGTGGGTGCTGACCTGCATGGGAAACATTCCGAAAATGGAGAACATGATGTGAATGATACCAATACAGCTGCAACCTTTGGTGAAACATAACATACACGGAACATGCACACTGCCAATATCCCAAACACCACACACATAATGTGCATGCAAAACCCCAAATCAGTCTTCATATGTCAATGTGCACACATATTCATAGTCAAACACCACCTGAAATGTGGGACAAAGGATGTTGTACTGACCTGTTGCCCTGGAGCCCCATAAAACTGCCCATAAAGGGGTAGGACCCCTTCCACCAGTTTATCCAGCTCCTCAGCTGTGAAGGCTGGGGCCCTATCCACTGCAGTGTGTGCCATTGTTGCTCCAAGATTCAGGACACCGCAGCACACGAAGTGGAGGTCTTCCTTGCCCAAATGCCAGGAGTCAATGGAGCTTGCCCATACAAAATGGCGGTCACGACTGCAGCGGCCATGACCGTCAGCACCGGCGGTGATCATCATTGGTCCCGGTTCCCATAGACTTCAATGTTACCCAATGAGGAATTGCATGGCGGTTCTGACTGCCTTCTGCCATGACGACTTCCGCCGGCGCAATGAGGTCACTTCTGTCTGTCCAATGCAAGCACGGCAGGCATATGTCATTTTACTATGTTACATGACTGTCCTGGGTTCACGCTGCATCATTACCTGCATATCATCACAAAATGATTCATGTAGGTTACATTTTGTGGATATTCTCATATGTAGAGGGTGTCAGGTGACATCAACACACTTGTCACTACATATGTCTGTATTGACAATCCATATGGTGGAACACATGGAAAGTGTATGCTTACATTTCCTATACACATCCCTTGTGTGAGGAAATGTCTCCTTGGCATGGTTACCCCCTGGCTTTTTGCCTTTGCTGATGCCAAGTTATGATTTGAAAGTGTGCTGAGGCCTGCTAACCAGGCCCCAGCACCAGTGTTCTTTCCCTAACCTGTAACTTTGTCTCCACAATTGGCACACCCTGGCATCCAGGTAAGTCCCTTGTAACTGGTACCCCTGGTACCTAGGGCCCTGATTTCAGGGAAGGTCTCAAAGGGCTGCAGCATGTCTTATGCCACCCTGGGGACCCCTCACTCAGCACAGACACACTGCTTGCCAGCTTGTGTGTGCTGGTGGGGAGAAAATGACTAAGTCGACATGGCACTCCCCTCAGGGTGCCATGCCAACCTCACACTGCCCATTGCATAGATAAGTCACCCCTCTAGCAGGCCTTACAGCCCTATGCAGGATGCACTATACCATAGGCGAGGGCATAGGAGCATGAGCACTATGCCCCTACAGTGTCTAAGCAAAACCTTAAACATTGTAAATGCAGGGTAGCCATAAGAGAATATGGTCTGGGAGTCTGGCAAACACAAACTCCACAGCTCCATAATGGCTACACTGAAAACTGGGAACTTTGGTATCAAACTTCTCAGCACAATAAATGCACAAATGCAGTGTACATTTTATTGTGAAATATACCCACAGGGCATCTTAGAGATGCCCCCTGAAAACATACCCAACTTCCAGTGTGGGCTGCCTAGTTTTACCAGCCTGCCACACACCAGACATGTTGCTGGCCACATGGGGAGGAGTCACTGGCCAGTCAGGACAACCCCTAAGGTGTCCTGAGCTGAGGTGACTCTGACTTTTAGAAATCCTCCATCTTGCAGATGGGGGATTCCCCCAATAGGATTAGGCATGTGCCCCCCTCCCCTCAGGGAGGAGGCACAAAGAGGGTGTAGCCACCCTCAGGGCTAGTAGCCATTGGCTACTAACCCCCAGACCTAAACACACTCCTAAATTGAGTATTTAGGGGCCCCCAGAACCAAGCAAGATAGATTCCTGCAACCTGAAGATGAAGAAGGACTGCTGACCTGAAGCCCTGCAGAGAAGACGGAGACCCCAATTGCTTTGGCCCCAGCCCTACCGGCCTGTCTCCCCACTTCGAGATAAACTGCAACAGCGATGCGTTCCCCAGGGTCCAGCGACCTCTGAAGCCTCAGAGGACTACCCTGCATCTAAAAGGACCAAGAACTCCAGAGGACAGGGGCCCTGTTCCACAAAGACTGCAACTTTGCAACAAAGAAGCAACTTTTAAAGACCACACGTTTCCCGCCGGAAGCGTGAGACTTTCCACTCTGCATCCGACGCCCCCGGCTCAACCTGCGGAGAACCAACACTACAGGGAGGACTCCCCGGCGACTGCAACCCTGTGAGTAGCCAGAGTTGACCCCCCTGGTCCCCCCCAGCAACGCCTGCAGAGGGAATCCAGAGGCTCCCACTGACTGCGACTGCCTGCTTCAAAGAACCCGACGCCTGGTAAAGACCCTGCACCTGCAGCCCCCAGGAGCTGAAGGATCCGACCTCCAGTGCAGAAGTGACCCCCAGGTGGCCCTCCCCCTTGACCAGGTGGTGGCTACACCGAGGAGCCCCCCCCTTGCCTGCCTGCACCGCTGAAGAGACCCCTGGGTCTCCCATTGAAACCTTTTTCAAACCAGATGCCTGTTTGCACTCTGCACCCGGCCGCCCCCGTGCCGCTGAGGGTGTACTTTTTGTGCTGACTTGTGTCCCCCTGGTGCCCTACAAAACCCTCCTGGTCTGCCCTCTGAAGTCGCGGGTACCTACCTGCTGGCAGACTGGAACCGGGGCACCTCCTTCTCCATTGAAGCCTATGCGTTTTGGGCACACTTGTACCTCTGCACCTGACTGGCCCTGAGCTGCTGGTGTGGTAACTTTGGGGTTGCCCTGAACCCCCAACAGTGGGCTACCTTGGCCCCAACTTTGAACCCTGTAAGTGCTTTACTTACCTGGAAAACTAACAATTACTTACCTTCCCCAGGAACTGTTGAATTTTGCACTGTGTCCAATTTTAAAATAGCTTATTGCCATTTTTGCCAAAACTGTACATGATATTGTGTTGATTCAAAGTTCCTAAGATACCTGAGTGAATTACCTTTCATTTGAAGTATTACTTGTAAATCTTGAACCTGTAGTTCTTAAAATAAACTAAGAAAATATATTTTTCTATAAAAAAACCTATTGGCCTGGAATTGTCTTTTGAGTGTGTGTTCCTCATTTATTGCCTGTGTGTGTACAACAAATACTTAACACTACCCTCTGATAAGCCTACTGCTCGACCACACTACCACAAAATAGAGCATTAGAATTATCTCTTTTTGCCACTATCTTACCTCTAAGGGGAACCCTTGGACTCTGTGCATGCTATTTCTTACTTTGAAATAGTGCATACAGAGCCAACTTCCTACACCTTGTCATGATCTAGCTAGGAATGGAGTGTGGAGTAATGTGTCATTCCGCAATAGGACAGCCAACTTTCATGACCAATACTTCATGATTGTCGTATGTCCTGCTTTGTGCACAACATTGTGAGAGGTGCCCAGATTATTGTTTATCTCTCTGCCTAGATACTGCCAAAATGGAGTGATGAGGAATGCATCAGTTCACTGGCCCCTAGTAGATCCTGAAACCATGGAAGAGCGCCACATCCTTCTGACCTCTGGACTGAACCGTGTGGCCATCTGGGAACTGGTCGCCAGGTTGTAGCCAGACCTCCTGCCGGCTTTGAGAAATCCCCATGCCATCCTTCCAACAGTCCAGGTGCTGGCAGACCTGCATTATCTGGCGAGTGGCTTGTTTCAGGTGACTGTGAGACTGGCTTAAGAGATGTACAGCCCAAGTTCAGTTAGATGTTACAGGATGTGCTGGCTGCCCTACTCAAGCATCTGACCAGTTACATAAGGTTCCCACAATGTGTTGAATTGCCCACTGTTAAAGCAGCCTTCTGCAATATATCAAATGTCCCACATGTAATAGGGGCCTTTGATGGGACACACATCGCCTTGGTACCTCTGAGGGCCAATGAACAGGTCTACAGAAACCGGAAGAGTACAGATTTGCTCAATGTACAAGTGGTGTGTCTTGAAGACGAGTACATACCACATGTAAAAGTGAAATTCTCTGGATTGGTACATGATTGCTATGTCATGAGGGACAGCAGTGTAACTGCATTGATGTTACAGCTACAGGGACAAAGTACCTGGCTAATAGGTATGTATACTGCTCTCCATGTCAGATGTTTGATACCCCTCCCTACACGTTCTACATTCTGCATAGCATTGTTACCTATCGTCATATCTCCTTTTTCACACAGCCCAAAGTGCCCCGGCTCCTGACACCTCTTAGACATCCAAATAGAGGAGGAGAGAACAGGTACAATGAGGCACATGGCCAGATGAGGTGGGTGACTGAGAGGACTTTCGGCCTCTTGAAAGCTAGATTTCGTTGCCTTCAACATTGTGTCCGGTGGTGCCCTACAATACCTACCAGGGAAAGTCTGCAAGATCTTTGTTGCATGCTGCATGCTTTATAATCTGGCCATCAGAAGGCACATCCCACTGTTGGAGGAGGGGGACATTGATGCTGGAGCAGTGGTTGGGGCCGGTGAGTCTGATACTGAGAAGGAGGCATACGAGGATGAGGCACGTGACAAGAGGACTGACCTGATTCGCCACTACTTTCAATGATGACGAGGTATGTGTGATTTGTATGTCATGTGCACTTGGACTTTGTATTGGTAAATCCAGTCTGAACTCTGATTTTGCATGCATCAAGGTGTGTGTGGGGACTACTGCCTTCCATCTTGGTTTCCGACCCTGAAAGGTAGCTGACTTACCATGAGGGGTAGTAGAAATGCATTGCTGCCAATGACGTGTGGATTGCTGGTGCCATAACAGAACATCTTTATGGTTGTACCAAAGGTTATGGATCCTCAGTCTGCCTGTTTGGGTAAATGTAAGGGGGACTTATCAGTCTTGTCCTGCTTTGTCAGCTGATGTGTTGCATCTACCTGTTCCTGACTACTCAGGGAGGTGATCTGTAGAAGATGTTACCTATGTGAAATCTTTACTTTCCTAAACATGTGTGTGAGTGGCAGTGCAGGCCCTTACATATGTGGCATCATAGCTGCTGGGGCAGTCATCCTATATTTTTGTGGGATGATGGGAACTTGGCATTGGACAGCCAACAGGGTGTAACATTGGCACACAAGGGTGACAGTTCAGGAGAGGGATCACTTCCTGTGGGGGGTTGCTCTTTGCCTCAGGTCCTGCAGGATGTCTGGATGGCTGACTACTTTTTTATGGGGGTCCTCAGCTGCACGGAAAGGGGTGCTAGTGGCCTGTAGGTCCTCCTGCTGGGCCTCAATTCCTGTAGCTGGTGCTGATGTAGAGGGAAGTGGTATTGTGGCACTACTGGATGGAGCCTGCTGTTGGGTGGAGGATGTACGTAGGATGTTATTGTGTTCCTTGAACTCCCCTAACATGGAGACCATAGTGGCATTGAGTAACTGCCACTGCTACATGGCCTCCTGGTGGTATTCCCCCTGTAGCCTTTGGGTCTCCTGCAAGGTGGTCAGTATCTGGCCCATCTTGTCCTGAGATTGCAGGTAGACTCCCAGGACTCTGGAGACGGTCACCTGGCCATTCGTGTCCTGTTGCTGCCTTGTCCTTTGGTCCATGATTTCCCTTTCACTGACTCTTCCTCCCTGTGCCTGTGCCACCTCCCACTAGCACCAGGACCGTCATTGTCTTGGGATTGAAATGTTGACTCATGCCCCTGTCCTGTGGGGCACACTGATGTTTGATGTGACCTTGGGACACAGGTTTAGGAAGGTGGGCTCTGCTGTGCAATGGATGCTACAGGTGAGGTGGTTTCAGTTGTGGGCAGGGTGAGGCTGGTGGTGGTGGACTCATGGCTGATGGGCCAGGTACGTCATCCCTATCCAGACATCCAGGGGATTCCTCCTCTATTGGACCTGCTTCCAGGCCTGGGCTTTCTGTCACTGGCATCCTCTGCTGTGTGGCAGTACTTGGGAGACCTGTGGAATGAGAGGTATTGTGTCAAATGATGGTATTGTACAAGTGATACACATGGTTGTATGCCATAATTGACTGGATTTGCAGTGCAGTAATGGCATTGACAGTTACTAGACTACTGCTTGTGTTTCCATCAGTGGAATGTTGTGATGGTCCTATTTTGGGCAATAGTTTGTATTGTTCATGCTTCTGTCATTGCCATGTACTGATGTGCATTCCAATTACTTTGTGTTGAAGGGGAGTGACATGGTTTAATGTGCAAGTGCAGACATGTGAAGCGGATGTAGCAGTCATGCAAGGGTAGGGAGTTGTGGCATTGTGGTAACTGTAGTACTTGCTGCAGTGTGAGGTATCCATTCACTAGGTGGGCCTGTGAGGGAATGATGTTGGTAGGGAGCAGTGGCATGTGAGGGTGGGTATTGGGTCCATGGTGGGTTTGTGCAGGTTAGGGTGGTGTTAGTTGTTGAGAGGGCGGTGGAGGTACATGCTGTGCACGGGGACATATTGGCCAGGGAGTGTATTTGACTTACCAGTGTCCAGTCTACTAGGTATTTCCATCAGCCCCTCTGGGTGTAGGATGGCCAAGACCTTCTCCTCCCAGAATGATAATTCTGGGGAAAGTGGTGGGGGCCCAATACCAGTCCTCATGACGACGATTTGGTGCCTGGAAGCCATGGCCCATACCTTCCCCCGTAGGTCATTCCACTTCTTCCTAATGTCCTCCCTTGTGAGTAGATGGTGCCCCACAGCGTTCACCCTGACAACGATCCTCTGCTATAAGTCGTTTAATCAGGCTATGAATGTCTACTGGACCTGTGCTCCAAACAGTTGCGGCTCCACTCTGACGATTTTGCCAACCATGACCCTCAGCTCCTCGTCTGTGAATCTTGTTTTTTTTTGTGGTGCCATGGTGGTTTGTGTTGTGGGTGATGAGGTGTGTGTTGTGCAGGGATGCTGGGTGTGCTGTTTGTTGGTGTGAGTCTGGGTGATAGAATGGGCGTGTGGTTTGTAGTGTTTGTGTGCAGTAGTAAAGTACATGTTGTGTTTCTCTTGATTTTGTGTACTGTGTGATGCATGTTTATTGTGATGGTACCTGTGATATCTAGGTGCAGGGCCTTTTTTCAGTGTGCTCTTGCCTCACCCAGTTTACTTTCTTGGTGCAAAGGGTTCAGGGTAAGTGCGGGTGTGTTTTGTAGTGCTGTGGTCAGGTGTGTGTATGTGTATCAGTTGCGGGGTATTGGTATTGTCCAATGTGGTGCAGTGTTCTGGTGGAGGTGCTTTTTTTCCCGCAGCAGTTCGGACCGCTAATGGATTGATGTTGTGCTAAGACCGCAGTGCTGATTTGTGATTTGGCGGGCGGGATGTTCTCGGCATGGCGGTGCTGGTGGTGCAGATGCCTCTTTCACGTCATCGTACAGGCTGACTGTGTCATTTTTGGGGTAATTGTTTGGCAGTGTTGTGTTGGTGACTCATAATACGGCGGTCTTTTGGCACCCACTTACACAGTGGTCTTTAGTAAAGACCGTCAATGTCAGAATGACCACCAGAGTGTTTTGGTGCTAGTTGAGAGTGAGTCAGTAACCTGAGGAAAGCCTATTGCCAAGAGCCGCCTACTTAATGAGGCGACTTAAACAGCCAGGTTTTTAACTTTTTACAGAACAGTAGTTCCGAAGGTTCCTGAATAATTGACAAGGCCAGGGAATTCCATAGTTTTGGCACTAGGAAGCTGAAAGAACAGCCTCCAATCCATGTCCTTTTGATCCTGGGCACTGCTGCTAAAAAGGAACTTGCAGATCTTAGATTCCTCACAGGGACGTAAGGTTTCAGAAACTGATGCAAGTAGTGAGGACCTTTATTCCTCAGGTTCCTGTGACAGAAATACATAGCTTTGAAAGGAAGTCGTTTCTCAAGTGGCAGCCAATGCAGGTTTAACAAAGCCAAACCCAGAGCCTAAGGATGTTCAGGAGCAGCTGGGCAGCGCGCATTTTGCACCTATTGAAGTCTCAGCCTGCGGATTTGCATCACTCCCAAATAGAGAACATTACAATAGTCCAGGTTTGAGATGACCAAGGCCTGGACAGCCACTTCAGGAAGAAAGCTGTGAATTTAGCTCAGAATTTTTCGAATCCCAAAGCGCTTGCCAGCTAGAGCTGTGATCTGGTTATCAAAAGACAGCTTTACATTGAACCAGATACCAAGGTTCTTGACTTTTGGTTTTGGGGAAAGCCAAAGGCCAAGTACTTCAGGCCACCAAGCAGGAGACTAGATAGAAGGATGGTTTCCAACAATGAGCACCTCCATTTTTTCCAGCATTTTATTTAAGGCAGTTCATGTCCATCCATTGGGTGATCTCCATAAGGCAAACCTGTAGACGTGCAGCAGTGTCAGTAATTTCCAGAGACAGGGTGATGACCAATTGAGTATCATCGACATACAAGATAATATTAAAGCTGTGACACTCGATGATATCAGCCACGGGGTGAACATAAAGACTGAATAATGTAGGGCTCAGAGAGGAGCCCTGATGTACCCCCTACGGCAGAGGCAAAATTTGAGGTTGGCATGGTTTTGTCAATACTTGAAAAGATCAATCCTGCAGGAAGGAAGCTGACCACTGCAAAGCCTTGTTCCAGATCCCATACTTCCAGAGTTGCTTGAGCAGAAGATTGTGGGACATAGTGTCAAAAGCAGCGCTAAGGTCTAGCATCAGCACCGCTTCTGAAGTGCCCTATCTGTGATTTGACAAATAGACTTAGATGTTAGCAGTAAAGATAACTCAGTACTTTAGGAGGGGCGGAAGCCAGACTGTGTTTTATGGAGAAGATCTTGTGTTTCAATAAAGTAAATCAATTGCTGATTTATTCATTTTTAATCCACCTTGGAGATGAATGGGAGTAGTAAAATTGGCCTGATTTTTCCGGTTTAGAAGAGTCCGAACCAGGCTTCTTCAGGAGGGGCAAACCCATAGCATGCCTCCACTAACAGGGAACCATGCCCGTCTCCACAGAGCTATTCAAGAGGTCACATAACAGAAGTGCTATATGTCATAGCCATGCCACTCTCCAAGATTTCTGGGGTTGCCGGGTCAGCTGGAGAGCTGGACTTCACTGTTGCCACCAGACAGAGCATCTCCTTTAGCTCAATAGCCTTGAAAGATCCTAGCCCAGCGACATCATAGAGCGGTTCAAACCACAGATTACAGCATGGCGCAGCCCTGGCCATCTCAAGGAAGGTGGAGTAGATGGATGCAATGCTGTCAGCGAAAAACTGCGCTATCGCATTGCTGCGTTTCTATGAAGGTGGCACGGTTGCTGATACACAATTTAACAAGCACTGGGATTTTACAATTAAAAAAAATTATTGTATAGATTTTTGAGCTGCTCCAATTTGGTTACCATAAAAAGTATGACGAGTCACATTAATACATTTATGGTATCTCTTCAGGGCCAACTGGTAATTAGCCTTATCAGTGGGAAGAAAATTCCTGCACCAGAAGCGCTCAAGATGCTTACAGCTCTTTTTTAAGGCTAATAATCCATTGTTAAACCATTCAGCCGCAGTATGGGAACACTTGACAGTGTGACCAATCCTAGGTGCAATTTGATAAAGCACGTCTGTTATCCAATCTACTTCCTGAGCATTAGCTGTATCAACACATTTATCAAAGCTTGGGTGAAGCTGGGTCAGAGCCTGAGAAAAGTTAGCCGAAGTTACTTTTGCACATTTCCTAGACCTTACCACCTGCCCAAGCGCAGGTGCAGGTGTAGAATTAACAACAAAGATTTGAAAAGGGATGGCAAAAAGTTCGGACCTTATCAGAGGCAATGGGTCATCCACTGAGAGGCTCATTCAATTTGCAAATACCGGGCAGGTCCAAAATGTTGCCCAGTCTATACATGGCGATCTTACCAATTGAGTAGTTGAAAGTCTCCTAAGTCTGAAACTCGTGATGTCACTGCCGCATCTCAAGTATCATCAAAATGGAGATTAAGATCTCCAACAACCATGAAATTGGAGTAACGCATAACAAAGGAGGGCAGCAGCTCCACTAATGCGGCCCTGAAACTGTCCGCAGGTCCTGGGGAGCGATTGGCCAGAAAAACGGGTAATGTACATTTGCCGGATAAAGAAAGGGAAAAAAAGCGGCTTCACTTCCCAGGATGGCTACATTCATTAGTGAGCACTTAATAGATTGTTTAAAAATAATAGCAATGCCACCTCGCCTGTGTGACTGTCTGTCTTGTCTCACAATAGCATGACCCTTAGGAATGGCAGTCAATACGTCCGGAGCTGAAAAGTAATTTGTCCAGGTTTCTGCAGAAACACTGCATCCAGTAGATAGTCTAACAAAAAATTGAACACCTCTAAGTTATGTTTACTAGAGAACAGCAGTTCAGTGAATAGAAATGAGCCCTAAGGGAAGACATCGATGTATTAAGCCATCCAGCACCTGGTCCCGATAGAGTCCTTGGGGAAAACAACACATTGACGACAACGGGGACTTACCATGCTTAAATCCAGAGAATACGTCCATTTTATGGAGATAGTAGGGGCCAATGTCTGAGCTCTCTGGAAGAGTATTGGAGTAGATCTGAAAAGTTTTGATGAGGGGTCCTGGCCCCTGGCACCGTCCAAAGGAAGAAGAGAGGAAAGAGAAGAAAGAATAGGAGAAGGTGAAAGAATGGGGCGAAGAACAGGACAAAGTAATAGTCTGGGAGAGGAATATAAGGTTGAAAGAGAAAGGCTACAATGATTAGCTAAGTAGGCAGGGAAAAAGGAAGAGAAAGGAACCAGAAATAAGGTTAGATGGAGGAAACGAAATGAGGATGAGTGAGAGACAGAAGGGGTGGAAGAGAGACTGAGGGAGGGGATAGAAAGGAGAGCATTACATTGATGAGGAGATGGGAAGACAGTGAGATGAAGATAGACAAGTAGAATGCGGGATCTTCGGAGCCAGTAGGTTATGTTAGTGTAGCAGGTGCAGGGACACCGGGTTCCAGGGGTATGATGTGCGTGGCTCATTTATAGCAGTATTTTAATACCGGCTGGGGGTCTGAGTTTCATTGCTTGCACTAGGGTCCATGGCCTCCCAGGCTGCTCCACTGGTGGCATGCTATCTTTGCAGAGTTTTACCATGGGAACACATCCAGTAAATCCACCTTCTTTACCACGCAAAAACATGCCATTACCTTTTCCATCACCAGACCTTCTCTATATTTTGCTAAGATACCCCCCAGGGATGAGAATCAACTAAATGTTGTAATATCCGGGGTAACACGTGAATAATATTAGTTTACAGGATGTCATGTGTGAGTTCTCACTTGTGAATGGGAACACTGGTGGCCATAGGAAGGGTTTGTTTATCAGTGACTTATTGAATTTAGTCAATCTTCACTGTGGCTTGTTGAGTATAAAACAATTGTTCTTTTCTAAGACTTCCACTTGTGGTGGCGTGTTTAAGACAAGTTCATGTAGGTAAGCACTGCAGGTTTTGGTTGTCATAGTCACTTTCACATAATGCAAGGAATACCAACACTTTGGATCTATGACTATATATAGAGGTATAAACTGCACTATATATTATCTACTACAGGTACTTTGAATGTTTGTTTGAAGATATGAACAAGATCCACACATAGGGCCTGATTATGACCCGCCGTCCGCCAAGGTACCGCCGCTGAATGACCGCACCGTGGTCAAAAGACCGCGGCGGCCATTTAGACATTTCCTCTGGGCCGGCGGGCGCTCTCCAAAAGAGCGCCCGCCGGCCCAGAGGAAATGCCCCTGCAACGAGGACGCCGGCTCAGAATTGAGCCGGCGGAGTTGCAGGGGTGCGACGGGTGCAGTTGCACCCGTCGCGTATTTCAGTGTCTGCTTAGCAGACACTGAAATACTTTGCGGGGCCCTCTTACGGGGGCCCCTGCCGTGCCCATGCCATTGGCATGGGCACGGCAGGGGCCCCCAGGGGCCCCGCGGCACCCCCTACCGACATCCTGTTCCTGGCGGGCGAACCGCCAGGAACAGGATGGCGGTAGGGGGTGTCAGAATCCCCCATGGCGGCGCAGCAAGCTGCGCCGCCATGGGGGATTCTAAGGGCAGCGGTAAACCGGCGGGAGACCGCCGGTTTGCCTCTTCTGACCGCGGCCGAACCGCCGTGGTCAGAATGCCCTGCGGGGCACCGCCGGCCTGTCGGCGGTGCTCCGGCCGACCCTGGCCCCGGCGGTCTTAGACCGCCGGGGTCAGAATGACCCCCATAATGTACTAATTAAGGTACCAAATAAAGTCTACTTGTTGGTAACTCGTGGACTGAACTGTGGCACCAAAGAACGTAACTTGAAATTGATATATGCAAAGAAAAATGTAGGCCACTTAGTTTCCTTGAAGACAACAACCTACTCGACCCCTCGCAGTCCGGATTCCGAGCCAATCACAGCACAGAAACCGCCCTCATCTCAGTCACAGACGACATTAGAACTCTGATGGACAACGGAGAAACAGTCGCCCTCATCCTCCTCGACCTCTCGGCTGCCTTCGACACCGTCTGCCACCGAACACTAACATCCCGCCTGCGCTCCACCGGTATCCAAGGACTGGCCCTGGACTGGATCACCTCTTTCCTCTCTAACTGCTCCCAAAGAGTCTACCTCCCTCCGTTCCGCTCAGACCCCACCGAGATCATCTGCGGCGTCCCACAAGGCTCCTCGCTCAGCCCGACTCTCTTCAATGTCTACATGAGCCCCCTCGCCGACATCGTACGCAAACACAACATCAACATCACCTCTTACACCGACGACACTCAGGTGATACTTTCCCTCACCAAGGACCCCACTGGCGCCAAGACCAACCTGCAAGATGGAATGAAAGACGTCGCAGAATGGATGAAACTCAGCCGTCTGAAACTCAACTCAGAAAAAACTGAAGTCCTCATCCTCGGAAACACCCCGTCCGCTTGGGACGACTCTTGGTGGCCCACGGCCCTAGGCACCGCCCCAAGCCCCTCAGACCACGCACGCAACCTCGGATTCATCCTGGACCCGCTTCTCACCATGACCAAACAAGTCAACGCCGTATCATCCTCCTGCTTCCTCACTCTCTGCATGCTCCGAAAGATCTTCCGCTGGATCCCCGCCGACACCAGAAAAACTGTGACCCACGCCCTCGTCACAAGCCGCCTGGACTACGGAAACACCCTATACGCAGGAACAACCGCTAAACTCCAGAAACGTCGGCAGCGAATACAAAACGCCTCCGCCCGCCTCGTCCTCGACATACCCCGCAACAGCCACATCTCCGCCCACCTGAGACACCTGTACTGGCTTCCCGTCAGCAAAAGAATCACCTTCCGGCTCCTCACCCACGCACACAAAGCCCTCCACAACAAGGGACCCGAATACCTCAACCGTCGCCTCAGTTTCTACACGCCCACCCGTCAACTTCGCTCCACAAACCTCGCACTCGCCGCCGTCCCTCGCATCCGCCGCACCACGGCAGGTGGGAAATCCTTCTCCTACCTGCTGGCCAAGACATGGAACTCCCTCCCCGCCAACCTCAGGACCACCCAGGACCACCCTGCATTCCGGAGGCAGCTCAAAACCTGGCTCTTCGAGCAGTAGTAACCCCCTTCCCCTAGCGCCTTGAGACCCTCACGGGTGAGTAGCGCGCTTTATAAATGTTTTTGATTTGATTTGATTTGATGATAGGCCTACTGTATGATGCAAAGATGCATTTATATAGAAAAATAATTATTTTGTCCATTACCGCTGACATGACTGACAGACAATGTAGACGAGAACGGTTCAAAGGCACATCCCTTATGCGTTCTTCTTCTTATAATATTATTAACTGAGAGATACATAATAGAGGGGGGTAGAAGAGAAGTCCCTTGCCTGCCTAGTGATGCCCTAGGAAGTAGATGGGTTAGATCTGTTATTCAGCATGGGTGAGTGACAGCAGAGGTAATCTCCCTTTAGTGTGTGGAGGCAGGGTTGGGCCCAAAGGAGGCGTGTTTCAGTCACTCACCTGTTGTCGGTGGGGAGAGTGGGTTTGTCACCACGGACCCTCTGATGGTTTAGAGGGGTACAAAGGACACTGGGGGCTGGGAGGCGGGCTTGTTTACTGTTGTGCCACCAGCAAGAGTTGCAGGGCTCAGAGGTGATGGGGCTGTCTGCTGTGGAATTCAACCACTCCATGTAATCCATTAAAGGTTGCCACACTCTGGTAAATTTTGATTGGAGTATGTGAGTGCATGAGTAATCTTTTCTATATGAGTACCCGCCACATGTGATATAAAACCAATTTACCCCTGACCATGGCTCCACCATTTTCCTACTGAGTGGTGTAAGTTGTTTGCCCCCTGTCACATGGTGGATAAGCACCTGATCGTCATTAGTTACTTCCTTCATGGTGAAGGGTAGGATGCCTAGAAGGGTAGTGAGGAGATGAGCATGAAGAGGGTATCCAAGCATCCCTCTAATGTGCCCTAGTATTTCTCTCCAGAAGGCCTGTGATTGGCATATTTGTTTTGCTGTTAAGTCCCTGGTAAAGTGCACTAGAGGTGCCCAGGGCCTGTAAATCAAATGTTACTAGGGGGCCTGCAGCACTGGTTGTGCCACCCACACAAGTAACCCTATAATCATGTCTCAGACCTGCCACTGCAGTGTGTATAAGTGTATTTTTACACTGTAAATTCGACTTGGCAAGTGTACCCACTTGCTAGGCCTAAACCTTCCCTTTTCTTACATGTAAGGCACCCCTAAGGTAGGCCCTAGGTAGCCCCAAGGGCAGGGTGCAGTGTATGGATAAGGTGGGACATATAGTAATGTGGTTTATATGTCCTGACAGTGAAATACTGCCAATTTTGTTTTTCACTGTTGCAAGGCCTGTCTCTCTCATAGGATAATATGGGGGCTACCTTTAAATATGATTAAAGTGTAGATTCCCCTAGAGAGTAGATGGACATGTGGAGTTTGGGGATCCTGAACTCACAATTTAAAAATACATCTTTTAGTAAAGTTGATTTTAAGATTGTGCGTTTGAAAATGCCACTTTTAGAAAGTGAGCATTTCCTTTCTTAAACCATTCTGTGACTCTGCCTTGTTTGTGGATTCCCTGTCTGGGTCAGTTTGACAGTTGGGTTGTTTTTCCCCTCACACTAGACAGTGACACAAAGGGAGCTGGGGTGTAACCTGCATTTCCTGATTAGCCATCTCTGCTAGGAGGGAGGGGTGGAGTGGTCACTCTCATCTGAAAGGACTGTGCCTGCCTCTGACAATGCAGACTCCAACCCCCTGGTGTGTGCCTGAGGCCTTGCCTGGGCAAGGCAGGATTTCACAAGTAGGTGTGAGTCCCCTTTGAAGAAAGGTGACTTCAAAGACTAAAATGGGTATAAGAAGGGCACCCAAATCTACAGACTTTAGAAACACTTCTGGAACCAAGAGGAACCTTTGCCTGGAGAAGAGCTGATAGCTGAGGAAGAAGTGCTGCCCTGCCTGTGACTGTGCTTTGTGGAGCTTTCCTGCAGTGCTGCTTCTGCCAGAGTAAGAGGGCAAAGACTGGACTTTGTGTGCCTTCCATCTTGTGAAGAAATCTCCAAGGGCTTGAGTTAGAGCTTGCCTCCTGTTGTTTGAAGTCTCAGGGACAGCAAAGACTTCTCTCTGCCAGCACCTGGAGTCTCTGGAGGGACTCCTGCTCTGACAAGTGGTGCCCTATCCAGTCCCTGGGCCCTTGAAAGGAAAGCTGGTGGAAATCCGAGGAAATCGTCTTCGGACGACTCCGGACCGACGCCGCTGCTGAATCCGGTGACGCCGCCTGCACCCAACGCCGTAACCTTTGCTGGAACGCGACGCTCTTCGCAGGCCCAACGCCGCTGCAGCCCCGCTGAAGTCCGTGACTCTGTGGAAGTCGCCGCACCACGTCGTGACTGACGCCGCTCGAAGTGCGCGGATTCAACGTTTCGCACAGACGCCGCGATCCCTGAATTCGCGCATCGGCTTGTTTTCACTCTTCACCAAAGGTACTTTACTTGGGGGTCTACACGACTCCGTGTCCGGCGCCGCTGGTGTCGGCTTGTTGGGAACGACTCCGTCACGACGCTGTGTTAACATCTCATCGAAGCATTTTTGTTTCTAAGCGCTATTTTTTTAGTTTAATCTTTAAAAATTCATAACTTGACTTGTGTATGTTGGAGTTTTGTCGATTTGTTCTTGTTTTGTTTAGATAAATATTTCCTATTTTTCTAAACTGGTGTTGTGTCATTTTGTAGTGTTTTCATTAAGTTGCTGTGTGTGTTGGTTCAAATACTTTACACCTAGCACTCTGAAGTTAAGCCTACTGCTCTGCCAAGCTACCAAGGGGGTAAGCAGGGGTTAGCTGAGGGTGATTCTCTTTTACCCTGACTAGAGTGAGGGTCCTTGCTTGAACAGGGGGTAACCTGACTGTTAACCAAAGACCCCATTTCTAACAGCCTGTATGAGTGCACATTCCACCAGATGTTTAGGGAGGTTCCCTCTATCTGCCCACATCTCCAGCAGGTTGCTGTAGTCTTAGTGTTCCTTTCGTGGAGACAAGTCAGTGTGGGGTGCAAATGGTACAAAAAATAATAGGTTTATTCTCTTTGTGGGATGCTCCATAAGGTTTGGGTATGTAGTTCCAGAGATGGTCTCAGTCCTTGGCCCCAATGAACTCCTGCAGAGCTGATTCCCCGCGGACTTGGTAGGTGTGGGGGAAGATTGTTTTTAAGGCTTGTATTACCTTCTATGTCTTAGATTTCAGCTCTCCAGGGCCTGAGAGGGATTGCGTTGGGTCCTCAGAAGATGCTAGTTTACGTGTTGCTTCACATGCATTAGTTTAGTGGAGGGCCCAGTGGGGAAGTTGGCTGTATTGGAGTCTGACAGTCAAGGATGTTCAATTCCTGCTTACACTGATCAAGAGGCTTGACTGAACCATTATGGAATAGGTCCCTTAGAGAGAGTGACAGTCGCATTCTGTCCAGCTAGTGATGGTTCTAGATTCTAACGCTGGAGTGAAGTCTGGGTTTTGGGCTACTGGTGTGTTGGGGGAATGGGAACATTGTGAAGCAATTTTTCTGTCTCAGAATATCCAGGATCATTCTCATTGGTATGGCCGCAGTAGCGCTTTTGAGACGGGGTACACGAGGTAGCCATGCGAAGAACCAGAAGAGGGGGCATACCACAGTCTGGTCCATGTGGAACCAACGTTTCTCGTTTTCCCTCACTGTCCATTCTGAAGTGAACCGAAGGTGGGCTGCTCAGTAGTTTTTAGGGAGACTGGGGCAAGAGAGGTCAACTCTCTCTCTGGGAAGCATTAAGAGTTTACTCAATGTACATGGGTTCTTCCTGAACCAAATGTAAGTCTGAATCCTTTGATTGTAATTTGGTAATGTCTTCTGTATGGATGGATGTTGAGAGGAATTGGAAGAGGTACAATAAACAGGATGGGATGTTCATTTCAACAACATTTATCTTACCCAACCAAGACAGGTAAAGTGGTTCCTATGTCCTCGAGTCTTTCAAGATGTATTTACACTAGAGCTCCCAGTTTGTGTGAGACCAGTCCTCCAGTTGGGGGTGATCTGCAGCCCTAAATGTCTCAAGGATGTTGAAGCCCATTGAAATGGTGCCTGTTCTTTCAAGTCTGATATAGCCTGTTGTGCGTTCATTAGGTTTAGCTCTGAACGTTTGTGCTTCTTGATTTTAAACCCAGAGGCCAGAGAGCTGTCTGGCATAAATGCCAGTAAGGAGTCAGGTTAGTTGGTTAGGGTGAGAAGAATGTCATAGACGGACAGGCTGAGCTTGTGTTCCCTGCCCTCGAAGGGTATTGCAGTGATGGTGCAGGTATGCCTAAATGTCAAAGCCAAGGGTTCAACTGCAAGGGCAAATAGGAGGTGGGAGTATGGGGTTCCCTGTTTCATCCACCTGCTGAGTCTAAGCGGAGCAATATATGGGGATTGACCCATATGACAGCAGTCAGGGAGAAGTACGCTGCCCATCTGGATTTTTGGATTTTGCAAGGAAAGCCCAGCTAATGCAGTTGAACACTTTTTCAGCATCCAATGAAATCAGAAATGCCAGGATATCCTGTTTGCAGATTTTCTCTTTGAGTTGGGTGAGTTTTAAAAGTTTGTCTGCCCCTGTCTGTTGCACATAAAACCAACTTGATCTGGGTCAGTTAGATCCGTTTATAGTTGGTCTAGATGCAGGTTAAAATTTGAGTATAGAGTTTAGCGTCCGTGTTCAGCAGCGCAATCGGGCAGTAGGATACATAGAGCGGTGGGTCCTTCCGAGATTTGAGAATCAAAGTAATTTCTCCTTTGACACATTGTCAGCGTTAGGCTAGTAGCATGTGTAAAGAAGTTAAAGAGCGCCATAAGGGGTGTCAAGAAGCCAGGTAGAAACTTCTGTAAAAGGCCGGTGGTAAGACTTCTGGGCTTGGGGAATTTCTGGTGGGGATAGTTTCAGTTCCTGGGTTAATTCCCCTTAGGTGATATGGGTTCTAATGGAGCTCAGTAATGGCAATCTATTGGTGGCTAATCACGAGCCTTTAAGTACACTCATATGTCATCTTGGTTCTCTGGGGCTCGTGTAAACAATTCAGGGAAGAAGGAGTGGAATGCCTTTCTTTTCCCAGCTTCCCCTGATCTGTAGGTGCAGTCTTCCTTTCAAAACTGTGAGAGAAGTGTTTTTGATGTGTGTAGCCTAAACTTGCACGGTAGGAGAGAGCCAACCTTGTCCCCATTGTCGAGAACCTTTGATCCTACATCAGCAAACCTGTTTATGCTTGGTTGTTTCTGTGTTAATGTTAATGTTAATAGTTGTATAAAGCGTGCAAATACCCAAAGGTGTCCTGGCACTGCATATACTCCAGGAAAGAAAAAATACCCAGAAAGAACATATAGGGAGGGGCCGACCAGGAGAGGTTAAATATGGAAGAGACAGGTTTTTAGTGACTTCTGAAAGACCAGTAGGTTGGGCATTGATCTGATATTGAGTGGGAGCCGATTCCAACTTTTAACTGTACCGAGGACAAAGCTCTTTCCTTCCCACTTGGGCCATTGGAATTTAGAGATGACAAATGCTTTTGATCCTAAACACCATATGCTTCGGTTTGGTTGATATCATTTAAACCTGTGCACCAGATAATCTGGGCTTGTATGATGCAATGCTTTATAGACTACACAAGTAGCCCAAAACTGAATTTGTTTCCTAATAGGAAGCCAATGCAATGACTGAATTGCTGGAGTGGCGAACTTGAATTTAGGGACCCCCAGCAAGAGACGGGCAGCAGAAATTTGAAGAGTTTGTAGTTCATTTAAATGGTGCTCTAGAATACCAAGGTAGATCCTGTTGCAATAATCAAGTTTAGAGAGCTCCAGCGTTGTTATAAGTATTTTCTGGGCCTCAAAGGACATTAAGTCGAGAATTATTTGTAATAGTTTCTATGCGTAGAAGGTAGAAGAGGCAACTGCAATCATCTGGTGTCCAAAGAAAAAATCATTATCCATTACAACTTCTAGATTTCAGGCTTTATTGACTGGAGTGGGCAGTGTTCCCAGATCTTCTGGCCACCATTTTGGTATCCTGAAGGAGGTGTGATTCCCAAATAAGATCAACTCTGTCTTCTCAGAATTGATTTTATGACATTTTGTTTTCCATCCATTGACTAACTGCCAACATGCAGTCATGGAACTTCCTGTGCCCTGATCCTTATTAGACATGAAGACTACAATTTATTTGTAATCAGCGTAAGAAGTTAAAGAAAAGTCAAAGGATCTGATGAAGGAGGCCAGGTCAGTAAAATGTACATTAAACATTGTAGGACTCAGAGTGGATCCTTGAGGGACCCCACAATGTAATGAGAAAGATGGTGAATCAAAATGACCCAAATCCACCATTTTCTCCCGACTTGAAAGAAAGGAACGAAGGAGAGCCAGAGCTGACCTGCCAATTCCGATCTCTTTGAGTTGATTGACTAGCAGTTCATGATACATGGTGTCAAACGGTGCAGATAGGTCAAGTACAAGAAGGGCAGCACTCCCCCCTCCATCCAATGCAACTCTAATCTCTTCAGATGGTTTAATGAGAGCAGTCTCAGAGCTATGCCCACTGCAAATACTGAATTGGGTGGAATATAATATAAAATTAGTTTCAATGAAGTGTGAAAGCTGCTGGTGCATTTCTTTTTCAATAATTTTAGTGGGTGAGGGAAGGCGGGAGGTGGGACTATAGTTATTTGTATCAGCTGGGTCCAAATTAGGTTTCTTCAATAATAGCAAAATTTGGGGAAATATCCTGTATTGAAAGTAGAACTAAAAATAGGTGTAAGAATGGATGCAATGATATCTCGTGCTAATTTACAAACAGAAGGGGGCAAGGGTCAAGAGGCGAGCCTAATTCAGCTGAGAGCAGATGTTTAGTTGTTTTCTCAATGGAACGAGGGAAAAAATCTGAAAAACTGGGTTGAGTTAGCCTTGGGATATCTTTAGTTTGGAGTTCTCTCTCAGTTCTCTTGCTAGCACCAAACTTCTCGTAAATCTGCATAACCCTATCCTGAAAAAAGGGGGCACGTGAGACACAGAATGCTTGGTTATGATTTGTTTGGTTATTTTCTACAGTGAAAGTTTCTTCACCGCTTGAAATAGCTCTTTAAGCGAATTCTCAGAGGACTCAATGATTTGAGAAATGTAATTAGATTTTTCCTTGTTCAGCGGTGCTTTATATTTTCTATATATTTATGTGTGTGTTTTGACTGATTTTGGAGTATATCAAGTTTGCATTTGAGGGTTCTAAAAGGGGTGCATTTTTCCTCCCTTTCCATTTTCTAGAATTCTGTGGTGAGTTTGTCTTTGACAATTTGTGTCACCCTAGCTTACCCTATTTCTAAGGAGATCTTTAACCCCCATCTGGGTGTCTTAAAGGTGTTCCAGGATGTATGTAGGGGCACCTCCCGGTAGTGTGACACTCAAAATATTCTGATATTGCTTTGTGAATTATTTGCCTGTTAACCAGGTCTCTTAAGAGTTGCACATGAAGCCCCGATCACAGTGGTTCTTTCTTGGGGCCTTATTGTGTCTCCAGGTGAGGGTTAGATGTGTGTGATCGGATATGATTATATTAGACATAGCTGCCAAATCTAGGGCACAGAGGAGGCATTGTCGAACAAAGATTTAATCAATTGGAGAATAATTGGAGTGTCTGTGGGAGTAGAATCAGTAGTCCTTCTCGTCTGGGTGCATGTAGCAGCAAGTGTCAGTCAACCCAAATTCCATGATTTCTTTTTTGAGGAGTGCGCTGGAAGAGACATAAGATGGTCTGACACACTCAGGATCCTAGGCTAAATTGAAACCACCCTACTATGATGTGCCCCATGACCGCTTTCAGCTGTTGTGAGAGGACTTGACAAAGGTAGGATTCTTGCACTATTTTATGGGCATAGCTTGGTGGTTGTCTGTCTCCTGGGTAGAGGGAGTTTTATAGATATGCCCTCCAGGCATCTTACAACGGATGAGGGTGTTTTCCTAAAATGTGGTTTGCTGAGAATAGCGGCCTTTTAGGCGTTTGCCCTTTTCAAGGCCATCCCCAATCTTTTTGTCTCCTGCCTCCTATTTTTCCTACCTGTTGCTGTTGGAGTTTGAACTCTGAGCATTTTACCACAGCTATACAATGCTAAAGTGCATATGTTCCCTTTGTAAATTGTATTGTTGATTGGTTTATCCATGATCGGCATATTTGATTTACTAGTACGTCCCTAGTAAGGTGCACTAGAGGTGCCAGGGCCTGTAAATCAAATGCTACTAGTGGGCCTGTAGCACTGGTTGTGCCACCCACATTAGTAGATCTGTAATCATGTCTCAGACCTGCCACTGCAGTGTCTGTGTGTGTAGTTTTAAACTGTAAATTCGACTTGGCAAGTGTACCCACTTGCCAGGCCTAAACCTTCCCTTTTCTTACATGTAAGGCACCCCTAAGGTAGGCCCTAGGTAGCCCCAAGGGTGGGGTGAAGTGTATGGTTAAGAGGTAGGACATGTAGGGGGTCATTACAACATTGGCGGTAAAAGCCGCTTACCGCAGTGCAGAAAACCGCCAACACACCACCGCGGCCGCGGAATACCGCCACTGCCATTACACGGCTCGGATTCTGCCAAAATCTAGACAACCACACAAGTCCGCCACACCAAAGGTCAGTGATAAACTGGCGATAACAAAACCAACACCGTCACGCCAACAGGAATACGCCCACACTATCACGACCCACGAATCCACGCAGTATTCCATTGGTGGTACACACCGCCGCGCTCAAAATACACACATATCTACAAAACAAAACCACATTGGACAATTCCAAATATACACACCTGATACACATACACACACCACACCCACACACCCAATACACTATAAAACACACACCCACAAACCCTTACGACAACAATTGCGACAGAAGGCCAGAGAGAGACACCACCAGAAAGAACAATAGCATCCACAGGCACTCAACAGCATCACTCACACAACATCCACGCACCTCACACAACACACCTCTAAATATCACCCCAAACATCACAACACACACCACCCCACATATCACCAACACCACCCCCATGGCACCGCAAAGACACCCCAGATTTTCTGAGGAGTAGCTCAGGGTCATGGTGGAGGAAATCATCCGGGTAGAGCCACAGCTATTCAGATCATAGGTGCAGCACACCACCATAGCTAGGAAGATGGAGCTATGGCGAAGAATCGTGGACAGGGTCAACACAGTGGGACAGCACCCAAGAACTAGGGATGACATCAGGAAGAGGTGGAACGACCTACAGGGGAAGGTGCGTTCCGTGGTCTCAAGACACCAGATTGCGGTTCAGAGGACTGGCGGCGGACCCACACCTCCTCCCCAGAACTCACTACATGGGAGGAGCAGGTCTTGTCTATACTGCATCCTGAGGGCCTCGCAGGAGTAGCTGGAGAAATGGACTCTGGTAAGTCAAACCTTTAACTACTTCATCCTCCACCCACCTGCATGCTATCACATACCCCCACCCTCGCCCTCACCCCCATCACTCCAACTCCTCACATATGTCCCAATATCACAAACCACACATCCCAAACCCAAGCCCTGCATGTAACACCAAAGCATGGACACCCATCACCAAAGCATGTCCACTTCACATACCCACCACCCCAAACCATTATCATACAAGGTCCCACACAAGAATGGAAGCACTGGGCTACAGGGTCACTCACCCATTGCACACCATGGCACACACAGATGCAATAATAATGCAGTCAGTCTGTGCTTTCGAAAATGTGTATTAGCAATAACAGTGGCACAATTCTATATCCAATGTAATGTCAACATACCTATGTCACACAGCTCTAGTCCATGCAGAAACAAAGTAGATGTCACACAGTGGGACCCACATCTGTGAAATCGAAAGGGAAAGTGACAACTCAGTGTCCATACACTGGGTGAAAATGACAGACAGATGAGAGGTAGAAGAATTAAACCAGATGTAGCAGGCAGTGTTGTCTTCTTACCTGTGTCTCACTGGAAGTATTGCTGGATCACCGTGTTCCTGTTGTCTATGTCCTCTTCTTCTGCTTCCTCGTCTTCACTGTCCACAGGCTCCACAGCTGCCACAACACCTCCATCTGGACCATCCTCCTGCAGAAAAGGCACCTGTCATCGCAAAGCCATGTTGTGAAGCATACAGCAGGCCAAGATGATCTGGCACACCTTCTTTGGTGAGTAGAATAGGGAACCACCTGTCATATGGAGGCACCGGAACCTGGCCTTCAGGAGGGCCAAGGTCCTCTCTATAATCCTCCTAGTCCGGCCATGGGCCTCATTGTAGCGTTCCTCTGCCCTTGTCCTGGGATTCCTCACTGGGGTCAGTAGCCATGACAGGTTGGGGTAACCAGAGTCACCTGCAAATGTCGAGGGACAACTGTTAGACTGTCAACACCAAGACAATGCGCGCTCTACGGGCGTCTAGAATGCAAAAACCAAACACTCTCAAGATAGTGTAATCTATGCATTGTAATGATATGTTATTGTTTAACCTTTTGCATTGCAGAATTCTATCCAAAAGATTCATTTTTAAGGTGCTTATAAATACTGTACATTTGCAATGTATTGCTGCAGGTCTTCAGAGTGAGTCAGGGTGTGGTCCCTTTCCAGGGCCTTCTAGAAGCCTTCCCTGCAGCATGCTTGGGTGTGGCTGTGGGCTGGGCCAAAACTCTATAAAAGGGAGTCAGCCCAGCTCCACGTGCTCACTATTCAGAGGTCCCGGTGCAGGGCAGCAGCAACTTCCTGAGCTCCTGTTCCAGTGGCCTACCTTGACCTCTCAGGCCTCTGTGCTTCATTCTTCAGTGGTGATTCCTAGTCAGGGCGGTAAGGCGGAGGTTGGGCTGGGCCCCCGACTCCGTATTCGTTGACGCTCTAATTCTTGGGCCTAATTTGGGATGTTAATAATATTTTGCTCCTGCAAGTGTAACTGTGCATTTAAAACTTTTCATGGCATTTGTATGCACGCATTTGAATCGGCAAGACGCGCAATTCTTTTCTTTAGATTAATTTGTGTTATTCATTGTGCGCTACCATTCCTTGACGGTTTCATGGTAGCATTCGAATCGGCAATGCGCTCGATTCCCTCATGGTGTGTAATTCTTGATATTCACTGTACGCTACCATTTTCTTGGCAATTCCATGGTGACATCCGAATCGGCAACATGCGCGATTCAACTCTTGTGTGAAATTCTTGGTATTCATTGTGCGCTACCATTTCCGAGGCATTAAATGGTGGCATTCGAATCAGCAAGAAGCACGATTCTTTTCTTGTGTGCCTTTCATGTTATTCATTGTGCGCTACCATTTCCGAGGCATTAAATGGTGGCATTCGAATCGGCAAGAAGCGCAATTCTTTTCTTGTGTGCCTTTCATGTTATTCATTGTGCGCTACCATTTCTGAGGCATTAAATGGTGGCATTCGAATCGGCAAGAAGCGCAATTCTTTTCTTGTGTGCCTTTCATGTTATTTATTGTGCGCTACCATTTCTTGGCAGTTTCATGGTGGCATTCGAATCGGCAACACGCGCAATTCCTTCCTTGAGTGTGAATTTCGATATTCATTGTACGCTATCATTTCCGAGGCATTTTAATAGTGGCATTCGAATTGGCAGGACGCGCAATTCTTTTTCTTGAGAGCTTTTCATGTTATTCATTGTGCGCTACCATTTCTTGGCAGTCTCATGGTGGCATTCGAATCGGCAACACGCGCGATTCCTTCCTTGAGTGTGAATTTTGATATTCATTGTACGCTATCATTTCTGAGGCATTTTAAAGGTGGCATTCGAATCGGCAAGTCGTGCGATTCTTTCCTTGTGTATAAAAGATGTCAATTACTGTGCGCTACCATTCTAAGATTTTACCTTGGTAGCATTTTTGAGTTGACAAGTTGTGTGATTTATTTCCTTGAATATAAATTGTGTAATTTCATGGTGCACAATACTTTATGGTGTTTAGTACACATATAAAAACCTGCAATGTGCGCAAGTTATTTTTCCCATGCTAAAGAAAGTACTTGAATCTGAAAGTTCTATTTAACCTTTTCTTGTCCCCTTCCCAGGTATTTGGTCATCAAAAATCCTAGTCAGTTCTAGAATTATTCTAGGGTTGTTTCATGTTTTCAGAAATGACAAAGATAAGAGTTATAGCATGTTACTAATTTCATGAGATATAATTTTGATGTTGTGTTTTAACCTCTTGCTTCCTACAGGTCTCCTTCCCAGCTGTTCCCTTCCTAATCCCCTTTTCCCCGCTTGGACTCTCTTAGACTCTATGATAAATCTAATCAGAGTATTGGAGCTGTCTAGTGGTGGAAGTTTTGGGAACATGCACAGACCCCGAGGATCTGGTGACTCTGACATAGACACACACTAACTCTTAGGGACATCCCCAGACACCTAGTTACACTGTATTGGGTCCATGTCCTCACCTAATAGCCACACACGGTGCCTCTGGAGTTGCCCCATCACATAAGGGATGCTGCTATTCAGCAGAATGTAAGTGTCATGCACTGAGCCAGGAAATTTGGCATTCACATGGGAGATGTACTAGTCTGCCAATCACACCATCTGCACATTAATAGAATGGTAACTCTTCCGGTTTCGGTACACCTGTTCACTCCTGCGGGGGGTACCAAGGCCACATGTGTCCCATCAATGGCACCTATGATGTTGGCGATATGTCCCAGGGCATAGAAGTCACCTTTCACTGTAGGCAAATCCTCCACCTGAGGGAAAACGATGTAGCTGCGCATGTGTTTCAGCAGGGCAGACAACACTCTGGACAACACGTTGGAGAACATATGCTGGGACATCCCTGATGCCAGGGCCACTGTCGTCTGAAAAGACCCACATGCCAGGAAATAGAGTACTGACAGCACCTGCACTAGAGGGGGGATTCCTGTGGGATGGCGGTTAGCTGACATCAGATCTGGCTCCAACTGGGCACACAGTTCCAGGATTGTGGTATGATCAAGTCTGTAGGTGATAATTACATGTCGATCTTCCATTGTCGAAAGGTTCACCAGTGGTCTGTACACCGGAGGATGCCGCCATCTCCTCACCTGCCCCAGCGGACGTGCTCTATGGAGGAGAACAGCGAGCAGAGAGTCAACCAACACTGAGGTACGTAAACACAACTTAATCGGAAAATGTTTTAAAATCGACATATGGTTGTATTAGTGTTTAAGCAAGGCCTAGATATGTGTGATGCAGTAAAAAATAATGCCATGTGGCCCCCTGAAATGGCGGCTGCCTGACCTGTAATGTGGGACAAGGGGATATGAGGTAACTGTGCTGGCGTTGTACACCGTCGCGGTAGGCGGTCGAAGACCGCAGCGCAATCCTGCATTGGTTAACATTGGACCCTATGGGTCCCAGAAGCCAATGACGATGTACGCCAGCGGTGACGGTACGCACCGCCGCGGACGTCACCGCCATTTTCTCTCTGTTCAATCACTTGATACCTGATCTTCCACAGGAGAGGACCTACACTGCAAGTGCTGCTGTGACCTCAGTCTGGAAGAGACAATGGCTCGTGTGTCTGGGGAAAGGGCCCCTGCCTTCAGCACAGAGGAGCTGGAGAAACTAGTGGATGGGGTCCTCCCCCAGTACACGCTACTCTACGGTCCTCCAGACAAACAGGTGAGTACACTGTGAGCATGCTGTATGGGCAATGCCTGGTTGGAGTGGTGTGGATGAAAGATGGGGGGGGGGAATGAGGCGTGCATGAAACGACAGTGAGTGCATGTGCGTCATGGCAAGGGTAGGGATGCGGGCCAATGCCAATGACTGTGATGGTGCGGATGGTTATATCTTCTCCTTTTCCCCTGTACTATTCCTTTAGGTCAGCGCCCACCAGAAGAAGAATATTTGGCGTGCCATCGCCAAGGAAGTCTGGACCCTGGGGGTCTACCACAGACGGAGCACCCACTGCTGGAAAATTTGGGAGGACATTCGCCACTGGAGCAAGATGACGGCGGAGGCCCAGCTGGGGATGGCCTCCCAACGTGGGAGGGATGCCCGTCGCACCATGACCCCCCTGATGTTCCGGATCCTGGCAGTGGCGTACCCGGAGTTAGATGGGCGCTTGAGGGCACCACAGCAGCTACAAGGGGGTGGGTACACTCTCATTCAGCTGATTCAGCACGCATTGTAGGTGTCTGGGTGGGGGAGGTGGGCTGTGGGTTCCCCTAGGCCAGGGCGAGTTTAGTAGGCAAGGTCTCTTCTTAAGGCAGGCTTTGTGGCACCCCACCCCACCTGTGTACAGAGCCAACTACACCTAGTCAGGCTCCTGTGACTTCCATGTGTGCAGCAATCAGGCATAGCCTTGTAACCCATGTCCCTGTGATTGATTAGGGAACTCCAAGTGCACGGCGTAGTGCAGGGGGCTTCTGTGTCTGTAGTGTCCGCCAACGGTAGCGTTATTGGATGCACTCAACATGTCTTTCTTCTGTCTTCCCCCCCCCCCTTTTTGTGGTCTCCCTATGCTTGTGTGCATTAGCATCATCAGGTGGAGGAGCAGTGGCACCGGAGCAGGAGGGAGCTGCATCCCACATGGCCCTGGAGGGCGACACAATGGAGTCAGAAGCCACCAGTGGGACGGAGGGCAAGGGGAGCTCCACGGGGGACAGGAGTTGAGACCAGCGACACGGACTCCTCCTCTGATGGGAGCTCCCTTGCGGTGGCAGGCCCCTCTTTGCCCCCGCATCTACAGGTACAGCTGCCACCCCCCCTACCAGCACCGCCCTCCCAGCAGCCCCTCAGCGTTTGCCCTGTGGCCGCTCACCCAGGAGGGTGGCCATCTCCTTCGCCCCAGGCACCTCAGGCCCTGCCCCAGTCAGCCCTGCTGCCCTCAGTGAGGAGGCCATTGACCTCCTCTGGTCCCTCACTGTTGGGCAGTCTACCATTTTGAAGGCCATCCAGGGTGTAGAGAGGCAGTTGCAACAGACCAATGCACACCTGGAGGGCATTCATTCTGGACAGGCAGCCCATCAGCAAGCTTTTCAGACTCTGGCCTCAGCACTGATGGCAGCCATTGTCCCTGTCTCTAGCCACCTCCTCCAACTTCCTCCACCCAGACCCAAACCCCTGTACCTCAGCGTATCCCAAGCACACCATCAGACCAGCATGCAAACACGTCAACACACAAGGGAAGCTCAGGCAAACATAAGCACCACACATCCCACAGGCACTCACTCAAGCATCATACACATGCAGACATACCAACAGCCACTGCCTCCACTGTGTCCCCCTCCTCCTCGTCTCCGTCCCCCCTCCCAGTCTCGTCTCCACTCAAACCTGCATGCACTACATCATCAGCCACTACCTCCATCACCAGCACACCCACCACCACACCCCGCTCACGTGCAGTCACCACCCTCACTACCATTCACACATCCCCTGTGTCTTCTCCCAATGTGTCTGTGAGCCTACCTCCCAAGGTACACAAACGCAGCCACACACCCACCCAACAGCCATCCACCTCACGAAAGCCTCCAGCCCATGCACCTTCACCCAAAGTCACCAAACGCACACCCCCTACAACCACTACCTCTTCCTCCACTCCCAACCCCCCTCCATCTACCCGTCCCAGTGTGTCCCAAAAACTTTTCCTGTCCAACCTTGACCTCTTCCCCTCACCTCCCCCACCCCTTCAGTCTCCTAGGGCCCGCCTCTCCAGGTCCCAACCCAGCGCCTCAGCCACAACATTTGCGGGAACAGTGGTGCCAGTAGTAACCGGCTTCTGGAGAGCGCCAGGCAGCAGGGCAGCCAGTGTGCCAAGGAGCCAGAGCACGGACAGTCTCCCACCTCAAAAGCACAAAATGTTGGCCAATGCCCAGCGGGAGAGAGGAAAAAAATCTTCCACCAAAGCCTTTCCCAGGGGTACAGTTGGGAGTGTGGAGACAGTTGCGCCACCATCCAAGGTGGGGAAGGGGCACAGTAAAACAGGCAAGTCTGGGAAAACCTGCACAGCGGACAAGACCGCCACAAGCACCGCTGCCAAGGACACCGCCAACACAAGCACCGCTGCCAAGGACAACGCCGCCACTAGCACCGCTGCCAAGGACATCGCCGCCAAGGACACCGCCGCCACCAGCACCGCTGCCAAGGACACCGCCGCCACAAGCACCACTGCCAAGGACACCGCCGCCACCAGCACCGCGGAACAGGACACCGCCGCCACCAGCACCGCAGGCCAGTGAGCACCAAAGATTCCGACACTACTGAGGCCACCACGAGCAGGATGAAGCACTCTGGGCACAAAGCCCCCTCCAGAACCAGTGGAGAAAGGCATACACTACCTCAGTCCTTGGCAGGATGACGCACTCTGGGCACAAAGCCCCCTCCAGAACCAGTGGAGATTCACATCCACTACCTCAGTCCTTGGCAGGATGAAGCACTCTGGGCACAAAGCCCCCTCCAGAACCAGTGGAGAAAGGCATCCACTACCTCTGTCCTTGGCAGGATGAAGCACTCTGGGCACAAAGCCCCCTCCAGAACCAGTGGAGATTCACATCCACAACCTCAGTTCTTGGTAGGATGAAGCACTCTGGGCACAAAGCCCCCTCCAGAACCAGTGGAGAAAGGCATCCACTACCTCTGTCCTTGGCAGGATGAAGCACTCTGGGCACAAAGCCTCCTCCAGAACCAGTGGAGAAAGGCATCCACTACCTCAGTCCTTGGCAGGATGAAGCACTGTGGGCACAAAGCCCCCTCCAGAACCAGTGGAGACTGTTATCCACTTGTGAGACTGTGGCTTTGCACTCCCCAGGATGCAGCAGTGGGCAGACCACCTACTGGAGAGACTTGAGAGACTGTGGCTTTGCACTCCCCAGGATAAAGCAGTGGGCAAATCACCCACTGGAGAGACTTGAGAGACTGTGGCTTTCCACTCCCCAGGATGCAGCAGTGGGCAAACCACCCACTGGAGAGACTTGAGAGACTGTGGCTTTGCACTCCCCAGAATGCAGCAGTGGGCAACCCAGCCACTGGAGAGACTTGAGAGACTGTGGCTTTGCACTCCCCAGGATGCAGCAGTAGGCAAACCACCCACTGGAGAGACTTGAGAGACTGTGGCTTTGCACTCCCCAGGATGCAGCAGTGGGCAACCCACCCACTGGAGAGACTTGAGAGACAGTGGCTTTGCACTCCCCAGGATGCAGCAGTGGGCATACCACCCACTGGAGAGACTTGAGAGACTGTGGCTTTGCACTCCCCAGGATAAAGCAGTGGGCAAACCACCCACTGGAGAGACTTGAGAGACTGTGCCTTTGCACTCCCCAGGATACATCAATGGGCATGGAGCCCCCTCGTGGATCTGGCGTCGTGCACTCATCTGGCTGAGGTGCCCCCCCTTCCCTTCCCCCTGAGGTGCCTGTTGTATTTCTATCTGATGCCCCAGCAGTGTTCGCTCCATTTTGATCGGGTATTGAGTGTGGGCCTCGCCCATGCATTTTGGGCCCAGTGGTCCACAGACTATGATGGTGGAATACCTTGGACTTGTATTCTTGGTGCATATATTTGTTTCTAGTGTAAATATATGTATATGAATGTATATATTTTTGATTACTGTTTTTGAATAGATTACAAACGTTCGAATCATTTCCTTTTGTCCATGCATTCTTCCAGGGGGAGTTGGGGGTTGTTAATGTAATGTATCAACATGTACTTGTGTGTGTGTGTTGTAGTGGGTGAGGGTGGGGGTGGGAGTGTTGCGTGTGTGTCACTCTTTTTTCCCTCCCCTGTGTCGTAGGTGCAGTACTCACCGTGGTCTTCGCCGCCGTCTTTGTTGTTCCTGGTGGAGAAGCAGGAAGATAAAGGCTGGCAGTATCTGGAGCTCGGGTTCCATGGCGTCCTGATTCCTCGTGGGGAGTGTAGAGGTGAGGGTTTTCCCTTCCAAGTCCTGTTTCCGCCGTGTTTTTGTTCACGGTGAATCTGCCCCGGAAAAGGTGGCGGATTGGACTGTTGTAATACAGTGGGCGGAACCTTGTCTTCCGCCTGTCTGTTGGCGGTGACCGCCGCAGTGTTTGTTTGTACCGCCGTGGCGGTCGGAGTGTTAAAGTGGCTGTCTATGTTGGCGGTTTCCGCCACGGTCATGATTCAATTTTTTTTACCGCCTGCCTGTTGGCGGTTTTACTGCCGCTTTAACACCGACCGCCAGGGTTGTAATGAGGGCCATAGTGATGTGTTTTATATGTCCTTACAATGAAATATTGCTAAATTCATTTTTTGCTGTTGCAAGGCCTGTCCCTCTCACAGGTTAACATGGGGGCTACCTTTAAATATGATTAAAGCGTAGATTCCCTTTGGGAGCAGACAGACATGTGGAGTTTGGGGTCTCTGAGCTCACAATTTAAAAATACATCTTTTAGTAAAGTAGTTTTTAAGATTTTGGGGGTCATTACGACCTTGGCGGGCGGCATCAGCCGCCTGCCATGATCTGACCGCCATGCGGCCGTCAATGCGGCCGCATCCCTGCCGCGGCCATTTGGAGATCCCCGCTGGGTCAGCGCGCGGAAACCTGGTTTCTGTCCGTCGGCCCAGCGGGGATCACGGCCGCAACATAGGAGCCGGCTCCAAATGGAGCCGGCGGTGTTGCGGCCGTACGATGGGTGCAGTTGCACCCATTGCGCTTTTCACTGTCTGCACAGTGAAAAGCTGCATGGGGCCCTGTCAGGGGGCCCCTGCACTGCCCATGCATGGCATGGGCAGTGCAGGGGCCCCCAGGGGCCCCACAACTCCCCGTTCTGCCAGCCTTTTCCTGCCAGTGCAAACCGCCAGGAAAAGGCTGACGGTCGGGGACTCGTAATCCGCTGGGCAGCGCTGCAAGCAGCGCTGCCCAGGCGGATTATCACCGCCGGGGCAAAAGTGGCAGGAATAGGCCAGGAAGCACCGCCAGCCTGTTGGCGGTGCTTCCCTCATTTTAGCCCTGGCGGTCTCGTACCGCCAGGGTCAAAATGACCGCCTATGTGTTTGAAAATTCCAATTTTAGAAAGTGAGTATTTTCTTGCTTATACCATTTCTGTGACTCTGCCTGTTTGTGGATTCCCTGTCTGGGTCAGTTTGACAGTTGGGCTGGTTGCACCTCACACTAGACAGTGACACAAAGGGAGCTGGGGTGTAGTCTGCATTTCCTGATAAGCCATCTGTGCTACGAGGGAGGGGAGGAGTAGTCTCTCACACCTGAAAGGGCTGTGCCTGCCCTCACACAATGCTGTCTTCAACCCCCTGGTGAGTGTCTGGGGCCTGGCCTGGGCAAGGCAGGATTTCACAATCAAAAGAGACTTTGCTTTGAAGTAGGCCTACTTCAAGAAGAAAATGGGTAGAAGAAGGGCACCCAAAACCACAGACTTTAGAACACTTCTGGAAACCCAGAGGAACCTCTGTGTGGAGAAGAGCTGAAGAGCTGTGAAAGAAGAGCTGCCCTGCCTTTGACTGTGCTTTGTGGAGCTATCCTGCAGTTGCTGCTTCTGCCAGAGTAAGAGGGCAAAGACTGGACTTTGTGTGCCTTCCATTTTGTGAAGATCTCCAAGGGCTTGATTTAGAGCTTGCCTCCTGTTGTTTGAAGTCTCAGGGACAGCAAAGACTTCACTCTGCCAGCACCTGGAGTCTCTGGAGAGACTCCTACTCTGCCAAGTGGTGCCCATCCAGTTCCTGGGACCCTGAAAGGAGAAGCTGGCAGCCTAAGAGGAAGAAATCCACGCAAAGAACGCTGTGCGGGGAAAAGATCTATACGACTGCAATCTGTGGCTGAAAAATTTACTCACCGCTGGCTTCGCTGCTCAAAATTGGTGCTCACCTGCAATGCGACCCAAAGATCGACGCCCGGGGCTGGAGAAACGGCACACAGCATCGCTGACGGAGGCTGGGGAGATCACAACCCGCGCTGCGTGTTTTTCGGATCTTCGTACAGCTGGATTCCTGATGCAAACACCGCTGGGTGTGTAAAAGCAACGCAAGGCCGGCCCGGACCCTAGAGTGCTGACCGGATTGACGTATACCTCTCCTGCAGAGAGAAGAAACGACGCACGCCAACCCAAAGAAAGGAGAAATGACGCAACGTCTCGTGAGTGAGTGAAATCGACTCATCGCAAGTCATTTTTGATGCACCCTCGCCCGTGCGGGGTACATTTTGATGCACCTAAGGTACATTTTCACGCTAACCGCGTTAGTGTGTGTTTAAAATTACATGAAGACTCTTTTGGGTTTTTAATTGATAACTTTACTTGTGTGTTGTGGATTTTTGTCGTTTTGGTCTTGTTTTGTTAAGATAAGTATTCTCTATTTTTCTAAACCTGTGTTGTGTCATTTTGTAGTGTTTTCATTAAGTTACTGTGTGTGTTGGTACAAATACTTCAAACATAGCACTCTGAAGTTAAGCCTACTGCTCGTGCCAAGCTACCAGGGGGTAAGGAGGGGTTAGCTGAGGGTGATTTTCTTTTACCCTGACTAGAGTGAAGGTTCTTGCAGAGACAGGGGGTAACCTGACTGCCAACCAAAGATCCCATTTCTAACATTGGTTATCAGCGGATGGTATTGGACTTGTATTTGTACTTGACATGCAGTGATTAGGTGTACACTACTGTTTTGAGTTCAGACCACTACGTGACCATATACTACTTGTCGTGTGAATTTTCTTTTTGTTCTCTGATGTCCTCATGGATATATTGTTGATATCTTGGGATTCTGGTTTTTGGTTGTGAAGCCTTTACAGAATGGAAGTCAACTTCTGGCACCTATTTATCTACAAAAAGTGGCAGCTTAAAGCATTCTACATGGAAAGGGGACTGGTTGTGAATAAGAAATCCAGAAGGGAGGATCTTGAGTCAGCCCTGTTTCAGTATGAGTTGAAACACTGTCAGGCAACACCGCCAGATGAATCTGAGGAGGAGGACTATTCTGAGGAGGAGGGCAGTGGCCCTGAGGAGGGAACAGAAAGAAATGATTGGCTCCTAGCTCGAATCCAGAGCCTGAAAGAGCTAAATGTAGAGCTTGAGAGGGCGGAGGAGAAGATAGCCTTAGCCCTGGAAAAAGAAAGTTTGTCAGCTCAAGAGCTGAGCTGTTAAGAGCTGAAGCTGGAAGCCATGAGGGCTGAGTCCAGTTCAGATGGTGGCAGCAACAATTCTATATCCAGTGCTGCTGAAGACGTGCACATGCCCAGAGATGTGGTGCCCTACTTGAAGGAGGGAGTTAACACACACCAGGAGGTTCAGGGGTATGAGGTAGCTCAGTCATGCACAGGGTTCCTGAGGTGGATTGAGGAACTGGCATAGGGAGTCATATTCCTACTGGTGGGAGGGACACTCTGCTGACTCTAGGTGAGAGTGACAGATAGAGGGGATGCCCCCAGGTAGAAGTCCTGGTTATGAACTGTGAAGACATCCCAGAAGAGTGTGGGTTGAGTGTCAGGGACAGTCACGTACTGTCTCACCAGTCTCAGGAGGGTGATGTTGGGTACTTTTTCAAGGCTGAGTCACTGGATGGTTGGGTGAAGGGTACTTTGGTGAATTCATGTGAGGGGCTGAGTGATGTAATTGCTGGAGAGCATATGTCTAGTCCTTATCTTCCAGAGCTACGCCAACACCAGGTGGAGGGTGAGTTCTCTGACCCCAGGGAACTTACACTGGAGGCAGACCTCTGGGTGAGTACCAGAGAGTCTGAAGGGATAGTTGGGGTGCTCCTGAGGGGAGTGGTCTAGGTATTTCCCAACCAGGTGAGGTAGGGAAGGATTGCAGTGTCCCAGGTAGGTCCCAGTGTATTGGGATGCGTGAGGAACCCCATGTCCAGTCTCAGAGGAGAGGGAATGGGAATGGGCTGAGGCCCAGGGTGCCCGAGATCCAGTCCCAGATCCTGGAGGGTTCCATGAGGGAACACCAGGAGGGGAGCCTAGCCTGTACCATAGGGCCATCTGCTGAGGGAGACCCCACTGTGTCAGCAGAATTTTGGGGGGGCGGCTGTAGCCAGCGTCCCACCAGTTCTGGTGTCTGGCAGTATCACTCCCAGTGAGGGGGTCAGAAGTCCAGACAGAGGGTTGAGAGGTGGTTGCGGACCCCAGTGGAGAACCTGGAGGGTCAGGGGTCAGCTCTGAGAGCAGAGCCCCCCAGGAATGAACTTGGTGAGACCATTTCTGGGTTGGGGGTAATCCAGACTCTGCCAGATGGGCAGGGGTCAGGAGACGTGCGCCAGCCAGACTCTTGTGTGGCCATTGCGGAAGGTGTGTCCCTTGTGTGGGGTAAGTGTGCCTCCCAGGAAGTCCTGGTGTGTCAGGCAGTGGTTCAAACGCAGGGTGGTGACTCTGGGTTGGATGACCAGGTGCAGAGGGTAAACTCAGACCTTTTGGGGAGTAGGTGTGCCCCCCAGGAAGTCCTATGTTGCCAGGCACTGGTCCAGTCTGAGTGTACAGACCCTGGACTGGAGGATCCGGTGCACGGGGTAAACCCTGACCTGAAGAGGGGGGCGGTTTGCCCAATCAGCCCCACTGGTGTGATTTCAAGGGGTACTCTCCCTGAGGGGGGTGCAGAACCCTGAGGATAGGGGCAGGGAAAAGAGACTCACCCCTGACCCCAGTGCCACCTAAAGGTACAGAACCTGGATTGGAAGGCCAGGCTCAGGGTGTCCCCCCTGACCTGGAGGAAGGGGCTACTTCTAACAGTGTCCCTACCATGTTGTCTTCATGGGGGGGCACTCCTAGTCAGGGGGTGCAGGACTCCAGATGGGAGGGTAGGGGGAGGGAACCTCACCCCTGGCCCTGGTCCCACCTGAAGGTACAGACCCCAGGTTGTAGGACCAGTTGCAGGTTAACATCCCTGCACTGATGGAAGAATTGTGCAGGACTGCTTCTACAAGCACCCTAACAATTTTTGACTCTGGGGGTGCCGCTCCTAGAACGAGAGTACAGAGCCCCAGAGGGGAGGACCAGGGTCCTTGACCTGGTGAAAGGGAGAGGGGTCAAAGGGTGCCAGGCACCTGGGGCTACCACCCCCCACTCTCCACAGCCACAGTGGTTGGAGAGGCCTGAGATCGGGCTCTCATCCCTGGCAGATGTCAGGGATTACTGTGGCTTGCTGTCTTGGTGGACAGAGTTGCCCCTGGGGGGGGGGGACAAGAGTCACACCTCAGGGGTGGAGTGGGCAACACCACTGTGTTGGCCCTGGTGGTACTATCTGCCCATTGGGATACATTTGTGAGCAAAATAAAGTTAGGTGCTGCACAGATGGTATCTGCAGATGTGGAGAAGGGTCACCCCTGGGTTAGCTTAGTGGGCCCTGAGAGTATGGACAGAGTGATCCAACTGGAGTCAGGAAAGTGTAGAACTGGAACATGCCCCTGCTGTTGTGGGCCTGGGTCACTGTTCTATCGCCCTAATCAGGGAAGTACATCAAGGTATGATTGTTCTCCCCTGGCTTTAGGGTGGTAGGGGGTTGTGTTGGACGTTTGCCCTTTTGCAGGGTCATCCCCAATCTTTTTGCCTCCTGCCTCCTATTTCTTCTGACCTGTTGCTGTTGGCTTTTGAACTCTGAGCACTTTACTACTGCTAACCAGTGCTAAAGTGCATATGCTCTCTGTGTCAATTGTATTGTTGACTGGTTTTTCCATGATTGTCATATTTGATTTACTAGTAGGTCCCTAGTAAGGTGCACTAGAGGTGCCAGGTCCTGTAAATCAAATGCTACTAGTGGTCCTGCAGCACTGGTTGTGCCACCCACATTAGTAGCTCTGTAATCATGTCTCAGACCTGCCGCTGCAGTGTCTGTGTGTGCAGTTTTAAACTGTAAATTCGACTTGGCAAGTGTACCCACTTGCCAGACCTAAACCTTCCATTTTCTTACATGTAAAGCACCCCCAAGGTAGGCCCTAGGTAGCCCCAAGGGCAGGGTGCAGTGTACATTAAGGTAGGCCATATAGTAATGTGTTTTATATGTCCTGACAGTGAAATATTGTTAAATTATTTTTTCACTGTTGCAAGCCCTGACCGTCTCATAGGTTAGCATGGGGGCTACCTTTAAATATGATTAAAGTGTAGATTCCCTTTGGGAGCAGATAGACATGTGGAGTTTGGGGTCTCTGAGCTCACAATTCAAAAATACATATTTTAGTAAAGTTGATTTTAAGAAAATTGTGTGTTTGAAAATGCCACTTTTAGAAAGTGAGCATTTTCGTGCTTAAGCCATTTCTGTGACTCTGCCTTTGTGTGGATTTCCTGTCTGGGTCAGTTTGACAGTTGGGCTGGTTGCAACTCACACTACACAGTGACACAAAGGGAGCTGGGGTGTAGTCTGCATTTCCTGAAATATTCTCTATTTTTTAAACCTGTAATGTGTCATTTTGTAGTGTTTTCATTAAGTTACTGTGTCTGTTGGTACAAATACTTTACACCTAGCACTCTGAAGTTTGCCTACTGCTCATGCCAAGCTACCAAGGGGGTAAGCAGGGGTTAGCTGAGGGTGATTTTCTTTTACCCTGACTAGAGTGAGGGTCCTTGCTAGGACAGGGGGCAACCTGACTTCCAACCAAAGACCCCATTTCTAACACAGCCCATATGGTCTTATAAGTAGGGGAGGCCCAATATTGTTGAGGGTACGCTGAAGGTCTCATTTTTGAAGTGTCTGCTCATCAAACCTTTTTGTTTACAGAAAACAAATTACTAAATTGGAAGTTTGTTTTCTGTGAACAAAATTAAATGTCTCTAAAGCATATGAAGTTTTTCCCTGCTCCTAGGGGCAATATAACATTTTACCTTCCTGTGTCTGCAATAGGTCATGCGTTGGACACAGGCAGGGTAAATAGACAGTGTAGTTCTGCACTTAATAGGGAAGCATGGCTGTCACTGTAACCCAGCCATCTGCTGTCGATGAATTGCTGGATCAGAACTTACCCCAACAGAGCTAGCTGAGGCTCCACTGCTGGTAACACAACTGATACTCAACTCTAGAGTGAAGGAACTACAGGTTTAGTTAGGCAGAAGGACCACCACTTTGCGTAGCCCCTGCTCCTCTAAATCATGAATAATGTTCTCAGAATCTCTACTTCTTCACACTGCTTTCTTTGCTTAGCCATTAGCCTGGTCAAGATTCTGGGTTCCTGATGCACCAAACACTGGTCACTAAATACTGGACGCAAATGGTGACCAGTGTTTTGGTGATTATTGTGGAATTTTGTTAAATTACCTCTGTGCTAATAGGTCAGTTCACAAATTATCCATCGCAGTGGCTCACAATCCAATCTACTTCAAGAATAGGAGGCATGAATACTGAGGAGGTAAGTCGCAAATTGCAACTTATTCAGATTGGATGCCATTGCAAGATTGGTGGCCTGACCACCATGTCTGTGATTGCATTGAAACAAAGTAAACCTTTTCTTTAACTGCGGCTGTTTTATAACCAGATGTTTCCTTACAGGTAATGGAGCTGCATAAAAATGTTTACCTTTTTCAAAATGAAAAGTTTGCTTGAAAGATGGCAGTAATTCTCTGGATTCCTTCCATTTTGCTTTTTGAATATTGCCCCAACTTAGGAGACCATGGGCTAGATGTATCCAGTTTTTTTGCATTCGCAAACGGTGTGAATGGCCGTTTGCGAATGCAAAAATGCCTTTCAGTATCTATGAAAGGCATTCACAATGCAATTTTAAGGAATCGCTAAAATAGCGATTCCTTAAAATTGTGAGCCCGTTTAGAGAATCGCAAATTGCAATTCTCTAAATAAGAAATCACAAATAAGGAATCCTTATTTGCGATTTCTATACTACATGTATCAAGCTTTACCTTAATGCGAATTGGGCATTAAGGAATCGCTATTACCACCAAGCTGAACTTGGTGGTAAGCATGTGCAAATTTTTTAAATGCATGAAAAATGCATTTTTAAAATTGACATGTAACGCACACATGCCCCTTTGGCATGTGTGAGCCTTACATGTCCTTAAAAAAATTATTGGGGCGCAGCAGAGGGGGCCTTAGGCCTCCAGCACCCTGGGATTAGCATTTCCCAAATTTGCAAATTCCAGTTAGGAATTGGCAATTTGGGAAATGCAAAAAATTCGCAAATATGGCCCTACAGGCCCATAGGTGCGAAAGGGGCTGGTATCGCAATTTGCGATTCAGTAATAGCATTTGCGATTTTTAAGAAATCGCTATTAGCGAATCACAAATATGATACATATCATTTTTCGATTCAGAGATAGCGATTTATCGCAAAATGGTTTGTTGATACATCTAACCCCACATGTTGCCAATGTTTTATAACCAGATTACAGTTGCAACAGTGATACATTACATACCGATTTGCAGCTCGCATTTTAAGACTCAGTAAGAGTTTACCATCTCCTAAAATGGTATTAGTGCATAGTGAAAACCTATGTTGCAGTCACAAACTCATCTAGTTTGTGAATTATAGCATTTGCAACTGCAAAATAGGTTTGCATATCAGGCCCTTGATGCTGAAGTTGCCAAATACAAATTCTCTATTTGAGCTTGTGGTTTAGGTTGCATGCAGCAGGCTTTTTTGGGGTGGGGACGAGGGAGAATGTAAGTCCGCAGGGCAAGTTTGTCATTCAGCTTGTGACCCTGCTTACTTGCATGTATTCAAATGAGTCATGTAGCTGGCCCTAAACATCCTTATAAACTAGTGAATCCTGATTGGTGAAGGTCACACCACAGTTTATGCTTGGTTCCCAAGTTCCTCAGGAGAATTGCATTGCTGGCTAGAAGAATATTGACAATGCCTGAAGTGAATGAATTTGTGAATCAAGTTCTTAGTGAAGGGAAAGAAATATGGTGTTGGAAAGTGGCATCCTCTAGTAAGTTGGGGTTGCGTTGAACAGTTTTGCTGCTGAACCACACTTAACAATGATATTTGTGGTAGGGAATCATACATTAATTCCAGTTCAGTTAAGCATGTCAGCAGTACACAAAAAGATTTCTGACAGGCATAAATAGATTTACTGCTTTACAGCTGTATATTTCTTTGACACAAGGGTGGAGACATTTGTAGGGTAAACCTGATGCAAGGAGTGGAAAGTGGGCATTACAAGGCCTGGTTTGCCTTGTAAGTCAGACCTTCTTACCACCCTTGTAAAGGTCAGAAGTTTACTCCAAACACTAAAGTACATCCCCTTTCAAGATGGGAAGGAGAATGGCTCACTCTTGGATTTGGTGGTGCTGCAGGGAAATGGCTTTCTTCACTGTGAAAAATGTTTTCCCTGCAGAGAAAAAGAAATGTGCTTTACCTCCCCCACCTTCCTTCTTAACCAATAAGGCCCCTTGCCTCCAATAGACCCATCCCTCCTCTAAATAAAAATTCCTTCTGGCCCCTCCTCATCCTGTTCTTTTTTGTCTCCATTGGACTTACCTTCTTCCGTCATCTCCCTTCAAGGTGTGGCCTGTGGGGCTTCGTTGTTGGCTCTACTGCCATGAGCGGAACTCCAAGCTGTGATTTCCTGGCTGGGTGGCTCTTCAGGTCTTCTGCATGTCTGGGGTTGGAGCGCTGCCTGCAGGTGCTGTGATGGACTCAGGTGGTCCTGCTGTGGCTGGGGCTGCGCTTCCTGGTCAGTGCCTTGGAGGATCCCGACGTGTATCAGGATCTTGGTGCATGGGAAGTAGGACGGGGTTGTGCCCGTTTTTCTTTCTTTGTGGTACTGTGTTCTGGCCTGCTGGTGTGTGCTGTTACTCGGCACCTGCAGTTTCCTCTCCTTGCCTTGCTGAGGTCCCCTATGGCCTCTTTTATTGCTGCCACAGTTTCGGGGTGCTGTGGGTGGGTTTTTCATTGTTTCCGTCCTTCTGAGTGGCATTTCGACATCTAGGGGTCACTTTATCAAAGACGAAGTCTTGCGATGTAGTCGGGGGTACTTTACTGGTCTCGCATTTCATCGGGAATCCTCTACCTCTCATGGTTCACCAGCACAGCCTTGTGGCATTTGTTACGGGTACTTTACCAGGCTTACTTTGAGAAGTGGCGCGCTGTTTTTTTCTGCACTTGGGACACTGGTCTTTTGCATGTCTTTCTCAGGCATTGCAGTGAAGCAGGCTGATAGCAGGGGGTGCATTATTCTGCCGCAAGATGTGTGAGCTACCCTTGGTTTGGATATACGTTCCTCACACTGCCTGTTGGGGATTATGGTCCAGGGGGGTCTGATGTCCTTGCCCTGCTGTGCTGTCTTTCGGAAACATGGCTTTTTCTTTCTTTCCTTTGTGGGGAACTGTGCTTGGATTCCTTCCTTTCATTTTTCTGTGGTTCTTCCCACAGCTTTGGCCTTGCGCCTACTGGGCTGCCAGCTTCCTGGCTATGCATTTGGTGATGGCAGCTGCCTTCCCGGTGGCTGAGTTTGTTTTGTTGCCTTTGGAGGGGCTCTGAGGGTTGTCTGTGGCCTGGAAATTCAGGTCCCCGATCCTCGTGCCACAGCTTGTAGGTTCCTGTCTCCCCTCACACTGCGTGTTGTGGGATTTCTTACTGGAGTCTATGTGGTCCTTTCCCTTCAGTGCGATGTGTTGGTTGTCTATTCCCTGCTTTTCAGTGGTGCATACTGTCACCAGCTTCTGGCTTATTGGATGTTCCTATTCCCCATGCTGTGGGTCCTGGTTATGGTGGCTGGGGCCTTTGGGTGCTACCTGCTGGGCCTGTTGCGGTGGCCCTCACTGGGACGTTTTGCCTGTTCCTGCTTCTTCAGACACCGTTTTGTGGCACCCTCTACTTCTTGGGTGAGGAAGTTTGTTTCCTGCTGGCACCTGTGCTTGTCTTCTTGTGAGTGTCCTTTCTGGCAGCGAGGCTTGGGGGGGGGGGGGAATCTGTTTTCCTGCTATTCTTGCTGGTTTCCATGACCTTCTGGTTCCTGTTGAATCCTGGTTCTGTTGGTGGGGCTGGTTGTTGCTCTGTTTCCTTTTCTGTCACTTTCTGTGGTTTTTGTGCCTTTCTTGGGGACAGGGGGGAGGATTTCTCCTCTGAACTCTATTTTTGTCTCCCCTGCCCCGCTTGGCAACCTTTGCTCCAATATGCGGTGCTCTCTCTGCTGACACTTTTGTATTGTTTGCCTCTGGTTTTGAGGCTGTACTGCTGGCACGCTGGCTTTGCCCACTTGTCTTTCTCAGAAGCTTTGATGGTCTGCTTGTTGCTGGTCTTTGCTTTGCTGGCTGCAGCATTTTGGGGGTTGTTGCAGTGTGCTCCGCACTGTTGGCTGCTATGGTACAGTGTGCGGGTGGTTGCAGCCATTTCTTTTACCTGCTTATTCAGCCACCATTTTGCTGCACCTTCTACTTCTTGGGTGAGGAAGTGTGTTTCCTGTATGGCGTGGTGGCCTTTGCTGGCACCTGTGCTGGTCTTCTTGTGGGTGTTCTGTCCTTTCTGGCAGCCAGGTTTGGGGGGGACTCTGTGTTCCCTCTATTCCTGCTGGGTTCCCCTGACCTTCTGGTTCCTGTTGGGTCCTGGCTCTGTTGGTGGGGCAGGTTATTGCTCTGTTGCCTTTCCAGTCATTTTCTGTGGTTGTTGTGCCTTTTTTGGGGGAAGGGGGATGATTGCTCCTCTGGACTCTATTTTTGGCTCCCCTGCTCCACTTGGCTACTTTTGATCCAATATGCGGTGCTCTCTCAGCTGCCACTTTTTATCATTCACCTCTGGTTTTGGGGCTGGTACTACTGGGATGCTGGTTTTGCCAGCTTATCTTTCTCAGCAGCTTTGACGGTCTGCTTGTTGCTGGTCTTTGTTTTGCTGGCTGTGGCATTTTGGGGGTAGTTGCGGTGTGCTCTGCTCTGTTGGATGCTATGGGTCAGTATGCGGGGTGGTTGCAGCCATTTCATTGACTGGCTTCTTCTTCTCTGGGGGTGTGGCTGAGGTCAGGAGTATTTTTTTTGTTCAATAGTCAGAGGTCCTTTGGGTTGCTGCCTTGCTTTTTCTTCTGTTGTGGATTGGGCGCTCTTTATGGGTGAGTCCTTGCCCTGTTCTCCTAGGCCTTTCCAGAGTGTTTGCTTACCTTGCCCTTTTGGCCGTGTGGCTGGTCATTGGATCCGAGTCGTTGTGGCCCATGGCTACGCTGTGGGCTTCGGCCCTGTTCCCCCTTCTGTTGGCAGTGTCCTGATTTCTGGTTCTGGTGGTTATGGGGGTATGGTTGGCCCTTTGGTTGGGGTTCAGGGGTTTGTGGGCATTTGGGGCCTTATGTGTGATGTCTGTTTCTAGTCTCGAGATCAGGGCTTCTTCCCTCACATTGCTCTCTGTCTGTTGGCGTCTGGGATGTTCTTGTCTGCCCGGGTTGGTGCTTGGGTAAGTACCTGGGGGTGCTGCATGCTATTTTGTGCCTCATTTGGGATAGTAGGCATTATACCCATCCAGCATATGTTTATGTCTTGGTGTTGTTTACATCCATGGGTCTCTGGCCTCTCTGCCCCTGCCTTTCCACTGTTCCCTTTCTTCGGGATCTCTGAATTGCAGTGGGGGGGCATACTCTTCTGGATTTGGATTCTTCCCTGTGGTCGTCACACATCACCCTTGCATTTGTGACAGTTCTGGCTTTTCTTTACAGGAAGGGGATGCTTGTTTTTTCCCTTTGTCTGTGGTCTGTTGGGGCATTCCCTTTTTTGTGCCCCTGTGGGGACGCAATTGTAGAGGTCCTGCAGGGTCTTGTTGTTTGTTGTCTTGGGGCTCTGTCTTCTTGGTTGGTCCGTTCTAGCGGGCAGCTCCGGTCCAGAGGGTTATGTTGTGTCGCTGTTGGGGGCTAATCTGGTGGTTGTTCTTTCTCCTCTGCCTCTGGTGGTGGTGGTGTCTTTGGATGCTACTTTGTCTGCGAGGGTGCCTTGTTGCAGGTTGGTACCTACCCTGGAGTTCTGGGTTCCTTGGGGTGCTCAGTGGCCTTCGGGCCTATGGTTGTTTGTGTTTATTCTGCTGGTTCTGGGTTATTTGTGGATATGCCTGTGGGGTCTGGTGGTGCTGGTTCCTCTTTCCAGCTATCCCTCTGGATGGTTAGGGTGCTTGCCTTGGTTCCTGGTTTGGTGTGCCCTCTCTTTCGTTAGATTTTGTGGTTCATATTGGTGGCCTTTTGATCCAGTTGCTTGGTTGCCTTTGGCTCTTCGTCCTTGATTTCAGTGGGCCTCTGTGATGATTGGTTTGCACCTCTGTGGTTGGGGTTTGTTGGTCTATGCCTTGGAATTCCCAGTCCATATTGGGTTTCCCTTTTTTGACTTACTGAGTTAGACCATCTGGATTTCTGTTGGGCCCACTGTTTGGGTTCTCTCTCTTTCCTTGGGTTCTTTTTTTGTCTCAGTTGTCCATTTCGTTTTATCTTGCTAGATCTCATTGCTTAAGAAGGTTGGTGAGGGAGGGACTGGAGGTAATGCGTCCATTACTTATCGATAATGGCATTACTCTAGTCCTACTCCCTCGCCTTCCTTCTGGTTCCACCCCACCCTCCCAGTACGAACCAACTGAGTGTATGGGTTGACTTGTTTACGTACAGGAAAAGAAGGGGGCAGAGGAAGCTTTTATTTAGAAGAGGGAGGTGTCTATTGGAGGCATGGGGCTGCATTTGTTAAGAAGGAAGGTGAGGGAGTAGGACTAGGAGTTATTTCATTATTGGTAAGTAATGGACACATTTGTCCACTAGGCCCTATTTCACCTGTGATTACATATATACTATGTAAATATCCTCCCAGGAGGAATAGATGCCTGCAAGAGATGTTGTTTGACCTTCCCATTAATATACCTAGGGCCAGATATAGCAAACAGTTTGCACGTCGCTAACAGCGAATTTTGCTGTTTGTGACGTGCAAACTGCACTTTGCAATGCACAAAACCCCTTTTGCGATTCGGTAACCTGGATACCGAATCGCAAAGCGGGTTTGCGAGTCACAATTAGGAAGGGGGTCCCCTTCCTAATTGCGAGTCGCAGTGCAATGCCAGATTGCTTTGTGACAGCGAACGCGGTCGCAAAGCAATCGCAGTTTGCACCCATTTGAAATGGGTGGTAACCCATTCGCAAAAGGGAAGGGGTCCCCATGGGACCCCTTCCCGTTTGTGAATGGAACTGCAAAAAATATTTCAGAGCAGGCAGTGGTCCTATGGACCACTGCCTGCTCTGAAAAATGAAACAAAAACGTTTTATTTTTGAGTTTTGTAATGCATCTCGTTTTCCTTTAACCCCTTCCCCGCCACGGACGTAATGGTGACGTCCATGGCAGCGCCCGTGTGGCGCCATGGACGTAACCATTACGTCCTGAATGCTTCCCTCGGGAGAAGCGCTAGCGCTCCTCCCGAGGGACGCCCCCCCACCCCCCTAGGTCAGGGCTGACCGGGGAATCCCTTCCCCTTCCACCCCGACCCCCCCCCACCCCCCCCTGTGACGTCAGCGCGCGAGCGCGCGCTGATTTGTCACAGGGGCCTCCCTAGTCGCGCTGGAAGCTCTGCTTCCAGCGCGATTGAAAAAGAAATGCAAAAGCATTTCTTTTTCAATCACTTGGGAGGCCCGGAGGGGCTTCAAAGGGAAGGAAAAGTATTTCCTTCCCTTTGAAGTCCCTCCGAGGGTTTCAAAAGCCGGATTGCTTGCAATCCGGCTTTTGAAACCCCACTAGACACCAGGGATTTTTTTTTTTTTCTTTGCAATTGACAAAAGGGAGCGACCCCTTGGGCAAGGGTCGCTCCCAGGGGGGGCATTTTTTTGAAAAGGCCTTTTCTGCCCCCAGGGGGGGCAGAAACCTCTAGGCACCAGGGACCATTTTTTTTTTTTTTTGCTTCATTTTTTTTTATTGAGGTGGGGAGCGACCCCTTAGGCAAGGGTCGCTCCACTTGGGGGAAAATTATATTTTGGCCATTTCCGCCCCCATTGGGGGCAGATTGGCCTATTTTGATGAGGCCAATCTGCCCCCAAGGGGGGTAGAAACCACTAGACACCAGGGATTTTTTTTATTTTTTATTGTTATTGACAAAAGGGAGCGACCCCTTGGGCAAGGGTCGCTCCCATGGGGGGCATATTTTCGGGAAGGCCTTTTCTGCCCCCCCTGGGGGCAGATCGGCCTACTATTAGGCCGATCTGCCCCCAGGGGGGGCAGAAACCTCTAGGCACCAGGGACCATTTTTTTTTTTTTGGTTTCATTTTTTTTTTTTTTTGGAGGGAGCGACCCCTTAGGCAAGGGTCGCTCCCCTTGGGGGAAAATTATATTTTGGCCATTTCTGCCTCCCTTGGGGGCAGATTGGCCTATTTTGATGAGGCCAATCTGCCCCCAAGGGGGGTAGAAACCATTAGACACCAGGGAGTTTTTTCTTTGCGTGAATTTCACGCAAAGGGAGCGACCCCTTAGGCAAGGGTCGCTCCCTGGGGGGGAGGGCAATTTATTTTAGGCCATTTCTGCCCCCCTGGGGGAAGATTGGCCAATTTTAGGTCAATCTGCCCCCAAGGGGGCAGAAACCACTAGGCACCGGGGATTTGTTTTTTGGCGCCAATGTCACGCAGGGGGAGCGACCCCGTAGGCAAGGGTCGCTCCCGGGGGGGGATGGGGGTTGGGGGGGCAAATTTATTTTAGGCCATTTCTGCCCCCCCGGGGGACAGATCGGCCTATTATTAGGCCGAACTGCCCCCCGGGGGGGGGGGGGGGCAGAACACTCTAAGCACCAGGGCAATTTTTTTTTTGTGTTTTTTTTTTTTGTTGTTTCTTTTTTTAGAGATGGGGAGCGACCCATCAGGCAAGGGTCGCTCCCCTGGGGGGGCAAATTGTATTTAGACCATTTCTGCCCCCCTGGGGGCAGATTGGCCAATTTTAGGTCAATCTGCCCCCAAGGGGGCAGAAACCACTAGGCACCGGGGATTTGTTTTTTGGCGCCAATGTCACGCAGGGGGAGCGACCCCGTAGGCAAGGGTCGCTCCCGGGGGGGGGTGGGGGTTGGGGGGGCAAATTTATTTTAGGCCATTTCTGCTCCCCCGGGGGACAGATCGGCCTATTATTAGGCCGAACTGCCCCCGGGGGGGGGGGGGGGCAGAACACTCTAGGCACCAGGGCAATTTTTTTTTTGTGTTTTTTTTTTTTTTTTTGTTTCTTTTTTAGAGATGGGGAGCGACCCATCAGGCAAGGGTCGCTCCCCTGGGGGGGCAAATTGTATTTAGACCATTTCTGCCCCCCTGGGGGCAGATTGGCCAATTTTAGGTCAATCTGCCCCCAAGGGGGCAGAAACCACTAGGCACCGGGGATTTGTTTTTTGGCGCCAATGTCACGCAGGGGGAGCGACCCCGTAGGCAAGGGTCGCTCCCGGGGGGGGGGGTGGGGGTTGGGGGGGCAAATTTATTTTAGGCCATTTCTGCCCCCCCGGGGGACAGATCGGCCTATTATTAGGCCGAACTGCCCCCGGGGGGGGCAGAACACTCTAGGCACCAGGGCAATTTTTTTTGTGTGGTTTTTTTTTTTTGTTGTTTCTTTTTTTAGAGATGGGGAGCGACCCATCAGGCAAGGGTCGCTCCCCTGGGGGGCAAATTGTATTTAGACCATTTCTGCCCCCCTGGGGGCAGATTGGCCAATTTTAGGTCAATCTGCCCCCAAGGGGGCAGAAACCACTAGGCACCGGGGATTTGTTTTTTGGCGCCAATGTCACGCAGGGGGAGCGACCCCGTAGGCAAGGGTCGCTCCCGGGGGGGGTGGGTGTTGGGGGGGGCAAATTTATTTTAGGCCATTTCTGCCCCCCCAGGGGGCAGATCGGCCTATTATTAGGCCGATCTGCCCTCGGGGGGGGGGCAGAAACCTCTAGGCGCCAGGGGAATTTTTCTTTTTTTTTTTTCTTTGTTTTTTTTTTTTTAGAGATGGGGAGCGACCCATCAGGCAAAAGTCGCTCCCCTGGGGGACAAATTGTATTTAGGCCATTTCTGCCCCCCTTGGGGGCAGATTGGCTGAGTTTAGGTCAACCTGCCCCCAAGGGGGCAGAAACCACTAGGCACCGGGGATTTGTTTTTTGGTGCCAATGTCACGCAGGGGGAGCGACCCCGTAGGCAAGGGTCGCTCCCGGCAGGGGAGGGTGGGGGTTGGGGGGGCAAATTTATTTTAGGGCATTTCTGCCCCCCCCCCCCTGGGGCCGGCTGAGCTACAGGCCAAATACCACAGGTAGGCACCTTGCAAAAAACACCTCTGTTTTCTGTGAAAAAATATGTTGTGTCCACGTTGTGTTTTGGGCCATTTCCTTTTGTGGGCGCTAGGCCTACCCACAGAAGTGATGTACCATTTTTATCGAGAGACTTAGGGGAACGCTGGGTGGAAGGAAATTTGAGGCTCCTCTCAGATTCCAGAACTTTCTGTCACCGAAATGAGAGGAAAAAGTGTTTTTTGGGCCAAATTTTGATGTTTGCAAAGGATTCTGGGTAACATACCCTGGTCAGAGCCCCGCAAGTCACCCCATCTTGGATTTCCCTGGGTTTCTAGTTTTCAAAAATGCACTGGTTTGCTAGGTTTCCTCAGGTGTCGGCTGAGCTACAGGCCAAAATCCACAGGTAGGCACTGCTTTTTATAAAAAAATGTGATGTGTCCACGTTGTGTTTTGGGCCCTTTCCTTTCGTGGGCGCTAGTCCTACCCACACAAGTGATGTATCATTTTTATCGGGAGACTTGGGGGAACGCTGGGTAGAAGGAAATTTGTGGCTCCTCTCAGATTCCAGAACTTTCTGCCACAGAAATGTGAGTAACGTGTATTTTTAGCCAAATTTTGAGGTTTGCAAAGGATTCTGGGTAACAGAACCTGGTCCGAGCCCCGCAAGTCACCCCTCCTTGGATTCCCCTAGGTCTCTAGTTTTCAGAAATGCACAGGTTTGGTAGGTTTCCCTAGGTGCCGGCTGAGCTAGAGGCCAAAATCTACAGGTAGGCACTTCGCAAAAAACACCTCTGTTTTTTTCCAAAATTTAGGATGTGTCCACGTTGCGCTTTGGGGTGTTTCCTGTCGCCGGCGCTAGGCCTACCCACGCAAGTGAGGTATCATTTTTATCAGGAGACTTGGGGGAACGCTGGGTGGAAGGAAATTTGTAGCTCCTCTCAGATTCCAGAACTTTCTGCCACAGAAATGTGAGGGGCATGTGTTTTTTTAGCCAAATTTTGAGGTTTGCAAAGGATTCTGGGTAACAGAACCTGGTCCGAGCCCCGCAAGTCACCCCTCCTTGGATTCCCCTAGGTCTCTAGTTTTCAGAAATGCACAGGTTTGGTAGGTTTCCCTAGGTGCCGGCTGAGCTAGAGGCCAAAATCTACAGGTAGTCACTTTGCTAAAAACAGCTCTGTTTTCTGTGATATGTCCACGTTGTGTTTTGGGGCATATCCTGTCGCGGGCGCTAGGCCTACCCACACAAGTGAGGTATCATTTTTATCGGGAGATGTGGGGGAACGCTGGGTGGAAGGAAATTTGTGGCTCTTCTCAGATTCCAGAACTTTCTGCCACAGAAATGTGAGGAACATGTGTTTTTTTAGCCAAATTTTGAGGTTTGCAAAGGATTCTGGGTAACAGAACCTGGTCCGAGCCCCGCAAGTCACCCCTCCTTGGATCCCCCTAGGTCTCTGGTTTTCAGAAATGCACAGGTTTGGTAGGTTTCCCTAGGTGGCGGCTGAGCTAGAGGCCAAAATCTACAGGTAGTCACTTTGCTAAAAACAGCTCTGTTTTCTGTGATATGTCCACGTTGTGTTTTGGGGCATATCCTGTCGCGGGCGCTAGGCCTACCCACACAAGTGAGGTATCATTTTTATCGGGAGACGTGGGGGAACGCTGGGTGGAAGGAAATTTGTGGCTCCTCTCAGATTCCAGAACTTTCTGCCACAGAAATGTGAGGAACATGTGTTTTTTTAGCCAAATTTTGAGGTTTGCAAAGGATTCTGGGTAACAGAACCTGGTCCGAGCCACACAAGTCACCCCTCCTTGGATTCCCCTAGGTCTCTAGTTTTCAGAAATGCATAGGTTTGGTAGGTTTCCCTAGGTGGCGGCTGAGCTAGAGGCCAAAAGCTACAGGTAGTCACTTTGCTAAAAACAGCTCTGTTTTCTGTGATATGTCCACGTTGTGTTTTGGGGCATATCCTGTCGCGGGCGCTAGGCCTACCCACACAAGTGAGGTATCATTTTTATCGGGAGACGTGGGGGAACGCTGGGTGGAAGGAAATTTGTGGCTCTTCTCAGATTCCAGAACTTTCTGCCACAGAAATGTGAGGAACATGTGTTTTTTTTAGCCAAATTTTGAGGTTTGCAAAGGATTCTGGGTAACAGAACCTGGTCCGAGCCCCGCAAGTCACCCCTCCTTGGATCCCCCTTGGTCTCTAGTTTTCAGAAATGCACAGGTTTGGTAGGTTTCCCTAGGTGGCGGCTTAGCTAGAGGCCAAAATCTACAGGTAGTCACTTTGCTAAAAACAGCTCTGTTTTCTGTGATATGTCCACGTTGTGTTTTGGGGCATATCCTGTCGCGGGCGCTAGGCCTACCCACACAAGTGAGGTATCATTTTTATCGGGAGATGTGGGGGAACGCTGGGTGGAAGGAAATTTGTGGCTCTTCTCAGATTCCAGAACTTTCTGCCACAGAAATGTGAGGAACATGTGTTTTTTTAGCCAAATTTTGAGGTTTGCAAAGGATTCTGGGTAACAGAACCTGGTCCGAGCCCCGCAAGTCACCCCTCCTTGGATCCCCCTAGGTCTCTAGTTTTCAGAAATGCACAGGTTTGGTAGGTTTCCCTAGGTGGCGGCTGAGCTAGAGGCCAAAATCTACAGGTAGTCACTTTGCTAAAAACAGCTCTGTTTTCTGTGATATGTCCACATTGTGTTTTGGGGCATATCCTGTCGCGGGCGCTAGGCCTACCCACACAAGTGAGGTATCATTTTTATCGGGAGACGTAGGGGAATGCTAGGTGGAAGGAAATTTGTGGCTCCTCTCAGATTCCAGAACTTTCTGCCACAGAAATGTGAGGAACATGTGTTTTTTTAGCCAAATTTTGAGGTTTGCAAAGGATTCTGGGTAACCGAACCTGGTCCGAGCCACACAAGTCACCCCTCCTTGGATTCCCCTAGGTCTCTAGTTTTCAGAAATGCACAGGTTTGGTAGGTTTCCCTAGGTGGCGGCTGAGCTAGAGGCCAAAATCTACAGGTAGTCACTTTGCTAAAAACAGCTATGTTTTCTGTGATGTGTCCACGTTGTGTTTTGGGGCATATCCTGTCGCGGGCGCTAGGCCTACCCACACAAGTGAGGTATCATTTTTATCGGGAGACTTGGGGGAACATAGAATAGCAAAACAAGTGTTATTGCCCCTTGTCTTTCTCTACATTTATTCCTTCCAAATATAGGGGTGTGTGTAAAAAAGACATCTATTTGAGAAATTCCATGTAATTCACGTGCTACTATGGTCACCCCGGAATTCCGAGATGTGCAAATAACCACTGCTCCTCAACACCTTATCTTGTGCCCTTTTTGGAAATGCAAAGGTTTTCTTGATAGCTATTTTTTACTCCTTATATTTCAGCAAATGAATTACTGTATATCCGGTATAGAATGAAAACGCACTGCAGGGTGCAGCTCATTTATTGGCTCTGGGTTCCTCGGGTTCTTGATGAACCTACAAACCCTATATATCCCCGCAACCAGAGGAGTCCAGCAGACGTAACGGTATATTGCTTTCGATAATCTGACATTGCAGGGAAAAGTTACAGAGTAAAAAGTAGAGAAAAATTGATGTTTTTTTCCCCTCAATTTCAATATTTTTCTTTTTCAGCTGTTATTTTCTGTAGGAAACCCTTGTAGGATCTACACAAATGACCCCTTGCTGAATTCAGAATTTTGTCTACTTTTCAGAAATGTTTAGGTTTCTGGGATCCAGCATTGGTTTCATGACTATTCCGGTCACTGACTGGAAGGAGGCTGAAAGCACAAAAAATTGCACAAATGGGGTATGTCCCAGTAAAATGCCAAAATTGTGTTGGAAAATTGGGTTTTCGGATTCAAGTCTGCCTGTTCCTGAAAGCTGGGAAGCTGCTGAGTTTAGCACCGCAAACCCTTTGTTGATGCCATTTTCAGGGGAAAAACCACAAGCCTTCTTCTCCAGCCCCTTTTTCCAATTTTTTTGAAAAAAACGAAATTTTCACTGTATTTTGGCCAATGTCTTGGCCTCCTTCAGGGGAACCCACAAAGTCTGGGTACCTTTAGAATCCCTAGGATGTTGGAAAAAAAGGACGCAAATTTGGCTTGGTTAGCTTATGTGGACAAAAAGTTATGAGGGCCTAAGCGCGAACTGCCCCAAATAGGCAAAAAAAGGCCTGGCACAGGAGGGGGAAAAGGCCTGGCAGCGAAGTGGTTAAGGAAAACGGGGTGCATTACAAAAAAAAAAACGACTTTATCTAAAAGCAGTCACAGACATGGTGGTCTGCTGTCTCCAGAAGGCCACCATCCCTGTGAGTGCCGCGAGTCTCAAGGGGGTCGCAAATTGCGACCCACCTCATTAATATTAATGAGGTGGGCCTTTGTGACCCCCTTGCTTGTTCCTGACACCATCCTACATTCCAATTTGCGACTCAAAAATTGCGAGTCGCTCTGACTCGCAATTTGCAAGTCACAAATTGGAATATACCTTCATCTGGCCCTTAGAAACCTATGCTTGCTATAGCTATCCAGCCGTACTTGTGACAATGCTTGTGAATCATAAAAAACACACTAAAGTATGTTCAGGTAGAGATGGAAATAAAACCCCACACCACCTGCTTTGTTTTTTGTTGTTGTTTTTTTTGCATTGGACCCATTGAGAATAACACCCAGTAGGCAATGTTTATGTGGGAGTTGTGTGGAAGCGTTTATTGGTACTGAATTGTTCTTAGGCAGATGAGAAGCCATGACTATTTTTCTTTCAAGATCCATCCTAAAGCATTTTTTTTTTAAACACTGCCTTGTTGTTCAAAACTTTTGAACTAAGAAAGTGAACATTCATGTTTTTCTCACATTTAATCTCTGCTTTACATTTTATTTTTAGAAAAAAAAGTAAATGTTATACCTAATTGTCATAGCTTAGATGCTAATTCTTAACTTCAACACTTGACCAACGGTATGCCATAAGTCTCAAAGCTTGTAATGCAAAGCAGATAAACATGTAATTGATTGCCATGGAGACAGAAAACCACAGATGTATACGCAGCTTTGATATAGCCAGCAGTAGGATGAGGTCAAAACAGAGACTTATGAAAAGAAAAATCTCTAGGGTATGTAACAGCAACTCTACAAGTTTGAATTTCATGAGCATTCGTTTTTATGAGGTCCAAATTAGAGAGCTTTAATTTCTTTATACACATTTGTTGTGCCTTATTTCCAAATTTTAACAAACATATAATGCATTCCAGAGTTTTACTTAAAAGTTGTGATGACCTTGCTTTGCAGAAATAATCCTGACCCACATGAATAGCACCAAGACTATCTCTGTAATCTCTTTCAATGTAATTTAAAAGAATTCGTCACACATGCAGCACACATAGAAATAGGAAAAAACAGGGAGAAATAAAAATATTTCTCCCTGTTGCATCACTCTTACGCCACCCCTCTGGTGGCATAGGCTTTTGACGGAGTCCCAGGTTTACAAAACCTTTTACACCTGGGAATGCGTCAAAATCCATGGAAGTTGTGTGGGAACACCCATGCAACACACATGGAAATGCCTCCCTGACGCAAAGTAAGGCAACACAGTAACTTGTGCTCCATTGCCTTACTCTATGTCTACAAGGCCATGAAAAGCCATGCAAAGTGGCGTTGTGTTGCCTCATAGATACAGGTGAGCAGCCTGTGGTGCCAGTGCATCACAAAAAGTGACGCTCTGGCGGCACAGGATACTTGTAAATATTGACCTTAGTATCACTCAGCCCATTTGAGTGTGAGTGTCACTGATGATGTCATGGGCAGTCAACCCTTACTAAAAGCATACAGTGATATTTTCTATTCTTCGCATAATACAGTGTTGCAATATTTTGCTCTGCATTCGAATGTGTGAAGGATAATATATGTGGGGCCTGGATTTGAACAAATCATACGATGAAGATGCTGTTGATGACCAAATGGAATAATGCTCACTTTTTTAACACATTCATGCTTTTATAATGTACTTTCTTTTGAGTCTTCATGAGGAATATCATGTAGAGTTGATAATTTAACTGCATGTTCACTCAAAGTTTTCAGACTGATGGATATTTCATATTATTATTACACAGTTTCTATGAAAATCTAGATGCCTAGTAATTCCATGCAGCTTTATGCTTCTGCATGGTTCCTTGTCACTTTAAAAGAGTATTCTTCAGTGGGTGATGTGACAATCTAGGTGTTCATGATGTTCTAAGCTTTAGAAGAAGGTTTGTTATGAAATGTAATGTATTGTAAACTTGATGCAATGAGTAGTGTGTCCACACCTCACTATATACAGAACCAACATTGCACTCTAGCCACATTTTGGAAATCTACATTGCAGGGAGGAGGTGAGGGATGAGATGTGTCAGTTGAATATAAAATGTAGCTGACACACAAATATAAAGTTTCCTATCCTGGAAGGATGGCACAGAACTTGTCACCACTGTTCAACTGAACCGCTATATTGTGCTACTCTGAGCTCCCACCAGGCCTCTATATAGTGATCCTCTGTCAGTTTCCAGTTGCTTTGCCGCTTGTGCCGGCGGCAATGTTGATGTGCAGCGGGTGCAGTAGCACCCGTCGCGCATTTCACTGCCCAAAATTCGGGCAGTGAAATGCGCGATGGGGCTATGCGATGGGGCTATGCCTGGGGGACCCTGCACTGCCCATGCCAAGTGCATGGGCAGTGCAGGGGCCCCCAGGGGCACCCCCAGTCCCCTTACCGCCAGCCTTTCAATGGCGATGTTTACCGCCACGGACAGGCTGACGGTCGGGGACTCATAATCCCCAGGGCTTGCACCACTGCCCTGGGGATTATGCCCGCCAGGCGGAAGCCTGGCGGGAAAGTGGAGGGGCCGGCGGTCTGACCGTGGCTTTTCCGCCATGGTCAGAATTGCTGGCGGAACACCGCCAGCCTGTTGGCGGTGTTACCGCCAACATACCGCCGGCCGCCAGGGTCGGAATGACCCCTATAGTGTGCCTGTCATTTTCAACACTGAGCTATGCTGTACTGTAAATTGGGTAGGAAAACCCTGATGAGGGCAATGCTGAAAAGATGCCAAGAAAACAGATAGACAGAAGCCCCAGTTCTGGGGTGCAGCTTGCACTGCAGAGAGCATGATGGGTAGCACCACAATATAAAGCCTGCGCTGGTCTGGAATTACATATTTCAAAGTCCCCCCCCAAGCCACCATAGCGCAGAAACGATTATGCAATAATGTAGGGCAGAAATTGCTGTGCAAACCTAGAACGTGTGCTGCTCTTGCCACTTGAATACTAAGGATGTGCTCGTCACACCTTCCCCATTGACCCTAGGATGAAAATGAAGTATACTTCACAATCAAGGTTGAGAAATCATTTTTTGCGTGCACCAAGGGGCTTCCTTTTTCAAGCTTCACCAAAACCTCTCCCCCCACCATTGAGCTGCAGCCCAGGCATGTTATTCTGTCTCTGATGATCAGAGTACAATGCTTGTGGATGTCATTGAAAATGAAAATTGAATCAGCCTTTAGCACTATCAGTGTGATTGGTCCTCGGGGGTTTCAGATCAGCCCCTGAATACCGATTTGAACAGAAGAGGTACAATTGAAAAGGAGGGACTCCCCTTTTCAGTGATACTTCTTCCTAGCAGATTCGACAGGAGAATGATCTCTGACCACAAATCCATGCCACTGGATCAACAGGCAAAGGGGTCCATTTTGTAAATGGGGTACCACCTCCTTTGAGATGGTAGTAAACTATTAATGCCTTAGGACCAACTTTTGGTTTCAAAACATTATTACATACAATAAGGAATATGTATTCGGAAGGGACGCTTTTAACACACCCTTCCAAATACCAATTCGCTAATGAATTTGTAAACCAATTTAACAATTCAGAAAACCTTTTCCAGATCCGTAAAATGGCTCAGGACATTTCAAAAAGGGGTTTAGCGGTTGTAAACACTCTGATTTACAGATTCAGAGGGTTTGCCAATGATTAACCCCTTCGCTGCCAGGCCTTTTCCCTCTCCTGTGCCAGGCCTTTTTTTGCCTATTTGGAATGGTTCTTGCTTAGGCCCTCATAACTTTTTATCCACATAAGCTACCCACGCCAAATTTGCGTCCTTTTTTTCCAACATCCTAGGGATTCTAGAGGTACCCATACTTTGTGGGTTCCCCTGCAGGAGGCCAAGAAATTATCCAAAATACAGTGAAAATTTCGTATTTTTCACAAAAATGGGAAAAAGGGGCTGCAGAAGAAGGCTTGTGGTTTTTCCCCTGAAAATGGCATCAACAAAGGGTTTGTGGTGCTAAAATCACCAGCTTCCCAGGTTTCAGGAACAGGCAGAATTGAATCAGAAAACCCAATTTTTCAACACATTTTTGGCATTTTACTGGGACATACTCCATTTTTATGATTTTTTGAGCTTTCAGCCTCCTTCCAGTCAGTGACAGAAATCGGCATGAAACCAATGCTGGATCCCAGACACCTAAACATTTCTTAAAAGTAGACAAGATTCTGAATTCAACAAGGGGTAATTTGTGTAGATCCTACAAGGGTTTCCTACAGAAAATAACAACTGAAAAAAAGAATATTGAAATTGAGGTGAAAAAAACAGCAATTATTCTCTACGTTTTACTCTGTAACTTTTTCCTGCAATGTCAGATTTTTGAAAGCAATATACCATTACGTCAGCTGGACTCTTCTGGTTGTGGGGATATATAGGGCTTGTAGGTTCATCAAGAACCCTAGGTACCCAGAGCCAATAAATGAGCTGCACCCTGCAGTGGGTTTTGATTCTATACCGGGTATACAGCAATTCATTTGCTGAAATATAAAGAGTGAAAAATAGCTATCAAGAAAACCTTTGTATTTCTAAAATGGGCACAAGATAAGGTGTTGAGGAGCAGTGGTTCCTAAATCTAACACCTAAAAGAACTCTCTGGTGCCTAGTGGGGATTCCTGCTCCACGATCGCGGGCCCTGCCCGCGTTCGTAGAGCAGGAATCCACTGAAAACCCTTTCCTTTCCCCGTGTCTGTTTCCCCCCTCAACCCCCAAAGAAGAAAGCACTCACCTTTTTGATCCTTTCTCCTGGACGCGTTGGAAGCAAATGGCTTCCAGCGTGTCCCTCGGCAATATTTGATGACGTCGGCGCGCTGAAAGCGCCCTGACGTCATCGGATTTCCGAGGGGGGGGTCGGGGTGGAAGGGGAAGGGCTTCCCCTTCCATCCACGATCGGGGGTGTGGGTGGGAAGCCAATGGGGGTAACGCTAGCTCTCCCCCCAGTTCCCAGGTGCAGGATGAGGTGATCTCGTCCAAGGCATCCGGTAACCGGTGCCTTGGACGAGATCACCTCGTCCAAGGCACCGTACGAGTTAAACCCTCAGTAAATTAAGCCCAAAGTACCCTGGGACTACAAATCCTTGAAAAAGCCCCATCCATAAAACACAGAAGATGAAATGTATTGACTGCAATTTAATGTAAAGACTGATACAAAATAATGAATATATTAATTAATTGTTGATAACCGATGCTTGGAATCATATATGGATTGTATTGCGAGTTAAATAAATCATTACCACATTGAATTAACTATAAAGCACAGCAAGCATTTTCTTTACTTATTGCATGTCCCAATTTTAAATGTGAAGTAATTATGCAATAGTTTGCAACAATGTATGAAAACCAGATGAACTTCAAATTTATTACTGGCAGATAAAAAGGATTTATACAAAGAATGTACATTTACACAAAGAATTACAAAGGCTCTATTTTACGTATATGTTGCCATGTAATGACTTGTGGTGAGTTCTGAAAGTCTTGAGGTGTGATGTGAAGCTAGTGAAAGTTGTGAATTTTTAAATAGATCTTAAAAATAATGTTATTTAACTGAATACATTTAAATCAATAAAATATTTAATTCAACATTAATTTAACATGATTGCAGGATTTTTTGTTCTACATTTAAAATAAATATGTAACATTAATTTACATTAATTAGCATAAAAATATTTTTGCTAATTTTGTTCAAAAATATTGAACCTTTTACATTTTCCTTATTCTTTACAATAAAAAGATCTCCATCTCGGCTGGACTAATGGAATTGTGAGAGCGTCCAGTTCATAGGAATATTAGGAAAAGAATATAAATTTGTGTATGCCATAGTTGTCTTTAAATGTTGTGTTTATATGATTTAATTAAAACAAATATTGTCAAGTATGAGTGCTGGAGACTGTAAGATGATGGAGCCATCTCCAGTACCGCAGGACAATGCAAGTTTCCCCTGTTAATATTCATTGAATTCACATGAAACATGCTTGGGAATATGAGTGAGGTGTAGATGGCCCATTCATAAGAAAAAAGGTGTAGGATTTCTGAAGACTATGGTTTCCATTGATAAGAAATGTTCTTGAGTCACTGTTGGAGTGTAGCTTTTATAATCAAAATTAACATGAGCTGTTTGCAAAATTAATGTATAATGATGTCGCGTAGAAATGTATCAGTGTGCTATTAATATACGCGTTTGAAATGTGCCCACGGGGAGTGGCCATCAGTGTATACGATGATAAATGAAATTGACTAATAATTAATTATTGATGTACTAATGTGTGGTTCTGTATTAGTATTAAGAGTTATATGTTAAGGTTTTGCTCAATTAATCACTAGGCCTTAGTTAGCAAGAGTCGGGCCTACGTGCCTGGTCTCATATTGAGTGTGTTTTTCTAACGTGCAATGTGCTGACTGGCTGAAGGACATGAAGCCGTACTTTTCCAGAAGCTAGAAGATGTGTATAACTGTAGTAGATCCTTTCTCATGAGAATCGACTTGCTCAAGGAGACATTCTTGCGGAATGCAACAGTGTAAACTTGCAACAGGTACAAGGTCGCCTGAACTGGTAAAAACAATGGGACTACTGAACTGAGCCCGCAGGAATAAAAGTTTGTACCTGACATTCTACCCGTTGGAGACGCCAATTACAGGAGCCAATAAACTACGTGAGAACTGTCTTAAGTGAAAATTCTGGTGAGGTGACAAGCCGATCATTGTTTGGAGATAATTATGCACCAAATTTTGTCCAATTGGAAATTAAGAGACTGTACAACAAGATTAATATAACCCCGTGTCACAAGGAGAAATCAGATATTCTTTGACATATTCTAGCCTTACGTGCCATTCTTTGATATTACCCAGTCACTTTGTCACTCTGTCTTAAAGACTTGCTGTTTGACTCTTCAAACCATCCTTATCCTTGCCTTGCCGGATTCATACTTTTCCTCCTTATGAGGGAAGTGTTCCTTATTGCCCTGTCTTGCTGAACATTGCTGCTTATGCTGGCTGATGGTGAATCCACTGATGTCCTGAGGACGAAAACTGACTCTGTAGGCTGACCCATTACGGAGGGTAACTATATAATGATGAAATTGTAATTGTCTGTTTGCCTTTTCTTTCTAGGTACCAACTGCTTCTTTTGATAGAGACCATAATTAGACGTTTTCTAAATTTGTGTTGCTAAATTGTTTTGCATGAAGCCCAACATGCTAATGCTAATTTGAGGTTAGTTAAGGGGTTCACTAAACGGACGCAAATAGACAAATGACTGAATCTATGCTTTGTTGAATAATGCGCTAATGATACTCTGATAAAGTTCATGTTGACGTCGTGCTTTGTTCTAATGTTCATGATCTTTGCTTTGATGGAGTCTTACTCGAGTTGCCATATTGTAACATTGCTGATGTTTTTTCTGGTATTGAGACTAATAACCTTACTAGTAGAGTGTAATGAATAGGGAATAAATATCATAAATCTTTCTAAACTCTGTGTGGTTATTCGTGGCTGAAAGGTCATGGTGTGTTCCGATTCTTATTAATGTCATTAACCAAATCGATTAATTTGCTATTGTGAATATGGATGAGGTTATTGATCTATTGATTGTCATGTTGCTTAGTAATCTCGTCTTAAAGTGTCTCCAATCAGGATCAAAAGATTTGTTGGCCTAAAACGAGTCCCAGAGTAAGTGACTTACCTAGGTCGGGACGCGTTAACAGTTCTGGTAGCAGAGGACGGTTTAGGCCCTTTGGGGCCCTAGAACGAGGGACCATTGTTTTAGAATTGTTTTTGAAATAATGCAAATTGGAGGTATGGTGTGCCCCTAAGTCCCAAATGACTTTCCCGGAATCTCGGAGCTTGCCGAAGTGAGTTGGGTATGTTCTCGGTGTTCTAGTGATAGCATGCGTGATGTAGAATTTGCGCTTGCACAGCTTATGCATATCGCAGTTGAATTGTGAAGTTTGTGAGAATTTAGGCCAGGTAATGTTTTAGTACGAGTGGGCGTACTCCGCAGTATGAGAGGAGGGAAGTTGGCGAACTTCATGTGAGTGTGGCGCTTTGTGCTAAAAAATTGTCCACGTGATTGTTGGTGATGTACGGACCCGGCGTGGTCTAAGACTCCGGAGTATATTGATAAGTGTATGAGACACTTGGATTATGTTGTAATTTGCGTGGTTTAATAGGCCAATCGGGCGTGGTTGACGAGTCAAGTATGAGTCAAAGTGCGTGAGTGAAAAACTTCGATGGAGATTTGGTAAGTTCTAAAGTGTACTAGGACTAGCCATTGACAAGTCGAGAGTGAAATTTGCGGGTCAAATGTTTCTTGCGAGTGCGGGATCTGAAAAGGAGAGAGTAGCGGCTGAGGCTTCAAGTGAAATCTCTGTAAAGTTCTGAATCGATTGTGTTACCCTTCCTGTAGTAAACTGGCAAATTTGAGTTTGCTGTTGAAGTGCTCACAATATATTGCATTCGTTTTTGTATGAATAGAGAGTGAGGAAGACAAGCCGCAAGACTTTGTCAGCTGCAGTGTGTGTGAGTGTGACGTCATTGGAGCCGTGCTGGGATAAGTCGGTTAGTGAGAAGGGTCGCGCACGGATTGGCAGCCGTCTGTGAGAGGCAATTGGTTGAGAAGGTAGGCGAAGAGTGTTCTGGGAATTAAAGTCACTTCCTGATTAGATTCTAAACAAAATAAAAGATGCAAAAATGAAGTTTTTCAAGGCTTTAAAGAGTGCTTTGAGGGGAGATGTGTACATTACAGCGAGTGTGGGGGAGCCTACACCGCCAGAGGATACTCCGGGTTATGCTGTAATGGAAGAGAAGGGAGTCGCGCCATGTCTTTGGCTAAAGCAATGGTGCAAGTTAACAGAGAAAGATGGGTGTCTGGGGTTTCCAGAGAATAGAACATTTAACATAGGGGTTCTAGAAAATTTGCGGAAAGCGCTAAATGAGCAAAAGCCGCCTCCAAGGCCAGCCCAGTTTGAGGCGTTAGCAATTTGGGAATTAATGGCCATACGACAGAGGCAACAGAAATTCGAGAGGAGAATGAGGAAAGCAGAAAAGACACCAGTGGAGGCTAGATGGGATAGTGAGACTAGGATGTGGAGAAGGGAAATAACAGACGGAGTCAGAACGTTTCCGGCAATAACTCAAGAAGCTAATACACAGGGAAGAAAGGCCACTTGTAAAACGGACAAGGGCTCTAGCAAGCAAAAGGAGACTCAGAAGTCTTGGGTAGATGCAGATGATTCAGATGATGATGATGAGCTTCTAAATCAGTTGTTACATGATCGACCGCCACCATATGCCATAAATGACAACAGACCGAGTACTAGTGCAGGTCCTGTAAACCCGACACAGAATCAGGGAACCGTAAATACAGTGCAGGCAAATAATGTTACCCCATCGGCTCTGATACAGAATGGTGCTAGTGTATCCACTGCACCAGAGATGCAGATACAGTTGCAGCCACCACCAGTTCGGAGGCTCTACCCTGATGTCTCAGTATTAGAGACGACTACGAATTTGATGGTACCGCCTGATCCAGCATACACAAGATCAAAATTAGTGCAGATTGAGCCAACCCCACATTTGCTGCCTTAGCCAAAGCAACAGGTGGTTCCAAATTACACTTCGGTCACAGGACTGCAGTCAGCAATTAATCAAGCTATGGGAGTTAATGCTCCACTGGGATTGGGAAACAGACAAGCACCAGCTGCTATATCTTTGCCAATTACCGATGGTCCACCAGTACAGCTGTATGTGCAGGGAAAGCCTAGTGTATGCGATCAAGGAGTAATGACTCAAGAGGTGATAAGAAGAGGGTTCACCGGAAGCTCCCAAGGGATGACATCGGGAGAACAAACAGCGGAGAGGTGTAGATCCTTGTTGGACTTCAGTCCGATTGGGGTTCCTTTAGAGACAATGAGACAAGCAGGTTTGGGTCTACTGACTCCACAGGTACTGAGTGCAAATACATCACAAACGCCAATGATACAGGCTGGGAATATCTCGTTACAAGGTTTGACAGCGAAACAATTGAATGAATGGTTAGACAAGCTTAATTCACCACAAACTACTCCTGCGACAGCAGAGCGGTCGGAGAGAGAGGAATACCTGAATTTTGTGAGATTGGGTGTGGAAGCAGCCGAGTTAGTTGAAGGAAGCATGAGAGTGAACAGGTTAGAATCATACACTGAAACAGAATTGAGGTAGCTGTTCCCCAAAATAACTAAAGAAGTGAGTAAGGTGCACCAGAGGTTAGCGAACTTGGCAGACAAATATGGCGTAGACTTAGACAATACTAAGCATCTGAAGAGGAGTTACAGGTTAGACTTCGAGCCTAAAGATTTTGATCACATGAGGTCTACTGGAATGAAGGCACACCTTAAAGAGATACTACAGAGTGCTCAAGTTTGGGGAGCATTAAAAAAGTGGGAAGGCAGATGGGCGAAGAAGAGAGATAAAAGGAAAAGTGACTGCTTAGAACAGCAGCAGGCGAATGCTGTGCCAGATACGGGAATAATAAAGATGTCACAGATGAGGGAAACAGCTGGAGGGGTTTTAGTTCATGTGCCCTGGTCTAGAGGTGACATTTTGTCATTCACAAATGACTTTCCCAGACTGAGGGAAAAGCCGATAGAGTGGTATCAGCAGACGGACAGGTTTGTGAAGCTTGCAAAATGTCTTTGGGAAGATTTGAACACCCTGTTCGAGATTATAGTTCCAGCTGATTTGTGGCTTGAGTGCAAGAGAAGTGTGGATTGGCCGACATGGGAACCAGCAAGGGACAGGGCTACAGGAGCACTGTCTCCTGAGGTGATGAAGTACTACTATAAGGTGATTGAGTTTTTGAAGCAGAAGGTGTCGCTGAAAGTTACTGATTGGCAGAAAATTGATCGAACAGCACAAGAAGGCTAAGAGTCGATACATGCTTACTATGAGAGGTTGTTGAAGGCGTTCAAACATTACAGCGCCACAGAGGTCATAGAGCCGAAAGATATGAATCACCTTGTGTTCAGGTTTGTTGAGGGATTGAGGCCAGAGATTAGCCAGATGATTAAGAATTTGATTTTTTGGCAAGCGAAGCCGATTGATGAGGTGTTGCAATATGGAAATACTGTAGTGATGAGGTTGAATTGAAGCAGAGAAAGCTGAAAGAGAAGGTGATGGTGATGCAAATTAAGGCAGCGCAAGCTGGAATGCAGGGAAATGGAGTACAGCAGATGGTGCAACAACCGCAAGGAAACGGAATGTTTCAGACGCAAGCGAGAGGCAGAGGTCGAGGCCTTACCGGGTTGTCTGCGTGCAGTTGCAGCAGTTGGTAAAAGCCTTACTCAGTGTGAAGGCATAATGTTGGGACATCCCTTAACAGTAATGGTCCCACACTCAGTCGAAATACTACTCACTCGAACAAAGGTGCAGCACATGACAAATGCCCATCTGACAAAGTATGAGATGATTATATTGGGGTCACCGAATGTGTCATTAAAACGCTGTACTGTGTTGAACCTGGCATCTTTGCTTCCTAATGAGAATACAGATGTTGATGATGCTGAGGAGGTAGAACATGATTGTCTTGAGGTAACAGAACTGTGCACCAAACTGAGACCTGACATTAAAGATACCCAATTGGAAGAAAATGATTACATTATCTTTGTTGATGGTTCATGCCTGAAAGGCTCAGTAGGCGTGCTGAGAGCCAGATATGCTGTGTGTACAATCACTGGTATCTTAGAAGCTACTTGGCTCGAAAGAGTATACTCTGCTCAAGTGGCTGAATTGGTTGCTCTTACTAGGGCATGCCATGCCACTGACAAATTAAAAGTCACTATCTATACTGACAGTAGATACGGATTTGGAATTGTCCATGATCTTGGCCAGCTATGGTCACAGAGGGGTTTCATGACCTCTTCTGGTTCTCCAGTGAAAAACTGTGAAAGAATTAAGGAGCTGTTGCAAGCGATTCAGTTACCTCTTGAAATTGCTGTGGTGAAATGCAGCTCTCATGTGAAATCGCAAGACTTTGGGTCAATGGGAAACGGATATGCAGATCAAGTCGCAAGGTTTTGTTCATTGAACTGTATATTGTTCAAAGATCAGTGGGAATTGTTACCTGAAACAGAAAATGTGACATGCACAGGTGCACACGCATTGAGGGTGGTTGATACGATGGAAGAATTAAAATTGTTGCAGGGACGTTCTAGCAGAGAAGAGAAACGTTCTTGGCTTAAAATGCAATGTGTACAAAGACCTGATGATTTGTGGGTGTCAGACGATGGGAAAATGGTTTTGTCAAACAGTCTCTTGTCACAGTTTGCAAGGTTTTACCAATGTTCAAGCACATATTGGGAGAGATGTCATGATCAGGTTGTTCAAAATCGATTGGTTCAATCCGAAATTTAGACAAGCTGCAGAAGTGATTTGTCACAGGTGCATCATCTGTCAGCAGATGAATGCGGGGAAAGGGACTGTGGTGAATTTGAGCCACATTGGGAGAGCAGGAGGGCCATTTAGCAGAATGCAATTGTATTTTATTGAGATGCCTGTGTGTGGAGGTCTGAGATACGTGTTGGTGATTGTGTGCATCTTTAGTCACTGGATTGAAGCATACCCTACATGTAGGAATGACAGTCTCACAATAGCGAAGTGGCTGCTTAGGGAATTGATACCACGTTTCGGGTTCCCGATCTCTTTAGAATCAGATAGAGGAAGTCACTTCAACAATGAGGTGGTTAAGCTCTTGTGTGCAGCATTGAACATTGAGCAGAAGTTGCATTGTAGCTACCGTCCTGAAGCCTCAGGACTAGGGGAGCAGATGAATGGTATCTTGAAATCGAGAGTGGCGAAAATGTGCGCAGCTACAAATTTGAAATGGCCAGATTGATGTTAAAGGGAAACCTGAGAGAATAGACTGATAACTTACCGGATGTGACACTGATAACCTGAATTGACTTTTGAAAACTGATTGTGACAAGCTGCTAACCTGATTTGACAAAGATCCTGGGAGTGAATGAGAAAGCTGTAAATATTTGCTGAAACTTCTCTCCACTCTCAGCGACAACCAACCCACCTTCTCCACCGACCCCAACGACGCAGCCCTCAGCCTCACGCACTGGATCACCAACTGCGCAGACAACCTCGCTCCCCTCAGACGCCTCCCAAGACAGACCAACACCAAGAAACCTCCCTGGTTCACAGACACCCTCAAGGAATCTAAAAAAAACTGCTGCACCCTCGAGAAAGCCTGGTGCAAGGACCACACCGCAGATAACATGTCTGCCCTCAAGAACGCTACCCGCAAACACCACCAACTGATCCGCGCCACCAAAAGAAATTCCTTCACAGACAGACTGGACAAGAACACTCACAACAGCAAAGAACTCTTCAACATTGTCAAAGAGCTCTCCAACCCGAACGCCAACACCAACGCCATCACGCCCTCACAAGACCTCTGCAACTCCCTCGCCACCTTCTTCCATCGTAAGATCACCGACCAACACAACAGCTTCGGACACCAGACCCAGCCAACCACCACAGAACCTACAACCCCAGCCATCACCCTCAACGCCTGGACTCACATCAACACAGAAGAGACCAAAGCCACCATGAACTCCATCCACTCCGGTGCCCCCTCGGACCCCTGCCCAGACTTCATCTTCAACAAAGCCGACGACATCATCGCCCCGCATCTCCAGACCATCATCAACAGTTTGTTTGCTTCTGCCACCTTCCCCGAGAGCTGGAAACATGCAGAAGTCAATGCCCTACTGAAGAAACCTACGGCGGACCCCAGCGACCTGAAGAACTTCCGCCCCATCTCGCTCCTCCCCTTCCCTGCCAAAGTCATAGAGAAGACCGTCAACAAGCAACTTACCAACTTCCTGGAAGAAAACAACCTACTCGACCCCTCTCAGTCCGGATTCCGAGCCAATCACAGCACAGAAACCGCCCTTATCTCAGTCACAGACGACATCAGAACTCTGATGGACAACGGAGAAACAGTCGCCCTCATCCTCCTCAACCTCTCGGCTGCCTTCGACACCGTCTGCCGCCGAACCCTAATATCCCACCTCCGCTCCACCGGGATCCAAGGACAGGCCCTGGACTGGATCACCTCCTTCCTCTCCAACCGCTCCCAAAGAGTCTACCTCCCACCTTTCCGCTCAGACCCCACCGAGATCATCTGCGGCGTCCCACAAGGCTCCTCGCTCAACCCGACTCTCTTCAATGTCTACATGAGCCCCCTCGCCGACATCGTACGCAAACACAACATCAACATCACCTCCTACTCTGATGACACGCAGCTGATACTTTCCCTCACCAAGGACCCCACCAGCGCCAAGACCAACCTGCATGATGGACTGAAAGACGTCGCAGATTGGATGAAAATCAGATGTCTGAAACTGAACTCAGACAAAACGGAAGTTCTCATCCTCGGAAACACCCCGTCGCCTGGGACGACTCCTGGTGGCCCACGGCCCTTGGCACCGCACCGACCCCCTCAGACCATGCATGCAACCTCGGATTCATCCTGGACCCTCTTCTCACCATGACCAAACAAGTCAACGCCGTATCATCCTCCTGCTTCCTCACCCTCCGCATGCTCCGAAAGATCTTCCGTTGGATCCCCACCGACACCAGAAAGACCGTGACCCACGCCCTCGTCACGAGCCGCCTGGAATACGGCAACACCCTATATGCAGGAACCACCGCTAAACTCCAGAAACGCCTGCAGCGAATTCAAAACGCCTCCGCCCGCCTCGTCCTCGACATACCCCGTAACAGCCACATCTCCGCCCACCTGAGACACCTGCACTGGCTTCCCGTCAACAAAAGGATCACCTTCCGGCTCCTCACCCACGCACACAAAGCCCTCCACAACAAGGGACCCGAATACCTCAACCGTCGCCTCAGTTTCTACACGCCCACCCGTCAACTTCGCTCCGCCAACCTCGCACTTGCCGCCGTCCCTCGCATCCGCCGCACCACCGCAGGTGGGAAATCCTTCTCCTACCTGGCGGCCAAGACATGGAATTCCCTCCCCACCAACCTCAGGACCACCCAGGACCACCTCGCATTCTGGAGGCAACTCAAGACCTGGCTCTTCGAGCAGCAGTAACCCCTTACCCCTAGCGCCTTGAGACCCTCTCGGGTGAGTAGCGCGCTTTACAAATGTTTTTGATTTGATTTGATTTGAAGAAGTACTTTCGATTAGCTTCGCTGAAAAAAAAAAAAAGGAAAAGATAAAAAGAAAAAAAGAAGAAAAAAAGAGTTTCTAACCATCCTCAAACTAGTTGTTTACATTTATAGCATTTTACTTTCTGATTCTTTACAGACCAGGAGATGATGTTGAAGGGAGTAAGCATTGTAAATATTTGGGTATTGCTTTGGGTGTTGTGTGCGTGATATTCATTATAGCTTTGTTTGTGGAAATACGTTTGGTGGATGAGAATAAAGCTAACAATGCTACTGTTTCTGATACTGTTACACTAACACCGTGGGAGAGGTTTGAGCAGGATACTAAGGGGCATATTTATACTCTGTTTGCGCCGGAATTGCGTCGTTTTTTTTGACGCAATTCCGGCGCAAAACTAACTCCATATTTATACTTTGGCGTTAGACGCGTCTAGCGCCAAAGTCCATGGAGTTTGCGTCATTTTTTAGCGTGGACACCTACTTTGCGTTAATGAGATGCAAGGTAGGCGTTCCCGTCGAAAAAATTGACTCCGAGGCATGTGCGCCGTATTTACACTCCCGGGCAAATTTCACGCCCGGGAGTGGGCGGGTAAAAAAAAATGACGTACGCCCGCTTTTGCGCCGTTTTTTAGCGCCTGGAAAAGGCAGGCGTTAAGGGACCTGTGGGCTCGGAAGGAGCCCAGAGGTGCCCTCCCATGCCCCCAGGGACACCCCCTGTCACCCTTGCCCACCCCAGGAGGACACCCAAGGCTGGAGGGACCCATCCCATGGACATTAAGGTTAGTTCCGGTAAGTATATATTTTTTTGTGGCATAGTGGGGCCTGATTTGTGCCCCCCTACATGCCACTATGCCCAATGACCATGCCCAGGGGACACAAGTCCCCTGGGCATGGCCATTGGGCAAGGGGGCATGACTGGGAGTCGAAAAAAATGGCGCAAATCGGGTTGAGGCGAAAAATTTGCCTCAGCCTGACTTGCCCCATTTTTTGACGCCCAAGCTCCATATCCCCCTACGCCGGCGCTGCCTGGTGTACGTGTTTTTTTTTCCACGCACACCAGGCAGCGCCGGCGGCTAACGCCGGCTAACGTCATTGATTAAATACGGCGCCCGCATGGCGCTTCAGAATGGCGTTAGCCGGCGCAAATTTTTTTGACGCAAAACTGCGTTAGCGCAGTTTTGCGTCAAAAATATAAATATGGCCCTAAGTATCTGCATGAGGAAACTAACTCGAAAGGGGAACTGTCTACTAAAGTTTTCTATCACTTGCTGAGTGAGTATGTTGATACTATGGATGCGAAAGCCTGTTATGTGTGTACACAAATTCCTGTTTCAGTACAAGAGGGGGTTACATATCACAGCTTGCCACTAACCTATGGGATAAGTTGTAGTCTGCTACTAATACGTTTCTATAACCAAGAAGAAGTGCAATATTTTTACTCGAACTATGATCTTGTATTCTCTTATATGTCTATTATAGAATATTTAAATAGTGTATCTAAATATTATGCTATAAAGCTGATTAAGGGATTCTTTGAGCCTAGAATGACAATTAGTACATCTTATGCACACCAAAATAATTTGACATGCTTGCTTACACATGTAGAGAAAATCTTTTTAGATCACACTGAAGATAGAAGGAGGGTTTTAAAGGGGAAATTAGAAAAAGGCTTGCAGCAACGTTCTTTTATAAATAGTGGAAATTACAATGGGGAAATTAGCTTTAGATGCACAACATGTGGGTAGGCTCTGCATTACACGACCAAAGTCATACTATGACAATGTGTTTGTGGGAACGAGTGAATGTAAGCATGTGTTTTTGTTTCAGAGTAAATGGACATTCATGTTAAATGGAATGGATCAAGCAATCCCAGGGGTCTATTATATTTGTGGACTTAATGCTTATTACCGTCTTCCAAAGGGATGGTATGGGACATGTTATTTGGGAATAGTTTTCCCAAAGATCTATCAGTTAGAGGATCTAAAGAAATTCCCGAAAGTGACTGAATTACTTCGTACTAGACAAAAGAGAGAAACTGCTGCTGGTGTAGTAGGAGACATGTTTGGAGCAATAATTCCTTCAGTAGGGGTTATTTTGAACTCTGTAAAGATTCGAAAGTTGTCTACTATTGTGGATAACCTGCTGACAAACTTCACAGGAGCTATACTCCTGATGGATACTGAACTTGCTGCGGAGAGGGCTATGACTCTTCAAAATAGGCTTGCTTTAGACATTCTTTTAGCGAAAAATGGCGGAGTCTGTAAGATGCTTAATGAGCGTCACTGCTGTGCCTATATACCCGACAATAGTAATGAGATTAGAAGTATGCTCACTACCTTAACAAGAGATAGTGCAGATGTGAAGGAACTGAAAGAACCAGGTGTTTGGGAGAAGGTTGGGAAAGGACTTGCAAAGGTGGGAAGATGGTTTAGTAATCTTTGGCATGGGTTACTAGGAAAATTAATGCAGGGGATAATAATTGTTTTGGTTTGTTTATTTGGGCTATGGTTATCATGCAAAATTAGTAAAAAGATCAGGGCAAATTTGGCAAAAAGCAATGCAAGGAGAGAAGAAAAGAAAAGAGAAAAATTATTCAGGGCAAAATATGAAAAGGCAAAATCAGGGGAAGAAATAGAATTGAAGGAGATAAGGAAATGAATAAATTGAAAGAAGGGATTTGTGTGATGACAAGTGTCATCAGAGGAGGGATTGTTGGAGTGTAGCTTTTATAATCAAAATTAACATGAGCTGTTTGCAGAATTAATGTATAATGATGTCGCATAGAAATGTATTGGTTTGCTATTAAAATAAGCGTTTGAAATGTGCCCACAGGGAGTGGCCACCAATGTATACGATGATAAATGAAATTTACTAATGATGAATTATTGATGTACTAATGTGTGGTTCTGTATTAGTATTAAGAGTTATATGTTAAGGTTTTGCTCAATTAATCACTAGGCCTTAGTTAGCAAGAGTCGGGGCCTAGCTGCCTGGTCTCATATTAAGTGTGTTTTTCTAACGTGCAATGTGCTGACTTGCTGAAGGACATGAAGCCGTAGTTTTCCAGAAGCTAGAAGATGTGTGTAACTGTAGTAGATTCTTTCTCATGAGACTCAACTTGCTCAAGGAGACATTCTTGCGGAATGCAACAGTGTAAACTTGCAACAGGTACAAGGTCGCCTGAACTGGTAAATACAATGGGACTACTGACTGAGTCTGCGGGAATAAAAGCTTGTAGCTGACATTCCACTCTTTGGAGACGTCAATTGCAGGAGCCAATAAACTACGTGAGAACTGTCTTAAGGGAAAATTCTGGTGAGGTGACAAGCCGATCATTGGTTGGAGATAATGATGCACCAAATTTTGCCCAATTGGAAATTAAGAGACTGTACAACAAGATTAATATAACCCTGTGTCACAAGGAGAAATCAGCCATTCTTTGCCATATTCTAGCCGTTACGTGCCATTCTTTGATATTACCCAGTCACTTTGTCACTCTGGGCCTGATTCCAACCCTGGCGGGCATCGGTAGCCGTCCGCCAGGCGGGAACCGGCATTTGGCCGCCATGCGGCCAAAATACCACTTCCCCCATTCTGACATTCCAGCTGGGCCGGCGGGCGCTAACCAAGTTAGCGCCGGCCGGCCCAGCTGGAATGGGGGCCGCAACACAGGAGCCGGCTCCGAATGGAGCTGGCGGTGTTGCGGCAGTGCGACGGGTGCAGTTGCACCCGTCACGCTTTTCACTGTCTGCTAGGCAGACAGTGAAAAGCTTCATGGGTCCCTGTTAGGGGGCCCCAGGACACCCCTTACCGCCAGCCTCTTCCTGGCGGTGAAAACCGCCAGAAACAGGCTGGCGGTACGGGGGTCAGAATCCCCAGGGCAGCGCTGCCCTGGCGGATTCTCCCAGCAGGGTCAAAAACGGCGGATGACCGCCGGCCCCGGCAATCCGACCGCGGCTTTATCGCTGCGGTCGGAATGGGGATTGAAGCACCGCCAGCCTGTTGGCGGTGCTTCCGTCGTTTGTGGCCCTGGCGGTCTTGGACTGCCAGGGTCAGAATGACCCCCTCTGTCTTAAAGAATTGCTGTTTGACTCTTCAAACCATCCTTATCCTTGCCTTGCCCGATTCATACTTTTCCTCCTTATGAGGGAAGTGTTCCTTATTGCCCTGTCTTTCTGAACTTTGCTGCTTATCCTGGCTGATGGTGAATCCACGGATGTCCTGAGGACGAAGACTGACTCTGTAGGCTGACCCATTATGGAGGGTAACTATATAATTATGAAATTGTAATTGTCTGTTTGCCTTTTCTTTCTAAGTAACAACTGCTTCTTTTGATAGAGACCATAGTTAGACGTTTTCTAAATTTGTGTTGCTAAATTGTTTTGCATGAAACCTAACATGCTAATGCTAATTTGAGGTTAGTTAAGGGGTTCACTAAACGGACGCAAATAGACAAATGACTGAATCTATGCTTTGTTGAATAATGCGCTAATAATACTCTGATAAAGTTGATTCATGTTGACGTTGTGCTTTGTTCTAATGTTCATGATCTTTGCTTTGATGAAGTCGTACTCGAGTTGCCATATTGTGACATTGCTGATGTGTTTTCTGGTATTGAGACTAATAAACTTACTAGTAGAGTGTAACGAATAGGGAATAAATATCATAAATCTTTCTAAACTCTGTGTGGTTATTCGTGGCTGAAAGGTCATGGTGTGTTCCGATTCTTATTAATGTCATTAACCAAATCGATTAATTTTCCATTGTGAATATTGATGAGGTTAATGATCTATTGATTGTCATGTTGATTAGTAATCTCGTCTTAAGGTGTCTCCAATCAGGGTCAAAAGATTTGTTGGCCTAAAACAAGTCCCAGAGTAAGTGACTTACCTAGGTCGGAAACGCGTTAACACCACTACTTCGTCTCAACACTCCTTTCAATCAAAGGAGAGGGATGTGGCAACTCAAACAAGCCTAGAATGATTATCATGGTTGCCTTTTCTCTCAAGGCTGCTGGGGGCTAAAGAATGTCTACTACATTTACACCGACATGGTGAACAATTATGCAGTCAGTTTTAGTGTCTAATTCTGCAATGGAGATGATCTACAAAACAAGTATAGTACAGGGTTTGAACCAATCATGGACTAACAATCTCCTGCAGTCAGGCTAGGCATTTGTTCCTCGGCGCTGTCTTGCCTGTCTTTGACAGTTACATTATTATTTTAAATGAACGTAATTTACAGAGCATAATGATTACAAAAGGTACAGAAGTTTCAAAATATTTTAATAAGTTATAATATTTACAAGATTTTCAAAATGAGCCAGTTTTTCATGGAATGTTTAAGGATAGAGAGAAAGGAAATATGAATAAAGGAAGAGTACATTTTTAATTATTTTTCCCTCCGTTTTTTTTGCAATTTTGACAATCAGTTGGGTAGTGCTGTGGGTGATACTTTTGTGTCTGAGGGTTCATTTGCTAGGTTTTCATATTATGCTTGTAGATGGCTTTACACAATATAGTTTAATTTTCTATCCTGTGGTCTTTACTTGGAAATAGCCAAGGAGCTTGAACATTAATCTTTGTCATTCACTTCTCATACAAATATGTGCAAATATTTTGCCATGCACTTCTCATACAAAAATGTGCAAATGTTTTTCTTCATTTCTCTGTGTTCTCTTTGTTTTCCTGGGTGGTTCCGTAATGACATGCTTCAGTTTTCTCATCCTCTTAATGTTTATCCTTTTCAAACCCTCTCCTGCTTTTCTGTAACACAATTCTGCATCCTAGGTCCAATTCTTAAGAAAATGGGGGCGGGGTATTCCAAGAGAGGATTCACATGGAAGTGTTTAATTTCTCTTTCTTATAAATTCATTTTTAAATATTTGAGATACCTGTAATGGCAATCATCCATCACATTTTGTATAAAATGTTCTAATGGGCAAACATTTTCATGGCATATATTGCTTTCCGGAATAGATTATACTTTGCTAAACCATAATTCAAAGTCACTAAATTAAGCTGAGCTTAACCTCCTGATAGCTAAGAAACAGAACAGGCACGCTTAACTTAGGGCAATGTGCAAATTACTTATGCAGTACTGAAACAGTAATAAAGTCAGTCGAAAAAATTGTGTTCAGCTATTCCCATTAAAAGATTATCACTTCCTTAATAAAACACAGCAATACCACAAAAAGTATATAATAAATTGAGCATCATTGCATTTGTTTCAAATAAACAATACAGGAAATGTGATTGGTTCATTTAAAACAATATTTAACAATAAAATAGGTTCAGCACAGTGAATTATAGGTATTTGATACAAGATTTGATAGAAGGATCAGTTTATCCTGAAACTGCTAAAATTCCACTAAATATTAAATATTTAATAAAAATAGTGCCGCAATAACCACAAAAGAATCCCAAACAGTCATTTTCTATCCTTATCCTTAATGATCGCAGAATGTAACTTATACCTGCACAACAAATAGACTGCAAGTCTAAGCACTGCAAACAATACAAGCCTGATTTGTAAGATCTAAGACATTTTGAATGCAGGATAAGTCAGACAAATTGGTATCTCAGTGTGATATAAAATCTGCAAAAAAACATGAAATTGGTAAACTATTGCTGTGAAATATTATCACATGGGCAACAGAGCAAAGAAAGATAGCAAGTGCCCCACTGAGGATTGGCAACCAGAAAGTGCACTGTGCTTAATCTGAAATGGGTCACATAAAATCTGTATTCAGAGTTAGCTATCTATAATAAATATGGTTTTATCCCTTCTGTAGTGATAACCTCTGAAAAGCAAAGAACAGAATCCAGTTTTAGGGGGTCTAGCATCGTTTTTGTGTGTATAAAATAAAGCTTTCACTTGTGTCTTGAAAAGATCGATTGCATTAGAGGAATGGCATAGGTTTGGAGTTCCAAGATCAAAGAAAGCTTGCTTAACATCAGCTAGCTATGGAATAGAGTCCATATGGTTTTGTTAAATACAGTCCTCGACAAGTAATCAGGACAATTTGGTCAGGGGAAATGCCATATATTTATCCAGAGAAGAAGGGGGTGTGATCTTCACAATATTTTCCAGGTAAGGGAGGCCTAGCTCTCAATGGGCAATGTAGCTTGCGTTATTTCTGGTGACAAGCTACACAAAAATGTGTTCTCTAAGGTTTGCAGACTGCCTGAACAGGTATAACCCCACACGCCTGTCCCATGTATTCCCACAGAAAAGCATTTACGTTTGCACAGTAAAATTAGTCCTTTAATAGCCTTGTGACCAAGCTTCTTCTGGAACTTAAAAATTGTGTTCACTGATCCTGGAAGTTTATGTGCTCTCTGGGTTAAGGGCTTGTTCCATCTAAAGTTGGCATCCAACGTGATGCCGGGATTATTGAATTTCTGATCCTTTGTAATGGTGGTCATGATTATTTTATATTTTCTGAGAATGTTTTTTAGGGCTATACATCATGATGTAGGATTTCTGATGGTTGACCTTTACTCTAAGATACAACATAAATTAGTTAAAAGAATCAAGTAATATCTGCAAACCATTAGCAGTGCAGGCAAGTAACTGAGGAGCTCCCAGCCTTACGTATGCCCTTCCCTTTTGACACCTGCACTGAATCAAGACAATTGATATAGAAAAGGAATAAAAATGGGGCTAAAATGCAGCCCTGTCTGATCCCTCAGTTGGACCTGAAAATGGAGTTCATTCTCCGTTCTGACCATATAGAGCTTGGGTGGTTGTGCCACAGTGCAGACACTTGAGGAGGTCTATTAGGGCGTTTTCAATACCTACCTCGCCCATCATATCCTAAAACTCCTCCCAAACGCACTGGAGAGATCCATGAATGCCATGTGTAAAGAACCTCTCCTCGCTTTGACATATTCCCCCAATAATGCAAGTAGGTTCAGGGTGTGTTCTACTGTGCCCACTCCTGGACAAAAAACATATTGCACATTAGAAAAGAAATGTTTTTCTTCCACACAGTCTTTCATTTTTGAAGAATTACTGTAGGATAATCCAGTCTAATGCAAATGTAAATAAAGGGTTTATTACAGCAGCTCATTAATGCAACTTACTCAAGACATCCAAAGTGCCTCGCGCATTTCATGACTAAACATTCTCATGGAATGCAGAATGCATTCCAAAGCACAATATTGACATGTGCAAAAGATTGTTATGGTAACAAATACAACAATTACCCTCCCTAGCATCTTTGCAGACAAGTCCAAACGGGAGACAGGGCGGTAGCAAATCAGATGAGTTCTATCCCCCTTTTCAAATATTGGCTCCATAGTGCACTCCCTTCATGAATTTGGGAGGCTGCCTCTGATTGCTGCTTGAAATGCATTTGTTAGTAATAGTGCCCAAGATGTGAGATTCTGTCTGAAAATGTCAATAGGTACCCCATCAGTGCCTTACTGGCAGGGCACCTTAAGATAGCTTTGGACACTTAACTTACATCAATAGAATCACTTCAGATGAATGCACTATCTAAGGTAATATTAGGTGGATCTGGGAGGGGGGTTGTGGGCTGACAGAGTATTCTCTTGGTGAAAGATCATTAAAGATTGACGTACCCAATCTTCAGCAGGGATATGATGTTCTATTCTAGGTTGCTCATCTTAAAAAATTAAGGCCAGTTGACGAGTTTGCAAAATGCCCTGTTGTGCCCTTTGAATTCTGAGGCAGCTTCCAGGTCTTCACAAGCACTTCTTTTCATCTCCTTCTTATCTACTTCCTAGCTCCTTCTTATCTCCTTTCATCTCTCCTCTAAGGTTTTTGTATAAATGTCTAGCCCACCTAATGTCCTTGAGATTACTGGGTAATGATTGAATGGCCAATTTTCAATTGTTTAGGGCACCAGTATAAGAGGTGTTAAACCATTTATAAATGGGGGAGGAGTTATCATGTGGTTTCAACATACTAGGCACTGTTTTGCAAGGGTCATCAAACCTTTCTAGGACTTCCAAGGGCTCAGCCTCTTTTGCTAGGCAGCACCTTACCTTTTCTTGTTTTCCTACTAATAGGTCCTTGAAAAATGTAATAATGAAGTGAAAACACCAAGCAATATAAATCTCAAACCAAATTAGAAAAAGAGACTAAAATGTAATGAACAAAAAGACACTAAAACAACAGAAATCCAGAAAGTAGTACCCAACATACGAATGTTTAAATTATTAAGTAGAAATAGCTTCAGAACATACAAAGAGCAAATTATAGTCCATGGACTCAGTAGACTGCATTTATGCAACCATATACTAGGAACCAAAAGGCAAGTTAAATGTGCCAATCAGGCATAAGCCCAACTAACCAGGTTTAAAACGGAAGCCCAGGCATTTTGCTTCTTGTTTGTCAGGGGTAAAGCACACAGAGTTCTAAAGCCAGCAAAAATAGAGTCCTACAAAGGTAGAACAATTGGGGTGACCAGGAAGGTGGCGCAGGAGAGTCTCTTGCAACATATTCACTGGGGGATAAGGGATATTGAAGAGGACAGGGCCCTTTGTATGCAGAGCAGGTGGGGGCTGGACGAATGGGAGAAATTAGTGGGCATGCCTGATAGCACAGGGCAGAAGGGACAACCCCGATATTTCAGTCCTTACTGCTAATGCGTTCTTTCATTATGGTCGAACATATTAAGTGACTTTCCATCATCTTTATGATATAACGAAAAGGCTTTTATGAAGTAACATAGTACCCCTGAGATTTTAAATCAGCCCCATTACGAGCTCATTCCAAGTCAGCCTCTTATAGCATTGCAATTTGGGGATGAGTTTAAGGTAGGTAGAACAGACTTTAAACCTACTACATAACCTAATACTGAGTTAATAGGTATGTGGAACTAAAGGTGAAACATTTTGCCCTACTCACTCTGGCTCCTACTACTATCCTGCACAAAAATTCTAAATCCTAGGTGGACTCCAATGTCTCCAGAGATTTGAGACGCTCATTTAGAGCCCCATGATGTTAAAATACAATGAATTGCAGTTCTATTTACTTTTTTTGTCCCTAAGATATTTAACTCCCTCTCACCTGCGAAACAGACAAATATTAACTTTTCCACATTCAAGAAAGATTTTAACCTTATTTTGTCGAATTGTTTCTTTCAAAGAGCTTCACTCTAATTTCCTCTTATATCCCTCTTTAAGTGGCAATTTTTCATATGACTCTGAATTAGCTTTGCTCACTTTTCGGTTGCCTCCCAACATTTTGGCCAGGCATGCCCCTAAATTAGCTTTCCTTCCAATTACAAATCTCTCTCATGTGACAAAACACCTCAGTCGTCTTCAAGGCACACATCACATAGATGTGTTCCAATAAATTCTTTACCTCCTTTCTTCTTTGCTGAAACTATTGCTTCAGATATAAATACTGACTGATTGGACTAGTCGTATGACTTTTTACCTTATGATACTTGTTAATGTTGTACATATGTAACTTTGTTGTACCATGTTAACTTGGTGTGATTACTGATCACACTGCCCGTTTATATATGTAACTTCTCACCCTCGTCTTTTATAAGAATTCATGTTTTTTTCTTTTTCCACTACAGATACGTTTTTGTGATCTCTTCTCCCTTTGTAAAGCACACTTATACCCCTTAAGGCAGTGCACAGACTAAATGAAAATATAAGATATTAGGATAATCCAACTGCTTCTTGGGCTTCTGTAGCCTCAGTAAGGCCCATATCTATACTTTTTTTGCACCGCCTTGTCGTCATTTGTTGATGCTAAAGCGGTGCAAACTTACAAAATACAGGCCCATATTTATACTTTTTTAGTGCCGCATTTGTGTCATTTTTTGACGCAAAAGCAGTGCAAACTTGCAAAATACAATTGTATTGTGTAAGTTTACACCATTTTTGCATCAAAAAGCGGAACAAATGCGGTACTAAAAAAGTATAAATATGGGCCACAATGGTATTTTGTAAGTTTGTGCCGCTTTTGCGTCAAATAATGATGCAAAGGTGCAGCAAAAAAAGTATAAATATGGGCCTAAGTCAGCGATTTCTGTCCCTAACGATTTACAAATTACAGGCAGGCACAACAGGATGCTCAGACAGGTGGTTTTCTCCCCAAACATATCCTCCATTATCTCCTCCACATAGAGGCCCATATTTATATTTTATTATAAAAAGTTTAACGCCGGCTACTGCCATTCCAACACGCCAGAAGGGCGTCATATTTAAGGAATGACGGTCGACGGTTGCCGGCGCTGTGGCCTGATTAGCATCAAAATAAATTACTCTAACCGGGCAGCGGAGGCGTAGGGAAAACTGGGGGTTGTTCCTCAAAGAATGGTGCAAGTCAGGTTAGAATTAAAAAAAATGACTCTAACCTGACAAACGTCATTCTTTGATGCACAACCCCCAAGGAAATGACACCTGTCTTAGCAAAGACAGGAGTCATGTACCCTTGCCCAATGCCATGCCCATGGGACTTCTGTCTCCTTGGCATGGCGATTGGGCACATTGGCATGTAGGGGGGCCCACGTTAGGCCCCCCCATGCCACTCAAAATAAATAAATAAAAATACTTACCTGCACTCATCAGAAATGGGTCTCCCCATCCATGGGTGTCCTCCAGGTGTCCTCCAGGGGTGGGCTAGGGTGGCAGGGGGTGTCCCTGGATGCAGGGAAGAGCACATGAGGAGCCCACAGGCCCCTTAATGCCTGCCCTGACCCAGGTGTTAATTTTTGACACAAATCGGGATTTACTTAATTTTCCGGCCCCGCCTCCCAGCCGTGGACGGGAATGCCTACCTTGCATGTCATTAACGCAAGGCGGTTTCACGCATCCAGAAAATGACGCACACTGAGATATTTTGACGTTAGCTGGGTCTAGCGTCAAAGTATAAATATGGTCATAATTTTGCGGCAAATTTGTGTAAAAAAAATTATGCAAATCTGGCGCAAGCAGAGTATTAATATGGGCCGGAGTTCCTTTATCAAGTAGGATCATATATATCCTGCTCAACAAATGCAATTCTTTTTTCTTAACTATACAAAACATATTTCAACTCAGTAGAAAGATATTCGCTAAAAAAATAAACATAACTTCCAACCAAATTCATTCAAACTGCGAACTTAGAAAACAGAACAAAAAAAATCTGTCATGAAAGGAAAATCAAATCTACTTATGAATCCTTTTCAGAAATGTCCAAATAATGTGAGGAATTCATGGCCTTTGTACAATTTTATGGAATACCTGTAAGGTAAGAGGCAGTATTTCGTGCTTTAATATGTTTCATTCACAAGTGCATTTCTCAATTGGTGGAATACTAAGGAGGGTAACTTGCTTCCAGTATTGGACACATCACATTTTGCATTCCTTTTTGTGTACAAAAATCCCCAGATAACACACTATTTCAAACATCCATCGCATGCACAAACATTACATATGTATGAGATCAATCAAAGTTACAATGATAACTGTTCTTCAGAGAGCACATTTCTATTTACATTTTACATGTCTAGCCATCTGCATATACTTATAAAGTATACAAAAATATAGAAAGAATAAATGAAGCAAACAATTTAAAACACTCAAAACCTACTTCTAACAAGGGACTCTCCAGCACACAATTTCACCATTCTCCTGTTGATCAAAATAGTATGGCACCACACATGATTATATTCACATGGTTCACAATGGAAATAGTCCAGGGCGACAGCCTAAAGTATTTCTTACACTATTTATTTTCTTTTCAAAGCTTGCATTTCATCTTCCCCTTTAGAGCAGCTGGCACCAGGGGGTAACTATTAATATTTCAATTATATTGAATGGTTGTATCATGAAACATCAACCATAAAATATAAGGTACAAAAATATAATGGTAACAAAATGGATCTCAAAATGTCACCTCTGCATACTTTTAATGTAAATTACAAAAATATTGTGATAAAAAATAATGCGGTCAAAAATAAGACACTAAATTGTAATTAATTGTATTTAACATAATTATACTTTAAAATAAATGTTAACCACTTTATAAAAATTAAAGTGCCTGATTTAGATGTTGGAGGTAATGGTCCCGCCATCGAAATTTTCAACTAAAAACCCATTTGCCATCGAGACTCTCTGCCCACCGTATTTAGAAGTTGGTGGTGCCATTGAATAAAGCCTAAATTCGTACCTCCGTCTCTGCTAAGAAGCACTGCCCACGTCAACAGCAGGAGAGGGAAAAGTTGATGTCGGTGGGATTCCAGCCACCCTTTCCACCATGCAGATTTGGATGTGCCTTACCAAACTCTGACTGTCCGACCAACACTTCTGAGTAGGTGGATCAGGTGGGAAAGGGGTGAAAACTCCAATTTTTTTCCCAATTCCACTTCTATTTTCGAGACGGCCTTATTGAACAACACCTGCTGTCACTGTTATCACTGACCGATGGAGAAATTACGACCTCCCCCATTAATTGGACTCGAAGGTAGGGACGTTGCATTGCTAGGATATATTGAGTGGCACTACATAGGCGGTCAGGGCCACTGCAGACATATACCTGTCACAGTAATTATTTTAATCACACACACAGCATGCATATCACACACATACACATGTCATTGTGGTGTCAGTTTTCATTGCCAAATGACTGTTGGCACCACAATGACGGTACATTCTCACTTGTCAATGGTGTCCATGCACACATTGCAAAGGGACCTGTACTGGTAGGTTTGTGCCTTCTGCTGTGAATATGTCAGTATGTGTATTTGTGTGCGTATGGATTGGTTAGTTGAGGTGGAGGGAGCTGGAGTGGGTGGTGTGGTTATGTCTGTATGAGTGTTACTTGCATGTAAGATCCATGTTGATGTGAATGTTGTGTTGCAGTGTGACACATTCAGGTGAGTGTTGTGTGGTGGACTTTGTCGATATGTTTGCAGTTGTGCTTGTGTGTGAGTTTGTGTAGATGGGTGTGTAGTTGTGTTAGTTGTTGTGGTTGTGTTATGTGTGGGTGTATTGTCAATGGTGTGTGTATGTTATGTCATGGATGTATGTCAATGTTTGTTTTCGACATGTACCGGTTATGTTGTGTTAGAATTGTAATGGGTGATCATGTGTATGTGATGTGTTGTGTAGTGTGTGGTGCAGGGGGAAACATATTGCTAGGGGACAGAGGGTGTGCATCATTTACCTCTATCCCATAGCCCCTGCAATTGTACGAAGTCCGTTGTGTCCCACCGCTATCTCCCTCCATCAGTAGTCCATCAGCAGTCCACCACTTACAGAGCTGTAACATCTAAATATGGCATGCAAAACACCGTTGATGATGGTCTTTTCAGGTCCACAGTCGACGCGGCTTGGCGGTAACATCGTCAAGATCTAAATCAGGTCCAATGTCTTTTAATATACACATGCATATGTATACGCATGAAATAAAAACATAAATATTAATTCATTACACACATGTTTCAAAATGTGCATATAACTTTGAAATATTTATTTTGAATTAACAATTAATATTAGCATCACATTATCAATTAAAGTATATTTACAATATAGAAAATCATTGCTAAATATTAATATATAATTGTAATTTATAATAAAGAAAGAATGACCACATGCAACAATTACTCATTTCATAAACAATGTTTAAATTATATATAAGAAGGTATACATTTAAAGTACTTAAACATAATGTACACATGGGCATATTTACCATAAAGTGGTGCATCGGACCCGATGCGCCTCTTTTCTTTCATCCCCATACCGCTACCTAACGACACCATGGTTACGCTGTATTTATAATACGGCTTGCCGTGGTTGTCGCTAGCACAATAACTCAACATTTTTTACTCTATTCTGGCACTTTGCTGCACTAGCGTCAACATTTTTTACAGTAGTGCAGCAAAGCACAGGGAGGCCCATATGCTAATATGGGTGTGTCACTTTTATGCCTATTCTGAGCAGGTGTTAAAAATGAAGGAAATGGCTCAGTGAAATGTTGTAAATTTTTCGGGCCTCCCTGTATCAGAATGACCCCTTGCATACATTATGCCTGATGTAGGCATAATGTGGTGCAAGGGTTTACAAAGTGGCGCAATGCATGCAATGCTTATTTTTGCAATTTACCGTCACAGAGTTTTGTATAGATTGGCTTATTTCACAACTTGCCAGCTTTCCTATGTGACTAATTGCCACGACTTCCATCAGTGTGGCTTCATAGTTTGCTTTCGATACATATATTGTGATAATTTCTTTTACATACATTTGGATGTCTCCATGTTGAAGGACCAAACTTTCCCAAAAATGCATTGGGGCTTTCTAAATGAAATATCTGACTGGTGATTAGCCAAAACACAAAAAATATTTCAGTTTACGACCAAACTGATGGCTATTTTACAGGATTCACCAATAATCAATAAAACTATTATTTTTAAAACAATGGACTAATACCCATGGTAATTTGGCTAGCAACCAGTTGTGCACTGTGATATTACCCTTTGGTATGAAAGGTTAACTAAATGGTTCCAATCAGAGTGTAAAAGTTCAAATGGTACTCATTTGCAACATGCTTTAGGTATTATAATTTGAGAGAACCTGTGGTAAAAAAAAAAGTTGATAAATAGATGTGCAACAATCAGGGTTTACAGTCCTGTATTCAGTCTTCAAAAAACACTTCAGATACAGGAATAAATACAATTAGTAGCACTGTCAATCCAGAAATTTGCCAAGGACCCTATGCTAAGCATGTCTGTTGAGTCCCTTTCTTGATTGCTTGAGGAAAGAGGGACTCCTAGTAGCCATGGTTCCACCTGCACTTAATAGTACACGAAAGGTACCACACATGAAAGGTGTCAGGTGTCTCTTGAAAAAGATCCCAGTAAGATGGGAATAAAGGATACATTGCCTCCTTGTGAATCTTGCAGCATTTGACAGAAGATGAAGATTAATACAGAAGGTATTACCAGGGCACTAATCTCCCCTGACAAAAGAAGAGCAAAATAAAAATATTCATAGGCAGATCCAGTAGACGTTCCAAGTGCAAGAAGGAAAAATCAGAGACAAAAATTATAGCAAGGGGACAAGGAATGCAACAAAAAATATGGGAACATATTCATTGCAAAGTATTCATAATTTGGAAATACTTCCTTATAGATGACTCAAACAGGAATGGACATAGCAGGAAAACACTGCTTTCCATTATGGATTGGGAATCTCTGGTAGAATGTTATCAACACATCACAATCTTGGAAACAGCAGTTTATAAGGTTTGTTCATGTTGTTTTCTTGAAACTCATAGTGTTGTTTTGACTCAGGAAGAATAAACTGAAGTTTGATATTCTTTGTGCTGGACTCTTCAGTCACACAGCCACTCTTCACACCCAAAACCCCATGCACTCATGGATCTTTTCTCCAGGTGACGGTGAGTACAGAAATTCCAGTTCAGGCTAGGTGACAAGGATGTTTCACAACACACTAAGCAGGTCATCCAGCAGCATGGGTACTGACTGCACCATCATCTCCTGAATGGCTGCAATCACTGGGAAGCTTGTATTACTGATGTAGTGGAATTGTTTGGTTCTGACTGTAATGCAATCATCAATGGCGTACCATTGCTCAACTGCACCAAACCCCTGCCTACCCTTCTCTCTTCATACTGCTACCTCCCCTACATATTAGCAGGTGACATATAGCACTACTTTAACACTCACCTTGGTCTTATTTAAAGTTGTCATTTATCCTAATTCAGTCCCTTGGAAAATGTATTTTCGATTCACAAGTTTCTGTTCACCCTCTCCTACATTTCTTATGTTTACGCTTCCTTTCAGTGGCAAGCTTTTCTGTTCTGCACGCCTTTAAGTGACTAGCCCATTTGTTGGTATTCCCCTCTTTTTTTTGCTTCAAATTCTCACTATTGTACTTCTCTTCAAATTCTTATCTAAGCTGACATGATCAAGCTACCCTACTTTGCCAATGACTTAAAGAATGTATTTGTCTACTTAATTTGACAGAATAAATTTACTTTATACCACTGGAAGGCCTCAATACCTACTCTTTCTTTCTGATGCTTTGTCTGGTTTTCTTCCGTACTCTCTCCTGATTCCTACCATGACCCCTGAAAACCTCAAATCCTGATGGCTTCACTGTCAGCATTAATGCCCAGAGAAGATTAATATTTGGAGTACTCGCCTATGTCAGACACTGTGCATGTGCTTCAGTACTCACAGGCAATCTTCTCACTTATGTGATGTATCTACTTATGAACACCCACTGCTACTTTCCTCATTCTTCTCAGCAGTGGCTTCAGAGCTTAAGTCTTAGGTTTCTTGCAATGCGCCTTTTCTTTTCCTCAGCACCCTAGATATCTTAGGCTTGTAACTCGGGAACTAGATTTTGTGGCAGGGAAGAAAACCCTCTACTATTAAAAAAGTCAAATAAAGTCAGAAATAGCACTATAATCTAGATCGTAAATCCTCTTTGGTGGCAATTGTCACTTTTTGGCAGTTCAGCACCTTGGACTGACACCAATCAAGTAGTGCTATAGATAAGGGTTTTATTTGTGTAGGTATTTATTTATATGTGTATTCATTCATGCAACTGCCCATCTTTTAATGTCCTTGCTTGCAAATATCCTGACAGCATAGACAACAGTTACCTCAGAAATTGGGCATTTGCTATATCTAGATTTACTTGACTACCTAGTGTTCACTTATAGAAGGGTAGGTCTACCCAAGGGTAGGTCGCTCCCCCTGCCGCTGCAGCTCCACCAGCCCAGGCTCCTGAACCCTCCAAGCAAGTCCTGCGAAACCACAGTAAGTACTCCCCCCGCCCAGCCCCTCGCCCTGCCCCGCGCTACTCACCTCTTCTCCTGCTTCCCTCTTCATCTTTGATCTTCGTCTTTGCTCTCCATCTGTATTCTTCATCTGTGTTCTTCTTTCTTCCCTGCACTCCGTCCTGCGTGTTCTTTCTTCTGTCTTTATCTGTGTTCTTCTTCTGTGCTCTTCTTGCTTCCCTGCACCCTGTCCTGCGTGTTCTCTCTTCTGTCTTCATCTGTGTTCTTCTTCTGTGCTCTCCTTCTGTGTATTTCATCTGTGTTTCTTCCCTCTCTTCTGCACCGCGACCTGCGTGTGCTTTCTTCAGCCTTCATCTGTATTCTTCTTCTTTGTACTTCATCTGTGTTTCTTCCTTCTCTTCTGCACCGCGACCTGCGTGTGCTTTCTTCTTCTTTGTCCTTCTTCTGTGTTCTTCATCTGTATTCTTCTTCTGTGTTCTTCTTTACCTTCTCCTTGGCTCTTCTCTCTTCTGCTCCTCGCTCCTCTTCCTCTTTACTTTCTCCTTGGCTCTTCTCTCTTCTGCTCCTCGCTCCTCTTCTTCTTTACCTTCTTCTTGGCTCTTCTCTCTTCTGTTCTTCTGCTCCTCTTCTTCTTTACCTTCTCCTTGGCTCTTCTCTCTTCTGCTCCTCGCTCCTCTTCTTCTTTACCTTCTTCTAGGCTCTTCTCTCTTCTGTTCTTCTGCTCCTCTCCTTCTTTACCTTCTCCTTGGCTCTTCTCTCTTCTGCTCCTCGCTCCTCTTCTTCTTTACCTTCTTCCTGGCTCTTCTCTCCTCTCTCTTCTGCTCTTCTGCTCCTGACTCCTCTCATTGACCTTCCTCACTCCCCTCCACCTCTGTAACCCCCCCTCCCCTATCTTCCTATCTTTTCTTCCTAACTCCCCGCCACCTTTAAACCCCCCCTCCCCTATCTTCCTATCTTTTCTTCCTAACTCCCCGCACCTTTAAACCCCCCTCCCCTATCTTTTCTCCCCTCTACCTGACCCCCCACCCTCCGCTTTCCCACCACCACCACCTGCTCGCCCCCGCACCCCCTGCTCCCCTTCGTCGCCCCACTCCCGCCTCCCGCCCCCAGCTGACCCCTCCCCCCTCCTCCCTCTGATGGCGGCCGCTCTGCGGCCGCGCCGCTGGCGCGCCAAAGGCAAGCCCGTCTGCGCCCGTCTGTGCCCATCCGCACCTGGACCGCGCCCAGCGCCACGACCCCTGGCCACCAGCACTCCCAAACCCCGCAGCATCACTACGACCCTGTCACCCTCCATGCCCTCAACCCAGGGCGCTCCAGCACCTGCTTCCAAGCCAACCCGAAACGCACCCACGGATCCTTCGTATGTCACACCTGCAAACTCACCTTCCACTGCGAAAACACCACGCCCGCCAGCCCACGCGCCAACAACCACCTCAAATGCATCCTGATCAACGCACGCTCCGTCCACAAGCACGCCGTTGAACTATGGGACCTCCTGGACTCCACCGCACCGGACGTCGCCTTCATCACTGAGACCTGGATGAACGCCTCCTCGGCCCCCGACATTGCCATAGCAATCCCCGACGGCTACAAGATTTCAAGGAGAGACCGCACCAACCAAGTAGGTGGAGGAATCGCCATCGTCTTCAAGGACTCCATCAACGTCACCACCTCCACCGAAGACACCCCCCTCGCTGCCGAACACCTGCACTTCCAGATCCACACCGACCCCAGGACCACACTCAGAGGAACTCTCATCTACCGACCCCCTGGACCACGCGCCCTCTTCAGCAACTCCATCACTGACTTCATCTCCCCGCACGCCCTTGCCTCGCCGGACTACATCCTCCTCGGTGACCTCAACTTCCACCTGGAACAGAACAACGACCCCAACGCCACCGCCCTGCTCGACAACCTCGCCAACCTCGGCCTCAAGCAACTGGTGAACACCCCCACCCACATCGCCGGACACACGCTAGACCCCATCTTCTCCGCCAGCAACCACATATCCTTCAGCCACTCCTCAGCTAGACACTGGACTGACCAGAGATGTGTCCACCTCACCTTCCGACGCAAGACTCGCCACCTCCGCACACAACCCATCCCACGTCGACAGTGGAACAAAATCCCCGAGGAACAGCTTCTCTCCACTCTCAATGACAACCAACCCACCTTCTCCTCCGACCCCAACGACGCAGCCCTCAGCCTCACGAATTGGATCACCAACTGCGCAGACAACCTCGCTCCCCTCAGACGCCTCCCAAGACAGACCAACACCAAAAAACCTCTCTGGTTCACCAACACCCTTAAGGAATCAAAGAAAACCTGCTGCACCCTCGAGAAAGCCTGGCGCAAGGACCACACCGCAGACAACATGACTGCCCTCAAGAACCCTACTCGCGAACACCACCAACTGATCCGCGCCGCCAAAAGAAATTTCTTCACAGAAAGACTGGACAAAAACAGCCACAACAGCAGAGAACTCTTCAACATTGTCAAAGAGCTCTCCAACCCTAACGCCAACGCCAACGCCATCACGCCCTCACAAGACCTCTGCAACTCCCTCGCCACCTTCTTCCATCGTAAGATCACCGACCTGCACGACAGCTTCGGACACCAGACCCAGCCAACCACCACAGAACCTACAACCCCAGCCATCACCCTCAACGCCTGGACTCACATCAACACGGAAGAGACCAAAGCCACCATGAACTCCATCCAATCCGGTGCCCCCTCGGACCCCTGCCCACACTTCATCTTCAACAAAGCCGACGACATCATCACCCCGCACCTCCAGACCATCATCAACAGCTCGTTTTCGTCTGCTTCCTTCCCCGAGAGCTGGAAACACGCTGAAGTCAACGCCCTACTGAAAAAACCTACGGCGGACCCAAGCGACCTGAAGAACTTCCGCCCCATCTCGCTCCTCCCATTCCCCGCCAAAGTCATAGAGAAGACCGTCAACAAGCAACTTACCAACTTCCTTGAAGACAACAGCCTACTTGACCCCTCTCAGTCCGGATTCCGAGCCAATCACAGCACAGAAACCGCCCTCATCTCAGTCACAGACGACATCAGAACCCTGATGGACAACGGAGAAACAGTCGCCCTCATCCTCCTCGACCTCTCGGCTGCCATCGACACCGTCTGCCACCGAACCCTAATATCCCGCCTCCGCTCCACCGGGATCTGAGGACAGGCCCTAGACTGGATTACCTCCTTCCTCTCCAACCGCTCCCAAAGAGTCTAGCTCCCACCTTTTCGCTCAGACTCCACCGAGATCATCTGCGGCGTCCCAAAAGGCTCCTCGTTCAGCCCGACACTCTTCAATGTCTACATGAGCCCCCTCGCCGACATCGTACGCAAACACAGCATCATCATCACCTCCTACGCTGACGACACTCAACTGATACTTTCCCTCATCAAGGACCCCACCAGCGCCAAGACCAACCTGCAAGATGGAATGAAAGACGTCGCAGATTGGATGAAACTCAGACGTCTGAAACTGAACTCAGACAAAACAGAAGTCCTCATCCTCGGAAACACCCCGACCGCCTGGGACGACTCCTGGTGGCCCACGGCCCTTGGCACCGCACTGACCCCCTCAGACCACGCACGCAACCTCGGTTTCATCTTGGACCCACTTCTCACCATGACCAAACAAGTCAACGCCGTATCATCCTCCTGCTTCCTCACCCTCCGCATGCTCCGAAAGATCTTCCGTTGGATCCCCGCCGACACCAGAAAGACCGTGACCCACGCCCTCGTCACGAGCCGCCTGGACTACGGCAACACACCATACGCAGGAACCACCGCTAAACTCCAGAAACGTCTGCAACAAATTCAAAACGCCTCCGCCCGCCTCATCCTCAACATACCCCGCAACAGCCACATCTCCGCCCACCTGAGACACCTGCACTGGCTTCCCGTCAACAAAAGGATCACCTTCCGACTCCTCACCCACACACACAAAGCCCTCCACAACAAGGGACCCGAACTCCTCAACCGCCGCCTCAGCTTCTACACTCCCACCCGTCCTCTTCGCTCCGCCAACCTCGCTCTCACCGCCGTCCCTCGCATCCGCCGCACCACGGCGGGTGAGAGGTCCTTCTCCTACCTGGCGGCCAAGACATGGAACTCCCTCCCCACCATCCTCAGGACCACCCAGGACCACTCCGCTTTCCGGAGACTACTCAAGACCTGGCTCTTCGAGCAGCAGTAACCCCTTCCCCCTAGCGCCTTGAGACCCGCACGGGTGAGAAGCGCGCTTTATAAATATTTACGATTTGATTTGATTCTGGAAATGTTTAATGTAAGTTACAGCGCCACTATAAAGGCATAATTCAACATTACTGATGCTGTTCAAGTAGTATTTTAGAATAGATGTATACATTATAAAAACTGTGAAGTTCTTATTTAGCTAAACACATCCTGGCACAAATTAGCTAAGGAAGAAAACTTGCCATTTCACAGGCCATAAAATCAAACATGGAAACAACAGGAAATCCAAACTTCAATGCTAGAGAGACAAAGGGAGTTAATACGGTGCAGCGGTGAATGGTTTTCATTCACATTATAGTCCTCCTGATATGTATTAGGGGAGATTAGGTCAGCTTTAGAAAGATTGGCAAAAGGTCTCAGGCCTTCACTGTTAAACAGTGATATACAAAAGTTGAAATACAGTCTCAATTTCTGATTTATTTAAATATGATCTGCATCACCCCGAGGCTGTAGATTTAGATGTGACATGATTCTGCAAACAACAAACCTCAGTTTTCCACAAAGAGTGATCATGGTCAGACAGCATCTGAAAATGTATATCACACAAAAGACTTTTCTGTTAATCTAGTAAAATTGAATACTCTTATGAAAAAACAGAGCAAATCAGATAGAACGGTGGTAACGAAATAGACAAATATAGATATGCCCTAGGTGTTTTCCTACTTTGGTATCAAATGTTCTACTGATTTAAAATAATCAAAAGTCCATATTAGTAACCACAGCAAGGGGCTAATTTGGCAATACTAGTAAATGTATTGTCTCACTGTAAGAAATTGGGATGTTGGTTGACTTAGGTATGAGCCCTCGTCAAGCAGCAACCACAATCCTTGTCAGGGTAAGGCACAAGTCAATCTTAAATTAACCTGTGCTCAACCCTCTGGTAGATTGGCACACAGTAGTCAAGCTTAAATTAAAGGCAATGTATAACGCATTTGTGCAACACTTCATGCAATAATAAAGAGGAAAGCACCACATAAAAAAGGATTCCACACCAGATTACAAATATAGAGTCATGCTAATAAATAACACAAGACCAAAATGACAAAAATCCAATCAGTAGAACCATAGATATGCAAGTTTAAAGATTTTAGTGAAAGTAGCGACAAAAAGCAGTAAGCACTAACTCTGGATATCTTGTCACACTAGACCAGAACAATATCACAAGTGCAGGCCAACCGTGAAGGAGCGTGCGTCAGGTACAGGGACCCAGTTAGGACCGCTGAACAGAGTACCTTAAATTCCATTGTGATGATTCCTGTCGAAGATACGTCATGCAACCAAAGTGATGTTTTGGTTCCGAGATGCAGTGAGGCTGTGGTGGAGGTCATGCATCATCAGCGAGGATAACATTGATGAGGGCTTGAAATTCGAAGTCTGGTGTTGAGGCGCAATGCTCAGTCGAGGTGATGCAACAGTTCAGATGAGCTGTGAGGTTGCTATGAGGAGTCTGGGGTCATCGTTGTGGCTGCTGTCAACGAGGGACACGAGGGACACGAGGTCCTGTGCTGAGGATGAGTAGCACAACAGTGGTTCGATGGGCTGTGATGTCTTTGCAATGGGTTCAATTCTCACAGCAGCGATGATGCATCCATTTGGCTCGGGTTTGCACCACACACCAAAGGAGACAAGTTGTTTCTCTGGATAAAAGAGAAAGTCAGAGCACCCTAAGGCCACTTCCAATGGTCCATCACTGGGGTGCACCACTTGGCATGGTAGACACGCAGATGGCACGTCAGGTGCAGGTGTGAGGTTGTTGGAAGGCTATTGTATCCCTGAGGCTTCAGATCGGAAGGCCAGCCAACTAACCCTTGGAGTCAGTCTGGGGTTCTTTGTTCAAGAGATGCAGATCCAATCCTTCTCATCCAGGCAGGAGGGCAGCAGGTTAGCACAGAAGAGCAGCATCCTTCAGAGCAGCACAGCAGTTCTTACTGACAGTGTATCTATAGGCCCAGCAGTGTACTGAAGAGTTGGTGTCTTTGGTCCAGTATTTCTACCCAGTTGTGCCTTTGCAGTGGGTAGAAGCTTTTAGAGGAAAACCTTTGAAGTGCACAGGTGCCCCAGCTTCTTGGCCCTGGCTCCACTCTAACTACAAGGCATATGCAGCCCTTTGTGTGGAAGCTGGGCACAGCTCATTCGAGTGTAAGTGGGGTGGGCACATCTCCTTTCTTCCATGCTTCCAGTGATGGTCCGCCCACGCATACGTACGCTCTCTATTGTGTGTAGCTGCCTAGGAGGAATACACAAAGCCCAGACCCTGAGACAGGCTGCGGGCACCCAATGGCTAAGGCAGAAAAATGCCAACTTTCTAAAAGTGGCATAAGTGGCATTTTCAAAATGTTAATTTAAAATCTGACTTCATCAAATGTTAGGATTTTCCACTACATTTCCATAGACAACAAACATAAACTGATTACATGTTCCCATTTGGAAATTACAATTCCCAATGTTATCCAATTGGAAAGGTAGGCATTCCAGTAGTGAAAAAATAATTTAAGGGGTTTTCATGCCTAGGGAATGTAAAACTTAAAAGTACATGTCCAACTTTTTAAATACATTGCACCTTGTCCTCTGGGCTTACCAGGGCCAAACCTAAGGGTGACATATGTATTAAAAAGGAAGGTTTGGGCCTGGCAAATGTTTATTTTGCCAGGTCAAAATTGCAGTTTATAAATACACACACAGGCTGCAATGGCAGGTCTAAGGTATGGTTAAAGTGCTGCTTAAGTGGGTGGCATAAAAAGTGTTGCAGGCCTACTAGTGCCATTTAATTTACAAGCCCCCGGCACCAGTAGTACCACTTTACTAGGGACCTACAAGTACATAAAATATTCCAACTGAGTATATGCCAACCGTACCATATTTTTAGGAGAGATCACAAGCACTTGAACACTGGTTACCAGTGGTAAAGTGTGCAGACTCTTAAAGCCAGCAAAAACAAAGTCAGCACAACAGGAAATCTGAAGGCAAAAGGTTGAGGAAAAATGACACCAAGGATGTAAGGTCTGACACTCACCACATTTCTTTCACCCCTCCTGACCCCCTGAATTAACTACTTTCTTTAGAATTGAGGCTGATTAGAGTGACTGAGTTGCATAGACCTACCTGGTGGTAGTATTCCTGCTTCGTTATTGTCCATGCATCTTCAAGCATACTCTTTCCCCCCTGTGCATGTGAACTGTGTGTGCCTGTCTGCTGGGGGGCAGGTTTTGGAGCGAGGTCATTTCCTTCCAGTGGACATAGGCTGATGATTGTAGCTCTGTAAGTGTACTGGAGGGCCTTGACAGAAATTAAGAGTAGCTTAATACTTCAGCTAACTTTTTGTATTATTTGCATGTTGGGTGGCCTATTGTTGTCAAGCTCAGCCAGAAGGTTGCTGAATGGGTCAGAGCTACCATATGTTCTGTATGAGCCCCTTACAAGCTAACTGCACCACTACCGATAAGATGAGTTTTGTAGACCATTTTCTCCTGGTTTGTCTCTCGTGCCCAAAAACTCTGTCTGATGGCATCCTATTAATATTCATGTGGAACATCCTTTAGTAGTTCTGTTTGGTGAAAGGGTGGATAAAATATAGTTTTCTGAAAGATTTATTAAAATGTGCCCCCCTGTATTTGGTGGTGATGTACGGTCAGCAACTTTCTCTCATGCACTTTGCTAATTTTATGATTATCTCACTCCATGGCTGTGTAAATTAGAGGATGACAAGCCACAAGTTAAGAGGTCCAAGTTTAGGGCCTCACTCAGTCCCAAGGGTCAGTGCATGCACCACATTGCAAGCCAGACCATTCAAATGTTTAGCATGTAAATAACATAACTAACATCATAAACAAATAAGGCAAAGACTCTCAAAGTCCGGAAAAGCGTATTCATTTAACACTAGAATATATCACTGGAATAGGTGGCATTTAGTACAAGTGAGAGTTTCTAAATATGAACCTAGGAACATTCAGAAACACACTCTCCCTTCTTCCCTTACAAATGGTTGTTGTTATTATTATAAATTAACAACATTATAGTCAATTATACCACACATAAGATAGAATTTTGAACAGCGAACATTCTAAACTAAATTATTTCTAAGTGATCTGAAATATGAAGATCAAGGTAAAGGAAAAACAGTAAATGAATTGCCTAGCTTTAAACCATTTGATGGGAACCGGGGTTTAACCTTGGCATGCCTGGCACGAAAGCCAGGAGTGAACTCAGGTTTCCTGATTACATATTGCATAATAGAACCTCAGGGCAGTTATCTTCTTCCTTCACCCATTAATCACCAGCAATGATTTTTACTTGATTCCTTCAAGAGCTAAATTAGTGAATATATTTACTCTCACCTGTTCAAGTCAAGCTAACACAACAAATCTCTGTAGAAAGAAGATGAATTAATGGAAGGTAGGGCAGTTTACATTGATATAACCTGCATCTACTGACTCAACACAGAGACCAATTTCAGGACGAACTTAAGCTTTTCAACAGCACAGTAAAGACAATTACCTATAGTAGCAAAGCAAGAGGGTTTCAGAGATTGCTGAGAGTGACAGATCTTCAAGAGCCACAATTAAAGTGCAGTGCTTTTTTGCATCTAGACTAGCACACAAAGCTCTCATTTGCGAGTGTTTGCTTTAGTTACCTTTTTAATTATCCTTGGAAGGGAGGGAGATGCTGTTCGAATAGATTGATCTCAACATTGTGGAGTGCTGTGAAAGTGCTCAGAGAGGGTCATGATACTAGTGGTTTATCAGATTTTTTGATCACACAACATTGAAAAATTACACATAATGTCCCTCTTTTAGCACTTTCACAGCATTTCACAGCTTCTGGTGAGCATCTATTAGGGATTAAAGAGATTGGAGTGTGAGAATGAGATAAGAGTGTAGGCACTGAGAAAAAAAAATATGAAAGCTCAGCTGTTTTTTGGCTTGAGAAGCAAAGGGGACATTAGGCTGAGCCAGAAATCTGGATAGAGTCTTCAGTGGTTCATCTACTTCTAATGTACACCATAGCTAGGATCATTGCCCATTAATATTCCTCTGCTTTCAGCAACATGGTGGAGTTGTCATGAAGTTATAGCTCTTCCATCTTTGCAAATGATGTTCACTCAGCAGAGATGCTTGTCACTTCAAAACAGAAACCCGTACCAAGCCATAATACAGCCACATGGATCTTATGAGTGGGATGTTAAATCCAGCTTCCAGACATGCCACACCATTTCAGAGAAATTTGTCAAGCATGAAGAATGTTAGAAATTGCCCAGAACCTCCACCTCCCCATAGGACTCTTGCAAAGGATATTGGGACAGCCAGATTTTAGATGTCCTTTTAAAATAGGGTTTGCATTAAAAGCAGATTTTGTTTTCATTTTAGTTTGGCAACTGGGCATGTGCACTAAAAAAGTATTTCTGTATAATGTCATTCTCCTTGCTTTACCTCATCTCTTCTTTTCTCTCTCCATCACATAACTCAAACTGAAATCTGATTGGCTGCCACCACCTCAACTGGGAAGTGGTAGCAGCCATCTTAGGACTTGGGCAGTCCAGAGTCTTAAGAAAAAACTGCATAACAAGACACATAGGGGGTCATTCCGACCCCGGCGGGCGCCGCGGCGGTCATTCTGACTTTCCCGCTGGGCGGGCGGGCGACCGCCAAAAGGCCGCCCGCCCAGCGGGAAAGCCCCAGCAACGATGAAGCCGGCTCAGAACGGAGTTGCTGGTGTGCGACGGGTGCAGTGGCACCCGTCGCGATTTTCAGTGTCTGCTTTGCAGACACTGAAAATCTGAATGGGGCCCTGTTAGGGGGCCCCTGCAGTGCCCCGTTCCCGCCAGCCTCTTCCTGGAGGTGTAAACCGCCAGGAACAGGCTGGCGGGAAGGGGGTCGGAATCCCCATGGCGGCGCTGCTTGCAGCGCCGCCGTGGAGGATTCCCTGGGGCAGGGAAAAACCGGCGGGAAACCGCTGGTTCCCCTTTTCAGACCGCGGCTTTACCGCCGCGGTCAGAATTGCCCCAGAAGCACCGCCAGCCTGTTGGCGGTGCTTCCTCCGTCCCCGGCCCTGGCGGTCCATGACCGCCAGGGTGGGAATGACCCCCATAGACCCTTTTAGGCAGAATTACACCAAATTTGGCAGGAAGCTAGACCTTGGTACGCAGACTGTACTTTTTGTGATTTGGTGTATAGCTGTTCAGCAGTTTTTGAGTAATTAAGATTAAAAAATAACTGTATAACTGCACGATTGGGTCCACGAGGGGCTCCATAGACTCTCACAGGTGTGCCAGTTGAAAAATAGACCATTCAGATTGGCCCATCAATTTTCTTCCCTGGACCATTTCATTACTGCAGGAGTCAGACTCCTGCAGGAACAAGCACTCTGATTGGCTTCCAGCAACATGAGAAAATAGTTGCTAGCAGCCTTTACAGAACTCCGAGGATGAGACCCCTGCCTGAACTGGTTAAAAAAGATATAATGGGGCAACGGATGGATACTATGACCCCCAAGGCCTCTTGGGGAGATCCCAGATGAACCCTCCCCAGGGTGAAAATGTAAAAAGAAATGGTGAATTTTGTTGAGATTTTGAAGGACTCCCAAGGGATCATGGCAAAAAAACAAAATGACTGCCACTATCTGAAAATATATACATATGGAGAGGAGGTGTCAGTAGGGCCCAGCTCCCTGAGCCATTTTAGGCCCCAGTGATACATCTCCTAGAATCCAATCTATTTATAAAGAGGAGCGGGCATGCAGCCTCCTCTCTCAGCCATGTTTGACCCTGGGGACCCCTTCCCCCGGGGTTCAGTTTAATTTTCTAGGGGAGGGGGCATGTGGTTCCCTCCTCAAGCCATTCAAGGATCAGGACCCCATCCCCTGAGGCCTAATCTGTTCATAAAGGTGGGAGGGTTTCAGACAGCTCCCATCCCCAAGCCTTAAAAAAGGCCCTGGAGACCCCATACCCCAGGGCCATCACTCACATTAAAAGGGAGGGGGAAAGCAAAGCCCCCCTCCCCGAACCTTTATTGGCCTTGAGGACACAATCCTCTGGGCTGACTCAGTTGCTGGGTCCTGGGAAGCCCACCCCTGGGACACAGTGGTTTCCCTGACTGCACAAGCAGGGAATGCTGTGTTAGCCCCCACCTGGCAAGAGCATTTTTAAATGTCTCACCAAACACAAGCAACACAAAGCCTGCTCCCAGCGGGCGTGAACTTCGAAAACGCCTCCACCAGCTGGGAGAAGCCTTGTAGTCTGTTGTCCAGCAGGCAGAGAAAAAAAACAAGATATTTCTCCCACCCAGAAAGAGCAGCATAAATAGCTGCTCCCTCAAGGTGGGACCAATGCTGGATCCTGCAGCATAGAGGGAGCTAGCTGGGGGCATGGGGGCCCCCACATGTTTTTTGTGTGTACCCTGGGTGGGCACCGGGGCACCCACTTTTATTATAGGAAGGGCCTGGGTCCCTGGGGCAATAATATGCTTGGGGAAGGAGGTCACACAACCCCCTCCCCATTTAAAAGAAATATGGCTAAGGGTGATGGGGTCCCCAGGGCCTAATGATGGTCGGGGAGGGTAACCACACTGCCCCCTCCCCTTCTTAATTTAATTGAGCCCAAGAGATGGGGTTCCGCACCCAAAATAGACTCAGGGAAGGTAGGAGACATGTGGCTCCTTCCCCCTTTAAAAAAGGCCAGCCCCAGAGGATTAGTCCCTGAGGCCAAAATAGGTTTGGGGATGGGGCACACTCCTCTTGAAAACAAAAATATATAAATGTGGCCTTGGCAAATGTGGCCCAAGGGGCCCGAGAAGGCTTGGGGGCGGCAGGTTACACTACTCCTTCATCTTTTTATATGCATTGGGCCTTGGGGCATTGGGTTTGCAGGGCCTGAGAAGGCTCGAGAAGGGGGTTTTGCATCCTCCTCCTCTTATTTCAATATATATGGCCCCAGGGCCTGTTAAGGCTCAGGAACGGGGGCATATGGCCCACTCCCCTTTTTTGGAACTGGCCCACAGTGTTTTGGTCCTGGGGCCAATTAAGTGATGAGTAGGTTAGCTGTTTGCCCCGCTCCTCTCAACATATTTGTTGTAGCTGCAGGGGATGGGCTCCGAAGCCCGAAGGCCAACCCTTTGCAGCCACACCAAAGGCTGATGAGATGTGGGGTTGACACCCTGTTGGGGGATTAGCCACAGGAGCTGGCTGCAGGCCAAGCCATGGCCATCCCCTGCTTTGCCTAGCAGTGTGGGGTTGGCTGCCTGCAGGGAGTAGGAACAGGGCCTGGCTGCAAGACTGGCCCTGCAGCTAATCTCACACCACAGAGAACCAAAGGCTGTGTAGGCATGTGGTTGGCTGCCTGTGGGGAGCTGGAAGCAAGGCCTGGCTGCAAGACAAGTCCTGCGGCTAAAACCCATGCAATGCATGACCAAAGTCTGTGGGGTTGTCTGCCTGCGGTAAGGGAGTTGTTTGCCTCTGGGTGTGTTGGTCACAGGGACTGGCCCCCTCCATGCACAGTTCTTTCATCAATAATTTCATTGCAAATGTTGCAGTGATATTACCAACGATGTCGTAGACGATATCATGAGTGATGTAATATGTGGGGTAATTAGCAGTGTATGGCGAGAGTGCAAGACTGGGCCCGAGTTATAAGTGAATTTCTGTGGTTTTTAGAAATTAAAAAGTTACGTTGTGACTGTACATTTCACCTAATTATAACGTTATTTGAAACTTAGTTTTTTCAGTGAAAAAAAAGAAATGTATACATCTATTTATTTAAAAAAATACATGAGGGCATATTTACAGGCCCCTTGTGCCTCCTTGTGCCACACTAGTGGTATTTTTGTTTTTACGCCAATGTGGCGTTAAGGAGCCAATTTACCCACATCATATTTACAAAGTGACTCAATTCATGCATTTCACCACTTTGTAAACCCTTGCGCCACATTATGCCTGCACCAGACATTGGTGGTCATTCCAACCCTGGCGGTCCATGACCGCCGGGTTGGAGGACCGCGGGAGCACCGCCGACAGGCCGGCGGTGCTCCAATGGGCATTCCGACCGCGGCGGTAAAGCCGCAGTCGGACCGGCAACACTGGCGGTCACCCGCCAGTGTACCGTCGCCCATTGGAATCCTCCAAGGCGGCGCAGCTAGCTGCGCCGCCGAGGGGATTCCGACCCCCCCTACCGCCATCCAGTTCCCGGCGGTCCGCCCGCCGGGAACCGGATGGCGGTAGGGGGGGTCGCGGGGCCCCTGGGGGCCCCTGCAGTGCCCATGCCACTGGCATGGGCACTGCAGGGGCCCCCGTAAGAGGGCCCCTAAATGTATTTCACTGTCTGCTGCGCAGACAGTGAAATACGCGACGGGTGCAACTGCACCCGTCGCACAGCTTTCACTCCGCCGGCTCGATTCCGAGCCGGCTTCATCGTGGAAGCCTCTTTCCCGCTGGGCTGGCGGGCGGCCTGAAGGCAGCCGCCCGCCAGCCCAGCGGGAATGGCCGCCCGCCAAGGTCAGAATGAGGGCCATAATGTATGCAAGGGGAGCTTTCCCACGCAGGGAGGCCCAAAAACATGGTGCAGTGACATTTACTAGATTTCACTGTGCCATTTTGACATCATTATTAATGTCTGCTCAGGGCAGGCATTAAAATGACACACCCATAATCTCATATGGGTCTTCTGTGCTTTGCTGTACTAGCATAAATTTTTTGGGCACTAGTGCACCTAAGTGCCACAATAGCGCCAAATATTTTTACGCTATTGTGTTAATGTGCGCCATAGTGCGCTGTATTGTAACTACAGAGCACCCATGGTGCCATTCATCGGAGAGCAGGGGGGCACAGGAAAAGTGGCAAATCAATTCTGATGTGCCACTGTCTTGTAAATATGCCCCATATTTTATTAGGGGGGGCTAACCTCTCATTCACATTTTAAACATATGTATACCTTCATAAAACAACCAAATAGCAGAAATAGGGATCCATGTCACTGTTTAATCCTCCAGTGTATTATGGATCGCCGTTGCGTGCTGCAGCCCATTAAGCTTTACACTTAGTAGAAATAATTTAACAAAATGAGCGTTCTGAAATGACCCGTTGGAAAGAAACACATTTGTCCCAAAAACCATCAAAAGCTTCTGAAGCATGTATTTTTGCCGGATGGAAAAAATGAACAGTTTATACAGAAGATTAAGTGGTTGCATAGACGCGATGTTGACACAGCTTGTCTCTGCCGATCTAACCTTAGGATTTATTTAACACAATCATGACAAAAATATCCCATCTATATGATAACAAATCCGTAATGTTTTACAAGCTAGTATAACCAGTTGTAAAGAATTGTGTCTTTTCTGCTGCATATGTTAGTACCCGAAGAGCTATGTCTAATTATAGGACATGAGAGTAAACGATAGGCTGCAGTTTTCCCGGGGCATTCCAAATGAATCGTATAGTATAGTGAAAGTATCAAAAGCATAATTGCTTCTCCTCAAGTTATTATCTATTTCAAGCAACTTTCAGATAACATAATGTCTGCGCTGATAAAATGTGCAAAACGCTACATCGACTGATTTTGAAATATCAAGTGTTGAGCTGGCTAATGAAATTCTCGAGCAATAGTTGTACATTTTTAATTTGTCGATAGAAATATTTGAGTGCAACTCGACGGGATCACGTCGTTTTTTTTTTCTTTTTCGATTGGGAGCAAATGCCTTCCCTGTTTGTGATTCCAGCGGTTGGATACCCTCGTGGGTGATCAGCCGCGCCCTACAAGTCGTGATTGATTGTCTTTCAGTTTAAGTTGTGGACAGCTGATTGTAATATTTGCCAGTATCTTAAGAGGGCAGATTTAGGAAGGAAAACAATAATTGAATGTAAGTGATTCAACACGGTTATGGCGCTTCTGTGACGCAGATTCACCTCAGAAGACGTGTTCAGCTTTATTGTTGCCACACTTGCTTTTTTTCTTTTTTAAATGATGAGCTAATTTTCCAACAATAATGAGAAGGCAGTAGAACAGTGTGGGTCATCACTCTACAGCTAATGTCCTTTATAAAGCTTAGATTTTCGTTTGAAGCCACACTAATCATGGCATTTTTTGCCTATTGGAGAATACTCCTTTTGTGTTACTTGAAGACTGACCTCTTTTGTAAGTCAGCAGCCAATATGACAGAGCATTACTCATACTGCAGGCAAATATATCAGGAAGGTGTAAAGGTATCAATAGCTTTATCCCTTTGTGGTGACTTCATATGATTATTCTCTACACTAACAGTACGCTAAGTAAACCTATACTGCAGGGAGAGGGCGCTTTGGCCTCTGCTACCTTTGCAAACGTCAGGCTTGACTCAAAATGTGACGTAACTTACTCTTGTAGAACATCTGTCTTTCTCTTGAATTACAGGATAGGTCATCACTAACTTCTGGCTTGCATGCTCAAGGAATTAAGAAGTAAGTGAAGAGCACTACAAGAGTAAGGGGCCTCTAAGCACAGAAATATTTTTGTCAGCCTGCCCTTTTACTATTCTGCCTAAGGCCCAATAGGAAAAAAGAAAGCAGAAGCAATGCCCAAAGGAGGCTTTTATTAAGCCAGACAGTTTAAAGGTCGTTCCTCAACTGATGTAAAGTGAGGTTGAGAATCAAGGGGCATATTTATTAAAAGTTCAAGAAACGCAAAGTTGCTGCGCTGCGTTGCATGAATGGGCTAGAACTGAACAGCGCTATATCCACTAAGATAGGGCAGTCTTTAGCTTTCTACCTGTGCTGGTGCATTTGTGGCTGGCTAGCACCAATGCAGCCACCTTTGCACTATGGTGCAAGGATGCCGTGGCTACTGGCAGGATTGTCTTTTTTGCAGGAAAAGATTACTTCCTGCGCAAAATCAATCCTTTGAGACATATTTCCATTTTGCTGCAAACTCTGGTTTACTTGTCTTTGTGAATCTGGGTTTGCAACAAGAGACATGGATAAATGCATAGGGATGCCCATGTTCCACCCATTTAATGTCTATCTGATGCAGAGCAACGTAATGTAGCACAACATTTTGCGCTGCCTTGCTTTGTATTTATTAAACCACTCAAAGACATTAAAATTAGTTAGCTTTTTCCATTGAGGGAGGCAGAAAATAAAAATCACCAGAGATGATTCTATATTTTGCACCTCCCTGGTTAGAGACTTTGCCTGGGGGGTGGAGGGGGAGATATTTTTTAGGATGGAAAAGCGGGCTCTGACCCGGTTCCCATGTACTTCTTGATTGCTGTCTAAGTCATGCATTTGTATTTTCCATAGCAAACTAATTTTTGCCTACCCCATATCTTTGGCACCATTTGACAAATCTACAACATATTTTCCAAAAACAGTGCCCTCTGGGGTTTTGTTGTGCATGGAAAGTTTTGGGATGGTCCATCAAGCAGGGGCTGAGAAAAAGTGAGGGGGTCAAAAAAAGTGTGCTTCTTATGTTAATTCCTATAGAGTCCTTACACATGTCTGTAGCTTGAACTGTTTGACAAAATGGCACCGACATTGGCAAAAAAGTAGCTTTTGGTCCACAGATTGTTTATTCTTATTTGGTGTAAATCAGTTTATTAGTTTTTGAGATATTAAAGGAAATCCAAATTTGTATATCTGGGAGGAGCCTAAGCACAGATCTCATGGTGAGATCTGGTTAACTGTCAGCACTTCAACCAGAAATTGAGTGCAGCCATCTTGGAATTAATATACTTGATAGTAACCAATTATAATGCGTTGTAGTGAATGGCAGATTTTGAGTGACACAAAAAGGAGAATGTATAAAGGGTGATAACAAATTTTAGATACAATATAAATCATTTGTTGGTGGAACCCTACTAATTTTAGCAATTTTGGTGTGTTCCAAGGTGATTTTACCCTACTGGGATTTTATGAATCATGTTTGAGAGAAAACTGTTTTCTCATTATTTTCCCATAGAGGTTAAGGAAGGTGCTCCAGAACCTAAAATGAGAGCATATATTCACACTATCTTTCTCAGCCATATGAGAATGAAGTCTAGCATTCTCGGTAAAACATGAACTTCCAACAGGAGCAGTCTGTCAGTTGATTCCCTTGTGTTCTACTGCAGCCTCAGAGTGTTCTTAAGAACAACTAGAGTGCTATTAGTCTTATGACAAAACTGTGACACACCTGAAGCCATCTTGGTTGAATCAAACTGGTACAACTTAAAACATCTAATTTGGATATGAACAAAATGATGTGGTACATTTTGTCATAGAAATTATGGTTAGTGCTGTAAAACGAAAAATTAGGACATGTTTTAAGTGAGTTCTCAAATATCTTCCTCTTCTTTTTCATTAAAACATTCTGACATGCAGACTGAAACATGTCCTTTCAAACACCAGTAGCAGACTGTCAGTTAACTCCCTGGCTTTACTTACACTGTTCTAACGTGCAACTAGAGTTCAAACAATCTTAATTTATGCCAAAAGTGTGACACTTCTGAATGCCATCTTGAAGGAATCAAAGTCGAAAAATGACAGCATTTTCTACTAAGGATAGTGTAGTAAATGAGGAGATTACGGAGCTTCATAACAAATAAGTCTCCCAAGATGGCCACCAGAGTAAAATGTGCCCAAATGTAGTACAAATATCATCCAAATGTAGCATGAGTATAACCCAATGAAAGAAATGTACAAAACACGTAATTTCTTTTTTTTTTGCAGTTTTATTTAGCACAGACTTGACCCGAAGGTACTGGAGTGCTTTACTTGAACACCAGTCACCTCTCTCATATCGTGTAACTATAACTCATGCCCTAAGGTAATTATAACTTGCACCGTTGTCTTGCACTGCTAATTACCTCACATTTTACATCATATGACATATTTTATGACAATAATAATGATAAATATAATAATTATAATGATACAATTTATAAAGCATGGCTACCTCGTCTGAGCCATGGTAGGCAAGAGGAAGCTGGCGGGGGCATGCACAGAGAACCATGGAGGACAGAACAGAAGGGTAGGGGTTGGACATAGACAAGAGAGGGCAGGTAAAGGGGCTTTACAACAGATCACGCAGGGCAGGCAGGAGGCACAGTTGCAGTATAACAGAGCATGGAGGGCAGAAGGGAGTGGCAGCAAAATGGTCCATGGAGGACAGGAGGGATGGGCTATCGGCATGGAACTCTAACAGACAGAGTTGAGGTGGCAAGGGGCAGGTGACAGCCGTCTGACGATGCTAGGCAGATGGGGAGGCAGTGGCAGCTCAACAGAACACTCAGAGTAAATAGGAGGAGCAGTGGCAGGTCCATGGAACATGGTGGGCAAAAAGGAGGGAACAGGGGCATACACATAGACATCGGAGGGAAAGGGAAGGAGGGTAGGGGGAGCAAGCTAAGCACATAGTCTAAGCAGGAATGCAATGCTGGGGCACAGAATTGGGCAACGAAGGGCAGGAGGAGTGGGCCGGGACAGCAAGCTAAATGGAGGGCAGTAGCAGCATATCGGACCAGGCAGAGCAGAAGGGAGGGTACGGGTGCATGGACTCGCACAACAGAGGATAGGGAGGAGGTGGATGAAACAGTAAGCTAAGTGCTCAGGGAAGGCAGGAACAGCAGTAGCAGAACAACAGGGGGAGCAGGGGAATGAACATGGACAATGAAAGACAAGGAGGAGCAGGACAGCAAGCTTGGGTGGGGGCCCTGCATTCCCCTCTCCCACCCACTGTGCATTGCGATGGGCTTCTTACTTAATGTTAAAATAAACCCTAGAAATTCACTGAAAAAAACAAAGGTTACGGTGATGTTATTGTTAGGAAATTGGATTAACCCCTTCGCTGCCAGGCCTTTTCCCCCTCCTGTGCCGAGCCTTTTTTTTGCTATTTGGAGCAGTTCGCGCTTAGGCCCTCATAACTTTTTGTTCACGTAAGCTACCCACGCCAAATTTGCGTCCTTTTTTTCCAACATCCTAGGGATTCTAGAGGTACCCAGACTTTGTGGGTTCCCCAGAAGGAGGCCAAGAAATTAGCTAAAAAACAGTGAAAATTTCATTTTTTGTAAAAAATTTGGAAAAATGGGCTGCAGAAGAAGGCTTGTGGTTTTTTCCCTGAAAAGGGCATCAACAAAGGGTTTGCGGTGATAAAATCACCAGCTTCCCAGCTTTCAGGAACAGGCAGACTTGAATCAGAAAACCCAATTTTTCAACCCAATTTTGGCATTTTACTGGGACATACCCCATTTTTACAATTTTTTGTGCTTTCAGCCTCCTTCCAGTCAGTGACAGAAATGGGCATGAAACCAACGCTGGATCCCATAAACTGCAACATTTCTAAAAAGTAGACAAAATTCTGAATTCAGCAAGGGTTAATTTGTGTAGATCCTACAAGGGTTTCCTACAGAAAATAACAACTGAAAAAGAAAAATATTGAAATTGAGGTGAAAAAAACATCAATTTTTCTCTAAGGTTTACTCTGTAACTTTTTCCTGCAATGTCAGATTTTCGAAAGCAATATACCGTTACGTCTGCTGGACTCTTCTGGTTGCGGGGATATATAGGGCTTGTAGGTTCATCAAGAACTCTAGGTACCCAGAGCCAATAAATGACCTGCACCCTGCAGTGGGTTTTCATTCTATGCCGGGTATACAGCAATTCATTTGCTGAAATATAAAGAGTAAAAAATAGCTATCAAGAAAACCTTTGTATTTCCAAAATGGGCACAAGATAAGGTGTTGAGAAGCAGTGGTTATTTGCACATCTCTGAATTCCGGGGTGCCCATACTAGCATGTGAATTACAGGGCATTTCTCAAATAGACGTCTTTTTTACACACTGTCTTACATTTGGAAGGGAAAAATGTAGAGAAAGACAAGGGGCAATAACACTTGTTTTGCTATTCTATGTTCCCCCAAGTCTCCCGATAAAAATGATACCTCACTTGTGTGGGTAGGCCTACCGCCCGCGACAGGAAACGCCCCAAAGCGCAACGTGGACACATCACAGAAAACAGACCTGTTTTTAGCAAAGTGCCTACCTGTAGATTTTGGCCTCTAGCTCAGCCGCCACCTAGGGAAACCTACCAAACCTGTGCATTTCTGAAAACTAGAGACCTAGGGGAATCCAAGATGGGGTGATTTGTGTGGCTCGGACCAGGTTCTGTTACCCAGAATCCTTTGCAAACCTCAAAATTTGGCTAAAAAAACACATGTTCCTCACATTTCTGTGGCAGAAAGTTCTGGAATCTGAGAGGAGCCACAAATTTCCTTCCACCCAGCGTTCCCCCACGTCTCCCGATAAAAATGATACCTCACTTGTGTGGGTAGGCCTAGCGCCCGCGACAGGAAACGCCCCAAAGCGCAATGTGGACACATCACAGAAAACAGACCTGTTTTTAGCAAAGTGCCTACCTGTAGATTTTGGCCTCTAGCTCAGCCGCCACCTAGGGAAACCTACCAAACCTGTGCATTTCTGAAAACTAGAGACCTAGGGGAATCCAAGATGGGGTGATTTGTGTGGCTCGGACCAGGTTCTGTTACCCAGAATCCTTTGCAAACCTCAAAATTTGGCTAACAAAACACATGTTCCTCACATTTCTGTGGCAGAAAGTTCTGGAATCTGAGAGGAGCCACAAATTTCCTTCCACCCAGCGTTCCCCCACGTCTCCCGATAAAAATGATACCTCACTTGTGTGGGTAGGCCTAGCGCCCGCGACAGGAAACGCCCCAAAGCGCAACGTGGACACATCACAGAAAACAGACCTGTTTTTAGCAAAGTGCCTACCTGTAGATTTTGGCCTCTAGCTCAGCCGCCACCTAGGGAAACCTACCAAACCTGTGCATTTCTGAAAACTAGAGACCTAGGGGAATCCAAGATGGGGTGATTTGTGTGGCTCGGACCAGGTTCTGTTACCCAGAATCCTTTGCAAACCTCAAAATTTGGCTAACAAAACACATGTTCCTCACATTTCTGTGGCAGAAAGTTCTGGAATCTGAGAGGAGCCACAAATTTCCTTCCACCCAGCGTTCCCCCACGTCTCCCGATAAAAATGATACCTCACTTGTGTGGGTAGGCCTAGCGCCCGCGACAGGAAACGCCCCAAAGCGCAACGTGGACACATCACAGAAAACAGACCTGTTTTTAGCAAAGTGCCTACCTGTAGATTTTGGCCTCTAGCTCAGCCGCCACCTAGGGAAACCTACCAAACCTGTGCATTTCTGAAAACTAGAGACCTAGGGGAATCCAAGATGGGGTGATTTGTGTGGCTCGGACCAGGTTCTGTTACCCAGAATCCTTTGCAAACCTCAAAATTTGGCTAACAAAACACATGTTCCTCACATTTCTGTGGCAGAAAGTTCTGGAATCTGAGAGGAGCCACAAATTTCCTTCCACCCAGCGTTCCCCCACGTCTCCCGATAAAAATGATACCTCACTTGTGTGGGTAGGCCTAGCGCCCGCGACAGGAAACGCCCCAAAGCGCAACGTGGACACATCACAGAAAACAGACCTGTTTTTAGCAAAGTGCCTACCTGTAGATTTTGGCCTCTAGCTCAGCCGCCACCTAGGGAAACCTACCAAACCTGTGCATTTCTGAAAACTAGAGACCTAGGGGAATCCAAGATGGGGTGATTTGTGTGGCTCGGACCAGGTTCTGTTACCCAGAATCCTTTGCAAAGCTCAAAAATTGGCTAAAAAAAACACATGTTCCTCACATTTCTGTGGCAGAAAGTTCTGGAATCTGGGAGGAGCCACAAATTTCCTTGCACCCAGCGTTCCCCCAAGTGTCCCGATAAAAATGATACCTCACTTGCGTGGGTAGGCCTAGCGCCCGCGACAGGAAACGCCCCAAAGCGCAACGTGGACACCACCAAAATTTTGGAAGAAAACAGAGGTGTTTTTTGCGAAGTGACTACCTGTAGATTTTGGCCTCTAGCTCAGCCGGCACCTAGGGAAACCTACCAAACCTGTACATTTCTGAAAACTAGAGACCTAGGGGAATCCAAGGAAGGGTGACTGGCGGGGCTCGGACCAGGTTCTGTTACCCAGAATCCTTTGCAAAGCTCAAAAATTGGCTAAAAAAAACACATGTTCCTCACATTTCTGTGGCAGAAAGTTCTGGAATCTGGGAGGAGCCACAAATTTCCTTCCACCCAGCGTTCCCCCAAGTCTCCCGATAAAAATGATACCTCACTTGCGTGGGTAGGCCTAGCGCCCGCGACAGGAAACGCCCCAAAGCGCAACGTGGAGACCACCAAAATTTTGGAAGAAAACAGAGGTGTTTTTTGCGAAGTGACTACCTGTAGATTTTGGCTTCTAGCTCAGCCGGCACCTAGGGAAACCTACCAAACCTGTACATTTCTGAAAACTAGAGACCTAGGGGAATCCAAGGAGGGGTGACTGGCGGGGCTCGGACCAGGTTCTGTTACCCAGAATCCTTTGCAAATCTCAAAATTTGGCTAAAAAAACACATGTTCCTCACATTTCTGTGGCAGAAAGTTCTGGAATCTGAAAGGAGCCACAAATTTCCTTCCACCCAGCGTTCCCCCACGTCTCCCGATAAAAATGATACCTCACTTGTGTGGGTAGGCCTAGCGCCCGCGACAGGAAACGCCCCAAAGCGCAACGTGGACACCACCAAAATTTTGGAAGAAAACAGAGGTGTTTTTTGCGAAGTGACTACCTGTAGATTTTGGCCTCTAGCTCAGCCGGCACCTAGGGAAACCTACCAAACCTGTACATTTCTGAAAACTAGAGACCTAGGGGAATCCAAGGAAGGGTGACTGGCGGGGCTCGGACCAGGTTCTGTTACCCAGAATCCTTTGCAAAGCTCAAAAATTGGCTAAAAAAAACACATGTTCCTCACATTTCTGTGGCAGAAAGTTCTGGAATCTGGGAGGAGCCACAAATTTCCTTCCACCCAGCGTTCCCCCAAGTCTCCCGATAAAAATGATACCTCACTTGCGTGGGTAGGCCTAGCGCCCGCGACAGGAAACGCCCCAAAGCGCAACGTGGAGACCACCAAAATTTTGGAAGAAAACAGAGGTGTTTTTTGCGAAGTGACTACCTGTAGATTTTGGCTTCTAGCTCAGCCGGCACCTAGGGAAACCTACCAAACCTGTACATTTCTGAAAACTAGAGACCTAGGGGAATCCAAGGAGGGGTGACTGGCGGGGCTCGGACCAGGTTCTGTTACCCAGAATCCTTTGCAAATCTCAAAATTTGGCTAAAAAAACACATGTTCCTCACATTTCTGTGGCAGAAAGTTCTGGAATCTGAAAGGAGCCACAAATTTCCTTCCACCCAGCGTTCCCCCACGTCTCCCGATAAAAATGATACCTCACTTGTGTGGGTAGGCCTAGCGCCCGCGACAGGAAACGCCCCAAAGCGCAACGTGGACACATCACAGAAAATAGACCTGTTTTTAGCAAAGTGCCTACCTGTAGATTTTGGCCTCTAGCTCAGCCGCCACCTAGGGAAACCTACCAAACCTGTGCATTTCTGAAAACTAGAGACCTAGGGGAATCCAAGATGGGGTGATTTGTGTGGCTCGGACCAGGTTCTGTTACCCAGAATCTTTTGCAAACCTCAAAATTTGGCTAAAAAAACACATGTTCCTCACATTTCTGTGGCAGAAAGTTCTGGAATCTGAGAGGGGCCACAAATTTCCTTCCACCCAGCGTTCCCCCACGTCTCCCGATAAAAATGATACCTCACTTGTGTGGGTAGGCCTAGCGCCCGCAACAGGAAACGCCCCAAAGCGCAGCGTGGACACATCACATTTTTTCATTGAAAACAGTGCCTACCTGTAGTTTTTGGCCTGTAGCTCAGCCAGCACCTAGGGAAACCTACCAAACCTGTGCATTTCTGAAAACTAGAGACCTAGGGGAATCCAAGATGGGGTGACTTGAGGGGTTCTGACCAGGTTCTGTTACCCAGAATCCTTTCCAAACCTCAAATTTTGGCTAAAAAAAACGCATTTTTCACACATTTCGGTGACAGAAAGTTCTGGAATCTGAGTGGAGCTTCAAATTTCCTTCCACCCAGCGTTCCCCCAAGTCTCCCGATAAAAATGATACCTCACTTGTGTGGGTGGGCCAGGTGCCTCCAACAGAATAAGGCCCAAAACTTGTAGAGATACAGGGGATAGTACTGCGAGTTTATAAGGACATATTCTTTTATACATCTTTAGACTGACTCTGCTTTGGGGACCCACATACGTGAGGTGTCATTTTATTTGGGAGACTGAGGGGAACACTGGGGGGTAGGAATTTTGTGCTGGAGTGGTGATCGTACGAAGAAAAGTCAGGAAAATATGCTTTTTTTAAGCACATTTTGAGGTTTACAGAGGAGTCTGGGTAAGAAAATGTTGGGGGATCCACGCAAGCCACTCCTCCCTGGACTCCTTGGGGTGTCTAGTTTTAAAAAATGTCTGGGTTTGGTAGGTTTCCCTAGATGAAGGCCGCACACAGGACCAAAAACATAGGTGCCCTCTCCCCCCCCAAACACAGGTAGTTTTGTAATATATCGTTTTGATGTGCCCACATACGTCCGTGATGTGCCAAACACTAAAATTTTGAAAAGAAACACACTTAGGTTATGTGAAAAAGACCCCTCACCCACCAACCAAGTTGGTGGCATGCTTCATCATCGGGGTCCCACCTGAGGCACCTAGCGTGTCATAGGTGTGCTGCGACGCCTGATTACAGCGGAGCAGGTTTGGTCATTTTTACCACACATACTGGTTGGATTTGGCACGAGGGTGAGTGATGGTTCAGTGGATCAAATTTTACTAACAAGAGCTTTCACAAAAATGAAAAGCACTGTTAGTAACTGAAAGGCAAAAAACTGAACCAATGACTCACAGCTCGTGAGCTGTAAAGCCGCGACAAGGCACCAACCGCTTTACAGTCCATTCACACAACTTTCATACATGACACACACAAGGCCATTCACACCGCCAGCCACGGGCCCAGCACATTACAACACTCACATCGACAGACAGCGCCACTCAAGGGCCCATCACTTACATACGCCCACATGCCTGATACAACAATCACACCAGCTGATGGGAGTGTGTGGACTGGTGTTTGGCTGGCAGTGTGTTGCAGTAGCCAACATCAAGTCAATATGTACAGTCTCAGCCAAGCCCCACTCCACACACAATGGCATCATATTTTTTTTTTTTTTTTAAACAGAGGAACCCCTAACTAAGTAGAAAGAATTACAAAACAACAAACACAAAAGCTCTAACTAAGAACATGACAGAAATGCTAACCATGAAACTAAACACATGAAAATACAAAACAGACATGAGTTTACACTCATGGTTGTTCCCAGAAATTCTTCTGGGTGTGGTAATTCTTAAAACAAGCACCGACACACAGCCCAGGCTTTGAAGGACAATCCGGATACCTCTTCGAAAACACACTCTACATTTCTTAGCTGGAAAGTCTTTTTTGGGTGTGGGAGGAATGTGCTCAGCAAAGTGGCGATCTTTCAATCTAGCCACATCCTCCACCACTGCTTCTCTAGGAACTCTGGCCTGTTCCACCACAATAAGGCTCTCTATCACTGACTCCTGAAATTTCACAAATGTCATCTTTGAGTCTGGAGACCTATCCCTAAACACAATAAAAGCATTGAAGGTTGCTAAGTGGAAGAGGTGAAGTGCTAACTTCTTATACCAAACATAAGACTTACGAATAGCAGTATAAGGTTCCAACCTCTGGTCAATTCTATCTACACCTCCCATGTGCTTATTATAATCTAAAATGCACACAGGTTTGCGCACTTCAGCAACCTGGCCCCAAACAGTCACAGGGGAAGTACTCTCATCATGGATGGTACTTAGCATGTAGACATCCCTCTTGTCTGAAAATTTCAAAGCTAGCAGCTCCTCGTTCCGCAAGGCACAGCACTGTCCCCTCTCAAGTTTTTTACAGACAAGCTCCCTTGGATAGCCTTTCCGGTTAGAACGGATTGTGCCACAAGCAACTGTGTCCACTCTAAACAATTCCTTGAACAACTGCACACCAGTGTAGAAGTTATCTACATACAAATGGTGACCTTTGTTGAACAGTCGTCTACCAAGATCCCACACAATTTTCTCAGTAACTCCAAAAGTGGGAGGACAACCAGGGGGGTCAATATTGGAATCCCTACCAGTGTACACACGGAAACTATACACATATCCTGTCCTACTTTCAGACAGCACATACAATTTAATTCCATATCGTGCCCTTTTGCTAGGAATGTACTGCCTAAAAACCAAACGACCCTTGAAGAGGACCAAAGACTCGTCCACACTTATCTCTTTGCCTGGAACATAGACCTCCGAAAACCGATCTACCAAATGATCAAGGACAGGCCTAATCTTAAAAAGACGGTCAGAATCTGGGTGATCTCGTGGCAAGGCTAATGCATTGTCAACAAAATGCAGCATCCTAAGAAGAAGCAAATACCGATTACGACTCATGGTAGCTGGAAATATAGCTGTTGCCATCAAGGGACTAGTAGACCAATAAGAAGCCAGTGACGGCTTCCTTATCAACCCCATCAAAAAAGTCAAACCCAAAAACTTTTTTATCTCCTCCAAATTTGTGGGAATCCACTGGGCAGCTCTAGAGTGTGGCCTAAGTCTAGCAGCGTTGTCCCTCAAATGCTGCTCCGCATACAAATTAGTCTGCTCAACAATCTCTTCCAAAAACACATCATCCATGAATAACTCAAAGAAATTGATAGGCATAAAGTTCTCTGTATTGGCGTTACACCCCGGGAGACCAGTAAAGGCAGGCAACTCTGGCTGCTCCATGTTTGGGGCAACCCAGACATCAGGTCTTCTAACGGGAAACCTTTCAGCCCCAGGTTGCTGCACTATTGGCACATCAATGTCCTCCTCTAAAACAGAACCTTCATCTGCACTGAGTGTGGCTTCATCATCAGAAGATTCCCCTCCAACAGAAACATCACTGCCAGAATCTCTGACTTCCTCCTCTTCCTCAGATGCAGAGTCCGTCTCATAGTCATGATCAGACTGTGACTCAAAAAGCATACCAACCACCTGCTGAGCGGTCATCCTGCGGCTAGCCATGATCTCTCCTGCTAAAATTAACTGGACAAATTCACCACCAACAACCAGCACTGTGTAAGACAAGTAACAAAGTGTAGCTTTGTTAGTAAGAGTTACAAACTCAAAAACTATTCCGCTCACTTGCCTGAAAAAGCTTGATTCACCAGCAACTACACAGCAATCACCAATGATATCCCACTAAAAAGAAAGAAAGAAAGGCAAATTAGAAATAAGACAAAACAAATATCATTGTGCACAAACCTAAGGACAATTTCACACACAATGCTGCATTTAGTACACCCCCTACAAACATGTCATTCATGCATGGCAACAATACTCCTTTGGAGTAAATTGTTTTTACTTACCTAAAACATGCAACTGTGCAAACTGCAGGTCAACCACCGCCAAAACCGCAAGGAGCCACAGCAAATAAAGCAAAAGCTTTGAACTAGAACAAAAAGGAGGAAAACATTTTTGATCACAAATGCAAAGACTTCTTCAGTTGACAAACACCCCACCATCAAACATTTTAGAAATTGGTGCCTAAGTGGATTCTGCCATAGGGGCAGATGGGCCTACTAAAAAAATAGGCCTGTCTGCCCCAAGGAAGCCAAAAAATACCTTTAGTACTGTGTCCCCATGGAGAGCGACCCTTGCCAAAGGGGACAGCCCTCAAACAAAAAAAAACAAAAAAAACACACACAACACTATCCCTGGTGCCTAAGTGGCTTCTGCCCCCTTGGGGGCAGGTGGGCCTAAGAAAATAGGCCCATCTGCCCCCAGGGGGTGTAGAAATGGCCAACAGGTCAATGCCCCCCTTGGGGGGGCGCCCCGTGACCAAGGGGATGCCCCCCCACAAAAATAAACAAATAAAAAAAAATCCCTGGCGTTCTAGTGGTTTCTGCCCCCCTTGGGGGCTGATCAGCCTAAAAATAATAGGCTGATCTGTCTCCAAGGGGTGCAGAAATGGCCTGGGTACATGTGCCCCCAAAGTGGGGGGCGACCCTTGCCCAAGCCCCCCCCCATCCACTAACACACACACACACACACACACACTATCCCTGGTGTCTACGTGGCTTCTGCCCCCCTTGGGGGCAGGTGGGTCTAGAAAAATAGGCCCATCTGCCCCCACGGGGGGCATAAATGGCCAACAGGTCAATGCCCCCCTTGGGGGGGCGCCCCGTGCCCAAGGGGACGCCCCCCCCACAAAAATAAACACATAAAAAAAATCCCTGGCGTTCTAGTGGTTTCTGCCCCCCTTGGGGGCAGATCAGCCTAAAAATAATAGGCTGATCTGTCTCCAAGGGGTGCAGAAATGGCCTGGGTACATGTGCCCCCAAAGTGGGGGGCGACCCTTGCCCAAGCCCCCCCCCATCCACTACCACACACACACACACACACTATCCCTGGTGTCTACGTGGCTTCTGCCCCCCTTGGGGGCAGGTGGGTCTAGAAAAATAGGCCCATCTGCCCCCAGGGGGGGCAGAAATGGCCAACAGGTCAATGTCCCCCTTGGGGGGGCGCCCCGTGCCCAAGGGGACGCCCCCCCACAAAAATAAACACATAAAAAAACATCCCTGGCGTTCTAGTGGTTTCTGCCCCCCTTCGGGGCAGATCAGCCTAAAAATAATAGGCTGATCTGCCCTCAAGGGGGGCAGAAATGGCCCTAAAAGACATGCCCCCCAAAGGGGAGCGACCCTTGCCCAAGGGGGCGCCCCCCCATCCACTACACACACAATCCCTGGTGCCTAAGTGGCTTCTGCCCCCCTTGGGGGCAGATGGACCTAAAAAAAATAGGCCGATTTGCCCCCAAGGGGGGCAGAAAACGCCAACAGTTCTCTGCCCCCTTGGGGGGGGCGCCCCTTGCCCAAGGGGGCACCCCCCCCACATAAATACACATAAAAATAAAAAACCCTGGTGATCTAGTGTTTTCTGCCCCCCTTGGGGGCAGATCTGGCTAAAAAGTAGCCAATCTGCCCTCAAGGGGGGCAGAAATGGCCCTAAAGGACATGCCCCCTTGGGGGGGGCGCCCTTGACCAAGGGGGCACCCCCCCCAACATAAATGCACAGAAAATACAAATCCCTGGTGATCCAGTGGTTTCTGCCCCCCTTGGGGGCAGATCCGCCTAAAAAGTAGGCCAATCTGCCCCCAAGGGGGGCAGAAATGGCCGTAACTAATTGCCCCCACAAGGGGAGCGACCCTTGCCCAAGGGGCCGCTCCCCGCAAACAAGAAACAGTGAAGAACAACAAAAAAAAAAAATCCCTGGTGTCTAGTGGGCATTCCTGCTGCCCGATCGCAATGCGATCGGGCAGCAGGAATGCTCAAAGAGACACCGGGGGAAAGGAAAAGCCTTTCCTTTCCCCCGGTGCCTCTTTAGCCCAAACCCCCCACCCACCGGGAAGAGGAACTCACCTCTTCTCCGTTCGCCGCACAGGAAGCAAATGGCTTCCTGTGCGGCGAAATCCCCATAATGAAGTCAGCGCGCGATCGCGCGCTGATGTCATTATGGGGGGGTGGGGGGGTCGGGGATGGAAGGGGAAGGGCTTCCCCTTCCATCCCTGACTTTGGGGGGGGTATGGGGGAAGCACACAGAGGGAGCGAGAGCGCTCCCTCTGGGCTGTGTGCCGAGGACGTAGTGGTTACGTCCTCGGCACAGCAGCAGTGTGCCGCAGGACGTAACCACTACGTCTGCGGCACAGAAGGGGTTAAAATACCTTGTAAATTCACACAAAAAACACAAAGGTTACAGGGACATTATAGTTAGGTTCAGATTGTACACACACAGCACCATAGAGATTCAGCTGTTTTAGTTAGAATTATTTTAAGCAACTATAATTCATGCCCTAAGGTAACTATAACTCACACCTTCGCCATGCACTGCTAATTATTCCAGATATTACATCACTCATGACATCTTCTATGACATCATTGATAATATCACTAACATTTGCAGTAAAATTATTGATGAGAAAACTGTGCATGACTCGGGGTTCAACATCGAGTCCTAAAATGTTTTTAAAAACAGACATAGGGGACACTGTATGGGTGCCCTGACCTCCTAGGCCTGGTGGACGGTTCCCAGAGGGACCCCAAGTGTAGCCAAAATGTTTTTTTGAATCTGCAAATTTGTCGCAATATTTCAAAAGAAAAAAGAAGAGTGGGCTCCCATGATTCTTTTTAAAACCCACAAGGGTGGGCCAAGGTCCAGGGGGATAAAGATAATTGTTTATTTTGGGGAGGTGCTGCTTGACCCCCTCACTGAGCTTCTGAGAGGCCCTGAGGGCCCATACCTCAGGCCGGGGTAAAAAAGAATGGAGAAGATGGGTGCCCCCCCTCCAGGACCCCATCCCTGAGACCAAAATGTATAAGAAAAGGGAAGGGGGGTTTCATGGCCCTCATCCCGAGCTTACCAAGGCTCTAGGGACCACCTCCATCAGGCCAAAGTAAATAAATGAAGGGAGGGGGCATGTCCATGGGGCCAAAATGTAGAATGACAGGTGAGAAGGCCATGCAGCCTCCCTTCCTGAGCCTTTAAAGGATCCATCCCCCCAGGCCCGGCTCAATGACTGTGCCCCATGGAGCGGAACCCAGGACACAGTAGTTTCCCTGCCCACACTGATGCAGGCAGGGAAACATATGTTTGTTCCCACCTGGTGGGAGCATTTTTAAATCTCCCATCAGACTGGAGCAAACATGCCTTCCCTGACTGCAGGAGTTGTGGTAGGGAAGGCAAGTCCGCTCCCAGCCGGTGGGAGATGTAAACACTCTCCCGCTGGGTGGGAGCAGACTTTGGTTCTATTTCTCTGCCTGCCCTCCTGCGGGCTGGTAAACACAGCAGATATTGCTTCTGTCTGGAGGCAGCATGCATAAAAACAACTGCAACTTGTGGGTTGTTGATGCCCTAGCTGGATACTGGGGCACCTACCTCTGGCCCCAGGGAATGGGGTCCCCGGGGTCCAAGAAGGCTCTAAGAATGGGGATGCTTGCCCAGATCTGCCCTAAACTAAGCATTTTGACCCCAGGGGATGGGATCCCTGGGACCCATTAGGGTTTGGGAGGGGGGCTGTGTGGCCCTCTTTCCTTTTTATTTCCATTTCACCCCAGAGGATGGGGTCACTCGGACCTAATAAGCTACGAGGAGAGGGCACCTTGCTTATCTCATGTAACTATAACTTGTGCCCTTAGGGAATTATAACTTGCACCCTTGTCTTGCACTGCTAATTACCCCACATATTACATCATGTGACTCCTTTTATGACAATAATAATAATAAATATAATAATTATATGAATACGATGTATAAAGCATGGCTACCTAGTCTGAGGTGTCCTAACGCTGGAAGCAGGTCGCTGTACCCTCCAAAACATATTTCAAACTCAAGCATCCTGATCTAAAAAAAAAGTTTTAAGTTTCTTCCTAAAAAAATCTTCTGAATGCACCTGAAGAACCAATAAAGGCAAGGCCTTCCACAGCTTTGGTGCCAGGTAACTAAAAGAGCTTCCACCAGAACACTCTTTCTTTATCTTTGGAACAGTCACCAGCCGCTCCCCTGCAGACCTTAGACTCTGAAAGGTAAACATGATTTCATTAGTGACTGAAGGTATCCCATCCCATTGTTAGCAAAGGCTTGGTGACAATAACACAAAGCTTTTAAAGATAATCTCTGCTTAACTGTCAGCCAATGTAATTTCCTAAGCATGGCCCCAATGAGTGATTGCCTTGCTAAATTCATTAAAACATGTGCCGCAGAGTTGTGCACTCTCTGGAGGCGTTTGATCCATCCCTGAGTGATTCTAAGATACAGAACATTGCAAAAATCTTATCTTGATATAATCAAGGCCTGGATAACCATTCCTTTGCAGACTCTGGCAACAAGCACAGTATTTCACTCAGTATCTTGAGCAGTCCAAAGCATTTTCCTGCCACTGCACTGACTTGGCTCTCAAAAGTAATGTTATCATTAAGCCAAACACCAGGGCTCTTAAATTTAGGTTTAGGAATGGGAGCTGAACCCAACACCTGAGGCCACCAAGCTGTGAACCAAATATTTGCCTGATTGTCTAGGTCAAACTCTCAATCTTCTCAGTGTTGAAGTTGAGACAATACAGGTCCATCCACCTACCAACCTCTGCAAGCATTGGCACAGAGTGGAGGCCATATGGGCCAAACTCCTTGACAGCGTGATGATAAAATGCACATAATTCACTTATGAAACAATGGTGAATCCATAGCACTTGATAAAATGTTCCAGTGGTCGCATGTGCACATTAAACAGAGCTGGGCTCAAGGACAAGCCCTGTGGCAGCCCTTGTGGCACAGGGAACACTTCTGACTGATAGGGTTTTTGTGACAATTGAAAGGCCCGTCCTTGCAAAAATGAAGCGATCTAGTTCAATGTTTTGTGGCCCACATCACAGTTCCAGAGCCTCTCAATAAGGATGTTATGGGACACCATACTGAATGTGGCACTAAGATCTAATAACAGTAGCGCTGCAGAATCACCTATGTCCAAAATGTGATGGACAGCCTCTGTTGCCAACAACAAGGCTGTTTCAGCGCTGTATGATGGCCAAAAGCCCGATTGAGTACTATGCCTCAGGTTATGACTCTCTAGTAAATTTGAAAGTTGTTTATTAACAAATTTCTCTGTTTTCTTAGAAAAGTCTGGCAATAGCAAGACTGGACAGGCATTTTCAGGCTTAGTGGGATCCAACAACGCTTGTTTTCAACAGTGGGACTACCACTGCATGCATCCAAATCCCATGAACCTGACCTGACCTTAAGGAGCAATTCAACAGTTCACCCAAGGCTGGATTAACCACTTCCCCTCCTCTTTGCACAATGGTTCTGGAGGCTAGGTCGAGAGGTGAGCCTGACTTCACTGAGGAGACTAACCCAGTGATCTCCTCCAACTCAATGGGTCAAAACCTCATCAACCCCACAATATTCTCTGGATAATCAAATTAGGCCCTCAATCATTCAGAGTCTTTAGCTTTTGCAAAGAAAGTGTCATATAATGTATTCACTTTTTTTAAAATGGAACTAGACTAAGGCATTACATTTCTCCTCTGAAGGTGCGACAGGGAGTGGGGCCAATGAAGAGAGTGACTTCACCACCACAAATATCCCACGAGTGGAAACTTGAGCCACCTTTTGAGATATCATTGATAATATCATTGCAATATTAGCGGTGAAATTATTGCACACAAAATCACTACCACACCCAGTCACAGACCCAAACAGCCATTCACACACCCACTCACACATACGCAAACAAACACACAGACTTACACACTCACATAGCCACTCACACAGCCACTCACCCACACACTTATTCAGCCACTCACACACACACTCACAGACCTATGAAACCACTCGCACATCAACTCACAAATCCACAAAGCAGTCATACATCTACTCACAGTCACACACCCACTTATACACCAACACAACCACTCACACACCCACTCACAAACACATACAGCCACTCACACCCCCACTTACAGACCCACAAAACCCCTCACAAACCCACTCCCATACTCACACATCCACTCACATACCCACTTATACACTTACACACCCACTTACACACTCAGTCACACTCAGTCACACACCCATACAGGTACTCACACACCTACTCACAGACTCACAGCATGGGGTTGGCTGCATGCATGGGGTCAGCCACAGGGCCTGGCTGCAGGCCTGTCACTGCAGCCATCCCCCTGCCATGCATGACCGAAGGCCGTACACAGTGAGGAGTTGGCTGCATGCAAGGTTTAGCTGCATGCAGGGGTTTGGCCATATGGCCTGGCAGCCAACCCCCAACCACAGACAGCCAATGGCTGTGCACAGGATGGGGTTGGTTACTTACAGGGTGCTGGCCACAGGGCCTTGCTGCAGGCCAGACCATTGGATTAATGTATGGTAATTAAATACTTCATTTATGTTAAAAAAAAACTAGAAATTTGCTGAAAAAAACAAAGGTTACAGGGACCCTATAGTTAGGAAGTAGAATTCTAAATAACTTAGAAATTCACAAACAAAAGAAGAGGTTACAGGGACGTTATAGTTCGGTTTGGATTGTAAACACACAAAACCAAAGAAACTCACCAGTTATAATTATACTTATCTCAAGAAACTGTAACTCGTGCCCTCGCCACGCACTGCTAATTACCCCACATATTACACCAGTCATGACATCTTCTATGACACCATTGATATCTCTGCAACATTTGCATAAATAGTTATTGATGAGAATGCTGTGCATGGCGAGGGTGCGAGTTTAAGTTGCCTTATACACTCCCTCTTTAAGCTTTTTTGGACCTTGGGACCCATCCCTCAAGGTTAATTCTAAGGGGGGGGGCTAGCAGCCACACCCAGCCTTCATTGGCACCGGGGACACCATCCCCTGGGGCCCAATACAATATAAAAGGGTAGGAGCCACACAACACTCTCCTGATCCTTATTAGGCCCTGGGACCTCACCCCCAAGCCAAATATAATAAAAAAATAGAAGGGAGCTGCATGGTCCCCTTCCCCGAGCGTTTATAGGCCCTGGGGCTGTGTGCTATTTTAAAGAAAAGAATGAGGCCACATGGCCCCCTCCCCAAGCCTTATTAATCGCCATGGGCCAAAGTACTTAATTAAAGGAAAGAAGGCATGTGCCCCTCCATCCCGAGACATCTCAGGCCTTGGGGACCCTATATTACCCTGGGACACATTTCATGAAAAAGCAAAGGGAGCCCCATGCCCCTCCTCTCTGAGCCTATTGTGGCCCCAAGAACCACTTCCCCAGGCACAAATACAAAAAGAGGGCAGGGGACCATGGGGTCCAGTTGCTGAGTCTTCTTGGGCCCAGGGTCCCCATTCCCCTGACCAAACTCTAAAGGGAGAGGGGAGGGCAGCACCCTGCCCCAGGCATTAATAGGCCCCAGGACCCCATCTCCTAGGGCCAAATACAATGAAAAATTGAAGGTTGTGCATGGCGCCCAGGCACATTTTTCTCATCAATAATTTAATTGTAAATGTTGCAATGAGATTATCAATGATGTCATAAAAGATCTCATGAGTGATGTAATATGTGGGATAAATAACAGTGCACGGCAAGGGTGCAAGTTATGGTTACCTTGGGGCACAAATTATAGTTACTTGAAATAAGAGAGTGGGCACACCTCCATGAGCATTGTTGGGCCAGAGGGACCACACCTCTGAGGCCGGATTGAATTTAAAACAGCCCCACTCTCCTAGCCCCATTAGGTCCCAGGGACCCCATCTCTAAGGGCCAAATATTTTGAGAACTATGGGGCGGATGTACCACCTTTTGTTTTGTGATTCACAATTTTGAATCCATTTGGGAATCGCAAATTGCGAGTCACAAAACAAAATGTGGAACAGTGTTAAATACACTGCTTGCGATTCCCAATAGGTCACAAATCACCTACCTCATCAACATTCAGGAGGTAGGTCACAATTTGCGACCCCATTGGGACTGGTCACGCTCACAGGGATGGTGGTCTCCCAGGGACAGCATACCACCATGTCTGTGACTGCTTTTTACATAAAACATTGTTTTTATTGAAATGCAGCCCTTTTTCCTTAAAGGCGTGTGGACCACTACCTGCTCTGAAAAAAAATATATTTGCTTCCATTCAATGTGAATGGGTTAACACCAATTTGAAACTGGTGTCAACTGTGATTGTTTTGCGACCGCATTCACTGTCACAAAACAATCATACAAATGCGACTCGCAGTTAGGAAGGGATGCCCTCATCACGCCAGTCCTAGTTGCGACTCGCAAACCCTTTTTACGATCCGGTAAATAGATGACCGAATCGAAAAAATGGGTTTGTATAATGGGAAAAGCTTTTTTCTTGTTCCAATCAGCCCGATTCTGCGAATCAGACTGTGTGCGTCAGGACAAAAGCTTTGCACATCTGGCCCTAAGTACCTTCTTTACACCCTTCCATATAATCACAATTATATTTGCCACTTCATACTCTTGCTCTGTAGGCTCCTTTGGGAGGTGAGGAATTCGGTAAACATGTATTCAGAACCCAGTTGTGACCTACTAACAGGCAGTGTGATGAATTCTCACTGCCTTTGTCCTGAACTCCACAGCTGTTAATCTTTGGCCATTATAAATACCCACCCACAAACTTAACTCACCCAGACACCTAAAACCAACTATTTTCATAGTAAGCTCTATACATCCCAGAAAAAGCAAATACTTTTAGGGAATACAAGCGTAAGTACAATGTGAAATGCAGACAGGAACCACATCACTCCTTCCAAGCTGAGTGTACAATGTATGTTTTTGCTGGTTGTTGCACCTGTTGTCGTTTTGGAGTAATAGAAGGGGGGACAGGACATTCAACAATGGAGCACCAGTCTCACCAGGCTTCCACAGCTTTAGCACTATTCTAATCAGCCCTGAGGTCTTTCTGGTCCCCTGTCCCCACCAACTACATTAAAGACTCCTTCACACCAGCCAAATAAAGCTCAGTACATTTTACAAACTTGTTTTTGATGTTCTCCAGTTGGAGTGGAAAACACATAAACAAGCATTGGCTTCTATACCAATATGAGTTTTTTGTTGCAATGGGTCTAAGTGGTTGTATGGTATTTTTGGATGCCTTTATAGGTAAAACATATACAGGAACCCATGGACACTCAGACAATATCCAGAGACACAAACATGCATACCCACACACACAGTAGTGCATGGGTGTGATGGTTGGCTGCATGTTTGAGAAACGATCATTGTAGGTGGATTAATGTGAGTAGATGGGTAAAGGGATGATTGACTGTGAATGGATTTATACTAGAGATTTAGCCAGGATTCATCACATACTTTGAAACATGGTATCATTGTCATGCAACACATATCTAATGTAGTGCGTGTGAACCACAAACCATGGAAAAAACTTAATATTATACATCTTAAGTTTCTCTTGTTGAATGCAAATATATGAAAGCCTTATCACGAGATAGAATAGTAACAAAGCCAACAGATATAAGTGAAGAAATGTCTCACAGAGGTGAAAGAGCTCACATTCTTCAGTATGGACAATCCAAGTGGTTGTTACTCAAGATGATGGCAAGGAACATTTTATACTTTGAGGGAAGACTGAAGCATTAACGGCAGTGCACTGACTTCTAGATCTTGGTCCTAGCAATGTATTTAGGTTTGAAAAGAAAAGTCCATGGCTAGTGTGGCAATCCCTTTTAATTCAAGGGTTTTGTCAGACAAGATATTCTAAGGCATAACATGACAGATTATCACTATAATTTTCAGTTTGGTCAGTGGTCCAAAGTACACACTATTTGCGTAACTATGCTCAATTTATGTACACAAATAACCCTTATTATGAACGTAAAGCCCTAATATTATTTATAATTAAACCATGTTTTACACTTATAATTGGCCCAAGTCACAAAGCTATTTGTGTATATTCTACTTAGACAACAAAATACATTTTTATACAAATATGAATCCGGCTTCCTGATTCAAGAGCATAGTTTTACATTTGTAAAATTATTGCCTCACAGATACTTGTTCATGTGTGTAAATAGTCTAATAGAGATCACAAATGTGTTGTTCAGAGCACAAATGCTTGTAAATTAAGGAACACCATCCAATTTTACTTGTTTATGGGTTTTCACAAAGTCATTTTTAGCCCATACCTACCTGAAAATGGTAGGAGATATACTCCAGGCAAGGTGAGGAGTAAATCCATTGCCAGAGCAAGTAAAGGACCTCTACTAAAATTGGCTGAGATGTAAGATAGTGATGAACTTTGTAGGAAACAAAATCAATTTTGTTTCGGTACCAGTCCAAATAAGTGTATCTTTGCATTGTCACTAGAAACTGGAAAGAATAAATAATATATGATTCGGTTTTGCAACAAAATTTTATTTTGTAGAACCAGGCATGTTTCTTTATTGTCCTAGGAAACAGGTCCAAAAGACTAACCCAGTTTATTAGTGAACTGAGACATCTACATTTTTTTTTTTCTAAAAGGGTTATTCAGACGTTTAGAGGGGGTAGAGAAGAAGAGGAATGATAATTTTGATTATCATAGGAGGCAATTTATTAAGAGTACCGACTTTAAAAATTAGGACAGTGGGAGTCATTTCTAATTGCCAGCTCAAGAATGAGTGCTGCAAATCCAAACAAGCCTAAAATAATATGATTGAACTAAAAACCCAGTAAAGACGGGATAAAAAACAGAAGAAACATCTGCAACTACAACCCTATTTGCTTTACCATAGCTTTCAACATTTCTCATTAGACAGAGCAACAACAATGAACAACGAGCAAATGTACCTGGCAGTTCAGTTCCACCATGTCGATAATGGTTTAGTTATACACATAAAAGTGTCTAAGGGGAAGTTTGAAAGACCAACTGAGCATCATTCCCCAATAATTAAATTAGAACACAAAGAGATGTACAGGATGTTTGAAACCAATTCAATTGATTGACTGCAAAAATAACTGGTCTCTGTAACTGTCACAATAGTTTATGTTTAGGGCGAAGACCGTCACCCACCCATAAGTGGCATACTTCATCATTGGGTCCCTCTTCACACTATAAACCCAGTCGTTCTGGTGTGGACTGCAACTCCCTCCCAAAATAGGAGGAGCAAGGAGGACCTCTTGGAATATTTTGTAGTATGGTGGGGTAGGGTAGCTTTGTGTGTTAGGGTGTGGGTGAGGTGTGCAGAGTCTTAAATTTGAATTAATAAAACTATCTTCTGGTGGACTAATAAGTCACTTAATTAAATGTTCCAAATGTGTAGATTAAAACTAAGATTGGAGTGAGTTCTTGCAACCCAATTAACATGACGGGGTAAACATGTTTCTTCCCATCTAATGACCCTATGAAGAGGTTCAGGGCATTCATCAGGAGCAACCTAGTAGGTAGTCACTCTGCTAAGTGTAAAACTGTGAAAAAACACAAAACTGATTTCTACTTATTTTCCAATATCACAGACAATGACCCATGTCCACCGTCATAGTCACCTGTGAAGGTGTCAAAGGCCAGAGACAAAGAAATACATTATATATCAAATTAAAGTAGCATATCTTAAAATAACATTGGTCAACAATAGGTGGTTCTGTGTGCATAACATAACCAATATATGTGATGTTCATGCTTGAGGTGATCATTAAAGCAATACATGTGAAAAGGACGTTGTGTCAATTATGTGGTCATTTGATTACTCTCAACTGCAAAAAGTCAAGTGTCGGGCATCAACCTTAGCCTTTATTGACAGACACAAACAGGACTAGAACATTCAATAATGAAGGCACAAGGTAAATATGAGACATTTACACTAAGTCATAGTTCATAGTCCTAGATACTAGTAAGGACAAAATGTTGTGTAACATTGATTAGTTTAATGAAAAAAAGGTTTCCATGCAAAAGAGACAAAAAGGAAGTCTGGCATTTGGTTATCAAGTATGCTCTATATGGTACAACCCAAGATGAATGTCAGCCACCACAAAAGAAAACATATATATTAGTAACAAAGGACTCTGGAATATGGGAGAGATGGTCTAAGTCTTTACAACAAAAACCACTTGCCAAAATGTGCTGTTCCACTAAGTGTGGTCATCAGGGCGTGGAGATAGCGGGTTGAGCACCTCATTTTAAGGAGGCCGTGCAGGCCCACTGGACACAAATGTAGTATGCACTGTGCCAGTGGGAAGTGTAGTTTCTGCAAACATGAAACCAAAATTCTACTATTTAACATAGTTGAGTTTCATGAGCTGTTGCAGGAATAGCCAGTATCCTGTGTTATTGGGAAGTATAGTTCCCTCAATCAAAAGACTACAATTTGCTAAGTCTAAATACAATTTAAAATAACTCCAAATGAATGATTCTCCCAAAACTATGTAAGAGAAAATGGGTTGTATATATATTTGTATTTGAAGATGTTAAAACTAGTGTTGGACCTACCTAATAGGTATGCACAATTCAGGGATCATGGGGATGATAGTCACTGAAAAATAACACCCAATGGTTAATAATTCTAAATATGTAGTGAATGTAATCAAATATCAAACAAATCCCAAGCTGCCCCTAACAGCCTGCATCGCTAGGGCTCCTATAACTGAAGTTATTTGAGGATGTCAGCCCAAATTGCTACATGAAAAACTGTAGTTTGATACATCATTCATACCAGTCTATGTAATGAGGAAATAAATAAGCTTAGCTTCTCTGATGTCACTAGATGTTGAGTGAAATCTAGAACAATTGTAATCATATATCACAGCTCTGCAAGGATTTATTTGCTCACAATAAACTAATCCATGGAATGTCATTGTTGAGATATGGCTATGGAATCTAAAGACCCATATCTGTTCCTTTTAAAAAAGGAAGAGCTCTAGGTTATGCATCTGTGTCAAACAGTACAGTTTATCGAGGACTGTTCAGAAAATGTCATCCTCACTATGGTTACATTCAAGATAATGTCTACTCACTTTTGTACTATTGTACTTGAAGAGTATAGTACTGCAACATTTAATTATTCTTAATCTGACCTTTCGAGTTGTCATCCAAATGTAATACGGGTCACAGGGGCATTTCATTAGATAGATTACACAGCTGCTGTTGCAATTGATATGTTGTCTTAGTTCCCATGGAGTACCTAATCCAAGGTCTATCTCAGTTAAATGTCTCACGAACTGCCATATAGAACAATAGCCACACGGGAAATGCCCTTTCACTTTCAGGAGATCCCTGAGGGTACTCTGTTTTTTTGTAGAGTGACCTTAGGTCTGTATCTTTAAAGTTATTACTGAGCATAAATACAAACATGGGTCAAGAAAATACATATTTCCTATATTGAGACTATACCAGTTCTTAATAATGCTCTTCTTTTTTTTTAAATTTCTTTAGTGCATTTATAGTGTAACATATGACCTAGGCATAGGAGATATACCCGTTACTCACATATTTGCAATTAACTTCAATTCATAACAAAGAACATGTGGGGTAACTAGACGCAGGCAAAACAGCTCCACATACCTCCATTACAAAATTTTGTAAGGTTGTTATACAACTCACACGCGCTCAAGACACTGACCTCGTACATCCATGTCCATTGGCTTCCATACAGTATAGGGTCCTGTACTCAAGAGTAAGTGTCTGTTCGGCTCATCCATATGTACAGGCATGTTACATAGTTCATCTGAATAACTATTGACACCAATCCTCAGTACTTGCAACTGTGGAATCAAAGCCGATCCGACTTGTGTGCCAATGGATCTGAGCGATCCACTAATATGAGTTCCCATTGCGCCGTGAGGGGATACTTGTGTAGCCCCAGTGCATCCTCAAGCCGGAGAGCCGTATACTCTGCACCTGCACAAACAGAGAAGGAATGTGCCCATGCCTCATATGTCGGTGGCTCAGGAGACCGCCATTTGCGATTTCTAAGGGATTTGACTACCATGAGCCCTAAATCTAAAAAGCTAGATGTGGCCTTCAGCTTCTTGCTGCTAGGGAACAAACCCAGGATACACACCTTCCACGTCAGTTGTAAGGGCCAATCTACCCAATGCATTAAGCGCTCTAGGATTAAGGACCAGTAATGTCTCACAGTGGGGCACGACCACATCATATGCCGAAGTTCTGCTCCTATGCTTTGACACCGCAGGCAGGCGGCGTCTGAATGGACAAAATATCTGTTGATTTTCCCTGGTGTGATATAAGCTCCTTGAGTAACATAATATTGGAGTCAAAACCGCATATTACGCGGAACATATGTGGCAGTTTCCAATATGGTTACCCATTCTTTGTCTGTGAAAGTCCCCCCCGTCTCTCTCCCAGTGTGCCTGAAGAGCCACGTGTGTTCCGGATGTATGCATCGTAGAGAATCAGCTAACCAGTGTACAATATGCCTCCCTTCTCCAAAGACATGCATATACTGCAGTGTGTATTGTGTCTGGGGTTCCACAGTGATGTCGCCCCACGTCCACCGCAAGGTCCGCCTGACAGAGCCATACAAAAGAAAAGTACCTGCGCCCAGTCCAGGAGTCTCCCTCAGTGTGTCATCATTTTGGAGGGTGCCAACAGTGGAAAGATCACCCAATGTGTAGATGTCTGAGGGGTGCCAATCAGTGAGTCCCGCCGCCGACGTGACACATGCACATCGGGGTGTCCCCAGGAGCGAAATGGTTGGTGCAAGGCAGCCGCACCTGTGAAAGCAACAATAGGCTAATTTCAGCAATAGGGGCTCCGGTGCTAGAGACTTAGCACAGGGATGAAATAAATGAAGTAGTTTACATTGTGACCACGCTGGCCGATCAGTGGCCGTATCCACTAACTGTCTCAAAGAGAAGCAATGGGCTACCCACTATAGCTGCGCAGCTAAGTAATAATGCTCCAAATTCGGCAGCGGAAGGCCTCCCGAAGTTAATGGGTGATAAAGTTTTGAAAGGGCTACTCTACAGCGGGATGTGTTCCAGACTAAGCTACGCACATCACGCTCCAGGGAGCAGAAGAAGGAGGTGACTATGTAGAGAGGTAGGTTCACAAAATAATACAATATTCTAGGCAGCACTATCATCTTGACAAGTGCCACCCTGCCCATGACTGTCAGCGGTAACGTCTTCCAAAACCTTGTTTGACGGCTTAAGCCTGACGCAGCATTCATCAGGTGCCCGTCAAGCATATCAGATTCAGTGTGATATACCTGTACTCCAAGGTATCTGAAAGTGTTGGGTTGCACCGTGAGGCAAGGCGCTATAGAAGTTAGGCCCAGGTCGGATACAGTGGGCGATAATGGGAAAACACAGGACTTGGCCCAGTTTACCCGCAAACCAGACACCCTTGCATGGGTGTTGAACAATGATATTATATCGCCGGGGAACTCCGCTAGGTCTCTGATGTACACTAGAAGGTCGTCTACATACAGAGAAACCACATGATTCCCATCCCCCTGCGGTATTCCCCAGGCCTGGCCCACTCTGAGTAGCACAGCTGCGAATGGTTCCACTGCAAGTGCAAAGAGTAGGGAAGACAGGGGGCAACCTTGCTTCGTGCCCTTCCTGATGTTAATGGGAGGTGGCAGAAGACGCCCCGTTTTGGTTCAGGCCAATGGGTGCACATACACTAATTTCACCAGTTGTATAAAACGGGGACCACAACCATACTTCGGCAGGACGGCAAAAAGGTAACGTCATTCCAGCGAGTCAAATGCTTTCTTCAAGTCGATCACTAAACAGCCCGCATGTGACCAGGGACAGGGGGCAGACCTCAGTATGTGGAAGAATCTACGGATGTTAAGGGACATTGTGCTGCCCAGCACAAAGCCATTTTGGTCCTCATGGACTAATGCAGGCACCAGCAGGGCCAGTCTCATTGCGACAACTTTGGCTAATATTCTATAATCCGTATTTAGGAGTGCTAATGGTCTGTAGGAGTGTAGACTGGTCAGGTCCTTGTGTGGTTTTATGAAGGGAGACTAGAGTGGCCTCCCTTAATGTGAGGTGTAAGAGTGACAATGCTATGGCTTCTTCACATAAAGTGAGCAATTTAGGTGCTATTTGGGGGGAGTATGCCTTATAGGCCTCATCCAGTAGCCCATCTGGGCCAGGCGTCTTGCCATTTGCCTGAGAACGGATAGCTTCCTGTATCTTTGATATCAGAGGAGGACCCTCCAGCTCCGTACACTGTTCAGCCATAACTTGGGGCAGATGCACCTCAGTGAGGAATAACTCGATGTCATCAAGAGAGGGACTGAGGTCAGTATCACATAAAGACCTATAATGTGTTTGGAATGCTGCATATATTGAATCCTGCATGCATAACAAATCACCTGACTGTGCTCAAATCGACAGTACCGGTCCAGGGGAAGACTCCTGGCATATCAACCGGGTGAGCAAAGCTCCTGCTCTGTCAGCTCTGGCGTGTGTGTTGGCTGAATGTGCCATGTAATTGAGGCATCTCAAACGCTCAAGGAGCTCCAAATGGGTTTTACGTATGGCCTGTAGTCGAGGTACGGCACTAGGGTTTCGTATCACTTCAGATTCATGCTGCCGTAGCTGCCTTTATGTTGCTGACATCTCCCGGTCCAGCTGCCTGCGAGCCCCAACATTAAATCCTATACAGTGCCCCCGTAGTACTGCCTTAAATGCATTCCACTCTACTGCCCGAGATGAGGCTTTGTCTTCATTAAGTTCAAAGTAGCTAGTGATCTGCTGACCTATTGACTCCCGGGATGCCGCTTCCTCCAGCACTGCAGGCTGCATCTTCCATGTGGTGACAGGGGTCTGCGCGGTCCCATCCCAGTCTATTTGAAGGTATTGAGAGTTGTGATCGTATTTGGTACAGCTCAGATAGTCAGTGTGTGCGACCACCGGCACCAAGCCGGCCGTGCAGAGGAACCTATCAAGTCAGACATGTAAGCCATAAGTGGCTGAATAAAAGGAGTACACCCATGCTGTAGCATTATAATGATGCCAGACATCTGTCAGCTGCCAGTGGTGGAGCCAGGTCACTAATGTGTGGGCATTGGATATAGCGGTAGTGTGCTCCAATGGTGGAAATTACCTATCCAGATACGGGTCTAATACACAATTGAAATCCCCTCCAATTAGCCAAGGAACATTGCTCCACTGTGCTAGCAATTGGTTGAGCGCATGGAAAAAAGGGATTTGATCCTTATTGGAAGCATAGATATTGCCAAGAAGAACATGCTTGCCATTCAGTTTCCCCGAATAAATACATACTGGCCATCAGAATCAGTGACCTGCTCTATCAGCTCGAACGGGACCCCTGGTCGAATCCATATCACGACTCCCCACTCGTAGGAGGAATAATTCGTAGAGTACACCTGCCCCCACCATTTCCTTTGCAGCATCTCTGCCTCTGAACTCATTAGGTGTGACTCTTGCAATAAAGAAATATGAGCATTACGGCCCTTCAAGTAGGATTATATGGCGTATTGGCCCTCTGGGGTCAGCATGCCACGGAAATTCCATGTTATAACATTAACCAGCGCCATTTTGTGAAGTAAAAACAGGGGGAGGGTCTGTGCACATGTGCCATGTGGCTGGGAATGTCAAGGATGCATACAAGGAAGCAGAGCAATGTACAGTAGGTAACGCATAGTTTGCCTAGCGCCCAATGGGTAAATGGGTAGGGAACAACAAGTAACACAGTGCAACAGTACCATAATGAATACCAAGAGAGCAGCACACCAAAACAAGTGGCCACCCAATCCGAATAATTACAACTAGGGCAATTGGCCTCACAGTAGGGGTGACCAGCTGAGAGCTCCTAACATATAGTTACAGAGGGACCGCACTACATGCCACTTAATAGATAAACCAGTGTACATGGCCATTTGAGGAGCATTCCAGATTGGCAGCAGCTGTACTTGCATGGAAAAGACATGAATATAACAACAGTTAAAGTTAGATGATAGTGTCTGACGTCTGTGGGGTTATGTCCGGCGGGCCAGAAGTGCTTTTGATGGACGGCCAAGTAACAACTGAGTTCTCTCCATCAGAGGACACAGACCCCAGAGTGCCCGGACTGGAGCAGTGCCCTGCACTGGAGACCGCTGCTGCCCGCTGCACAGCACTGCGCCACTCCTTAATTCTCTGCTCCAAATATGGGACCGCAGGAGGCCCCATACCCAGGCGCTTCTTCATCCTCCTCTGCCCTCCTCGATTTTGCCACACATCGCTGTCTCCCGGCTGTCAGGACCACATCGGGTGAGCGGCCCGCCATTCGGGTTCTCCACCCAGTGCCATGCCTCCTCAGGTATAGCAAAGAAGTGCATGGTGCCAGTGGCACCCCACACAGAGTCTGGCTAAAAAAAGGTGTGAGTACAGCAACCCCAGAACCAAAGACGTCGCTTAACTGCCAGGAAGCTATTGCGTTGTCTCTGCAAGGCAAGCGTGTAGTCAGGGACAAACTTCACCTTGGTACTGTCCACCCGCACCTCTGCTAGGGAGTAGGCCTCCTTTATCACCATGTCCCTATCATGGTAGTGACGGAAATGAATCACCATCGGCTGCGGGGCAGCACCCGCCGGGGGAGGTCGGCCGGGTACTCTATGTGCTCGTTCAATGGAGAAAAAAATGGGAGGGCTCTTCTTGATTGCAGTTGTCAAGCTGCTATAAGTGCTTACACAGACCAAATGGTCTTTCTTAGGACAGTGATGTTTTACCAGAATGTTCTCTGTGTTATTATTACACCGTCTCTTTCTACCTGATCATATCAAGTGTGGAGGGTATTTCTGTTGAAAAGTTGTTCCTGCCTATCCACTGCATGCTTCTTGAATTTCTCTATTTCAGAGCAGTTCCTCTTGCCCTACTGGTAAATTGTCTGATAGTGCCCACAGTGAAATCTATTGTAGAGCAATAGAGAGTCCCTTGCCATGGGTTTTGTGTAAAGATCTGAATGGTCATCAACTGCTTTGGGATACAATATTAAATCTAAGAAAGGGAGTTTTGCAGGTGAATCATATGTGGTTGTTTCTTCCATTCAGCCACAACGTGAATGCATGACTATGTTCTATACTGCCTTCCCAAATCACAAGTATTTCATCAACATACTGTTTCCACATTTTAAGTTGTTTTTGAAAGGGATCAGGATATGTGTGTGTGTCTATTCAAAACAATGCACATATATTGATTTGCCATATTTGGTTCAAAGGTACACCCCAGTGCAGTACTAGTGGTTTGTAAATAAAATTGGTTGGGGAACAAAAAGAAATTCTGCTTCATGGCTTGAGTGGTGCGATCCATTATGAAAGAGATGGGAGATCTTTCATTTGATAGATCATTGTGTAAAAGAGTTTCTATCTGTGGTCATCAACACACTTTAGCTACAAACACATTTTGTCTAATAAAACTAGTACCGGGTACTTGAGACATGATGGACGCCTCAGGTTTGGGATTTGATGATAATATGATCAAATAACTTCTCACTGCTCCAAGCCTTTTGGAGAAACAAATCACACAAGCAATCACTCACACAGATCATTGTACAATCAGTCTGATGACTGGAGCAAAGTTTCTGGTATAAAAAAAACAGGTACAGACAGCCCTTCTTGGAGCTATGCTTACTGAACATTTCCGTAGTAACATGGCACCACAAGGGCTAATAGCGAATAATGCAGCTAGACTTTTCCTTGACAACAAATAGGTCAGAAAAGACTGGCCCCTGGTAGGTTGGTGGCATACCAGGGACTAGCTGATTCTAAATATAAACACTGCCAAGAAAACTGCTGATCTACCTCTTAGTGAGATTCAGACACCGGGAAATTAGCTAAAAAACACTATAAATTCAAAAAGAGTAGAAAAGCTGATTAAAGCAGCTAAAGATCTTTTGCAAAACAAAGGGAATACATTAATGTCACTCTTTGTTCAGGAGAAAGATTTACAAGATAGTAGAGAAGATTATCAATTGCAGATATGAATGAAAACCAGAAAAAAGAGTTAAGGTATGGAGGGAAGACATTGAGGAGTGGACCTCGTATTCAGATGATTGGAGTAGCAGTGACGAATCAAGTGGGAGTAGTTGCAAATTAGGAAGTGTATACAAAACCAGACCCCTAAGGGGATGTGGGTCTACAGGTACATTGGAGCCCTCCAACTTGTCATCAAAAGAAATAGATCAGGGCAAGAGATCTGGTACCCTCTTCAAGTAACAAGACCAACTAGTCCTAACCTGGCGTAGCCATGTGGTAATGACAGAGGAAGAATTTGTATTTAAGAAAGGCTTAAGTTTCGTACCAACTCATGTTCGAGACAATTTTACAGCTGACAAAGAACTTGCACAGACAAACAAAGGGTACCCTGATAACATAGATAAAGGACCAGGACAGGGACAAATCAGACTAAAGAGAGAAAATAACCCACCTCCAATTCAGTTTCTAATACTGGAATCCTTATAATGATTCTCTAGGCATCAAGCTTAAACTTTATACATACAAAATAAATAATAAACATGATTGTTTTTATTTATACACATAAAAGTTATTATTCAATATCATTGTATATCTTTTTTCATAAATAGAAGGACCTAAATTTGTACTTCCTATCAAAATGACTCAAACCAACACACTCCCATCATGCTCACCATTAAAAAGCTGTAAAAATACAAATGGCCTAACAGATATTACTCGCATGATCCTCCACTAATAAAGGAGAACAATAACATCAAGTGTTAAATATGTTACACAGAAATAATTTTCCAAATTCGTCTAGTGAGAGTTTATGTTCATTCTAAGTCTTATTATTTTACTAAGAGTCAATTATAACATATTGATTCCATCTTTAAATGAATCACCCTCCAAATGTCTAACTCTATTCAAAGCATGCTGCGGGATCCAGAGAGAGAAACAGCAGGTAGTTACATCCAGCCAAGAATCATGTCAATGCATGTTTCAGTATAATGTAATCAGCCGGTCACACACCTTCTTCCGGGCACGTGAATATCCACTCTTACTAGTTAAAAGATGCACACGGGGAAAACTGGTTCTATTTTTGACAAATCTATGAATGAATAAAACATAAAAAGGCAGGATAACTAATTGCTCGGTCAAAGTCCTGTCTTGATGACTGTATCTTCAAACCATGCTAGTTAATATAATGGACCCATTCTTGTCTGTGCTGCATATCACTGATGTCAACCACATGCACCCTAATCGTGTATATAATAGCAACCAGTGAGGTTACTGTGGTGATAGTTATAGTCTAGCAACAGCCACGAGGCACCACAGTAAATTATGGTCCTATTTCTTCATACTGGCTGGATCGCCACCCATTTACTTCAAAGTGTTCACCAAAAAATCAAACAGACAGTGATAAGTGAAACAAAATTACAGAAGCATACTCATAAGTTCTCTCCCAACGAATGTGACCCTGGTATTTCATGCTTCAAAAACTAATGTTAGGTAGAAAAAGATTAAATCTGGGGAAAGGAAAGGGTAAGGAGAATAGGAAAGAAAAGTCTTGGAGGGAAAAGGGATGGAAGAAGGAAAGAAGTAAAACCTCACCTACTGCTCACTTGCAGTACAGATCTCGCTATTAGTGGCAAACCACAATTTCTGCCATGAATCGCGGCTTCTGATTAAAGCAAGATAAAGATCTAAAAACAGAAATGAAATGATCTCACTACTTAATTCCACAGTCCTCACCTTCCTCAAACACTGGCATGTCGCTAAATTAACATGAAACTACACTCCATAGTGAAATCGCACTCTTCTCACCCAGATTGCAATAGGTCAATTAGATGAGATATCTGTAATATAAATGAGTTAACAGAGGTCTAAATGAAAGGGTGTCTTGTTTCCTCTGAAAGCAAAAGTGTTGGATCAGGTAGAGCTATAATGCAAGATGCTCTCCCACACTAGACTGCATTTTCCATTCTGCCTAAGATTTAAATTGCATTCTCCTAAGGAATTCTATCATTAAAGCCTTTCTCTACAGTATCTAGATAGAAAATCCAAATGAGTTCCCGCTTTCTTCTGTAGGTGTCTATGTTCGCCAAACATATCTTTGCAAGAATAATCCACCTCAGATCACTTTCTTTATGATTGTATTCACTACAGTGGGGAACCAACAGAGCTTGGAATCTTAAATTCCTAATAGCAGATTTATGATCACTGAATCTTGTCCTGAACTGTCTTCCCATTTCTCCTACATACTCTACATTACAAGAACAAATGATACAGTATATTACATTGCTGCTTTGACAATTGGACATTGTTTTGAGTCAAACTTCTTTTTTATTGTAGGAGAGACGATCAAATACAATCTCTTGTAGGTTTGCATTGCTATCTCCACAACAGTGGTTCCCTAAAATGAGGTTGCTTCCACCTATGGTTTTCTGGATGTATGTATTCTCTTGTGGTGACTTGGCCTTGACCAGTTTATCTCTTACACTGGAATTCCTCCTGTACGCAAACAATGGAACGGGGAATGGATTATCTCCCCCATTGCTATTTAGTATATTAGATTGTGTGCTGATAATTCCTCTAATTTTATTGTTGATAATTGAGTGCCTGATAACACATCCTAGTCTTTGTTCAGTTTTTTGTCACTCTTCAAACAGAGTGTCTCGGTTATAATTTTTTGCCCTTTTATATGTATCTTGAATGAGCCTTTTAGGTATCCTTTAGATCAACGGTACTCAAAGTACGGCCCGCGGGCCGCCAGCGGCCCCACGGACCTGGCTTGGCGGCCCGCGAGACGCACACCAAACGCCATATCATAATGGCAGCAGTATGTAAACATAGAAGAGGGCCGCGGGAGCATGCTCCCGCGGCCCTCCTCTATGTTTACATACGGCGGCCATTGTTTATGGCGTTGCCCTGACGATCCTGGAAGCCAAAGCCCCATAAAAGTCAGCGCTTGCAGCTAACTTTTATGGGGCTTTGGTCGTCTGCTTCCTGTCACCGGCTCCACGTCTGCTGCCCGCCTGCCTGCCTGCTGTTCCACATTTGTGGCATCTTTACAGTGCTTTGAGTCAGGTAAGGCTCTTTGGTTATTTATTTATTTGTTTTTAATGTAGTGTGTGTTACTGGGGTAGGCGTGAGAGCAGATTGCGCTGTGTGTGTGCGCTGTGTGTGTGTGTTACTGGGGTAGGGGTGAGAGCAGATGGCGCTGTGTGTGTGCGCGCTGTGTGTGTTACTGGGGTAGGGGTGAGAGCAGATGGCGCTGTGTGTGTGTGCGCTGTGTGTGTTACTGGGGTAGGGGTGAGAGCAGATGGCGCTGTGTGTGTGCGCTGTGTGTGTGTTACTGGGGTGGGGTGAGAGCAGATGGCGCTGTGTGCAGATGGCGCAGTGTGTGTTACTGGGGTAGGGGTGAGAGCAGATGGCGCTGTGTGTGTTACTGGGGTAGGGGTGGGAGCAGATGGCGCTGTATGTGTGCGCGCTGTGTGCGTTACTGGGGTAGGGGTGAGAGCAGATGGCGCTGTGTGTGTGCGCGCTGTGTGCATTACTGGGGTAGGGGTGAGAGCAGATGGCGCTGTGTGTGTGCGCGCTGTGTGCGTTACTGGGGTAGGGGTGAGAGCAGATGGCGCTGTGTGTGTGCACTATGTGTGTGTTACTGGGGTAGGGGTGAGAGCAGATGGCGCTGTGTGTGTGCGCGCTGTGTGTGTTACTGGGGTAGGGGTGAGAGCAGATGGCGCTGTGTGTGTGCGCGCTGTGTGTGTTACCGGGGTAGGGGTGAGAGCAGATGGCGCTGTGTGTGTGCGCGCTGTGTGTGTTACCGGGGTAGGGGTGAGAGCAGATGGCGCTGTATGTGTGCGCGCTGTGTGTGTTACCGGGGTAGGGGGGAGAGCAGATGGCGCTGTGTGTGTGCGCGCTGTGTGTGTTACCGGGGTAGGGGTGAGAGCAGATGGCGCTGTGTGTGTGCGCGCTGTGTGTGTTACTGGGGTAGGGGTGAGAGCAGATGGCGATGTTTTGAAAAAGGGGGTGGGGTGGTTGTTCCCCCTCTAAGCCCCGCCCCCTCTAAGCCCCGCCCCCCGCTGTCACTTCAGTGCGGCCCTCGGCTGCAAACCATACTGCAATTTTGGCCCCCGAGAAAAAGTTTGTGAGTACCCATGCTTTAGATCATTGGCATTCCTATCATATTCTGCCATGCAGCTACAGTTCCTTCTGATTCTTAGGAATTGACTGAATGGAATACCTTGGCTTTGGCTTTGGCATCTTGGATAGAAACTTTCAAAATGTAGTAAATTATTACGAACTGTAGGTTTGGTGTAAAGGGACACTTGAAGTTGCCCTTCATCCGCATAGATGAGGATGTCCAAGAATTCTACTTGTTGATTACTGATTTTCAGTGTAAACCTAAGGTTATCATCACAAAGGTTGAGCCATTCTACAAATTCCGGCAGATATTCTTTTTCCCCTTCCCAAACAAAGAATATGTATTCTATCTATCTTGCCCAATGTCTGACATTTTCAAAAAAAGGGGCTACCTCAAGCTTTATTTCAGTCAATACAGGAAGACAGAACTTGGAACACTGATGAAAAACCTTGACTCAAGGAGAAATCCATCTTCAATCCTCCACCTAATATCATACCTACAGAGGTCTCAACATTTGAGAAAAAAGTTATAAAAGACTACTATAAATTGAAGGGTCAGAAGAATAGACCATTTTTCAACTATCTGAAGGAGATGAAAATTGCTCGCTTGCTTGGATCTAAAACCAGGATCACTATCAAACTGGCAGAGAAGGGAGGAGAGTTTGTGATCTTTGATACTGAAACTTATGGCAATAAATGTCTAAGACAGTTATGTTACAGTATACTGGAAGGTTTAAAGTGAGTTTATCTACCAATGGTTTCCAAGGACAATGAGACAAACCCTGGAATATGATCACAGCATATTAATGTAATTTTTTTATTAGAGAGTTCTTTCATCAGGCAGCTATTGTATAATATTGTTAATGTTTATGAGAGGAATAAAATGCATGTTTCTGGATGGGACAGAAGTCAATCAGTTATTCAATAATTAATGCCCTTGGCTGCATTTTTTAAGGAGAAATGTATGCTATGTACACATTGGGGGTTATTCTAACTTTGGAGGAGTGTTAATCCGTCCCAAAAGTGACGGTAAAGTGACGGATATACCACCAGCCGTATTACGAGTTCCATAGGATATAATGGACTTGTAATACGGCTGGTGGTAAATCCGTCACTTTTCCGTCACTTTTGGGACGGATTAACACCTCCTCCAAAGTTAGAATAACCCCCATTGTGTATTGTGGTCTGTGGGTTGTAGTACACATGTGAAAATGCAACCAAAGGTTAGCAGTCCTTAATATTGATATAACTAAAATAAAGTGTAGGTCACAAATCTATTGAAAAATAATGCATTAAGTTCACACGTTATTCCTAGTTATGTAGTTCTTGGCATCCTTCACTGTTAAATAATGATTGCCATTTTGCAAATCATGTTTAAAAATGCCTTTCTAAAGGTTGTTAATCGTGTCATAGGTCTGCAATTGTGTTCAGATTCTTGACATCTCATGTCCTGTCCGCGCCTTCTGGTGTGCCCTTATTTTCGTTGTAACCACTTTCCATTTGAAATTATGAACACCAAAAAGAACTATACCGAATGAGAATTAATAAGAGCCAATGCTTGCTGAAGATAGACCCATCCATGCCCACAGAGTTTTCTATTTTAAGTTCCTGATTGCAATAATGCAATGCCATAAAATCCAGGAAGGTGTCATGGATAGACTTCAGCTTGTGTTGCAATCCAGAATGGAATGGGGAGCCTGATGAATGTATTTTTGCATGTGCACAGAGTCAGTAATTCTAATTAATGGGTTTTGCATATTTTCATACATTTTTGTGTTTTTAAATGCAAATCAAAGAGTGACATGTATTAGTCCATGAGAGCTTTGCAAATTTGTCTGTGTCCACTGGATTTGTTGCTGCAAACAGTTCAGAGGATTAGACTTTCAGCATGGATGAACGTATACTAGTTTACCAGGCCTTTGCAAGTGTCATCTTTCTTTGTACTTTATTTTAGATGCAGTATACATTTTATTAGGTCACATCAGGTGGAATAGGCATACAATATCCCATGCACCCAAAGTCACAAAATTAAAATATGCATCACAAATCTGATTTCTCTTTCTCAACTGCAATGCTTTGCTAGGGTGGAATCAATGCTTGCTTTGATTCCCATGTCATTCAGATCTCCAACATAATTCCTAATGATAAGTATGATGATGGGAGATAGGCAACTTAGGGGTATACTTATGAGCCCCTGGCACCACTGGAACATCCCTTTAGGTGATGTTCCAGTGGGGCTAACCTCTGCACCATATTTACAAGGAGGTGTAATGCCATTTTTTGTACTGAATCACACACACAACTTCAAGCACAACATGACAGGTGCAGGTGCCCTTGCAATGTACACGCATGTACACAGTTGGGAAGTGTGATTTTGCCATCATTTTGGGGAAACATTCATTTGGCAATGAATACTGACACCAAAATGATATTTGGGTGTGTGTTGACGTGTTGTGCACCAGTGTTTCCCTGTCCATGTCTGACACAATTAACCCCCTGACATATGCATGTCAAAGTAATTAAAAAAAAAATACTGTGGCATGTACATGTCTGCAGTGGTCCCGAGCCCATGTGCAGTGACCCCCCAATGTACACAGCCAATGCGAGTTCCCTACCTTCGTGCCCAGCAACGAGCGGGGTCGTGTTTTCTCTGTGATCCAGTGGCAGTAGCGACAGAGGGTGTTGACCATTGTTTCCAGGTGGAAACGGAAGTGAAATGGGGAAAAAGGTGAGTTTTCACTCCTTCTCCCCCAATCTGCCAAGTCAGAGCTGGAGGTTGGACTGCCACACTTTGCTTGGTGGTAAGGTACATACAAATTGAACGGCAGTGAGTGCGGCAGGAGTCCTGCCACCAACCAATATTTTCTATGGCATTGTCAGGGTGGATGGGAATTCTTTGCAGAGTCAGATTGTATGGGACCACCAACATCTACATCTGGCGGGCAGACTGACAAGCTGGCAGATGGGGTTTCCATCAAAAAGTAGCGTCCAACATCTAAATCGAGCTCTCAGTCTGAATGTACATATCCTCACCTGGACTTTGTCCAGCAGCTCCCAGACTATAACACCACTTCCTCAGACACCATGAGCTGCCTTTCGCTCTGAACTTTGCCTTCTCAGAAGGTAAGCAGAGACTGGGCCCAATCCACTTTGTGTATCAAACTGTACCCCATCGGGTTCAACCACAACTTTCAACTTTGCCAGTGTCATTCAACTAGATGTCCACGGTAGGTGCTTTGATCATTTACATGCTATTTTTCTCTTCAAACTTTAAGCTTTAAAATAAAATTAGCTGTTTTTGTGTCAAATAATTTACTCTTCTTTCTGAATTGGTGTGGATGTTTCCTTGTGTTGTGTTCCCACTTTAATACTCAACCAACAACCCCATTTCTCACACAATTCAGTGCATTATCTGGGTTTATGATTCTAGCATGTCAGTTCCACCAGTAGTATTGGAAGTTACTCCTAGGGTATCGCTTTCTGTCAAAATTAATTACCATCACAGCCTATCCAGCAGACTGTGTAACACTTTTGGACCTTTTGGGGTAGGGGCCTGTTAAAGGGAGAGGACAACAGTAACATCAATGTTCTTCCTCCACCACACCTGGCTCTGAACAGCACCAGTTTAGTTTATAGTTGTATGAACACACGTGGGCACTGTGGAGAGGCGGCGTTTGGATTCAACATTTTTTGTTCCATCAGCATTCAGTAATTAATGACAACCAGTGCAATTTGTTAAAGTTGGCTTTACCCTACCTTTTCAGGATACTCCTACTAACATACACACAGTTTTCTCTTCAGCTCTGGTGGCTTATGCACAAACTTTCTCCAGGAAGGTGCTGGTGTTATGCAAAATATATTCAATGGTAATAGTACCCCAAGTAGTCTTGGGGCTCAGATGTTACTCCTGTCACTTCTTGGTTCCTATATGGACAGAGGCTTGAGGCACTAGAAGACCTACAGAAGGAGAACTTCTAGATAATGACACTCAGGCAAGCACTGCTGACCCTAGACCACTAGAACTGGATGGTACCCCTAGACTTGCAGGACACATACTTTCATTGGCAGGTGTGGCAGTCCTGCTATATATTCCTACATTTTTAAATGGGATCTACTCACTACCAATTTGTGGTCCTCCTTTGTCCTTAAATCAACCCCTCAGGTCTTTAGAAATGCCATGTTGGTGATCCTGGCACATGTTTGCAGGTTGGAAGGGAATGTGTTCCTATAGCTCGCTGATTGGTTTCTGTAAGTGGACTCACCACAGTTTTGAACTTCCTGAAGAGCACAATATTGCTGCTGTTCAGTCTGGGGCTCTCCTTAAATTGCTTCAAATACTCTAGCTCATGAAGAGGATACCAATCATTGAACCCATTTTGAGCATGGCATGTCTGAAGGTATTTCTGCGCTCATAGCTAGTCTGTGACATTCAGACTATGATCCCCCTGTTTCAGGAGAAAGATGTTCGTCCAGCTTTGCCTTTCCCTAAACTGCTACTCTTGTCGGCATCCAGCATACTTTTGATGCCCTTTATACAATGGCACATACGGGCCAACTCATCGATCTTATGCCTTCCGTTTTCTGATCATTAGGGGGTCGATTGAACAAGATCCACATTTCTGAGGAAGGCCCAGGGCCTTTTGTGGTGGTTGACAGATGTCAATCTGATGTACAACAGGCCATTGTATATTTCCCCAGTGATGGCATTGTGGTTACAGTTACACTGCAGCTCAGTTGGAGAAGCCACCTGGACAACTAGAAGAGGCAGGGTCTCCGATCTCCATAGAAATAGCATAACCACATAAACCTATTGTAGCAATTGTTGCTGCAAATAATGTAGCAGCGCGGGCTCACATGCCTTTTTTTTCTGGAGGAATCAAAGCAGTGGTGAGGTTAACAGAATCTCAATGGCATTGAATCATTTGGCAGAATATCTCAATATCACACCAGATGAACTCAGCAATTTGTCTTACTGATCACAAGTGGCAAATGCACCCGGAGGTGTCTCAGGAGACCTTTGCTCATTTGGATGTGACACTGGTGAACTTTTTTGCCACCTCTGAGAATCCTTATTGCCAACTTTTTTGCATTGTTCAGTTTTCACTTCCATGGCCTCTGGGAAAAGTGGTTCATTTGTGTTGGGATTTTGGCCTTTTGTATTGTTTCCACCTTTGGATGTGATCCCACTCTGATTCTCTGTATTGTAAAGAAAATCAGGAGGGGTCAAGCACAGGCTATTGTGGTGGTTACAGTTTGACTCATGGGTCTGGTATTCAGAACTTCTGACCCTGGGCATTTGCCCTCTACTTCAGCTTACCCTTCACGAGGACCTCCTCTCCCAAAAACAGGGAAAGGTTCTTCACATGAAGCTTAGCATTCTACACAATCATGTGTGGAATTTCAGCTGAAATAGTTGAGACCTTCCAGCAGAAATGATGAATGGCATTCTTGCAGCTTCACCCTCTTCCATCAAATAGTTATACTGGTGGTGATGACTGGAAACAGTGAGCAAGATTTGCCTATTTCTGTTTCTCAGCTGTTCTGTCAGAAAATAAAGCACAAACTGAAAGAAATATTGGGTTAAATCAATTCATATTAAGTACCAGAAAAGATCATCACGATCTGGCCCCTGGTGTGGTAAGAAGTATCCTGACCTCTCGCAAGCAATGCTGTCTGATGTTCTATTGTTTATTTTGTTACTGAAAATCCATGGCTCTGCCATTGTGACAGTTAATTGTTAGTTATCAGCCTTTTTGGCCTAACAGATGAGCCCTTACTATTCAATAAACTGTTATGATAAAAGGTTTTCTCGTATGTTCCCCCTTGCTCCCTTTATTGTCCCACAAAGGGACTTTCCTTTGGGGTTGACCTCTGTGCTGTGTGCACCCCAGAACCTCTTTAGACTTTTTGGCTTCTTACTCTGAAAACTGTTTCAAACTGGTAATATTTGTGAGTGTTGCATGACTGATCTTTAGTTTTTTGTTGGCTTATTCTCCATATACAATTGTTGTTTCTAACAAGCCAGTTCAGCGAACAAGCACATCCTTTCTTATTAAATTGATGTCACCCTTTCCTGTGGGTAAGTACAATACACTACCCATTTACTTTGCTCCTCTGTGTCCATCCAAGAAGGAGAGATCACATCAGTTGAATGGCTGTTGTGTTAATTTTGTCAGTAGGAAGAAGGGAAAGGGAGTCCAGTAGCAAACCTTATCCCCATGGATCTTCCTCTGCATCAAACTGCATAGAGCACTGGTCTAAAGAGAGTCTCCTGAGGGTCTTGGGCACATTCCACTAGGATGAAAGCTATAACCACATCTCTAGGTTATGGTGTTCCTATAATGGACATCTGTCAAGCCACTACATGGGCTTCTGTCCATACTTTCACCAGGCAGTACTTTACTGATTGTCAGGTCTACTCTACAGGGAGAGCCTTTTTGCCTGTTTGGTCCAACAGTGTTTCCTGGGGCAAGTTCATGGCTCAGACCAACCTTCATTTGGAAGGGGGCTGCTATGGTAACAATTAAGAAGGTGAGGACTCCAAAAGTAAAAGCATACATCAGCAAAAAAGTTACCTTGTGTAATTCACTTTCTGGCAGGGACCCTCTCTATCCGTAAATTCCTCAGGACCCGCCTGCCTTCTATTCTGTATAGTGGACTTTCAGGAGTAACACAGTGCTAAGTTACATTCAGTAATTGATTTTGGAGCACAATGTGACGCCTATAAGCAACATAGGGGGTTATTCTAACTTTGGAGGAGTGTTAATCCGTCCCAAAAGTGACGGTAAAGTGACGGATATACCACCAGCCGTATTACGAGTTCCATAGGATATAATGGACTCGTAATACGGCTGGTGGTAAATCCGTCACTTTTCCGTCACTTTTGGGACGGATTAACACCTCCTCCAAAGTTAGAATAACCCCCATAGTGTTGCCATGTCTGGGTCAAGACAGTGTAGTGTCGCACAAGTGACGAAACTGTGCGCCGGACACTACCTTGTTGTATGGTGCTGAAGGGGTGTGCCCACTCCTCAGCACCTCGTGATGTTTCCCCGTACCAAGGGGCTGATGTTGGGTGAACCTGAGGTCATGTGACCCGGGTAATAAAAGAGTGGACGGCCGGGGCGTGGGCAGAGTTTGCCGTGGCAGACACTATCTTGAGCTGTGTCTGAGCGCGGAGGCTGTGAACACGTGGCGGGCCGTGCCCAGTGTTTAAATAATGTGCTCCGTGTATGCAGTGTTTATTTAGCGGGTAGTGCGGCTGTCGGCGACACTACAATTTGGCGACGTTGGGTCCGGAACCCTCAGAGCGCGTGTTGCCCCGCAGTGGCCGCAGCGTGTGGTGCTCGTGCCGCGGGGGGGGCCCTGAACTCACAGGCTCACTGCCGCGGCCTTGCTCCGTGGATCAAAGGAGCATCTAGGCCGGCCAGCGGTCAGCTGGTCGCATGTGAGGTGTCTGGAGTCGAAAAAGACGGCTCTCTCGGTGCCAAACAACGTTCACAAGTGAGTGAAGGCGGCCCCCCCTGTGGCGAGAATCGTGAGACTCCCGGTGTTTCAGCCCAGAGGCCACACCCGCAACATAACACTCCCCAAGGCCAATGGTACTGATAAACTGAGCTGCTCAGAGCCCAATTCACCAAAGTGCAGCACAAGGCCACTGGTACTGATAAACTCAGCTGCTCAGAGCCCAATTCATCAAAGTACAGCACATGCTGCCTGTGCCTGCAGAGGGGGACGCAGATGACTGAGTGCTGATCCAACTGGACATAAGCCTCTAGCTCCAGATAAAATACATAAAGAATGCTGCGCTGCCAGAAACACTGCCCTGAGATATTCCCCAGATCTACGTTGGTCAGACAACCACACCCCCTCCTGTGATCCATCATGTCTGTTATACCACCCATAGAACCATTCGTGGAGAAAGGAGCTCCGTCAGCACAAGCTCCAAAGTGGAGAGACTGGGTGGCAAGAGTCATGTTGTTTTTTGAAGCAACAAAGGTAGAGGACGATCAGAAGAGGGCAATGATCTTTCACCTAGGGGGAAAGGACATTTACAATATATCCAAGAACCTTCAAGAAGACACCCCCAAAACGCATCACAACCTGATAGCAGCTCTCAACAGACATTTTGAACAGATGGCGAACACTGATTATGAGTGCTTCGTTTTTAGACAAGCAAGACAACAACTGGAGGAATCCATTGACTCGTTCCACTTGCGACTGTGAGGCCTTGCCAGTACCTGTCGATTTGCAGATGAAGCAGAAGAAATACGAGGGCAGGTAAGACAGGGGTGCTCGTCAATAAAACTGTGTGAACTAATCCTCAAGGAATCAGGGAGGTTGTTAGCGGACATCCTCATGATGGGACGCACGAAGGAACTGTCCAGGCGCGGGCGTCTCACATGGAAGCAGCACTGCAGAGACCCATCAAAGAAGAAGCAGTAAATATGGTGGCTGCACCCACAACCAAGACAAAGCTGCGCATCCCAAGACAACAGCAGAGACAATGTGGGTACTGCGGTGGCCCACCACACCGACCGAGGGAATGCCCGGCGAGAGGAAAGAAGTGCGCAGGGTTAAATCACTTCGCGAGAGTGTGTCAGTCAGGTAAATCACGCACCAGCACAGCAGTAGTCAACATCACAACCGGTAAATCAGAACAAGGGAGTGACATGGATGATGATGAAGCAGAGGAGCATGTCATTCATTCGTTATTTACCATTGGGAACACGGCCCAGTCATCGAAGAGGCTTCCCAGATGCCAGGTAGCGGTAAACACTCAGGACATTATCGCTGTTGTTGACACAGGGGCGTCTATAAATATTCTCGCTGCCAGCGAATATCAGGAAATGAGCCCGCTACTGACACTCATGAACACCAAAATCAGAGTGTATGCCTATGGACAGATCACCCTGTTGGCCTTAAAAGGTATGTTCCATGCCACAGTAGCACATGAGTCTAGTGCAGTTAGTGCTAACATTTATGTAGCTGAAGATGGACATAGAATGCTATTAGGCTGTCAGACGGCGGAGGACCTGGGGGTTGTCACTTTTGCATTTGGCATACACCAGGAGGCGTTGGCAGAACTCGTAGCCCAGTATCATGAGGTTTTTGAAGGAATTGGGTGCCTTAAGGACAAGGAGGTGAAGCTGCACATTGATGAGACTGTTCAACCTGTGGCACTCAGGCACAGAAGAATAGCATTCCACCTCAGACCCCAAGTAGAAAAGGAACTTGAACAGCCAGAGAAGGCTGGCATAATCGAGAGGGTGACAGGACCGACTCCGTGGGTGTCGCTGATAGTGGTCGCTCACAAGCCAAAGCAACCCGGAGAAGTCTGCACATGTGTGGACATGCGCCTTCCCAACATGGCGATCAAACGTGAGAGACATCTGACACCCACCATATATTACCTCATATCAGAGCTCAGCGGGTTATGTTGGTTCTCCAAACTGGATCTACGTTCAGGATACCACCAATTGGTTTTATCTAAAGAGTCAAGGTACATAACAACTTTCTCCACCCATGATGGTTTGAGGAGGTACCGACGTTTGAGTTTTGGAGTATTGAGTGCGGCAGAGGTGTTTCAAAACACCATACAGGAACTGTTGAGGTATCTTCCTGGCACGATCAATGTAAGTGATGATATTTTGATTCATGCCCCCACCATCGCTGAGCATCACTCTCGGCTCTGCCAGGTTTTACCAAGGATTCAAGAATCAGGTCTCACCCTCCATCGCCAGAAGTGTGAATTCTTAACGGATCAAATAATTTTTTTTGCCCATGTCTTCTCCGCTGCAGGGGTAGCTCCTGACCCTGCGAAGGTGAGAGATGTCAAGGAGGCTCCTCCCCCGACCTGCATGACAGAGGTTCGCAGTTTTTTAGGGGTGGTCAACTATTGTGGCCGGTTCATTCAGGATTTGGCGTCGCTAACGCAACCGCTTAGAACTTTGACTAAGTCATCGGAACCATGGGTTTGGGGTGTGGTCCAGCAAGAAGCGTTTGAGGCAGTCAAAAATGCTCTGTCAAGTGACACCACGTTAAGGTATTTCGACCCAAAGAAAGAAACAAAGATCGCCGTGGATGCGGGCCCAAAGGGATTGGGTGCGGTACTGTTTCAAAAACAGAGCTGTGAAGACTGGTCCCCGGTGGCATTCGCAAGCAGGTCTCTTACTGAAACGGAGCAGAGGTACTCCCAGATAGAGAAGGAGGCCATTACAGTACACTGGGGCTGCAAACACTTTCACATGTATGTATATGGTCGCCCGTTCTTGGTTACTACGACCATAAGCCGCTCAAACCTCTGTTTAATGGCACGGCTTTGAGGCCTCTACCAAGGATTGAAAAGTGGATGCTCCAGCTGCAAGACAACCGCTGCCAGCCGGAGTATCGTCCGGGGTCAGACAATCCGGCAGATTACCTTTCCAGGCACCCTAGAGCTGCTTCAGACAACGAGATCAACGACTCCGAAGAGACCGAAGAATACGTCAGATTGATTTCTGACCGATCCCGGCCGAAACCTATCTCCGTAAGTGAAATTGTTCAAGCTACGGCCAGCGACGAGTGTCTCCAAAAGGTCTTCAGAGCCATCTGTGATAATCAATGGTTTGTGGTGAAGAAACAAATTCCCACGTTGGTTTGCTTGTCACAAAGAATCCTAGGGAACTTATACCAGGTGAGAGATGAATTGACAGTGGATGCTGAAGGGTGCCTCCTCCGAGGGTGCCGATTGGTAATCCCATCATCGCTCACATCCCGAGTGGTACAATTGGCTTACAATGGACACCAGGGCATGGTGAAAACAAAAGGCCGGTTAAGGTCCAAGGTATGGTTCCCACTCATGGATGAACATGGGGAAGAGATGGTAAAAACCTGTGAGTGGTGTCAAGCGTTGGGAAAGCCGAATCGCCCCACTCCGGTGGAAACTGAACCTGGGCCAACCTCTCCGTGGATGTCTGCCAGCTTGGATTTTGGGAGCCTTCCTGATGGGCGACACACTTTGGTTCTTGTTGATGACTTTTCCAAATATCCAGAAGTGGAAGTGATCTCCTCTCTTGCCGCGGAAGTGGTGATTCCGCGTCTGGAAAAAAAAATGGCTACTCATGGCCTCATATCTGAGAGTAGGACTGACAATTGGCCTCTGTTTCAGAGCAAGGAACTGTCTGAGTACTTTGAAAAGACTGGTGTTCGCCACCGACAAATCACCCTAAGGTGGCCTCAGGCGAATGGTGAGGTTGAACGCTTTATGCGCACATTGAACAAGGTGTTACGCATTGCTAATGCAAGTGGCCAGCAGAGTGAATATGCGATATACTCTTGAGACATTACCATCAGACTACCCATTCCACAACTGGTAAAGCTCCGGGGCATGTTGTGTTTGGACGACCGGTGGTGGACTCAATACCCCATCACAGGACATGGGTTCCCAGTCCCATTGATCCCGTTCAGGTGCAGAACCGCAGGTCCGCCACCAACGGACTTGCAAGCTGTCGTCGGAAAGCAAGGCTGTCTGATCTGAAAGTGGGAGATCGGGTGTTGCTCAAGGTCACCACTCCCAGCAGCAAATTCCGCATGCCATTTGATCCTTCCCCATGGATGATTGTGAAGCGACGTGGCTCGCTGGTGGTGGCTCGAAGAGGGAAGGACGTGGTGACCAGAAATGTGCCTTTGTTCAAGAAGTTTAACTGTCCCGAAGGATCTTAGTTGGATGCTGAAGTCCACGCATCCAATGATGACCTATCTTCGGTTAATAATGGTGAGGACTGTGATGAAGACAGTACTGAGAGTCTAGTTGGTGTCCCGTCAGTGCCTTTGTCAGACGATGTGTCTTCCCCTGTCTCAAATCCATCCGTGAGCACAGGGTGGTCGGAAAATACTCAATACCATTTGCGCCATAATCCTGCCCCCTCAATAAGACTTCGTGACCATCTCGTGGATGTTTAATGTGTGTTAATTTAATCTGCATTGTGTGTAATTGTTGTTTTTCAATTTTTAGGAGGATTGTAGTGTCGCGCCAGTGACGAAACTGTGCGCCGGACACTACCTTGTTGTATGGTGCTGAAGGGGTGTGCCCACTCCTCAGCACCTCGCGATGTTTCCCCCTACCAAGGGGCTGATGTTGGGTGAACCTGAGGTCATGTGACCCGGGTAATAAAAGAGTAGATGGCCGGGGCGTGGGCAGAGTTCGCCGTGGCAGACACTATCTTGAGCTGTGTCTGAGCGCGGAGGCTGTGAGCACGTGGCGGGCCGTGCCCAGTGTTTGAATAATGTGCACCGTTTATTTAGTAGGTGGTGCAGGCCGTTGCCGACACTACAGACAGTGCAGCAATGAAGTGTGGGAGGCTCCTGGGGGCCCCTTTAGCACAGCTCCTGACCTGAGTGAGTCCGGAGGAGAGCATGTTCTTTGCAGCCCCCACCACCCTCCAGTTTCCTTACACCACTGCCTGAAGCATGAAATGCTTCTGTATCTACTGACTTCAGCGCGCTGCTCAGCATTAATCCTGGACACAGGTGCTGATCCTGAAATGCCGCTTGAAACTTTTGATCATTGACTTTCATCGACCTTGTCCCAAAGTCTCCATTTGTCTTGTTTTTTGTTTTTTGCAGTTTCTTATTTAGCATAGACTTGACTCGAAGGTACTTATTTTTTTCAAGCGTTTCATTATTCCAAACATTCTCCGTCTTTTAAAACATTTAATAACGTGCAAGGCATATCGAATCTTCGACGTGTAAAATATAGACTGGAATCAAGTCCCTATTCTCAAATTCAATCTTCTTTCACACCCTAAACGACTGCTTATGTTGGATGGGAAAGTTTTCAACATGGAATCAACAACCTTTATTATTGAAATGCGTGTCGCATGGAAATCTTCCAGAAATACATATTTTCATCGCAAACTGCCAAATTCAGCACATGGAACAAATTATCCATATTTTTATACAGTTTGCCTGTGGATAAGGTAGTTCTAAGAAGTGTCTGCGACCAATAATTTTCTGAGGCATATCTGTAGACTTGCTCAAAAAGTGACTATTTTTCTGTTACAGGGTAATTGCAGTGAAAATTAAGCACCTATACATATATTTATTTTAACAGCGAGTGCTTACAACTTATTTGAACCAACTGAACACAAAACTAAAGCAAACAAAAATCATTTAGTTCCTGCCTTAGCTTCCTTTCTCCCCTTTCTGCAGTTCTAGTTTTACTCTGGGGTGGGTCATAAGTGGGTGTGAGGGAACACAGGGAGCTTGGCTTGTAAAAGTACGTTTTGTACAGTGTTGTTCTTATGCAAATCATATATTGTATTAAATGTTAGACACTCGAAAGCCAAGACATTTGTGTTCGTTTTTTATTGCTTTTTTTGTATTCGATGATATCAGGTAAAAACATTTATTTTTAATTTTCTCCATTTGAATAGCGTGTAATGAAATGGATTGGCCAGCGTGGGCAATCTTAAAAAAAGAAATCTTTTTCGTGTTCTGTTAGCATTTCCAGATAAATGGCCCAATGCTTAAAGAAACATAGGTATTTTCTCTGTTTACATAAAAAGTCCTGATTTTTACAGAGGAGAAAAATATACAAGACCCTGAAATAAACACTATGCTGAAAGTGATTTATAATCAGAATGTGTAATGTATTACAGGCCGGAGGTCCTGAGTTACGTTTATTTTTAGTATGCAATTATGATGTATTTTTGTACTGTTTCAAATTCGATTTATTTCTTCAGCAGTGGTACATCACACATGCGAATGCCACACTGATTTACACCCCAGTCCCCTGATGCCCAGTAGGTTTTACACTTTTGTTTAGTTACCTCATCATCATCATAAACTTTATTCGATTTTTTTACATAAATCATAAAAGTATACTTTGTAATAACATAACAGGAAATCAAGGCGTTAATAGTTAAAATTAAAATTAACATATAGTTAAGAACCAAAACATTAAAAAAAATAAAAAAAAGTAAGAACTCGGAGAGCCAATATGCCTCAGGCAACTTTGAGCAAAGTGCTTAGTGCAAAAGTGAACTATCTGACAGTAAACCAAATAGGATTGATAACTGTGGTCAGAAAATGTGCAAAAGACTAGAATCTTACCCTTAAACAGCAGCCAGAAACCTTGATACATAAATAATACAAGTTAGATGTGGATAGAAGTTGCAATTATAAAAATGGAGGTCTAATCTGTCTTTAATTCCTGGGGAACAAAAGGGGCCTTACGTACTTTAAATGAAGGGAAGTGAATCTGGGACAATTGAGCACTAAGTACATGGCTTCACACATTGGTACATTATCACAAGCAGAAGGAGGCTATTTAGATGGTTTATGCTAAACCCCATTTGGAAACAAAAGCTGATGAAATATGCCCAGTCTGAAATAGGTTAGGCTAATGATGATTAGACATTTCCAAAAGGAGGTAGGGCTCGATTCCACTAACATATTTTACAATTATTTAAGTACACATTCACAGCTTGGCTACAGTAGAGGACTCACATTCAGCTTCCACCCCAAAGAAGGACGCCTGCATGTCCCAGAAAATATTTTTTTCCCTATACACTCAGGATCAAAAAATAAGCCTGGCCTCCCTAAATCTTTGTAGGTGTAGGTGGATTTTATGTAGTGGAGCCAAGTTATATGAAATGCCTTATCCAAGGACAAACAGTCCTCGAGAATTCATCTTTTTAAATTTAATTCGTCCTTGTACCAAACTGAGCACCAAAGTAAAAGTGGACGAAGTCAAATAAAATCTGTGATAAAATTGCCAGTTCTTCATATAGAATTTTGACTGGTGTGACCTGTCCCAAGGACAAAAGACCAGTCAGAAACTTGGTTTTTGACTCATGGTTTGACTGAACCTCGGATCTCTTGGGATGCAAGTCTTATTGACCAACTCGTCTGATACTACCCGAACATAAATGTGTAGGGCCCCATTGTCTGCTAAAACAAAAGTCGAATGGGAGGGAGAGAGCTTAATTAGTAAATTTTCTTAGCACTTTACTTCTGACATCACACTCTAGTGGACCAATCAGAATAATTTAAAAAAATGTACTTTTCTTGTAATGCACGTGCCAAAGGTCGGGTTGTGCTGGTGAGAAATTACCTATGTATTTTGTGAAATCGTAAATACAGAGCAAATAACATTGGGGAATACATTTTGATTTCTGAGTATATAGTTATCTGGTGTTTTATACACAACACGTGAGATTTTATTGCACGACCATAGCTACACATCATAAGGAGAAACCAACCTTTGTTAAAGAGAGAGGAATTGTTAAGTAACCTGACAGTACAATGGCCAAACAACATCCATATCTCAGCCACTAGATTTGCTGCTTTCAGATATCATGGGCCCCAATCACAAATTACATATACATATGTAGATTTCCTCATGAGTGTTTTTACAGCTATACATAGATGTAAGTCTACACATATTTGCTATTTCCAAGTGTATATTTACACTGAAGTGTAGATTTACATATCTCTACCCCCTCACTTCGGGGGTGGGGATAGCTAAGAGAATTACTAGTATAAACTTTTTTCACACTCAGTAGAGAGCTCCACTGCCGGAGTGGAGAAATACAGATGGTAAGCTATAGTGTAAAATAGTAAAGTTTATTAATTCTAAAAATAATTACAAATATTTTATTGTAAAATGAAAATGAAAATGAATGTAAAAAATAGTACTTATTTCGAAATTACAAATTACATAGTTAATAAATAGTGAATAATTTAGTATTTTGATTTAATTTATGAATTTTGCATTTCAAAATTAAAAAAATAACTCTTTTGCTAGTACTTTAATATTTAAAAAATATTCAGTAAATTTCATTGAAAATTATGTGTTTTTGTATCCATGTGAACTCTAAAATCTATATTTTATAAAATTTTAATGTATTATCATGTTTCATATGAATTGCTTACTTGTGAAAATAAGGCGCTCAAATGATTTGAGATATATGGGCTTGAAATAATTAATAATTGACACATTCTGTACTCTGTTGGTTATCTTTTGGTAGCAAGAACAGATCAACCCTTTTATCTGCTGGGTTCAGGAGGGTTTCCAGCATCTGCTTAGGACTGAGAGAGCGTAGCTTATATAATCTATATTAACATGAAATGTTTATGAACTAATGTATAATAATGCTACATAGAAACTGTATTAATATGTTTTGCTAAAACGTGCACTTGAAATGTGCCCACGGGAGTGGCCACCAATGTATACGGGGACTAATAAAAATGACTAATGTTGATGAATTACTACAGTTAAAGAGGGTTTCACACTAATTATTAATGTTTATGTTATTAAAGTTTTGCTAATAAATCTTTTAGGCCTTAGTTAGCATGAGTGAGGCCTAGCTGTCTGACTCTCATATTAAATGTGTTTTTCTCTAAACGTGCAGTGTGCTGACTTACTAAAGGACATGAACTCTTGTTTTTTTCCAAACTAGAAGCTAAATGTAACTATAGTAGATCCGTTCTCATGTAGCTCATCTTGCTTGTAGAAATATGTTAGCTAAATGCAACACTGTAGATTAATGTTAGGTACAAGGTCGCCTAAACCGGTACAGACAATGGAGCCACTGACCGAAGATGCGCAAAGAATTACAAAAGGATGAAATCATACCGGACATACTACCCCTAAAGATGTCAATCATAAGGACCAATAAAATGCTTGAGAACTGTTATGGGGTGACAAATTCAATGACTTAATGTAAAGTTAATTGGTTAAAGATAGTGGGGTGCAACCCTTTGTCCAATCAAATTTTAGGGGAATGTACAACGAAAAAGGGGATAAAAACCCTTGACACCAGGAAGTAAATCAGAACTGGGAGTAGGAGACTAGGAGAAGGAAAGATGCTGATGCGATTTGCTATGATCCAGAGACTTTGTCACTTTGCTTAGTGACTTGCTAGATTGGTTCTTAGAACCATCCTTGTCCTTAGATTGCCCATTTACACTTTACCTCCTTATGAGGGAAGTGCCCCTTTTACCTGAGCTGAGTTCCTGACTGATGCCGAATCAACTGATGTCCTGAAGACGAAGACCGAACCTGAGTGCTGCCCAAACTTGGAGGGTAACTATATGACAATGAAATTATGATTGTCTGTTTGCTTTTCCTTTCTAGGAACCAACTGCTTTTCTTTTGACAGAGACCATAGTTAGATGTTTTCCAAATTGGTGTTACTAAATTGTTTTGCATGAAGCCCAACATGCCAATGCTAATTAGAGGTTAGTTGAGAGGGGTTCACAAAACTGACGCAAATAGACAAATGACTGAATCAATGCTTTGTTATATAATGTGCTAATGATACTCTGCTAAGGATAGCCTATGTTCACCCCTTGCTATGTTCTGATGTTCGTGATTCTTGCTTTGATGAAATCTTATCAGAGTTGCCATATTGTGACTATGTTAATGTGTTTCTTGGTTTTGAGACTAATAAACCTATTAGTAGAATTGTAATCAATAGGGAATAAATATCATAAAACTCATACTAAACTGGTGTGGTTATTCATGACTGAAAGGTCATGGTGGTGTCTTGAGTTTAATTAAATGTCATTAACTAAGGTGAAATGCATTGTTGTGATAAATATTGATGACATTATTGACGTATTGATTGATATGTTGATTAGCTATCTCGTCCTAAGGTGTCTTCAATCAGGGTCAAAAGATTCATTGGCCTAAAAAACGAGTCCCAATGTGTAATAATTAGTCATAAAGGGACGCGTTAACAGTTCTGGTAGCAGAGCGACGGTTTGGCCCTTTGGGGCCTTAGGACGGAGAATCATTGTTTAATTTTGTTTTTCGAGATAATGCAAATTGGAGGTATGATGTGTTTCTAAATTCCCCATGACTTTCCCGGGATCTCAGAGCCTGCCTAAGTGAGTTGGGTATGTTTTCTGCGTTTTAGCATGTGTGGTGTAGAATTTGCGCTTACTCAGCTTATGCCTATTGCAGGTGATTTGTGAAGTTTGCGTGTTTAGGTCAGGTAATGTTGTTTTAGGAGGAGTGGGCGTACTCCGCAGTATGAGAGTAGGAAAGTCGGCGTACTTCATGTGAGTGTGGCACTTTGTGCTAAAAAATTATCCACGTGGTTGGTTGGTGATGTACGGATCCGTCGTGGTCTAAGACTCCGGAGTATATTGACAAGTGTCGGAGACACTTGGGGTTTATGTTGTAATTTGTGCGGTTTAATAGGTCAATCGGGCATGGTTGACAAGTCGAGTTTGAGTCAAAGTGTGTGAATGAAACCTTCAATGGAGATTTGGCAAGTTCTAAAGTGCACTAAGACGAACCATTAACAAGTCGAGAGTAGGATTTGCGGGTCGAATTCTGCTTGCGTATGCGGGAGCTGAGAAGGGGAGAGTAGCGGCCGAGGCTTCAAGTGAAATCTCTGTAAAGTTCTGAAGCGATTGTGTACCCTTCCTGGAGTAAACCGGCAAATTTGAGTTATTGTTGTTGTTGAGGGTGCTCGCAATATATTGCATTAGTTTGGTGTGAATCCAGTGTAAGGAGGACAAGCCGCAAGACTTTGTCAGCTGCAGTGTGTGAGTGTGACGTCAGTGGTGCCGCGCTGGGATAGGTCAGTTGCAGAGAGGGGTCGCACACAGATTGGCAGCCGTCCGTGAGAGGCAATAGGTTGAGATAGGTGGGTGAAGAGTGTTCTGGGAATTAAAGTAACTTCCTGATTAGATTCTAAACAAAATAAAAGACGCAAAAATGAAGTTTTTCAAGGCTTTAAAGAGTGCCTGGAAGGGAGATACATATATTAGGGCGAGTGAAGGGGAGCCTACCCCGCCTGAGGGTACTCCAGCTTATATTGTGATTGAGGAAAAGGGAGTCGCGCCATGTCTTTGGATGAAACTGTGGTGAAAATTAACAGAGAAGGAGGGATGTTTAGCATTTCCAGAGCATGGAACGTTCAATACAAGAATTTTAGAGGACTTGAGGTGGATGTTAAGTGTGCAAAAGCCACCTCCGAGACCAGCTCAGTATGAGGCATTAGCAGTCTGGGAATAAATGGCCATACGACAAAGACAGCAAAAATTTGAAAGAAGAATGAAAAGAGCAGAGAAAACTTTAGCTGAGGCTAGATGGGACAATGAGAGCAAGATGTGGAGAAGGGGAATAGTTGACGGACTTAAGTTGTTCCCGGCAATAACCCAAGAAGGTGAGACACAGGGAAGGAAAGCCACCTGTAAGACAGACAAGGGCTCTAGCAGGACAAAGGAAACTCAGAGGTCCTGGGTGGATGAAGATGATTCAGATGATGAGGAGTTTCTTAATCTGTTGTTACATGATCGCCCGCCACCTTATGCTATAAATGACAATGCTCCGAGCACTAGTGTGGGTCCTGAAGATTCGACACAAAGTAAGGGATTTAAAAATACAGTGCAGACAAGCGATACAGTTTTGATACAGAATGGTGTCAGTGTACCCACTGCACCAGACATTCAGACACAGTTGCAACCTCCACCACAGATACAGAGGATTTATCCAGATGTCCCAGTACTAGAGACAAGTACGAGTCTGATGGTGCCGCCTGATCCGATATATACGAGATCAAAGCCAGTGCAGATTGAGCCAACTCCGCAGTTGCTGCCCCAGCCGCAGCAACAACTGATTCCGGGTTACAATCCAGTGGCAGGACCTCAGTCAGTACCTGCACCAGCCACAGTGAGTCAAGCTTTAGGAGTTAGTGCCCCACGGGGCTTGGGACCAGGTCAGACAGTAGCTGCCATATCATTACCAATTACTGTTGGTCCGCCAGTACCGCTGTATGCGCAAGGTAAGCCTGACGTATGTGATCAGGAGGTAAAGACCCGAGAGGTGATAAGAGGAGTGTTCACAGGAACTCCTCCGCCACTGACATCAAGGGAACAAGCAGCAGAAGGACACAGGTCTTTGCTAGACCTCAGTCCGATTGGGGCTCCTTTAGAGGCAATGAGACAAGCAGGGCTAAGTGTGCTAGCCCCGCAGACACTGAACACAAATACGTCACAGTCACCATTAATGCAGTCAGGGAACATTTCGTCGCAAGGCTTTTCCGTGCAACAGTTGAATTAGTGGATGGAGAAGACTAGTGCTTCACAAACTACTACAGTGACCGCAGAGAAGTTGGAAAGATATGAATGCCTGAATTTTGTGAGTCTGGGTGTAGAAGCTGCAGAACTAGTGGAAGGAACAATGGGGGTGAACAGATTAGAGTCATACACAGAAGCAGAATTGAGGTATCTGTGCCCCAAAATCACTAAAGAAGTGAGTAAGGTGCATCAGAAGTTAGCAAACCTGGTGGATAAATACAACATTGATATTGAAAATACTAAACATTTGAAAAGAAGCTGCAGATTAGACTTCGATTCTAAAGATTTTGATCATATGAGGTTTGCTGGAATGAAAGCACATCTTAAAGAAATATTGCAAAGTGCGGAGATCTGGGGTGCCTTAGAGAAATGGGAAGGCAGATGGGCAAAGAAAAGAGATAAAGAGAAAGGCGATGATCCGGAACCAAAGCAGGCTAAAACCGCACCGGACACGGGGACAGTAAAGATGCTACCAATGAGAGAAACAGCCGGAGGGGTTTTAGTCCATGTACCGTGGTCTAGAGGTGACATCCTATCATTCACAAATGATTATCCCAGGTTGAGGGAGAAGCCGATAGAGTGGTACCAGCAGACAGACAGATTTGTGAAACTTGCAAAATGTCTCTGGAAAGACTTGAATACCCTGTTTGAGATTATCGTTCCACCTGACTTATGGCTTGAGTGCAAGAGAGGTGTGGATTGGCCGACACAAGAACCGGCAAGGGATAAGGTTACTGGAGCACCATCTGAGGAGGTGATGAAGTACTATCATAAAGTGATTGAGTTTTTGAAGCAGAAAGTGTCTCCGAAAGTGACCGATTGGCAGAAAATCAATCGAACCTCACAGGAGGCTAAAGAGTCAATTCATGCTTACTATGAGAGATTGTTGAAAGCGTTCAAGCACTACAGTGGCACTGAGACCATAGAACCGAAAGACATGAATCATCTTGTGTTCAGGTTTGTTGAAGGGCTGAGACCAGAGATTAGCCTGATGATTAAGAATAATTTGATCTGTTGGCAAGCAAAGCCGATGGATGAGGGGTTGCAGTATGCGAAATACTGTAGTGACAAGATTGAGTTGAAGCAGAGAAAGGTGAAAGAGAAAGTGAAGGTGATGCAGATTAAGGCAGCGCAGGCAGGGATGCAGGGAAATGGAATCCAGCAGATGGTGCAGCAGCAACTGCAAGGGAATGCCATGTTTTAGGCACAGCCGATAGGCCCAGGTTTTGTGAACCATGGTCCAGACCTGAATACTGTTGTGGTTCAGAATGATGTGCAGGGGATGAAGAAGGTATCACCATGTCATGCGTGCAGGGGCGTGGGGCATTAGAAGCGGGAATGCCCAATGGTGTAGCAGGATGGTGTTGTTCAACAAAGCAGTGATGTCAGTACATTTCAAAATGTGAGGGGTCCAAAGATGAGGGGCCAAAATCAAAACTTCCAGAATAACATGGTCCAGATGCAGGGGTTACAGCCCGTGCAGCAAATGCAAATGCCGCGTGTCCAACCAGCACAAATGCAGCAGGTACAACAGCAGGTTCCAATGGTACCTAGACAGCAAATGCAAATGCAAATGCCATTGGCTCCAATGGGACAGCAACAGGTGATACTTCCTCAACAGGTCACAGGCCAAATGATGAGTCAAAATAACACAGTGCAAGAGTTCCCATTGGGTGGTGAGGATGGAATAAATGATGAATGGTCGGATGATAGCTCAGACAGTGAGGAATGTAGGCTTGCAGCATCCCTAAAAGTATATCAGATGGGACCATATGTAGAGGGAAAGGTGTTGGGTCACAAGGTTTCATTCCTGGTTGACACGGGAGCTACACGCTCTACAGTCAGAAGTGCAGAGGTTCCGAAATTGCCACTTTCAGGGCGTACCATAAGGGTGGTAGGAGTGGCAAATCAGTATTTGACAAACCTGATTACAGACCCGGTTTAAGTTGAGATTACAAACTTCCAGGGATTACATAAATTTGTAGTCTGTGATTCTAGTCCAGTATCCCTACTGGGAAGAGACTTACTGTGCAAAACGGGGTGTTCGATTACCTGTTCCAATGAGGGGATTGAGTTGCAGACAAACAGTGAAGATGAAGAGGACGATGGTCAGTTTCTAGAGTTAGAAACGGAGACTGCAAATGAGGAATACCCTTTGATAACTCTATTCCAAATGCTTACAGTGACTGACTTGCCAGCTGAGTTGCAGGCAACAGTGACAGAGAAAGTGTGGGACCTGACAGGAAAGGAAGTGGGACTGATAAAAGGAGTAGAACCGGTTAATGTACAGGTAAAGCCGAATGCAGTGTTTCCCCAGGTGCCGCAGTATCACATGGCACAAGATGTCCTCATTCAGGTATCGCAAATAATTGCGGACTTTGTGAAGCAAGTGGTTCTGAAGAAGGTATTGAGCAGCCCATGTAATTCGCCAATAATGGGTTTGAAAAAGCCTTGTGGGAAAGTTCGAATTGTGCAAGATTTGAGGAAAATAAACAAGATTGTGGTAAAATGTTGCCCCATAGTGCCAAATCTAGCAGTGATCATGTTTCAGGTTCCATGTGATACAGAGTGGTTCACAGTTGTGGAATTGTCTCAAGCATTCTTTTCGGTGCCTCTTCATGAGGACAGCCAATTTCTTTTCAGTTTCAAATTCCTGGATAAGGTGTACAGTTGGTGCAGAATTCCTCAAGGGTTTTCTGAGTCACCTTCCATCTTCAATCAAATATTGAAGAAGGACTTGGAGTCGTTGGAACTGCCTTTCAGTTCGACTCTGGTACAGTACATTGATGATTTGCTGATTGCGTCCAGAACAAAAGATGACTGTAGGTATGACACAATTGCCTTACTGAACCATTTGGGAAAGAATGGACATAAAGTGTCCCCAAAGAAGCTGCAATACTGTCAGAAAGAGGTAAAGTACTTTGGTCACTTGATTGAAAAGGGCTCCAGGAGAATATCAAAAGAAAGGGTGACAGCCATACTGCAGATGAATACCCCGACAACCAAGAGGGATGTCAGGATGTTTTTGGGAATGGTGGGCTACTGTCGTCAGAGGATTCCCAACGTCTCGATTATCTCCAAACCATTAGGGAAACTGACAGGTAAAGAGGTTCAGGATGACCCGGGTACCATAATCTTGTCCGAGAAAGAGATGGAGGCATTCATGGTGTTGAGAGAGTGTATGTGCAGGGCACCAGCTTTAGGTATGCCTGACTACACGAAGCCTTTCCTACTGTTTTGTCATGAACGTGATGCTTGTTCTTTGTTTGTCTTAACACAGGTCCATGGAGGTGCAAACCGCCCAGTAGCGTATTTTTCAGCTACTTTGGACCCAGTCGCAGCAGCCTTACCGGGTTGTTTGCGCGCAGTTGCAGCAGTTGGTCAAAGCCTCACACAGTGTGAAGGCATAGTGATGGGACATTCCTTAACAGTAATGGTTCCACATTCAGTTGAAATTCTGTTAACTCGAACCTAGACTCAGCACATGACAACTGCTAGGCTGACTACATACGAAACAATCATTCTGGGGTCGCCTAACGTTTCTCTCAAGAGATGTACTGTATTGAACCCAGCAACTTTACTTCCTGTTGAAAATGCTGAGATTAATAATGCAGAGGAGGTAGAACATGATTGTCTTGAGGTAACAGAGCTATGCACCAAACCAAGACCTGACATCAAAGATACCCAATTAGAAGAAAATGACTACATTATGTTTGTTGATGGTTCGTGCTTAAGAGACTCATTAGGAGTACTGAGAGCTGGATATGCCGTGTGTACAATCACCGGTATCTTAGAAGCTTCCTGGCTCGAAAGGGTGTACTCTGCACAAGTGGCTGAATTAATTGCCCTTACTAAGGCATGCCACGCAGCTGAAAACCTGAAAGTCACTATCTATACTGACAGCAGATACGGATTCGGAATTGTGCATGATTTTGGCCAATTGTGGTCACAGAGGGGTTTCATGACCTCTTCTGGTTCACCAGTGAAAAATGGCTAAAAGATTAAAGATTTGTTGCATGCGATTTAGTTACCTCTTAAAATTGCCGTGGTGAAATGCAATGCTCATGTTAAGTCACAAGACTTTGTGTCAATGGAAAACTGTTATGCAGATCAAGTCGCAAGGTTTTGCGCATTGAACTGTATATCATTCAAGGATCAGTGGGAATTGTTACCGGAAACTGAAAATGAAACCTGAGTAAACTTTGCATTAAGGGTGGTTGATACATTAGATGAGTTAAGATCAATACAGGGTCGTGCTAGCAGAGAGGAAAAATGTTCCTGGCAGAGAATGCAATGTATACAGAGGTCTGATGACTTGTGGGTCTCAGAGGAGGGGAAAATGGTTTTGCCAAATAGTCTTTTGTCACAGTTTGCAAGGTTTTACCATGGTCAAGCACATCTTGGCAGAGACACAATGATCAGGTTGTTTAAAATCGACTGGTTTAATCTGAAATTCAGACAAGCAGCAGAGGTTATCTGTCACAGGTGCATCGCCTGTCAACTGATGAATGCAGGAAAAGGGACTGTGGTGACTTTGAGCCACATAGGGAGAGCTAGAGGTCCGTTTAGCAAGATGAAAATGGATTTTATTGAAATGCCTGTGTGTGGAGGCTTGAGGTATGTGTTGGTGATTGTGTATGTTTTCAGTCATTGGATTGAAGCATATCCTACACGTAGGAATGACAGTCTCACAGTAGCAAAGCTGTTGCTCAGAGAGTTAATGCCACGTTTTGGATTCCCGATCTCTTTAGAATCAGATAGGGGCAGACACTTCGACAATGAGGTGATAAAGCTCTTGTGTGCTGCATTAGACATTGAACAGAAGCTGTATTGTAGCTATTGCCCTGATCATCAGGACTAGTGGAACAAATGAATGGTACCCTGAAGTCGAGAATGGCAGAAATGTGCGCAGCTACCAATCTGAAGTGGCCAGATGCATTACCCTTAGTACTGATGTCAATGAGAAACACACCTGATAAGAAAACAGGACTATCTCCCCATGAGATACTGATGGGTCGAGCTATGAGATTGCCCGCAGTGCCTGCAAATGCTCTTGTGAATATCACGGATGATATGGTGTTGTACTACTGCAAGGGTCCGGATGATGTGGTCCGCTCTTTTTCTCACCAGGTGGAGGCTACCACATTGCCACCGATCAGTGATCCAGGTCACACCCTGAAAGCCGGTGACTGGGTGGTTGTCAAGAAACACGTGAGGAAGTCGTGTTTGGAGCCGCGTTGGAAGGGGCCATATCAAGTAATTCTGACAACAACCACTGCTGTGAAATGTGCAGGCCTTCCAAACTGGATACATGCCAGTCACACAAAGAAGGTGACGTGTCCAACTGATGAGGAACTCGAAGTGTCCAGAACAACACCTGCAGAGAAGGAAGTCTCAGGGCCAGAGAGTATTCAAAGGGGAACTGAAACTGAAGGAGAGCCCACTGAGGATGGCTTAGTCCCTCAAACAGGAAACGAGTTTGAGAGAGGTGACAGTGAGCCTAACTCAGCGGAGGCAACAGGAGAACCAAGGCAAAGAGAGGTTCTCCCAGAAGTAGATGGATACAGGTTTGAAGTTGAGCCCATATCTGACCACGAAGACGAGGGGGAATAAGCAGAGGGAGGCTGTTCAACGTTCTGAAAGGCCAAGCAGGAAGAAAACACATAAAGGAGACAAATGGCCGAAGCCACAAGCTGCAAAAGAGAAAGTGGTCCCTGGTGACACAATAAAGGAAGAAGATGATACAACCAGAAGAGAGGATCTTAGTGAAGGAGAGTTGCAGAGTGAACGCACACTGAAAAGAAAAAGAGTCGCAAACCTAAGGTAAGCAGGTCCTGAATGGGCATATGCAACATCAGCTGAATGGCAACAAGAATTCTTGATGTTCTGTTTTGACCGGGAGGTACCAGGTCAATACTACGGCACCTGAATTCAACTCTAGATAGAGACTGTGTTAAATTGAAATTGAAATTGAAAGCTGAAAAGCTGAGAAAAGAGACTGATAAATTACCGGATGTGACACTATTAACCTGAATTGACTCTGAAAACCGATTATGACAAACTGAATAACCTGATTTGACAAAAAGGGGTCCTGGAATGAGTGAAATGCTGTAAATACTTGCAAGGAGAGAAAGAGACTTTTGCACAAGAAAAAAATAAAAAAAGAGAGTTTTATATTGTCCTCAAATTGATTGTTTGCTTTGTATTTTTCTGCTATCTGATTCTTTACAGATCATGGGTTACACTAAGAGTAAAAAGAGTAGTATGTGTGGTTGGTTGAGTGCTATTCTAGTTATTGTATGTGCAGTAATAATTATAGGTGTGTAAGGAAATGCCTCCTTGGCATGGTTGCCCCCTGACTTTTTGCCTTTGCTGATGCTATGTTTACAATTGAAAGTGTGCTGAGGCCTGCTAACCAGGCCCCAGCACCAGTGTTCTTTCCCTAACCTGTACTTTTGTATCCACAATTGGCAGACCCTGGCATCCAGATAAGTCCCTTGTAACTGGTACTTCTAGTACCAAGGGCCCTGATGCCAAGGAAGGTCTCTAAGGGCTGCAGCATGTCTTATGCCACCCTGGAGACCTCTCACTCAGCACAGACACTCTGCTTGCCAGCTTGTGTGTGCTAGTGAGGACAAAACGAGTAAGTCGACATGGCACTCCCCTCAGGGTGCCATGCCAGCCTCTCACTGCCTATGCAGTATAGGTAAGACACCCCTCTAGCAGGCCTTACAGCCCTAAGGCAGGGTGCACTATACCATAGGTGAGGGTACCAGTGCATGAGCATGGTACCCCTACAGTGTCTAAACAAAACCTTAGACATTGTAAGTGCAGGGTAGCCATAAGAGTATATGGTCTGGGAGTCTGTCAAACACGAACTCCACAGCACCATAATGGCTACACTGAAAACTGGGAAGTTTGGTATCAAACTTCTCAGCACAATAAATGCACACTGATGCCAGTGTACATTTTATTGTAAAATACACCCCAGAGGGCACCTTAGAGGTGCCCCCTGAAACTTAACCGACTATCTGTGTAGGCTGACTAGTTTTAGCAGCCTGCCACAAACCGAGACATGTTGCTGGCCCCATGGGGAGAGTGCCTTTGTCACTCTGAGGCCAGTAACAAAGCCTGCACTGGGTGGAGATGCTAACACCTCCCCCAGGCAGGAATTGTCACACCTGGCGGTGAGCCTCAAAGGCTCACCTCCTTTGTGCCAACCCAGCAGGACACTCCAGCTAGTGGAGTTGCCCGCCCCCTCCGGCCAGGCCCCACTTTTGGCGGCAAGGCCGGAGAAGATAATGAGAAAAACAAGGAGGAGTCACTGACCAGTCAGGACAGCCCCTAAGGTGTCCTGAGCTGAGGTGACTCTAACTTTTAGAAATCCTCCATCTTGCAGATGGAGGATTCCCCCAATAGGGTTAGGAATGTGACCCCCTCCCCTTGGGAGGGGGCACAAAGAGGGTGTACCCACCCTCAGGGCTAGTAGCCATTGGCTACTAACCCCCCAGACCTAAACACGCCCTTAAATTTAGTATTTAAGGGCTACCCTGAACCCTAGAAAATTAGATTCCTGCAACTACAAGAAGAAGGACTGCCTAGCTGAAAACCCCTGCAGAGGAAGACCAGAAGACGACAACTGCCTTGGCTCCAGAAACTCACCGGCCTGTCTCCTGCCTTCCCAAGATCCTTCTCCAGCGACGCCTTCCAAAGGGACCAGCGACCTCGACATCATCTGAGGACTGCCCCTACTTCGAAAAGACAAGAAACTCCCGAGGACAGCGGACCTGCTCCAAGAAAAGCTGCAACTTTGTTTCCAGCAGCTTTAAAGAACCCTGCAAGCTCCCCGCAAGAAGCGTGAGACTTGCAACACTGCACCCGGCGACCCCGACTCGGCTGGTGGCGATCCAACACCTCAGGAGGGACCCCAGGACTACTCTAAGACTGTGAGTACAAAAACCTGTTCCCCCTGAGCCCCCACAGCGCCGCCTGCAGAGGGAATCCCGAGGCTTCCCCTGACCGCGACTCTTTGAATCCTAAGTCCCGACACCTGGGAGAGACCCTGCACCCGCAGCCCCCAGGACCTGAAGGACCGGACTTTCACTGGAGGAGTGACCCCCAAGAGTCCCTCTCCCTTGATCAAGTGGAGGTTTCCCCGAGGAACCCCCCCCTTGCCTGCCTGCAGCGCTGAAGAGATCCCGAGATCTCTCATAGACTAACATTGCGAACCCGACGCTTGTTTCTACACTGCACCCGGCCGCCCCCGCGCCGCTGAGGGTGAAATTTCTGTGTGGGCTTGTGTCCCCCACGGTGCCCTACAAAACCCCCCTGGTCTGCCCTCCGAAGACGCGGGTACTTACCTGCAAGCAGACCGGAACCGGGGCACCCCCTTCTCTCCATTCTAGCCTATGTGTTTTGGGCACCACTTTGAACTCTGCACCTGACCGGCCCTGAGCTGCTGGTGTGGTAACTTTGGGGTTGCTCTGAACCCCCACCGGTGGGCTACCTTGGACCAAGAACTGAACCCTGTAAGTGTCTTACTTACCTGGTAAAACTAACAAATACTTACCTCCCCTAGGAACTGTGAAAATTGCACTGTGTCCACTTTTAAAACAGCTATTTGTCAATAACTTGTAAAGTATACATGCAATTTTTATGCTTTAAAGTTCCTAAAGTACTTACCTGCAATACCTTTCGAATGAGATATTACATGTAGAATTTGAACCTATGGTTCTTAAAATAAACTAAGAAAAGATATTTTTCTATACAAAAACCTATTGGCTGGATTTGTCTCTGAGTGTGTGTACCTCATTTATTGTCTATGTGTATGTACAACAAATGCTTAACACTACTCCTTGGATAAGCCTACTGCTCGACCACACTACCACAAAATAGAGCATTAGTATTATCTATTTTTACCACTATTTTACCTCTAAGGGGAACCCTTGGACTCTGTGCATGCTATTCCTTACTTTGAAATAGCACATACAGAGCCAACTTCCTACATTGGTGGATCAGCGGTGGGGTACAAGACTTTGCATTTGCTGGACTACTCAGCCAATACCTGATCACACGACAAATTCCAAAATTGTCATTAGAGATTGATTTTTGCAATTTGAAAAGTTTTCTAAATTCTTAAAAGACCTGCTAGGGCCTTGTGTTAGATCCTGTTTAGCATTTCTTTTACAGTTTAAAAGTTTGTAAAAGTTTGAATTAGATTCTAGAACCAGTTGTAGATTCTTAAAAAGTATTCCAACTTTTAGAAGCAAAATGTCTAGCACAGATGTGACTGTGGTGGAACTCGACACCACACCTTACCTCCATCTTAAGATGAGGGAGCTAAGGTCACTCTGTAAACTAAAGAAAATATCAATGGGCCCCAAACCTACCAAAATACAGCTCCAGGAGCTTTTGGCAGAGTTTGAAAAGGCCAACCCCTCTGAGGGTGGCAACTCAGAGGAAGAGGATAGTGACTTGGAGGACAATTCCCCCCTACCAATCCTATCTAGGGAGAACAGGGTCCCTCAAACCCTGACTCCAAAAATAATAGTCAGAGATGCTGGTTCCCTCACAGGAGAGACCAACACCTCTGAAATCACTGAGGATAGCCCCAGTGAAGAGGACATCCAGTTAGCCAGGATGGCCAAAAGATTGGCTTTGGAAAGACAGATCCTAGCCATAGAGAGGGAAAGACAAGAGATGGGCCTAGGACCCATCAATGGTGGCAGCAACATAAATAGGGTCAGAGATTCTCCTGACATGTTGAAAATCCCTAAAGGGATTGTAACTAAATATGAAGATGGTGATGACATCACCAAATGGTTCACAGCTTTTGAGAGGGCTTGTGTAACCAGAAAAGTGAACAGATCTCACTGGGGTGCTCTCCTTTGGGAAATGTTCACAGGAAAGTGTAGGGATAGACTCCTCACACTCTCTGGACAAGATGCAGAATCTTATGACCTCATGAAGGGTACCCTGATTGAGGGCTTTGGATTCTCCACTGAGGAGTATAGGATTAGATTCAGGGGGGCTCAAAAATCCTCGAGCCAGACCTGGGTTGACTTTGTAGACTAATCAGTGAAAACACTAGATGGTTGGATTCAAGGCAGTGGTGTAAGTAATTATGATGGGCTGTACAATTTATTTGTGAAAGAACACCTGTTAAGTAATTGTTTCAATGATAAACTGCATCAGCATCTGGTAGACCTAGGACCAATTTCTCCCCAAGAATTGGGAAAGAAGGCGGACCATTGGGTCAAGACAAGGGTGTCCAAGACTTCAACAGGGGGTGACCAAAAGAAAGGGGTCACAAAGACTCCCCAGGGGAAGGGTGATGAGACAGCCAAAACTAAAAATAGTAAAGAGTCTTCTACAGGCCCCCAAAAACCTGCACAGGAGGGTGGGCCCAGAGCCTCTTCACAAAACAATGGGTACAAGGGTAAAAACTTTGATCCCAAAAAGGCCTGGTGTCATAGCTGTAAACAGCATGGACACCAAACTGGAGACAAGGCCTGTCCCAAGAAAGGTTCCACTCCAAACTCCCATCCAGGTAACACTGGTATGGCTAGTCTCCAATTGGGATCAACAGTGTGCCCAGAGCAAATCAGGGTCCACACTGAAGCTACTCTAGTTTCTGAGGGTGGGGTGGATTTAGCCACACTAGCTGTCTGGCCGCCTAACATGCAAAAATACAGACAGCAACTCTTAATTAATGGGACTAGAATAGAGGGCCTGAGGGATACAGGTGCCAGTGTCACCATGGTGACAGAGAAACTGGTTTCCCCTGGCCAATACCTGACTGGAAAAACTTACACAGTCACCAACGCTGACAATCAGAGAAAAGTACATCCCATGGCAATGGTTACTTTAGAATGGGGAGGGGTCAATGGCCTGAAACAGGTGGTGGTCTCCTCAAATATCCCAGTGGACTGTCTGCTTGGAAATGACCTGGAGTCCTCAGCATGGGCTGAGGTAGAACTAAAAACCCATGCAGCAATGCTGGGTATCCCTGAACTGGTGTGTGTGAAAACAAGAGCACAGTGCAAGGCACAGGGTGAAAAAGTAGAGCTGGAGTCTGGAAAAATGGCCCAGCCTACCAAGAGAACAGGAAAGTCAGTTGGGAAACCAACTGCAACACAGCAAAAGAAAGGGAACCTCTCTTCTCAGGAAGAAGTTCTGCCCTCTGAGGGAACTGAGCCTTTGGAGCTTGAACCTTATCAGGTTGAGCTCTTAGGCCCAGGGGGACCCTCAAGGGAGGAGCTGTGTAAGGGACAAGAAACCTGTCCCTCTCTTGAAGGCCTTAGGCAGCAAGCTGCTGAAGAGTCCAAAGGCAAGAAAAATGGAACACATAGGGTCTATTGGGAAGATGGACTCCTGTACACTGAGGCCAGAGACCCCAAACCTGGTGCCACTAGGAGAGTGGTAGTGCCTCAGCTGTTCAGAGAGTTCATCCTAACATTGGCCCATGACATTCCCCTTGCTGGACATTTGGGACAAACCAAGAAGTGGGAGAGGTTAGTCAACCACTTCTACTGGCCCAATATGTCCAACATGGTTAAGGAGTTTTGCCTCTCCTGCCCCACCTGTCAAGCCAGTGGTAAGACAGGTGGGCACCCAAAGGCCCCCCTCATTCCACTTCCAGTGGTGGGGGTCCCCTTTGAAAGAGTGGGTGTGGACATAGTTGGTCCACTGGAACCTCCCACAGCCTCAGGAAATATGTATATCCTGGTAGTAGTGGATCATGCTACCAGGTATCCTGAAGCTATTCCCCTTAGGTCGACTACTGCCCCTGCAGTAGCCAAGGCCCTCATTGGTATCTTTACCAGAGTGGGTTTCCCTAAGGAGGTGGTGTCTGACAGAGGTACCAACTTCATGTCAGCATACCTAAAACACATGTGGAATGAGTGTGGAGTGACTTATAAATTCACTACACCATACCATCCACAAACTAATGGCTTGGTTGAGAGATTCAACAAGACATTAAAAGGCATGATCATGGGGCTCCCAGAAAAACTCAAAAGGAGATGGGATGTCCTCTTGCCATGTCTGCTTTTCGCTTACAGAGAGGTGCCACAGAAGGGAGTAGGATTCTCACCCTTTGAACTTCTGTTTGGTCATCCTGTAAGGGGACCACTTGCCCTTGTTAAAGAAGGCTGGGAGAGACCTCTCCATGAGCCTAAACAGGACATAGTGGACTATGTACTTGGCCTTCGCTCTAGAATGGCAGAGTACATGGAAAAGGCAACCAAAAACCTTGAGGCCAGCCAACAGCTCCAGAAGTTTTGGTATGACCAAAAGACTGCACTGGTTGAGTTCCAACCATGGCAGAAAGTCTGGGTTCTGGAGCCTGTGGCTCCCAGGGCACTCCAGGACAAATGGAGTGGCCCTTACCCAGTGCTAGAAAGGAAGAGTCAGGTCACCTACTTGGTGGACCTGGGCACAAGCAGGAGCCCCAAGAGGGTGATCCATGTGAACCGCCTGAAACTCTTCCATGACAGGGCTGATGTGAATCTGTTGATGGTAACAGATGAGGATCAGGAGGCAGAGAGTGAACCTCTCCCTGATCTTCTGTCATCAGACCCAAAAGATGGCACAGTAGATGGAGTGATCTACTCAGACACCCTCTCTGGCCAACAGCAAGCTGATTGTAGGAGAGTCCTACAACAGTTTCCTAAACTCTTCTCCTTAACCCCTGGTCAGACACACCTGTGTACCCATGATGTGGACACAGGAGACAGCATGCCTGTCAAAAACAAAATATTTAGACAGTCTGACCATGTTAAGGAAAGCATCAAGGTGGAAGTCCACAAGATGCTGGAATTGGGAGTAATTGAGCGCTCTGACAGCCCCTGGGCTAGCCCAGTGGTCTTAGTCCCCAAACCTCACACCAAAGATGGAAAGAAAGAGATGAGGTTTTGTGTGGACTACAGAGGGCTCAATTCTGTCACCAAGACAGATGCTCATCCAATTCCAAGAGCTGATGAGCTCATAGATAAATTAGGTGCTGCCAAATTCTTAAGTACCTTTGACTTGACAGCAGGGTACTGGCAAATAAAAATGGCACCTGGAGCAAAAGAGAAAACAGCATTCTCCACACCTGATGGGCATTATCAGTTTACTGTTATGCCCTTTGGTTTAAAGAATGCCCCTGCCACCTTCCAAAGGTTGGTGAATCAAGTCCTTGCTGGCTTGGAGTCCTTTAGCACAGCTTATCTTGATGATATTGCTGTCTTTAGCTCCACCTGGCAGGATCACCTGGTCCACCTGAAGAAGGTTTTGAAGGCTCTGCAATCTGCAGGCCTCTCTATCAAGGCATCCAAATGCCAGATAGGGCAGGGAACTGTGGTTTACTTGGGCCACCTTGTAGGTGGAGGCCAGGTTCAGCCACTCCAACCCAAGATCCAGACTATTCTGGACTGGGTAGCTCCAAAAACCCAGACTCAAGTCAGGGCATTCCTTGGCTTGACTGGGTATTACAGGAGGTTTGTGAAGGGATATGGATCCATTGTGACAGCCCTCACTGAACTCACCTCCAAGAAAATGCCCAAGAAAGTGAACTGGACTGTGGAATGCCAACAGGCTTTTGATACCCTGAAACAAGCAATGTGCTCAGCACCAGTTCTCAAAGCTCCAGATTATTCTAAGCAGTTCATTGTGCAGACTGATGCCTCTGAACATGGGATAGGGGCAGTTTTGTCCCAAACAAATGATGATGGCCTTGACCAGCCTGTTGCTTTCATTAGCAGGAGGTTACTCCCCAGGGAGCAGCGTTGGAGTGCCATTGAGAGGGAGGCCTTTGCTGTGGTTTGGTCCCTGAAGAAGCTGAGACCATACCTCTTTGGGACTCACTTCCTAGTTCAAACTGACCACAGATCTCTCAAATGGCTGATGCAAATGAAAGGTGAAAATCCTAAACTGTTGAGGTGGTCCATCTCCCTACAGGGAATGGACTTTATAGTGGAACACAGACCTGGGACTGCCCATGCCAATGCAGATGGCCTTTCCAGGTTCTTCCACTTAGAAAATGAAGACTCTCTTGGGAAAGGTTAGTCTCATCCTCTTTCGTTTGGGGGGGGGTTGTGTAAGGAAATGCCTCCTTGGCATGCTTGCCCCCTGACTTTTTGCCTTTGCTGATGCTATGTTTACAATTGAAAGTGTGCTGAGGCCTGCTAACCAGGCCCCAGCACCAGTGTTCTTTCCCTAACCTGTACTTTTGTATCCACAATTGGCAGACCCTGGCATCCAGATAAGTCCCTTGTAACTGGTACTTCTAGTACCAAGGGCCCTGATGCCAAGGAAGGTCTCTAAGGGCTGCAGCATGTCTTATGCCACCCTGGAGACCTCTCACTCAGCACAGACACTCTGCTTGCCAGCTTGTGTGTGCTAGTGAGGACAAAACGAGTAAGTCGACATGGCACTCCCCTCAGGGTGCCATGCCAGCCTCTCACTGCCTATGCAGTATAGGTAAGACACCCCTCTAGCAGGCCTTACAGCCCTAAGGCAGGGTGCACTATACCATAGGTGAGGGTACCAGTGCATGAGCATGGTACCCCTACAGTGTCTAAACAAAACCTTAGACATTGTAAGTGCAGGGTAGCCATAAGAGTATATGGTCTGGGAGTCTGTCAAACACGAACTCCACAGCACCATAATGGCTACACTGAAAACTGGGAAGTTTGGTATCAAACTTCTCAGCACAATAAATGCACACTGATGCCAGTGTACATTTTATTGTAAAATACACCCCAGGGCACCTTAGAGGTGCCCCCTGAAACTTAACCGACTATCTGTGTAGGCTGACTAGTTTTAGCAGCCTGCCACAAACCGAGACATGTTGCTGGCCCCATGGGGAGAGTGCCTTTGTCACTCTGAGGCCAGTAACAAAGCCTGCACTGGGTGGAGATGCTAACACCTCCCCCAGGCAGGAATTGTCACACCTGGCGGTGAGCCTCAAAGGCTCACCTCCTTTGTGCCAACCCAGCAGGACACTCCAGCTAGTGGAGTTGCCCGCCCCCTCCGGCCAGGCCCCACTTTTGGCGGCAAGGCCGGAGAAGATAATGAGAAAAACAAGGAGGAGTCACTGACCAGTCAGGACAGCCCCTAAGGTGTCCTGAGCTGAGGTGACTCTAACTTTTAGAAATCCTCCATCTTGCAGATGGAGGATTCCCCCAATAGGGTTAGGAATGTGACCCCCTCCCCTTGGGAGGGGGCACAAAGAGGGTGTACCCACCCTCAGGGCTAGTAGCCATTGGCTACTAACCCCCCAGACCTAAACACGCCCTTAAATTTAGTATTTAAGGGCTACCCTGAACCCTAGAAAATGAGATTCCTGCAACTACAAGAAGAAGGACTGCCTAGCTGAAAACCCCTGCAGAGGAAGACCAGAAGACAACAACTGACTTGGCTCCAGAAACTCACCGGCCTGTCTCCTGCCTTCCCAAGATCCTGCTCCAGCGACGCCTTCCAAAGGGACCAGCGACCTCGACATCCTCTGAGGACTGCCCCTACTTCGAAAAGACAAGAAACTCCCGAGGACAGCGGACCTGCTCCAAGAAAAGCTGCAACTTTGTTTCCAGCAGCTTTAAAGAACCCTGAAAGCTCCCCGCAAGAAGCGTGAGACTTGCAACACTGCACCCGGCGACCCCGACTCGGCTGGTGGCGATCCAACACCTCAGGAGGGACCCCAGGACTACTCTAAGACTGTGAGTACAAAAACCTGTCCCCCCTGAGCCCCCACAGCGCCACCTGCAGAGGGAATCCTGAGGCTTCCCCTGACCGCGACTCTTTGAATCCTAAGTCCCGACACCTGGGAGAGACCCTGCACCCGCAGCCCCCAGGACCTGAAGGACCGGACTTTCACTGGAGGAGTGACCCCCAGGAGTCCCTCTCCCTTGATCAAGTGGAGGTTTCCCCGAGGAACCCCCCCCTTGCCTGCCTGCAGCGCTGAAGAGATCCCGAGATCTCTCATAGACTAACATTGCGAACCCGACGCTTGTTTCTACACTGCACCCGGCCGCCCCCGCGCCGCTGAGGGTGAAATTTCTGTGTGGGCTTGTGTCCCCCCCGGTGCCCTACAAAACCCCCCTGGTCTGCCCTCCGAAGACGCGGGTACTTACCTGCAAGCAGACCGGAACCGGGGCACCCCCTTCTCTCCATTCTAGCCTATGTGTTTTGGGCACCACTTTGAACTCTGCACCTGACCGGCCCTGAGCTGCTGGTGTGGTAACTTTGGGGTTGCTCTGAACCCCCACCGGTGGGCTACCTTGGACCAAGAACTGAACCCTGTAAGTGTCTTACTTACCTGGTAAAACTAACAAATACTTACCTCCCCTAGGAACTGTGAAAATTGCACTGTGTCCACTTTTAAAACAGCTATTTGTCAATAACTTGTAAAGTATACATGCAATTTTTATGCTTTAAAGTTCCTAAAGTACTTACCTGCAATACCTTTCGAATGAGATATTACATGTAGAATTTGAACCTGTGGTTCTTAAAATAAACTAAGAAAAGATATTTTTCTATACAAAAACCTATTGGCTGGATTTGTCTCTGAGTGTGTGTACCTCATTTATTGTCTATGTGTATGTACAACAAATGCTTAACACTACTCCTTGGATAAGCCTACTGCTCGACCACACTACCACAAAATAGAGCATTAGTATTATCTATTTTTACCACTATTTTACCTCTAAGGGGAACCCTTGGACTCTGTGCATGCTATTCCTTACTTTGAAATAGCACATACAGAGCCAACTTCCTACAAGGTGTGATTGTGGGAATGCCTTGGCTAGATAAGAAAATCACTAACAATGCTTCAAAACCTGAGACTGCTACACTAACACTGTGGGAGAAGTTTGAGCAGGATGCAAAATACTTACATGCAGGAGCTAACTCAAAGGGGGAACTGTCTACTAATGTTTTTTAATCGTTTGCTGAATGAGTATGCTGATACTATGGATGCGAGAAACTGTTATGCATGCACAAAGATCCCTTCATCAGTACAAGAAGGTGTTACTTATCATAGCCTGCCTCTAACATACGGGATAAGCTGTAGCTTGCTATTAACAAGATTCTATGGTCAAGAACATGTGCAATATTTTTATTCTAATTTATATGTAGTGTTTTCTTTTGAGCCTGTGATTGAGTTTCTGAACAAGTTAGCTAAAGAGCATAGCATAAAATTAGTCAGGGGTTTCTTTGAGCTGACACTGATATTTGGGACAGCTTATGCACACTGCAACAATCTAACCTGCTTACTAAAACCTGTAGAAAAGAGCTTCTTAGATCACACTGATGATAGACACAAAGCGTTGAAAGAAAGACTAGAAAAGGGGTAAGAAAAATGCACGATTGCAAATGATTATGCTTACACCGCAATAAAGACACAAGGCAAATTAACTATAGATGCATTACATGTAGGTAGGCTTTGTATATATAGGCCGAAATCCGAGCATGCCACTTTATTTGTGGGAATGAGTGAATGTAGGTATGTGTTTTTGTTTCAGAGTAAATGGACATTCATGTTAAATGGACAGGATCCCGCAATCCATGGGATCTACTGTATTTGTGGGCTTAACTCTTATTACCGTCTCCCTAAGGGATGGTATAGGACATGTTATTTGGGGATAGTTTTCCCAAAGATTTATTCACCAGATTGATGACTTAAAGCAAATTCCTAAAATGTCTGAATTACAACATACTAGACAAAAGAGAGAGACAGGGGCTGTTGTCGTTGGTGACACATTTGGAGCCATAATTCCTTCTGTAGGGGTTATCTTAAACTCCATAAAGATTTGAAAGTTGTCTACTATTGTGTATAACATGCTGACAAACTTCACAGGGGCTATACTCCTGATGGATTCTGAACTTGCTGCGGAAAGAGCTATGACTCTTCAAAACCGGCTTGCTTTAGACATTCTTTTAGCGAAGAGCGGTGGAGTCTGTAAGATGCTTAATGAGCGCCATTGTTGTGCATTCATACCAGACAATAGCAAAAAGATTAGAAGTATGCTTACTAACCTAACAAGAGACAGTGCAGATTTGAAGGATTTGAAGGAACCTGGAGTTTGGGAGAAAGTTGAGAAAGGAATTACTAGAGTAGGGAATTGGTTCAGTAATATTTGGAACGGGGTTCTTGCGAAAATATTAGGGGGTCTATTGATTGTTCTGGTTTGCCTATTGGGATTATGGGGATCATGCAAAATTAATGAAAGAATTAAAAGAAATCTGACAAAACGAATAAAAGAAATGAAGAAAATGAAAGGGAGAAAATGTTTAATGAAATTTGAGAAAGTTCACACAAAGGGCAGGATGTTGAGATGCGAGTCATGAGGAAAGTGAGAGGTTGACAAGAGAAAGGTTTGTTTGATGACAAAGGTCATCAGAGGAGGGACTGAGAGAGCGTAGCTTATATAATCTATATTAACATGAAATGTTTATGAACTAATGTACAATAATGCTACATAGAAACTGTATTAATATGTTTTGCTAAAACGTGCACTTGAAATGTTCCCACGGGGAGTGGGCACCAATGTATACGGGGACTAATAAAAATGACTAATGATGAATTACTACAGTTAAAGATGATTTTACACTAATTATTAATGTTTATGTTATTAAAGTTTTGCTAATAAATCTTTTAGGCCTTAGTTAGCATGAGTCGAGGCCTAGCTGTCTGACTCTCATATTAAAGATATTTTTCTCTAAACGTGCAGTGTGCTGATTTACTAAAGGACATGAACTCTTGTTTTTTTCCAAACTAGAAGCTGAATGTAACTATAGTAGATCCGTTCTCATGTAGCTCGTCTTGCTTGTAGAAATTTGTTAGCTAAATGCAACACTGTAGATTAATGTTAGGTACAAGGTCGCCTAAACCGGTACAGACAATGGAGCCACTGACCGAAGATGCGCAAAGAATTACAAAAGGATGAAATCATACCGGACATTCTACCCCTAAAGATGTCAATCATAAGGACCAATAAAATGCATGAGAACTGTTATGGGGTGACAAATTCAGTGACCTAATGTAAAGTTAATTGGTTAAAGATAGTGGGGTGCAACTCTTTGTCCAATCAAATTTTAGGGGAATGTACAACGGAAAAGGGGATAAAAACCCTTGACACCAGGAAATAAATCAGAACTGGGAGTAGGAGACTAGGAGAGGGAGAGATGCTGATGCGATTTGCTATGATCCAGAGACTTTGTCACTTTGCTTAGTGACTTGCTAGATTGGTTCTTAGAGCCATCCTTGTCCTTAGATTGCCCATTTACACTTTACCTCCTTATGAGGGAAGTGCCCCTTTTACCTGAGCTGAGTTCCTGACTGATGCCGAATCAACTGATGTCCTGAAGATGAAGACCGAACCTGAGTGCTGCCCAAACTTGGAGGGTAACTATATGACAATGAAATTGTGTTTGTCTGTTTGCTTTTCGTTTCTAGGTACCAACTGCTTTTCTTTTGACAGAGACCATAGTTAGATGTTTTCCAAATTGGTGTTACTAAATTGTTTTGCATGAAGCCCAACATGCCAATGCTCATTATAGGTTAGATGAGAGGGGTTCACTAAACTGACGCAAATAGACAAATGACTGAATCAATGCTTTGTTAAATAATGTGCTAATGATACTCTGCTAGGGATACCCTATGTTCACGCCTTGCTATGTTCTGATGTTCGTGATTCTTGCTTTGATGAAATCTTATCAGAGTTGCCATATTGTGACTATGTTAATGTGTTTCTTGGTTTTGAGACTAATAAACCTGTTAGTAGAATTGTAATCAATAGGGAATAAATATCATAAAACTCATACTAAACTGGTGTGGTTATTCATGACTGAAAGGTCATGGTGGTGTCTTGAGTTTAATGAAATGCCATTAACTAAGGTGAAATGCATTGTTGTGATAAATATTGATGACATTATTGACGTATTGATTGATATGTTGATTAGCTATCTCGTCCTAAGGGTCTTCAATCAGGGTCAAAAGATTTATTGGCCTAAAAAACGAGTCCCAATGTGTAATAATTAGTCATAAAGGGACGCGTTAACAGGACCAAGGGGAACTGATTTGGTGGTGTGGTAAAAATGACAACAGCTGCTATTCGTGAATTAATCAGCTTCACAATACTAGTTCACTTACATTCAAGCTATACCCAATATGAGTGAAGTGTAATGCACTGTGTGAAAACCTATGTAATTAACATAAAAAATGGATGTACAAATGAAAGCAACCAGAAATATTGTTGTAGGTGTAACAGTTACCTGCAAAGTTGAGGTAACTGTTTTAAGCAGGTAAAGTGAATACATATCACACGTGAGAAAAGTTGTAAAGTCTGGTACTAGTTACAGGAGAATAACATTTCTCCGCAATGCCACATGTATCTATCCAATGAGCTCAATTCAGGGGTTGTGTAAAGGAAGCCTAGTTTAGTAATCATAGGTTTTAATTTATACTTATCTTGTTCTCAGCAAAACAATGTCTGCTTGATGAGCATCTGTGCAGATGTATTTGAGCTTGAAAGTGCTTAGGTAAGAAGAAACTGGAACCACACAATTGTCACTTAAGACAGCACACCAAACAAATGCCTTGCATGAGTCAAGGGTAAAGGAAAGAAATGAAGCCTGCTGATTAAAAAGTAGAACACACATAACCAGGAATTTCAACTGAAGGCATTTGCTATCAGTTGAAGTGGACCACACTATTAAGGCAATAATGCCGAAATCCCAGTTAAGTCAAACAACGAGAAGTGTAACAACCAGTACTACAGTATCGCTACCTCAAGCAAATCATTAGCATTTGACTGCTACTAAGTGTGTTGTTGGATTATTTCTGAGGTACTTGGGAAGAGAGGGGTAGGGAGTTAGAGGTGATGAAGCCTAATTACGTAATGTTCATCTTCATTACTCTCAGTCCTCCTTTTCACAGTACTCACTCCCTTTTTAAAAAGCAAAGTAAAATATTTCCCTGAATCTTTTTCTTAAAAAAAACAAAAACCTTTGCTTACATTTCCTATAATGAAACCACAGGAATGACATTGCACCAACAAGTAACACTTGGAATCTGAGTAAGGAAGAGTACTATTAGAAATTACACTATTACTGCCTTCTCCCTCTTACTCACCACAGTCCTTGTGCATTGACGATTACCCACAAAGTGAATGGCCAAACAAACCCCACAAACGAACAATAGTAGATCATCACATGGACAGTTGGCTGAAGGCTTAGATAATTATGGATGGATGTCAATTGATTTCTGGATGCCCGTAGCAAGATTAGTGTATAACAGCATGGATTGGGATGATAAAGCACATCATTCCAGCAATAAACAGCCCAGTTAGAATGTAAGCTATGCACTTTGTTAATACATATAATTTAATTGTGGGAACTAACACTAGATTTGTTATATGGGGTAGCACAACTGTGGGAGCTATCCCGGGTACCATTCAGTCCTCCTGCTTTTTTATACTTCTTTATTGAACGGTTTCCACACTATGAAGAGATAATAAACCACAATTAAAAAACCCATGCATTACAAGTACCATAAGCCGGACACTGTATCATGAGATATAATACCCTCCTGTCAGCCATGTTCCTCATCACCTACCACCCCCAATTCCTCAGCAAACACAGCACTTTTCAGTTCTGCCCATCTCTTCACGACTTACATTTGTCTTGCATGAGAACACACCGGTGCAGTTTAGTAAGTAAATATTGTTTAAATTAAGTCCATATGTCTTTAGGTCTAGACGTTTCAGGTAGCAACACTGCTTAAAGTTCTGTTTGTTCACAACAGTAGGTAAGTTCTGTCATCAAGTAAGTGGAAGTTCGGCAACGACCATGACCCCAGTGTTTGGCCACCAGCCTTTTGGCCAGAAGAAGAGCTATGCAGTCAACTTGCGTTTTGAGTAGGGTATGGTTTTCACCCATCCTAAGAGAGCCATAACTGGGGAAAACAGCAGTTGGACTCGGATATTTCCTAAGGAGTCTCAATAATTTTTTGCCAATAGCGGAAGCTGCCCAGACATGCCCATGCCAAATGGTGGAAGTTGGCGCTTTTCCCTCCTTATTGGTCACATTGGGAGTTATCTGCAGTAGATGAGATTGAGCCTACAACTCCATAGCAATTCACCAGTTTGCAGGTAGCAGTGTTCCCCGATTTCATCCAGTGGGTGTGTCCAGTTCTGTATTCCACCCCACTCTAGCAGCGATTTCAGCATTTGGTAGAGCTGACTGTGCTGCTCGATATAGGATGGTTATGAGCTGATTGGGAGATTTGGCATTCATAAAGTAATTTAATGTGCCAGATCTTGCAGGTTCATCAGCAAAAGAGGGGAATATACATTTGCAACATGCTTTTATACAGTGATAGGGGAATATATCAAGTGATGTCAGAAGCGCCATCATTTTCAGTGCATCAAGAGTGATGAACTGACCATTTTCGTATAGGTCGCCCCATGTATGTTTTTGTAAGTTATGTAATTGGGATATCACTTTATGCCCAGTCAAAATGGGGAACAGCTGGTGGGATGTCAGGGGTACTAGAGGTGAATATTGCAAAGGGCACTGTGACTTGTTTTTCAGTCTGTCCCAGCTTACGATTGTGGAAAGTATAGTATTTATTTCAGACCAAAGTGCAGTCGCAAGGGGGTGGGGTTTGCAATATTTTTTTCCAAGGCTAGATGCTCAGTGTATCATTGTGGACTGAGCCAGTATTAAGAAAAGTGTGCTTCAGTCAGAGGTAGTGTATCTGGAAGTTGGAAAATGTACTTACGTGCTATTCTTGCTTTTTTTTTTTTGCCCACACTAGCTTGATTAGGAGGGATGTTAGTGATTGGAAGAAGGGCGTATGTAGTATTATGGGGCTACTAATGAAGTCATATGAAAGGTTAGGTAGTACCACCATTGTCATCAATCCTATAGGCCAGCCATGGTCAGTGGTAACTTCAGACATCTGTCTATTGGTTCGACAAGGAGAATAATGGTACTGCCATAAATTTGTTGAACCATTTCCTCTGCATTCTGGTTCAGCCAAACCCCCAGGTTTCGAGCACCACAGCACAGGGATTCGAGAGCAGTTTGTTCAGTACTCGCAGTTAGTGGGACGATTGCAGGCTTATCCATATTAATGGTGCGTCTGGAGAAAAGGACAAAACTTGTGAATTCCTCCTGAATTGGATTAAGGCTTTCTCATGGCTCCCTAAGATATAGGCTCATGTCATCAGCGTAGAGTGATATCACTAAGGATCCATCATGAAACCACAGCACACATTATGCATGATACTTTTGTGGTTTGGCTGCCCAAAGGTTCCAGAGCTAAGAGGAACTACATAGGTGAGAGGAGGCATCCTTGACATGTGCCACGCCGAGTAGGAATGATGATGGAGAGTCGCAAGTATACGTATTACCTAGCCTCAGATGATTCACAGAGCAGTGTGTTGAGTCTCCAAAAAGGTGTGGGGATTCCCATACAGGTTAGGATATTGTATAGACATCCCCACTCAAGGGAGTTGAATGCCTAGTGGCATCAAAGAAAACCGCTATAGTATCTATCTCCAGTAGTAACTGGCGAATTACAATGCATAGGGTGAGTAATATATGTGTGATTGACCTTTCTGTTATAAATCTACATGGTCCAATAACATCAGTGCAGGTAGTAGTAATTGCACCCTATTGGCTATGATTTTGGTGACTATTTTAGTATCATAATTGATTAGAGAGGGAGAGAGGTCTATAAGACTAACAACAGGTTCTTATTAGGTTTTAAGAGCACAATAAATAGTGCTTCTTGCATTGATGGTGGCAATGCACCCATAGACATTGCCTCTTCAAAGACCACCAAGAGGTGAGGGCCCAACAGATCGGCATAGGTTTTGTATAGTTCAGCAGGCAGGCCATCTGTCCATGGTGCCTTCCCATTTGGGAGACAATGGATTGCTTATTTTACTCTTCCACTGCAAGAGGGTGTGTATGAAGTCCCTTTGGCAAGGCTAAGCCAGGCCAGAGTAGGATTTTCCAGATATTGGTGTACTAGTGCAGGATCTGTATTAGTATGCGACATGTAAAAATCTGTGTAATATGAGATAAAGTTATCCTCACTATCTGCTGCCTCATTACGAGGTTGCCCATCAGATAGTTAAAATCTCTTATGCCGCCTATGGATTTTTTATGATAGTGGTCAATGTTTTTCACTGTCTTTCTCCTTCCCCATATTCATGTGTCCTGGTATGCTTCCCCACATATTTTGCTTCTCTGTCACTTGTTTCATTATAATCTGTAATTTTCCCCTCAGGCTTGCCTATAGAGATTTGTGAGGTATATAACCAAGATCAGTCTCTAGCCATTTCATTTCTGCTTCCAACTTCTCTATTTGTTGGTGCATTGATAAAAACAATCCTGTGTTATTCAGTGGTACAGTGCCCACTGGTCACTACCTTTAATGCTTTCCAAAGTGTGGAAATATCTGCCACGGTGCCCTGGTTGGTGCCAAAAAAAGGTTTTAATTTTGTTGTCTATTTCCTGATGAAATATTAAATCCAGGAGTGTCCTAAGAGACAGGCACCACACTGTGTTGTTTTTTAACCGTCAGGGTTGTTAACGCTCAGTCCCTTAGGAGAATGATCCAGTAGGATGTGGTAAAGGTGTTACAACTAAAAGTCAAGTCTCAACCACATATCCAGAGTGGCAATGTAATAGGTGCCCTCTTTCAGGTCTCATGTCGATGGCGCCATATATCAATTAGGCCCCCCTCTGAGACTATTCCCACAAGGGTCTTATATGCCATGGAGTGAGTCCTAGTGTGTGTGTGCAATCTGTCCATTCAGGATTCAGGTGGGGTGTTAAAATCCCCCAGATGATAGATTTGAGTTGGTATTTGTAGAAGGCTGACCCACTATGTAGTGTGCAAAGCTGGGCACCCTGTGCACAGGGTCCAGACAACCACACATTGGTTTAAAGAGGTAAAAACTATACCATCTAATGCTCTAATTTTTATGGTAGCTTGGTGAAGCAGTCTGGCTAATCTTGGAGAACTGCAAAGCAATTGTGTACTCACAGTATCAATAAAGCAAGACACACACTGAAAAGAATAACTTGAGACCACTTTACAAAAATACTTCAGATTTTTATAATTTTTAAGACCAAGATCATCAAAATTGGATAAGTACTTTTTAAGTTATTAATTTTTACATTTTAGCAAAAATAGTCTTTATGCACGGAATTATGCAGCATAGGAATCAATGGAGAAATGCTTTAAAAATACATATAAAATCAGGCAATGTGTTTAACAATGTCTCCTTTTGCAGGTATGTCAAGGATGTCGGTGGGCACTATGAATCAGCTGGAGAAGTTCGGTTGGCTCCTGGTTTTGGTGGGAGAAGCTGCAGAATGTCGTTGGAGCTGGTGCAAGGCCACTGCTGGGGACCACTTGGAAAAGCACTGCACAAGTGGATTTAAAGGTAAATATGGAGGGTCCACTTAGAGTGTCCACGTCACAAGAGGTGGGGGACCCTTAGGGCACAGATGATTCTTCGGTGCAGGGCACAGGGTGGCTGTGTGTCGAGTGAATCAGTGAGCCAGGAACTGTGTACAAAGGTGCCCTTGGAAGCAGGAGGCAGGTTGTTTTGATGGACACTTGCAGGTCAGCAGGGGCACTCTGGTGGGAGTGCCTGGTGGTTTCTGAAGTCCCTTAAGAGGGGCTTCCTCCTGGTCCTTTTGCAGTCCAGAATGGACTGTCCTTCTGAGTGTCCAATGTTAGGTGAACACTGCCTGGGGCAAGGGTACGGCTCAGCCGCTGCAGTTTGCAGTGCCACCAAAATTGACACTCATACAGGGTTTGTCCTCATGGTCTGATGGGTGGAGTTTAGTCTGGCTGCAGCATCCGGTTCCTTGGCCAGCAGCCATTCAGTGAAGTGGACTTCACTGGGTCTTTGGTTGCAGTAGAGTGATGCCTTCACTCTGGAGGGAGATCTTTGGTGATTTTTGAAGTGTTGAGGTCCTCTGGGAGTTTGTAGAGTCTATCCAGAGTCCAAGCAATCCCTCAGTGGCGATTGTCAGGTCCCGGGCACAGGAGGCAGGGTTTGGCACCTTGTCTTGGGGCAGAAGGACTTCTGTTCTTGACCCTGGGGTCTATTTTGTTGCTTGTCTTCTTTTGTTCTTAGAATCTGATTTTCTTTGTCCAGTGATTCCCACTAAATACTGTATTTAGTGGGCATTTAGGGGAGTACCTAGAATTGACCAATGGGTGACCACTTCCTGTGGGCAGAGGTCTCTTCCCTACACTTGATTAGCTATTTTCCTTCCATGCAAGATGAAATGGAGGGGTCACCTCGCAAACAACACCTTAAGGGTGGTGCAATCTGGGGGTTACCACTCCTCCTGTCATTTGTGTGGTTTCCTGCTGTTGCTTCAGCTAAAAGTGGGGGTTTACAATGGGGTCAGCCATCTGCTGCTAGCAGCAGGCTTGGGGGTTGAGTTTCAAGAGCAGTATGACCTTCGAAGCTCATTATCAGGGCACATTACTGTATGAGGGGGTGTTTACACCTCCACCAAGAAAGGGCTTTGTTCTGGGATCCAGAGAGCAGGATCTCTTACCCCATGGCTCCAGAATCTTGTCTGGTGGTGGCACGCTGGTTGTGACTTGCCAGCAACCATGGCAGAGTAGTCAGCTTTTTCAAGGGACACCTCTAAGGCGACTCCTGGGTACAAAGTGGGATAACTCCTATACTGGTACCAGATTTGTTTTATCATTTTGAGTTCTTTGATACAAACAACCCAGGGTTCAGAGTAGCATCATGTAGCTGTGAATCTTTTACTGACCAGTGTCCAGCACATGTATTAAAATGGCTGCTCTGTTCACTTACTATGTCCCAGGTTTGGCAATGACACAGTAGGGGCATATTGCTCATGCATCTATGCCCACACATATAGTATAGTGTACCCTGCCTTGAGGCTGAAAGGCCTGCCAGACGGGTGACTTACATACATTGCATGCAGTGTATAGTGGCATGTCGAGTTTGCTTTTTAAGGTTGCACCAGGACACTCAAGCTGCAATGGCAGTGCTGGGTGTAGCTGGGAGCATGACCATTGAGGGTGGCACATTCACCGCCCTGGGTACCTAGATACCATTTACTAGGGACTTATTGTGGCAACTAAAGGTGTTGCCAATTGTGCCAATGCATCACAACAGTTTTAGGGAAAGAGATCTGGCCCAGGAAACCTGTTTAGCAGGGGCCCTGGGCACTAACAACTTTGAGACCACATCAACTCCCAGGCAAATAGTGGGGGCTAACCATGACAAAAGAGGCATCTTCTCATAGTGTTTTTTAATGGCACCCCATAACAAGTGGAAAACCTCCGGGTGATCCCCATTTGGGCCATATACATTGATTAGTGTTAATTATTTCCCTGCTAATATTCCCTACACTATGGCATAATGCCCTGCATCTTTGGTGAGGGTATGTATTGGTCTCCATGACAAACCAAACTTCCTATAAATGGCTACACCTCAAAAGTACAATGTGTATGAAGAGGTTAATTTGAACCATGTCCATTTGCCTCATTTATTTTTATTTTTACAAAGGCTCAGGTGGCTTTCCTGAAGCATTGCAATGCCTATATGTTTACTGGTTAAGAAGGCCATAAAATGACTAATTTTCCCAGGGTTATGCAGACCTCAGATGTTCTAGTTGAGAAAATGGTCATGTTTAGTGTTGGAAATCGCCCTCTCTGCAGATTCACTCCCAAACATTTTGCCTTTTTTCTCCACTTTTCACTGAATTTGTTTTTGTTGGCCTTAGGACTCTGAGCACTTTAGCACTGCTAACCAGGGCTAAAGTGTATGTGCTCTCTGCTTAAAATATGGTAGCATTGACTTATCCACATAATGGCACATTAATTTACTTATGAGTCCCTAGTAAAGTGCATTTCCTGTGCCCAGGGCCTGTAACTTAAATGCTACTAGTGCCCCTGCAGCACTGATTGTACCAAGCACTAAAGTAGCCCTTCAAACGTGTCTCAGCCCTGCCTTTGCAGAGCCTGTGTGTGCAGGTTTACACTGCCATGTTGACCTGGCAAGTTAACCCTCTTGCCAGGCCCAAATATTTCTTTTTAATGCATGTGTCACCCCTGTGGTAGGCCCTTGGCAGCCCTATGGCATGGTGTAGTGTCTTTAAAAAGTAGGACAATTACTTTTAAGTTTTACATTGCCTAATATTGAGAAAGTCTAAAATTTGCTTATCACTACTGCAAGGCCTGTCTCTCCCAGTCTCTTCCTTAGCATAACATTGGGTTTACCTTATTATTACATTTTATAAATGTAATTTTCTATTGGGAAAGGATGGGAACCCCAAGTTTGGTGTCTCTGTAATCACAATTTAAAATCACAACTTATGCTGAATTCAGATTTTAAATTGAACTTCTGAAAATGGCACTTTTAGAAAGTTTGCATTTTCTTACTTTAGCCATTTCGGTACCTTCTGTCTGTCTCTAAATACACGTCTGGGGTGTGTGGTAGCTCCCTTTGTGTATTCCTTAAAGACAGCCACACACAAAAGGTGTTTAGGTGTGACTGATGGGCCATCCACATCCCGATGGGCTTTCCTGCTTAGGATTGGAGGAAGGAGCGGGGACTTATACTTGAATTGACTGTGTCCTGTCTCCACAGAAAGAGCTGCATACTCACTTGAAGTGAGTCTGGAGCCAGGGCAGAAAAGCCAATGACTTTGTGCATTTCAAATGCATCTCTTTGCAGTCTCCTCCACTTTAAAGGCACAACTGGGTATATGTACTGGACCTCAGACACCTCCAACTCAGTACACTTCTGTATCTGTGGATACTCTACCAGGAAGAAGAACTGCTGTGCTGCTGTAAGGACTGCCACTTTCAGGGCTACTTCTTTGCTAGTGTCCTGCTCTGTTGTGCTGATCTGCTGCCTACTTTCCTCCTTGCCTGGTAGTGAGAAGGACAGGACCTGCATCTCTCCAACCCAGAACCAAAGTGACTCCAGGGGCTTGCTGGCTTGCCTCCTGTTTTTTGAAGTCTCAGGGACACAAAAGACTTCCAAATCACCTGCTACAGCACCTGGACTCTGTCAATTATTAGTCTTTCCCTGCCAAGTGGTGCCAATCCGGTTCTGGGCCCTTGGAAGTGGGTATAAAATGCTGCTCCAGTCAGAACTGATGTATCAGTGTCACTGCACAGATCAGAACCGGCGCATCGCCCATGTTGCATGGATTGGAACTGGCGTATCTACCCCACTTTGTGGATCGGAGTCGACATATCGCCTCCCCAGCGCAGATGTACCTTGGTGCATCACCTTCACAACCACCACATCTCAGACCTGACGCATCAGCGTGGTTGCGTGGAGAAAACCAGCACATCTTTGCAACTTTATGTGAAGGATCGATGCATCATCTTCACTGCAGAGATCAACACAGATGCATCTCTTCAGCCTGCTCCCTACATCCTCGATACAATCAGGATTAAGGCATTTTTGTTCACTGGGTCCCTATCACCAACCCATGCTCCATCATAGTTGGCTTGAACATTTGACTTTGTCCTGGTCCTGTGCAACCCGATATTCTCAGTTGGTGCTTCTTGTTTCTAAGTGTTATTTCACAGTTTATTATTTCAAAAATCATATCTCGAGGTCTATTTATTGGATTTTTGTCATTTGAGTCTTGTTTTATTTATCAAAGAAAGCAATATTTTTCTAACCAGGTGCAATGTCTTTTTGAGTGGTGTTTTCACAATGGGTGAGCACAGGTTAATTTAGGGTGTTTTGTGACTCACCCTGACTAGGATTCTGGTTCCTGCTTGGACAGAGTGCATACCAGAAACCAAATTTCTAACACTTAGTATCTGTGATTTACTTTGTCAAGTGTTTGAGGATGGAGGCAATGCAAAAATGAGTGGAATAAGTGACACTGTCACAAGTGTGACATTATCCAGTGAAAATCGCAATGCAGGCTCTAAAAGAGGGCACCACAAGGTGTATTACATTCCATGTATCCCACCACCCATGCCAGTCCCCCCACCATAGCTGGTGAACATCACATATCCTCCTCAGCCTTCCCCAAAGCCGTCCCCATCCCACCCAATCAACTTAAAGCCCCACAAACCCCAAAAGAATATTCAAAATTTAGGAGACAGTCAATGATGGGCCATGCAGTAGCCACGTTGCCACTAACTGGTCTGCACAGTCCACAACAAACAGTCTCAAAGCGGTCAGCCCGAAAGGGAATTGTCAGCATGCCCTCAACAAATGTCTCTATTTTCTCTGTACCCATCAATTCTGCCATTCCAAGTATGCAGATATTTTTATGGTGAGATCTGGACTGGTACTGTTTGGAAAAACATTTGCTGAAGAGGAAGGGATGTTTCTTTCCAGCAAAACCTTGGAGGTTATTCAGCATCTTTGTTTTATACAAAAATAATTATACCTTCACTGAACCCGCAACAACACTCTCATATTTTCCAGTTCCATTAGTGACAATGTTATTCTGTTTAAGTTTCTTTGCTGCATTCAAGGGCTCGTAGCCCTAATTTCATGATAAATTAATTAGGACTACAGACTACAAGTCCCACACCGCAAAGAAAATCTCTGAACTGTATAGCGATTAACAAATGCAACTAGAAATCTAAGTTCTGAAGTAAGAGGCTGTACAGTAAGGAGCCACTGAACCTGAGGACTAGTTTCAAGTTAACAGCCAATCACTAACGCAATCAATCATGCAGCTAAAGTTGGAGTGAATCAATGACTTTAATACTCACTTTTGAAGTCTCCTGTTACCCAAACACCACTGATACTAACCTTAGAAATGCCAAATCAGCCTTTCATCCTTGTAAGGTTGCTAAGTTGAGAGTCTTCAACTTGGGTAACAGAGAAACCTGTTATTATCAGCCATTGGAAACATCAGATTAGTATATCACAATATAACAATCGCTTGCAAAAAAATAATGTCTACATCACAGATGAAAGGTACATTTAGACCCACAGTGTGATAGATTTAACAATTATTTAATGCACAAGATGCGGGTTATGAGGCAGGCTGCGTAATAAACTGCAAAAAACAGACTTTCTTAAATGTGTTATAAGCAATTCAAAGGTGTAGGCACATTGAACAGAGCATCAGTCAAGTTCATAATGTTACTACAAAATATAGTATAGCTAGTGATGGCAGCCAACTTCAGAAATGTTATACTGTCCTTTGTCTGGTGTGAGTGGTTCATATAACCCAGGTATTGTACAGCCTGGACTAAAACAAGAGCTGATTTTTGTACATTGCATGTTTACCTTGTCAACATTAACAATTAGCAATAAAGTGTCGCTCAAATATCACACCTGCCACATGTAAATCTCACTCACTCTGAAAGCATAAAAATGGTACACATATGCATACTAAAAAGTTGACAGCTATGGGTGAGCTAAATGTTTCTAAAAGAGAATGCTTCTCAGGATATATCACCACTATATTGCATGCACTGTATCGCATGATAGTTTCTTCAGTTACATCTACATACAAAGTATACCTCATGTTTAGAACAGATGAGTAATGGTAGCTGATCATGACTACATTTCAAAATACTGAGGTCAATAATGTTGACCTACACATGTATACTCTAGATTGCCCACTTCCAATATATCATCATGTAAGCATATATCGGAAAGCATACATTTACTATACTTAACTCCACATCTGCTTAACTTGCCGATATACTGGTATTTGATATTGAGAAGTTGATGTAGGTTGGTGTAATTGACCTTAAAATACTATCCTAAACCCTTCTCAGGAAGAATAAAGAGACTGATGCAAGGAAGACTTTGCATTTGCAAAGCCAGTACAGCTAATTTTGTGTATGCAAAGACCACATTTGTAACGCTCAGAAGAGTTTTGTGTTTTTTTATTGCTCTTACAAATAACAATGCACACATTTAAAATCATTGTGAGTCACAGGGGGAAGCAAGAGGATAGAGATATCCCCCACCGTGACTCTCAGTGATGTACACTATTGCTTTACAACCACATTTTCAGGGGGAACAAATGAAATGATTAGTGGGTACTGAGGGTATGTGCGAACAATTCACAAAGTGTAAGTTGTCAATTTCCAAGCTTGGATTGTGTTTATAAAACCTGAAACATCAGGAGGAGAATACAGCAGTCCCACCGAACACTGCATGGACACCCCAGCGTCAAATTCACACTTCAGCTTTGTGATTCTTGTCCCATGAAAAGACTGGGTCCAATGCGTTGCAGATTGTTAACATGAGTGCTGGAACTCAGGTTTGTTGTGCCATGAAGGCCTCTCTCCCAGCATCTGCATCTCAAGATGACTCCTGTACTATTTCCATGAATGAGACTAGTGGTGTGCACCTCACTGAGAACAGTCCACTTGGGGTGCAAAGGATATGAGAATTCCTCGCACCGCAAAATGTGAGTCTGGTCTTAGCACTATGCAAAGAATTGTGCGGAAGACTATCTGTTTACGCATCATGGCCAAGAACTGTATTCCCAACTATTCCTATTGGTAATTTTTAGGTCGAGCATAGCAACGCGCTAGCGCTGCTTTTCCAACATGTTATTATCTATCTGTGGGCTTTTAACCACGCCTCGCTCACACCCACCACTTTCACTCGTTCATGGACTTGCCTTTCAAAAATCCTTTGATGACATTGGTAAATGCTTTGTGTTTCTCCCGCCTTGGGGACTGACCCTGTTAAATGGATTTTTGCACAATTACCGATATGTTTGTGAGCAAACTACTTTTTTTCTTTTGTGTCTATCCTTCGCGCTTATGCTCATGGTGGCCATGACGCTTTGAATCGGCTCATCCTTGTTTTTTTTTATTGTTTCATGCTTGTTTTTCTTTTTCTGTTATTTCTATCATTTCACTATAAACGTAATGTTATCAAAAGCTATGGTAAAAACTGAGAAGTATCAGAATGATTTAGTAACTTTTAGCACAACTAAGCACAGCCACTAAAGTTACTGCACTGCATTGCTCAATTGGTAGACAACAGCAGAGAACAATATATATTAAATTATAAATGACCTGCTGGTGCTGTCATTCCCTTGGCACTAGCACACTAAAAGGCTGCCCTTTGTGATGCACAGTCTCGCACCATGGTGTGGAGGTGAATGTGCACTGTCATATCCTTACAGTACAAATTCCTAAGCCTAGACAAAGCTTGAAGCATTTTACAGAAGGAATGCGTGTAGTGCCCTGCAGCAAGCATGCAATGTGTGAGTTGCTTGAAGAAATATAAGAATTTCTACTTAACCTCTGCTTCAAGGAGGTTTTTTTTTCCTTTGAAGCAAATCTATGTCTGCCTATCTTAGTATATCAGGCTTAGGGCCTCATTTTCGAGGCCCAAGTGCCACCAGAATGTACTTTTTTGGCACTCCGGTGGTGCAGTGTGCCAGCCCATATTTGCAAGGCCTCACAAAGTCACTTAGCTTGGCTTTTCTTGGCCTTGTAAATATGGAACCTTTTCATGCATATCACTGTGTGAAAGTGGTGTTCCATGGGTGTTGCTTGGGGTGTTCCCACACAATATCCAATGGAACCCAAAGAAATCTGACACATTTCCACATTTACAAGTCTAGGAATGTGTCAGATTTCTATGACACCTAAGGAGTAACCTAAGAGTGACACAACAGGGAGAAATATCTTTATTTCTCTGTGGTTTTTCGTCTTTCTATGTGTGCTGCATTCTGCAGCACACATAGAGGAAAGCACCTCTTCTGATTGTCTTTGTGCAGGAAGGTGTCCCTTCCTGCACAAAAACAATCATTCTCACAACTCATGCACCCTTGCACCATGGTTCAAAGGTGCTTGCATTGCTGGTAGGCAGAAATCTGTGCGCCAGCGCGGAGGGAGAGGACAGAAATGCACTGTATCTTGTAGATACGGCACATTTCCGCCCTTTCCCGGTGGTGCAGGGAGGCCCTCAGTGTGGAAAAATATGTGTTTGCACCAATCTGCTTCATATACATCACAGTAATGCTCTCATGAAGCACTACTTGCTCTGAGAAAAGGACACATTTCCAGCTCAAAATACATTTTTGTAAACATTGCCTTAACTTTCAGGTCTCCTGAGATCAAGTTTGTCAGAGGCAACGCCAGGAGTACCAAAGGGCTAGCCAGGTTTAGCAGCTGCTAGCCATGGATACCTTTAATTCATTCCGTGGTTCGCTTATCTCCAGGCACAATGTTTGTACTCAGTTTTCAAATATGATACCATCCTTAAATAGAATGAAAAATGTGTTCAGATTTCGTTTTTATTCAGTGAAACTTGCCAGGCACTGCCGAAACTAAACTGATATCATATAGATTCCCGGAGTCATGATTACTTAGCTTTTCTCTTTTCATAAATATTTGGCAAATGTGAATCTCGCTGAATATAATGAGCCTACTTAGATCTCACTTTTACATTTATTATGCTGTTCTGCTATAAAACGCTGCAGCCAAGCGAGCGAACAAAGGCATGTTTTTCATTATGGATTGAACTGTTTAGGGCAGAGATCCTTAAGCGTGCTGGTCTAAGGCAGGCATAACCCTAATTATAACTTAGAACGAAGTTACTGCTGACTGTTGCAGTTTTACGATTACAAATTATAATGTATAAATATGTTTAAAATTTAGAAATGCACCGTGATTTATCTTCTTTGTAGCCTTGCTGAAACACGTTTCAATGTGCACTATGGTTACAGTGTAGGGCAGTGTAATACCATTCGTCATGTTAATTGTACTATATTGATTTGTTTGACTTCAATGTAAGCATTTTAAACTTTTTTTAGTGAAAGCTGGGAAAGGTAGCTTTAAATATACCATACAGGGTGCGGTTACTGCGTGCAGCTATAGGAAATGAAAGCACTGGATACATCTCCTTAACATGTGCAGAACTTCTAAGGGCTAACACCACAGTTGTTGAAAGACCCATTGTGTGTTTTGGAATTGGCGAACGACCACCAGAGTAGCTTAGGGTTTATTACAGAATTGTGTGTTTTTCTTTAGACTGATGAGCGGAAAGAGGTCCTGCCTCCAGGTGCAATGGGACCAGAACATTCAGAAGTATAGAAGTCAGTGGTAGGCTTGGTTAATTTAGAAATTAGAAACTGAGCTTTCAAGATACTTGAGTGTTAGTAGGACTTAGTTATTGGGCCCAGGGTATTTAACTATTTGGTTGCAAAAACCATTTGAAAGTGCCCATTATATAGCAAAATAAAAGATGGACTGGCAGAAGGATCTAATCATGAGTGAAAGTAATTTAGAGCATACTTTGAAATCTTACAAGTATCAGAGCCGGGAACAGCTAAGAGGTATCTATGAATTTCCATAAATCAGAACCTTTATTGCGTTTAAAAAAGTATACAAGTGTAAGGGTTTGGCTCGAAACACAACGTGTGTACCATGGCAAGCTCCACAATAATATCAGACCAAGTATAATGCAGTGGCCAGTGACCAGTACCACATAACACTTTTTGTGTGTGATGTAGCTCATTGAAAACTATATTGGAGTCTGATTTGCGTTTTCTTGTAGTGTAACTGGAGATATTGCATCATTTTGTCTATATTATCCGACATTACAGTTAGGTGTTGTAATGAGATATAAAATAACATTTAAAAACACTGAAATCACTGAAATTCACCAGTTATAGTTTACTAAGCTAACTACAACTTGCACTTCGCCATGCAGTACTTTTGACCTCACATATTATATCACTCATGACATGTTAAATGACATCATTAATTTTAACTGATGACATCTGACACGAAATTAGTTTTTTCTGTGAATGAGTAGTTTTTTTTTTAATGCAAACTAAGATCTTATCACCATAACTAACTATAATGTCACTTTAACCTTTGTTTTTTAGTGTATTTCTGTTTTTTTAACAAAAGAGAAGATGTTATTACCACTGCCAAACATGAAGCCACTCAGTGAATTGTTGGGATTTTGATCATTTTCAGCCAACTCCCCTGCTGCACACAGACTTTGACTGTGCTCAGCAATGTCTGGCTTTTGGCAATGTGCAGCAGTGAGATGAACACATTGCTTGCCCTTTATCCAGGTTCGGAGCCCAGCTGGTGCGGGCATTCAACTCATTGCCATGTGCAACTAAAGGAGATGATGAGGAGCTTTGACCACAGTGCCTGGTCTCTGGCCAGGTCCTGTGCTTAACCCGCCCCTCCCCCCCCCCACAAAGACAGCCACCCTTTACAGACACCTCACTCACATTTTACTTTTGTTTCCCTTTTTCTTTTTTTTGGTTCAGTACCAAGGTACACTCATGATACCAGTGCCTAAGCTTCAACTTGATGGCACTAAAGCCCCCTGAAAACTTTCCCAACTGAATGGATTTACAGCAAATCACAAAAAGCATTCATTCTCAATATAGTTCTAGTGCTTTGCCAAGTTTCGTATAATTCCCCTCAATTTTTTTCAATAGCGTGACAGATTGTTTCCTGTAGAAATAAATACTGGAAATATATGTTTTGGGTCTCCCCACATTTTCTTGGATGCCGTCTGATGGATCACCTCAAAATATTCCAAGAATGAGTTGAAATGGATGAACTTTTTTGGGAAAGTTTCATGAAAACTCATCTAACAGCACTAACGTTAATAGTGAAACTCTGACCTACGTATAACTACACTTTGGCAGCCAGCACTGTGTAATTGAAATACATGACCCTGTGATGTCCATATTATCCTTTTTCATCATCTTCATGGCCGCAGTAGTACATTGATTGTGGGCTTTTATTGCAAACTGTAGGTTCACAAGAAAACAGATCAAAAGTAGAACCACTTCAGTCTTAGTCATCATGGTGGCTACTGAGCTCATAGCACAAAGTAGTCAATGGTCAAGGAAAACAGAATGTTGTAAGACTCCTGATACTGGAGCAAAAAGTAGATATTAAATAAATTAACACCTGGAGTAAGACAATGGTGTCTGGACATTGAATCAGAGCATTTTCTTAGCATGCAATAACCACCAAAATCGATCTGTCCTGTCTCTCCAGTGTGCTGGTTTGGCTAGGGCCCGTCAACTATGACCTCGGCTTTTGACTTAAGCTTTTTTCCTTTTTACCTTTGAAGGCAGCGGTGGTTCTATTGTTCAGCTGAAATGGAAAGGTGGTCCACTGAGAGACGCTGCAACTCCTGTTTCTTTCCCAGCCCTTCTGATTAAGTAAAAGCAGATCTCTCTTTGAAGTGCAAGCATGAACGCTTCATTCATGGGGAAAGCTTGGTATATTACCACATAAAGTCAACCTTCTTTTTCCGAAATAGCCTTGAGAACCATTGTTCAGACCAAGTACTCTCAAATCTGTCATACTTATAATCTTCATCATTCTTGATTCTATCCTCATAATTATGAAGAAACAACCACATTGCTGAATGTCTCCTCAAAAGATTAAAGACATTAAAGTATATGTCTCTCCATGTAAAAGAAGAGGCCAACATTGATTGCATCTCCATGCCAATAATTAATAAGACATGTTGTCTGATAAGAAAAACAGTAATGAACAGCACGTCTCTGATAATCACACATATCAGTAGGACAATAAGATATAAAGAGCCAGGACATTGCTGGGCAAGAATTTGAAGTGATGCAAAAAAAAAATGTCCAAAGGCATTACATCAATTATGTACCTTCAGTGTCAGACAATATCTCTTCATACATCAGACACACTAATTCATTCATAGAAATGAGAAAATAGTTCATCTGTTCAAATAATTTCTCATCCATCATACCTGTGCATTGACTGAATGAGAATCACATTGCTTCTGCTTTATTTTGTATGGAACTCCACATATTCTCCTTGACATGTCATAGCATGTTCATGTTCACAACTCTAGAAATCCAAAAGGAAACATACAGCCATGCATTTGTGAGTATTTGTGGTCTTTAAAGTCATGAATAAGGTCCTAGGCTATGGTCTCCTCAAGTATCATGAAGCAAGCACGGCAGTGATACCTTCAATTATTAGGATGTCTGATATAGTGTAATTATTACATATTATTTCTCTATATATCCCATCATCTCATCATCAAGTTGTATGACAAACTATTACTGTTCCACCTGGTGGATTTTCCAATTTCCTTTTTGGACTGAAAATGTAAAGCTCCTTAACCTTTATGTTTTATTGTTTAAACACCCAATGAGAGGACAGCCTTCATTGTATGCAGATTTTATGGACCTCACGTATGTATTTGATTATGGTAGGTTACATGACATGTTGATGTGGGTATAGGGGTCTACTGTTAATATGTTCTTCAAACAAGATCAGCCTTGGAAGTCAGAGATGAACCAGAGCATCAACCTTTGGAATTATTTAAATCAATAAGGCATGCCAGGAAACCAGTTGTATGCCAGAATAACTTATACAAAAGTATTATCAGACATAAAAAATGTGTCGTGAATACTACGCACAAATATATCGTCACATTGAGTTTACATTTTCTCTTATTAACTTGAATAGGAAGACATTTATACTAATAATATTTGGCACAAGATATTTATATCAGACGATAATATGACAATCAAATTCTGGTAATACACTTAGGCAAGCATGAGCCTTGTTTACCTTTCATAGTAATGTTAATTTTAACATTTATGCATATTATGCTGCTTCTATATGTTAATGATGATATTCAAATTTCCTTTACACCTAAAGGACTTCATCATTGAATCAAAGCTTTTGTTGTTGTGCCTAAAACATTTAAAAGGTAAATCCTTCTTCAAGAAGAGGTTCCACGGCAGGGTTGTGTACAATGAGACAGCACTGTAAGTTGTTAAGAGCTGTGTGTGATATGCATGTCAACTTTTAGATCCCAGCACAGTCAACTCAGCCTTTGATCCTCGTGAGAATGGTAATGTGAATACCAATTTTGATTGATAATTGTACATACAAACATGGTGTCAAAAACGCTTTGGACAAAATTAACATATGTTAGATCTGACAGTTTTAGGATGGTCTTCCCCCAAACGTTTTGCCTGTTCACCTCATATTTTTCCTGATTTCTTTTTGTTGGCCCAATGAATCTGAGCTCATTGCCACTGCTGACCATGGCTTAAAGGCATGTGCTCTCTCCCCTAATCATAGTTTGATTGGTGCATCCAAAATTGGCATATTTAGATTACCTATAAGTGACTAATAAAGTGCACTATGCGTGCCAAGGCCCTGTAAATTAAATGCTGCTAGTGGGACTGCAGCACTGCTTGTGCCATTCACTCAAGTAGCCCTTAAATTGCCTCAGACCTGCCATAGTAGAGTCTGTATGTGCAGTGTACACTGCATGTCAACTTGACATTTAAAACCACTTGCCAAGCCTTAGACGCCCCTGTTAGTACATATAGGTCACCCCTATCGAAGGTCCTAGGTAGCAAATGGGGCAGGGTGCTATGTAATTAAAAGGCAGGACATATACTTTTAAGTTTTACAAGCCCTGGTAATGGCAAAACTCCCACATTTGTTTTTCACTACTGTGAGGCCTACCCCTCTCGTAGGTTAACATTGGGGTTCCTTATAACATTTAGGGGGTGATTCTAACCCTGGCGGTTGGTGATAAAGCGGCGGCCAACCCGCCAACAGGCCGGCGGTCCAAAAAATGGAATTCTGACCCTGGCGGGAACCGCAAACACAGCCCGCCACATTAACACTCCGAGTGCCACGGCGGGACCGACAAACAGCGCGGCGGTCACCGCCAACAGCCAGGCGGCAGACAATGTACCGCCCACACTATCATGACCGGCCAATCCGCCACCTTTTCCGGGGCGGGAGCACCGCCGATAAAAACACGGCGGAAACAGACTACGAACGGGAAAAAGAGCACCTCTATGCACTCCACGAGGAAGGAGGACAGCATGGAACCCGAATTAAACATCCTACCTGCTCTCGTCTACCTGCTCATCTACCACGAGTACGAACGCCGGCGCAGACGACAACGGTGAGTACTGCACCTACGACACAGGGGAGGGGGGAGGATGAAAGGTTACGTGCACACACATACGCGATACACCCACCCCCCCAAACCATGTACACACCAATGCAGAGCAACAAGTCACCGTGAAACCACCCAAACCCCCGTAAAGAAAACCAGGACATAATTAAATAGTGACTCGAAATTTATGGGAAATAAAAACCACTGATAAGTCACGGTCAAATAGCAATAACAATTAAAAAATCCAAATTCAATATCCAGTGCATACGAAAAACCGAGGCAATAAGTCCTGCACATCTAACGAGATTCAAAGTGTCCGTGGGCCAAAGTGTAGCAACACAAGGGCAAAGCCCACACAGGAGACCTGAGTCCTTTGGAGAGAACACAGCAGGGGCATCTGATGAAAAAACCACAGGCACCTCAGGAGAAAGGGAAGGGGGGGGGCACCACAGCCACATGATTCCACGGCCCACTCGGCCATCCTGGGGAGTGCAAAGCCACAGTCTCTCAAGTCTCTACAGTGGGTGACTTGGCCACTCGGCCATCCTGGGGAGTGCAAAGCCACAGTCTCTCAAGTCTCTACAGTGGGTGGGTTGGCCACTCGGCCATCCTGGGGAGTGCAAAGCCACAGTCTCTCAAGTCTCTACAGTGGGTGGGTTGCCCACTCGGCTATCCTGGGGAGTGCAAAGCCACAGTCTCTCAAGTCTCTACAGTGGGTGGGTTGGCCACTCGGCCATCCTGGGGATTGCGAAGCCACAGTCCATCAGGTGGATAACAGTCTCCACCAGTCAAGGAGGAGGCATGGTGGGCACAGTGAACCGTGACCAGTAGCTCGAGACAGATCCGGCACTGTCATTGTGCCAGTGGTGCTTGAGATGGCGGTGCCCAGCGGAGCGGTGCTTGAGACGGCGGGGCCCAGCGGAGCGGTGCTTGAGACGGCGGGGCCCAGCGGAGCGGTGCTTGGGATGAAGGGCCCAGCGGAGCGGTGCTTGAGATGAAGGGCCCAGCGGAGCGGTGCTTGAGACGGCGGGGCCCAGCGGAGCGGTGCTTGAGATGAAGGGCCCAGCGGAGCGGTGCTTGAGATGAAGGGCCCAGTGGAGCGGTGCTTGAGATGAAGGGCCCAGCGGAGCGGTGCAGAGACGGCGGTGCCCAGCGGAGCGGTGCTTGAGATGAAGGGCCCAGCGGAGCGGTGCTTGAGATGAAGGGCCCAGCGGAGCGGTGCTTGAGATGAATGGCCCAGCGGAGCGGTGCTTGAGATGGCGGTGCCCAGCGGAGCGGTGCTTGAGATGAAGGGCCCAGCGGAGCGGTGCTTGAGATGGCGGTGCCCAGCGGAGCGGTGCAGAGACGGCGGTGCCCAGCGGAGCGGTGCTTGAGATGAAGGGCCCAGCGGAGCGGTGCTTGAGATGAAGGGCCCAGCGGAGCGGTGCTTGAGATGGCGGTGCCCAGCGGAGCGGTGCTTGAGACGGCGGTGCCCAGCGGAGCGGTGCTTGAGATGGCGGTGCCCAGCGGAGCGGTGCTTGAGACGGCGGGCCCTGTTCAGCGGTGCTCTTCTGCCCGGCGGGGCCCTGTTCAGCGGTGCTCCTCGCCACGGCGGGGCCCTGTTTAGCGGTGCTCTTCTGCACGGCGGGGCCCTGTTCAGCGGTGCTCTTCTCCACAGCGGGGCCCTGTTCAGCGGTGCTCTTCTGCACGGCGGGGCCCTGTTCAGCGGTGCTCCTCGCCACGGCGGGGCTCTGTTCAGCGGTGCTCTTCTGCACGGCGGGGCCCTGTTCAGCGGTGCTCTTCTGCACGGCGGGGCCCTGTTCAGCGGTGCTCTTCTCCACGGCAGGGCCCTGTTCAGCGGTGCTCTTCTCCACGGCGGCGCCCTGTTCAGCGGTGCTCTTCTGCACGGCGGGGCACTGTTCAGCGGTGCTCTTCTGCACGGCAGGGCCCTGTTCAGCGGTGCTCCTCGCCACGGCGGGGCCCTGTTCAGCGGTGCTCGTCCAGTAGGTCAAGGGAGCCAGACCTGGCCTGGACTCCCTGCTCAGTCTCCCTCCGACCGTGCTGTTGCTGGACCCTTCGGTGACGGAGTCCTGGGCCCTTTGGTGTCCTTCCTAACACCCGGGATGGGGCTTGTGGGCCCCTCCTGCTCTGCGCTCCTGCTAGCTGACTTTTCTGCCCTGCTGCCCTTTCGCTCCTTAGATGGGGCTCTCGGGCCCTTGCCTCCCCTAGATGTTGTGGCTGGTGAAGTGGGCGAACTTTGCTCCTTGGGGGCAGCCGTGTCAGTCCTCTCACGGCGGCCCTTTAGCTTCCTGGTCTTCTTGCCTGGTGGGGGGCTGGCTGTCCCCTTGCTGCTGATTGAAGTGTCACTGCTGGCAAAGGGTGGGCTCCAGAACCCATGCGCCACAGTGACACTCGAAGCTGGGCTGGTGGTGGCTGAGGTGCTCTTGGGACTCTTTGCAGATGGAGGGGGTGGGTCAGTGGAGGGAAAGAGGTCAAGATTAGCAAGGAAAACTTTCTTAGGACCAAGGTAAAAGGTAGGAGAAGTGGTGATGGAAGAGGAGGAAGAGGATGTGGTTGTAGGAGAGTCAGGTGTGCTGTCTTTGGGCGCAGGTGCATGTGCTGGAGGCTGTCGTGAGGTGGATGGCTGTTGGGTGGGTGTCTGCCTGCGTTTGTGTGTCTTGGAAGAGGGGGTGACAGACACAGTGGGAGAGGACACAGGGGACGTGTAAATGCTAGTGGGGGTGGTGACTGCACGTGTGCGGACTGGACTGGAGGGTGTGCTGGTGATGGAAGCACTGGCTGATGGTGGTGTGCATGCAGGTGTGAGTGTAGACGTCACAGGGAGGGAGGAGGGAGACGAGGAGGAGGGGGACACAGAGGTGGTAGTGACTGTTGGAATGTCTGCATCTGGGTGTTGCTTGCGTGAATGCTTGTGGGTTCTGTGGTGCTTGTGTCTGGATGAGCTGCCCTTGGGTGTTGAGGTGTGTGCAGGCTGGTCTGATGGTGTGGATGGGATAGGCTGAGGAACAGGAGACAGAGACAGGCTGGAGGCAGTCAGAAGAGGGAGGCTGAAGACAGGGACAATGGCTGCCGTCAGTGCTGAGGCCAGAGCATTGAACGATCGTTGATGGGCAGCCTGACCCGAATGAATGCCCTCCAGCTAAGCATTGCTCCGATGCCCCTCCCTTTCTACCCCCTGGATGGCATTCAAAAGGGTAGTCTGCCCAACAATGATGGTCCGCAGGAGGTCAATGACTTCCTCACTGAGGGCAGCAGGGGTAACAGGGGCGGGGGATGAGGTGCCTGGGGCGAAGGAGACGCCCGCCTTCCTGGGCGAGCGGGCACGGAGCGTAGGCTGAGGGGCTGCTGGGAGGGCGGGGCTGGTGCGCTGGGTGGCGGCTGTACCTGTAGAGGCGGGGGGCCCGGATGTTGCCGCCACCGCTAGGGAGCTCCCATCCGAGGACGTGTCGCTGTCGCTGGTGTCACCACCGGTCCCCGTTGTGGTGCTCCCCTCGCCCTCCGGATCACTGGTGCCCTCGGTGTCTGTTCCTGGTCCCACCGGGGCCTTGTGACTTGCAGCTCCCTCGTGCTCCGATGCCAATTCTCCTCCGCCTGATGATGCTAATGCACAGATGCACAAGAAGACGAAGAAGAAGGGTGGGGGGAGAAAAACGAAGACCAGGTTGAGTGCATGCAATGTCAACACCGTTGGCGAAGAGGACAGACACAGGAGCCTCATGCACTAAGCCGTGCATTCGGGGTACACTACTCAGTACTTCTGACTAGGACAACAGGTCTAGAGACGACAAAGGCGCACATGTGTGATGCTGGACCATCGATAGCTGTACTTGTCACCCTACAGAGGTGGGGGCCGGGAGCACAGGGCCATGCCTAAAGGAGAGGACTACACTACAGAAAGCGCCCTGGCCTAATGTCACCCCCAACCCTCCTCCCCCACCCAGACGCCTCCACTGCACAGAGAGATAGCAGAATGTGCTGATACTCACCCCCTTGTGTCTGCTGTGATGTCCTCAAGCGCCCATCCAAATCAGGGTAGGCCACCGCAAGGATCCGGGACATCAGGGGGGTCAGGGTACGACTGGCACCCCTCATAGGTTGGGAGGCCATCCCTAGCAGTGACTCGGCTGTCTTCCTGGTCCCGCGGCGGATGTCCTCCCACCTCTTGCGGCAGTGGGTGCCCCGTCTGACGTGGACCCCCAGGGCCCGGACTTCCTTGGCGATGGCACGCCATATGTCCACTTTCTGATGGGCGCTGACCTATTTGACATGTACAGGGTGGGAAGGAAAAATCATCATATTTCTGCATGTTAGATGCGATTGGCCGCCCCTCAGCCATATGGCACATGCTCTCATCTGTTGTGCGTTGCACTCCTCATTCGCCCCCCACCCCACCAACTTACATCCACCCAACTCCACACAGGCATAGCCCATTCAATGTGCACCCAGTGTACTTACCTGTTGGTCTGGAGGACCGTAGAGTAACGCATACTGGGGAAGGACCCCATCCACAAGTTTCTCCAACTCCTCAGAAGTGAAGGCAGGGGCCCTTTCCCCAGTCGCAGCAGCCATTGTCACTTCCAGACCGAGGTCACAGCAGCACTTGCAGTATAGGTCCTCTCCTGTGGATGATCAGGTCTCGAGTGATTAAGCAGATAGAAAATGGCGGTCACGCCCGCGGCGGTGTATACTGCGGCGGTGCGTACCGCGACCGCCGGCGCACCTCGTCATTGGCTCCTGAAACCCATAGGCCTCAATGTTAGCCAATGCGGCTTCGTATAGCGGTCTTCGACCGCCTACCGCCACGGTGTGCCACGCCAGCGCATTGACCTCACATCCCATTGTCCCACTTCACAGGTCAGGCAGCCGCCATTTCAAGGGCCCACATGGCATTATTTGTACTGCGTCACACAGGCCTAGGCCTTGCATTGCCACACATACACGCCTTTCAATACATAGATAATCGTGTGCTATGCATGCAGTGGTGAACGTACCTGTGACTTGCTTGACTCTGTGCTCCATGTTGTCCTTCCTAGGCACCGTCCGCTGGGACTTGCGAGGAGAAGGATGAATCCTCGCGTGTACCGACCGCTGGTGGACCTGTCGACAATGGAAGAACGCCACATCATACTACGATACCGACTTGACCGAGCCACTATACATGAACTGTGTGCCCAGCTGGAGCCAGCCCTGATGTCCCCCATCCGCCAACCCACAGGAATTCCCCCTCTAGTGCAGGTTCTGTCAGTCCTCCATTTTCTGGCAAGTGGCTCATTCCAGACAACAGTGGCCATGTCATCTGGAATGTCTCAGCCTATGTTTTCAAAAATCTTGTCTAGAGTGTTGTCTGCCCTGACGAAACACATGCGGCGCTACATTGTATTCCCTGAGGAGGTTGATTTGGTCACTGTGAAGGGTGATTTTTATGCCCTTGGACATATCCCCAACATAATTGGTGCCATTGATGGGACCCATGTGGCTTTAGTACCCCCAAAAGACGATGAGCAGGTGTACAGAAACAGGAAAAGTTACCATTCGATGAACGTTCAGGTGGTCTGTTTGGCTGACCAGTACATCTCCCATGTGAATGCCATGTTCCCTGGGTCAGTGCATGACGCGTATGTGATGCGAAATAGCAGCATCCCTTATGTGATGGAACAGCTACAGAGACAATGTGTGTGGCTAATTGGTGACTCTGGTTACCCCAACCTGCCTTGGCTATTGACCCCAGTGAGGAATCCCCGGACCAGGGCAGAGGAACGGTACAATGAGGCCCATGGGCGAACTAGGAGGATCATAGAAAGAACCTTTGGCCTCCTGAAGGCCAGGTTTAGGTGCCTACATATGACAGGGGGATCCCTGATGTACTCACCAAAGAAGGTGTGCCAGATCATTGTGGCCTGCTGTATGCTTCACAATCTGGCATTGCGACGTCAGGTGCCCTTCCTGCAGGAGGATGGTCCAGATGGTGGTGTTGAAGCAGCTGTGGAGCCTGCGGAGAGTGAAGAGGAGGAAGACGAAGAGGACGACCCAGACAACAGAGACAGAGTTATCCAACAGTATTTTCAGTAGCACACAGGTAGGAATCTCCCACGCCATTTAACATTTACTGAATGCCCCCTGCATCTTTACTTTGTGTATTTCCCCCCAGTTCCTTTAAACTGAAGTTTACTTTTCCCTTCCCTTTTCAGTGCTGTATGACCCACTGCGTGACTTCTGCTTGGTTAGCCCATGGACTAATGCTCATTGACATCGGTATGTTTTCCACACATAAATAACAGAACATTATTGATAAGTAATGTGTTATACATTTGTAATTAATACAGGCTGACTCCAGAATGATTTATGTGCAATGAGTGATTTATTTTTAGTGCTATATATTGGTACATGATATTAAAACGGTGATGGGTGAGGGTGGAGTTATGTCCATAGCAGAGTCCAGTTCTCGGTCGCACAGGTGCATTGTTCATATGGCTGTGGAAGGATGGAGCAGGGGCAGTTCAAGGTTGGACAGGGTGACACTGTGGGACAGTGGAATGACATCCCGGGGGATATTAGGCTGGCGGGGGTCTTGGCATCCTACTCTGTCTTCCTTTGAGATCTCAGGTTCCTCTTGCGGGGTGGTTGTTCTTCAGCAGGAGGTGGGGTTCTGGTGGCCCGTCGTTCTGTGGGGGCCTCCTGACCACTAGCGCCGGCGGAGGTGGTAGGCTGTTCCTGGCTAGTGACAGGGGCCCTTTGCGGTGCCACATGGTCCCGCAATGTGGTTTCTATCCGGTTGAGGGCTTGGACTATGGTCCCCATAGCGGTAGCGATGTCCCGGAGTTCATTGCTGAACCCCATGTACCGTTCCTCCTGCTGTGCCTGGATCTCGGTGAACCTGGCCAGTACCGTCGCCATCGTCTCCTGGGAGTGATGATATGCTCCCATGATGGTGGTGAGGGCCTCTTGGAGAGTCGGTTCCCTGGGCCTGTCCTCCCCCCCCTGTCGCACAGCAGCCCTCCCAGTTGCCCTGTTTCCCCGGGCCTCTGTCCCCTGGACGGTGTGCCCACTACCACTGCCCCCAGGTCGCTGTTGTTTTTGGGGTGTTGGGTCAGCCTGGGTGCCATGTAGGGGTGGACACACCGCTGATTGACGCGTCCGCGAGACAGAGGCATGGGCCCGCTGGGTGGGAGCTGTGCTGGTGTTCCCAGAGGGGTTTGGGTCTGCTGTGGCCTGTGTCTGTGTGTGGGGAACCGACTGTCCAGAGGTCCCCGATGGTCCGGGCTGGTCGTCAGGTTCTAGGTCGACAGAGCTGCTGTCCTCGCTGGGGGCCTGTTCTGGGGGTGGGATGGACAAATCTGGACCCTCTGTGGCGGTGTGTTGGCGTTCGGGCCCTGCAGGGGTAAAGGAGTATGGTTATTGTTTCTGTGTGTGCCATGGCGTGCATTTTGAGTGCCCTTGTCCCCCAGTGCTGGCATTCCCTTGTGGGAGGTGTTGTGAGGGTTTGGGGGGGGGGGGGTGTATGGGTATGTGTAATGGTCATGCTTTGGTGGTGGCTGTCTATGGTTTGTGTTGGCATTCAGGGGTTGGTGTTGTTTAGGGTGGGTTGTGCTGGTGAGACATTGGCAGGGAGGTTATGTGCTGGGGGTGATATTGGGGGTGGGGGGGGGTTGGCATGCTGGTGGTTGGGGGGGGTGAAGTAGTTGGGATTCGACTTACCAGAGTCCATTCCTCCGTGTACTCCAGCGAGGCCATCAGGATGCAGGATGTTTACCGCCTCTTGCTCCCATGCTGTGAATTGGGGTGGGGTGGGTGGGGGTCCGCCGCCAGTCTTCTGCACAGCGATGTTGTGCCTGGAGATCATCGAGCGCACCTTCCCCCGTAGGTCGTTCCATCGCTTTCTGATATCTTCCCGATTTCTGGGATGCTGTCCCACAGCGTTGACCCTGTCTACGATCCTTTGCCATAGCTCAGCCTTCCTTGCTATGGTGGTGTGCTGCACCTGTGTGCCGAAGAGCTGGGGCTCAACCCTCATGATTTCCTCCATCATGACCCGGAGTTCTTGGTCCGAAAACCTTGGGTGTCTTTGGGGTGCCATGGGGTGGTGTGGATGAGGTGTGGGGTGGTGTTTGTGGTGATGTGCGTGGTGATGTGTGGTGATGTGTGCGTAGATGTGGTGTGGGTGATGAAGTTGGGTTCCTGTGTGTGTTGGGGTTTTCTATTGCTGTGCTCGCTATCTCTATCTCTCTCGCTCTCGCCTTCGCTCCGATTTCCAACTAGTGGGGGTTTGTGGGTGATGTGGGTGTGTGTTTTATAGTTGATTGGATGTGTTGGAGTGTTGTTTGTATGTGTCTCAGGTGTGCGTATTTCAAAATGTCCAATGTGGCAGTGTTTTGGAGCTGGGTGTGTATTTTGAGCGCAGCGGTGTGTACCGCCAATGGAATACCGCGGTTGAAAGACCGCCGCGTGGATTCGTGGGTCAGAATGGCATGGGCGTGTTTGTGTTGGCGTGACGGTGGAGGTTTGGTCATCTCCAGTTTTCCGCCGCCCGCTGATGTGGCGGCCTTCCTTGGATGTCGGATTTTTGGCGGTTTCACAGTTGGTGGTCAGAATGACCGTGGCGGTTTACCGCGGCCGTGGCGGTAGAATGGCGGACTTCTGACCGGCGGTAAGGGCCTTTTACCGCCGAGGTCAGAATGACCCCCTTAATAATTTGTAATTCCTAATCAAGAAGGAATAGATCTGTAATTTTTAGTACATATGGAATTGTTACAATGATTTGTTTAATGGTAAAGATGGATTTATTGTTATAATTTTGAAAATGCCATTTTTAGACAGTTGTCATTTTCCTGCTCTTAGCCTTGTGTGCCTGCATCTTGTCTCCAATACACATCTAGGCTTGCTGACAGCTGGACCTTGTGCATTCCCTCCAGACAGGCACACACAAAGGAAGCTTGGGTGTGACTGATGGGCCACCAATATCCTGATGCCCATCCTGGGCAGGATGGGTGGAAGGAGCTGGCACTTACACCTGAATTGGCAGTGTCCTGCTTCAATACAAAGGGCTGCATAGCCTTCTTTAGTGAGTCTGGAGCCAGGGCAGGAAGAAAGGACCTCTTGTTCACTTCAAAGACCCTTCTTTGTAGTCTCCCTCCCCCTTCTAAGGCACAACTGGGAACAAGAACTGGACTTCAGACACCACCAACTCAGTAGACTACTGGACCTGCCTCTGGAAGTGGGTATAAATAGCTTCAATTGCCAGAACCTGTGCATCATTGTCATTGCGCGGATCGAAACCAGCACACTTTCATCAATGCTGATGCTTCGCCGCTGCTGAGAGGTTCGAGGACATCACATTTCCATTGATGCTTAAGCATCCCCACTGCCCCAAGGATTGGGAGCACCATGATGCTGACTCTGCATGGGTCAGACACATCGCCTACATCTTTGGGAATCGACGCTGATGCATCACCTCCTCTGCTCCTCACATCTGGTTCTCAACATTGACACATCTCCAAACCAAAGTACTGTTTCAGCAGACCATGGCTGGTCCCTGTATACAATCCACGCTCCATTGGAGTCGGCCTGGCTTTTCAGATTTGACCCCGTCTAGCACAACCAGATATTCCTGGCTGACGCTCTATGCTTTTAAACTCTACAAGTGAGTTTATTCTTTAAAAATTCATATCTCAACTTTTACTTATTGGGTTTTTGCCATTTTGGTCTAGTTGTGTTCATCAAAATATAATCTATTTTTCTAACTTGGCTTGGAGTCTTTTTGTGGTGTTTTCACTGGGTTACTGTTTGAAAACTTACACAAATACTTTATACATTGCCTCTTAAGTTAAGCCTGTCTGCTCTGTGCCAAGCTACAAGATGGTGAACACAGGTTCATTTATGGTGTGTATCTGACTTAAACTGACTAGGATTGTGGTTCCTGCTTGGGCAGGGTGTATACCTCTGCAAACCAGAAACCCAATTTCTAACAGTATATAACAAGCCGATTATTATTTATGATGCTGAATTTAACTTTAGGAAATCATGATGTCATAATTTAGCCAGGAAGAACTTACTTATGTCTCTGCTCTTTAAACAGGACAATTTTGTAGAAGGAAACCAATTAGCTGATCCTAATATCTTACAACACTACTGTGCTTATGTCTTACCATGGAAGAAGACTTTTGGGAATATGTAACCATTAGTGCTTCATTGAGATGGAAACAGTTTTTTTCTAAAATTGTAAGTGTTCATATTCCATGCTCCTTTAAAACATTACTTCATGCAGTGACTTTTCCATATATGAGTGATGTTAGTAATGTCAAATTCAAACACTGTCCTTTGTACCTTAGGAGGAAGTCTAAAAAATGCAAAAAAAATTCTGTTAATCTGTTATTTAAGATGTGCATAAGCAATAGTCTGAATTTGGAATTCTGCCTCTCAGCTAAATCAAGGATCTTATTAAGGATCTTATTAAGAGTTTGGCAGAAAGGATACTCCATCAAAACAGGGTCGATATCCTGACCACTGTATTACAAGCACCATGGACTTGTAATATAACAAACAGGAGATCTACCACCTATTTGGCAGACTATCCTGTCCACTAAACTCTACGTTACTTGAACATTTGTGATTTTGATCTTTACATTAACACAATCAAATTATTATGGGTGATAATAACTTTCATATGGTCTCAGGGTATGCTGGAATCATCTGACAGAGTATGGAGGTAGAACTAAGAAAACCCATTGTCTGTTTGCCACACACGTTTTCAGGGTCTGCAAATGTACATACCTTCTTGAAAAAATGACCCCCACAGGGACAACTTCTAATTTTTGAATCAGTTAAAATCTTGTGTTAACTTATCAATGACTTACAACCTCAATTGCAGTCCAAAACATTAATAGACTGCAACAGGAGGTCATGCCCCTTTCATGTCCTCTCCCACTTACAATTTGGAATTGATTGTAAAGCCCATTCTATTCCTGACTCTCTAAGTACCTTTTGTATACTCTCACATACTCTTTGAAGTCACATAGCGTGTCATTTTTAATGACCTCTAAAGAATTTCATACATTGGCCCTAAAGGTAAAGAGGAATGGATGGGTTTTTATTTCCAAATCCTGTGTAATTGTCGTATTCTTGAGCATTTTCCACCATATTGCACATATTGGTAGTATTCCACCATTAAATCCATTAAGTGACTGATGACACAAATAATAACACGTAATGAACACCTACATCACATCACAAAACCTTCCCTGGGTTGAGTGCCAACATAACCAAGTTTCAAACCTGTCAGCCTTAGGGTGATCTTCCCCCAAAAGTTTCCCTTCACCCTCCTATTTTTCTGATTTTGTTTTTCTTGGCTTCAGGACTCTGCGCACTTTACCTCATCAAACCTGTGGCAAAGAGCTTGTGCTCACCCCTTACACCTGGTTGGTATATTTAATGTCCCTAGTAGAGTAGTATATCATATTCCATGTACCTTGGCCCATAAATGTAATGTTACTATTGGGCCTTCCACACTTATTGTCCACTCTCATAAGTAGCCCCCGAAAACATGCAGACATAGTTTTACACTTTCCCTAGCCTTAAACTCCCCTTGGCTTGCATTTAAATCACCCCTTCGGTAGGCTCTTGGTACCCAAACACATTGTAATTCAAAGGCTGGACATGTACTTTTAAGTTTTACATGTCCTTGCACTGAAAAGCCCCTAAATTCATTTTTCACTACTGTGAGACATATAACTCCTTGGAATAACCTTAGGCTGCTTCATTACTTTTCATACATGCTAAGATTTTATTGGAAACAGGTGACGATTTCATGCTTGGTGTCTGAGAAATTGTAATTCAAAATCCTCTTTAATGGTAAAGTTGGATTGTAAGTTACAGTTTTGAAAATGACACTAGTAGAACATTGTCATTTTCCTGTTCCTGGATCGCATGACTGATAGTGTTGGCAGCTGTAGTTTGTTTAAGCCTACCAGACAGTCACACAATAGAGGGATCAGGTATGCCTGGATAAACCAACACAGCCAGGATGGAGAGTGGAGCTGTGAACAGCCTTTGTGGGAACACTAGCACATCCAAGAACTCGATTAGAATAAAGGGGTGTTGCTTGCAACATTCAGACTTATTTGAGTACATTCATTACATCCTTGAATATCACGTTTGCAATAACCAATGCTTGTTAACTATCTTTTTTATTATAACAAATGTTTGTTGATTATGTACATTGAACCCCACCTGCTAAACTCATGCCAACTGTAATTGCCAAATCATGTGCTCTTCACAATGTAATCTGCATTGAACGTGTGCCATAATCAAAATGATAATTGCTCACTTTGTTAACAAGGAATCAACTGCCAAAAGGCGCATGTGCACATTTGATTATTTAAGGATGCTTGTGAGCCTGAGGCCTTGCGTGGCGTTGTACCTATTGCTCCGCTCACCTGTCTCCAGTCTAGTCAAGTTTCTTATCCTCTAGCCAGCCTCCAGTCGATTTCCAGTGTTCCTTATTCTCCGACCAGCTTCCAATCGAGTTCCAGCATTTCTTGTCCTCCAGACAGCCTCCAGTCGAGTTCCAGTGCTCCTCGCCCTCCGGTCAGCTTTCTGCTTAGTCCCAGCTCTCCTCTTTCATCTTATGTCGATAATCTTGTATTTCCTGTAAAACAAGAGAAAATAAGAAAGGCGAAAAAAACAAGTTTGGGTTCTTCTTAAGTTTTCAAGCAGGTGACTTCACTTCAAGCTAAGGAAAAAATATTTGCTGAATGAATGCTGCACTAAAATCAGTTAAACTAAAGATAGCATAATTTCTGACAACAAGAACTAGTGTGATTTATTGTTTGGGTGGGAATCCAAGATACCACTACACAGACATTAAGGAAAGATGTATTTCCTGTAACAAGCGCTCCCCGGAGAATTAGGAGATCCGAAATAGATCAAGTTTATCAAAACTTTGTTTGGCAAGAGATTACGCTAGAACACAAAGAGTTGATAGTTTTTGAGTTTGGACATTGCTTCAGAGACTCTGTGAAAGTACTGTTAAAAGAGGAAGAGACTTTTTCAGCTTTATAGAAACATCTGTAAAGAAAGCACTATGAGTCGATAATAACTGACATTATGCAATGTATTATTCCGCAAAAGTTTATGCAAGTTCAATGTATTAATAAAGTAATTATTTTGCAGCCCAGAATCCTAAAAACTAAGAACCCAGTATTTTGAGAAATAAGAACTCCTGACCCCCAACACGACACACACTCCAGGGTCCAGCAGTCCAATTCTGCAGTCCACAAAGCAGAAGCTGGTATTTTCTCTTCCCAAACCCCCTTCCCCTTGAGGACTAGTGAGAGGGTAATGTACTCTTCATCGCGGTCACGTTAGTCCACAACGGGGTTGAGGAATTTTAATTGCCCCATCGGAATGCCTGGAATTCAAGTGAGTGGCTCGCACAGAACAACAGCCCCACTTGCAAATCAATAAGCTGTGCCCTGCCTTCACTCAAAGGACTTGTTATCCCTTTATTGCTCATCCAGCCAGCCTGGACCCAGAGCAGGGAGAGAAGAAACTTTAAGCACTTCAAATTGAGTTCTTTAGAAATTTCTCCTATTTCAAACAAGGCACCAGGTATAAAAATGGGGCTGTCATACACACTCATCAGTTCACTTTCTGGACCTGTGGAAGGACTCTTGTCAGACTGCATGCTGCTGCGGCATGTTGTGTAATTCAGACAAATGTTTTGCTGGACTTAGAAGGGCTGCTTTGCTGAATGAAGCCTGCCCTGAATCCCCAGAGGCCAGCTTTGCTGTTTGAGCTCTATTCAACTTCTGGGACCCACGATTACCTGAGAGACTCCAAGGGCTAGTTGGCTGGCCTCTTGATCAGAGCCTCAGGGACAGAAAAGTCTCTAACCATCTTGAACCTGCACCGGGACCCAGCCTTACTGAGTCCTAATCCCCCAGGTGGTGCTCCTCCAGTCCTTGACCCTTGGCGGTGGTGTTAAAGGTGACAAGATACTCAAACTCCAAACCTTGGGATTGTCTATCTGCCGGTTGGCCTGACTTAGCAGCGTTCTTCTCTGGAGCAGAAAATCCTTTTCAGTGATTCTTCGCAGAAGTATCCAGTGTTGTGAAACTCTTATCGGCTACAGCCTTCAGCTTTGTTCCACTGGAGATTTGCAACTTCCAAAAAAATGATTACGTCCCAACATAGAACTTTTCACTGTGACTTCATCCAGCGGCTTGCCATTGATGATGCCTCCTCTGCTGGCTCTACCTCCAGGATTGTCCCGCTGAACTTTACCTTCTCAGGCAACTTTTAACTGAAAGTCCAAAAGTAAGCACCAACCAGGCCCAATCCAATCCACTCTTTGTATCTGACACGTGCTCCATCATGGTTTCTTCTATGTTTTACTTTGACCCGGTCTAACACAGTTGGTGCTTTGATCTTTTGGGCTCTAGTTTTTACCTCAAGCTTTGAAAATTCATAACTCTGGTTGTACCAATCTGATTTTCTGTCATTTTGGTATCAAATAACTTGTTAACATTTACTCTATCTTTCTTAATTGGTGTGGGATTTGTCTTTTGTTGTATTTTTACTTTATTACTGTTTGTGAGCTGCATAAATTCTTTACACATTGCCTCTAAATAAAGCCTGAACACATTTGCACCAATGTACCAGAGGATTAGGCACAGGTTAATTTACTAACTTTTATGGTTCACCCTGACTGGGATTGGTGCTGTTACTTTAACAGGGTTAACACCCAACTCAACCAACAAACCACTTTCTCACACTGCGAGTAGTATGCTACTATGGAACCCAAAAGGATTAGTGGTGGATTAGTATAGGGGAATACGAGTACAGTATCGGTATTAATATAGGGAGGTATGATTTAATTTGTGCAGGGAACATGAGTATTTAAAGTGAATTGAATAGAATAATGGAACGATAGAGGAGGGAAGAATCCAGAGGTGGTAATTCGGAGATCATAGTAGCAAGATGAGGTTTGGGATGAATAAAGGAGAGATGTAGCAGGGACCGGACCCCGACACAGCGGCCACCAACCTGCATCGATGGATTGAAGACTGCGCCAACACCCTCGCGCCACTCAAAAAGCCCCCTAACACCCTCCACAGCACCAAGGCCAGCTGGTTCACCCCAGACCTACAGGAATCCAAACGGAATTGCTGCAGAATGGAGAAAATCTGGCGTCTTGTACCTACCGAATCCAACCGCACCGCACTCAAGGATGCCAACCGCAATCATCACCAGCTGATCCGCACCACCAAAAGGACCCACATCAAAAGCCGCATAGACACCAGCGCGCACAACAATAAAGAGCTCTTTGGCATCATCAAAGAGCTCTCCAACCCCTGGACCTGCTCCAACAAACCCCCGCCATCGCAGGAGTTCTGCAACTCCCTCGCCACCCATTTCTGCCGAAAGATAAAAAGAAATCCACAACAGCTTCAAACCCCAGATCCACCAGCAGACCACTGACACCCACAAACCCAATGCCCTGAGCAACACCAACCTCCTCCACACCTGGACCCTCGTCAACAAAGAAGACACCGCCAACACCATGGCCTCCATCCACTCCGGATCACCATCGGACCCCTGCCCACACCATATCTTCAATAAAGCTAGCAACACCATCGCTCCCCAGCTCTGCGACACCATCAACAGCTCCTTCAAGTCAGCCACCTTCCCGGAAAGCTGGAAACACGCAGAAGTCAACGCCCTGCTGAAGAAACCCAAGGCGGACCCAGATGACCCCAAGAACTACCGACCAATCTCCCTCCTCCCCTTCCCAGCCAAGGTCATTGAAAAAATCATGAACAGCCAACTATACCGGTTCCTGGAAGACAGCATGGCGCTCGACACCTCCCAATCCGGATTCCGCAAAAACCACAGCACCGAAACCGCACTCATCGCTGCCACAGACGACATCAGGACCATGCTCGACGAAAGCGAAACCGCAGCACTCATCCTCTTGGACCTCTCCGCGGTCTTCGACACGGTATGTCATCACACCCTCCGCACACGCCTCCACAATGCCGGAATACGCAAAAAGGCTCTCGACTGGATCTCATCATTTCTCGCTGGCAGAACCCAAAGAGTCCGTCTTCCGCTGTTCCTCTCAGAAGCCTCCAAGATCATCTGTGGCGTCCCCCAGGGCTCCTCTCTCAGCCCAACGCTTTTCAACGTTTACATGGCCCCACTCGCCAACATTGCGCAAACCCACCACATCAACATAGTATCCTACGCAGACGACACCCAGCTGATCCTCTCCCTCACAAAAGACCCTACAACTGCTAAGAACAACCTCCACAACAGACTTCACGCCATCACCGGCTGGATGGAATCAAGCTGCCTCAAGTTAAACACGGACAAGACAGAAATCCTCATCTTCTGCACCAACCCCTCAGTATGGAATGACTCCTGGTTGCCCACCTCCCTAGGAATCGCACCCTCGGCCACCACCCAAGCACGCAACCTAGGATTCATCTTGGACTCTACACTCAGCAGGTCAACGCAATCTCCTCTTCCTGCAACAACACTCTCCGCATGCTCCGCAAGATCTTCAAGTGGATTCCCGTTGAAACCAGGAAAACTGTCACCCACGCCCTAGTCAGCAGCCGACTGGACTACGGAAATGCCCTATATGCAGGAACTACGGCCAAACTTCAAACGAAGCTGCAACGAATCCAGAACGCATCTGCCCACCTTATCCTGGACGTCCCACGCCGAAACCACTTCTCCCCCACCTCAGAAACCTGCACTGGCTACCCGTATCAAAGAGGATCACCTTCAAGCTCCTCACCCACGCACACAAGGCCCTCCAAAACACAGGCCCAGCCTACCTCAACGACAGACTCGCCTTCCACGCCCCCCACCCGCCATCTTCGTTCTGCCAGCCTCGCCCTCGCCTCCGTCCCCCGCACCACCGCCGGAGGAAGATCCTTCTCTCATCTCGCTGCCAAAACCTGGAACTCCCTACAGCTCCACCTTCACCAGACCCACGACCTCCTAACATTAAGGAAACACCTCAAAACATGGCTCTTCAACCAGTAGCTTCCCCCCCCCAGCGCTTTGAGACCCTAACGGGTGAGTAGTGCGCTTTATAAATCCACTGATTAATTGATTGAATGATAGAGAAGAGTCAGTAGAAAGGGATTGGGGGATCATAGGTTGAAGGAGAGATAAATGAGGTAGAATTTAGTAGGGTTGTGTGGGAGATCATAGTAGTAAACTGAGGTTTGAGTTGAGCCAGGAAGGGTAGCGGAGGGAAGAGTCTAGGAAGGGTTATTTTGGAGATCATAGTAGTAGAATGGGATTGGGATGAGTCAGAAAGTGGAGAAAGTGGATAGATTGATAGAGGTATAGGGTGATGGTGAGACAGAGTAAAGCTTCAAGAGATTAGCAAACACAACATCAGCATCCACAGACACACAACACCATCACTTATACAACATCCACGCACCTCAAACAACACACACCAACACATCCCCCCACACATCACAACAGACAGCACCTCACACATCACCCATACCACATCATGTCACCTCAAAGAGATCCAAGGTTTTCTGAGGAGGATCTCAGTGTCATGGTGGAGGAAATCATCCAGGTAGAGCCACAGCTTTTCGGATCACAGGTGCAGCAAACCTCCATTGCGAGGAAGATGGAGCAATGGCGGAGAGTCGTCGACAGGGTCAACGCAGTGCGACAGCATCCAGGAACACGGGATGACATAAGGAAGAGGTGGAATGACCTACAGGGGAAGGTGCGTTCCGGAGTTTCAAGACACCAGATTGCTGTACAGAGGACTGGCGGTGGACCCCCACCTCCTCCCCCACAACTAACAACATGGGAGGAGCAAGTCTTGACAATACTGCATACTGAGGGCCTCACAGGAGTAGCAGGAGGACTGGACTCTGGTAAGTCATTTCTTTACTGTTATAACCCCACACCCCACCTGCATTCCAACACATACCCCCACCCTTACCCTCACTCCCATCACTCCATCATCTCACATATGTCCCACTATCACAACCCACACATCTCAATACCAAGGACCTACATGCAACACCTATGAGTGTACCACCGTCACCAAAGGATGCCCAGTACAGATACCCACACGGACCCCAAACCAACTATCACAAAAGGGCAAACACAATGATGCAAGCACAGGAGTAGAGGGTACCTCACCCAATGCACAAGATGGCAAACAAAGATACTAAAACTAGTCATTTACACCCCAACATGACCCATACCCAACGTCACCGGACAGGAGGTGCCAGACATATCCAGTCCCCCCACAGAAGAGGCCCATAGTGATGATAGCAGCTCTGCAGGCCTGGATCAAGATGACCAGCCCGGCCCATCAGGGACCTCGGGACAGTCGGTTCCCCTGACACAGTCCCAAACCACCACAGAACCTCCCCCCTCAGGAAACACCGCCACAGCACCAACCCAGCGGGCCCATCCCTCTGTCCCCAGGACACGTCAGGGAAGCTGGGAGGACTGCTGTGTGACAAGGGGAGGACAGGCCCAGGGAACCTACACTCCACAAGGCACTCTCCAACATCATGGGAGCTTACCACCATTCCCAGGAGACCATGGGCACGGTACTGGCCAAGTTTCAGAAGACCCAGCGGCTGCAGGAGGAAAACTACCTGGGGATCAGGGAGGACTTGAAGTCCATCAACAACACCCTGGTCACCATACAAGGGGTGCTGGCACACCTTGTCAACACCATGAGGGACACAGTGGTAAACCAACAGGCCCCTGACAATAGCCTGGACGATGAACATCCCTCCACCTTCGCCGGCGCTAGTGGACAGGAGGCACTGCCACAGGACCATCAGGCCACCAGCACCTCACCCCCTCCAGAAGGAGAACCACCCCGCAAACGGTCCCTGAGATCCAGGAACAAGACAGAGAACATTGCCAAGACCCCCACCAGGAAATAAAACCCTCCTGAATGTCACCCTTCTGTCCCACTTTGTCACCCTGTCCACCTTAAACTGCCATTGCTCCCCTTCCTATGCCCCTTTGGACAATGCACCTGTGAGACCAAGAGACTGGACTCTGCCATGGACATTCTTCCACCATCACCCCAGCCCATTTCACACCCCCTCCACTTATTAGCACAGAAATAAACACCCTTGAATCACCAAAAGATCTGGTGTCAGTCTGTGCTTTCACAAATGTGTAATTGCAAAATCTCTGGAATTAAGCAATGTCAAGGTACTTGTTCACATACCAATGTTACAGAGCTGTAGGCCAGGAGTATACATAGCAGAGGGCACACAGTGTGACCGAGATCTGTGAAATGGAAAGCCAAAGTGACAATTCAGGGCCCATACACAGAGGTAAAAAGGCAGACTTATTCTAAGTCCTACAATAGTATGAGATGTGGGAAGCAGTTCCATCCTCTTACCTGTGTCTCACTGGAAGTATTGCATGATGATGTTGTTTCCGTTGTCTACATCTTCTCCTTCTTCCTCCTCTTCTTCACTGTCCACAGGCTCCACAGCTGCCACAAGACCAGCATCAGGCCCATCCTCCTGCAGAAAAGGCACCTGCTGTCGCAAAGCCAGGTTGTGCAACATACAGCAGGCCACGATGATCTGGCACACCTTTTTTGGTGAGTAGTATAGGGAGCCACCTGTCAGATGGAGGCACCGGAATCTGTCCTTCAGGAGGCCAAAGTTGTGCTCTATTATCCTCCTAGTTCACCCATGTGCCTCATTGTAGCGTTCCTCTGCCCTTGTCCTGTCATTCCTCACTGGGGTCAGTAGCCATGACAGGTTGGGATAACCAGAGTCATCTGCAAATATCGAGGGACAACTGTTAGACATTCTCCAAACATTAGGGAATCTCCCATACCCAGACAGCAAATGAAACTGTGTGGGGACTTTAGGCTCACCTATTAGCCACACACGGTGCCTCTGGAGTTGCCCCATCACATAAGGGATGCTGCTATTCCTCAAAATGTAAGTCTCATGCACTGAGCCAGGATACTTGGCATTCACATGGTAGCTTTTCCGGTTTCTGTACACCTGTTCATTCCTGCGGGGGGGGACAAATGCCACATGTATACCATCAATGGCACCAATGATGTTGGGGATATGTCCCAGGGCATAGAAGTCAACTTTCACTGTGGGCAAATCCTCCATCTGAGGGAAAATGATGTAGCTGCACATGTGTTTAGCAGGGCAGACAACACTCTGGACAACACGTTAAAGAACATTGGCTGGGACATCCCTGATGCCATGGCTACTGTTGTTTAAAAAGACCCACTGGCCAGGAAATGGAGTACAGACAGGACCTGCTCTAGAGGGGATATTCCTGTGGGATGGTGATAGCTGACATCAGGTCAGGCTCCAACTGGGCACACAGTTCCTGGATTGTTGCACGATCAAGTCTGTAAGTGATAATTATGTGTCTGTCTTCCATTGTCAACAGGTCCACCAGGGATCTGTACACCGAATGATGCTGCCATCTCATCACCTGGCCCAGCGGACGTGCCCTATGGAGGAGAATGTTGAGCAGAGGGTCATACAACACTTAGGTATCACATGGCTGTTTAGGAAAAACGTTAAATTTTCTCTATGTGCCTTTGTCTGTCCGTATTCCTGGCCTAAATAGGTGTGATGCAGTTATTTGGCCTGCCATGTGGCCCTCTGAAATGGTAGCTGCCTGACCTGTAAGGTGGGACAAGGGGAAATGAGGTAACTGCGCTGGCGTTGCACACTGTCGCAGTAGGCAGTTAAAGACTGCAGCACAATTCAGCATTGGTTATCATTGGACCCTATGGGTTCCAGGAGCCAATGACGATGTACGCCGGTGGTGACGGTATGCACCGCCACGGACGTGACTGCCATTTTCTAACAGTTCCCTCACTTGATACATGACCTTCAATAGGAGAGGACATACACTGCAAGTGCTGCTTTGACCTGTGTCTGGAAGCGACAATGGCTACAGTGTCTGGGGAAAGGGCCCCTGCCTTCACTTCGGAGGAGTTGGAGAAATTGGTGGATGGGGTCCTCCCCCAGTACACGCAACTGTACGGTCCTCCAGACAAACAGGTGAGTACACTGTGAGCATGGAGTATGGCACATGATTGTATGGAGTGTCGGGGATGGAAGAGGGAGGGGGGAGGACACGCCAGCATGTGAGGATGGTGTGTGTATGTATGTCTGGGCCAGGGTGGGAGGTGTGTGGGCAATGTGTGAGAAGAACTGTACGGGAGAGTAACATCCATTCTAACTTCACTTTTCCTCGAGGTCAGCGCCCACCAGAAGAAGGGTATTTGGCGAGCCATCCCCAAGGGAGTGCGGACCCTGGGGGTCTACCATAGACGGAGCACCCCCTGCCAGAAAAGATGGGAGGACCTGCACCGATGGAGCAAGAAGACGGCGGAGGCCCAGCTGTGGATGGCCTCCCAACGTGGATGGGGTGCCCATCGCACCATGACCCCCCTGATGTACCGGATCCTGGCGGTAACATATCCAGAGTTGGATGGGCGATTGAGGGCATCACAGCAGCCACAAGTGGGTGAGTGCACTCTAATTCAGCTGACTGCAAGCTTGACAAGGTGTCTGGGTGGGAGTGGTGGGCTGTGGGTTCCCCTAGGCCAGGACAGACACGCAATGTAGATACATTGGCCCGTATTTATACTTTTTGACGCTAAACTGCGCTAACGCAGTTTAGCGTCAAAAAGTTTAGAGCCGGCTAACACCATTCTGAAGCGCCATGCGGGCGCCATATTTATTGAATGGCGTTAGCCGGCGCTAGCAGACCGGCGCTGCCTGGTGTGCGTGGAAAAAAACCACGTACACCAGGCAGCGCCGGCGTTGGAGAAAATGGCGTTAGGGCATCTTAAAATGGGGCAAGTCAGGTTGAGGCAAAAAAATCGCCTCCACCCGATTTGCGCCATTTTTAACGACGCCCAGACACCATTTACATGACTCCTGTCTTAGTAAAGACAGGAGTCATGCCCCCTTGCTCAATGGCCATGCCCAGGGGACTTATGTCCCCTGGGCATGGTCATTGGGCATTGTGGCATGTAGGGGGGCACAAATCAGGCCCCCCTATGCCAAAAAAAAATATTTTAAAAAAACAAAATTATACTTACCTGAACTTACCTGAATGTCCCTGGGATGGGTCCCTCCATCCTTGGGTGTCCTCCTGGGGTGGGCAAGGGTGGCAGGGGGGGTCCCTGGGGGCATGGGAGGGCAGCTGTGGGCTCATTTTAAGCCCACAGGTCCCTTAATGCCTGCCCTGACCCAGGCGTTAAAAAGAGGCGCAAATGCAGGGTTTTTTGCCCCGCCCACTCCCGGGCGTGATTTTTGCCCGGGAGTATAAATACGACGCATTTGCGTCGCAGTCATTTTTTTAGATGGGAACGCCTACCTTGCATCTCATTAACGCAAGGAAGGCGTTCACGCAAAAAAATTACACTCATTCCTCATACTTTGGCGCTAGACGCGTCTAACGCCAAAGTATAAATATGGCGTTAGTTTTGCGCCGAATTTGCGTCGAAAAAAACGACGCAAATTCGGCGCAAACGGAGTATAAATATGCCCCATTGTTTTGCAGGCTCATTCCTACTCCAACCCCAAAGGTGGAATTTGCCCTCTACACCTGGTCACGCTCCCATGGGTTCTAGCTGTGCATGAAATGGGTCTAGACAGAGTCCCCCTTGGGCATGTGCTTTTCCCCTGCACTGTTAGTGCATGGCGTAGTGCATAGGGCTGCTCCCTGTGTGTTGTGTCCACCAACAGTAGTGGTGTTGCATGCATTGACCATGTGCCTCTTCTGTCTTCTCACCCCCTTTTTGTTTTGTCACCCTGTTATTGCGTGCATTAGCATAATCTGGCAGAGGAGCAGTGGCACTGGAGCAGGAGGGAGCTGCATCCCACATGGCCCTAGAGGGTGATGTAACGGAGTCTGAAGGCACCAGTGGGACGGAGGGCGAGGGGAGCTCCATGACGGGGACAGGAGCATACACCAGCGACAGCGACTCCTCCTCTGATGGGAGCTCCCTTGCGGTGGCGGGCACCTCTGTGCCCACCGCATCAACAGGTACAGCCGCCACCCCCCATACCAGCGCTGCCCTCCCAGCAGCCCCTCAGCGTGTTTCCCGTGCCCGCTCACCCAGGAGGGTGGGCATCTCTTTCGCTCCAGGCACCTCAGGCCCTGCCCCATTCAGCCCTGCTGCCCTCAGTGAGGAGGCTATTGCCTCCTGAGATCCCTCGCTGTTGGGCAATCTACCATTTTAAATGCCATCCAGGGTGTTGAGAGGAATTTTCAGCAAACAAATGCATACCTGGAGGGCATTCATTCTGGCCAGGCGGCCCAACAGAGAGCATTTCAGGCTCTGGCCTCAGCACTGATGGCAGCCATTGTCCCTGTGTCCAGCCTCCCCCCTCCACCCAGACCCAATCCCCTGTACCTCAGCCTATCCCAAGCACACCATCAGACCAGCATGCACACTCATCAACACACAAGAGTGGACAATGCAAACATAAGCACCACACATCCCACCGGCACTCACACAAGCACCATCCCCATGCAGACACACCAACATCCACTGCCTCCACTGTGTCCCCCTCCTCCACGTCCTCCTCCTCCCTCCCTGTCTCGTCTCAACTCACACCTGCATGCACTACATCTTCATCTACTACCTCCATCACCAGCACGCCCATCACTACACACCGCTCACGTGAACTCACCACTCCCACTCACACATCCCCTGTGTCCTCTCCCAGTGTGTCTGTGAACCCTCCTCCCAAACTACACAAACGCAGGCACACACCCACCCAACAGCCATCCACCTCACAACAGCCTCCGGCCCATGCACCTTCACCCAAATTCAGCAAACATACACCTCCTACAACCACTACCTCTTCCTCCACTCCCAAACCCCCTCCATCTTCCCGTCCCAGTGTGTCTAAGAAACTCTTCCTCACAAACTTTGACCTCTTCCCTAGACCTCCCCCCGTCCTTCCCCTAGGGCCAGGCTGTCCAGGTCCCAGCCCAGCACCTCAGCCACCAAATCCTCAAGCACAGTGGTCCCAGCAACTCCGGTCTCATTGCGGGCCCCACCCATCAGGGCTGCCAGTGTGCCACCAAGCGAGGCCAAAGAGCAGGCCATTCTGCCACCTGCCAAGGTGAAGAAGGTGCCCACATTCCGGAGGGAGAAGCTGCACCTACCAACAAGCAAGGGCTCCTCCAAGCCAAAAGGGGACAGTGGCAAGGCACCAGCAGCGACATCAAAGGTGGGGATAGGACACAACCCGAATAGCAGGTCAGGACAGGGCACGGTGGCTCCGGATGAGGGACCAGAGCCACCCCTTCTGTCAACCACAACATCAACCTGTATGGCGGTGGACACCGCCACCTGCACGTCTGCTGCCTCAGCAACAGTCCCCAACATCATCCCCAGTGGGCAGCCATCCGAGGCTGCAGGAGACGTCCTGCTGTGTCCCTCAACAGGTGCAGACATATGCACCACCGGCAGCACCTCTGCCACAGACACCGCAGCAAGCCCTCCACCACCCCCGCGGCGTGCTCAGACAGTGCCACCACAGCTGACATGGCAATCATCCCCAGTGGGCAGCTGTCTGAGGCTGCAGGAGACGTCCTGAACCCAGCCCAGAGTACATGAGGCATGACTCCCAGCACTGTTTGTACCTGTAGGTGGCGTGGAAGTCGCAGCAGGTTGGAGTGTGTCTCTGCCTCCATGGAGTATCATGCTACCTGTTCCCAGACAATCTCGTGGCACACACACCCAGGTGAGGGAATGGGCCCTGCCACACTGCATGTGAAGCATTCTGGGCACAAAGCCCCCTCCAGAACCAGTGGAGAATCACATCCACTAACTCAGTCCTTGGCAGGATGAAGCACTCTGGGCACAAAGCTCCCTCCAGAACCTGTGGGAAATCACATCCACTACCTCAGTCCTTGGCAGAATGAAGCACTCTGGGCACAAAGCCCCATCCAGAACCAGTGGAGAATCACATCCACTACCTCAGTCCTTGGCAGGATGAAGCACTCTGGGCCCAAAGCCCACTCCAGAACCAGTGGAGACTGTTATCCACTTGAGAGACTGTGGCTTTGCACTCCCCAGGATACAGCAGTGGGCAAACCACCAACTGGAAAGACATGTGAGACTGTGGCTTTGCACTCCCCAGGATACAGCAGTGGGCAAACCACCCACTGGAAAGACTTGTGAGACTGTGGCTTTGCATTCCCCAGGATACAGTAGTTGGCATGGAGCCCCCTCGTGGAGCAGTGGCGTCATCCGTTCATCCGGCTGAGGTGCCCCCCTCCCCCTCCCTATGAGGTGCCTGTTTATTTTCCATCTGATGCCCCATGCAGTGTTCTCTTCGTTTCGAGTTAGGTATCTTGTGTGGGCTTCGCCCATGCATTTTGAGACACTGATCCACGGACAATGATTTCATTTATATCCAGACTTGGGCAGTTGGTGTACATATTTGTATATACTAATTTGGGAATTTGCCCTATCTGATATTTCAATGATTACACTCGTTACAATCATTTCCTTTTGTCCTTGCGTTCTTCCAGGGGGTGACGGGGTGTATGTAGTGTTGCTGCATGTATTTGTGTGTATGGTGTTGTGGGTGAAGGTGTGGGTGTTGCGTGTTGCGTGGGGGTGTCACTCTCTTTTCCCTCCCCCCCTCCCCTGTGTGCTAGGTGCAGTACTCACTGTGGTCGTCGCCGGCGTCTTTCCTGCTCCTGATACAAGAGGAGGTAGACCAGCATGGGCAGGACCTGTAGTTCGGGCTCCATGGCGTCCTGGTTCCTCGTTGGGTGTCGAGAGGTGAGTGGTTTCCATTCCAAGTCCTGTTTCCGCCATACTTTTGATAGCGTTGGTGCTGCCCTGGAAAAGGTGGCGGATAGGCGTGTTGTAATACAATGGGTGGAATCTTGTCTTCCACCTGTCTGTTGGCGGTTACCGCTGCGGTGTTTATTTCTACCGCCGTTGCGGTCGGAGTGTTAAAGTGGCTGTCTATGTTGGCGGTTTCCGCCATGGTCATGATTCCATTTTTTTTTCCGCCGGCCTGTTGGCGGTATTACCGCTGCTTTAACACCGACCGCCAGGGTTGTAATGAGGGCCATAGTATATTGAGATATAAGTCATACCGTATAAACATAAACTTTTAAGAGTCACAGTATTTGAAGTTAATTTATTTGTGTACTTTCATACCCTTAAGTTATCTTTCCTCAATATTTCAATAGTGAAATGCTTGTAGATATATAGTTAAGATAATATGTACCCATTGTGAAGTGTAGAATAATATGTATATATATATATATACATACATACATACACATATACGTAATATATAGACATACACATAATCATAATATGTATATATACACTCATACACACATCGAAACACATATGTATCTACATTCAACTGTAAGTAAAATATTCATTTGTTAAAACAAGCATAAAGATTATATATATATTTTAAGATAAAATAGTTAGTATACCTATTTGTACAAATAAATACACATATCTAGATATATACATATCATGAAATATAATTGGTTAAATGTAAAGGGATATGTAGTCCAACGCTGTTTGAATATGGTGGTTATGTAGGAAAGAGCCAACTCTTAAGTGGTCTTCTGAAGATGAGCTAGTTACCCATGAATCTTATATCTGAGGGTAATGAATTCAATAGTTTGGCCTCTTGAAGAGAGAAATGTGTACCACTTATTGTCTATTTTTTGTATGGTGGTGTTTTGAGGCAGGGTGCCAATCTTAAGCGGAGGTTTCTTTTTTAAAGTATTTTGTGATTTTATTCCCGATGAAAAGTGGTCCTGCTCCATGTGTTTCTTTGTGGGTGATACAAAGCAGCTTGAAGGTGGATCTTATGGCAACTGGTAACCAATGTAGGACAGGGGAGATGTTTGATTGTGGCTTTACATGTAGGAGTAGTCTGGCAGCAGAGTTCTGAATGTGTCTTAGTTTTTTCATAGTAGAAATAGATGATCTATGGTAGAGGCAATTGGCATAATCCAGTGTAGCTAGTACAAGAGAGATAGTAGCCTGTACCTTGTGTGGAAACCTGAGGTGGAGGAAGATGCATCACAGAGTATTCATGGTGATGAACCTTGATCTTGCTAATTTGGACAATCATTGTTAACTTGGAGTCCATGGTAACTCCAAGGTTTCCAACTTCCTTTGGAGGTGATCCCAGATCATCAGGCCAGGTGCAGAGAGGATCATCATTTTTCCAAATGCCACATGTGAGTATTTCTGTTTTGGATGCATTCAGTTTGAGATGGCTCGATGTCATCCATTGATCAAGGGCTGTGGGGCAATTGAAGATTTGTGAGTTTCCAAAGTCTCTTGTGCATTACAGTTTAAGGAGTATTTTGGTATCATCTGCATAGTTATAGCATGTGAGTTGAAATTCATTGATCTTGGCGGGTAATGGCATCATGTAGATAATGAAAAGCCTGGGTGAGATGAGTGAGTCTTGAGGAACCCCTGCTTGTGGGAACTAGGGTTTGAATGGGAAAGCAGAATGACATTTGTTCTGTTATGAATGTAGGATGTGATCCAGTTGAGAGCAGTCCCCTCTATGCTGACTTTGTAGAGTCTTTGTATTAGGGTGTCATGATCAACAGTATCAAAGACAGCTGGGAGGTCCAGGAGGAGTCGTTCAGCAACTCCATTGTGGTCTTTTGTATTTTTAAGATCATCCCTGATGGTGATGAGGGCAGACCTCAATGCCTCCTCCTGGGGGGAATTGTCAACACCAGAGCAGTACGCCCTCTATTGGTGACAAAAATGCAAAAACCCAGCACTCTCAAAACAACGTAATTTATGCATTGTGCTGATATGTTGTGGTTTAACCTTTTGCATTGCAGAGTTCAATCCTAAAAACTTATTTTTAATATGCTTACAAATACTGTTCCTTTGCAATGTATTGCTGCAGGTTTTCAGAGTGTGTTAGGGTGTGGCCCCTTTCCAGGGCCTTCCAGAGACTTTCCCTGCAACATGCCTGGGCGTGGTTCTGGGCTGGGCCAAGACTCTATAAAAGAGAGCCATCCCAACTCCCAGTGCTCACTATTCAGAGGTCCCGGTGCAGAGCAGCAGCTTCTTCCTGAGCTCCTGTCCCGGTGGCCTATTTGGATCTTCCAGTCTTCTGCCCTTCATCCTTCATTGGTGATCATTGTTCCAGGCGGTAAGACGGTGGTTGGACTGTTCCGACACCGTTATTGAGAATTTTCATATTCTTGGTTTAATTCTTAAATGAGTAACAGATTACTTGCGCGCTACCATTTCTTGACATTTATATGGTAGTTTACAAATAGGCAAGACGCGTGATTTGTTTCATAAAGGTAAGACTTTGTTATTCATTGCGTGCTACCATTTCTTGACATTGGCATGGTGGCTTAAGAATCGGCAAGACACGCAATTCGTTTTATGGTGATTAAACATTGTAGTCCATTGCGCGCTACTATTTCTTGACATTTACATGATGTTTTACGAATTGGCAAGACACGCAACTCGTTTCATGAGGATTTAACTTTGTTGTTCATTGCGCTCTACCATTTCTTGACATTTACATGGTGGCTTAAGAATCGGCAAAAGAAGCGCGATTCGTTTCATTGTACTTTGATCTTGTTATTTATTGTGAGCTGTTATTTTTTGACATTTACATTGTGTTTTACGAATCGGCAAGACGCGCAATTCGATTAATGATGATTTGACTTTGATATTCATTGTGTGCTACCATTTCTTGGTATTTTACATGGTAACACTCGAATCGGCAAGATGCACGATTCTCTCCTCGAGTTTATTTCATGTTGTTTATTGTCTGCCACTATTCTAAGATATTTATTATGTAATATTCAAGTTGACAAGTTATGTGATTTGTTTCCTGAATCCATATTGTGTTATACATGGTGCACAATCCTTTTATGGTGTTTAATATATATATATATATATATATATATATATATATATATATATATATCTGCAATATGCGCAATTTGTGTTGAAACATTTTAAGAATACACAGAAGGCCAGAGTTTCTAGATGCAATATTGTATGGTCCTAGTATACATTCTCAAAACAGGATTTATATGACTGGTTTTAAATTTAGTCAGAATGTTTTTTCTGATTCTCATGTAAAGGAAAGTACTTGAATAAGAAAGTTTTCATTTAATTCATCTTGATTCCCTAACAGGTATCCAGCCATCTTGAAACTTAGTCATTTTAAACTTAACTCTTAGATTGTTCATGTTTTCAGAGTGACTAGGCTTAGAATCATAATCTAGTATTGATTTCAGGAGATATAATTTTCATATAGTGTGTTCTAACCTTTTTCTTACTACAGGTCTCCTTCCCAGCTGTTCCCTTCCTAATCCCCTCTTGAACTCTCTCAGTCTCTGTGATTTATCTATAAGAGTCTTGGAGCTGTTCAGTGGTGGACGTGTTGGGAACGTGCACAGACCCCGAGGATCTGGTGACTCTGACAGGAATCCAGTTTGGAGTTATCTTCAATGAATTGTGACATCTGGGCGAAAGTTGCTCTTTCTATTAGTTTGGCCAGGAAATGTCCATTTGTATTCAGTCTGTAGATGTTGGGGTCATGCAGGTCCAGGGTTGTTTTCTTTAATAATGGATGTATGTATGTCTTTTTAAGGTATTTGGGAAAGATCCCTGTAGTTAAAGAATTATTGATGATTCTTCTTACTGGTGTGGCAGCAGAGGTACGTAAAATAATGTTCTTGAAAATGTGTGGTGGACAAGGGTCAGAAGGACAGCCAGAAGGCCTGCTTGCTTTGACCAGATCCATAAATTTGCTCCCTGATATTTGTTTGAAGGAGTGCAGAGGCTGGGTTTCCTTAGTCCTGGAGGGAAATTTGGGAAAAAGGTTGGTGCTGGTGGTTTTTCTTTGTTTTAAATAGGAGACCAATATTTCTGCCTTAGTTGTGTAGTTATTTGCCAATTAGTCTCTGGTTTCTTGAGTAATTGGATGACTTAATTCCATGCATTTAGGTTTTCAAAATTCATTAACAACTGAATACAATTCTTTATTTGCAGATACAGCATTTTGAATTCTGTCAGAGTAGTATCTTTTTTTAGCTTTTTCGATTGATGATTTGCATATTTTGTTTAGTTTGCCCAGGTGAAGTTTGCCTTGAATGTTTTTTTGTTTTGAGACAGGTTTGCTGCAGCCTTCTGATTTGTTTTTTTATCTTTTTTAGTTCTGTGTTTTTCCAAGGTGCTTGTTTTCTTTTGTCCTGTTTTTTTTTTTTTTAGTGATATTAGGATATCAAAAGCTTCCTGTAGATACTCATTAAGTTTTTTAACAGAATTTATTGTGCTTACGTCTGTGTTGGTTTTTATTGTATTTCTAAGTATTCAAAATTTAGTTTGTTCCATGGTTGATAGGTGAATCTATGTAAGATGGTCTTGGATGTGTTGATTTGTGTTTTGTGTTGAAAAGTTTTCAAATGGTGGTCTGACCATGTAACTGGTGTGATGCTTTGAAATGTAACTAGTTTTGGGTTTGCAAAAATCACATTTAGGATGTGTCCAGCGATGTGTGTGGGATTGTATACAATTTGATGTAGGCTCAATGTGACTAGGCCAGTGATGATAGCTTTTGGATGGGATGTACTGGGTTTGTCAAACCAAATGTTTTGGTCCCCAAAAATGCATAGGCTAGAGTATAGTATTATAAGGTTTGAAACTGTATCTACAAATGTGTCTGGGAATGTCAATGTGAGGGTAAGTGTAAATCATCTTTAGGCTATGGAGAGCCATCTGATCACAACTATAGCTCTACATTTTTCTTTTCAACATAAGCAGTGCCTGCTTTAATGAGAGGGGATCCATTCATAGATTTCCAGTTCTGCAGGGAATATGGAAACCCAGTTGGTACCGAATATAGAAGTACTGATACCAAGGTGCAGCAAAACTGAAAGATGTAGAATAAATATGTTTGATGGTATTATAGTGTCGGTACAACAGGAAAAGAAGGTGATTGTGACACTACCTATCTTGGTCAATGCCACAAATTAGTTTTCTATTCCAAGTTCATATCTTCCTACATTATCAAGTCCGAAAGTCAGAAAACTAGAACACATTCTACCTCCCCATAGCAAAACAATATTTTAAGAAGTGGAGGAAGGTTTCTTTAAAGCCCTGATTTCAAGTGGGCTGGTAAATGAAATTCCTACAACTTCTGTAAAGCGTGCTTAATCCAGAAAACATGCAAAAGAGAATTTCCTTCACCCAGCTACTGCTCTTGTGTTCTTTCATTAAGCTATATATGTTATTTCATATATCTTTATGCAATATTTTCACTAAAAGCACTATGAAAAAGCATACATTCACATTGTGTTGTGAAAGTTTGTTGATCAAACTTTGAATCAAAAGATAACTTCATGACAATTAATGGAACGTGCACTAAGGGTTGACAAACAAGTGTAACATATATAAAATACCTATTCTGGAAAGAACATTATACTTTTATGACATCAATAACTATATATACTACTGTTTGAATGAATGTTATAAATTCTGCATGCTATTCTAAGGAATAGTGCCAGAGACTATTAATTGTTACACTGAAGCATTCAATTCAATGAAACCTAAAACTACTAAGCCAGCTGTAGCAGTCTGTCATGCAATAACGTGCTGGTTACAACTTGTGTAACCCGACCACAATAGTATACCTTCAATTTCTTGCTCACTATTTGAAGACTGAGAAAGTTAAAGGAGCATGCAAGGCTTTGCATAGCACACACAGTGACTAATGCAGCCTGCCAAAATAGAGAATGCTAAAAGGACCAGTCATATGCATTGAGCGACCTAGTTTGTAAGCCTTCCTTCTGAAATCTATTGCATAAGCAAACAGGAGCTGCCCACTAAAACACGACCGAATGGCAGTTTTGCTAATGTAATGCACACCGAAAAGTAGAGGCACACAACACCAAAGCAGAATTACCAAAAATGGGCACAGCGATTACTTTGAACATATAGAAAATGTATTTCTGCTCTCTCGTATGAGCATTAACAATTTCTCAGAGTAAATGTCTGAGAGGTAGAAACATGCCTAAATTTAGGAACTATTGTGTGGTGAACCTATAGAATTAAGGGAGTGATTGAGACCCTGGTGGATGGCACTAAAGACTTTCGCAGTGTTATATATTCTGCCTCCAAACACATACATATAACCTATTTTCGCATGGCGGCAGCAGAAGCCCTTTTTTATCAGAAAAAAAGAGGAGTGGGCCATGTTTTTGTCCTGTTCATTATTGTTTTTTTTGTTTTGTTTTTCAGAAACAAACTTCCCTAATCGATATTTGTCTGTGAACAACAACAAAAAAAAAACAATTGACCGTATGCAGAATGAGTCTTTTCCCTGCACATACTGGCCTTTCCCTGCCAGACAACCATACTCTGGACTCAGGAAGGAAAAATGTATGCATCAGGAGTACAGCCCTAAATAGGGCGGACTCTGTGCGCATGAAAGGCAGAGAGAGCATGGTAAATAGAATCTCGCCTCTTAGTGACCACCATGATATCGTTCTTCACCAATGGTCAGACAGTAGTTCCCCATTTCTAAACGAGTTGGAGGACCTACATCTTTGTTGGGCAAAACAATTGCCAACTCATGGCAGCTCAACCACCACAGCTAGATCTACATTATCCCTTATGCATTATACAGTCACTCAGAACTGCGCCTTTGATGCAGTTGTCCATTATTGTGTTCATAGAAGGCTGCACAGACTCCCTAGTAACATAATATATCTTTGCTCATGAGAGAATAGTAAATACTAATGCATTTTTGTGACCGATTTGACACAGTCAATGTCGAAGATGGTCTGACTTGGATCTGTTGAGTCTATGGTTGGAATGGGTTTATGTTATCAGCTGTGTTGCAAAAATGACAATTGAGAGGTAAAGCAATAATCAGCTTTGAACATCTACTGACCACTTGTTGCCTCATCTGTGCTCTATGTTTTAGTATACATTGTTTTAAGCATAATGGTGGAAAATGGCTCTTTCTGAAGGGTCACCCAAAACATTTTGCCTTCCTCCTCCTCTTTTTCTGACTTCATTTGTGTTGGCTTTAAGACTCTGGACACTTTACCACTGCTACCCAGTGCTAAAGTGCATGTGCTCTCTCCTTAAAAACATAGTAACAATGGCTGATACCCAATTGGCATATTTAATTTACTTGTAAGTCCCTATTAAAGAGCACCACATGTGCCCGGGGCCTGTAAAATAAATTCTGCTAGTGGGCCTGCAGCACTGATTGTGCCACCCACATAAGTAGCCCCTTAACCGTGTCTCAGGCCTGTCATTGCGAGGTCTGTGTGTGCAGTTTCACTGCTACTTCAACCTGGCATTTAAAACTCCCCTTTTTCTACATATAAATCACCCTTAAGGTCGGCCCTAGGTAGCCCAAAGGGCAGGGTAACCCAGAGGGCAGGGTGCTATGTACTTATGTGTTTTACATGTCCTGGTAGTAAAAAACTCACAAATTCATTTTCCACTACTGTGAGGCCTGCTTCTCTCATAGACTAGCATTAGACCTGCGCTCATATACTTTTAAGTGGTAGATTTGAATCTAGAAGGAGTAGCCCTGCTATGTTTAGTATGGCCAAAATGGTAATAGAAAGTCCTGTGTACTGGTGAAGTTAGATTTAATATAGCTATTTTAAAAATGCTGAACTTACTACCATCTGTGCCTAAAAGCCTGTCTCCAATCCACATCTGGTCTGTGCTGGTTGACAGCTCTCCTTGTGCATTCCACCCAGACAGTAATGAACACAGGACACTCAGTCATTTCTGCATTCATCTGCATACTGACAGGAGCTCCCTCGGCAGGAAGGGTGGAGGGGCTCTCTCTTACATTTCAAAGGTCAGTGGCATGCCCTCACACAAAGGACTGATAACCCCACACAGGAATCCTGGCAGACAGGACTGGGCTGAAAGCGGAACTTGTGCACTTCAAAATCACTCTTTGACATTTCCCACACTTCGGACATTTTGATGCATATGAACTGGGTCTCTGACCCCACCAAATCAGATACTTCAGGACCTGCACCTGGGCTCTACCAAAGAGACTACCTGGCTGCCCAAAGGACTCATCTGTACTGCTTTGCTGAAGGACTGCTTTGCTACCTGTTGCCCTGCTGCCTGGGGCTCCTGACTCTGCTGGAAGGACTCGGTCTTCCCCCTAAAGTGTTCTCCAAGGGCTTGGTTTGAGCTTGCCTCCTGTTTGTGAAGTCTCAGGGCCAACAAAGACTTCACTCTTCAGGAAATCCTTGTGCATTGGAAAATCAATGCAACACTGGCAGAAATCGACACAGCACCTGCATCGCGGCTGGGTAATCGCCGCATCGCCGACTGGAATATTGCATCACCGGCTTTGCAACTGGAAATTTGACGCAGCGCCTGCCTCGCGGGTGAAAAATCACTGCAACACCTACCAGATCAACGTAGCTCCTGCTCCTTTTGAGCAGAGCTTCAAGGATCTTCCAGCATCGTCCCTGGGTGTCAAAATATCACTGCATCACAGTAAGGAACCAAGGCTGTGCTCTTGAATTTGACGCATCACATTGCAGCGTGGAAAGAAATAACACATTGTCTGTGCCGTGCCTTATTTTTCCACGCATCTCTTCCTCTGTGGCCCCCATCGGTCGTTATTTTTTAACATCCATGGTACTGTGTGATACAAAGATACTACCATTGATTCCTAAGGCTTGAGACACCTTTAAACTTTTAAAAAGTGATATTTCAAAATGTGCTTTTTGGATTATTGTTGTTTTTACCTTATTTTATTCAGATAAATATTATCTATTTTTCTAAACCTTTGTGGTGCATTTTTGTGGTGTATTTTTGTGGTGTATTTTTGTGGTGTTTTCACTGTTACTGTTTGAGTTTTTGCACAAATACTTTACACATTGCCCTAAAGAGCTCAGAGTTTCAGGACAGACCAGAAGGAACTTCCCCAGCAATTAAAATAAAGTTAGACTTGGTCATACGTTCTACCCCAGGAGGAACAGAACAACATAGTGAGGCTTGCCTAGGAAGTTCAATTCTAAGGCAGGTAAGAAAACTAAGCTTGTCCCTCTCTGAGCTTTCTGGTGCACAAAAACAGATTCAGCGGGACTCACCGTAAAGATGTTCGGCCTCATATATTCCTGATCCGCTACAGATTCAAGCCTTGTTCCGCTGGAGGATTTGAACCTACAAAGTCTGAATAATTCTGAAGGTCGAACCTTGGATGGGGTGAGGTGTTAAATGTATCTCACTGATGAAACTCCTTTTGTCCTTTTGTCCGCTTGGAGCTTTTGGCAGCACAACCAACGGTTTCAGCTTGATGAGGACATTTTTAACTGTGATGAACTTTTGCTGGCCATAACCTTGGACCCTGTCTCATTTGAATATTTCGACCTTATTTTAGTGACTATTTCCAAATTTAGGAACTTTGCTCTGAAGAACCTGCTTGCCATTCTGACATCTCTTTCTTTGTGCATGAAATCATACCTAGGTCCATTTTAACCGTGGATTGTTGTTTTTCGGTGGTGCTTTACACATCAGTGAGGCTTTTGCCTTCACGCTTTAAAAATTGTTATCCTATTCTGATAATCTTTCTGCTCATTACATTTTTCTCTGTTTTTCAAAATTGGTTTGGTAGTTTTATTGTGTCTGGTTCTTTACTTTAAAATTGTTGGAAGAGCATGATCATCACATGCACTTCTTTGGAGTTCTGGAGAAATTCTTTCATAACTGTGCTTTGACCTAAACAAGTTGTGTTTATTAAGTGGTTAGGTGTTACTTCCTGCCACATTAACAACATAATTTCTGACAATAATCCAAAACCTGAGTGGGACCCTGGAGGTCCTTCTGAAGGTGGATAGAGTCACAGACGGCATTACATGCCATTAGGGCCCTTATGACTCCTTAAATGCCAGAACCCAAACCACAACCGTGATGTTGCTGGGAATGGGGTCCAGAAATCATGTATATTGGGGTCTGAAGGGGTCTGAGTACTGACTGAGACAACATTCAGCGGGTTTGTTATATGTGTGCAGATTCTGGGTGGGGCACATGCAGCACACTTCCTTCAGGTTTCTGGCAGTTTTCCTGATTATGAAATTTGAAAAAGGTACCCAACCCACTGGATTTCCTTATTTGCACGGACCACATCTCCATTTCGAAGGAGCAAGATCAAACAACCTATGTGGATAGTGTTCTAGCTTCACAAGTTAAGAATGATCATGATCAAGAGAAAAGCATCTTGCACAGAAAATCAATTATTCTGTATGTGGTAGGTGGAGCTTTGAAAACATTTTATTCATTCGTGGTTCTGTGTTTAGGACGGAAAGGCATTATGAAGTTCGCTTATTATGTGCGCTGCCTTTCAATTTCTGTAGCAGCAATATTTTATTAGTGTACTTGTGTAGAGTCAAACTAAAGCTGCCTCTGTACTTTGGAAGACAATATGAATGTGTAGTGAAGGTGCACCCCACAGCCCCAAGGCACCCTACCTGTTGTCTTTTTTGTGAGTAAAAGTTGTTTGGCCATCATTTGTGTTCGGTTTGTTCACGAGGAACTACTTTTCACAATTTATTTTGGGGTTAGTGAAACAACATACACTGAAACTAGTATATTACGACATTTATTTAAACAATAAATGTACTTTCATACTTTAATGGCCGACAGACTTCCATGATATGAATAGCAATACATGATAAATAAACATGCTTATATGAACACATGCACATTTTATCTATTGCCCTTAGTACATTTACAGCTGTTTAATGCTCATTAGAAAATGTTCTCTCTTTTTTAACTCCCTTAATTACCAATCTGTACAGCTATTGCCCTGGCAGTCATGAGTGACAGTATTTAGAACTATTCAAAACAACTTAAGTTACGTTCTGCCCTTATTTAAAAACAAATACATACCGAAAAACAGAATCGTGCTGTATCTCTATGTCTTAGAGTAGAATTTTCCATAATTCTACTCTAAGACCCGGCTGCATGTGCACAAGTGTGATATTATGTTGTTAAATGCCACCTGAAGTCCCTAATGTATTATAGCGTTCAAAATAGTTCTTCGAAATCCTGGCTAAATTATATCCAGCTGACAGAAGCTTCACAGAGTGGTCTGTCACTACCTAACAAGCGATCAACAGCAGGTCCTTTTCTACATAATATTATTCCAAATTAGATAATGTCCGCCTCATCACAATCTCCCAATTCCCAGTGCTAACTGCTCTATGCTCTATTGAGCCAACACTTTCTCTCATTTACTCTTTAAATATTCTTCGGTAATCAATTTTTTTACATAGAGCTTTATTCTACATACTGCTCAACAATTTATTGGTGCTCAATTTTCCTGACATTTAAAAGATGGAAGTCTGACTCGCCCTTCTTGAGATTCAAATTTATGACCTGTTGATCACTGGAATGTTAGTAGTGAGCAATTCAGTCAATGAGAAATGTTGCAATGCACTTACCTTCACTGGAGTGTAATAGGTGATAAAGGCCCTCATTACAACCCTGGCGGTCGGTGTTAAAGCAGCGGTAATACCGCCAACAGGCCGGCAGAAAAAACAATGGAATCACAACCATGGCGGAAACTGCCAACATAGAGAGCCACTTTAACACTCCGACCGCCACGGCGGTAGAAACAAACACTGCGGCGGTAACCGCCAACAGACAGGCGGAAGACAAGGTTCCGCCCACTGTATTACAACACGCCTATCTGCCACCTTTTCCGGGGTAGTACCAACGCCATCAAAAGCACGGCGGAAACAGGACTTGGAACGGAAACCACTCACCTTTCGAAACTTTACGAACAACCAGGACGCCATGGAGCCCGAAGTACAGGTCCTGCCCATGCTGGTCTACCTACTGTTGTATCAGGAGCAGCAAAGACGCCGGTGATGACCACGGTGAGTACTGCACCTAGCACACAGGGGAGGAGGAGAGGGAAAAGAGAGTGACACACACACGCAACATGCAAAACCCTCACCCACAACACTATGCACACAAATACATGCAGAACCATTACATATACACCCCGTCACCCCCTGGAAGAATGAAAGGACAAAAGGAAATGATTGTAACAAGTGTAATCAATTTAATATCAGATAGGATACAAATATGTACACCACCTACACAAGTCCGGATATTAATGAAATCATTGTCCGTGGATCAGTGTCCCAAAATGCATGGGCGAAGCCCACACAAGATACCTGACTCGAAACGGAGAGAACACTGCAAGGGCATCAGATGGAAAATTAACAGGCACCTCAGGGGAGGGGGAGGGAGGGTACCTCAGCCAGATGAACGGACGATGCCACTGCTCCACGAGGGGGCTCCATGCCCACTGATTGGTCCTGGGGAGTGCAAAGCCACAGTCTCTCAAGTCTCTCCAATGGGTGGTTTGCCCACTGCTTTATCCTGGGGAGTGCAAAGACACAGTCTCTCAAGTCTCTCCAGTGGGTGGGTTGCCCACTGCTTTATCCTGGGGAGTGCAAAGACACAGTTTCTCAAGTCTCTCCAGTGGGTGGGTTGCCCACTGCTTTATCCTGGGGAGTGCAAAGCCATAGTCTGTCATGATTCTCAAGTGGGTGGTTTGCCCACTGCTTTATCCTGGGGAGTGCAAAGCCACAGTCTCTCAAGTCTCTCAAGTGAGTGGTTTGCCCACTGCTTTATCCTGGGGAGTGCAAAGCCACAGTCACACAAGTGGATAACAGTCTCCACTGGTTCTGAAGGGAAGGGGGCTTGGTGTCCAGAGTGCTTCATCCTGCCAAGGACAGAGGCAGTGGATGTGAATCTCCACTGGTTCTGGAGGGGGCTTTGTGCCCAAAGTGCTTCATCCTGCCATGGACAGAGGTAGTGAATGTGAATCTCCACTGGTTCTGGAGGGGGCTTGGTGCCTAGAGTGCTTCACATGCAGTTTGGCAGGGCCCATTCCCTCACCTGGGTGTGTGTGTCATGAGATTGCCTGGGAACAGGTAGCATGATACTCCACAGAGGCAGAGACACACTCCACCCTGCTGTGACTTTGCCTGCCACCTGCTGGTACAAACAGTGCTGGGAGTCATGCCTCATGTACGCTGGGCAGGGTCCAGGATGTCTCCTGCAGCCTCGGACGGCTGGCCACTGGGGACGATTGCCATGTCAGCTGTGGTGGCACTGTCTGAGCACGTCGTGGGGCTGGTGGCGGTGCTTGCGGCGGTGTTTGTGGCGGAGGTGCTGGCGGTGGTGCATGTGTCTGCACCTGTTGAGGGACACAGCAGGACGTCTCCTGCAGCCTCGGGTGGCTGCCCACTGAGGATGAAGCTGGGGACTGTTGCTGTGGCAGCTGACATGCAGGTGGCAGTGCTGGTGGCGGTGCTGATGGCGGTGCAGGTGGCGGTGCAGGTGGCGGTGTCCATCGCTGTACTGGTTGATGTTGTGGTTGACAGAAGGGGTGACTCTGGCCCCTCAGCCAGAGCCTCCGTGCCCTGTCCTGACCTGCTCTTCGGCTTGTGCCCATTCCCCACCTTTGATGTCGCTGCTGGTGCCTTGCCACTGTCCCCTTTTGGCTTGGAGGAGCCCTTGCTTGCTGGTAGGTGCAGCTTCTCCCTCTGGCATGTGGGCACCTTCTTCACCTTGGCAGGTGGCGGAATGGCGTGCTCCTTGGCCTCGCTAGGTGGCACACTGGCAGCCATGATGGGTGCCGCCCGCGATGTGACCGGACTTGCTGAGACCACTGTGGTGGAGGATTTGGTGGCTGAGGTGCTGGGCTGGGACCTGGACAGCCTGGCCCTAGGGGAAGGATGTGGGGGGGAGGTGTAGAGAAGAGGTCAATGTTAGCCAGGAAGAGTTTCTTAGACAGCCTGGGACAGGAAGATGGAAGGGGATTAGGAGTGGAGGAAGAGGTAGTGGTTGTAGGAGGTGTATGTCTGCTGAATTTGGGTGAAGGTGCATGGGCCAGAGGCTGTTGTGAGGTGGATGGCTGTTGGATGGGTGTGTGCCTTCATTTTTGTACTTTGGGAGGAGGGCTCACAGACACACTGGGAGAGGACACAGGGGATGTGTGAATGGTAGTGGCGGTGGTAAATGCACGTGAGCAGTGTGTAGTGATGGGCGTGCTGGTGATGGAGGTAATGGATGAAGATGTAGTGCATGCAGGTGTGAGTGGAGATGAAACAGGGAAGGAGGAGGAGGACGTGGAGGAGGGGGACACAGTGGAGGCAGTGGATGTTGGTGTGTCTGCATGGGGATGGTGCTTGTGTGAGTGCCGGTGGGATGTGTGGTGCTTATGTTTGCCATGTCCACTCTTGTGTGTTGATGAGTGTGCATGCTGGTCTGATGGTGTGCTTTCGATAGGCTGAGGTACAGGAGATTGGGTCTGGGTAGAGGAAGTTGGAGGGGGAAGGCTGGACACAGGGACAATGGCTGCCATCAGTACTGAGGCCAGAGCCTGAAATGCTCTCTGTTGGGCCGCCTGGCCAGAATGAATGCCCTCCATGTATGCATTTGTTTGCTGCAAATGCCTCTCAACACCCTGGATGGCATTCAAAATGGTTGATTGCCCAACAGTGTGGGATCTCAGGAGGTCAATAGCCTCCTCACTGAGGGCAGCAGGGCTGACTGGGCAGGGCCTGAGGTGCCTGGGGCGAAGGAGATGCCCACCCTACTGGGTGAGCGGGCACGGGAAACTCGATGAGGGGCTGCTGGGAGGGAGGTGCTGGTAGGGGGGTGGCAGCTGTACCTGTTGATGCGGTGGGCACAGAGGTGCCCACCACCGCAAGGGAGCTCCCATCAGAGGAGGAGTCGCTGTCGCTGGTGTCTGCTCCTGTCTCCGTCATGGAGCTCCCCTCGCCCTCAGTCCTACTGGTGCCTTCGGACTCCATTACATCACCCTCCAGGGCAATGTGGGATGCAGCTCCCTCCGGCTCCGGTGCCACTGCTCCTCCGCCAGATGATGCTAATGCACGCAAGGACAGTGTGACAAAACAAAAAGGGGGTGGAAAGACAGAAGAGACACATGGTCAATGCATGCAACACCACTACCGTTGGTGGACACAACACACAGGGAGCAGCCCTATGCACTAAGCCATGCACTGACAGGGCAGGGGAAAAGCACATGCTCATAGGGGACTCTGTTGAGAACCATATTATGCACAGCTGGAAGCCATAGGAGCCTGACTAGGTGTAGAGGGCAAATACCACCTTTGGGGAGGGACAGGGAGTGAGGCTGCAAATCAATGGATCTACCGTTGCGCGCCTGCCTTGGCCTAGGGGAACCCACAGCCCTCCTCCCCCACCCAGAGACCTCGTAATGCGTGCAGAGTCAGCCGAATTAGAGTGTACTCATCCCCTTGTGGCTGCTGTGATGCCCTCAAGCGCCCATCCAACTCCGGATATGCCACCGCCAGGATCCGGGGGGGTCATGGTGCGACAGGCACCCCTTTTGCGTTGGGAGGCCATCCCCAGCTGGGCCTCCGCTGTCTTCTTGGTCCAGCGGCGCAGGTCCTGCCATCTTTTCCAGCAGTGGGTGCTCCGTCAATGGTAGACCCCAAGGGTCCGCACTGCCTTCCGATGGCACGCCAAACACCCTTCTTCTGGTGGGCGCTGACCTAGAGAAAAGTGAAGTTAAAATGGATGTTACTCTCCCGTACAGTTCTTCTCACACACTGGCCAAAAACCTCCCACCCTGGCCCAGAAATACATACACACACCATCCTCACATGCTGGCCTGTCCCCCCCCCCATCTCTTCCATCCACAACACTCCATACAATCATGTGCCATCCACCAGGCACACAGTTTACTCACCTGTTTGTCTGGAGGACCGCACAGTTGTGTGTACTGGGGGAGGACCCCATACACCAGTTTCTCCAACTCCTCCGCAGTGAAGGCAGGGGCACTTTCCCCAGACACTGTTGCCATTTTCGCTTCCAGACACAGGTCACAGCAGCACTTGCAGTGTAGGTCCTCTCCTGTTGAAGGTCAGGTATCAAGTGAGTGAACAGATAGAAAATGGTGGTCACGTCTGCGGCGGTGCGTACCGTCACTGCCGGCGTACATTGTCATTGGCTCCTGTAACCCATAGGGCCCAATGTTAACCAATAGTGAATTGCACTGCGGTCTTCGACCACCTACCGCGACGGTGTACTATGCCAGCGCAGTTACCTCATTTCCCCTTGTACCACCTTACAGATCAGGCAGCCGCCATTTCAGGGGGCCCCATGGCAGGCCAAATAACTGCGTCACACCTACTTAGGCCATGAACACGGACAGACAAAGGCACACAAAGAATAGGTCACTATCGTGCTAAACAGCCTTGTGAAACCTACATGTTGTATGACCCTCTGCTCACCGTTCTCCTCCATAAGGCACGTCTGCTGGGGCAGGTGATGAGATGGTGGCATTCTCCGGTGTACAGACCCCTGGTGGACCTGTCGACAATGGAAGACAGACACATTATCATCACTTAAAGACTTGATCGTGCAACAATCCAGGAACTGTGTGCCCAGTTGGAGCCTGACCTGATGTCAGCTATCCGCCATCCCACAGGAATACCCCCTCTAGTGCAGGTCCTGTCAGTACTCCATTTCCTGGCCAGTGGGCCTTTTCAAACAACAGTAGCCATGACATAAGGGATGTCACAGCCAATGTTCTCTAACGTGTTGTCCAGAGTGTTATCTGCCCTGCTGAAACACATGCGCAGCCACATTGTTTTCCCTCAGGTGGAGGATTTGCCCACAGTGAAAGGTGACTATTATGCCCTGGGACATATCCCCAACATAATTGGTGCCATTGATGGTACACATGTGGCATTTGTCCCCCCCCGCAGGAATGAACAGGTGTACCGAAACCGCAAAAGCTACCATTCTATGAATGTGCAGGTGGTGTGTTTGGCAGACCAGTACATCTCCCATGTGAATGCCAAGTATCCTGGCTCAGTGCATGACGCTTACATTTTAAGAAATAACAGCATCCCTTATGTGATGGAGCAACTCCAGAGGCACCGTGTGTGGCTAATAGGTGAGCCTAAAGTCCCCACACAGTTTCATTTGCTGTCTGGGTATGGGAGATTCCCTCATGTTTGGGGGATGTCTAACAGTTGTCCCTCGATATTTGCAGATGACTCTGGTTACCCCAACCTGTCATGGCTACTGACCCCAGTGAGGAATCCCAGGACAAGGGCAGAGGAACGCTACAATGAGGCACATGGGCGAACTAGGAGGATAATAGAGCGCACCTTCGGCCTCCTGAAGGCCAGATTCCGGTGCCTCCATCTGACAGGTGGATCCCTATAATACTCACCAAAGAAAGTGTGCCAGATCATCGTGGCCTGCTGTATGTTGCACAACCTGGCTTTGCGAAGCCTGGTGCCTTTTCTGCAGGAGGATGGGCCTGATGGGGGTCTTGTGGCAGCTGTGGAGCCTGTGGACAGAGAAGAAGAGGAGGCAGAAGAAGAAGATGTAGACAACCGAAACAACATCATCATGCAATACTTCCAGCGAGACACAGGTAAGAGGATGGAACTGCTTCCCACATCTCATACTTTTGTAGGACCTAGCATACATTTGCCTTTTTACCTCTGTGTATGGACCCTTACATGTCACTTTGGCTTTCCATTTCACAGATCTGGGTCCCAATTTGTGCCCTCTGCTCTGTTTACTGCTGGCCTACAGCTCTGTAACATTGGTATGTGAACAAGTACATTGACATTGCTATATTTCAGAGATGTTGCAATTACACATTTGTGAAAGCACAGACTGACTCCAGATTGTTTTATGATTCAAGGGTGTTTATTTCTGTGCTAATAAGTGGAGGGGGTGTGCAATGGACTGGGGTGATGGTGGAGGAATGTCAATGGCAGAGTCCATTCTCTTGGTCGCACAGGTGCATTGTCCAATGGGGCATAGGAAGGGGAGCAATGGCAGTTTAAGGTGGACAGGGAGACAAAGTGGGACGGAAGGGTGGCATTCAGGAGAGTCTTATTTCCTGGCGGGGGTCTTGGCTATGTTCTCTGTCTTGTTCCTGGATCTCAGGGACCATTTGCGGGGTGGTTCTCCTTCTGCTGGGGGTGGGGTGCTGGTGGCCTGTTGGTCCTGTGGCGGTGCCTCCTGTCCACTAGCGCCGGCGGAGGTGGAGGGCTGTTCATCGTCCAGGCTAGTGTCAGGGGCCCATTTGTGTCCCAGTGTGTCCCTCATGGTGTTGACAAGGTCTGCCAGCACCCCTGCAATGGTGACCAGGGTGGTGTTAATGGACTTCAAGTCCTCCCTGATCCCCAGGTAGCGTTCCTCCTGCAGCCGCTGGGTCTCCTGAAACTTGGCCAGTACCGTGCCCATGGTCTCCTGAAAATGGTGGTATGCTCCCATGATGTTGGAGAGTGCCTCGTGGAGTGTCGGTTCCCTGGACCTGTCCTCCCCCTGTCGCACAGCACTCCTCCCAGCCTCCCTGGTATCCTGTGCCTCTGTCCCCTGAACCGTGTGCCCACTGCCACTGACCCCAGGTCCCTGATTTTCTTGGGTTGGTGGGTTTGCCTGTGTTCCCTGTAGTGGTGGACACACTGCTGATTGACGTGTCCTGGGGACAGAGGGATGGGCCCGCTGGGTGGGTGCTGTAGTGGTGTTTCATGAGGGGGGAGGGTCTGTGGTGGCTTGTGACAGTGGCAGGGGAACCGACTGTCCAGAGGTCCATGATGGGCTGGGCTGGTCATCTTGATCCAGGCATGCAGAGCTGCTGTCATCACTGTGGGCCTCTTCTGTGGGGGGACTGGATATGTCTGGCACCTCCTATCCGGTGACGTTGGGTATGGGTCCTGTTGGATATGGGTCCTGTAAATGCATAGTTTTAGTATCTGTGTGTGCCATCTTGTGCATTGGTGAGGTACCCTCTACTCTTGTGCTTGCATAATTTTGTTTGACCTTTTGTGATAGTTGGTTTGGGGTCTGTGTGGGTATCTGTACTGGACATGCTTTGGTGATGTGGTCAATGCATAGGTGTTGCATTCAGGGCCTTGGTATAGAGATGTGTGGGTTGTGATAGTGGGACATATGTGAGATGATGGAGTGATGGGAGAGAGGGTAAGGGTGGGGGTATGTGATGGCATGCAGGTGGGTTTGTGGGGGATATGGTAATAAAGATACAACTTACCAGAGTCCAGTCCTCCTGCTACTCCTGCGAGGCCCTCAGGATGCAATATTGCCAAGACTTGCTCCTCCCATGTTGTTAAATGTGGGGGAGGAGGTGGGGGTCCACCACCAGTCCTCTGTACAGCAATCTGGTGTCTTGAAACCACAGAACGTACCTTTCCCCGTAGGTCGTTCCACCTCTTCCTGATGTCATCCCGTGTTCTTGGATGCTGTCCCACTGCGTGAACCCTGTCGACGATTCTCCGCCATAGCTCCATCTTCCTTGCAATGGAGGTGTGCTGCGCCTGTGATCCGAATAGCTGTGGCTCTACCCGGATGGTTTCCTCCACCATCACCCTGAGCTCTTCCTCAGAAAACCTGGGGTGTCTTTGAGGTGCCAGGATGTGGTGTGGGTGATGTGTGAGGTGCTGTGTTGGTGTGTGTTGTTTGAGGTGCGTGTATGTTGTATGAGTGATGGTGTGTGTTTGTGGATGCTGGTGTTGTGTTTGCTAATCTCTCTCTCTGGGCTTCTTCCAAATGTGTTAATTGTAAGAGTTTGTGGGTATTGTGGGTGTGTGTTTTATAGTGCTGTGGGTGTGTGGGTGTGGTGTGTGTATGTGTATCAGGTGTGTGTATTTTGAATTGTCCAATGTGGTTATGTTTTGTAAATGTGTGTGTATTATGAGATCGGCGGTGTGTACTGCCAATGGATTACTGCGGTTGTAAGACCGCCACATTGATTCGTGGGTCGTGATAGTGTGGGCGTATTCTTGTTGGCGTGACAGTGTAGGTTTTGGTATCGCCAGTTTATCACTGACCTTTGGTGTGGCAGACTTGTGTGGGTGTCTGTATTTTTGCAGATTCCGAGATGTGGGTCGTAATACCTGGAGCGGTCTTCAGCACAGCGGAAAGCGGGATTTACCGCCAGGGTTGTAATGAAGGCCAAACTCCATAACTCTCCACTCTAAGGCTCTCATTAGGAGCCAAGAGCAGTGATCGGAATTACGAGTTGTGTGATACTTATCACACCCTCGCAGTTTTCCCCTGATAAATTTGGGCAATTCAACCCTGCCGAAACCTATGGAAGGAAAAGACCCAATGAAAGTGCAAAACGTGGAATATGGTGCGTTAAAAATCGATGCAGCATGTGCTGCCTGATTTCCATTTAAAAACTCTGATTAGGAGGTGTTTAACACTCATGGTAAATACCTCATCCTGGGGTGATAATATATGGGAAATACCACATCCTAGTCTAAGAACCTCTTAATTAGGGCCAAAGCCTCTCTTTCCAATGTTTCCAGGAATGATCATATCAACATTCTATTATTGTAGGACTGCATATTATTAGCAACACTGAAGTTATTTACTTGAAGCAAATCAGTGCATCAATTTACTTACCTTTATAAAAGTCTATTGCAGCAGCACAAAATTGTGCAGCACCACATTTCCATATGCAACCCTTTGTAGCTAAACCCCCAAATGTAAACATAAAGGGCCTGATTCTTACCTTGGCGGGCGGCGGAGGCCGCCCGCCAAAGTACCCCCGCCAGAACACCGCACTGCGGTCGTCAGACCGCTGCGGTGATTCTGGGATTTCCACTGGGCTGGCGGGCGACCGCCAAAAGGCCGCCCGCCAGCCCAGTGGAAATCAACCTTCCCACGAGGACGCCGGCTCTGAATGGAGCCGGCGGAGTGGGAAGGTGCGACGGGTGCTGTTGCACCCGTCGGGTATTTCAGTGTCTGCAAAGCAGACACTGAAATACAAAGTGGGGCCCTCTTACGAGGGCCCCTGCAGTGCCCATGCCATTGGCATGGGGACTGCAGGGGCCCCCAGGGGCCCCACGACACCCCATACCACCATCCTGTTATGGGGAGTCAGAATCCCCATGGCGGCGCAGCGAGCTGCGCCGCCATGGAGGATTCTTATGGGCAGCGGAAAACCGGCGGGAGACCGCCGGTTTTCCTCTTCTGACCGCAGCCAAAGCGCCGCGGTCAGAATGCCCTGCGGGGCACCGCCGCCAGTCAGAATGACCCCCAAAGTTTCACGTGGATTATGCTACAATATTCCTATGTGTTTCAGAGCTTTAGTCAAACATGACCAAAACATGTTTCCTGTTTCTACAACTATGAAATGGTAAAATGAAAATTTACAGTAATTTTGATTCCATGCATGGGCAAGTCTATACAAAAAATAAAGATGAACCATTCTGTTCTACTAATTTTTCAGGGAAGAGGAATGCTGGTCATGTGGTCTGGCTTTTGTGAGTGCAAATAGCGCATCAATGTGTACATTAAAAATTTACTCAAATGCCTTTTGGAAAGACTTTGGACCTGTCCCACATCTGCACCAATTGGCAAAGCCTGACATTTGGACAATTGTGAATGAAATGCACGTCACCTAGAGAGCCATGAGAGAAAGACTAAATACGCATTTAGCAATTTTGTCTTTCTAATTTGGGTTTGAGGATAGAGTGGTCAATTAGGAGAGATAATTTAAGAATTAGCCAAATTGTATTCATGTGGCTCCTTTATACACACCCAGAGGAGAAAGTGTTCTATTTTAAAGATAGATGGATTTATTGAAAGCGCAGAGTATAGCAAATTCAGATATGCAAGCACCAATAGAGAGCATTTGCCTCAAAATGTCATCTAAAGCTCTCTTCTGTTTTCAAGTTAGTGGGAACATGGGTAATATCAGTCCTTATCAGTCTTGACCAAAACTCCTGCCAGAAATGTGGTTTCCCTATTGTTAGAAATGGGGTATTTGGTTGGCAGTCAGGTTACCCCCTGTCCAAGCAAGGACCCTCACTCTAGTCAGGGTTAAATCACCCTCAGCTAATCCCTGCATACCCCCTTGGTAGTTTGGCATGAGAAGTAGGCTAAACTTCAGAGTGCTAGGTGTAAAGTAATTGTACCAACACACACAGTAACTTAATGAAAACCCTACAACATGACACAACACAGGTTTAGAACATTGGAGAATATTTATCTAAAAAAAACAAGACCAAAACGACAAAAATCCACAATACACAAGTCAAGGTATCAATTAAAAAGCAAAAAGAGTCTTCATGTAGTTTTAAACACACACTAACACTGTTACCGTGAAAATGTACCTTGGGTGCGTCAAAAATAACCCCGCACCGGTGAGTGTGCATCAAAAAAGGGGCTTGCGATGTGTCGATTTCACTCATGACGACACCTTGTGTCATTTCTCCTTTCGTCAGGTCGGGTGCGTCATTTCTTCATTCCGCAGGAGAGCGATGTGTTGATCCGGTCAGCACTCTCGGGTCTGGGCAGGCCTTGCGTTGTTTTTACATGCCCAGCGGTGTTTGCGTCGGAAATCCAGCCGCACGATGATCCGAAAACCACGCAGCGCGGGTTGCAATCTCACCAGCCTCCGTCAGCAATGCTGCGTGTTGTTTCTCCAGCTCTGTGTGTCAATTCTTCGGTCGCGTTGCAGGCGAGTGTCAATTTTCAGCCGCAAAGCCGGTGGCACATCGATTTTCCAGCCGAAGATCGGAGTTGCTGCGATCTTTTCCCTGCACAGCGTTCTGTGCATGGATTTCTTCCTCTTAGGCTGCCAGCTTATCCTTTCAGGGTCCCAGGAAGTGAATGGGCGCCACAAGGCAGAGTAGGAGTCTCTCCTGAGACTCCAGGTGCTGGCAGAGAGAAGTCTTTGCTGTCCCTGAGACTTCAAACGACAGGAAGCAAGCTCTAAATCAAGCCCTTGGAGATCTTCACAAGATGGAAGGCACACAAAGTCCAGTCTTTGCCCTCTTACTCTGGCAGAAGCAACAACTGCAGAATAGCTCCACAAAGCACAGTCGCAGGCAGGGCAGCTCTTCTTCCTCAGCTCTTCAGCTCTTCTCCAGGCAGAGCTTCCTCTTGGTTTCCAGAAGTGTTCTAAGGTCTGTGGTTTTGGATGCTCTTCTTATACCCAATTTCTCCTTTGACGTAGGCCTACTTCAAAGCAAAGTCTCTCTGGAATGTGAAATCCTGCCTTGCCCCAGACACTTACCAAGGGGTTGGAGACTGCATTGTGTGAGGGCAGGCACAGCCCTTTGAGGTGTGAGTGACCACTCCTCCCCTCCCTCCTAGCACAGATGGCTCATCAGGAAATGCAGACTATACCCCAGCTCCTTTAGTGTCACTGTCTAGTGTGAGGTGCAACCAGCCCAACTGTCAAACTGACCCAGACAGGGAATCCACAAACAGGCATAGTCAAAGAAATGGTATAGGCAAGAACATTTTCACTTTCTAAAAGTGGTATTTTCAAGCACACAATCTTAAAATCAACTTTACTAAAATATGTTTTTTAAATTGTGAGCTGAGAGACCCCAAACTCCACATGTCTACGTGCTCCCAAAGGGAATCTACTCTTTAATCCTATTTAAAGGTAGGCCCCATGTTAACCTATGAGAGGGCAAAGGCCTTGCAACAGTGAAAAACGAATTTAGCAATATTTCACTGTCAGGACATATAAAACACATTACTATATGTCCTACCTTAACCATACACTGCACCCTGCCCTTGGGGCTACCTAGGGCCTACCTTAGGGGTGTCTTATATGTAAGAAAGGGGAAGGTTTAGGCCTGGCAAGTGGGTACACTTGCCAAGTCAAATTTACAGTTAAAACTGCACACACAGACACAGCAGTGGCAGGTCTGAGACATGATTACAGAGCTACTAATGTGGGTTGCACAACCAGTGCTGCAGGCCCACTAGTAGCATTTGATTTACAGGCCCTGGGCACCTCTAGTGCACTTTACTAGGGACTTACTAGTACATCAAATATGCCAATCATAGATAAACCAATTAATAGGACAATTTACACAGAGAGCATATGCACTTTACTGGTTAGCAGTGGTAAAGTGCTCAGAGTTCAAAAGCCAATAGCAACAGGTCAGAAGAAATAGGAGGCAGGAGGCAAAAAGATTGGGGATGACCCTGCATAAACTCAAAGGTCTAACACCTATGTTCATACACAATTTGGCAATGTGTAAGTGCCTTCCAAACTATTACATTCATGCAATTGTTGAAGCATTGGCTGTCACAGGACTTCCATTAACTCTTTAGTGAGAACTTTGGCAAGGATTTAGAGTTTGGGGGAAAGGGCACTCCGTTGCAAATGCAATGCAGTACCCTTACCCTGCCTGCTAAATTATTGGTCAGCCTCTCTCAATTAGAGATACGTGGGTCTTAAGTTTTTAGTCGATGGAGCCCCCGTTGTCTCTCATCAATTGGACTGTTGAAGGGAGGGAATTGCACCATCCACCCTATTTATGGTGAATGGTGTAGCATATTTTTCCCATCTGTCACCGATACAAAAATCTTTTAGATGAGGGACAGAAAAACAAATAATGACATGCACAGTGGGAGAAACCCCGATGGTGTGAGAGTTAATTTTTTTTGTTTTTCAACAGTCCTGGCTTTGTGAGTTTGTTTCTGAAAAACAGAAACTTAAAAAATGTTTGGTGAATACCCATCAAAATCACAGCAGTCGCCCACCAATTTTTTAGCCCATTGAAAAGAACCACTGTGATGTTGGCTCCATTATGTTGTTTAAAACCACTGAGTCTGTGGTGAGCTGTACACTGGATGGGGCGGTAATCTCCTCCTCTACCCTGATGAATGGAGATGAATGGAGAACCTTAAATCAGGCTCTTTATCAAATTTGGTATCACTATTATCAATCTGAATGGTATTAACAATAGTTGCTCTCATGCTGAATAATAAAGCAATGCTACCTAAGTCAAAATGATCATATTATATTGTATGTAAACTGTAGAGCTTTTTGCCAAATTTTATTCTCACAAGGGCATCATACAAACTTATGCAAATGACCTTTATCTGCAGAGCTACATCTTGGGCCACAGTAATCATCCAATCTGAATATTACATTCAACTTTGCTGAGGGCATATGGGAATGGTGAATTGTTACAAGTGCTTCCTATGTGCAACAGGTGTAAAAAGTTAAAAGATCTAGTGTCAATACTCTATCCCAAGGTTTCTGGTTTCTAGGCAGCATCAATCCTTTCCCCATCCAACTGACTACTCAATTCCTCCACCCACTGAAAGTTTCCACACAACCAGCTATTTTTAAATAAATAGAGAAATTGGTTTTACTGAGTATTCTTTCCCAATAATTACTGAATTGAAGACATGTTGAAACTGTACTTCCAATCTTGTTGTGTCATCTGTGAGTCTGTCTTGGACGTCAGTTTTCAAAGTTATCTAAGACAGAACTATGTATTAAGCAGGTCCTTTAAAAAAAGTGCATCTCTGAACTAAGATGACTTATTGGATTCCTGGGGAGAGAAATTGTGGATTTGCCCATATTTAGATATATTGATTTACTTCTGAGAGTTTTAGATGTACTAGTATTTTCCTTCATATGTGTCCCTTACTGATTTATGTTTTACTTAAGGACTTTGGTTCATTACATTTGCTTAAAGGCCTTCCAGGCTTAACGTTGAATTCAAGACCTTCCAATAGCTAAATTAGGATTTAGGGCATTTCTCTGCAGTCAGTAGAAATAGAATAATGACATTCATACAAACTAACAAGCTTGGTGCAGTCTTCATTATAATTTGTCATGGAATATACATGGGTTGTTGTTGACCCAACCAAATGAATCCAGACCGGACTTGAACGTTTGAAAAAATGTTGCAAAATCATAGATTGGAAGATGCTTGAATAGGTAGAGTAGCTGTAGTAGGATCAACATCTTTGTAAAAAAACTTCCTGTTATATACAAAGGAAAATTTAGTTTCAGATCCTATAAACTATTAAGCACTGAACATTTTTGCTAGTAATTAGCGTTCACCAGCTCATCCAGGTCTTTTATAATCATTACCTTGATGCATTTTACTTGAGATTTTACTATATTGCACCAACCATATTCCAGCTGATGTACATTTCCTAAACTTATTTTCTACCCAAAACATTGTACAAGATCCAAAGGAACTTTCATGACAAAATCATTACCATTCACACTCATAGTAACGATTAACATAAGGATAAAGCTTTAATTGCACGTTATCCCATTTGAAACTGCAATATATTTTGATCACAACTTGGTAGTGAGTAGTTCAACATAAATGACAAATATTAATAGTGATATTGGGCGCCCTTGACATGTGCCTCTAGGTGATTATCTATTTATGACCTATCTGCCTCTGATTTTAAAATGAAAGGTCAAACTTAGGTTGACAAATTATTTGGGGAATGAAACTGATATAATACTAGCCAAATATGCAGAGTCTACCAAATTAAATGTCTTTTTCGCTTTTTCCATTAAGGCTAGAAAAGGCCAGGACTTCGAGGTAGACTTGGCAATACATGCAATGAACTCAGAGATATTCTGCTCCAGGTGTGTCTTTTGAAGAACTCTTAATATTCTTGGTGCATACTATTTCTCACAGAATTTTGCATGCTATATGCTACAACTCTCGCACTGATCCAGGATACTCTGAAAGTCTTGTGCAGGAATCATCATTGAGCAATGATTTCCCATTTCCCTCTTTTTCACTTTTCGGTTGCTATAGTTGCATAGTTATGACTTACTTAAAGGAATCTAAAAAAATAATCCATGAAAAGTTAAGACACCCATTGCAGGCACATCCCAGAAAAATAGACACAGGTGTTGATTTTGTTTATTCTTTGATACCAAACACATCTCCTAAATTTGGCTCTAGACTGGCTTGGATGTTTTGGAATCAGTGGGAGGAGGGTTTACAATAAATTCTCATGGAAATCCAGTGCCCTTGCCCCATGTCCATGTGAGGAAGTCCCCGCTTGGTGCAGGGTTAATAGAAACACAGAAACCCTCATGAGAGGGTTGGGGGACATTGATCACACATCTACATAATGAAACTCAGATACTATTAACTTACATTGTGTTATCAGCTAGCAGGGGGGAGCAATGGTGTTTTCATCATATTCTGAATGGGCTGCATGGATTAAAACAGTACATGATTATTGGTCAGCTTGTTTGTTCAGAGGATTGAACATATAGATAAAAACATAAAATGCCTCCTGATCTGATCAGGGGAATTAGAACTGCCTGCCTGTGATAATGAAGAGCCCAACTTGTAATTAAGGTCTCAAATTACCCTGTTTATTACACAGATTACCAAATACCATGCTGAAGATGAACTAGCATGTCCTTCGAAATTGATTTCACCATTGTAAAATTAGATTGGTTGCACTTCAGAACTGTGAGATTTTAGAGAAAAAAACAGTCCATGTTAGAACTTTGTTAGAAGGACTAATACATATCAGCATTCTATAAACCTTTCAAGGTGAGCTATCTTCACTAGTGCTCATTGTGTTCCATTTGCCCTTCTCCACTGAAACCAAATTCTCGCCCAAGGATGCTATTCTGGTCCATTTTGTTTTACTTTCACATCAAAGAAATGTTGTCCAGTGATAGTGATTGACAAAGAGTATTATTTGAGTATCTTTGTTATGAAGCATCTTACCATTGATGGGAACTAAAACAGATACTCTCCCAGTTTTAGCAACACAAGATCCACACAAGAAGTTGCCCAGCAATTCAAATTGAAGGGTCTAGTCTGTATACTGGCAAATTACATCAATTTTTTCCGATGTTGATACAGCAACCAATTTTCTAAAGAAATTAGAAGCAGACCTAACAAATGCATCTGCATTACTCCACCTAAACTATGTAGGGTTAAGAACAGAAATATTCAAGCTTAATACAAGCTATACTTTGTGTGAACAGAATCTAGAAAAAACTTGTTAAATTCACTAAAAAGATGTCAGTTTTCTTTTCTGGTCTCTTCTTCTTTAGCTTAGCTGAACAGGGGGTTCTTATCTCCAATTGCATATTGTTGAGTCAACACTCGAAGTTAGCACAGGAGTATTGGAATCCATCTGCAGAAGTGGGTAGATGGTGCCCTTACTTTGGGAGTTGACTTCAGGGAAGGGTTGGAGGAGCCACTAGCTGATTTACAGGAATGGTGGCTGTTTTTATGGATTTGCAGCAAGGTGAAATAGTTCTGGTAGATGCATGTTTTTCAACTTTATATATAACTGTCACTATGATGGTATTTTAGGAAAGGGCAATCAGGCTTAGCTTAAAATAATTAGCCTGAAATGAATGGCCCATTAAAATGACCAAAGCAATACTTTTTTATGGCTTGCTAAAACCTTTAAAACCTTCCATCATTTTCTTCCAAGCAACACAGTTCCGGAGAAGGCAGGCACATTTCTTTTAAGTGTAATTGAATTCAGGAGTGCTACTTCTCAGATTACTGTGTCTGGGAAACAGTAATCTGGTATGCAAAAAATTTCCATGTCAACTATCTTGATATTTCAGTGTTAGTTCTAAGGCTAAGTTGAAACTGAAAACATCTACAAATCATAATACCATCACCTATCATAACTCTTCATCCATCCTGAATTCTGAGTAGAACAATGGTACCTATGTGGTATCCTTAGCCACCATCTATGAGTCAATGCATTGCCAGTCTGTGTCAGATCTTTTTTTCTGGACTGGGAACACTATGCATGCCCTCGATCGGAGACAAAGAGGAGGGGGATTTTGTTTGTAAAAATTGTGGAATTTAATTCTCAAGATAACTTGCAGTCATGTGACTGAATCGTTAGGATGAAGAAACCTAAAATAAAGCCAATTATTGGCATTAAAAATCAAAAGTGTTCAGCACAAATTAGGATTGTTGTCATTTATGCATTAACTACTAACAGTCTTGAGAGACACTATATCCTTGACCCATCCCAGTCCGGATTCAGAAGCAACCACAGCACTGAAACCACACTCTTAGCAGCCACCAACGACATACGGATATTACTGGTCTGTGGAGGCATGGCTGCATTCATCCTCCTCAACCTCTCTGCTGCATTTGACACTGTCTCCCACTCCACGCTCTGCAACAGACGGCACAATGCTGGCATCCGAGACAAATCCCTGGATTAAATCAGGTCCTTCCTCACCGGAAGAACACAGAGGGTCAGACTACCGCTACTACTACTACTAAAAACACTTGCTGTGGAGTGCCCCAAGGATCTCCACTCAGCCCGACGTTTTTCAACATCTACATGGCCCCACTTTCCAAGATCACCAAACAGCACGAGCTAAACATAGTCTCCAACGCTGACAACACCTAAATGATCCTCTCCCTACCCGAGGACTCTGCTCAAGCTAAGAGGAATTTCCACAACAGGATGAGAGCAGTCGCCACCTGGGTGGAGGCCAGCTGCCTCAAGCTCAACTTGGATAAGACAGAGATCCTTGTGATTGGCTCCACCCCTTCGGCCTGGAATGACTCTTGGTGGCTCACCACTCGGGGTAATGCACTCGCCCCCACTGAACATGCGAGCAACCTAGGCATCATCCTGGACTCCTCTCTTTCGATGACCCACCAAGTCAACGCCATCTCTTCATCATGCTTCCACATCCTCTGACTCCTGCAGAAGATTTTGAAATGGATTCCCCCCAACATGAGGAAGACATTCACTCACTCACTGATCACTAGCAAACTGGACTACTGCAACACACTCTATGCTGGCATGACCAAGAAACTTCAATCAAGACTACAAAGAGTCCAGAATGCAGCAGTCAGACTCATCCTGGACATCCCCTGACACTGCTGCATCTCCTCCCACCTCAGAGACCTACACTTGCTCCAAGTCAACAAGCACATCACATACAAACTCCTGATCCACACCTAAAAGGCACTGCACAACATAGGACCGGGATACCTCAACCACCGCCTCACCTTCTACGTACACAACAGACGTCTCGGTTCCTCCCAGCTCCCCCTTGCAGCCGTAACCAAGATCCAAAAAAGTACAGCAGGAGTAAGATCCTTCTCCTACCTAGCAGCCCGGACATGGAACGTACTACCTTTCAAGCTCAGGTAGACTGCATTACTGAAGCAGTTCTGGGAGGACCTCAAGACCCAGATCTTCAACTGAGCAGCATGCCCACATACAGTGCCTTGATACCCTGTGCGGGATTAGCCACGCTCAACAAATCCTTGATTGATTGATTGAGAGCACCAAATTCTCAAAATTACTCTTCTTTCTGTCCTTTTATCTAAAGCATGTATACATCTTTTTAAAAGTCAAGGCCTAGGTATCGAATTCAAAATCCTGCCTTTTGAATGAGAAAATAAATGTCTTAGACATTTCAATCTAAGGTAGTGTTTGAGCATTTATTCTTGAAGTAAGTAACGAGCTGTGAGCTCATTACCAATCTTTAACGTTATGGCATTCCAATCAGATGGCTTGTCTGCTACACTTTTTTTCAGAACGGCATAAATTGCATTTTTCTAGCTACATATACTTTCACACCCCTCCACAACTTCACTTCAAACAGCATGATTTTTTTCTGGTGTAATTTCACTTGATTCTTACCTCTAAATGCTGTTAATGGGATTACCAGGTAGCAATCCACCCTCTAGCTGGATTCTGTCTGCCATCAGTGGCTAACCCTTCCATCTGAATTTCCTGCATCTAAGATCTTCTTCTTTCACCAAAACGTTGCTTGTCGGAATACTGCTATATAGGAATATTGGAATCTTGAAAGTGCAGTTTAAGACAAATGGGGCATCATGGGCTCTAAACACTAGTAAAGGCTCCTGCGGTCAACTTTTCAGTTCTGATCTACATCTGCCTGACTCTACTTCAGAATATGTGAATTGCACAGAGGAATGAGACAGGCTGAAAAATGTGCAAGAGGTAAAAAAGAGAACTTCCCCCTTCCTTTTCCTGTGGTTAAAAGTGTCACTCAAGCCACAGAAGCTGGGAGGGGGGTATTATCCTCAACTCATGTTTCTCCCTTAGCATTGCAGGATGGAGAAAAGCAGTTTGGCAGAGCCGAGGGAGAGTGTGTGGCTGACTTCATTCTGCTTTCACAGCTCTTGCTATCCATGTTTCATGGCCCTATGTGTAGGTCTAATTTCTAAACATACACGGCAGAAGCGACAAAATAAAGGCTCAGAAGCTTTGGCAACGTGTGTGTGTAGGGGAGCAGTTAGATTAACGCCCATTTGTCTACTAGGAGGCTCTTTTTTTAACTAGAACTTTCCACCCTCTTGTGGCAGAATATTCTAACAGGCCTATAGCCCGCCGTAGAGCGTTATCTTAAAGCATTAAGGCCCTGCTCCCTTCGTTTAGGCCCTCGCCTTCAGCTCACCTGCAACAACAAAGCAGACATTTGTGGTTTCAGTGGATTTTTCACTTTTTTGGAAGCTCAATACTATGTTTCCTATATTGTTTCCACCTTTGTATAGATAGTCGGCAGCAGCTGTTCTTCTACTTAGCTGAACTCTGCTCTCTTAAAGGCACAGAACATTGGACTTCCATTCCTATCGAGTCCAGTGTCCAGAACGTGCAGCACACAGCCTTTGAAAGGAAAAGCAGCGAACATATGGGTGTTACAGGCTGCCATTTATTTTTTAGAATCCCTCTGGTGTTTTATTTTCAGAACATGTGATGTGGGGAAGGGGTTTGTCTGCAGTCCATTCTGTTGTAATGTATGGTTACCCACTACCCAGACATGGGTGACCTTGTCCTAATCTTCAGAGAACCTACAGGGCCTCTTTTCTCCTCACATCTTTGGCCTCACCACGTGACCCTTGTCTTCCACATGCCTACGTCCCTCGAGCACTGTCCTTTCCCCTTAACCCATTAATGAGCTCACCTATTCGTCCATGCATTCAATCAATCCCTTATTCATTCATCCATACCTCAGTTTACTCGTGCATCTATTCATCCAGCAGACCATTGAATCATTCTAACATTCTGACAAATTCATTCATCCGCAACCTCGCTCGCAAAAATTCAATGAAGACGCATTTTTCTTATATAGGCCAGACCTATTGGCTTTGCAAATGCTTCGCTCTAGTGTTGATCAACAGTCTACACATCAAGGCCTCTAGCATGAAAGGTGTTAAAGTATTCTTCTACTCGGACGCTGCTCCTTACTATGTAACTCGCCACAGATAAAACTGAGCGTTTCTTTTATATAAAAATCGCATTCAGCTTGAAAATCACTGCACGCGTCCTCGATTATGGAAAGTCTTTTGGGCATGCCTGAAGGTGAGCCAACGCCCTTAAATGATGAAGGAAAACCACTTGTGTTTATTTTAGATTTTTCTATTTGAAACATGGTCTTCAAGTTTTAAACAAGCAAAGATTTTGCCTCATCAACACCTTGTCTGACATCACGAGGAATCTAAATATTTACTCTGTGGCTCTTGAAATCTTGTTCTGATTAAAGTTTGGTGTTTGCCGGGAAAGCCGACTGAAGATCACATCACATAATGATGATGCTGTAATGAAACTACTTCTGTTTCGCATTACACTAATTGGATCCAGCTAACTAGTGCCAACAGCAGCTTATGGGTGAACCTTCCTTACCTTGACCTACTCTGTAATTTTGAGTCTGCACCAGATAACAGTTTAGGGTTGTGTTTCGGTAGTGCTGCTGTATTAGAGGGAATTTGCATCAACACGTTTTCGTCGTGTTAAGTGTGAGTGCGTGCCAACATGGCACTCCAGTGGCTTCCGCTCGGATAAATGCAGGGCCAAGTTTCAATATCTTTGTACAGCTCATCACAAAAGGCGGTGTCGAGGTGCTGCTCTCAGTGTTTGGAATGACATATATTTCATTTAAGCACATGCAGAAGCAAAGGAGAATGAGCCCTCTTTATTATGGGTTGGCTTGAGAGCGCAGCTGTCACCAATCATGTGAGGATAACTAAAGGATAGATTTGGCTCCACCTGCACGTTGGGGCCAATATGAACATGTTTTGATGGCGTAGAAATTTTGTCATTTCACAAAAAAGTGTTTGAACTCAACGCAGCTGTGATCATTTTGCGTTGTCAAACCCCGACAAGGGTCCATGAACCCAGCACCACGATGCACGTTTAAAAAACATATAGGGAGGATGAACTGGCACCCTTGCTTATCTATCCCGACATCATATTGTTCTTTGACTCCTACTGCCTCAGTCGGTTTTTTGTCATGATACACAGGCATAGGTCCGACCTGTGCGCTCATCATTGCAATAGATCTTCTCTGTTGTGGGTAGTCAATCAGATTACTTACTTCCACCAACCCTTCTCCAGTTCATTGACGCTAATTGGTTGAATGAAGAAAACGGTACTTTATCCAATGGGAGTATTTTATTTATTGATTTATTTTTAAAAAATAGGTTCCACACACACTTTGCAGATCCGGGTCTATGAACAGTTTGCCAATGAATGGACTGAATATTTAATTAATTAACAAGTTAAAGCCCATCAAACTCATTTTTTATGCAAATATTTCCAAAACTTCTGAAACAGGTTCAGACCAAATCACAAGAAGTTCTTAGTTTGAGTAAAGTGCTAATTTCTTGCTACGTTTATCATAACTCTTTTCTGAAATTTTGTTGTGGCAAGGTCTATGGGACCTTGATGGGAAACATGTTTGTTCCTCCCCCTCCCCGATGCTTATTCAGTAAACCTGACAACTTTCTTGCATATATGTCAAATGGCACCTTTAGTAAAAGGGTTATACCTAATTAGTCCACCAGGATCGTTTGCAGATGACTACGCTGTTTTTGGACATTTATTGTGACCGATTCTCACTACCTAAGTCTCACTATTAAAATCATGGTAATTGGACTAATCGTGTTAACCACTAGTATCCACCTTTTAAGATAAGTTTGCTGCTGCACAGTTAGGGTAAGAGACACTGGCTGGTCACACATGACTGACCTGGGGTAGGCCTTTTAATGTGAGTGGACATCAATAGGGGCAGATTTAAGGAAAGAGGCGCTGCAGCTAGTGCAGCACCACTTTCCTTGCGCCCCTTCCCCCCCACCACTACCTTGTGTGAGTCGTCTTTAAAATATGGCGCACCGTAGCGCAGAGTAGGGGGTGATAGCGTAATTTTTTTACACTATCATACTTGCCCTGGCATTCCTCACAGGGGTCAGCAGGCATGATAGGTTTGGGTAACCAGAGTCACCTACAAATATTGAGGCACAACATTTAGCCACACACTAATCTATATGGCCAACAGCATAGGCATACACTAACATATTCTGGGTGGGGACCAAGGCTAACCTATTAGCCACACCCTTTGGCTCTGTAGTTGGGACATCACATTTGGGATGCCTCTATTCCTCAGGACAAAGGAATCATGCACTGACCCAGGATGCTTAGCATTGACATGGGAGGCACACCATCTGCACATTAATGTTGGAAACTCTTACAATTCCTGTACACCTGTTCATTTTTCCAGGGGGGCAAACGCAATATGTGTTCCGTCAATCACCCCAATTATACTGGGGATATGTCCCATTGCATAAAACCCGGCCTCCACAGTGCCAAATCCTCCACCTGGTGGAAAGCAATGTAGCTGCACATGTGTTTTATCAGGGCAGTCAAGACTCTTGCCAGCACTATTGAGAACATTGGCTATGACATTCCTGCTGCCATGCCCACTGTCACTTTGAAATAACCAGTTGCCAGGAAAAGGAGCACTTATAGAACTTGCACAAGAGGGGGGATCCCAGTCGGATGATGGATAGCTGAGATCAGGTCAGGTTCCAACTGGGCACACAGCTCTGTGATTGTGGCCCTGTCTAGCCTATAGGTGAGTATAATGTGCCTGTCCTCCAGTGTAGCCAAGTCAACCAGGGGTCTGTACATGCAAGTATGTCTCCATGTCCTGTTCATCCGCAGCGGTAGGTATCTAAGGGACACAAGAGCGACTTTAGCTGTCACAATTTGAACAACTATACCACAACAGCAGTCCACATTGTGCAATCATGTTTTCGGACAGTGTAATTTAAAAGTATGTGCCTACGTATCCTGTGACGCAGAAATAATCAATAGGCCTGTCGCCCCCCCCCCCGAATTGGTGACCACCTGTCCTGTGTGGAGGGACAGGTGGAAGTGAGGTAATGCCGCCGACGGTGTTCGCCGTGGCGGTAGGTGGTCATGAACCGCCATGCAATTCCTCATTGGTTTATTTTGGACCCTATGGGGTACAGTGGCCAATGGGGATCTACGCCGGCGGTGACGGTATGAACCGCCACGGACGTGACTACCATTTTATTTCACATTCCTCACTGGTTTCCTGACCTTCCATAGGAGAGGACCTACACTTCATGTGCTGCTGTGACCTGTGTCTGAAACCTACCATGGCCCATGTGACCGGGGAAAGGGCCCCAGCCTTCACTTTGGAAAGTTGGAGTGACTGGTGGATGGGGTCCTACCCCAGTACGTACTGCTGTTTGGGCCTCCAGACCAACAGGTGAGTACACTGTGGGCACTATGCATGTGGCATGAATGCATGGAGTTGTGTGGGATGGCATCATGTAAGGGGGTGGATTTCCTCTTGGCAGTGTACATGGTGTACGCTGGGCTATGTGTGTGCCAATGGTGATGCAAACGGGTATGGTGGGCCATTTGTGTGACAGGCTGGACTGTTTGTCTAATGGTGTTCTCCTGTCTGTATTGCCTCTGCAGGTCAGCACCCATCAAAAGAAGGGAATATGGTGTGCCATCACCAAGGACGTGAGGACGCTGGGGGTCTATGGCAGGCAGAGCACCCACTGTCGGAAACGGTGGGAGGACCTGAGATGCTGGGCATGTAAGACCGTGGAGGCCCAGCTGGGGATGGCCTCCCAAGGAGGAAGGGGTGCCTGTCGGACCCTGACCCCCCTGTTGGCCTGCATACCGGCGGTTTCCTACCCTGAGCTGGATGGGCACTTGAGGGCATCACAACAGCCACAAGGAGGTGAGTACAGTGGCTATCATTACAACTTATGGCTGGTGGGGTGGTATCCGGGTGGTGGATGTATGTTAGTGGGTGCCCCTAAGGCCAGGCCAGACATAGCATCGTAGGTCTGCTGGAGGCTAAGGGTTGAATGGAAAATACTGGTTACCTAGCTTGTTAGTATTCACTTCTAGGCTGGGCTGCGTGGGTCCCAGGTGTGCTGCATTTGGCAGTGTGTGCCCTTCCTCCTGCCTTGGTGACTAGCCATTTCACTGGTAGAGCAATTCACAGTGTGTAGGCCTGTTCCCTGTGTGTGAGGGTGCTGTGAACGTCAACGATAGTGTTGATGCAGTCATTGACCCAGTGTATCCTTTGTCTCTCTCCCCCACCTTTCTTGTCTTGTCATCCTATCCTTATGTGCATTAGCATCATCTGGCAGAGGAGCAAAGGCACCGGCAACAGAGGGAGCTGCATCCCACAGGACCCTGGAGGCAGAGTCCACCGACGCTGAGGGAACCAGTGGGACGGAGGGCAAGGGGAGCACCACGGCGGAGACTGGAGAGGACAACACAGACTCAGATACCTCCTCCAATGGGAGCTCCTTGGTGGTGGCCGACACCACTGTGACCACCCCAGCTGCAGGTACAGCCGCCACCCCCTATACCAGCACCGCCCTCCCAGTAGCCCCTCACCTAGAAGGGTGGGCAGCTCCTTCGCCCCAGGCACCTCAGGCCCTGCCCAGTGAGCCCTGCTGCCCTCAGTGAGGAGTCTATTGACCTCCTGAGATCCATCTGTATAGGGCAATCAACCATTGTGAATGCCATCCAGGGGCTGGCATCCCAGAAGCAGCAATGCAATGCATTCCTGGAGGGCATTCACAGTGGATTGGCAGCCCAACAAAGATCCATTCAGGCTCTGGCCTCCTCTCTGATGACAGCCATTGTCCCTGTTTCAACCGTCCCCCCTCCAACTTCCACTTCACAGTCCCATTCGCCTCAGTCCCAACCAATCCCAAGCAGACAGTCAGACGAGCATGCACACAAGACAACACCCAAGATTGGCACAAGCAAGCATAAGCACCACACTTCATCTCACAGGCACTCATACAAACACCATATAGTTGCAGACACGACAACATCCACTGCCTTCACTGTCTACCACTCTTCCTTCTCCTCCACCTCCCACCCAGTTACATCCACACTCACACCTGCATGCACTACATCAATATCCACTACCAGCATCATCACCACACCAAGCAGAACACACACCTTACTGGCTGGCACCCCCACAACATCCATGCACATGTCCTCTGTGTCCTCTCCCACTGTGTCTTCCCCCCCTTCTAAAGGGCACAAATGCAAGCACTCAGACACCCAACAGCCACCCACCTCACAAAAGCATACAGCCCATGCAACTGTACCCAAATCCAGCAGACATACACCTCCGACAACCACTCCCTCATCCTTCACTCCCATTACTCCTCCCTCCTCCCACCCCAACGTCCCTAAAAAACTTTTCCTTTCCCAGATTGACCTCTTCCCTACCCCTCCCTGTCCTGTACGTATGGGTAGGGTACCAAGGACACAGCCCAGCTCCTCAGCCAAACAGTCTGGAGGGACAGTGGTAGCACCACCTACTTGTGGTGGTAGGGATACCAGACCAACAACACTGAAGGGGAAGGAGCCAGCACCACCTGGGATGAAAGGGAAGAGTCCGGCACTAGCTGTGAGATAGGGGAAGGAGCCTGCACCACCTGGGACGAAAGGGAAGGAGCCTGCATGGGCTGTGAGGAAGGGAAAGGAGCCTGCACCCCCAGGCAGAGAGGGGAAGAGCCCATCCAACACTGCCAGGAAGGGTAAGGGATCCCCAACCCATGCCCAGGAGGACAAGAGGCACTCTACGCCAGCAGAAGTTGTCAGGCAAACACCACCACCACCACCAGCTGTCATGGGGCCCCCACCGCCAGCCGTGGATGTGCAGCCATCAGTGAGTGTAGGGACTGCCCAGGAGCCTTCCCCATCCACTGCCAACATGCAGCCATCAGTGAGTGCAGGGGCTGCCCAGGAGCCTACTCCAACCACTGCCAAAATGCAGCCATCAGTGAGTGCAGGGGCTGCCCAGGAGCCTCCCCCAACACCACCAACATGCAGCCATCAGTGAGTGCAGGGACTGCTCAGGAGTCTCCCCCAACCACCACCAACATGCAGCCATCAGTGAGTGCAGGGGCTGCCCAGGATCCTCCCCCAACCACCACCAGCATTCAGCCATTATCGCAGGTGGATGCCATGTAGTCCACCCTCCAGGGTCTACTGTACTGGCTTCCCCCTCCAGAACTAGTGGCCAAGTCACCCACTCGAGAGACTGTGGCCTTGCACTCCCCAAGACATAGAGCAATGGGCATGTTGCCTCCTCCAGAACCAGTGGGGAAGACACCCACTCCACAGACTGTGACCATGCGCTCCCCAGGACAAAGCAATGGGCATGTTACCCCCTCCAGAAACAGTGGGAAAGACACCCACTCCAGAGACTGTGGCCTTGCACACCCCAGGACAAAGCAATGGTCATGTTGCCCTCTCCAGAACCAGCGGGAAAGACACCCACTCCAGAGACTGTGGCCTTGCACTCCCCAGGACAAAGAGCAATAGACATGTTGCCCCCTTCAGAACCAGTGGGGTATTCACCCACCTGAGAGACAGTGGCCTTGCACTCCCCAGGGTAAAGAGCAATGGGCATGTTGCCCCCGCCAGAACCAGTGGGGTATTCAACCACCTGAGAGACTGTGGCATTGCCCTCCCCAAGACAACGAGCAATGGGCATGTTGCCCCCTCCAGAACCAGCGGGCGTGTTCCCTGCATTTGACTGAGGTGCTCCCCCTCCCCCTGAGGTGCCTGCCTATTTGCAAACTGATGCTCCTGCAGTGTTCTATCCAGATGTGCTCGGGATTTGAGTTGGGCATTTGACGGTGCCCTTTGGCCATTTGGACCCTTTTAACTTTGGACTGGGCAGTGTCCCTTTTTTGTACATGTGTACATATCTGTTTCATTGCTAAATTAGATTATACATTTTTACGTTGAACTGATTACAGTCACTTTCTTCAATTCCTGTTGTCCTTGCATTATTCTGCCTAATTTCGGGGTCAAATTGTTTTTGTAGTGCAGCTGGTTGTGTCTAAGGTGTGTGTGTCAATGGTGTGTGTTGCATGTGTGTGCCACTCTCGTTTTCCTCCCACCCTCCCTTGTGAGCTAGCTGGCTGTACTCACTGTCGTAGTCTTCGTCGGCATTGGTGTTCCAAGTGGAGCATAACGTAGAATATCTTCGGGAAAACTTGCAGTTCAGGTTCCACGGTGGCGTGGTTCTTCCCTGTGTCTCCAATGGTGAGTCCTTTCACTTCTGTGCTCTGTTTCCACCAGGCTTTTGTTAGCGTTGGAACCGCACCGGCAAAGGTGGCGATTTGCAGGGTCTTATTATGGTGGGCGAAATTTGCCTGGCTGTTGGCGGCTACTGCCGTGGTGGCTGTTGTTTCCGCCCTGGCGATTGGTGTGGTACATTGGCTGTCTATCGGAGATATCACCGCCAAGGTAATAATTTGCAGTACTTACCGCCAGCCTGTTGGTGGCAGCACATCCACTTTATCACCCACGCCAGGGTCGTAATGAGGGCCTAATGTCCATTTACATAAGTGACTTGTGAACGGTTGAAACAGGTAAGCTCCTTAAACAAAATAGGGCAGAAACCTGCAAAAACTGGATAAATATCTGCAGGCTTAATATTAACCTCTTCGCTGCTAGACCTTTTCCCCCTCAGGTGCCAGGCCTTTTTTTGGCTATTTGGGTCAGTTCGTGCTTAGACCCTCATAACTTTTTGTCCACATAAGCTACCCATGCCAAACTTGCATCCTTTTTTCAACATCCTAGGAATTCTAGAGGTACCCAGAGTTTGTGGGTTCCCCTGAAGGAGACCAAGAAATTAGCCAAAATACAGCAAAAATGTTTTATTTTTTTTCAAAAGAATGGGAAAAATGGGGTGCAGAAGAAGGCTTGTGTTTTTTTCCCTGACAATGGCATCAACAAAGGGTTTGCGGTGCTAAAATCACCATCTTCCCAGCTTTCAGGAACAGGCAGACTTGAATCATAAAACCAAATTTTTAACACAATTTTGGCATTTTACTGGGACATTCCCCATTTTCATTATTTTTTGTGCTTTCAGCCTCCTTCCAGTTAGTGACAGAAATGGGTGTAAAACTAATGCTGGATCCTGGAAAGCTAAACATTTCTGAAAAATAGACAAAATTCTGAATTCAGCAAGGGTTTATTTGTGTAGATCCTACAAGGTTTTCCTACACACAATAACAGCTGAAATATAAAGATATTGATTTTGAGGTGAAAAAAACAGCCATTGTTCTCCACATTTTACTCAGTAACTTTTTCCTGCGATGTCAGATTTTTTAAAGTAATATACCATTACGTCTGCTGGACTCTTCTGGCTGTGGGGATATGTAAGGCTTGACAGTTCATTAAGAACCCCAGGTACCCAGAGACAATAAAGGAGCTGCACCTTGCAATGGGTTTTCATTCCATACCGGGAAATACAGCAATTAATTTGCTGAAATATAAAGAGTGAAAAATAGGTATCAAGAAAAGCTTTGTATTTCCTAAATGAGCACAAGATAGGGTGTTGAGAAGCAGTGGTTATTTGCACATCTCTGAATTCCAGGGTTCCCATACTAGCATGTGAATTACAGGGCATTTCTCAAATAGTCGTCTTTTTACACACTGTCTTACATTTAGAAGGAAAAAAAAGTAGAGAAAGACAAGGGGCAATAACACTTATTCTGCTATTTTGTGTTCCCCAAAGTCTCTGGATAAAAATTGTACCTCACTTGCATGCATAGGCATAATGCCTGTGACAGGAAATGCAACATGGACACATCACAGTTTTACACTGAAAACTGATGTGTTTTTTGGAAATTGCTAGCTGTGGATTTTGATCTCTAGCTGAACCAGCACCTAGGAACACCTACCAAACTTGTACATTTTTTAAAACTAGACACCTAGGGGAATTAAAGATGGGTTGACTTGTGGGGCTCTCACCAGGTTCTGTTACCCAGAATCCTTTGCAAACCTCAAAATTTGGCCCAAAAAATACTTTTTCCTCACATTTCGGTGACAGAAAGTTCTGGAATCTGAGAGGAGCCACAAATGTCCTTCCACCCAGCGTTTCCTCAAGTCTCCTGATGAAAATGGTACCTCACTGTGTGGGTAGACCTAGTGCCCACGGCAGGAAATGCCCCAAAACACAACATGGACACATCACATTATCCCAAAGAAAACAGAGCTGTTTTTTGCAAAGTGCCTAGCTGTGGGTTTTGGCCTCTAGCTCAGTTGGCACCTAGGGAAACCTATTAAACCGGTGAATTTTTTAAAACTGGACAGCTAGGGGAATCCTGGATGGGGTGACTTGTGGGGCTCTCACCAGGGTCTGTTACCCAGAATCCTTTGCAAACCACAAAGTTTGGTCAAAAAACACTTTTTCCTCACATTTCAGTGACAGAAAGTTCTGTAATCTGAGAGGAGCCACAAAGTTCCTTACACCCAGCGTTCCCCCAAGACTCCCAATAAAAATGGTACCTCACTTGTGTTTGTAGACCTACTGCCCCCGACAGGAATGGCCCCAAAACACAATGTGGACACATCACATTTTCCCAAAGAAAACAGAGCTGTTTCTTGCAAAGTGCCTAGCTGTGGATTTTTGCTTCTAGCTCAGCCGGCACCAAGGGAAACCTACCAAAGCTGTGTATTTTTTAAAAACTGGACACATAGCGAAATCTAGGAAGGGGTGACTTGTGGGGCTCTCACCAGGTTCTGTTACCCAGACTCCTTTGCAAACTTCAAAATTTGGCCAAAAAAAAACTTTTTCCTCACATTTTGATGACAGAAAGTTCTGAAATCTGAGAGGAGCCACAAATTTTCTTCCACCCAGCATTCCCCCAAGTCTCCCGATAACAATGGTACCTCACTTGTGTGGGTAGGCCTAGTGCCCGCGAAAGGAAATGGCCCAAAACACTATGTGGACACATTAAAATTATCAAATACAAAACCACCTGTTTTTGCGGGGGGCACCTGCGTTTTTGGTCCTGGGCTCAGCAGCCATATAGGGTAACCTACCAAACCCAGACATTTCTGAAAACTAGACACCTGAGGGAATCCAGGAAGGGGTGACTTGTGTGGATCCCCCAGTGTTTTCTTACCCAGAATCCTCAGCAAACCTCAAATTTAGCTAAAGTAAATCACATTTTTCCCACATTTTTGTGTAGGATCACTGCACTGGGACACATTTCCTACCACCCAACTTTCCCCTCTGTCTTCCGCTTCAAATGATACCTCACTTGTGTAGGTGGGCCAAGTGCCTGTGACAAGGAAAAGCCAAAAACATGTTGAAATTGAGGGGGAACCAAAGCGGGTCCAAAACGGCAGTTTGGAAAAAAACATTTTTAGGCTGACAAGTGGGGCAGAATTTTCATCGGTATAGATGAGACAATGCTGGTTTAAAGGAATTTTGTGGATTCCTGCAGATTCCAGACAGTTCCATCACAAAAATGTGGGGAAAATGTTTGATTTCCAGCACAGTTGGAGGTTTTGCAGGACATTGTGGATAAGAAAATGGTGTGGGGTACATGTGAAGCACACCACCCTGGACTCACCCAGATGTTTAGTTTTCAGATGTCCCAAAGTCCGAAAAGTGCAGCCCTCACCTTTCCAAGTGGGACGATTTTGAGAGTTAGACAAGCTCTTATGGCCCAAATTTAAAACCAAAATCCAAAATAATCAAATGTCTTCTTGCTTGCCGTGGGATAAGATGTTTTAGTGTGTGGGGGAGAGCTGAAAGACTGTTACCCCTTCAGTTTGGGTGGGGGCATAACCATGCCCATACTGGTTGGAAGCTACCACCCCAATATTTTTTTTTCATTCCCTGGCATCTAGTAGGCTTTTTGACCCCCCCGGGGGTAGATCGGGGGTAATTGCCCCATCTGCCCACCAGTGGGCAGAACAACTTTGGCCCTATTTATTTGGGGTCAGAGTATGGCCATAACCCCACCCTCTTTTTTTGAAAAATAAATCTTCCCTGGTCTCTGGTGGGCTTTCTGCCCCCATTGGGGGTAGATGGGCCTTCCAAAAATAGGCCGATCTGCCCCCAAAGGGGGCAGATATGGCCAAAAATAATGTGCCCCCATGGGGAGTGACCCTTGCCCACGGGGCTGCCCCCCAAACAAAACACACACACCCTAATCCCTGGTGCCTAAGTGGTTTCTGACCCCCAGGGGCAGATCGGCCTAATATAAACAGGCCGATCTGCCCCCAAGGGGAGCAGAAATGGCATAAAATAGATTTCCCCCCCCAGGGGAATGGCTCTTGCCTAAGTGGGCACTCCCCTTCTGTGAAATTGGTGCAAAAAATACATTCCCAATGCCTAGTGGTTTCTGCCCCCTAAAAATAGGCTGAGCTGCCCCAAGTGGGGCAGAAATGTCCTAAAATAAATTTGCCCCTCAGGGGAGCGACCCTTGCCTAAGGAGTTGCTCCCCACATATTACAAAAAAAAAAAATCTCTGATGCCTAGGGGTTTCTGCCCCTCCTGGTGGCAGATCGGCCTAATTACAATAGGCTGATCTGCCCCCGGGGGGGCAGAAATGGCCTAAAACAAATGTGCGCACCCCAGGGGGGGCAACACTTTCCAAAGGGGTCGCTCCCCTCACATGAAACTGATTAAAAAAAAATTCTGGTGGCAGATTGGCCTAATAAAAATAGGCCGGGGGGGCAGAAATGGCCTAGAGTTAATTTTGTCCCCAAGAGAGCGACCCTTACCTCAGGGGTCGCTCCCCACATATAAAAAAAAAAAAAAAAAAAAAAAAAAAAAGATCCCTGGTGTCTAGGGTTTTTTCCCCCCGGGGCAGATCGGCCTAATTATAATGGGCCGTTCTGCCCCCAGGGGGGGTAGAAAATGTCTAAAAATAATTCCCCCCCCCCCCGGGGAGTGACCCTTGCCCAAGGGGCCACTCCCCTTATGTATAGGTATCAACAACAAAAAACTCCTGGTGTCTAATGGCATTTCTGCTGCCCAATCGCAGTGCAGAAATGCTGAGAGAGACATGAAAGGAGAGGAAAGGCCTTTCATGCCTCTCTAGCCCCCTCCATGTGATTGGAGGAGAAATGCTTTTGTATTTCTCCTCAGGTCAGCGCACAATCGTGTGCTGACATCATCAGACTCCACGGAGGTGTCAGGGGCAGGGTTGGAAGGGGAAGTGATTCCCCTTCCATCCCAGCCCAGGGGAGGGGGGTGCTTGGTCCTTGGGGGGAGCACAAGCGCTCCCCCTGAGGGCCCAGAGCAGGACGAGCTGATCTCGTCCTCGGCACCGGGCAAGCATTGCCAAGGGCGAGACCAGCTCGTCCTGGGCACCCAAGTGGTTAATGTCAGATTTAATGGCAAGCACAATTCTTCCTCTCAAAATAAAGATCACCAACAACGATGTCAATGGGAATGACAAATTCCTCCATTAACTTGTTTTGGAAGATCTAAATGTCAATATTTATTTTTCTATATAAGAAAACTTACCTGTTTTGTAGTTCAACAGTTTAATGGGTTCCAGAACTTGAAGGTCCAAATTTACTAAGCCCTTGTGTTGCCATTGCGTCATGTAGGGCAACACAAGGCAACACAAGGGTTTAAGTGACATTTACTAAGCCAACTTGTATGGCTCTGCTTGGCTTAGTAAAATCTGAGTAACGCAAGACAGCACAAACCTCTGCCTTGCTTTACTCTACATTGGGAAGGCATTCCATAGGAGGAGAGTGGGTGTTACCATGCATCCACCCACGCTTTTTGGTGTAATCCCAGTTTTACTAAGGGTACTAAACCTGAGAATGTGTACACCATCCAACAGAGGCTAACAAGGAAAAATGAGTTTATTTCTCCTCATTATTTACTCTTTCTGTGTGTCCTGCATTTTCCAGCACATGTAGAAAGATGAAAATGCTTCTTAGCATTGTTTTTGTGCTTGAAGGTGTCACCTTCTGCACAAAACAATCCTGCTTGTAACACTGACACCCTTGCACCATGGTGCAAGGGGGCCTGTGTTGGCCCTAGGCTGCACAGAGTGCGCCAATGCTGAGAGACAGCAGGAATGTGCCATATCATGGTAAATATGGTGCATACCTGCTCTCTCCGTTTGACTCACTGCAGTGCAGGAAGTCTTGCTTCATTGGGTTGCACTCCATTAGTCTGGGTATTACAAATCCATCTTTGTGGTGAGACCAGAAATGGCAATTAGATAGTAGACATTGTAGAGGTCTGATTCACAAAGAACACATTTCCATTCACAATTGTTTACTTATTTGTAAGCATGGATGTGAATGTATGAGTTTTGAAAAATCATCAGAACTTAAATATAAGACTTTTGAGAAACCATAAACATTGCCAGTAATACGCAGAATTCCAGGCAGAGTACTGGGAATGTCAATGATATCTACTATCTCCTCAAGCTGAGTTATACACACTATAAACCACCACATCATGAAAATGCTTCCAGATGTTCCAATGCAATTTTTCGCTTCTAAAAAACATGTTTCCTATGGGTATGCCGCTTCCCCTACACAGCCACAAAGCTTTAGAATGTTCCTTTCCCTCTCCAATATTTTTGGAAAGTTGAGTTCTTCCAGACATTTGCCGGAGTAAATTACCAACCATAGGTAGGGTGGGAAAGATTTGGACAGAAATGTGTAAACACTAACAAGCCCACAAGTAAACAGACTTTCACAAACCCTAAAGGCACCGCACACCTTAATCCTGCCATTCCACAGCTCTTGTGTGGGATTTAAACTGTGTACTAATATGAAGCCGCTTTCTGCTGCATCTGTAGGTTTTAGACCTAAATGGCATTGTCTATGAGACCCTAAATGGTCATATCCTTTTAATGGAAATCCCAGACAGTCAATATAGTGTAGGTTGTTTTTTGTAAACAGCAGCTTATTTTTAAATACAGGTGAGCATGAAGTAATGCATGCCAAACTGCATTTAAATGTTGTTAGATAGATAAAAGTGCAAATTACTATTTCCTCTGACAGAATATTGCTTACTATAATTCTAATAGTTAAAATTGCGTTATATTTTTTTCTTGTGAATACTGAAATGGAGAGTGGTATTCTATATTAAAGACTTGAAATAACCACCAATGTTTACGGTGCTAGCTACTGGTATGTTGTAAGTCCTGGGTAAATGTTATACCGAGTAGTTCAATTGACGTTAGTGTTCACATTAAGTAGGATGACATCACAATCCAAACTTCTATAAACACTTTCCTAATTGTGAAAGAATTCTTGGTTGATCAGCTGTCGGTATCACTTCTGGAACGGAGCGTACAACTCCTGAGACATTTTCTAAAGGGCGTTAAATATTTTCATACCTGTTTTCAGTTTAATTACATTGCTGTATATAATAAGCAATAATATTTTCTCCAGATTTACAAACGTTCAAAATGTGCACTATTAGGTTAAAATGCATCTTGCAGACATCATGCAAACAAAAATACATTGACTTCGAACAGCTCTGATAACGTGAAAGGCGCACTAATTGTTGCCCTTGAAACTTAGAAAGCACTTGTGAGTCATGAGCTGCATTTAGTAAAAGTAGGTTTTATGATTTGGCCAGGAGATGGTTTAGCTGTCTTACCCGCCTCCTATAATCAGAATTTCCATAATGAAACTACATAATATACACGTACACAAATATGACTTGGGGGAGTCGTCTTCATCCCTTTGTCAGATGCCATTCACATTTTGCTTCCACCCAACACAACCTAGTACGGTCAATATGTCAGATAACGTCAGCACTGCTGGTAACAGCATATTGTCAAATGTCGTGCATATCCGCCCTAAGAGAAGTTCACTTCAGTTCCAGGCTCTGCCGGTGCATGATGCCTTTAAAATGTTCTGGCATTGGCAAGGACAATAGTGACATCCGGCCATGCTAATAATGATGCCCACCACATTCCAGATGCAAAATTATTATGCAACTTTGCAACCGCCTAGAAAGTATTGAAAACTTCGTAGTATACTTTCTACTCTCTCAAGATGGCTACAGCCTTGCATCAAGCAGCATAGCAATGTGCTTCATTACGTTGTGTGGGTATGATCCGTAGAAAAGCCCTGTCACTCTGTGCCAATTTCAGAATTTGGGGGGTGGGATATACATTAAATCAGATTTAAAAAATATGTTGGTATTAACTGTGTGGATATGCTCACATTGTCTTTGAGAGGGACAAAGTGACTGGACCCTAGTTAGCAGGAATTGGAAGGAAAAGCCCCTCATTTGGTCCCACCTTGGACCTCACCTATCAACTTGAAATCAGCTGAAGCTGAATTCCCCTAATGGGTAAACAAAAATGCTGTCCAGGTGAATGGATGGAAAAGGTAGACAACGCAGGGGCTATCCATTTCCCTGAGGGCTCTCTGACAACATTTTTTCTTAAACCACGTTCCCCAGTTTTCCTTTACCAGCAGGTTCGCGGAAAGGCCAAGCTCAACTGCCTGTATCTCGTTTAACATTTCACTGCCAATGATATACTTAATTTCCACCCAGTGAACTGTTTCCCCAATATTCTTGGCCTGAGACTGGTCTATCATTTGCTCTTCTAAGAAAAAAATATTCTTGAAGATTTGCATAAAAAAGCAAAATAGATGAATTATCATCATACTGAACATCTTCCATTTAAGAATGCTGCATCTCTACTCCTTCTCCTAAAAAAAAAATGTCTGTATGTTCAAGGGGGTGTAGTAGTTCCTGGGTCTCAATGCATTTGATATTATTTTGGCATGTACGATGTTTGAACAACTCATCTTTGGATATTCCAAACTTGAGAAATCATCAAAGTCACACGTGAAAAGAGTTAATAATAAACACTCTAGCAAATGCATCTGCATCATACATTGTCACTTAGGAAAGGCTATGGCCCCTATTCATAGAGAGAACATTCTCTTCTCATTTCTCCTTGTGCTGAGTTTCTCCCATGTATAGGCAGAAGCCTCTGCCTTAATGGAGTACACTAAAGCTGGTTGCCAATATCCATCTAAAAGTACAAATACTAGCCTCAGCTTTCCAATCCTACAATGAGGCACTGTACTTTTCGGAAGAAACCCTATCTAGTGACCCCCCAGGATTACAACCAATATGCTGCCCTCATGGCACTGCTGGAGATAGATGCACTGGACTGACCTTTTCAAACAGAGGAGGTGGTTCCGGCCTTAGCTCACCTCAAAACATTGAAATCACCCAGACTGGGTGGCTTCACCATGCTATTTTACAAGAAATTCTGCCCAATTCTGGCCCCACTGCTGACCCACCTATGTCACTCTTTCGCAGAGCCGGGAACCCTTACCAACACCATGTTGGACGCAGTTATTTCAGTTACCTAAACCCAGCAAGGACCCAACCCTTAGCAGCTCGTACAGGCCCAACTCCCTCCTAAACATCAATGTGAAACTCTTCACTAGTGTCCTTGCACAACGCCTTAACCCTTTAATGCCGGGACTAATTGACCGGGATCAGGCTGGATTCAACCCATTCTGTCAATGTAGTGATAACACTAAGCACCTACCGCATCTAATTAACAAATCACACCAATTGTACAGGGAGACACTCCTCCTGAACATTGATGCTGAAAAGGTGTTCAAACATGTCCATTGTCCCTACCTCTTTGAAATATTGCGTCGCTTTGGGATCAAAGAACGCTTCTTTAAATGGGTCGGAAGTATATATAGCACCCTAAAATCCTCAATCTGAGTAAACGAGGTCTCCTGCCCTGCCTTCCCTACTCAAAGAGGGATGCAACAAGGATGCCCCTTGTCCCCTCTCTTGTTTGCTCTGTATATGGAGCTCTTCACTCAGTGACTGTGACAGAACCCAGAATCCCAGAAATATCCGGGATCTCATTTGGAGCCTCCCAACAACTCATTACCCTCTATGCAAACGACATCATCCTCTTTATTGCAAACCCCATGACCTCCCTCCTCGCATTCGTTGATGAGCTCCAACACTTTGGTCAGGTAACGGACTTCAAAGTCAATCTCTAGAAATCCTAGATCCTGAATCCCAGATCCTGAACCTAGCGGTTGACCCTGACTATGAACATATTCAACGATCCTTGTACCCTTTTAGTTGGACGGAAGACTCCATACCCTACTTATGTGTCTCTTTGGTGCATTCCAACCCCATTACTGTGACAGCAAATTATTCTGGCTCACATACACAGAGTCAGAAGGACCAGCCAACATGGTCCCGACTCCGCCTTTCCTGGATGTGTGGGATAGCGGCGATCAAAATGACTTTACTACCACGTATCCTCTTCCTCTTTCAGGCGCTGCCGCTGGCACCTCCTCCCGGAATAATCCAGCCCCTCCAACTTGAAATTGACAGGTTCATCTGGGACGGTAAGAAGCCGTGCTTGCACCGACACCAGCTAGCACAATGTTAATGTTGGGTGGACTTGCGGTCCCACAGCTACTCCAATAATACCAGGCGGCCTAGCTGCAATACATAATAGAATGGAACCACTCTCTTATGGAGAAGCACTGGGCCTTTATGGACCAAGCTGTTGCAGGCTCTCATATCTGGAAAGAAATGTGGCTGCTCTGCAAACATAGAGCGTGGGGACTATACTCCTCAACTGTCATGCGGATGATGTTTGCAGTATAGGACTCAGTAGCAACTAAAGCAGGCCTTGCGACCTTTCTGTCCCACATGACTCCCATCCTGGTTAACCCTAACTTTATCCCCTGGGATGTAACCTAAACAATTTAGCTGCTTGCGGTAGGGCGGGTGTAAGCAGATAGGCAGTCTCTCTGACACCCAGGAGCTCATTCCCTTTGCTCAACTGAAAAATGACAATTCTTTCATGGACGCTGACTACGTACATTACTTCCAAGGCTGCTTTACATGGGTGACATTGCCAGGGAACCGACCTGCAGCAAGTAGGCCACTGTCCCCCTTTGAAAAGTGGCTCCTACTTAAACAAGACGAAAAATGCATCATTTCCTAACTCTATGCATTCCTAACACAAGAAGACAGCCTGCCTAAGACCAAGAGACAGCTCCAGTGGGAGGTAGAACTGAGTAGAACATTGACAACCTGTGAGTGGAGGGACATCCTCTACAGGGTTCACCACATCACATATAATATTGCTGGTACAGAGTCTGCCTACTTATTGGTACCTGACACCACCTCGCATCTACAGCTGGAAAGCATCATGCTCACTGGATTGCTGGTGCCGCTGTGGTGCCTCAGGAACCCTGGTACACATCCTACAGTACTGTCCTCAACTAACGTGGCACTAGGAGCAGGTCTTGAATGATATTGATAAAGCCTTTAACACCTCCAACCCTCGATTTCCTGCCTACACCTTCCTGGTTCTCCCTAACCCTTTGACATATCCATTTTGCTCTATGCATGGCCAAGAAATGGGCCTAGCTTTAGCAGCAGTCCAGCAGGTCATTCTCTCCCTTTGGGGCACCAACAAGATACCAACCCACACTTCCTTGGCTACACAAACTCTGGTTTATATTAGGGATGGATAAGTTAGCTGTGTCCTCTGAAACAAACAGTACTTCCAATGTCAAATTGTGGGCCCCTTTCATGCACCTCTTCTCATCTGAATACCGCAAACTAACTTGCCCTAACTATTTGAAACTTCTGTGGATGATTCCTGATTATGCACCTGCCAGAATTACCACCTCACCGACACACCTCAGATACCGGATGACCCATTATCCCTTTTTTTACTGCAGCATCACAATATTAGCCTACTTCAGTGTGCTAGGGTTTGAGGGTGGGTGGGTGTGGGTTATTAGGTTCACTAGGTTCTTCTTTTCTCCTTCCCCTTTACACAACCTTCTACACACATTGATGGCTCTCTCGGCCTCTAGGCCTCTGCGGTACCCTTGATTGATTGATATACTTTGTTTGTTATGTCACAGCCGGCCTAGTGGGTTGTATGCTAATCACTGTGTGACTGTGATCGAAGCTAAAATAAAAAGAAAATTGTTCCATAAAAGTACAAATACCAGGCTCCACCCCTCAGTTGTGGGACTGAAGTCTCCTATGAAAGAATTTAAGACAATAGAGCTACTACTAGTATTTCTACTATCCTGATCTCTACTAATGTGGCAGACATCTCAACTTTTAGAGCAGATAACTTGCAGTGCAAGAGAATAAGGAAGCAAAATATTTGTGAGCTAATTCATACTCATCTGACACAAAGGTGGTCATTATGAACATGGCAGGAAAGACCGTACCGCCGGCAGTAGCTACCGCCAACAGGCTGGCAGTCTGGACCGCCAAATAATGAAGCACATGAAAAATAGGGAGCCTGAAAAACACCCACCGCCAGCAGAGGAGTTCCAACAACAACGGAAGAGGCCACCCAAAAGCCGATGGAAAGGCCCAACCCGTCCAACAAATAATGAAGCACAAGACCGCCGTCAGTTCCGGGGCGGGAACCACTGACACTCAAAGCCTGGCAGAAACAAACCAAATAAAAGGAAACACTCACCGTAGGCACACACAACACGCCGAAGCAGACACGGAGAGATAATTGGAAATCATGCCAGTGCTGCTCCTTGCCATAGACCTCTGCGACCTCTGACAAAGATGACACGGTAAGAACCGCAACCAAACATGGGAAGAAAGGGCACAGTTACAAAACCACCCACTCTACTCACCCTGCAACACACCCACAACCCCTCACAACATCACAAGCCATACACAGCTGGGCAAGAGGTACTTAACCGACACAAGGCCAAGACAACCTGCCCAAGGTACACACATGTGCACAACACCCCCCCACAATGAAACGATGAACCACGTATCCAGAGTGTGCCAACACCAACACTGGGCACACAAACTTTAATAAATTAGAAGTAACATCAGATTGTCCAAATGAGGCCATTGGCCAGTCCAACTCAAAAAGGCTTATGGGCCCAAATGGCCGGTCTTGACTCCCACATGTGCACATGGTACTCCACCATAAAGGGACATCAATGGGCAGCCAGGCACCTCAGGGAACCGGGACAGGGGGTGGCTGGGGTGGGTACTTACGTCTGGGGGGGGCCTGGGCTTTCGTTTGGGAGGTGGAGGGGGTTTGGGTTTAGCCTTGGAAGGTGGAGGAGTGGGCTTGGACTGGGGGGTGGCAGATGGACCAGGGCCAGCACGGGGCTTCCTTCTCACTGGGGAAGGGGCACGGGAATGGAAAGGGCAGACAGGTGCTGACATGGACGTGGGAGGAGTGGACAAGGCAAGGAGGTGTGCACATTTAGGGATGAGACACGGTGGGCCAGTGGGTTCAAAAAGGTCAACACAGGACAGGAAAAGTTTTTGGGGGGCAGTTGGGGTGGTCATGGAGGAAGGGGTGGGAGTGGAGGTAGAAGGAGTGGTTGTAACAGGTGTGGGTGTGTGTGACATGGATGCAGGTGCCTGTACAGTATGCTCATGTGTGGTGGATGTGCGTTGAGTGGATGTCTGGGAATGTTTGAGTGTCTTGGGAGGAGGGGGGTGGACACAGTGGGACAAGACAGCCTGCCAGTGTAAATGGATGTTGTCTGGGTGTCTGCAAGTTTGGTGAGTGTGCTGCAAGTGTTACTCAAAGTCATTGTGGTGAGTGCAGGTGTGGTGTCTGGGGTGCATGACAGGATGTCTGATGTTGTGGTGACTGCAAGAATGGGGCCAGCAAGGGGGCAGTGCTTGTGAGTGTGCATGTAGAGGTGACAGGCAGGGATTCAAGAGAGGTGGACACACTGGGGGAAGTGGATGTTATTGTGTGTGCCTTTGTATGTTGTCTGTGTGTATGCCTGTGGTGGGAAGTGTGGTGCTTGTGTTTCCCTGTATGTTTTTGTGTGTTGAGGTGTGTGCATGGCTGTCTGAACGTGTGCTTGGGATGGGTGAAGGGAGTGGGGTGCTGCAAGGGGTAGAGGTGGTTAGAGGGGGGAAGGAAAGACCAGGTACACTGGCTGCCATCAAAGAGTAGGCCAGAGCCTGAAAATATCTCTGTAGGCCAGTCATGGCACCGTGAATGCCTTCCAGGTATGCATGTGCTGCTGCATCTAGGATGCTAGCCCCTGGATGGCATTCACAATGGTTGTCTGCCCTACAGAGATGGTCCTCAGGAGGTCAATAGCCTCCTCCGTGAGGGCAGCAGGGCTGACTGGGGCTGGTGATGAGGTGCCTGGGGCAAAGGAGACGCCCGTCGTTCTGGATGAGCGGGCACGGGCAACTGGGTGGGGTGCAACTGGGAGGGCGGTGATGGTATGGGGGTGGCGGAAGGTGTCAAGGATTGGGTGGGCCCATTAGGGTCCGCCACCACCAGGGAGCTCCCATCGGAGGAGGTATCAGAGTCACTACCTCTAGTGGTAGTAGCCCCCCGTGGTACTCCCTTCACCCTCCAACCCACCCCTGGGCATCGGTAGACTCTGCCTCCTTGGAACCGTGGGCCGCTGCATCCCCACTCGCCGGTGCCACTGCTCCCTTGCCAGATGATACTGATATACACAGACAGCACAAGAGTACAGGGTTGGGGAGAAAAAAACAGAAGAGAAATATGTTAACACCTTAATGGATGTACATTTTTGGTTCACTCGTACTCCCACCCAGCTAATACACCAACATGCAGCACCTACAGCTATAGTCATGCCTAGTAGCCACAACCTTAGTATACAACCATCTCCCACGTTATAGAAGGACCTGAGAAACTGCAGACCTGCCCCTTATCGTCTAGTTGCCCATGGGGTCTGTATTGCTATAAGACACCAGTTCGAGTCCCTGCCACTAGACAGCATTCATAATACAGCACCCTCTGACATCCATCAAGGAGGCAGAAAATGGTCTCGGTACTCACCCCCTTGTGTCTGCTGTGCAGCCTTCAAGCGCCCATCCAAGTGTGGATATGTCAGCACCAGAATGCGGTGCATTAGGATGGTCAGGGCCCGACGGGTACCCCTTCCTCGTTGGGAGGACTTCCTTAGCTGTGCCTCTCAGGTCTTCCTGGCCCAGGGCCGCAGGTCCTCCTACCGCTTCCTGCAGTGGGTGTGCTCTGCCAGTTGTAGACCCCCAGGGTCCGCACCTCCCTGGCGATGGCATGCCAGAGCCCCTTTTCTGATGGGTGCTGACCTGTAGGGGGACACACAGAAAAGTAACTTAGAGGTCAGACACTGCCCATTTGATACCGCTGGCTATACGTCCCCTATGGGACGGACACTTAACAACATCATTCCTCCACCTCACTCACGCTGATTGTCAAACATTCAATACCTTTGCAGTTACAAATCATGCACACCTGCATACAGGCATCCACCAACATCACACACATCCATGCACCCCCTCCGCCTACTCACCTGCACCTCGGGTCGCCCATATAACTTGGCACACAAGGGTAGGACCCCGTCCACCAGCTTCTCCAGCTCCTCCGTGGTGAAGGCCGGGGCCCGTTCCCCTGTGACTTGTGCCATTTCAGTAACCAGAGTCAGGACACAGCAGCGCACTCAGTGGAGTACTTGCTTGCACGGAATCCGGGAGTCAAGAGAACCTGGGGTGACGAAATGGTGCACGCTCCGTGGCGGTGTGCACCGTCACCGCCGGCGGCGTTCATGATAGGCCCATATTCCACATTGACATGTTAACCAATGAATGGGTGCACGGCAGTGAACACCGCCTTATGCCATTACAACAACCGCTAGAGGTATGAGGTCACTTCCACTGCTACATATCTAGAAGGCAGGGGGCTGCCCTTTTGAAATTACTACGCAGATACTTCCTGGTCATGGGCCCCATGTAGGCCCTATGGACCACAGCCATCATTCACATGCCCAAATTACTATTTACTCACCACAACATTTTGGACGCATCAGTTAAAACATGTCACTCCAGTTGTACATCCTACAATGCTTATGTGTGACCTACATGTTGGACAGCAGTGTTTTATACACAACAGGTTGTGCAAATGAATGTGTGTCCTTCACATGTGTTCTCCACTCATCCTAGGTACAGACCCATGTGGCGAGGGAGGGCCGCATCAGTGTGCAGACCTCTTGATGATTTGGAGACCATGGTGGAACGTCACATCATTGTCAATTACAGACTCACTTGTGCTACTATCCATGAACTTTGTGCATTACTGGATCCTGTACTGAGACCGGCAAATTGGAATTGGCATACCATCCCTACTGAAGTGCAATTGCTCTCTGTACTCCATTTCTTGGCTACGGGCTCATTTCAGGTGACAGTGGGCATGGGTGCAGGGTTCTCACAGCCAATGTTTTGCCTCATCCTGTCCAAATTCCTGGATGCTTTTGTACAACACCTGCAGACATATGTGAAGTTTTCCCAAAGTGCTCCCTGCCATCATTTCAGACTTTTATGCCTTTGCCAACACTCCCTATGTGATAGGTGCCATCGATGGCACCCACATAGCTCTCATCCCCCCAAGGGTAAATGAGCAGGTGTACAGAAACAGGAAGAACTTCAACTCCATGAACATACAATTGGTGTGTACTGCAGACCAGTACATTTCACATGTGAATGCCATGTTCCCTGGATCATTCCATGATTCATTTGTCCTGAGAAACAGCAGTGTGCCACACATGATGGAACAACTAGAAGGGGACAGAGGATGGGTCATAGGTGAGTGTGTTTTACACTTTTTATGTACATAGCTGACAGCCAGGCTGTCTGCAGCTGAGGGTGGTTAGTTACAGTCCTGTTTCGCCCACTTTTGCAGGTGATTCTGGCTATCCCAACATGCAATAGCTCCTGACACCAGTGAGGAATCCTAGGACAGATGCTGAGAGGAGTTTCAATGAGGCCCATGGACGTACTAGAAAGGTGATAGAATGCACTATAGGTCTACTGAAGGCTAGATTCCGTTGCCTCCATCTCTCTGGGGGATTCATGTGCTACAGCCCTGAGAAGGTGTGTAGAATAGTGGTGGCCTTCTGCATGCTGCACAATGTGGCTGTGAGGAAATCTATCCCCCTACTGGAGGAGGAGGGTGCTGTATATCCAGATCATCTTCCTCTGAGAGGGGATGAGAGTGATGGTGATGATGAAGATGGGGAAGATGTTAACTCCAGGAACCAACTGATCCAACTATACTTCCAGTGACTATGAGGTACTGTTCATTGATTATGTTGTCTGCACTGCATAATGTCAGTCTGACTTATTCTCTATGGGGATGTGGGGTCTGTAGTCATTGACACTGTGACATGATAACCAACATGGTGAACATTTCTATTTACTCCACACAATGTTGTGCATGGGGTGCCATTTCTGCAATAAAGGTCTGACTTTCAATTTAACTGGCAAATGCATTCACACTTACAATTGATTCAACATAATGACAGGGGACATAGAAATTGGTGTACATGTGTTTTAATAGTTGTCAGGGATGCATTGGTGCTTTTTACAGTGATAGGGAGTGGGCTGATGGTGGATGTCCATACTGGCTACATGGCCTAAGCAATTAGTGGCAGTGGGTAAATGTCCATCTGTACCTTGCAAGTTGTTGAGTTGCAATTGGCCAGTACGGATGGTAGCACAGTGACACACTTGGGAGACAATTTGTGTCAAAGTCACTTCTTTGAGGGTGCCTTGGTCTTGGCAGGTGTTACAGTGCCATATGTGGGTCTGAGGGACTGCTTGAGTGTCTGGTGCTGGGCTGTACGGGTAGGGGTGATGATCTCCTGTGTGTCCTTAGACAGTGACACCAGCCCAGTTTCTGCTGCTGATGTTGATGGCTGGTCTGTGTCCTGGGCAGTGGAAGGGGCTTCCAGGTTTGTGGAGGTTTAAGGCTGGGTTGGGTAGTGGTGCTGTAGCACCCCTGCAATAGTGGCCATGGTGGCATTGAGTTGTTTCCACTGCTCCATGGTCTCTTGATGTTGGGCTATCTGCAGCCTTTGAATCTGCTCCATGGTGGCCAGGATCTAGCCCATCCTGTCTTGGGTATGGTGGTATGCTACTAGGACCTCTGAGATCACCTTCTGGGCTGCAGCATCCATCCTTTGCCCCCCCCCCCTGGCCACTGATGCCCTCCCACTGGGCCTAGCCCCCTGGGCCTGTGTCCCCTGCACAGGTCTGGCGGTACCACTTGTACTGCGGCCATTGTCATCCTGCCTATTGGTAGGTGGAGACTGTGGCCTCTGTACTTGTGTTCCACCAGTCTGTGGCCTGGATACACTGGTGTGGGGTCGATTGGCATGTGCAGATGTTGGTGGCTGGGTGGCAGGGGTGTCAGTGGTGTTCTGGATAGGGCTGCTGGAGGGTGACAGTCCAGGACTGTGTGACGGACCAGGGTATTCCTCAGTGTCAACTGTTCCCTCTCCCGTGTCCTGAGTGGTGCCTCTGTCTCCATGTGGGGCACTGCCATTCCTTGTCCTTTCCGTCAGGGTGGCATGGGTGGTGGTGCCTGTGGGGAGTAAAGGACATGTATGTTACATCTACTAATTCGGATGTGGGTGCACAGGTCAGGCCTATTTTGTGCAGTTTATTCCCTGTTGGGCCATGCAGGGACCTTTTGTGGGGATGCCATTGCATTTTGCATGGGATGTGGTGATGCATTGTGGGTGGTGTAGTGTCATTGTGATACCTTGCAGGGTTGGGTGGCTGTGCACAGGGGGAGGGATGTGGGCCTGTTGGTGGGTTTGTGGGCATGCAAGGTGACTGGATGTAGTGATTGAGGCCAGGGTGGGGTCTGATCCTGGTGGTAGTTGGAGGAGTGAGGTGGTGCACGCATTACAGGTGTGGTCGATATGGGGTAATTGTAGATGACTTACCCGAGTCCATTCCTCCAGTGAGTCCAGTGAAGCCCTCAGGGTGCAGGATGGCCAGTAACTTTTCCATCCAGTCGGTGTATTGGGGGTGTAAGTGGGAGTCCTCCCCCAGTCTTCTGGACTGCAATATGGTGCTTCTATGCCATGGACCTCACCTTCCTGCTCAGGTAATTCCATCTCTTGCGGATGTCATCCCTCATGCATGAATGGTTTCCCACTGCGTTGAGCCTGTTCACTATTGTCTGCCATAACTCCATCTTCCTGGCGATGGGTGTGAGCTGGACCTCTGTCCTGAAGTGTTGTGGCTCGACTTTGAGTATCTCATCCACCATTGTTCTTAGCTCCCTTTCTGTGAAGCATGGGTGCTTAGGGGGTGCAATGGTGTGTGTTGTGGATGCTGTGTTGTGTGGATATTGGTGATGGTGCTGTTGTGTGGTTGGGTGTGTGAGTTGTTTGATGTGGTATTCAGGGGGTCATTCCGACCCCGGCGGGCGGCGGGCACCGCCCGACGGGCGGAGACCGGCAGAAGACCGCACCGCGGTCAAATGACCGCGGCGGTCATTCTGACTTTCCCGCTAGGCGGGCGGGCGACCGCCAAAAGGCCGCCCGCCCACCCAGCGGGAAAGCCCCAGCAACGATGAAGCCGGCTCCGAAAGGAGCCGGCGGAGTTGCTGGTGTGCGACGGGTGCAGTGGCACCCGTCGCGATTTTCAGTGTCTGCTGTGCAGACACTGAAAATCTGAATGGGGCCCCCAGGGGCCCCACGACACCCATTCCCGCCAGCCTCCTCCTGGCGGTGTAAACCGCCAGGAACAGGCTGGCGGGAAGGGGGTCGGAATCCCCATGGCAGCGCTGCTTGCAGCGCCGCCGTGGAGGATTCCCTGGGGCAGGGGAAAACCAGCGGGAATCCGCCGGTTCCCCTTTTCTGACCGCGGCTTTACCGCCGCGGTCAGAATTGCCCCAGAAGCACCGCCAGCCTGTTGGCGGTGCTTCCTCCGTCCCCGGCCCTGGCGTCGGAATGAGGCCCTCAGTGTCTGCGTCTAGTGTTGTCAGTCTGGCTTATCCTATTGGTGATGCAAATGATTGTGGGGTGTGTCTGTGTGTGTTTTATGGTGTTGTGGATGTGTGTCATTTGTGTGGGTTTCAAACGTTCCAATGTGTGCATTTCTTGCTGTTGGGTTCCCATTGCTGGCCGTGGCGGTCTGTACCACCAATGGCCGTTCGGCTTCCACTAACCTCCATGGTGATTTGTGCATCATTATTTGGTGGTTGGGGGATTTGTGTGCTTGGGGGTGGAGGGGTGTGATGTGCAGCCTTTCCGCCGACAAGGGCCTGGCGGTGGCTGGTGGTTGCAGGAATTTTGGCGGTTTCTGTTTTTGGCATCTTTATATGGAGGGTTTCTGTTGACCGCCAATGGCAGTCTTCTGTTCACCGTCACCTCAGCGGCCGACGGTGTTTACCGCCATGTTCATAATGACTACTTTAATAACCTGCCAAACTCTTAAATACAACCTCACACTATACTTTATTGTTTTCCCCTTAAACCACCTGACTATGCGTCCACTAGGATGAAGCCAGCACCACCAAAGAAGAAGAGGAACTTCACTGAGGAAGAGACAGGACTTGCATTTGCCTTTTGGTAGACCACTATAGGGAATAGGAATCTGGAGCATGTATGACTTGTTGACATGTTTCATACATCTCCACCATAGTGATTAACCATTTTTCCTATCTCCACAGGGGTCAAAAGCTTGTGGTTTGACTGTGCTATATAAGATCCAGTACCTAATGTTTAGGTAGTGCATTCATTCCTTTTTGGGTAACCCATAGTCAATGTTAATTTAATTGAAAGATTTGATCCTAGAGATGTTAAAGAATTCTAATACTGTTTGCTCCTGTCATCCCTGATGTTGTTTATGAACATTTATGAAAAAAGAATTTGCTCCACTGAGAAGGAAGTGTTGAGAATCTGTGCCATCCATAACTTTGGAATTAGACTTTGTCGAACCTTTCAACATGATATGGAGCCCATATGAGTGCTGCATCTGATGTGGAGTTTGGATGTCCAGGACACTGTCCTGGTGTATTGAGGATTAGGAGAGTTGGTCTTCAAGACTCATGCACAATTTGTATGGGGTAATTTAAAAGATATTTATTCATCAGTGTGGTAAGGTGTGACATTGATCGCCTTGGCCTTTCTTTTGATTTGATTGAGCATTGTTTGTCTATGACTAACGAATATGCCCTCAAAAGGCATGTTAGGTCACCTCAAACGCTGACATTTGTACATGCTTCACATTGTAAAACTATACAATTGCACCTGTAATACCAAGAATAACGTGCTAAGTCAGTCTTTCCTACATGTATTATGCCAAAAAGGAACATAGATATAATTCAATGGTAAAACTGTGTGACTAATTATTGATTGGAGCAACCATGCTTCTTTTTAGGGTAAGTGATATTATATTACTGCAACTGGTCATTTTATATTCAGCTAATTATACTGACCACGTTGAGTATCACATAATTTCAAGAAGTCACAGACAAGTCTTGCTCATCGTGTAAAATCTTCTTATACCAAAATTTAGCTCAGATATCATAAGGAGTATGTACAGAATACACAGAAAATGATACATGAAGGTGATATACTTCATATCACAGTGCTTCTATAAGTTTTTCATATTATTATTTGAATGTTCCCATTTGAGAATTCAATTATGCTGACATATGTGTACGTAATTATCATCATGTCCTTTCAAATTTAAATTTAAAATACCAGAAATGCATTATTCAAACAATCCATTTGACAGGATAAAATATTCAATGAAACAAAAGACAATTATAGGAGACATGATTGGATAACACATTCTGTACATATATGTATTTATAGTTTCAAATACTTAGAAGAATCACCACCGTTCTACTGCTCAAGTGCCTCCAGAACAGTCTGTTCTCAGAATCCTCCTTGAAGTGAAATCAGTTGGAGGTGCCACAAATGCGGCTGAAAATATACTCCAGAACATCCTGTGAATGCAGTTGTGCTTAATGTTGGCTGCCCTAACAGCATTTCCAGCACTTCTTCCTTTTGAAGGTACAGATATTCACTGTGTTGCATCTCATGTTGATGCCTTTCCAGATCTGTGTTGCTCTATGTTACTTAGCTGGTTGTCGATCCCCTCCACTTAGCTGAGGATAATGTTGGAGGACCTCCTACCAAATATTCACTTATTCTCCCTCTACAATGCAGGATTCCCTCTCTTCATATCCCTTAGCTATATTAGGTGGATTCAAAGACCCAAACGTCAGAGGAATGTTGGAGGATGGTGTTGTGGTTACTGGATGGCTAGGTAATTTACTCATTTTTGTTCTTGTATGTCAAATACTGGTAGTACTGGTAAACAAAGATCTCCACCTCTAGTTCAGCAATCTCTGCCCCAAGCTTAGACATCTCCATTGACATAGCAGAGGCCTAGAAAATGTGTCTGGAGTTAATTTCATCATCATCATAGCTTTATTTCGGTAAAACACAATTACCATAAAAGCACATCACAAAAAATCACATTTTTACAAAAATAGATTATAGATCAAAATCCTTGAATGTAAGATCTTTTCCCTTTAAGATCATATCATATAAAATTGTGATAGAATAAATATTACATTTTCCATAATAAATATCATGACACGAATATATTTCTAATTAAAAACAACAAATGGGTTAAAATAAAAGTACAAGCATTTCCATTATGAGCTCTTATTAATGGGAAGGCTTTAACATTTTTGTTCTAACACACCAGATTTCATCTAAATAGCTTGCTAAGGCAAGTGCCACCATACCCTCGGTATTAGACCTAAAAATTCTGAGGGCGGTGAAACGATTCTGAAAGCCCATGATTCTACATAAAGGTACAATCCATTTTTTCCATTGTTTATCGTAAGCAGGACAGTGAAATAGTACATGAGCACTACATTCAGGAAGGCAACAGCCCGTCGGACAAAGATTGGCGTTAGGATCATCTTTGGACCAAGTACAGGTGAAAGCACGTATCGGTAGCGAACCGAGCCTGAATCTGATGTAAAGGGCGCGGGCTCGAGGGAGTGTAATCAAATCCATGTATGATTCAAACTCGTAGTGACATTTAACTGAAGTAAACTTGTCCGTCAAGCTACCTAGAGGGACCTCTGCTAGATTTTCTACTTTTAGCCACCGCCAATATCCATCCTTTATAACTTGTGCCGCATTTTTGGGTAAATTATTAGGAGCCATCCAAAAATGGAGTTAATTTAATATACTTGAATACTTTTTAAATTTTTTACTCATTATAGAGACAGACAAAACAATACAGGGCAGCGAGACCTGAGCATACAAAAGTGAAAACAGTTACAGCCTAAAGTACAAGCAAGGAAATATGCTTAATAGAAACAGAACTTTTGCAGGCATGGCCAGTATAGGCCTACAGATGACCAACAGCAAACATCAGTCAGTGCAGTGGAACAATTCTCATAAGAAATCAGCAAATTACCTGAGGCCAAACACCAGTAGAGCACCATAAGTAACAAATTGGTGACACACTAATCCAGCAGTAAGGGTGGACAAGTAAGTCTGTAATGGCTCCCAAAAGTCTCCAGGCCGAGTGGCACTGGGGAGGGTATCAGTGTAATATTTGGATCATTCTTCACAAAAGGTCATGTCTTTGAGAAATTATGGGCACTTCAACCACCTTACATCATTGCTACCCTGCGTTTGCCCTTTGAGATCACTGCGAAAGTTAGTTCACAAAAGACCTTAGGTATGTTTATAACATGACCTAGAGGAACAATGCCTGTGTGAGCCGGAATTCATGAGTCATCACAGTCTCCACTGTTGTCATGACCTTCCCCAGAATATGGTAACTCCCAGGCAACTCCACACCATATGAAGGACATCTACTGCCCATGCACCACATTTTTCACACCTACTGTTGTCTGTATGATCATACTTAGCTAGGATCATGAAGGTTAGGTATGCCCTCTGCAGGAATTTATAATGTAATAATATGTATCTGCCATTAGGGAAGATTTCTCTGGTTTGTTGACAACAACACTTCCACATCAAGTTGGTAACATCTACACCCAAATCTGTTGGCTGTCCCTTCTATATGATCCATGCCTGTGATATACAATCGGGTGATGAACGTAACTGGACGGGGGGTGGACAATAGGATGGACAATACAGGCCCTTCTAGTTTTTTTTTAGTGAATGTCATGTAGAGTCATGGAGCTGCATAACAAAACATATCATATGTGTTGGTGTCCATGAGTGTATTCTCGGCTTCCCCCAAATATCCCTGATATGTTTTAGATTCATGCTCTATGAATAGGTCACCCAATGTACTTATATGTTGCTTTCTGAGTTGTGTCATCATTGCAGAGGTGCTGTCTATTTGGAGTGGACCATATTGTTTTATAGGGATAAGGGGGGAGTACCCACAGGGACACCACACATTTAGGCCAATCTGGATAATGCCCATGTAGTGCACCTTATCATGAGTATCTCTCATGTAGGTCTGGCAAACTGGCAGTAGGGAGCCTCTTGTATGGAGAGTGGGTGTATATACCCCTTTTCCAGAAAGACTTGCGGTGTGTGTTGACTCTTAAGTGTCCAGTGATGTATGAACTGCATTTGGGCCACCAGGTAGTTCATCTCAAAATGGGGTGCTGCAAACCCTCCCCTATCATATGGTAGTCATAATCTCCTCCAGCTGAGGTATGTTCTGGAAAATGTATAATAAATTCAGCAGTATGGCCATCATCATCAGGGCTATTCTGCCCACCAGAGATAGTGGTAGGGCAAATCACCTATTCACCTGTGCATTGAGCCTTCAAGATATTTCCTATAGTTTCCTAGAGCCAGATATTTCCTATAGTTTATGAAAAGAATTGTCTATGGTCTGTATGGCAGAGTATTCCTAGATAGCAGACAACCACCACTGCAACCACAGAGGATAAGCTATATTGGGCTGTGTGGTGGTCTCTTTGAGTGGGACTATGATGGATTTCAACCCTTTGATCTGAATACTGATCAGCAGCCAAACTGTATACCTTCATCAATAAAGAAGCACAAAGTCACCTCAAAGTCTCCTACTACTATCAGGGGATCATCTGAATGAAATAACAACAAAGGGTAATGATATCCTAGGTTTATCCTGCACTGGAAATAGGGGATATGGGGCAAACCTGTTTCAGACATCTACTGACCTGGAACACTGAGTATACCTCTCCTTTTAACCTTACCCAGGTGAAAGGGTCTAAATAGGTATGCTTAACCCACTTTAAGGAAGCCCCGCTAAGGCCCATTCTAGCTAACACCCCTAGCAGAAATGGCCATTTGACAGTGTGAGAGCAAACAACAAGGTAAGACTATTGATGGTGGAACTGCCGGCTATGAAGGTGGATTTATCCAGCATGACCAGGTGGGGCATTAAGGGCAGCAGTGTATTCACTAGTATTTTGGCTAGGACATTACTATTTATATTAATAAGTGAGAGTGGGCATTAGGATTCATACCTCTCTTGAGCTTGTCTGGTTTAAGGAGAGTTATACCTACAGATTCCCTGATGGTCTGTGGAAGTTTACCTGCTCTATATGCCTCCTTGTAGACCTACAAGAAAAAGGGAGCAAGCTCTTTTGCATATTCCTTGTAGAATTTAGCAGGAAGGCCATCACTGCCAGGAGCACCCCCATTTCTGAGTTGTTTAATCACAGATTTGATCTCTTCTATGGTTATTGTTTGACATATTAAGGTGCAGTCCTTGAGCCCAAGCCATGCTTGAGTTACCATGTTCAGGTAGTTATATATATCAGAAACAACCATCTGTGATTCCGTAGTGCACAAGTCTCTTTAGAAGATAGCAAAAGTGTCTATAATGATGGCAGAATTGTGTCCAAGGTGCCCCCCAGATGTATGTATCTTAGTAATATGAGCCCCAGCTCATTAGAGTTTAAGTAAAGCAGCTAGTGTGTGCCCTGATCTGTCACCCACCCCATATCACAGGGCTAGTAAGTATTTACTCAAAAACTTCAACTCTATGCCAGCCTCCTCCTTGAATTGTGTCAATTTAGATTGAATTGGGCCCAAGTGTGCTCCATCATGAGTGGAGTCATAGCCTTGTTCCAGTGCTCACATATTAAGTTGGGCTCTGATTGATTTTAGGATCCCATCTTCCTTTGTGATGCTCTCCCTACAGATGATTGCCTTGAGGGCTTCCCATAGAGTTGCAATTGAAGCCTCTTAGGGCCAGATGTAGGTAGGTTTCATTTTGCGAGTTGCAAATTGCGAGTACTAGCGACTCGCAATTTGCAACTCGCAAAATGAAATGCAGAAAGGTGTCTCAGACACCTTCTTTTGCGACTCGCTATGGGGTCGCAAAGACCCACCTCATGAATATCAATGAGGTGGGTCGCATTTTGCGACCCCATACCGAGTCTAGGCACTCACAGGGATGGTGGCCTGCTGGAGACAGCAGACCACCATGTCTGTGACTGCTTTTAAATAAAGCAGTTTTTCTTTTTCTTTTTGCAGCCCGTTTTCCTTAAAGGAAAACGAGCTGCAAAAAGAAAAAATACCGAAACCATTTATTTTCGGTTTTTTCAGAGTAGGCAGTGGTCCATAGGACCACTGCCTGCTCTGAAAAATACTTTTTTGTGGCATTCACAAAGGGGAAGGGGTCCCATGGGGACCCCTTCCCTTTTGCGAATGAGTTACCATCCACTTCAAGTGGATGGTAACTGCGAGTTGGTTTGCGACCGCTTTCGCGGTACCGACTCGCAAAATGTGACTCTGCATCGCGTAAGGCCTTTTGCGCCTCGCAAACTGCGTTTTTCGCTGTTTGCGAGGCGCAAAAGTCTTCCTACATCTGGCCCTTAGTCCCTACTTATCCCTGTGTAGTCCCCAATGGCTTGTCATATTTCCTCCTTGAATACAGCATCCAGGAGTTTTTTGCTTTGAAGACGCCATCTATATGTCTGACTTGGACCGCTAAAGGTATATTCACTTTTTGTCTGATTTTTAGATCTCCAGAGGATGACCAGGTAAAAACACTGCATGACACCCAGGAGAAAATCCCCAGCTCTGGTCTGTCGCCTATCACCACAGTCAGAGCAATATAGTGCCATATTTAGGATAAGATTGTCATTGCCAAACATATAATTGTTTGAGGGTCAAACTCTGCCCAGTGTTTCAGCACTGTAAGGAAGAAATCGGGTCTATCTGTGTTTGATGCACACATATTAATGAGGATAACATGAGTATAGTTAACTATTCCTTGTAAAATAATAAATCAACCCTCTGAATCCGTTTTGGTTTTGATGTGTTGAAAGTGCACTGATTTATGAACAAGTATTATCACTCCTAAGGAATAAGTAGAATATAAGGAAAAGTGCCCATGAGTACACCCCATGTGCAGGCCAGGTGATGCACCCATCGGGTGGTAAATTTGTTTCTTCTGAAAATATAATGTCCACTGTATGTCTAGTAGACAGGAAAGGACATGCCTGTACTTACTTGAATTATTCAGTCACTGCACATTCTGGTTTACTATCTTTAAAGGACGAAGGCTGTTATCATGCCTGCTGGTATACAGAAGAATTAACAACTGTGCTTATAAATCACATACCAACAAGAGTATGCAATGTGTTTCTGTAAGACCTGTCAGTCTTAGGGTGGGCTTCCCCCAAACGCTTTGGCTGCTTGCCTCATATTTTTTTGCTGATTCGTTTTGTTGGCCTTAGGACTCCAAGCACTTTACCATTGGTGACCAGTGCTAAACTGCATGTGCTTCTCCCTGAAACATGGTTACATTGATGTATGCACAACTGGCAGATTTAATTTACTTGTAAGTCCCTTGTAAAATAGTATACGATATACCCAGGGGCTGTAAATAAATGCTACTAGTAGGCCTGAGGCAAAGATTGTGCAACCCACAGAAGTAGCCCTTAAACATGTCTCAGGCCTGCCACTGCAGAGCCTGTGTGTGCAATTTTACTGCCACCTCGACTTGGCATTTAAAACCCCTTGTCAAGTCTTAAACTCCCCTTTTATTACACATGTCACCCATATGGTAGGACTTAGGTAGCATATAAGGCACAGTGCCATGTAAGGAGAAGGTAGGACATGTACTTTTAAGTTTTGCATGTTCTGGTAGTGAAAAACATCTGCATTCTTTTTTCACTACTGTGAGACCTACTCCTCTCACAGGTTAACATTGTGAATTCCTTAATACACTTTTAAGCTGTAATTCCCTCATTAGAAATGAGTGGCTGGGTCATGTTTCATATCTTTGGAATGGTAATGATAAATCTTATTTACTGGTAAAGTCGGATTTAGTATTACTATTTTAGAAATGCCACTTTTATAAAATAGACATTTCTCTGCTCTTCCAACTCTATGTATCTTCAGCCTGTCTCCAATATACTTTGTACATTCCCTGTAGACAGCCTCAAACAGAGGAAGGATGTGTGTTTGAGTACTCATCTGCATTTATCTGCATTCTGGTAGCTCTTCATGGGCAGGAAGTGTGGGAGTGGGTGACACACCTGAATAGACAGTGCCTATTCCCACACAAAGGGCTGATTACCCCCTACTGATAGTCTAGAGCCAGGCTGAGAAAGAAAGGATACTTGTGCACTTCAAGGCTACTTCTTTGAAGTCATCCCACTTCAAAGGCACATTTGTGTATAAGTACTGGATTTCTGACCCAGCCAAATCAGACACATGTGGACTTACAACTGTACTCTGTCAGAAGAACTGCTGTGCTGCACCAAGGACTGTTATTCTGCTGGACTACTAACCATGGAGGACTGCTTTTCTGCTGTGCTACCTTTTCGCCTGCTGCGCTCTGACCTTGCTGTGGGAGAGCTGGACTGTGCCTTACATCCCAGAGTGCTCTCTAATGGCTTGTTTGCTTGACTTCTGTTTATTGAGACTCAGGGTTATCAAAGTATCTACCAATGCTTCTGTGCCTGGTACACTGGAAATGGACCCACATACTTGCACCTGCAAAATCAACGCTTCACCTGCCTAATGGTAGAGGAGACACACACATCAACCCTGTTGTGGAATTAGAACTGACGCATCGCATTTAGAACCAGCGGTTCACCATTGCATCATCGCCACAGTGGAACTACTGCATCACCACCACCCTTGAAGGAAGATCGGTGGATCGCTTCACTGCATGGAGAAAACCGGAGCATCAGCTTTGGAACCAACGCATTGCAGCACCAGCGCTTCACCTTTAAAACTGACGCATCACCAGCACTGTTTGAGGAAAAGCGACCCATCTGATGACTGCAACCAGGATTAAAGTACTTTGCTCAGCATGCCTTGCATGGGTATTGTAATCTGCCTGCGCTCCATCATGGGTGGCCTGAATTCTTGACTTTGTTCGGGTCTAGCTCAATCTCAAGTATCCTCTAAAGTGCTGTTTGCTTCTAAGCACTGTAACTCTTTTTATCCTTTAAAAAATGTGTAGGTCAACTTCTACTCATTGGAATTTTGTCATTTTGATCTTGATTTATTAAAAAAAATATATTGTCAATTTTTCTACACTTGTTTGGAGTCTTTTTGTGGTGTTTTCATTTTTGTTACTGTGTGTATGTTGCTCAAATACTTTATACATTGCACCTATAGATAAGCCTGACTGCTCTGTGTCAAGCTACCAGAGGGTGAGCACAAGTTATCTTTTAGTGTGTATCTGACTTACACTGACTAGAGTGGTTGTCACTACTTGGATTAAGTGCATACCCCTGCCAAGTAGAGACCCCATTTCTGTCAGATTCCCTGCCCTATTTTGATCAAACGAACAATCCCCCCCCCCCCACCCACACCAGGGCCCAACTTCCCAGTGATCACCCAAAACATTTTAACCCATGCAGCAAAGATTTTGCAACAAAAAAATAAAAAAAGGCAAAAGAACGTATTCCCACAGCGGGTTAAAGCTGAGGGCAGCCAGAGTGGCAAATAGAGAGACTTTTCACCATGTACTCAACATGAGCATGCAGATAACAATTCAACACAGCAATATCATATACTTTATGGAATTTGTGGGGTGGGCAACGAGCCCAGGACCATATCATGAATCATAGTTACACTGATTAAATCCAAACAATGTGAGAAATTGGTGTGAGAGACTGGCTGTACGCGGACTCCCCCATTTGATGGAGGTATGGCATTTCATGCAAGGAGAATGTCATTTAGGGGGTGATTCTGACCCCGGCGGTCACGGACCGCCGGGCCCAGGGTCGGCGGGAGCACCGCCAACAGGCTGGCGGTGCCCCGCAGGGCATTCTGACCGTAGCGGTATGGCAGCGGTCAGAAAGGGAAAACCGGCGGTCTCCCGCCGGTTTTCCGCTGCCCTATTGAATCCTCCATGGCGGCGCAGCTTGCTGCGCCGCCATGGGGATTCTGACACCCCATACTGCCATCCTGTTCCTGGCGGTTCTCCCGCCAGGAACAGGATGGCGGTATGGGGTGTCGCGGGGCCCCTGGGGGCCCCTGCAGTGCCCATGCCAATGGCATGGGCACTGCAGGGGCACCCATAAGAGGGCCCCAAAAAGAATTTCAGTGTCTGCTTTGCAGACACTGAAATTCGCGACGGGTGCAACTGCACCCATCGCACCTTCCCACTCCGCCGGCTCAATTCTGAGCTGGCGTCCTCGTGGGAAGGGTTTTTGCACTGGGCTGGCGGGCGGCCTTTTGGCGGTCGCCCGCCAGCCCAGTGCAAAAGCCAAAATACCCTCAGCGGTCTTTCGACCGCGGAGCGGGATTTTGGAGGGGGGAAGTCTGGCGGGCGGCCTCTGCCGCCCGCCAGACTCAGAATGACCCCCTTAATCTCATCGAGGGACGACTTGGAAAGGGCCTTATCTTGTGGGGATCCGGTGTTACTTGGTGCCATATGTTTCTGAAGAAGAGAGAGAAGACATCCCCAGGGTCCAAATATACCTGTGTCCTGCCTCTCCAGGTAAATCTGGGGTGTGCAGGATAGAGAATGGCATAGGGGATACCGCATTCCTGAAATTTCTTCTGGACAGGAAGAAATTTCTTCCAGGCTACCTGCACTGATTGTGTGAATTCAAGGAAAAATGAGACACACATCCCTTCATTGTGTGTCTCTTCTGCCAGTCTCAAAAGCTGATCTCACTCCCTATATCTAAAAGATTTACAATGATGAGCCATAGGGGTGTGACCTGATCTGGCTGGGGGATCTGGGATCGATGAGCTCACTCAATCATAAATACCCTGGAAAATCTGCTTGCCTCAAATAGAGACATTAGCAAGTTTTCAATGTAGTCTTCAGTGCCGCCTATCACGATGGATTCCGATATTCCAGTAATTTAAGTATTACTTCTTCTTGACCGGTGTTAGACCTGCCAGCTCTCTGTGTGGTCTACATAGTCTTTTTGCTTCTGACCTCCTATTTTTGATCCTGTGCTGAATTTAGTTTTTGCTGGCTTTAGTACTCCAGTCACTTTACCACTGCTGACCAGTGCTAAAATCCAAGTGCTCCCTGTCTAAACTGTATTTGTGAATGGTTTATTCATGACTGGCATATTTGATTTACTAGCAAGTCCCTATTAAAGTACACTATGGCGGTCATTCTGACCCTGGCGGTCATGGACCGCCAGGGCCGGGGACTGCGGGAGCACCGCCAACAGGCTGGCGGTGCTCCCAAGGGCATTCTGACCGCGGCGGTATGGCCGCGGTCAGAAACGGAAAACCGGCGGTCTCCCGCCGGTTTTCCGCTGCCCTGAGGAATCCTCCATGGCGGCGCAGCTTGCTGCACCGCCATGGGGATTCCGACCCCCTCACCGCCATCCTGTTCCTGGCGGTTTTGACCGCCAGGAACAGGATGGTGGTGAGGGGTATCGTGGGGCCCCTGGGGGCCCCTGCAGTGCCCATGCCAATGGCATGGGCACTGCAGGGGCCCCCGTAAGAGGGGCACCCGTCGCACCCTTCCCACTCCGCCGGCTCCATTCGGAGGCGGCTTCCTCGTGGGAAGGGGTTTCCCGCTGGGCTGGCGGGCGGCCTTCTGGCGGTCGCCTGCCAGCCCAGCGGGAAACACAGAATAACCACGGCGGTCTTCTGACCGCGCAGCGGTATTCTGGCGGCTCCCGCCGGCACCACGGTTACCGCGGCCGGCGGGAGTCAGAATGACCCCCTATGTGTGCCCAGGGCTTGTAAATCAAATTCTACTAGTGGAATTGCAGCGCTGATTGTGCCACCCGCATGAGAAGCCATGTAAACATTTCTCAGACCTGCTACTGCAGTGTGTGTGTGCTAAATTTTATACTGCCATTTTGACCTGGCAAGCGCACTCACTTTTCAGGCCCACACTTTGCCTTTTACTACAGGGAAGTGACCCCTAAAGTAGGTCCAAGTCGTCCACATCGGCAGGATGTAGTGTATTTAAAAGCTAAGACATGTACTGGTGTGTTTTCCATGTCCTGCTACAGAAATACTGCTAAATTCAGTTTTTGCTATTTCAAGGCCTATCTGGCCCAAAGAGTAACATGGGGAACACCTTGAAATATCTTTTAAGTGTAATTTCCCACTGGAAGCAGATAGCACTCTGGAGTTTGGGCTCTCTGAGCTCACAATTTAAAAATACATCTTTTAGTGAAGTTGGTTTTTGAATTGTAAGTTTGAAAATGCCACTTTTAGAAAGTAGCGATTTTCTTGCTTAACCATTCTGTGCCTCTGCCTGTGTGTTGAATACATCTGGGTCAGGATGACAGTTTGGCTGTTTGTGAATTCACTCTAGACAGTCATACAAAGGGAGCTGAGGTGTGCCCTGCATATCCTGGTAGCCCATCACCAGGCTGGTGGATCTTTCTGAGCTACAGTGGTTGGGGGGGCTGACTCTTGTACCTGAATAGGGCTCTGCCTGTCCTCACACAAAGTAGTCTCCAGCCCCCATGGAATGTGTTTAGGCCAGGGCAGGGAAAGGCAGGGTCTTGTGCATTTCAAAGACTTCTCTTTGAAGTGTGCCTTCTTCAAAGACAGAAATGGGTATGAGTACTGGACCTCTAACACCACATAGTTAGAACACTTCTAGACTGAGGTCATTCTGCCAGAAAGAAGAGCTGGATGCTGTAGGAGGGACTGCTACTCTGCCTGTTGCTTTGCTGTGCTTGCCTTCTGCTTACTGTTTCTGTCCTGGGAGTGAAAGGACTAGATTTGGCTTTCTACATACTGCCTCCAAAGGTTCTCCATGAGCTTGGACTGAGCTTACCTCCTGTTAAGAACCCTCAGAGACATCAAAGACTTCATCTGCCGGTGCCTGGGTTCTTCTGCTGAGAGTTCTAACTTGCCGAGTCGTGCCAACTCCAGTCCTGGGGTGCTTGGAAGTGCAAGCTGGTGATCTGAAAGAGAAAGTCCACGCATGAGTGTGCCGGAAGATTCAACACAGCACCTGCCTCATGGCTGTAATATCAATGCAGCACCTGTCTCATGTCTAATGAATCGAAGCAGCGCCTGTTTCAATGTGGTCCCATCAACACAGCGCATTTGGATTTTTCATGGCTGACCCTGCGTGCCAATTTTTTATTGACCCTCTCCCCTCCCCCCAGCACAGGAAGGAACTGAGGCTGGGTGTCCAGAAATCAATGCATCTCCTTTTCTGTAAGGAAAGAATCCACATATCACCTCCTCTGATGGTAAGGAACCCACAAACATTTCACCTGCGAGGAAAGAATTGACACATTGACGCATCTCTTTGCTTTTCCAGCGCCTCACCTCTCCTGTGGCCCACACGTCTTTATTTTTGACTCGTCCCAGGTACTGTCTGCTAAAGAGATACATCCATTGATTCCCATGAATTAAAACTTGCTTAAACTTACTAAAAGGGATATTTTGACTTGTGTATTTTGGATTTTTGTTGTTTTGGCTATTTTTCTAAAGTGGTGTGGAGTCCTTTTGTGGTGTTTTCACTGTGTTACTGTGTGTGTGTGTGTACAAATACTTTACTCATTGCCTCTGAGATAAGCATAACTGCTCTAGCCAAACTACCAAGGGGGTGAGCAGGATTTATGTTACCTGTGCGACTCCTTTACCCTGATTAGAGTGAGTGTCCCTGCATGGACAGGGTGCAAACCACTGACAACTGGAGAGCCTATTTCTATCAACCATGCTTTCAGGTCTTCATTTTTAAGCTGGTTAAAACATAGTTCCTCCTGTACCTCTATATTCATTTTGGATTGTGTGTTCATCCTCTACATCAAAGAATCTTCGGTCTGGGGAAGCAATACTCATATGATGATTGTCAAGGTGATCCCTCCTGTTGTCCATTCTCTGTGTCAGAGAGTCAAATTTAAGGGCTATGCCAAAAGGCCTGACTTCACCTCTAACAGTAGGGATTTAGGGCCTGATTTAGAGTTTGGTGGATGGGTTATTCCGTCACAGATGTGAAAAATATCCCCTCCTCCATATTACGATTTCCATAGGAAATAATAGATTCGTAATACGGCAGAAGGGACATCCATCACGTTTGTGACGGAGTAACCCCATCTACCAAACTACAAATCAGGCCCTTAATGTCTGCCTTCGGTAGGGAGTCACCATCCATTGTGTCTTCCATGTCAGAGAAATGTGTAGCTTTGGATGCCGGATGCTTGCCACTTTTCTTAGCGTCAAACACCAGACATGGCTGCCTGGCATATCGCCCATGTTAGCTGAGGAGATGTGGTTGAGGGACTTGAGTCTCAAAGAACAGGGATTTGCTGATATTTCCAAGTAGCGGCTTTAGTGTGGTGGGGTTGAGGGCTATATAGGAACCAGCACTGGAGCACTGGTTATAGCCATCTTGTGATTACCGCAGCCAAGATCTCAGCAATCCACGCTCTCTATTGTTGATAAAGCAGGGTACAGAGTCTCAAAAGCAGCCGTAAATACTTAACAATGGGTTTTGATAGGGGAACACCGAGGGCCAGATTTACAAGGCCCTTGGGCCCCTTAGCACTGCATTTGTGGAAACATTTTTGCCACAAATGTGAAACTAATAGGCCACTACCATAGGTCCATATTTACAAGGTGGCGCAAACTAGGTTTACGCTTTGTAAACCCTTTGTGCCACATCATGCATAATATATGCATGATGTATGTGAAGGGGGTGGTCACTAAAAATGGAGCAATGAAATCTACAAGATTCCACTGCACCATTTCTAGAATAATTTCTAATGCGTGCTTAACGCAGGCATTAAAATGAGGCTCCCATTGATTTGAAAGGGCCTCTTAACACTATACTGGATTAGCATAATTTTTTTACACTAATCCAGTATCGGGTTACAGTAGGTCAACAAAATGACACTATTGCCCCTAACATGCGCCATTGGGGGCTATATTATTAATACAGCGCTACCATGGTGGTGTTTAAAGATGCAAGGGGCCTGCAAGAAAAGTGGCGCATCACTAGTGATGCACCACTTTCTTGTAAATATGGCCCCAAGTTTCCTGGATGGGTAAGTCTTTGTTAGAATTTAGGCAGAGTCCAGCTATCCCATGGGATTATGCACTCACAGGAAAGGTGAATATATCTAAACATGCCCCACTTGATCGCCAGCACCAGGGATCAGTGTGTGCAGATTCTCAGACCTGCTGCTGGTCAGTGCTGGGGCACCTAACAAGGTGACCCTAAGCCCAACTTTGGCAGTCTTAGGTACTCTTGCGTAGGAAGACAGCTGCAATCAGATATCCCTGGCAATGCTTCCAATACATGGCCAACTTCTCAGGTGCCCCCAAAGTCACCTCTAACAGGTCAGCAGCCAGGCCATGCATATCGCTGCACAGAACCTCACGGCCAGGGGTGCCATCATGTCCAACCCGCCCCTGCTCACGTCACTGTGCCCAAATAGGCCTCCAAATAGGTCAACGCTCGGGATGCTCTGGCTCTCACCCACTTATCCAGCAGTTGGGGCCACTTTCAGGCTGGCTGGTGTCAGAATGAGGAGCACATTGGTGTGCTTTTTGGAAAACGGGTTGGAATGGAGTTTAATAAATGGGAGTGAAGGATGCGGTGCTTCAGCCATCAGAGCTTGATTAATGCACCACCAGCTTGTTGCACTACTCTGGTACAGCCCCATATTTGTATTCATTTTGTAGATGTTTACTCAAGTAAACAGATATTATGTGTGGTATCTTTAGAGCACAGTTGGCAATGAGACTTGCTTTTTCATCATTTATCAGACAGTGTCCAACCACATCAATGTGACAACCGAACTAGCATCTCAGGTGAAGTATGAGGCAACTAGTCTGACCTGCAGACTCTGATCTCTGTCCTGTATCTTCCAGAAACCAGGAAGGGCCATAATTCAGGGATACAAATTAATCCCATCACATGGTGTCATTGTGTAACGTGCAACAGATCATCAAGATTTTAAACATGACAGCTGGGGAGAACCAGAGCACCCATCCAATACTGGAGCCTCCACCCTGTATTATAGACACATCTGAGTCACAACTTAAGGATATCAAAGGTGCATTCAATCATGCATCATGCATGACTCTGTGCCCTACTGTACCCCTGTTTAGGATGTGCTATCGAATATTGAAAGGCCATGATGGGAAGGGGAGAGAAGGCATACCCAACATAACCTGCATCAAAGAAGTGTGATATATGTTATATTTTGGTTACCTTCAGGAATGACCACTTGATCTACACATGCATGCCTTCAATCTCAATGTCATATCTGTCTATTACATTGTGTACAAGTAATGAGTGACTATGTTTTAGACGTCTTGAACCCAGAAATATGTGCACTGTCAGGTATTTGTACTTACCTATCAGCCACATGTCACCAAAATCCCCAGCTGCCACATGACATGTACTTATTGACTGTCAATACAGGTAGCTGTCAATGGTGTTCCCAGGAAAGGCAGAGTACATATCAGTGAAGCGACCTCTGTCATAGTAGACAGCTTGCATGGAAGGAGTGACAACAGTGTCTATCTGGTAAAGAATTTCCCTGTAACTAGGTGCCTCATGTGTACAATCAATAGTACCAAAAACCGCACAAGAACAGCAATGTCATCAAATTCCATTTGCTATGTATTACCTTTCCTCCAGTGATTGTGGGATGATATTACTCAGTACTCCCAGCCTATGGTGCACATAAGTACATGCCATAAGCATCATTATTGGCTTCCCTTAAGATGCCAATGGCCAGGAAGTGGGTGGTAGGCAGGATTTTGACATATATTGAAATGGCCTTGGAGAGCCCTGTCAGATAAGGGAGCTCCTGCAATGACTTGTCACTGAACATGTCAAAAATGGTGATTCTTTGCCTGTAAATCCTCTCTCTCCTTCTCCTAATAGCTGTTAATCATAATGTGGACAAGGCGACAAATATACTCACCAACATGAAGAAAATACATTTTAATTTGTCAGTTGCTTTCTCTATGGACGTGTGTGATTGCTAGCTGTAATAATCAGTAAAAAAACTGTTCTCAGGGCTCAAAGGTCTTTTCACTCTCTTTGCCATTGCAGGTTATTTCATTCTCAGAAATGTGTTTGGGCCTCATTATGAGTTTGGCGGTCCATGGACCCCCATGGTGGCTGTAGCGGTCCGACCGCCACAACCTTGGAGGTCGGACCGTCAGATTACAAGTTTGAGCTCAGAGCACCAAAAGACTGCCTATGGACTGCCAGCACCACCATTGTAAGTGCATCGGTGACCGTGGTGGTCATGACCACAGCGGCCATTGTGACCACCATGGACATTATGACCTTCTTGACGGCCAAGCTTTTCATGGCGGTCCCACTGTCATGAAAAGCTTGGCATTCAGGCAGTTAAGGGGCTCAAAATGGAGGACCCCAGGGGGAATGGCTCCAAGAAGGGAGAGGCAACCCCCCCCCACAAAACTGTGGAACTATACTGCCTCCTGCATCCCCCTGCAAGCCCTGCCAGCCCCATGGGGAACACATAATCTGGCAGTCAGAAGACTGTCAGCCGGGCAGTATTCGAAAGACTGTCACCATGGCGGTCCGGCAGTCCGACTGTCAAACTCGTAATGAGGCCCTAAGTTTAAATGCATACAAACAATTATTTTAAAATACTTTTAAATTTAAATAGATTTATTTGTTTATAGTTTTAATATTTGTCAATAAACTTGCTTTTACAAATAAATACATCTTTTCTTTTTATTTTCATTTTTTCCTAAGCAGTGTTATTGTTATTCCCTACCTTCAATGATTTCTATAGGAGTGTGTTGCAATACCAGATACCGGCCATGTATGGTGCTTGACAAACTTGTTTGGAGTAGACTTAGGACAGTTTTGACATTTTTACTATTCTAGTAGACATTTGTGTAACGCTTGTGAATAGCAATTGTCTGATTCATTTTCAGGCATGTTTTTGTATCTGCATGCCACTCCGTATATTCATCTTTACATTTTTCTAATCTGCTTTACTATTTTGAAACCATCCTTCCTTTTTCATCCCGCATTTAATACTAAAACAAATTCAACATGCAGAGGGGAATTAGGGGGCAGAAGCATACATCTGTGGATCTATCTTTGTGAATAGCATTTGTGAGTACATCAATTAGTACAACTGGAGTACTGCTCATAAATGGCTTTTATGACTAGGCTCTTATATTTTGACTCATATTTACAACATTCAATTAATGTAACAACATAAAAACTTAAACCACAGTTTTTGTTTACTAAGGCAAATGCATTACTGAGACCAAGGAGAGCAGTTTAGGGATACATTTTTCTTTTTAAAAAAGTACAGTTTTATTAGTACCATGCACTGAACAATTGTACTGCAACCTCCCCTAATAATGATTGACTGGTAAAAATATATTTTAATCAGCCCAGACCCTTAAATAACTATGGCCCTCATTATGACTTTGTTGGTCTTCACAGAAGACACCAAAAGCCGCGGGCACCAGAGTACCACCAGTGCTGTTGGTCTTCTGCCCACCATATCATAGGTGCTGTTGGATTTCCCCCACACTTTGGGTGGAAATCCAGCAGTAGTCATGCTGGCGGGTGGAGGCGCTTGGGAGGTTCCACCACTGGCCCCGCCCCACCAATAGGACTCCATCAGCCGTATTATGGGCAATAATACGGCCTGGTGGTGTCCAGCTGGCGGGGCGATGCCGGCGGTGGAAGTGCCCCATCCCATTCCCTGCTGGACGACCTTCTGCCTGGACCTGGTAAGGTGATCGACTGACAGGGAAGGGGGGTGGGAGGGTGATGGGTTTAGTGTGTGCGTGTATGAGTGTGTGGTGTCTGTGTGTATGCATGAATTTGTGTATGCATGGTTATATGTGTGTCTGAATGTAGCGGTGAGTGTGTGTCTGCATGTAAGTGTGTATGCATGTGTGTATGCGAGTGTGAGTGTTGTGGTGAATGCGTGTTTGTGTGTGAGTATGCATGTATGTCTGCATGTGAGTAGTCGTGTTTGTCTGGATGGGTGTGAGTATGTGTGCTTGAATGGGTGTGAGTATGCATGCTTGAATGTGTGCATGAATGTTAAAGTGAATGCGTGTATTGATGCATGTGAGTGAATGCATGTATGTAAGTGTAGGTGAATTGGTGTATGAGTGGTGTGTGTGGATGTCTGTGCATGTATGTGGGGGTGGGGTGGAGTTGGGGGGAGGAGGGGAGCTGCCTAGAGGGGGCGCTGTGGCTGGAGGGGGGGAGGGAGGCATAGTGCTGGGAGGGTGGAGGAGTTGGCTATTGGCGACAAGAAAGGAATTCCCTGTCATCGGTAGCCTTTCCAACATGGTTTTCATGGTGGTGCTACCGCCGCAGAAACCATGGCAGAAAGCCGGCTCCTAATACTGCCGGTGGTCTTCTGTGGACCGCCGGAATGGAGATGATCATCTCCTGCCTGGTGGTTCGGACCGCCATGGCGGTATGTTTGAAGATGTGGTGGGCTGGCAGCGGCCAACCCGCCACACTCATAATGTGGTGGTTTGCACCACCAGTCTGTTGGCAGTGGGACGTTACATTTACCCTGGCGGTCAAAAGACCACCAGAGTCAAAATGAGGGCCTATGTATCTATTTCATTTATTTTACTACATGTTTTCAGCAATATCAATCAATATGTTCTACCAGAAAATTATCAGTATGGAAGGGTGTCTTCATTAGTATAGGACACTTTATGCCAGGAACTCCCCGTCTTTCCACAACAGCATTTCTAAATTGTGACTTATCAGGGTCTCATTGTAACTTAATGACAGTTTGAGACAGTTTTCTTTGGAATTTTCCTTGTGCAATGTAGAAATTACCTTCCAACGCTTTTCACGAATCTCATGATTTATGCTCAGTCATCCTATGAAGTCAGTATATGACTAGATACAAGTTTGAGATTGACGTCTCCAGCTTTTCCTTTGTGTGACCTAGAAATGACTTACACGGTTCACTACACATTTACGGGCATACTTATGCTCTGTTTGTGCTGAATTTGCGTCATTTTTTTACACACATTTGGTGCAAACCAAACTCCACATTTATATTTTGATATTAGACATGTCTAATGTCAAAATATAGGAATTTGCACCATTTTTTTGATGCGTGCACCTACCTTGCGCCAATGCAAGGTAGGCGTTCCCATCTGAAAAATGGTGCTATCTCCATAGCCCCATATTCATCCCCTGTGCTAAAATGACGCACAGGTGAGAGGAGGGGCTACATAATAATGCAGAGCTTGCTTTGCACCATTATTTAACACCTGGGTCAGACCAGGCGTTAGGGGACCTGTGGACCCATTTCCATGGTTAAACACCATGGAATGGGTCCACAGGTGCCCTCCCCAAACCCCAGGAACACCCCTACCCACATCAGAGGGACTCCAGAGGATGGGGAACCCAGGTAAGTAGGGTAAATATTGGTAAGTATTTATAAATTTCTTTTAAAGTGCCATTGGGGGCCCTAACTTGCCCCCCCCCCCCTTACATGGTACAGGGTGCAATGGACATTCCCAGGAGACACTTGTCCCCTGTGCTGGCCATTGGGGTAGTGAGCACAACTCCTGTCTTTCCTAAGACCTGAGTCATGTTTTTGGTGGTGGTGCACCAGGAAATGGCACTAGTCTGGTTAGAGGCATTTCTTGCCTCTAACCAGGATAGCATCATTTTCTGATGCACAACCTCCTCCTTCCCTACCATCACCCCCACCCGACTAGCATCTTCTTCTAAGATGCTAACCCAAGTTTAGCGCCGGCTTACGCCATTCAATAAATATGGCGCCTAGCATGCATTGTTAAATGATCCAAGCTGGCACTAATCTTTTTGCCGCAAAACTGTGTTAGCGCAGTTTTGCCACAAAAAGGATAAATATGGCCCTAAATCCGTGCACTGATATTAATCATTCTAAAGGCATTACTTTACTTGGAAAAAGGGATGGTTTTGGAAGTGCATTAGCCTTGAAGAAGTCACAGATGTGTTGAAACATGTGCCAGCTGTAGAAGAGAATGCATTGCGTGTTAATAAAAGAACTGAACTGTAATTGCCATCTACACATCTGTACTGTTTGGATTCAGGATTTACATGGGACTCATATGCCGATTACTTCTGATATTTTTTGAAAAAATGTGCAGATCACTTCTATTTGTATTTTATTTTGTGGCTTTTGGAGCCAAAGCAGCCTTGAAATAATGTTCTGGAGTTTTCATCAACTAGTTATGTTTGGTTAAGTATGATTAGTGAACTTTGGTTTGTCCTACATACTGTCAAAGATTGACTCCTAATGATTTATATGAAAAATGTTATGACTCTTTACCCATCAAGGATCCTTATAATGTGATATCTGAATCAGTGCCTGTATAGAAGGGCTCTGAAGTAATTTAATTCTTCTGAAGTGGCCAGTTGTCAATTGCGGAGAAATCTCTTCCCTTTCACAGGCAGCAAAACTACACCTACCTTGTCATAGTCAGCACAATTATCCCTGATGTATCACAGGCAAAACTATGCCCCACTTATAACAGATCAAGCACTTTGCTTAGATGTCTGCTAATTCACTCATTAGCTGTGAAGTCTTATCCATATCAGACAGCAGAGCTACACATCACCTGTCAGCAGTAACATAGCTAGCCCACGATGGACCCATGATGCAAAGCTGTGCTTCTTACCACTGAGCTATAATTGGTGAAGGTTTGTTTGTTTAATAGTCTATCTGTATCTGTTGGCTTCCATTTATTGAAGGAACCCGAGTCTGAGTCTAAGATATTGGAATATTAATTGAGGGGGTGAGAACCCTATTCAAGCAACAACACAGTCCTTGTCATGGTGAACAACAAAAACAACTAAATTAACCCATGCTTAACCCTGTGGTAGCTTGGCCCAAAAGCAATCAGGCTTAACTTAGAGGCATGTGTAAGACATTTATGCGGCACACACACACTAAAAATGTGAAAACACAACACAAGGAAAATCCCAAACGAATTTGGAAAAAATAGAGACAATTTTAGTGAATAAAATGAGAATGAAATGACAAAAAAAAAATCATCTGACCTGGAGATATGCAATTTTAATGGTTTAAATAGATCTAGTGACTGATAGTGCAAAGTACCACTGGTGGTCATCTGGCTATGATAGATCATGGTTAAGTCATAAGTTCAGGCTGACCGCAATGGAGTGTCCAGGGACCAGGTTAGTCTCGCTGAAAAAGTTACCTTCCCAGAGCCTGGCACAGTGTACTGCTTGCGGTGGTGGAGCAGGGAGAGCGTGGCTGATGGTCATTACTATAGAACGATGAGCAAACCCGGCATTGCATTTTTTCAATTTATTCATTATATTTTTTATTTTTTACTGAGATCCAAATTTGCATTAAATACATCAGCAGATGCCATTCCTGTATCAAACTATTATGACCTAGACAATACATTTGCATATCATATTTCATTACAGCATACTTCAGCAAAGCAGCAATAAAATCTCAAAATATCAACTACGCTTAACCAGGAAAACCTTCTACCCACTCGCTCTACCCTCTTCTTTCAAAACCTATAGCTCTTCCATAAAATAACCCTCACATTTTTGTGAATCTCTTCATCCCCTATATCGTAGCATATACAGCCGCTCCTTATTTCTCACTTGTTTAATTTTTATTACATATTCCTCTACAGTGGGTATTAACTGGGTTCACCACCTTTACAGTAATAAAGATGTAGCTACTGCCATCTCTACATATAAAGGTTTTACAAATCTCCCAGCTAATTTTTGGGAGGGGTCATACCCCAGAACTATCCACCAAATACTAGGGACTATTTCAATCCACCAGGAAGTCTCTCGGTACTTAAATAGGTTTACCCAGAATTCTTGAATAAGGGCACACACACTCATTACATGTGACCAATTAGCAGTATCCCTGAGTTGCATCGGATACAGTGCCCAGACCAGTTAGAATTAACCTGAACTGAATAGTGTGGTGTTCTGTAAAAGAGCTACTTGCTGACATAGAGCATTCTCTGTAATCAACACCTCTTAGAAAATTAATTATAGTAGTTTCCTCTCACATCTTCTTTGTTAGCTCTAACCCCTCATTCTTTTCCCATTTTCTGATAGCTTTCTGGGCCCTTCAGCCCAGAGAGCCACCTTTTCCATTATCCTACTCGCTTATAGCCCAAAGATACCACCAGCTCGGCTACCACTTCCTAGGTCTCCTGAATTTGCTCACAGTTAAGGTAACTAAGGGCCAGATGTAGCATGTTCTCCAATAGCAATTACCTAATTGTGATTTTTTGTGAGTTACAATTAAGTAATCGCTATTGGAATGGATGAAACTCCAGGAGTTTCATAATGCGATTCGCAAGAGCTCACAAATGGACCTACCTCATCAATTTTCATGAGGGTGGTCGAAATTTGCAACCACACGAATGTCTACAATCACAGGGATGGTGGCCTGATGGGCTCAGCAGACCACAATGTCTGTGATTGCTTTTCAATAAAGCAATCTTTTATTTTTAAATGCAGCACGTTTTCCTCAAAAGGAAAATAGTATGCGTTTAAAAATGAAAAATGAAAAGTTTTCTTTTCATTTTTTAAGAGGAGACAGTGATCCGTGGGACCACTGCCTGCTCTTAAAAAACGTTTTTGGATATATTCACAAAGGGGAAGGGGACCCTTGGGGACCCCTTCCCCTTTGCAAATGGGTTACCACCTTCTTGAAGTAGGTGGTAACTGCGATTGTTTTGCAACCGCATTCACAGTCACAAAACAATCATAAATACCTCTGCAATTCAGTATTAGGAAGGGACGCACTTGACACACCCCTTCATAATCCAAATCGGTATGTAGTTGCAAATCCAATTTGCGATTCGGTAACAAGCTACCGAATTGCAAATTGGACTTGTTCCATATCAAAACGCATTTTTGCAATCGCAAAAATGTTTGATACATCTGGCCCTAAGTATATTACGTAGGAGCATGAAATTGCTTTGCACTACTTCCCCAATTTCCGCCAAACTTTTCCACATATCACCAAACAAAATAATTTGCATTCAAATTCTCTGCAAGGGACCACAGAGGAGGAGATGCATGGAAAACGGGGAGATGTGCGTCGATTTTTCCTGCACACAGACGATGTGTCAGTGAGTTTTCATGCAGAGCAGGCTTTGAGTCGATTTCCAGCACGTAGACTGGGATCCTGTTCAGGTTGCTGGGTTTTCAGACTCCTCAGGGATGATGCATTGAAATCCTGGGCATGCAGGATGAAGTTACAGGGCTGTGTCGATCAGTGGGTGATGCTTGGAAATTTCTACCGCACGGCTGGCGCTGCGTCGATTCCTCTCAGGAAGTCGGGCTGCGTCGTTCTGGCCTGGCATTGCATTGATCCAGTGGGTCGTGCGTCGAAGTTCCAGTCGAAACGCTGGTGCTGCATCGATCCTCTCTTGCGAAGTCGGGGTGTGTTGATCTGGTTGGGTGTGCAGTGATTTTCTCACTGCGATGCAGGCTGTGCGTCGTTTCTTGCAGGCTGTTTGTCGAATTTTCACAGCACAAGGAGTTCTTTGCAGAGATTACATCTTTTTGGTCCTGAGACTTCAAGAAACAGGAGGCAATCTCTATCCAAGCCCTTGGAGAGCACTTCTCAGCACAGCCAGAAGACAGCAAGGCTGCAAGGCAACAGCAGGGCAGCAGTCCTTTGCAGAAAAGCAGTCAGGTGAGTCCTTTGGGCAGCCAGGCAGTTCGTCTTAACAGGTTGCAAATTCTGGTTCAGGGATTCTTCACCAGTGGTATCTTGTCCAGAAGTGTCTGAGTTGGTAGGGTCAGAGACCCTGCTTAAATACCCAAATGTGCCTTTGAAGTGGGGGAGACTTCAAAGAGTGGCATAGAAGTGCACAAGATCCCCTTTCAGTTCCATCCTGTCTGCCAGGGTCTCAGTAGGGGGTGTGGCAGTCCTTTGTGTGAGGGTAGGCTACTGTCCTTTGACATGTAAATGTCAGGTCCTCCATCCTCCTATCCCAGGAAGACCCTTTTAATATGCAGATGTGTGCAAGTGTGACTGAGCATCCTGTGTTTGGGGTTGTCTGAGTGAATGCACAAGGGAGCTGTCAACTAAACCTAGCCAGACGTGGATTTTAAGGCACAGAAGGATTTAAGTGTAAAGAAATGCTCACTTTCTCAAAGTGGCATTTCTAGAATAGCAATATTAAATCCAACTTTACTAATAAGCAGGATTTTCTATTACCATTCTGGCCATACTAAATATTACCTGGCTACTCCTTTCAGATCAAAATCTAACACTCAAGCAGTGTATGAAGGTATCCCTTCTACTTTCCTATGAAAAGAGCGGGCCACACAGCAGTGTAAAACGAATTTAGGTGTTTTGCACTACCAGGACATATAGAACGCACATGTTCATGTCCTGCCTTTTATCTACATAGCACCCTGCCCTATGGGACACCTAGGGCCTACCTTAGGGGTGACTTATAGGTAGAAAAGGGGGAGTTTCAGACTTGGTAACTACTTTTAAATGCCAAGTCAAAGTGGCAGTGAAACTGCACACACAGGCCCTGCAATGGCAGGCCTGAGACATGGTTGGGGGGCTACTTATGTGGGTAGCACAACCAGTGCTGCAGCCCACTAGTAGCATTTAATTTACAGGCCCTGGGCACATGTAGTGCAGTTGACTAGGGACTTAAAAGTATATTAAAGAAGCCAAGTGGGTATGAGCCGATGTCACCATGTTTTAAGGAGAGAGCATATGCACTTTAGCACTGATTGGCAGTGGTAAAGTGCACAGAGTCCTAAAGCCAGGAAAAATGAGGTCAGAAAAAGAAAAGGAGGAAGGCAAAAAGTTTGGAGGTGACCCTGCAGAAAGGCCATTTCCAACAGTTTGTATTTTGGAAACCAAACGGGCAAAAATAAGATCATATAGGTCTTTGATCCTTGAAGAATATCTAATCCCCAAATATCTCTTGGGGTGAGCATTTACACAAAACGCAGTTTCGGAAAATAATCTATCTGAGCGGCACCCATAAAATATCATTTCTGTTTTTACTTGTGATTTTATAGCCCCCCACTTCTTCAAATTGCAAGAATGTCACAAAGGCTTTTTCCTGAGAGCATTTCTCACTGTTGAGAATTAACATTACATCATCGGCACATAGCTTAATCTTCCCCATCTGCTTATTGGGAGGCCGAATCTCTGTATTCTGCCTCATTGCAGTCACTAACGGCTATATAAAAAATGTGAACCAAATTGGTGAGAGGGGTAAAGCCCTGCCAGGTCTCTTAACAAAGTTGTAATTTACTCATCTTTGTGGCGATTATTATAATATTGGTTTCAGCATTCCGATATATCCCATGAACCAACCCTGTGATCTGGGAAAGTACCCCAAATTTAGCTAAGGTGTCTGTGGTAGGCTCAATGGAGGTCTCATTAATGGAAGACACAAAAGTGACTAAAATCCGGGTTAATTTCTTAGATTCATTTATTTGAAGTACTGTATCAGGCAGAAAATCTTATTTCAGTGTCCTTTACCTTCTATAGTTTCTCTTTCTTTGTTATCTCTCTTCAATTATTTTGTCCATTTGTGTTTCTGGTCACTTTGTTTCCTCTATTCGTAATTTCTTTAAATTGCCCATTTTTTTCTTCTCCGTGTCAGTATGTCCTATTCGGAGTTCAACTCCCAGATCGGAGGGCCATGCGGAAAGAAAGAACCATGGAAAGAAAAGGTAAGTGGATCTCATTTTGTTTTTGTTGCCTTTATATATAGAGTGGACAGGGATGGGCGGTCAAAAATAATGTGAGGGGAGAGAAACAGAAAAAAGAAAACAACGAAAGGAAATATATCCTGTGCGAGTGTGGAGGGGCCACCATAATCACCCTATAGTGTGTGCGTGTGAATCGATTTCTGAAAGCATAACATTGCTTTCCATGCAACACCGGGGTACCGGAATTTTCCCTTCTGCTGTTCCTCATCTCACAAGTTATTTCCTCCTGCCTCCCCACTTCCACCAAAATCCCCTGGTGTTAGGAATATATGAATGCACCTGCATGAGCCACGTCCCTCCAGGGACGTGGCTGGGTTCTTCGGTCTGTCCTGCTCGGGTGTCTCAACAACGCGTATCGGGTTTCCTGCTCTGTACGGTGTTTTCTGCTCCTCTTCCGTACTCCTGCCATCCGACGTCTTCCTTTTCATCTCCCGATGCGTCCGCCTTCTCCACATGCCCTATCGCCGACCTTTCCGTCTCCCAGGTCTCCGTTTCCATCGCTGCTATCGATGCTGGCGTCTCCTCCTTCTCTCCTCCCAACACGCCTTATTTTTCTGCTATATCCTTTGTATCCCAGATATTCGGGATTTCCAAAAAGGTCCGATCCTCTTTTCCCTCTCTGGGACCCCCGGGGTATGACCACATTGGCCCGTTGCACTATTCGGTGGCAGGGTTACTGCAACCCTGTTACACACCCTTCCCCACAAGAAGGGCTGATCGAGACCTTGATCCACGGGGTGTCTGGAGAGATTGACAATGGGCTACCCGGGAGGTGATGAACCTGGAACACAAATGGTTGGAGCTCCATAAACCATCTTAGTATCCTTGGATTTGTGTCTTTCTGTCGTGCTAACCAGGTGAGAGGAGCATGATCAGTATATAGGATAAAGGGATGTCCTAACAAGTAGTATTGGAGGCTTTCTATTGCCCACTTAATTGCTAGGCACTCTATTTCTATTACCGGGTACTTCTGTTCTCGGATTAGCAACTTTCTGGTGAAATACACAATGGGGCAAATGGAGTCTTGTTCGTTTTTCTGGGATAAGACGGCACCAATGCGGACGTCAGATGCATCCATTTGTAGATAGAACATTTTGGTGAAGTTGGGGCACTGTAATACTGGTTCTGTTGTCAGGGTCCTTTTTAGTGTTTCATAGCTATGGAGTTGGTGGGGATTTAGGCCCATATTTATACTTTTTGATGCAAAACTGCGCTAATGCAGTTTTGCATCAAAAAAATTAGCGCCGGCTAACGCCATTCTGAAGCCCCATGCGGGCGCCGTATTTATTGAATGACGTTAGCCGGCGTTAGCCGCCGGCGCCGTCTGGTGTGCGTTAAAAAAAACAACGTACACCAGGCAGCTCCGGCGTAGGGGAAAATGGAGCTTGGGCGTCAAGAAATGGGGCAAGTCAGGTTGAGGCAATTTTTTCGCCTCAACCCGATTTGCGCCATTTTTTTCCACTCCCAACCCCCATAGAAATGACTCCTGTCTTAGCAAAGACAGGAGTCATGCCCCCTTGCCCAATGGCCATGCCCAGGGGACTCCTGTCCCCTGGGCATGGTCATTGGGCATAGTGGCATGTAGGGGGGCACAAATCAGGCCCCCCTATGCCACAAAAAAAAACTTACCTGAACTTACCTTAATGTCCCTGGGATGGATCCCTCCAGCCTTGGGTGTCCTCCTGGGGTGGGCAAGGGTGACAGGGGGTGTCCCTGGGGGCATGGAGGGCACCTCTGGGCTCCTTCAGAGCCCACAGGTCCCTTAACGCCTGCCTTTTGCAGGCGCTAAAAAACGGCGCAAAAGCGGCCGTACGTCTTTTTTTTTGACCCGCCCACTCCCGGGCGTGAATTTTGCCTGGGAGTATAAATCCGACGCACATGCCTCAGAGTCGATTTTTTAGACGTAAACGCCTACCTTGCTTCTCATTAACGCAAAGTAGGTGTCCACGCTAAAAAATGACGCAAACTCCATGGACTTTGGCGCTAGACGCGTCTAACGCCAAAGTATAAATATGGAGTTAGTTTTGCGTCGAAATTGCGTTAAAAAAAACGACGCAATTCCGGCGCAAACGGAGTATAAATATGCCCCTTAGTTCTTTAATCTTGGAAGGATTTCCCTTTTTTAGTATGTCAGTCAAGGGGGTAGTGATGGTGGAGTAATTTGGTATAAACCGACAATAATATCCCCACCATTCCTAGAAAGGAGCATACTTCCTTTTTAGAGGTAGGTGGTGATAATGTTCAGGATTGCCTTCACTTTATCTAATTGGGGTCTTATTTGTCCCTTCCCTATGTGATATCCTAAGTAGGCAATTTTATCACGGGCTAGGTTACATTTCTCAGGATTGGCAGTTAATCCCACCTCGAATAATGTTTGGAACACCTTACCTAGATGTTGTAAATGGTCATCCCTGGTGTTGCTATATATTACGATATCATCAAAATATGCAGCTACATATCCGGTATGCCCCCGTAAGAATTTGTCCATCAATCTTTGAAATGTTGCCGGGGACCCATGTAAGCTAAAAGGGAGGACTGTAAATTGGTATAAGCCCAATGGTGTAGAGAAGGCTGTTTTTTCTTTATCGGGGAGTGTGAAGGGATCTGCCAGTAACCGTTCGTAAGATCTAATATAGACATGTACTGTGCTTTGCCTAATTGTTCAAGTAATTTGTCTAGCCGGGGTATAGGGTACGTATCAAACTGTGAAATACTATTTAATTGTCTAAAGTCAATACAAAAGCGGATAGAGCCATTAGGTTTTGGAACTAGGACTACTGGCGAACACCAGGGACTAATAGAAGGTTCAATGATACCTAACTGCAACATACCCTGGACTTCTTGTTCTAGTACCTGTCTACGTGCTTCTGGTATTCTGTATGGTCGGAGACGAACCATTTTCCCCTCTTGGGTTTTGATGGTATGGTGGATTAACAGTGTTTTTCCAAGAGTTAGGGAGAATTTTTTTTGATATCTAATTAGAACTGACTTCAACTGATTCTGTTGTTCCTGAGAGAGTGTGGCGGTAATTGTAGGAAGAATATTAGATGTCTCTTTGGGTTTTTAGGGGTTTCACATTGTTTATGAAGAACCCTGTCTTTATAGATCCGGTTGGGTCATCTGCTATTTCCCATTTCTTTAAGAGGTTAACGTGATATATCTGGGTTCTTTTAGGGTTGTCAGATAGTTCTAATTTATACGTGACAGGACTCACAGGTTTTAGTAACTTGTAAGTACCTTGCCATTTGGCTAATAATGTATTCTCTAAACTGGGTAGCAATATCAATACTTTGTCTCTGGGCTTAAATTTTCTAAGGACTGTATTCCCATCTTAGTACTTCTTTGGTCTCATCTGGGCCTCCTCGAGGTGTATTCTTACGTCTTCCCAAACATTATGAATCTGGTCTTTTAATTGTCTGGTGTATTCCAGAACATCTTTATCTTCACTTTCATTCTCCTCCCACTTTTCTGCAGACATATCTAATAAAGTCCTGGGTTGTCGTCCAAAGACCAACTCAAATGGACTATGGCCAGTGGACGATTGGCCATGTGTTCGTATGGCGTAAAGCACTAGGGGTAATTTTTTATCCCAGTCTTTACCAGAATCGGCTATAGATTTTTTTAACAAAGTTTTCAGGGTGCGATTATACCTCTCTACTAAGCCGTCTGTCTGGGGGTGATCTACCGAGGTACGAATGTGGTTAACTACAAGTATTTGACAAATTTGTGACATCAATCGGGACATGAATGGAGTTCTTTGGTCTGTGAGTAATTCTCTGAGGAATTCTATCCTAGAAAAACCCCGATTATAGCCTGTGCTACACTTTTGGTGGACATACTACTTAAAGGGATGGCTTTGGGGTACCTTTTAGCATAATCCACTAAAACGAGGATATACATGTATCCCCTTGAGGATGGGGTCAAAGGTCCCACCAAATCCATACCCATCCATGAAAAAGGAATATCTATAACAGGCAAAGGGAAGAGGGGAGCTTTTCTGTTTGGTCCAGGATTAATAATTTGACATTTAGGGCATTGTTGACAAAAGCGAAAAATTTCTGAAAAAACGTCTGGCCAATAAAACCAACTTAACAGGTATTCTTCCATCTTTTCTCTACCAAAATGCCCGCCTCCCATGTGGATGTGTGCCAAATGTAAGGTCTAGGTACGATATGGATGGGGCACTACTAACTGTGCTTTGCCTTGGTTATTATGTTTGGTCACTCTATATAAAAGACCGTTTTGGATGAGAAAGTAGGGCCCCACCTGTCCAGTCTTTTCGGTTACAGCGATCTCCCATGCATGCTGTAGGGTCATCTCTTTGGCTGCTCCTGAAAGAAGGTAGTGTCACCAATACTGGTTTATCAACTGTGTGTGAATTACTGGATAGTTTCCCCATTTGGTATGCTCTCTTCCCTTCTCTGTCTTTTACTTAATTTCAGATGTTCTTTCTCCAGAATGATGGACATTTGGGAAAAATGAGCTTCAGTCCTCCATTTTTCTAAATTCTACTTGTCATCGACACTATCCAATAACATAGGGAAATTTTCATAGTCTGTACCTATAATTACTTCTTCTACTAAGTGTGGGAGTGCCCCCATCATCAGAGTCTCAGTCTGTCCTCTCCATTCGATCGATGCTTTTACTAGAGGGTATTGCTTCATATCTCCATGAATGCAACAAATGGAGACACATTTGTCGATTGTTGATATAGTCTTAGGGACCAAATTCGCACAAATTATCTACTGACTACACCCTGAATTAATTAGGGCTCTGGTGGGTCATCCATTTATTATCAGTTCCTTCACATAGCGAGAAACGTCTTTGCCCGTATTGAGAACTCTATCTCTAGTGACCCCTATTTCCATTGGCTCGGCCTTGTCTAATTTGTGGGGGTAGTTCCGGGCTATGTGTCCCCATTCTGCACAGTGATAGCACTGAGGTAATTGATTAGGATTCTTGTCTACTGTTTTTGGTATGGGAGCTTCCTCTGGACTTTTCATGGATTTTACATGATATGAGGGACTAGGTAGGTGGTTTCCTATGGTTTGCCCTTTTCCCAACTTAAACTTTGGGTCCCGTTGGAACGCACAGGCTAATTCTATTGCTGTGGTTGTATCCATGTTTGGGTGTTGCTTAATCCAATTACGGGTTTGGGGGGGTAGGGCCTCTAGGAATTGTTCAAGTAGAATGATTCAAATCTCCTCGTCCCTATCTGTACTTATTGGACTCAGCAACTTTAAACCTAAATCCTGAATTCTGTAATAGAGGGTGCGTGGATTCTCTGTACGGTTCCATGTTGTTTTCCGAAACTTGATCCGATAGTACTCAGTATCGAACCCCACTCGTTCTAAAATCCCTTTCTTTATTTCAGGATAAGGTGTGGTGCCTCCCGGGTTTACAGCTCGATAGGAGGCCTGTAGGGTTCCAGTTAATAGTAGGGCAATGTATTGCCCCATCTATCCTCCGGCCATGTAGCTGAAGCAGCAACTCTCTCAAAATTAGTAAAAAAAGCGTCCGGATCTTCTCCCTCTTGGAATTTCTGCAAAACTGAACTTGGGACCCTGGGATGGACTTGACTAGAAGCAATGGTATCGGTTAATTTTTGTAATGCTGTTTCATAAACCAATTGGTTGTTAGCTATTATTGAAGCTTGACTTTTCAGGGCATTTTGGAGCATTTCCCAATAGTTACAAGCCTCCCTCTGTTTCTCCTCTCATACTAAATGCAGATGTCATTGTCCTTCTGCCAATTGGTGAATCATGTCCTCTAAAGTGGGTTTGTCTTCCATTATGGATGTATTGTATACCCCCGAAATCCCACTTCTGACACCACTGTGGTAGGATCTTTGGGGGTCTTGTTAATGGAAGACACAAAAGTGACTATAATCCAGGTTAATTTGTTAGATTCATTTATTTGAAGTACTGTATCAGAAAGAAAATCTTAAATCATTGTCCTTTATCTTCTATAGTCTCTCTTTTTTTATTCTCTCTCTTCGATTATTTTGTCCATTCGTGTTTCTGGTCACTGTGTTTCCTCTATTCCTTATTTTCTTTTAAGTGTCTGTTTTTTAATTCTCCTCCTTCTTAGGTATGTCATATTCAGAGTTCAACTCCCAGAACGGCGGGCCATGTTGAAAGAAAGAACCATGGAAAGAAAAGGTAAGTGGATCTCATTTTGTTTTCGTTGCCTTTATAAATAGAGTGGGCGGGGAGGGGCGGTCAAAAATAGTGTTAGGGGAGGGAAACAGAAAAAATAAAACAACGAAAGGAAAAATATCCCGTGCGAGTGTGGAGGGGGCCCGTATAATCACCCTATAGTGTGCGTGTGTGAATCGATTTCTGAAAGCATAACAGTGCTTTCCGTGCAATCCTAGTGTACTGGAATTGCTCCTTCTGCTGTTCTTCGTCTCCCAAGTTATTTCCTCCCGCTTCCCCACTTCCACCAAAATCCCTTGGTGTTAGGAATATATGCACGCACCTTCATGAGCCATGCCCCTCCAGGGACGTGGCTGGGTTCTTCAGTCTGTCCCGCTCGGGTGTCTCCACAATGTGTATTTGGTTCCCCGCTTTGTACGGTGTTTTCTGCTCCTCTTCCATACTTCTGCCATCCGACATCTTCCTTTTCATCTCCCGATGAGTCTGCCTCCTCCTCCTCCTGCCCTATCGCGGACCTTTCAGTCTCCGAGGTCTCTTTTTCCATTGCTGCTTCTGTAGTTGGCGTCTCCTCCTTCTCTCCTCCCAAAGCGCCTTCTTTTTCTGCCATATCCTTTGTATCCTGGATAGCCAGGATTTCCAAAAAGGTCTGATCCTTTTGTCCCTCTCTGGGACCCCCTGGGTACGACCACATCGGGCCTGTTGTACTATTCGGTGACAGGATTACCACAACCCTGTTGCTGTGTCAAATAATGTTTCCCAGACCACAAGGTCAAAGACCTTTTCAGCATGCATTAAAAGGATTACAGCGGGAATACTATTGACAGAGAAATAATCCAGCGCATCAGCTAGATAATGTGTGTTTGTAGTCAATTGAGGACTGGCAACAAAGCCATTCTGATCATGGTGAATTAATTTAGCTGCAATCAGGTTAAACCGTATTACCAAAAGCTTCATAATTATTTTGTAATCAGAATTTTATAAGGTAATTGGATGGTATGAATTTGGATCTTCCCTATCTTTATCCTTTTTTTTAAAAAGTGACCACATTGCCTTCACTAAACAACATCGGCATTGTGTTAGCAACCAATAAAAGATGATCTGCCAATTCTTGAAGTAATGTTTTAAAAAATTCAGCTGGGAGGCCATCAGGACAACAAACTTTCCCATTTAGGGGGCTTTTAACTACCTCTATCAATTCATCCTTTGAAAAAAGGGAGAGAAATATTTCTAATGTCTTCTTTAGATAGATTAGGGATAGCAAGTTGTGCGAAAAATACCTCAAATGCTTCCGAATCCACCACTTGGGTCAAATTACATATCTTCTTATAATGTTCCAACATAATCTCTCCCACTTTCTTATGTTCCGTGTACCTTACCCCAGAGGCCGGGCATTTCAGAGCATGAATTACTTTGCTAGCAAGATGCTCATGTGCCTGCCATGCTTGGAGCCTCCCTGTAAAATTACTTTCCTCATACACTTTCTGCATATAGTCACAATTTGCCACCTCGCACCTAGTTTAATACAGTTCATTCAAGGCTGGCTTGGCCTGATCTAACGATTTCTTATTTGCTCTGGAAGGGTGCTTTAAATATGTACTCAAGCTGTCATGAACACTCTTTTCCAGAGTCTGCTTTTTGTGCTTAGTACTCCAAATATTAGCAGCATCTTTTGCTATCACAGGGCCCTTATGTATGCTTTAAATGCATCCCACACTACACTTGGAGGGGCCAACCTGTGATTCTGACTAAAGAAGTCCCTAATCTCCTCCTCACACATCTAAACCCATCCTTCTTTTTAGAGGTATTGTTTGTTACAAGTCCACTGCCTATCTCGGGCCTATCTCTCTGTATCAATAGCTCCAGCACTAGTATTGCACTGGTCTGAAAAAACATTAGGAAGCAACCACTGGCCCTGAAAACTCAGGGTTCTTGAAAGTAGAAAATAATCGATCCGAGATGAGCTACAATATCTCATATAAAAACATGTATATTCTATCTTAGTTGGAAAGGATTGCCTCCAGGGTTTAATAAGTGTCACGTTTCTTTGATAATTCTGCAGTACTTTTGCAACTTTGGGTTTTAACAGTTTTTCCTTTTTACTGCAGAGTCTATATTGGGGTGCTGGAGAAAGTTGAAATCCCCACTCATGATGATTTCCCCTGGAACTTGCAATAAAGACTGAAAGAGCTCCTCGTAAGGCCCCAGGTTAAATTCTACAGGGGCGTAAAAATGTACAAATGTGAGTCACCTACAAAGCACTGAGCAATACACCCAGCACGAACGCCCATTTTGATCACAAGCGAAATCAAGCATTTCGGTCTTAAGCCTTTTGATAAAAAATATAGTCTTACCTCGATGTGCTGCTTAGGCAGTTGAAAACACCCTGTAGTCTGCCCAGGTTTTAAAAATAGAAAATTCCAAAAGTTTTTTGGCTGTAATATGGGCAATAACACTACTAGAGGGTTATCAGCTCTGACCAGTTCCTCTATTATGTCCTCACGTTGTGTAGGAGGCTGGCCTGGTTTGTAGTGGGTACCAAGGGGTACTTACACTCTGCACCAGGTCCAGGTATCCCTTATTAGTGTAGAAGAGGTGTCTAGCAGCTTAGGCTGATAGAAAATGGTAGCTTAGCAGAGCAGCTTAGGCTGAACTAGGAGACGAGTGAAGCTCCTACAGTACCACTAGTGTCATATGCACAATATCATAAGAAAACACAATACACAGATATACTAAAAATAAAGGTACTTTATTTTTATGACAATATGCCAAAGTATCTCAGTGAGTACCCTCAGTATGAGGATAGCAAATATACACAAGATATATGTACACAATACAAAAATATGCAGTAATAGCAATAGAAAACAGTGCAAACAATGTATAGTCACAATAGAATGCAATGGGAGCACATAGGGATAGGGGCAACACAAACCATATACTCTAGAAGTGGAATGCGATCCAGGTATGGACCCCAAACCTATGTGAGCTCGTAGAGGGTCGCTGGGACTGTAAGAAAACAGTGAGGGTTAGAAAAATAGCCCACCCCAAGTCCCTGAAAAGTGGGTGCAAAGTGCACCTAAGTTCCCCAGAGAGCACAGAAGTTGTGATAGGGGAATTCTGAAAGAAAGACCAACACCAGCAATGGAACAACAATGGATTTCCAGACGAGAGTACCTGTGGAACAAGGGGACCAAGTCCAAAAGTCACGATCAAGTCGGGAGTGGGCAGATGCCCAGGAAATGCCAGCTGTGGGTGCAAAGAAGCTGCCACTGGATGGTAGAAGCTGTAGATTCTGCAAGAACGAAGAGGGCTAGAAACTTCCCCTTTGGAGGATGGATGTCCCACGTCGGTAAGAAGCTTGCAGAGGTGTTTTGTGCAGAAAGACTGCAAATAAGCCTTGCTATCTGCAAGGGTTGTAGTTAAGATTTTTGGATGCTGCTGTGGCCCAAGAGGGACCAGGATGTCGCCAATTGCGTGAGGAGACAGAGGGGGCATCCAGCAAGACAAAGAGCCCACTCAGAAGCAAGCAGCACCCGCAGAAGTGCCGGAACAGGCACTATGAAGTGGAGTGAACCGGAGCTCACCTGAAGGCACAAAAGAAGGTCCCACAACGCCGGAGGACAACTCAGGAGGTCGTGCACTGCAGGTTAGAGTGCCGGGGACCCAGGCTTGGCTGTGCACAAAGGAAATCCTGGAAGAGTGCACAGGAGCCGGAGCAGCTGCAAATCACGCGGTACCCAGCAATGCAGTCTAGCGTGGGGAGGCAAGGACTTACCTCCACCAAACTTGGACTGAAGAGTCACTGGACTGTGGGAGTCACTTGGACAGAGTTGCTGAGTTCAAGGGACCTCGCTCGTCGTGCTGAGAGGAGACCCAGAGGACCGGTGAAGCAGTTCTTTGGTGCCTGCGGTTGCAGGGGGAAGATTCCGTTGACCCACGGGAGATTTCTTCGGAGCTTCTAGTGCAGAGAGAGGCAGACTACCCCCACAGCATGCACCACCAGGAAAACAGTCGAGAAGGCGGCAGGATCAGCGTTACAAGGTCGCAGTAGTCATCTTTGCTACTTTGTTGCAGTTTTGCAGGCTTCCAGCGCGGTCAGAGGTCGATTCATTGGCAGAAGGTGAAGAGAGAGAACTCTGATGAGCTCTTGCATTCGTTATCTAAAGAATTCCCCAAAGCAGAGACCCTAAATAGCCAGAAAAGGAGGTTTGGCTACTTAGGAAGGAGGATAGGCTAGCAACACAGGTAAGAGCCTATCAGAAGGAGTCTCTGACGTCACCTGCTGGCCCTGGCCACTCAGAGCAGTCCAGTGTGCCAGCAGCACCTCTGTTTCCAAGATGGCAGAGGTCTGGAGCACACTGGAGGAGCTCTGGGCACCTCCCAGGGAGGTGCAGGTCAGGGGAGTGGTCACTCCCCTTTGCTTTGCCCAGTTTCGTGCCAGAGCAGGGCTGAGGGATCCCTGAACCGGTGTAGACTGGCTTATGCAGAGATGGGCACCATCTGTGCCCATCAAAGCATTTCCAGAGGCTGGGGGAGGCTACTCCTCCCCAGCCCTGACACCTTATTCCAAAGGGAGAGGGTGTAAAACCCTCTCTCTGAGGAAGTCCTTTGTTCTGCCTTCCTGGGCCAAGCCTGGCTGGACCCCAGGAGGGCAGAAACCTGTCTGAGGGGTTGGCAGCAGCTGCAGTGAAACCCCGGGAAAGGCAGTTTGGCAGTACCCGGGTCTGTGCTAGAGACCCGGGGAATCATGGGATTGTCTCCCCAATACCAGGATGGCATTGGTGGGGCAATTCCATGATCTTAGACATGTTATATGGCCATATTCGGAGTTACCATTATGAAGCTATACATAGGTAGTGACCTATGTATAGTGCACGCGTGTAATGGTGTCCCCGCACTCACAAAGTCCAGGGAATTTGCCCTGAACAATGTGGGGGCACCTTGGCTAGTGCCAGGGTGCCCACACACTAAGTAACTTAGCACCCAACCTTTACCAGGTAAAGGTTAGACATATAGGTGACTTATAAGTTACTTAAGTGCAGTGGTAAATGGCTGTGAAATAACGTGGACGTTATTTCACTCAGGCTGCAGTGGCAGGCCTGTGTAAGAATTGTCAGAGCTCCCTGCGGGTGGCAAAAGAAATGCTGCAGCCCATAGGGATCTCCTGGAACCCCAATACCCTGGGTACCTCAGTACCATATACGAGGGAATTATAAGGGTGTTCCAGTATGCCAATGTGAATTGGTGAAATTGGTCACTAGCCTGTTAGTGACAATTTGTACAGAGAGAGCATTACCACTGAGGTTCTGGTTAGCAGAGCCTCAGTGAGACAGTTAGGCATCACACAGGGAACACATACATATAGGTCACAAACTTATGAGCACTGGGGTATTGGCTAGCAGGGTCCCAGTGACACATAACAAACATACTGAAAACATAGGGTTTTCACTATGAGCACTGGGCCCTGGCTAGCAGGATCCCAGTGAGACAGTGAAAACACCTGATATATACTCACAAACAGGCCAAAAGTGGGGGTAACAAGGCTAGAAAGAGGCTACTTTCTCACACGTTGCCTCTAAAAACAAAAGCTGCCCCAAAGGGAGTACAGGCTTGCTTAAAGGTGCCATTTATGCAGAAAGTAGTGTCAGTGCAACAATGAGGCTTATAGACAAGCCTTGACCTGAATAAAAAGTGCAATTTTTACATAAAGTTCCTTTCAATCCATCCATTGCCCTGAGTCTGCCCCTCCCACTACCACCTAAAGAGCATGTATATAGGTCTTGCCCCATGACTGACTGGCTAGTAAAGTGCCTATTAAAGTGCACATAGTGCCTCTTTCCCATCTCCATCTTATGCCTTAAATCTTTCCTGCCCATGACTGAATCCGAGCATCCCAGCATGGTGATGGTCACATAAAGAACTTTCACTTCCTAATCTTACATGCAAGTAGCTATTGCAGATATTCAGCTTTTGGATCTCAAAAATTTTTTCACCCTCCTTACCCCCCGAGTGACCTGTAGCTGAGGCCCCCTGCCTAAGGACTCTTGGAACACTCCCCTCCCTCATAACCCCCTGTGCACCTCCCCTGACCCAGCCAGCCACCAACCCTCCAACCCTCACCCATCCTTCCTTTGAAAAAGGTGCATTGATATGGCATCTAAGACGTATTCCAAGTGGAAAGTAGATGGAAAGCTAAATGCTTTAGCCTGTTCAACAGATTGAAAAATATGTGCATGACCTTTGTAAATAACTTGATTGCTGTATTGTACCAGCTGGTACATCATAGCCTTTAAAACTATCAATCATGGCATTCAGTTCCTTTCGGCATTGAGCCACCATAATAGACATGTCAGAAAATATTTTGAAGGCAAAATTGTCTGCTGTAAGGTATACTCTGCCTTAAATGGCAGCAGATAATATACATTCCTTCACCCTGAAGTTGCAAAAATTCACAAGAATAGTTGGCGGATGCTGAAAATTAGGGTTTTGGCTAAATGGTAATCAATGTGCTATAGTAATAGCAAGATTTGCTGCTCTGGAGGCAATATCAGGGCAGATGTACTTATGAATCAGCTCAGGTACCACTGCTGTTAAAGTACTGCCATTTTCTTTACCTTCTGGGATACAGAGGTAGTAAAGGTTGGTCTTATGTGATTGACTCTCAAGATCATCAAGCTTTTACTGCAGATCAATGAGCTCAGCCTGCAGCTTCAAGGAAGCAGGATCCATATTTTATTTCCAGTCCTTAAAATCTTTATTCCGCTTGGGTATCCTGGACAGTTAGAAGTTGCAAACTGGTGTTGAGCAGTCCAAGCTGCTCACTCATTCTCTTATGTGCCTCCTTCTGGGAAATTTTCATCTCACATATTCCACCCAGAATTTGGTGTAAAAGAGCCTCTGCGGCAGGCAAGGATGGTGAACTTGAAGGCATACTTTGCATCAAAAGCCCTGGATTCGTATGTGAAGAAATGTCATTTGAGAGAACATTTGCTCCTCTAGCCTTCTTATGAAGCTCATCTGAAGTACTGATGACAGGGCTTGAAGATGATTGTTCTCTACATGATTTTACAGATGAATGGATTATACCGGCTTCACAAATATCATCTATTTGGTGTAGAAGATGACTACCACTTCTCATCTCGCGAATGACTGGCTTTTCTACCAACTGATCCTGTTGGACTGGCTGGGGGTGTGTGTTCTTCTGGCTTGGATTGAAATTAGGAATAGCAAATATGGAATAAGTAGGCATGGCCCATAATGTTCCTTCACCACCTGGAGGGTTATAGACAGAGTTGCCTGGCACAGACCTTTGCTCATATACTGCAAGATTCTGATGGCTTGCACATCCCAGATCCTCCAGATCACCAGAGATACTATAAATAAGGTTTGGGCAAAGGAAGGGACAAACTCAAGCTCAATAGCAAAAAAAAATAAAGCCAGCAAATTGAAAGCAAGGAAATGTGACTTACAAACCACAAAGCCAATGGAATGGCAAGCAATGGGCAGGATGCATTCCCAAGGAAGCTCTATGAATGTACTTAAAGTGATAGCCGTGGGATACTTTGTGGGTGTTGGAAAATGGGTTATTGGTAAGGGCAGGTAAGGACCTACACTTAGCACTAGGCCACTAACCTCCACTAAGGTTCAGTTAGGTCTCAATAAATTAAACCCAGTCAATCCTTGGCAGCTTGGCAACGAGCAACAAGGCTTAATTTAGGAGACATATGTGTAAAGCATTTAAAAATCACAAAAAAGTAAATAAGTAAAACACAAAACACAATAAAAATCCAACACCATTTTACAAGAATAGATAATATGTTTATCTTTGAAATGACACCAAAACGAATACAATCGGATAAGGGGAACCGAAGATATGAATTTTTAAAGAAATAATGCCTTTTAGCGCTTAGAAACGAATAGTGCCAATCTGGTCATCTGGTCGCACCTCGACTGGGGCAAAATCAAAGTTTGAGGCCGACCGCGATACAGCCCTGCTCGGCTACAGCTCGCAGGAGGCCTCGATCAAAAGATTACCTTCAGACTTTGTCATTTTCTTAAAGATTTTTTTCAGCTGGGCAAAGTCGCCAGTCCAATCCGACCTCCTGGAACTCTTCCTCTGATACACGTTGCGGGAGCCCTCTGTGGAGATTTTTACCTTTGGCTGTTTTTATGAGGTGAAAATCCTTCCATCGAGGCAAACCTGAATCTTGATCCGACGTCCTTGGAGCCCTCTTTTAATACACTGCTTGGGTGGTCCCGGTCAACTTCCTACGTTCACACTTAGTCACTTTTTCAGAGATTTTCTTCACCGGGATGAACCTTCAAGTCAGGCTGGGTCGCGGTTGAGGCAATCCGGCTAGAGTTGCTGCGGCGGGTCGGTTCCTTTTTGGAGCTTTGTTTCAAAAGTTCTTCAATCTTCTCCAAACTTCTGGATCTTCTTCCAGATGTTCTTTTAAGGTTCTTTTGAGGTCCGCAGCTCACCCCAAGGTTCCAGAAGCTCTGAGATGCTCCTTGAGGGTGCAAACTACAACTCCCAGAATGCACCTGGCACAAACTCCAAACAGCTACTGAACAGTGGTCAGCTAGTCAGTTTCTCCAGGAGTAGGTGCAGGGGACTCTGGTGTGCAAGTTTATACCTGTAGCAAACAGGGAGTCCCTCCTTGAATCAGTTGAAGCCAGGCAAAGTCCTTCTTGTGGTGAAGCCCACATGTTCAGCTGGTGCAGTCCTCGAGAGTGCACTGCTCAGGTGTAGGTCGGAGGTCCAGCAGGGCAGTCCTTCTTCTCCTGTAGTTCTTCCTGGTAGGGATCTAAGGTGTGGGTGTAGGTCTGCCAGTTTTCTCCTTGCTCCTGGGTGAAGAACAGAGGGCTCCTGGTTCTCCAATCAGGTGCAGGGTCCTTCCCCCTGTGATGACCACTTCCTGGGAAGTGTGGCAAAAATCAATCCCAGAGAGCAACATTCCTCAAAAATCTAACATGGCTGAAAGTGATTTTTGGAGGTTACATCTGGCTGAGCCTACCCACTGGTGTGGCTAAAAACCTTAAACACACCCTTCTCCTGCCCTCTCCTAATCTAATCAGGGAGCACATAATTGTCTGGGTTTGCAGGATGTGAGGGAGGTGCTGGGCTACTCCAAATGTCCTTCCCTGCCTTTGAAGACCATTTTGGCAGCGCCTATCTTAGCAAAGATAGTGCAGAAGCACAGGGTTTCTTCATGTCAGTGAGTTTACAGGTTCTAACAAGGAAAGAGAACCCTGTGCATGATAACCCCAGATGGTGATCCGTAGAATGGTCAGTAGGAAACAAAAAGCAGTGCAGTAAGCTCTCCTTAAAAGTCTTTACAGATAGCCCCATCTCATGCAGGGGGGCAGGCAGAAAGCCAGTGAGCCACCCATTGGACCTGTGCAGCTGAATAATAGTGTTCTAAGTCCAGAAGGCCTAATCCTCCCGCAGTTACGGGTAGTTTTAGATTGGAAGAGCTAATCAACGGTGCCCCAGCAACCAAATCAGATGTGTGGCATGTATGAAGAAGGAACGAAGGACGAGCAGGGTAAGGTTTGCAACACAATACTCTCATCTGGGTTGCACACAATCTTCACTAGTGCCACCTCTTCACTAGTCACCATCTTCACAGGCTCACTCCAGAAAGCAGAAGAGAAGACCAAAAAGCAAACTGGGCTCGGAGGGACTGTGACACTCTGCCAAGATTTCCATTCTGCAAATCAGTGGGGGGAATGGTAGATATTAATCACTAGTTATCGAAAGGTAACTGGCTCCCAATTGAATCTAAGGTCTATTTGTCAATAAAGGGGAAAATAATTCCAAATGTTAAAGAAACACTTACTACATTTTAAAATTTTTACATTTTGTTTGCGCAATTTACATCCCGAATATTTTGAAGATTCTATCTGTACTTGACACTTAGGGATAACACAGATCACTAGTTTGGCTTTTGCTCAATTGCAAAACCATTTTAAGAAATGGACAAAGTGGGCAAATGCCTTGCACAGCCTTGCAAGTGGTCTAGCCCCTGCTCAACCTTTACAAGCACGAACAGCAGACCATTGCACAGAACAGTTTGCCAAGGTGGGTGGGTGGGTGTTGCTTGTTCAACCACTTGACAGTGCCTCTTTGGTTTCTCTCCTGTCTGCAGAGACAACTCCTCAGGTATGCAATTCCTTCCGATAGTCTTGGTGGACCCATCTTTTTGATTTTAGGAATTGTCTCACCTTGCTCTTCTCTTCCTTATCTATCCAGTTCTTAGCAACAACCCTTTGAATCAGTTGCCATGGATCTTGATCTCAATTTCATCCTCCTCTTTTATTATCTTTGATTGGTAGTCCAGGCTCCCAGTTCTGAGATAAATGTAGAGTCCCAGAAATAAACCATAGTGCTGTAAGACTACAGACAACTTGTGAATACCTCACATCCTGACATTAGGTGTGAGACTGTTGCCCACACTATTAAATTCTTTTTAGGTTAAATGTCCATTGGCAGTAGGGGTGAGCCAGGTGTTTTTGTTCAATTTGTTTAAACTAGCATAAGGTTAATTACCTCAACGTTTCTCAAAATGTTTGCCAGGGGTTTTAAAATGTTTAGAAACATAATCAAACTTTTGCTGTTACTTTCTCTTCAAGAAACATTGTATAGATTTGGGTTGGGGTGATGGCCTTGACACAGTGCTGGAAGCATTAAATTACTACTAAATTTGTATCCTGAATTTTTTACAGTCCTGTCCAAAATTTGCCTTGATGCCAGGTAGTCACCCTAGTCACTACCACCTGGCAAAAGTGACCCTCATCTCTCCATAGCCCCTCTCACGTACATTTAATTTGTTTTAAAGCCCTTGTAAAGGCTAACATTACTAATCCACTCAACTTGCCACATAAAATATAGTTCTGTTCTCTACAGCAGGCATGTTAACCCTCTGCACTACTTTATGGCAAGTCAAAACTGCCACTGGACAAAACGCCAATCTCTGGTTGCAGCAAGAATTTTAATCACAAGAGTTTCCTTGACATTTTAATTGTTCCATGAAGGCTGGACACACAAGGAACTTTTCAGCAGGTGTTTTTAAATCGCAAGTTTCATAAGTTATTGCTAAACATAGCGCCCACTGAGGTCAGAGCCCCCACCATCCAGGTCAGCACCCAGTGCGGACGGACTGGTGGCACAACCCTGAAGCCTGACCTGTGTTGCAGGGCCTTACAGCTCAAAGATCAATGTCCTGCGAACAGTTGAACTCTCGCATGTTAGTATGCCTCAAAGAAGGTAGAATGACTAAGGCGAGGCCGGACACTAGGGAGTGTGTGTGTTTCCTCCTTCTGCTGTATCTACGTGTCTTGTACAGTAAAAATGCGAGTATTGTCCAGTCCTGACTTAATCGTTAGCAGCTGCAGGCCAGAAGCACTGCCTCCAAAAACCGCCGGAGAAGAGATAAAAACAAGGAGCGAAGGAAATAAAAGTGCATTTAAATAAATAACAAGAGTGGAGGGCGAAATCATCCCCATAAAACAATGTAGGGAGCAATCTCGCTTCATTGCTTTCATCAGATGAATGGCTGTTCAGTCCATTCCAATCTATCAGTAAACTCGGAAGTAGGTAAGTGATTTTAGGACCTCATTTGCTTAATGAATTAAAATGTGGAAAAAAGATGCACTCTGTTGTGCCCACTATGTCATTCATCACCTATGTGCATTCCGAAATGTCATGCCAAATGCAGAGTTCAGGTAATTCAGCACCAGGCAATCTAAATTTGCATAGTGTTTAATATATTACCAACAGTTACACATTAAAAGAATGCATGAACATTAAGGCATCCTGCTTGTAATCTGGATACTTGAGGAGGCACTCTGGAAAACAACAACAGCAGGTTACTTCTAGATTTTCCCACATATTTATTGAAAGATGTTATCCATATGTTTACACCTCACCCTATGCTGTGCCGACTAGATAGTTTTACCGTGGAGAGGGAGGATGTCATTGAGGACTGTTTTAGATGTTTGCTTCCATTTTTACATTGCATGTGACTCGCAACGCCATTTGCTGCAGTACGGTCCCCTCGTGTGGCCCATTGAGGTGGCACTGTAAGGCAGCTGTCTTCAGAAGCATTCATTTAGAAAAGAACTTAGGCACTGATTTAGAGTTTGGTGGATGGGATGCTCCATCACAAATGTGACGGATATTCCATCCACCATGTTACAGTCTCCATAGGTCATACTGGGATCGTAATACAGCAGATAGCATATCCTTCACGTTTGTGATGGAGTAACTCCCTGTGCCAAACTCTACATCAGGCCCTTTATTTTGCAGATACCACTTTAAGCTTATGCGCTACAAAGCACATGTAGGCCAAATTTTTGGAGTGCCTAGAATTATTTTTATAACAAGGAGAATAGGTCTCCCTTCTTCGGGTTAATTGTTCCTTCTTGATTTGAGAAGAGATGTGGTCTGGTTCAAGTAGAAAGGGACCTTCTGAGCCTCTTGGGGTGGCAGGAGGTGAAGGGGTGCATTTTATCCTGTTGATAACTGTTGAAGAACAAAAATATTGACATACCTTTGCCGCCAAACTGTTCAGGTTCACGTGAGCCTGCAGAAAACACTTAGGTTCATATTTATACTTTTTTAGTGCCGCATTTGCGTCATTTTTTTGACGCAGAAATGGAGCAAACTTGCAAAATACAATTGTATTTTGTAAGTTTGCACCGTTTTTGCATCAAAAAGTGATGCAAATATTTATACTTTTTTAGTGCTGCATTTGCGCCGCTTTTTGACGCAAAAGCGGAGCAAACTTACAAAATACAATTGTATTTTGCAACTTTGCGCCATTTTTGCGTCAAAAAATGACACAAATGCAGCGCTAAAAAAGTATAAATATGGGCCTTAATGCAAATAAATAAATATTTCAAAACACATTTTGTTCACCTAATATTTTTTTTACAACAATAAACTAGTCTCACCCCCTTGAGGAACTCATTCTATGTATACATGACACGGGATCAACATGAAGCCCAGTAAGGCTTGACTAGGGTGAAAAAGTAAAGATGTCCAGTGCTAAATTTGTGTCCGTGGTTGCTGGGGGGTGAGCACAGGCACACATTTCTAGAATTATTAATACACTTTTAGTTTTTCAGCCATCTGTGTCATTGATATGCGTTTTAGTGTGCTGTTTGTCCTCTTTGTGCGTTGTGGGACTCTCAGCATGTTGACTTGTGGCTGGGTCTAAGAATAACATCAGCTCGTCTTGTTTAGTCATGTCACCTCATCAAGATGATTATTTTTCATGGGGTGTCTTCACTTTTCCGTTGTGCTAGTTCACTTTGATTCCCCACTGTACTTGGCACCTGTCTGCAGGTATGATGATGCAACCATCATACTGAATATTAGGTGACTCCAATGGTATGGGGCTCTCGGATTTGCTCATTGTGTTTGATTCGCCTACGATCCAGCTAGTAGTTTGAATGGGTCTTCAGTCGCCATTTCTTGTAAGTAAGATGACATTACGTCTACTTGCATGAATAGGACCATTACTGGCTGTACATTTAGCATTAGGATCCTTAGCAAATTTTGAAATATAACTCCTACTTCACCCTAAATAGTTTATGAGGGCATGACGGGCCTTCTTTGATTTCAGCGATTATCTTCTTTCACTGCTGCTTTAACCTGCAAATATATCACGTTGCTCTGTGTTTCCTATGCCCCTCCGTGTTTTGGCCCCCAGGGCGGATGCTCCATGGTAGTATTCTCCCACGAATTATTGTCATATTTTGTTGATTGTACTACAGAGTATCGAAGCTAGGATTATTGAAATAAACTAATATTGTGTACAGAATAGCGAGGGACAAAATCCCGAAAGGTAAATGCATACAGAGGATGCATAGATGTACTATTCTCAACTAATCAGCATATTGTCAGGATACATATGTGTGAAGGTAGACATAGAAAATCTATACTTCCTTACTTTTTGGTATTTTGTCCTTCGATATTGCATCAATGATATTTGGTGCCATCGAGTTACCTACCACGATATTCTGGGGGAACACCACATTTTGCACAATCCTCAGGGTCTTGGTCGTTGTTTGGCAATGTTTTGTAGGTATTCAATGTTGCATGAGGCATATGTGGGATTGGACATTCAACTGTCACTAGTTGTAAGTACATTACTTCACATGCATATATAACCATACAACTTGGTGCCTAGGTTGAAATTTCCTTTAATGAGAGTACATCTTAAGTGCTGTCCATGTGTTGTTTGGAGGATTTTATTTGTGCATGGAATAGTCACAGTTTTTCTTCTGCTGTCTCTGTTTTGTCCATAGTTATTTATTTCGTAATGCTGCTCTCGCAATGTATGGTTAACCACTGATTACCTTATTTGGTAGCGCATAAAGGGGCATGCCACCCTGTAATGTGAGGGATTAGTATGGCTACGTACTACTGCTGTCTTTGTGGAATGCTGGTGTACTATTTCTATCTTTATTTGGAATTTGTATGGCATCCAGTTGTTTCCTTGGTTGCCACAAGTGCTTCTTTCACTTGTGATTTTCTTTGGCAAAGAGATTTTCTCAATTTCATGATCCTACAGTTATGCACAGGAGGGTGATGGAGTACAATACTCCATCGCCCTAACAGAGTACCCATCCTTCTCATTTAGAATGACCTCTTCCCCTGCAGGCATCACTTAACATTGGCAGAAACCACAGTTGTGGCAGTTCCTGCAAATGTGTTAAAAGTTTGATGCACAATCTTGTCAAACAAGAGGACTGCCTCACAAACTATTCACTTGTTTTTGTTGTTCAAAAACAAAATCCCAAACTAACAAAAAGCCTCTCCCATGGTGTGGCGGAATTTAAATGTGTCCACTGTCCCTTACCACTAGGTTTTTCATGATGACAAGGGGGAGTGAAAACAGGCCATTGGACTGCGCAGTCTAATTTGGGCAGGAGGTGAAACGGCCAAAACGCTGTCAGACTGCCAGGGGAGTATGTTAGTAACAGAGCTGGAGTGGGCTCTGTCAATGACATACTTAAGGTCTTCCCACTTGTAAATCAGGGAGGCAGACCGAGAGTTGGGTGGAAGGGGTACCCCATTACAGTTGCCACAAAGTACCCTCTGTGCCAAACTCTAAATCAGACTCAGAGCTCTGTCACAGCTATACATCCCAGTGGAACCATACCCATGAACATAGTTCATCTCATTAGAATTAATTTACAGCTAGTTAATTGTTTTTCCCAACAGTATGTCACAAATTGCAAACCCTTTGACAGACATAAAATCACTATTGGAAGTACTTATAGGAGTAAGCAAATTTCCTAGAGATCCATTCCTTGTAAACTATTAGAAAGAGACCCAGGACCTTATTTAGAGCTTGGTGGATAAGAAGTTCCCTCAAAATGTGGCATTTGTGATATGGCAGAGATGATGGAGTATCCCATCCACCAAACTCTAAATATGGCCCTTACAAATATAGGGCCTGATTTCGACCTTGGCAGATGGGATACTCTGACACAAACTTGACAGATATCCCGTTCGCCTTATTACAAGTGCCATTTTATCCTATGGAACGTGTAAAATGGCGGGTGGGATATCCGTCACATTTGTAACAGAGTATCCCATCAGCCAAAGACAGAATAGGGCCCATAATGTTCAATATAAGAGATGTATTGCAATGGCTCTCAAAGGTATATGTCCTATATCTCAATAGTACATTCAATTTACAATAAGATGCTAAAGGGATCTGTCGTCATTCTAACACAACTAAGCTAGACATTAAAAAGCTAATTAAAAATGTGTAATTTTGTGCAAGTCGAAAGCACAGAAGGAGGCAGTGCATAGTCTTTCATAAAACATAAGAGCCAGAAGCCAGGGCTTCCATATGCCATGGTTAATGAATACTAGTGACAATAGAGTAATGCAAAGTGATTGGGCCCCCATGCAGAAGGTGATGAGGGACCTCTGAGACACACATCTCACCATGATCCGTGGTGTTTAGAGTCAGTGGATGCCCCTTGAAGGATCAGGCCCCTCCTACACTTCAGGGGCTGAAAGGGTCTACGTTACTGTGTACTGAGGCTGCCTAGATTTGAATTCTTTTCATGTCCCCTTTTGCACCAAAAGTACCTTCTTTCTCTTTAGATGTCACTTGCAGGATCTTTTTTTTGTCCCTGCTTTCCTCCACAATTTTCTGTTGTTCTCGTTCTTCTTCAGTTTATTTTTTCTGTCTTTTTCTTGCTCTTTGTCAAAGCATGTTTATGAAAAATAAGTTCCCGACCTGTAAAATGAGTGCTGTGCCCACCACTGAAACCACTTGCACACATTAAGCACAGGAATTAAGTTAGGTTAACAAAAACGCAATCAGATAAGTCTTAGACTTTTTCTTAGGGCAACCTGTGACTTCATATGTGAAGCTTTCAAGGCTAGTGAGTCTTTCCTGTACTATTCTCTGTGCAATACACGCAAGTTGTATATAGAGGGAAGAGAGGGCGTTTCCGCATTAGGTGATGGTTTAGTAGGTTTTAACTGCTCTAGCTAAATAGGTTCCAACCGCCGATGAATGTTTAATTCCATGCCCTCTGGGGAGAACCTCCAAGAAATAGATGTATCTGTGTTTCTTGGGATTATATTGGTTGGAGTTAGCTCCATGCCCTCTGGATCCCAAAAGAGTTTGTCCTTACCAGCATCTCCAAGATTATTAGAGGGGGCCCTACTACTCTCCGGGATCATGCCGGACTCATTGACTGATCCCGACTTGCTTGCTTAGATAAACTCCCAGCCTTCCTTACACTGGACTGCCCCCGACTCACCCAGCAATCTACATCATTGGACCCGGCTCTGAATCGGATGTGGCCCAGCTGCCAGTCTCTGATGTGTCAGATACAGAAAAAGGGCCTCTAGGGCCTTCTGAGTATCCTGCAGTACACCCATGTAGACAACCTTAGAGGCTGCAACCCTTTTGACGTTGAGTGGTCGCTGGAAGGCAGCGGCCCCTAAAACTGCCTGAACTGAAGCGCGACCAATATTGCATATATTGTCATTGGACTCTCTGCACCTCTCAGTACATGGGGAGTATCATCTAAATTAGCAATAACATGAGGGTCCAGCAACTCTACCAGACAGCCATCAGCAAGTATTTTGGTTGCATGCAAAGAAGAGGTGGAGTCTACCCCCATTAGCCCAAAAAAGTCTGCCAAAGTCTGCCAAAAAAGTCTGCCAATAACAGCATACAAGGAGGAGCCCTCTGCTGGGGAACATCCCTTAATAGTCAGATCCCCAGGGGTGTACAACCTCAGTCTATATGACCTGCATGCTTCTCACCTTTACCACTTTTCTCCACTCCCCCAGAGAAGCACAGCACTGAGGAGGTTCCTGTATCAACTAGAATGTTACTGCTGGTAATGGTTTCATGAGTTGACTGATCTTCGGTAGGCAGTTTCAGCTTCTTGGGCACTTTAGGCTTTTTGGGCTTCTTTCTGGGTGTCTCAGTAGCCTTGGAGGCCAGCTCAATAGTGACTCCAGGAATCGTCTCTAAACTCTGCCAGATGAACTGCCGGAGCCAGCCATCTGACCCAGATGCACATGCTGCAGACACAGGTGAGAGGCTCCTGTGCTCATCCCAGTTCTTCTGGTACTCACAGCTGACCGTCCACCTTGCCCGCCACAAGCGTCAAGCATCTCCCCTTGCGATATCGGGACAAATTCACCCAAGAGCCAGAAGCCAATCTGTGATATTGGAGTGGAATACCTGGCGCCAGGTAGGAAGAGGCATGCCGAAAGGAAGTCTACCATCATTCTTTCCTGCTGACAGACACGCACCCTCACTACTAGGTGGGCCACAGAGCCTCGGACACTGATTGCAACATTGAATCACGACAATACAGTTTGTAGAACAGTATTTGGCGACCGAGTCATGCTGGTGTTATCTATTACTGAATTGATGTTGTCTCATCCCGGTTGCATCTGAGAGTCCTTAGTATTCGTCCTTGCTTTCCACACGAGGCGTAGCAAGTCAGCCCAATGCCACCATGTTGCTGCTTGAAGAGTCTAAATAAAATGTTGTTTTAACGCATGACTCTTTAAAAGTCTATGATGAAAGGAATACCAGACGTGTAATTTGAAGGTCTTGGCAATGACTCATATATAAATGTAAGGCGGTATTGTTCCTATAGAAGAAGAAAAAAAGAAGGAGAGACAAGGGAGAAACAAGGTGGATGAAATCCAGGGAATCCTAATGATGACTTCTTGGTGCCCTCACATATCCAAAAGAATGTCATGCTACATCATAGGGTGTGCTCATTGTAGGGCCAGTGCTGGAATGTCCAATGGGTCACTGTAGCGGAGATATTTTTTATTTTTAGCCGTTTGATGAAAAGTGTCTATGTAAGGGCATTGGGGCATTCAAAACTTGTGGGTGGAGTGAGTGTGTACAGTTGCAGTGCTGGGAGATTAAAACTGTCCAAGGCATACAACACTGAATTTTAATATAGTGGTCCCCTTGGGAGAATTAAAACAATATTTGAACTGGGGCTATTGCAAGGGCCCAATGTACCTAGATAGTCTAAATTAATTGGTGTGGTTAGGGTGCCATATTTCGCGCCCAATGGCCCGGCTGGGTCCACAGCGCTTCCTCAGGACTTAAAAAAAGATCCCTACCCCACACCTAGGAGGTGATATGTACTGTAGGTACTCCCCTAAAAAAAATCTGGATCAAAAGTGAAAATGATCACCCAACCTGAAATAAAGCAAGAGACAAAAGAAGAAGCTTAGATAAACCAGCATAGGTTATATATGGTCCAGTGCAGCACCAGGTCTGCCATTCCAGGACATTGAATTATTGTGTCTCCAAAGGGAGACATGCTCATGCTATTGTTAGTGCTGATCAGTCGCTACAATGTGAAAAAGTGTAGACACACATGCACACACAAGTCAGGCAAAAAGACACATGTGAGACTAACAATCTAAATATATTGAAAACATTCAGTGTATCATAAGTGGTGAGTTGTCCGCGTGGCCCAGAGGGCATTGCAGCTCAAGCCCTACCAGGAACATACCCTATGATGAAGCATGACATCCTTTTGGATGTTTGAGGGCACCAAGAAATCCTCATTCACCTTGTTTCTCCCTTGTCTCGCCTTTCTTTTTTCTTCCTCTTTAGGAACAGTACCTCTTTACATTCATATATGAGTACTATCGGAGCTTAAGTACTAGACCTTTATCTGCTCCTGGTCCCTCTCCCTCCCTTATTTAGAATCTTGGCAATAACTACAATCTAAATAATTCACTATAAATGCAGTCATTAATTGTGTTACATAGCCTTCACTTTTAGCCGGTGCAGTGATTTGAATGGCTATCCAAGCAGTGAGCTCGTGATTCATAGTGGCACAACACTGGAGAGTTGGCAGCTTTTTCTAGCAGGTGGCATTTAACACACTGGCAGTTGCAGCTCCAACGGATTTATATCCTACACAGGAAGGCCTATAAAAGCAGTATCTCACTCCATAGTTGGACAAGCCTAGATTTACATTTTACAGTAAATTTGGTGTCATCACCACAAATGACTTAATCTCAGGTAGACCCTATATATTCTTCACAAGCTACAGCCTTCCATGCACATGCACAACTCACTTCCCTGTATCATTTTCCGCAAATCATCTGAGGATTCATTATTCCTTATTACACAGCCCTGGCATGCCACCATCTTAGATGAATGTGCAAACAAGTATGCAGTAAATATTCACGGCGCCTTTTCCGTCATCTATGGAGACTGCTAATTAGATAATTTACAGAATCAAATAAATAAATACGTTCGCTAATAAAACATCTCAGAAAAGCGTTGTGCATACGGAAAAACATTTTGCAGGCTGTGAATACAAAAGAGATGCCAACCTTCACTTCTGGTCGAATTAGAATTTTAGGACATGATGAACAAAAGGCTTTGCGTTTGCAAAGCGAGCGTAACAAAGTCCCAAACTGCAATGTACAAAGTGCATCGTGGCTCATATTGCCCGGTGTAAATAGCAATGTGCACATTGTGTACCCTTTGCCAGTCGGACTGGAAAGAGGCGGCGCCAGGGCGTGTCGCCGCTGGCAATTTGCAGTGGAACAGGCAAACACTTGAGTTGAGGTATGCATTTGAAGAATAAAGGGTTACATTCTAATCATTTGCGAAATGTAAGATGTCAGTTCTTGGCAACTATGCGCGTGCGGAGTCTAGAAAACGCGAGGAGCAGTCAACAGTTTTAAGGAGTACCGCTAACTATTCCTACGTCAACATCAAAATGTTCCTATTTTTGTTGCATTATGACACCTATGTCTTGGAGGGACAGAAGTCTTATTGCCGATATATTGATAATACGAAGGCTGGGATGGTAAGTCTGCTGTCTTGGTCACGCCCCCGACTCATGCAAACCTGAGTCCAGCCTCCTTAATATTAATTAGGCAGAGGGTACACCTCACTACAAAATGTTTCTTAACCAGGGAAAGAAATCAATAATTCTTTGCAGCACAAAGGGTTAAGCCTGCTTTAAACAAAGCATTGCAATGGAAGCAGCTTATTTTTATACCAAGCCCCCGGCCGTACATAGCAGTTTTCGTATGGTCAGTTATTATACTAACTTTACAACTCAAAGTTTGGCTTACGTTGTGTAATTTAAGTTCAGATGCCGTCAAATACACCCACATAGGATTTCTAACTAAATAGAAGGATGAAAACCATAAAAGTACAAACGAATAATATGATAGGAGTGACTTTTGACAACTTTGTGAATATGTTTGTTAATCTTGAGCAATTTGCTTTACATTGGCAGCTTGGCACGTCGGAATAAATGTGTGTGGAAAAACAATTAGAAAGAAGGTTTTTCATGTAAAAAATCTTGAAAAACATACTATGTTGTGGCAAAGATCTATGGGAACAGATCTTATTCAGCACTGATTGCTCTCTGGCTGCAAGAAATTATTAAGAATGTAACAGAAATTCCAGTTTCAGAAAGTTGCAAAATATATCACTTTAGCATATTGTCACAGGTGGAATTATACATTTGTAGATTCCAAAATGACAAGGAATTAATGGCAGGAGGTGGGTACAACAAACAAAAGACATGATTTTGAGAGTTGAAGCCACAAGTCTAAACCAGACGTGAGATATGGGTCAGAAATTTACCCGTTTCTTAATGCCCAGTCTTGGTAGCCAAATGAGCTTTCATTGGACCCCCCCCCTACACACACAAAATGTCTACCTGCCACTTTCGACTACATTATGGGGCAGATTTAAGAGCCCCAGTACCTCCTTGTGCCACATTAGTGCCATTTTTTTAATGCTAATGTGGCCCAACAAGGCCAAAATCACTGCGTCAAATTTACAAAGTGGCGCAATGCATGCATTACGCCACTTTGTAACTCTTTGCACTACATTATTCCTGCGCCATGCATAATGTATGCAAAGGGGGTGTTTACCCGCTGGGGGGCCGAAAAAATGGCGCAAAGAAATCTAAGATATTTCTTTGCGTCATTTTTTTCCGCACTTTTAACATCTGCTCAGAGCAGGCGTTAAAAGGAGGCACACTATTGTTTAAAATGGGCCTCAATGGGCTTTGCAGGATTAGCGTCAACATTTTTGAGGCTAGTCCTATAAAGTTCTAAACTATCATAAAAAACTCTGACACTAGGGGCCATATGTACGAACACTTTTTCCCATAGACACAGAATGGGTAAAAACCTTTGCTACATCTGGCCCTAGGTCCCTAACTACCACAATGGTGCGACATATAATAAACAAGGCACACACATGGAGGAGTTAAGGTGGCGCTAAGGGGTGCAAGAAAAGTGGCACTGCACTAGATGAGGCACCACTTTTCATAAATCTGCCCCTTTATTCTAAGCAAATATTTATCAGTGCAGCTGGTGACATTTAAAAGTGGTGGAGCGGAAAACTCAGACTCAAAACCTCAGTTTTCAGAAAGAGAGGTGAGTATTGTATTGAGCAGCATTACCTCTCACTTAGAACCTTTGACTGTTTGTTTTAAAGGGGGTTTAATGAGGTTATGGAGGAAATAAAAACTCCCACTTTGTGCAGCGTTTTTTGCTACTTCATATTTATGGGTGAGGTATGAACAATTCTACAGGAATAATTTGCAAAGACGTTATAGGAATTTTGAAGATTGTGTGTTTGAAATGCCTGAAGGCCCGGTAAGGGTTCAGGTGAGGGGTGGAGGCTTCTCCCCCAATAATTAACAATAAAAAGAAAGGGACTTGGGGGGCAGACGATTTCACGCTGTGGAAAGGCTGTTGGCATACAGCCATGTTTGTGAGTACTCATTTTATAACAATAACATTCGTCTAAACTACAAAAATAAATATCAAATAAAAACATGTTAAGGTGAAGTCTCGATTTACAATAAAATGTGGTTCAGTCATCCTGATAGAAGATATAGAGTACAAGATTATTGTAAAAACAGTTTTGAAAGATAAATTATGGATAAAGATGTTTGGTAAGAACAACGTTATTGCATGAAACCCCAAACCTTTTGCTCCCTTCAAAAGGAGCATTCCATACCACACCTGCTCAAACACACTTTTCAAAGAACAGAACCAATCCCATGTGGATCTGTGCCTCAATTGGCAACATCTGTGAGATGAAGCTTAACCAGTCATGGCTTGCAGTGTGTTAAAGGGGTGGGGCAGTGCATGTGGGGAACAAAAACAATAAATAAAAAAATAAAATTAAAAAATAAAAACTTACCTCTGTGCCGCGACGACACTCCTCCGCTCCCTCAGCAGGTACAGGCTCCCAGCCTGCCTTGCGGCCAATCCTGATGGTGCTCAGAACAGTGTTAGGACTGGCTCAAGCGCCCTGCCAGGGCACTCCCAGACAGTCTGGGAGCCTGTGCCTGCTCTCTCCAGCCCGGCAACACAGTGACAGACTGGAGAGAGCACAGTGCGCATGTGTGTTTGGCTGGCCCAAGATGGCCGGCCAAACAAACATGCACACTAAGGAGAATGCACAGTGCACTCCCCTCATCCCTGTCTTCCCCATTGGCCCCGCCCCCTTAACAACAAAAGGATAATAAACACAGTTTATTATCCTTCCATTGTTAAAGTTTTGCAGCTGCTCGCGATGGGTGACACTCCTCTGCCAAAGCGGAGGAGCCACCACTGAGGTTAACTACCAATCCTTTGCAAGCAAAAGGGCAGCCATGTGTGGATCTCCAATGCAGAACCATTTTGCTGAAGTGATATAATAAGGAGTTTTTATTTGTAGCATTACAACTTTGCAAAAAACATTTTTTCCCAGACTTGCAGTTTATGTTTTTGTAAATTCACAGCTTTAACCCTGCCCAATTGCCTGATTAGCATCCCCTTTGTGAATTTGTGTTGAAATATTTGCTGTTGATCTGGGCCCACCACTTTGCATCTCAGGCTATACTTTCTATCAAACCTTCTTCTCTTTGTGTACTCCCAGACCTTGCTCCATTTCCTCCTTTTTGGCTGCTTCACAATATCACTTTGTAGGAATCCAAAGATATTGCATCTGTTTGGAGTTCTTGCTTCCACCTTGTTCCATGCAGGCTTCGTTCCCCATGATACACTCTTTCTCCCTCTCTGCAGAGGGTCCATGTGCTGCTCTGCCTCTGAGGCTGCTATCTGGTCGAGGATGGAGTTCAGAAGTCTCTGGTTCATGCCAATACTAACCTAACCAATCCTGCAGCTGTTCTCATAATGCTTTCAGCATGAGAGGGGCATCAGGATTGGATGGAGCAGGCTAAACCAGTGCTTATTTTGAGACTGGGAGCCTGTGTCTGCAATTCCCCTGCTATTTGACCCAGCTACATTGGTGCAGTCTTAAGTGCTCATGTTGGGCTAGTAGTCACAAGACATCCGGCCAATCTGACATGCGCACTCTGCCCTTTACATGTCATCCTTGCTGCTGCCCATCACTCAGCAGGAATCACCCCCACCCTGACACTCATCGATAGCATGCACACTATAACAAAATGGTAATTACCTTTTTATTAATTTGAGTAGGTTTACTGCTGCATTTGCAGCAGGCGGGGCAAAGCTCCTCTGCCCTAAAGGAGGAACCACTGCTGATATTTATTAAGACTATTGTTGTAACTATTTAATAGCTCTTGTGATTTTGTAGCTACTGTAGGAAGGTATAGCCAGGGCTGCTGGTATTATGCATCTGCGTAGTCACAGTTGTTTCGCCTAATTATGGATTTCCCACATAATCCAGCATCTGATGCATAATCTGCAGAGTTTTTTAAAAATATATTTTTAGCTCAAGTAGATCAAAAGTTACTTAAAAGGTTGCAATGTGTTTTTGTGCAGTGGAAGACCGTATGCAAAGGTTAATTACTTTATTTCAATTGCTCATTTCTGTCCTTGGCTGTTAAACAGCTACTAACGAGGTGAAATCTGTGCCCAGACAGTATCGCCATGTTCAAAAATTACAAAATAATGAAGCAATACTATTAAAAAAATGTGTGATGATTGTGCTGTATGATTTGTATTTTCTTTCTGTGCAATATAGTCAACCCTGCTATATAATTTGGTTCTTTCCCATAATTCCAGTGGCCTTGGGCACAGTGAATAGCAAAATCTTATTAGTTGATATTTCTAAATAATTTTGACACGTTTTAGGAATTGCGGAACAGATGATAAAGGTGTGACCGATCAATCTCATTTATAATAATAAGGTGGAAAAGGCTGGTCAAAGGGCTAAAATCTTACAGGGGAATCCCATCTTTTAGTAGTGTGTATACATCGCCATGGTATATTTTAATTTAAACTGCAACAAAGTGCTGTATACATTTGTATCAAATTTGATATGAATGTAAAAAGGGGACGAAATTGAGGTTAGATCCTGTTATGTGATTTGGTGTAAACGACCTTTATAATTCACACAAAAGATACGAATTAAGAAACTCAGAGCTAAAAGTTTAGAAACTGAGATAGTTGTGTATTTTGAACTCACAATCCGGTTCACATTCCTGGTTATTAAACCCATATGAAACTTGATTCACTGAAAAATCACTGTTGTTTGGAAATTGGCACTGCTAGGCCAGAATTGCATAGCATTTACACACTTCAGCACATCAAGTAAAGGTCCTGCACTGCATTGAATGAATGAAAGAGAGCCTAGCAGTGCCATATTTACTAAGATGTGGCCCTCTTCTGCTCTCTCCTCACGTTGCCACACATTTGGCTGCTATGTGCCAATGCAGATGCCGCTGCGCCATAGTGCAAGGGTTTTTGTGCAGTGGGAAGTCTAGGTTTTGTTCTGGAAAGTGTCCCTTCCAGTAAAAATTATGTTGTGAGATGTTTTCCATTTTGCATTATGCTGTACAAATTCAGCACACATACAAAGTGGGAATGAGACAAAATGTAATAACTTCTCCTAGTTATGTCTGCCTTGAGGATTTTGATACAATCCTTGTCTACAATTCTTTGTAAATAGTGATTTGGGTCAAAATGGGTAGTTGCATGGCAATGCCCATGCACCAACATTGGAAACGCCCCATGCTTCAAAGTAATGCAAGGCAGGGCACTCCACAGCATTGCATTATTTTGCATTACAACACAATGCAAATTGCAGATTGTTTTGTATTGAAAGTCCAATCACAAAACTTTGCTTATGGGTTTGTGTTAAAGAAAATCAAACCTGATGCAAAGTCTTGTATATAAGGATAAAAATCTCCAACCCAGGGGCCGCTACTGTCCCGCCAGCGGCATTATGACCCTGCCTACCGTCTTTGTTTTCGTGGCATTTGTAATGCCACGAAAACCATGGTGGTAGGCCCTACCCTACCAGTGACAGGGAATTCCTTCCCTGTCACTGGTATGAGGCCCACCCCCCCAGCACTCCCCATACAACCCCCAATCCCCCTGCATCCACACCTCCCCCGTCCAATCCACATCCCAATCCACCCCCATACACACATACACGCAGGCACACACCACACATTCACACTCTCACTCACACAGGCATACATGCATGCATCCATTAATTCACACACACATCTGTACACACATCCAAACTTACACGCATCATTACACACTCATGTGCATGCATGCACACACTCACACAGTCATGCACCGCCCCCCACCACACACACAATACCCCAACCCCCCTCCCCTGTTGGAACCCCGACTTATCTGAATCCAGGGGATCTTCCAGCAGGGGAAGGGGCGGGGCACTGCTACCGCCAGCAGCACCCACCAGCAGAACACCGCCAGGCCATATTATTTTTCATAATACGGCTGGCGGCAGTCTACTTTCAAGGCGCTGCTGTTGGTAGCAGCGCCATCTTAACACCATCCGTCAGCATGGCCACAGCCGGATTTCCGCCCTTCTTGTGGCAGAAATCCATCTGTGGTCATATTATGGCAGACGGATGTTAGCAGCGGCGACGGTCTTTTGGCGGCCGTTGCAGTGGCGGTAGGTGGCACTTACCACCAAAGTTAAAATATGGGCCTAACTATTGGGGTGGGGGATCTAGGGTGTTGAATCATACATGCAAAAAATGTGCCAGCTCTGTCCCCCTCAGCATGTTTTTTAATGCTTAGAGGTAGTGTTGTCATCGGCTCACAACTGTTCAAGTGTCTCAGCATGCTGTATCCTAGTTTCCTGTAGCCTTGCCAAGTGGGCTGGGCCCTTAAGTGCCTCCTGCTCAGGGGCTTCCATGTGATTTTCAATTCTGACTGGATCTGTTAGGATTGTGTGCCTTATCCCTACCACCGTGGCTATAGACACCCCTCTGTGGCCCCATTAAATGCCTCCCGTTCCACCATCAGCGATGAGGCAGTATCCTCATTAGCAGTAAAATAATCAGCAATTGTAGTGCCCAGTGTATCCCTAAACACTACATCTTCTAGAATGGATGGTTGAATACACCATATTGGTATTGCCACGGTGATCTGCCCCACTGCATGGCCAATTCCAGAAGGTTGTGATCACAGAAAGTCTTTCCTAAATAGGTAATGTCTGTAAAGGACTGTGCCATATGGGCTTGACAAAGAATTCAGTCCAATCGAGCATGGAGACCATGTGCGGGGGGGGAGAAGGAATATTCCTGCAGACCTGTATTGTGCACCCTCCACATAACTGCCAGGGCCCAGTGAAAGATCCAGTTCATGAGGGCTTGTGCTTGTTAAACTGAGTTTGTGTGGGGCAAAGAAGGGTGAGAGCGATCCATGGTAACATCCAGCACTGCATTGAAGTCCCCTCCCATAAACCAAGCATTATGCACCCACTGCTAGTACTGCAGACAGATGCTGAAGAAATACACCTTGTTCAGTATTAGGGGAGTACAGACTTCCCAAAACCACTTGAACCTGAGCAATTGCATAATGTCCCAGAGCATCGATCTAGGTGTTCTGGATCTTAAAAGGGACCCCAGCACGAATTCATAGGGCTGCATCTCTAGCAAACCCTGAGTATGTTGTGGCGACTAATTGACCTCTCCACTTCAACTGTAGTTTAACCGATTCAGGTGCATAGAGATGTGTTTCTTGTAGGTAAATTATGGAAGCCTTACGGCAGTGGAGTTGTGCCAGTACCCTACACCATTTATGGTGGGAACACAGACCTCTCACGTTTCACATAAGTGTCTTGTACTGATTCAATATAGTTGCCATAACCTTACAGTTGAAAGAGTGCTAGCCATGGTGTACCCCTTCCCCAGTCATCAGTAAGGATTTCAGAGACAGCTGGTACAACAATAAACAAGTCCCAACTAAAAGGTTTAAAATAAAACATCTGTTCGACCAAACAAAAACTTTCAACTCAACCATAATGAACCAGTAATCACAGGTGTGCAACTGCTACTGGAGGGGGACAAGCAAGACCAGAGTACAGCAGGCTAGGTCCCATCAAGAGTACAATAGACTCCTGTGGTGGGCCGATCATTACGGATACGGCCCAGCACTTCCCTGGGAGCATTTTCAGATCGAAAGCAAGTAATCCGGAAGAGAATTTACTGGTGGCTAATGAGGACGCACGTTTAGACGAGGGAGGGGTTTTTAAACCCATTGAGTCTTCATCGGAGATGGATTCCCCAGAAACCGCTGACAGGGAGACACCCGCGACCACAATGGAGCAGCAGAGAGAAGACCACGCAGGATCCCGGACGCCAGAAGAGACAACCACAAGAAGACCTCCGAACGCCCGGTGGGACGAACAAGAGGAGGCGAAGTCCACAGACCGGCCACGCTCTAGGAAGAGCGTGGCCTAGCCAAGTACGATCTGATGACCAAGAGAAAGGGGGGGAGCTGGGTGGGAAAATAGAGGAGATTTTTGTTTTATAAAAGGGAACATTGCTATTCATTGATATTTGTTTGCTTGTCTATTTTCTGGGCTGAATAATTCAGTTTACAACCAGATATGGTTTGCTTATCTTCTCTGATAGTCATGGGAGTCAAGGCTTCTATGGTTAGACGATAAGAGCAAGTAGAATACCTGTATGGGAGTAAAGATACCAAAAGAGAGAGAGAGAAAAGAGAGAGAGAGAGAGAGAGAGAGACATAGAGAGAGAGAGAGAGAGAGAGAGAGAGAGAGAGAGAGAGAGAGAGAGAGAGAGAGAGAGAGAGAGAGAGAGAGAGAGAGAGAGAGAGAGAGAGAAATTCTAGCAAGAGACATATGTAAATTAACCAGATAGGGAAAAAAGAAAATGTGGGAAAGAGGACATAACGCAGGAAAACAAAAGAAAAAAAATAAAAAGTAAGAAGAAAAGAAAAGAAAAGGAAACAAAGAGAGGAGAGCCGGACAGAATAGGAAAGAAGGGAGAGAAAGAAATGAAAATTATCACTGTACTACTTACCTACCAACAAACGTTCTTGTGTTGTTTGTCTCTTTCCATGCTCCTCCTGAGTCACCATCTGGGGAAAGAAGAAAACAAAGAGAGTGAAGACTACAGGTGAAGAAAGGGGCAAAGAGAAGAACGAAATAGAGAACAAGGAATAGAACTTACAGAACTGTACTACCCTCTTAAAACAATAAATCACAACCCTTATATTAACAAGTGTGAGCCTCCATTACTGTCACCCTGTTACAACTCCGCATACAGTCTTGCCCCACCCGCCTCAGAGAGTCTACAGTGTTGGGCTGTCAGCCGAGGAATATGGCATGCAAGTAACATTAAACAGAAGGGGAGGAATTTGAGCGACACCCTCACTCTGTGAGGGTCACGCTTGCTTAACATCACCATCTCTGCTACATTTGAATACTGAGCTACAGGGGAAATGAATTTCTATGGAGGAAAAAAAGAAAAGGAACAAATAGGAAGAAGAACATACTGAATGGAATTAAGATAGTACTGACAAATAATGCAATATGAAAGACATCACTTAGCATGCAATCACTCACTCATATGGGTCGTTTTTGCCCTGCTTAAATGATCACGTCCGCTGTCTGTGGTATCACCGTTGGGAAGAGTGCTATGCTGGCATTCAAATCCGAGTCAGAGTGGGATATGGTGGAGGAGCACTTCCATAAATGCCACCATCAATAGTGCCACTTCTCTTTCTTCTTGAGCATGTTGAAGGAAAGGCACCGTGGTCGACACTCCTCCCTGCTGTCGTTTACGCTGCCTCGCCAATTTATAGTTACCCCTCTGAGAACCCCTGACTGTGAGCTGGTGTTGGGCCGTGGGTTATTGACGTTTCAGCCAGTTCCAAGAAGCCTCTGGAGGGTCATAAACACAAAGGCCCATATTTATACTTTTTTAGCCCGCATTTGCATCATTTTTTTATGCAAAATCAGTGCAAACGTACAAAATACAATTGTATTTTGTAAGTTTGCGCCGATTTTGCATCACAAAATTACACAAATGCGGCGCTAAAAAAGTATAAATATGGGCCAAAGTGTTCCTCATGTATGACTTTCAGCCAAGCTGGGAAGAGCCAGATGTACCTGAGAACCACGCTACAGAGCTGTTTCTTCACTGATTGGTATGATGCACACCGCTTTTGCACTTCAAGGCCCATATTTATACTCTGTGTGCGCCGGATTTGCGTCATTTTTTTAATGCAAATTCGGCACAAACTTAATTCCATATTTATACTTTGGCACTAGACCTGTCCAGCACCAAAGTTATGGAGTTTGAGTCATTTTTTGTACGTGAAAACCTACCTTGCGCTAATGACATGTAAGATGAGCATTCCAGTGCAAAAAAAGACTCTAAGGCATGTGCGCCTTATTTATCCTCCTGTGTCATTTTGACGCACAGGAGGAGGCGGCCCTTAAAAAGTGGCACCCAATTGGATTTGCGCAGTTTTTTAACGCCTGGCTCAGGGCAGGCGTTAAGGGACCTGTGGGCTCATTTCCATGCTCTCCAACCATGGAAGCAGTCCACAGGTGCCCTTCCCTGCCCCAAGGGACACCCCCAGCCTCCCTCGCCCACCTCTGGAGGACACCCATGGATGGGGGGACCCATCTACGGTAAGTAGAGGTAAGCATTTTTTTTTTTAGGTGGTATAGGGGGGCCTAACTTGTATAAATATGTGCCCAAGTGTGCAGTCCGGGAACGGAGAGACCATGGCATTGTTCACAGTGATGGGTGCCGCCTCCGTGCCATTTTCAGGAGATGATCCCAGTCTCAGAAATTCAGGATTCTGTCAGTAGTGGACGAGGTGCTGTTCCAGGAGGCGGGTGGCATTTTGGCACTCTGTGGGACATCTCCACCACAAACATGGTGAAGAGACCCTGGGTAGACACAGTACTTCGGAGTCAGTCATCGATGAACAGAGTAGGGTTGGTTCCTTCAACACCCTCTGGCATGCCCACTATCCTCAAGTTGTTGCAAAGAGCTCGACCTTCTACATCCTCCATTTTAGCACGTAGTATCTGGAGCCACTGTTGGCAACTGTGTTCAGATCGTGTTGGGGCCAATTTCATGAGGGTACTTTCGGCTGTGCGCACCTTATGGGCTAAGAACATAATGGGATTCAGATTCCAGCAGATGGGATATCCGTCACCGTTTTGATGGAGTATCCCATCCACCAATATCTAGATCAGGCCCTTAGTTTATTTAAGAAAAGTTTGAAGGATCTACACAAATGACACCTTGCTGAATTCAAAATTGTGTCTAGCTTTTGGAAATGTATAGCTTTCTGGATCCATCATGGTCTTTACGCCCATTTCCACCACAAAAGTGGAAGGTGGTTTAAAGCAAAAAAAAAAAAAAAAAGAAAAATTGGGCTATGTCCAAGTAAAATGCCAAAACTATGTCAAATAAGTTGGTTTTCTGGATCAAGTCTGCCTGTTCCTGAAAGCTGGGAAGATGGTGATTTTAGCACCACAAACATTTCGCTGATGCCATTTGCAGGAAAAGAACAGACACTTTATTCTGCAGCACTTTTTCCTGTTTCCCCCCCCCCCCAAAAAAAAAAAAATGTAGCCATATTTTGGCTAATTTCTCAGTCCCCTCAAGAGGTATCCACAACTCCTGGGTACCTTTACAGTCTGCAGTATGTAGGAAAATAAGGACCCAAATTAGAGATGGAAAACTTGTGTGGACAAAAAGGTATGGAGACCTAAGTGTGAGCAACCCCAAATAGCCAAAAAAAGGCTTAGCACTGAGGAGGAGGATGCCTAGTAGCCAAAGGGATGAACTGCACTCCTCCAAATGCAAATGCCGACAACTTGAAAGGAAGCGGTGCATCAGCAAAAAACAGAAGTCTGCACTGTTTTCAGGACCCCACTCAACCAGTATCACCACCTCCAGAAAGAAACCAAGAAGAACACACTAGCAGGCCACATGAAAGCCAGCACAAATCAAAGCAAACAACTTTTTGACATCATGGAACTGAGCTACAACCTTGTGGACTTCTTCCATGACAAGATCTCAGCTACCTATGAAAACCTTGAATGCCAACCCTTTGCCTCAGATAGCATCAACCAGCTCACATGCACAAACACGAACCCCGAACACCTTCTCACCCACTGGTAACTCCTCAGCATGCAAGACTCTATCTCCATTATAACCTCTGTACTCTTGGGAGTACCCACTGACCCTTAGCCCACTGCATCTTCAACCTCAGAAGCAAGACAATTGGCAATGAGATCAGGAAGGTCCTGAATACCTCCATCACCTCAGCCTCCTTCCTTGAGGTCTGGAAACGTGCTGAAGTGAGGCCCCTCCTGTAAAAAACATCCACCAACCCAGTCGAACTGAAGAATTACTGACTCATCTGTCTGCTCCTCTATTCAGCAAAAGTGCTTGAGAAAGAGATCAACCAGCAACTCACCCAACACCTAGAAGGCCACAACCTCCTGGACCCCTCCCAATCTGGATTTCGAGCTAACCACAGCACCGAGACATCTCTGATTAGAGCCGAAGATGACATCGGAGCTCTCCTGGAAACAGGGGAAACAGCAGCACTCATCGTTTTGGACCTGTCCATCGTGTTCGACACTGTCTCCCACTGCATCCCGATCTACAGTCTCCACCACATTGGGATTCAAAGAATCATTCTCAAATGGGTCACCTCATACATCACCAGCAGAACCCAAAGGATCAGTCTCCCAACATTCATCTCAGAGCCAAAGAAGATTATCTGTTAAGTCCTTGAAGGATCGTCCCTCAACCCCACCCTCTTCAACACCTACATGACCCCCCCCCAGCCGTCATCATAAGTTCACATGGACTCAACATAATCTCCTGCACTAATGACACACAGCTCATCCTCTCACAGTCAGAAGATTCCTCCACCACAAAAAGCTAACTTCACAGATGCATGATGAACGTAGCATAGTGGATAAAGGACAACTGTCTCAACTGTCTGAAACTTAAAACCAAAAAAACAAAAGTCCTCATCTTTGGGAAGAACACCTCACAATTGACTGACAGATTGTGGCCCGCAGCCCCCTGCCCCAACAGAGAATGCAACAACCTTGGCATCGTCCTGGATAGCAAGCTATCCATGTATAAATAAGTTTACACAATCTCATCCACCTGCTTCCACATTCTTGGAATGTTCTGGAAGATCTTCAGGTGGCTCCCAGCAGACACCAGAAGAATCGTCACACAGAACCTCATCCCAACAGACTGGATTATGGAAAAACACTCTACGTAGGAATCACAGCACACCTCCTGAAGAGACTCCAGACAACACAGAACACAGCAGCAAGACTTGTACTCAACCTCCCCAGAAGGACCCTCATCACACCCAATCTCAAAAAACTACACTGGCTCCTGATTCAGAAGAGATGACTATTCAAGCTGATGACCCACACCTACAATGCCCTGCACAATAAAGGGCCAGCAAACGTCACATTCTGACCTTCCACCAACCGACCAGATACCTCTTATCAGCTTCCCTTTCCCTCACAGACACTCCCTGGATCCATTGAGCCAACAGCAGAGGATGCTCCTTCTTGCACTTGGCAGCCAAGGCTTGGAATAACCGCCCACTGCACCTCAGGAATGCACCATCACTACAGTGATTCAGAAAAGAACTAAAGACCTGGATCTTTGAATGATCATTCCTCCACGCAACATCAGACAGCTCCAGCACCTCACAGGTGATTTGCTGCACTCTATAACTGTTTGATTGATTGACTGATTGATTGATTGATTGATTGATTGATGAATAAATAGTGGATAATGCTGTTGGATTTCTGTAAAAACAAGTATTGGCAAAGACTATAGATCCCTTCTTTAAAAGGCAAAGAATGACCAATTGTCTTTGCCAATGCTTCTTTGCATTGCATGGGTTGTCTTGCACATTTGTAGTTTTAATTCACTGTTCTAACATAGCTATTGACCAACTTAAAATAGCAAAAAAAAAATTGCCACAATTTCATTTGGTACCTCACGATGTATGTGCACGCTTCAGCACATATAGAGTTCACTATGGAATTTTTTTTTATGCATGAGTACAGAGGGCCTGATTTACAAAGGTAAACTTAGACGTTTGGTCTAAACTTAAACCAAACATCTAAGTTTACAACTGTGGGAATTCACAAAGGGCATTTAAGAGTAGTATCTTTACGTCCGCACTTGGGGCAGAGACAGAGATCTGCCCTGAGTGCAGATGTAAAGATACTACTCCTAAATGCCCTTTTGTGAATTCCCAAAGCCTTAAACTTAGATGTTTGCTCTATGTTTAGACCAAACTTCTAAGTTTATCTTTGTGAATCAGGCCCAGAGATGGCACACCAATGCACCACCATGCATGCATGGTCACCTTGGAATGGTTGTATCCTTGAAGAAATTTAAAAGCCATTGCAAGATGACTTGCATGCTTGTGCATCTACTTACAAACATCTTGACACATGAGGTATACCTCTTTGCCATATTTAATTTTCCATTTTAGAGTGGTAAATTAAAATTTAAAAAATAAATTGCACAGGAGTGGCAAAAATGCGAGAATTCTCATATCACTTTGCAGCAACTGGGCCTTCGGAAACAAATACAAAAATGAAAGGAAATAAAAAAAAATGTGGTGGGAATGTGGAGCAACATTCACAAGGGAAAGGAAAGGAGAGCGCATGGGCATACATTTAAGTGGGAATAACCAGGAGGAGAAATAGCAAAGTAAAATATACACATCCGCTGAGTGCAGAAAGAAAAATTAAAGAAAGTGCCCTCATTTCAGAAGTGGAAGGATACAACACATACATTCAGAAGCAATGGAAATCTGCACTGTTCCAGCTGTGGGGCAAACACAAGAACAGGAATGAAAGCCATTGAATAAGGAGCAAAGGATTGAAATAAGAAAGAAAGCCACCCAATCTTGAACAAGGGCTGAATCCTACGGTATGTATTGTAATGTAAACATTGCATCTTCAACAACAGACAGCCAAAACTTGCAATGGACAAGAACAAAAAAGAAGGCAAATACTTACCTAGTAATAAATGAAACATTGTTGAAATAACACTTTTTTGTTTTAGCAAAAAAACTGTCTGCAGAATGTAGATTTTTTCAAACTGTTCACTGAAACGTGCATTGGGCATTGATTGGAATTAGATCATTTAATGAAGACAGGCTGATTTAGAAATGAGCAATAGTAAAGCTGTGGAGAGGGGTTTTGGAGTGTCATGCCATTACGATAAAGAAACCCATATTTCATGGAGACCTGTGAAATATGTTCTATATTTCACGGAGACCCATGAAGATGCACTGGTATTTATTGTTGTAATATGCTACTTATTGTTGAGTGTGGGGGGCTTTGGTTCATGACAGATGAAGCCTTAACTCTGTCACATTTCGCCTCTCCTGCTGAAACAATAATAATAAAGATTTTTTTTAAATTGTGAGCATCTGCATATATGCTTTGTGCCATGGAAGTTTTGACAACTATTTATTTTAAACAGAAGGTATTCAACCTGGTTCTGTCTGCAGGGTCACCCCCAAACTTTTTGCGTTCACTCCTGTTTTCTGAACCCGTTTATATCATTTACCATTTACCATTTATTTAATTGTTATTAGCCTATCCGGCCTTAACAATAATCACACAATAGATATCAATCCATCAAACTCAATAAAAATCACATCAAATAAAACATCTCAATAAAAGAAAAATATGCTTGAATTTTTGATTTAACATGTGCCAAAAATGTATCCAATTTACCATGTATTATCGTAAAACCTAATTTGACCATAATTTACATAAAAACTTAACTTATTCTAGAAAAACATTATAAGTCTGATATTTAAAATGTCTTATTATGGGACGAATCATTTGGGGCCTTGCATTGCCTTCCAACCATTTAATAAAAGCCCGAGGCCTAACCCAGTTTTTCACTGCCCTGCACCGATTTCCCAGGCTAAATAGCTACGGGATAACATAGACTATTATGCCTGTACCAACTGTGGGTGCATTGATAGACGAAGTTTCCATGCTTCCAAGATATAAGTTGAGACCTTTATCACAATGTATTTCTCATCTGAACGCATACATAGCGCTTCCGCCTCCTTGCACTTCCTAACTCCGTAAGATCTGAAAAGTGGACGAAGGTACAGTTTACGGAGTCTGAGCGTAAAGTGGCATAATAAAAGGAAGTGGGAAAGTGTTTCCGGACCGCCATGAAGGCATGGACAGCATTCTAATCTACCCGGAGGAGCGGATTGCCATCTGTTAACCACCGCTGTCACTGGTAGTATGCCCATACGGAATTTAAAGTAGAGAGCCCTTTTTTCCTCCGGATAAATACTGTCTATGAATATTGCTGGTTTAAGTTTAAGCTCTTGGTTAAACAAAATATACCGTTTGAATAAAGGGCTAAGAGACTCGCACATAGTTTCTGTCTTTCGCTCCCAATATGCCATTTTTATAACAGCTAGACTAGGCCTTCCGATTTTTTCTGGATGGAGCCAAAAGTCATCCTGGCCAATAGCAGCCAGTATAGTTGAAATATGTTTGAACCAGGGCAGTTTCCGATGGTTTTGCAACTTCATGATATCCTTAAGTTCGTCTCTAAATGGTTTAAGAGCCTCTTTTGTCCAAATACGGATCCAGTATCTTACTGGAGCCAGAGCGATGTAGTCCTCAACCTTTCTCATCTGTAGATCAATTCTTATTGCATTCATTGGTGTAGCATTGCCTAGACAAAGTAATCGGCGTAAAAATTTGTTCTCGGTTACTTGTATTGATGGAATCTTTCTGAATCCCCAGATCTCTGTGCTGTAAAGTGCTGCGGCTCTTGCTTTTGTTTTATATGCAAGCAGTGCGGAGCTCACGGAGTGATTGCCTGTAGCTTTTGCAAATCTGAGAACTGCTCCGGCTTGTTGGGCCAAGGAAATTCTGCTTTTGTAGATTTGTGGTTTCCATGTCTGTTTTTCATCTAATCTGCAGCCCAGGTAATCATAAGTGGCCACTCGGGCCAAAGGCTTATTATTTGCCCTAAAAGTCGATTGCAACGTCTGTTTTTGGTTGAGAATCATAAACTTTGTTTTCCCCTCATTGATTACCATGCTCCTTGAGGTACAGAAAGATTTGAAGCCCCTAAGTAGTCCATGCATTGCTATCTCTGTTCTTGCCAGTAGTACGGCGTCATCAGCAAAGAGCAAGATAGGTATACTTTCATTGGCTAGTTTTGGCACGTCCAGATTTAATTCCTTCAAAACCTGACTTACTTTATTTATATAACAGTTGAATAAGGTTGGGGCCAAAACGCAGCCTTGTTTTACACCTCGCTCAATTGGAATTTCGGCCGTATAATCATTTCTCGTAGAATATCTGACCCTGGCAGTGTTTCCTGTATGCAATAGAATTAGCAGCCTTAAGATTTTTCCCTGTATGCCCATGTCCGACAATAACTGCCATAATGTTTGGCGATTTACGCTGTCGAAGGCTGTTTGGAGATCCACAAAGACCAGGTATAATGGACAGTTTTTAAGGGTGGCGTATTTAGCACAGATCATGTTTAGCTTAAAAAGTTGGTCTGTTGTACTTTGGCCTCGCCTAAAACCAGCTTGGTGTGTTGATATTAAATCTCCATCCTCTAGCCATTGGTCTAGACGCGACTGGATCAATTTGGCAAAAATCTTTCCAACACTATCAAGCAGCGAGATAGGTCTATAATTGCTCACCATGTCCCGAGGCCCTTTTTTGTGAATTGGAACGATTATTGATTCCTTCCAAGAAGGAGGGATTACCTCATAATGCCAAACACTGTTGAATAGACGGGCTAGAGCAGGTAACCATGACGTTAGCTGGTTACGGTAAGCATCTGAAGGGATGCCATCTGGGCCTGCAGCCTTATGCGGCTTTTGGAGAAGGATAACTTGTTTGATCTCTTTTTCGCTGAATTCCGATATTAACTTCGTTGCACGTGGAATGACATAGGCTACTTGCGTGGAATTTGTGCAGGGAAATTCGTTGGAGACTAGTACATTCTGGGTTCCGTTTACCGATCTAACAAGACGATTTGAAGATGCTGCGTGGGTCTTTTGAAGAGGAAGTACTTTACTTAATCTTTGATTTCTGCCTGCCAGCCCTTGAGTGAGGATGTTTGGGTTATTGGTCATCCCTGGTGCTGTTTTGGCCACTTCCTGATACAAGGCAGTGAAATGCTTTACCCAAAGTTGAGGGTCGATATTCAGTTCTAGGTTTTTCGGAGGACCTTCGCATCCCCACCTGACAATCTCCCAAAACTTTTTGGAGTTCCCTGCCGTTATTGCTTGCAGTAAAGTTTTCCAAAGTTTATGTGGAAATATCTTCCTTTTGTATCTTAATAGTTTTTTGTACTGTTGCCTACATCCATGAAAATGTTGCTCATTGGAATCGTTCAAGTGCCGGTTCTTCAGTGCTTGTGATAAGGTCTTTTTTAGCTTTAAACACTCTTCGTCGAACCAGCCCTCCATCATTTTAGGATTGATTTGAGGATGCTTGATCTTTTCCTTTTTTGTTTGCAATAGCAAATTATTAAAGTTGTACAGGAGGGGTATAGCGTCATTAACTAATGGGTTTAAGAACGTGCTAAGTAATGACACCCAGGTTTGGCTGGGAACACTCATATAAGGTTCATCCTCATTTGACCTTAATATGTTTTTCCTGTTTGGTCTCATAGTTATTGTTAGGCTATTTCCGTTGAATGGAGACTCCGCCTTCCCTGGGCTCGTGTCCGGATGGACTATCTCCATTAGCAGTGGGTCGTGATCACTCTCGATTCTGTCCCTTATTTCCATATCGATGACATAGTGCCAGGCTTCGATGTTTATTGCCATATAGTCAATTATGCTTTGCCTTTTTCCAGTTCGAAAGGTAGATTTAAAGATTTTATCTGACTTTGTTCTCCCATTTAATGTGCGAAATCCTCCTTCTATTAATGCTTCAAAGATTAATTCTCCTTTCTTGGAGTCATTACAACGTTGGATAAGAGGCGTTGGGATATTCCAAGCATAATCTTCCTCTGCTACTTGTTCATCCCAGAGGATAGAATGAGGTTTAGTGTTGAAGTCGCCACATATCAAAAAAAAGGTTTTACAAAGTTGGAGAGAGCGATTATTCGTGTGACCTGGTACTGGGATCCTCCGATCCATGGTTCTTTTATTTAGGATATGTTCTTTAAGGAGCAGCACCCCTGGCATAACTTGAGCCCGGCTGATAGGTGGGAAATACAAATTTACTATTTCGAGTGACCATTCCTCGTGTTTGACTGCAAGCGTCTGGATTCCCTTGCTTTGTACGGTGTGAGTTACTACGGAGTTCCTCAGTAATGAAGTTTTGATCCAAATACTCAGACCTCCCGAGGGTCTTCCTTTTTTTTGCTTAATAGCAGGTAAGTGGAAGGTGGAGAACCCATCTAGGTCAATAGCATGAGTAGACCAAGTTTCTTGAAAGCAGCTGATGTCTTGTTTTTTAATAAATTCAACCCAGTCTTTATCTTCCATTTTGTTTTTTAAACCTGCTATGTTCCAGCTTAGAATTTTTAATATGGGACTGATTTTATTTTTTATGTTCAAGCTATCCATTTTTTGCTACGAGCTTCTAAAAGATTGCTCTTTGCAATTCTGTAACTGTGGGGGATTACCCCTACTGTTTCTAGGGGAATTAGCCAACAGGCAAAACCTCATATTACTCAAGTTTATTCGTTCAGGGAGTTGTTGTTTGGAGCTGATTGCTCCCTGAAGTATCGAGCCAAAATTGCCTTTTGCCTCTTGCCTACGCATCATGTTTCGGTTTGAAGCTTTCTCAAAAAGTATTGTTGGATATAGTTCTTTTTGCGGAGTAGCGATGGATATTCCCCAGGTCTTCATCGTGTTTGAACATTTAAGATCTGTTCCGCTATCCAAGGTGAGGCCCAGACTGTTTCTGTTAATTCCCCGTTCTCTAATTCTTTTTTTGGTATGAATCTTACTGAGAGGAGATCTTTAGTTGTTACATTCTGTAAGGCTGGCAGGGAGTTGACAAGAAATAAGATGTTAGACCTGTTCAGGATGTTGTGACTTCCTCTTGAGGAGTACTCAGGCATAAACAAGATCGTGGCTTCAGGCTTTTTAGTTGTTTCAGACCGGATCTCAGTGTGCCCGCCACCTTCCTGCGACAGTCTTCCTTGGAATTGGGTGTTCTCATTTTGTCTGTCTTGAGTGGTAACTGACCGACTAATAGATGTTCGATTTACCTGGCCTTTTTCCCTCCCCAGTTGCAGTTCTTTGTTCCTTTGTTCTTCGTCGGGTTGCTTTTTTTTAGGCCAATTGTCCCTTTTTCCTTTGATTTTATTGGTTTCCAGGTCCAGTGCTGGGCGCGATGGTGCAGGTGAATCAATGATCCACCCGGGCTGGTTACTAAGGTTATAATTTCCAGGGCTGCCCTGAGAACAATATTTTGCCTTTGTCCGGGGTGCGGGAATTGGGGCTGTTGTATTGTCCACGCACATGTTTGTTCTTATACTTTGTTCGCTTCGTATAAACTCTGGGGTCTCTACCCTTCTATTTCCGCCTTTGCTATTATCTTGTTCTGCCCCCTCACTAATGAAGTTCGGAGGCTGCTGGCATTTTCCGTAGTGGTCTTCTACTGTGTTTAAGTAGTGTACCTGAACTAAATGTTCAGTTTTTGTAACTGGGAGGTGCTTATCGATACCAATGCTAGGTTTGGATGTTCCTGGGCTCCATTTGGGTTGTTCGTTGGCTGGAGGATCTTTTACCTCGTTTGCCTCATTTGTCCCATGATTTGTTCCAGGATCTTTTCCAGACCACCTTTCTTTGTCTAAGTCATGCCCAGATGCTTGGTGTCCCCTGGGGCCAGTGGGTATGCGGTTCATATGGGAGTGGTGAGTGCAACTTTTGTCGCACAGTAATCTGGGATTTTTATTTATAAATTTAAAAACTTTATCAGTGGGTTCCTCAAAAAACTCAGACTTAATGCTTTTATCTTTATACTGATGTTGGGCGATCTCATCACCTGTATTCCTGATTTCACCTGTTGGGCCTATCTGTTGTAACATGTTTAAGACCTTTCCTGCTGGTGCTTTTTTTTTTCCTCTAGCTTTCTTCCATGTGTTTTTCCATCTGCCTGTTCGTTGAGGCCTTTTACCCGGTGGCCTTTTTTCTACTGTGTTTGGGACTTTAATTCCAAATTCAGGACTTCCGTTTGTTCTCTCCCTCTTAGGTGTCTGATTTTTTGCATCTGGATAGTTCTCTCGTCCTGGGCTGGAGTGCCTTTCTATATTTTCTCTGTCTGTTGGCCATTCAATTAAACTAGATTCTGTTTTTCCTAGCTCGTGATTGCACCCATGTGTGCTTTTAAGTCTATGTTTGCAGTCTTCGATTATGTCTTTGATTACTTTTGGGACTTCCAATAATTTTTCCAGCAGTGGTCCACAGACTTGTCCGTCCAACTTGTCCATTTTATCGGCCACTGCTTGATGCAACAGGTTTTCCCTAATTACGCCCTCTACTAGAGCCATCCTGTAATCTATAGACTGTATTGAGGATGTAAGTTGTTTGGTCAGTTCAAGTTGATCGTAAAATTTTTTAGACTGGGCCATAATCGTTGTTGCAATTGAGCCCAGTGTTGTACATATAACTTTCATGATACTAAGAATTGGTTGATCTAATGAGAGGTCATCTCTATTTCCACTTTGCTCGTTGGTTATCTGACCTTCTGGATTGTTACCTTCCTTTCCTCTGTGGCCTTTTATTATACTACATTCCAGGAAGTTTAGATCTTCTGATGTTATGCTGTTTAGTTGAGGGTCTATATTGCCAATAACGGAGTTGTCGAGCGAGGACAGCTCCAGACCGAAGGAACTACTGTTGGATCTGCCCAGCATTAAATTAGTTTTAACAATTTGACTTCCGCAGTGAAAATGGGGCGCTGGAGTTTTATGGGTCTGTTTAGATGGCGAGTAATCTTTTACTGGACCCATTACATTTTGGAGTGCTATGAATTCTGCTTGGGCACATTGTGGAGAGAATGTTAGTGAAAAATTCCCGGAGTTCAATAGTCCCCTTTGGGGGTCAGGATAAGGCAAATCGTTGCTTTTTCTTTGCTCTCCCGAAAAGTTGCTCCACTTTGGGGGGTTATTTAACTCCACTTCACCGTCCCCTAGAGGATTACTCATTGGGCAGAATAATTGCGATAAACCAACCGGTTGCTGTTGCTGCTGAAGTAGGCGAGTGTCCTGGAGCCCGGTCACTGGTAGCTCCAGTTCGCCCCCCCCCCATGTTGTAGCCACCCACTCCCCCCGGTGGCTGTGATCGGAGGCCACTGGCTTTGGGACTTTGCGTTTGCGGCTGTTCAGAGTTCAAGTTCACTTTGTTGTAATAATTAGTAATAGTGTTTATTTTTGGTCTAGTTTTCCTTCCTCCCGTGGATCCGCCCGGGCCCGGGTGCGTCGGTGTATACTTAAGTCTCCTGCGCGGAGGACTTAGAAGGCCCCCCACAGTTTCGCCTACAGTTTCTCCTGCGTTCAGTAGGGCACCCCCTGTATCATCAGAGTCAGTATGGGCTGGAGAGCAAAGCGGTGTCACCGCTTCTAATGTCCCACCTGACACTTCTCCTAGGTCGGAATCGGTTTTGTTGGCGGGAGACCCGACTTGGACACCCTCTGCTGTGTCCTCACCTAGGTTTGCGGATCCCCCCTGGGATTGCTGGATGGTTCTGGGGTCCTGGTCCTGGTCCTGGTCCTGATCCTGATCCTGGTTCTGGTCTAACCCTAGACCTTGTGAACTCTTGAGCTCCTGCTCTGATCTTTGGAATTCCGCTAGGTGAGTGAGCGCCTTATTGGCCTCCTTAGCCTTCTTTGTTTTTCCTCTTGTCCCAACCATCCTCCGGTTACCGTTCACTGCTCACCGTTCACTGCTCACCGCTCCCCTCGACTCCTTGGTTCCTTACTGGGTTCCTTCCTTGCTCAATCTTTAGAAGAGACCACCAACAACGACGACAGATCCAAGTCCAAGGCCAAGGGCCAAGTAGGGCCGACTAGGGGTGGCTGTGGCTAGAGCTGTTGCTGTGGCTGGGTGAGCTGAGTGAGGCAGGGTGAGACGACGTGGCGCGGACGTGGCGCGGTTGAGCTGGAACCGGGGCCAGTCCGAGGGTAGGAACAGGAGCAGGAGAGGGGTTCAATGGCCAGGAAGGGTCCCGTATAACAGGTATACAGTGTATGAACAGGGACCTCCCCCCCCCTGGAAGGCTGCTTACCCGGTCTCTCCCGGTCGGTCCTGGTCTCACCCCGGTCTGCGCTCCCGCTCAGCGTCTTTTTCAGGAGGGGCCGCAGGAGGTCACAGGAGGTCCACAGGGGGATGGCAGGACTCCTTCTCCTTCTGACTCCCTCTGACTCCTTCTCCTTCCGGCTCCGGCTTCCAGCTCCTCCGGTGCCCAGGTCACGCCTGGTCCCGCTGTGCCGTACAGGAACAACACAGTGGTGAAAAGGTACAGGGAGGGGGGGCGCCCCTGCCGGAATGCCAACCCAGCCGAGGCGCACAGAATCCTCTGACCCCAAAAGCCGCACACTGCACTGCACACCGCAGTGAGTTCCGAGCTCTCGGGCTCCAAACTCCGTGCTCCGTGCTCCAGGCGTGAACCACCGGCAAAGTTCTCCTCAGGCCCCCCAAAAGCAGCAATGACGGTAGGGGCAGTAGCGGCAGCGTTCGGCAGCGTTCGTGCTCTGTCCTCCTCCGCTGCACTCTGCGACGTGAACCACCCGGCGCCTGCGACGTGAACCGGAAGCAGTGTCCAAAGCACCAAACAACTTAACCACCAGAAAAAAATTATTCCCTCTAATAACTCTTGAAAGGGCAACCCTCTCGCCAGTGCTCCAGCCAGCAACAGCTATTATAATGTTACTTAGCAGCCAGCAAGTGGTGTTGTGTATGATAACACTAAGGGAAGTCTGTGGGCACCCGTTTATATCAGCTCTTAGGACTCTGTTCACTTTACCACTGCTAACCAGTGCTAAAGTACTAAAACAGGGTAAAATTAGCATACACTTAATTGGCATGTTTAATTTACATATAAGTCCCTAGTAAAGTGGTAAACCATATACCCTGGCTTGATAAATTACATGTTACTAGTGGGCTTGCAGCAATTATTGTGCCACACACTTAAGTAGCCCCTTAAAACATGCCTCAGGCCTGCCATTGCAGCCTGAGTGCAGTTATAACCTGCCAAATCAGCTTGGCAATATAAACCCCTTGCTAGGCCTAAAACCCACATTTATCACATATAACTCACCCCTAGGGTAGGCACTAAACAACCCATAGGCAGGTTGCATTGTATTTAAAAGATTGAACATGTACTTCTAAGTTTAACATGTCCTAGTAGTGAAAAAAACCGACATTCATTTTCACTTCAGATAAGCCTACCTCTCCCATAGGATAATATTGGTTCACCTTACTACATTTAATAAATTATCACTTTTGTTTGGGGTCGGGTAGAAATGTCATGTTTGGTGTCTATGGAATTGTTATTTAAAATAATCTTTAATAGTAAAGTCGGATTTTAAGTCAGAATTCTGAAAATGCCATATTTGTCCTAACCATTCAGTGCCTGCAGGCTGCTTCCTGGGTTACATGACTGGGGGCAGTTGGCATTTGTGTATTCCTCCCAGACAGCCACACAACAGAGGGACTCAACGTTGTCAGGATGACCCATCCTGACTTGATTGGAGGGGAGTTGCTCGTACCTGTCACTTCAAAGATAATGCCTCAGCTCACCCACAAATATTTTTACTCTAGCCTATTGTGCTCCTAGACTGCTGGTACCAGGTATAAAACTAGAACTCTCAGACCCACTCTGCAGTACACTCCTAGACATGCAGATACTGAAAAAGAAGGACTTCCCAGTTGCTCTATTGCACTTGACCTTAAACTGGGCTTGCTGGAGGCCTACCCTGCTCTCTGAGAAGGAGGACTAGACCTGTCCCCTTCATCCTAGGCTGAAGTAACTCCAAAAGTCAACTGACTGACTTCCTGTTCTGAGTTACAGGGACATAACAAGCTCCAGAGGCCTTCCTGCAACTGGCCAGCTGGTCTGTTGCAAATGTTCCTTTTCCTGGGCCTGCAACAGCATCTGCCTTAGCCCTGCTGGCCTCCACTGGAGGGAGCCTCCACTAGGTGCATCCCCGTCCTTGGACCCTTGGTTTGGCATCTGTTGAGCTCCCCTGGAAGAAAATGAAAACTCCTAAGGTTCTGGGCTCTCTTTGATCATGGATGGACCCTTTAATACCAAGATCTTGCTGTTCACGATGACCATCACTGCTAGCTCTGGTGAACCCTACAGCAACCGCCAGCGACAACTGGCAATGCAACATCTGCATTTCGTGCTACAGCATCAGCAGCCCCTGATAGCTCCAGCAACAACCGCCCCTTTTGCCTCACTAGTTCTTTGTGCGATAGTGACAGCCATCCATGATGCCTGCTCTCCTTGTTCCTCGCAGCCTCCTCCAACGTGAATTGGATTGTTTGTGCTGGACTTTGTGAGGGTAAGCAGGACTAACCTGGTCCCTGTATCCGGGACACTATCCATCACACACAGCCAGATAACCACAAGTGGTGCTTTGGGCTTTTTTAGGGACAATACTTATCTTAAATATTTGAAGTTACATATCTACAGTGCTACTAATTGGATTTTTGTTGTTTGGTGTCAAATTCATTATTATATTTCGCTCCATTTCTAAATTGGGGCTGTGGTTTTTCTTGTGCTGTGTTTTCATATTGTTACTATGTGTGTGTTTCATAAATACTTTGCTGATTTTATCTAGGTTAAGCCTGAGCGCTTTTTTGCCAAGATACCAGTGGGTAAGAAAAGGTTAATGTAGTGGTTTCTTGTGTTTCACTAGGCCGAGGATTGTGGTTGTTGCTTGAGTAGGATTTTGCCCCTCTCAACCAACAACCCAATTTCTAACAGAATGAATTCAGCCAAACCATTTATGCAAATGGTAAAAAAATTTAAGTAATGTAAAATCACATTGAAATGGTATTGCGATTATTGGGAGAGTTGTTCGTGTGAAATCATTGTAAAATGCAATCTTCTAGGCGGTAAACATAATTTGTGTCATGTCACTTTCTTTGTATTGTGGTAATAACATGGAATTCGACCTTTGCACTTTACCAATAAATATGTGAAAGTGCATTTATTAGTAGGGTTTATTTGAATAACCTGTGATTGGGCCACATTTTTCCACTCCAATGGAGTAAATATGTAATGAAGCCTTATATTTTGTTCATCGCACATAGACGGAGGAAACCTTATTTTACATTTAGTCATTCACCACATCATAAAAACGAAGACCTTTGCACCGTGAACATGTTATACTGTTTCCCAAAGCCTGATTTTGACTGAGCACGTTTTATGCCGAACAGGACTACACTCTGTTTTCCCCTCTACCGATTAACCTTCGCCTCCCTCAGCCCTCTCTGAAATCATCACCCATTAATGTTAGGGAACTTTTCTTGTCACTGCTATTGCTTTTAGAAACTGCTATAAGCAACTTAAAGCTGCATTTAAGTGGCATTTGCCTCTGTAGGAGCTCACAGTCATTTAATATACCAAAGCAAACACACCCACACCCACACATTTTATATATATATATATATATATATATATATATATATATATATATATATATATATATATATATTCTGTTCATCAATAAGTACAACATGTCTATGCATTATTTCTTTTAGTTCAGCTGCTGACACGCATATAACTAGCCAAACAACAAGGCTCCCTCGGAAACAGTAAGGTTCTCTGCAATAATTTTCCTTCGAAGGCCTCAATAAATCCTTGGACTAGTGGGAACAGGACTCAGCTGTTCAGACAACATCATCGCCATTGCAATCCCACTATTATGCTACTTCTTTACATTATTCAGAAACCATGCATTGTGTTTGCCCTGCTGTATACAGCTCTAAACAAGGCTCCCTTTGTCCGCCTCTCAAAGGGCGATGAACCCGGCCTTGCAAACAGGCTTCAGCAAGGCAGGGCATTATGACTCATTGTAATGCAGCATATATCCTTGGGACCACTAACCTATATTAAAAGACAATGGTGGAGAGAAGAGCTATTGAACTAAGATAGTACTCATGTAACCCCATGGGGGCTCGGTCAGACAACAAGGAGGCCATTCATGGAGGCATTTGCAAAACAAAAGCCACATAGGCCGAGTCATCCAGACCAATCGGTCTGTGGAGGACCACAGTATTCAGCTTTAATGCAGCTTTTGTTTTCTTCTCACTTAGTGGCAGACAACATGGAGGGCAAAGTTAGATATCAGTTCACTTGAGGTTACTGTGCAGGCAGCAAGCCAGCAGATCAAGGAAATTGCTGGAAACATTTATTTATTGATCTGTAATAAAAATAAGTAATGCAACCGCCACTCTCCCGTGTGGTATTCGTATCACTTTTTTCAGATGAAATCTACAAGAACGTTGAAGCACAACATTGTAAACAGATAAAACGGAGAAAGGCAAATGCCGGCTGATTCTAATCGCACTCACTAGGTGCATTAATTTCAAGTGAAAGCATTTGAAATTCCGTATTATCAGAGCATTATGCGGTTCGATTTTTATGGAATCTTATCTATGAGAACAAACGTACAAACGTGGCAACAATAGGATTTTATTAATTGCGAAAAACTGTGCAAACTGAATACCACCCTCATCACTTTCAAGAAACTTTAAAAACTACTTATCAGAGGTCAGCAGCATTGCAAGCGTGGCACTGGCCTTTTTTTAACCTAAGGAAAATGCCCCCAATACTCCCCGTCTGGATTTTGGATAGCCACATTTATACACAAGCCAGATGTATAAGTATCTGGTCGCAAAATACTGTTTGTAAGCTGCGACCAGTAATCATTTGAAAGAACCACCCTATGTATTAATAGGTCAGTTCTTAAAAATCTAAATCATAGTGGGTCTCAATCCATCCTACCTCATGATTATTAAAGTGGTAGGTCACAAATTGCGACTCACTACAATTTGAGGCCATCACAGGGATGATGGTCTGCTGGCTGGTAGGCAACCACGGATGTCTGTGATCAAGGGAGTAGCCAGAAAATTAAAATATCGCCTAATTTGAGTGAAAGGGCCGATGTTCCCACACAAGTGAAATAAGTGGTCCAAACTCCCCCCTGAACAGCTTCTTTATCTCTTCTATCTATGCATCTATCCATTAATTCTTTAACCTTTCCCCCAACTGCTGATAACCACTATTTCACCAGTGCATTCTCTCATCCACCAGTCTTTAATTCATCATTCTTTCCCCTATTCCATCCAATCAGCCATCAATTTATGCACCCTGCCTTCGGTCCATGCAACCATTCATGCATCCACTCTGTCTTCCAGCAATCCATCAACTGTGCCATCCATCCATTCACTTTCATCCATCCACTTTGCTATCCATTCACTTTGCTATCCATGCATCTACTCTGCCATCCATCCATCCATTGGCCCGCCCACCCAACCACCAGTCCGTCTGTCCATCCATCCATCCATCCAATCTCAAAATTATGTTCTGTTGCCTAGCTCCTAAATTACTCTAATACTAAATCTTGATCTAACACTAAAGGAATATCTGAGAAAGGTTAGTAAACAGAACTTGAGTTGAAGATTCTATTTTAAGGGAGGTGCAGTGACATAAAATCACATAAAAAGTATGAGATCTATACCTCGAAAGGTGTGCTGTGAGCAGGGAGCAGAGAGAGTTTGATCTTGGTTTTCCAGGAGTGATGACACCATGACAGAAACTCTCATGTGAAAAACAAAACTGTAAGCCAGTTAGAATTAACAGACCGGTCTTCTGATGCCCTCAATTCCCGTCCTTGATACTCCCTCGCATTCAGGAATCTCAAAAGCTATAGCTGCCAGTGCCAAGATACTCCTTTTGTCCAGTAGCATTCCCTCAGACCCTCTTATCTCTTGTGCAACAATGAGCTCCTTGTTCATTTCAGCACCTGCAGCTTTGGAAAAACAAGCTTCACATTGAAGATAAGAACTTACAAAAATAATGTGGCATTTGTTCCTTCTCCAGGGTCTGATTCTGAATCTGACTTACTCTCCACAGAACAAGGCTCCACTGTTTCAGTTTCAGAGCCAGTTGTGACTTGCTGAAGACCCACTTCAACTTGATTGAGTGCTAATTCCGGCTCTACTTGGTCTCCAACAACTTGACTGACCTGTTCCAGTTGTCCTTCTCACATCATTGGTTCCTCTGGGACAGGCGATGTCTTACCGAGGGGACACTCAACTTTGAAAGTATGGGAAGCATGGATCCAATTTGAAAGACCCCTATACTTCACAGCAGTCGTGGTCAGTACGATCACCCGGTAAGGTCCACGCCACTGAGGTTTAAGACTTGTTTTCCTGACATATTTCTTCACCAAGACCCAGTTGCCGGGACTAAGGTGATGGCACTTTTCCTGTAGTGTAGAAGCTGTAGTCGATCCGACCTGATGATACATGGGACACACCATGTCAGCTAGTTGTTTGGAATAACCTGGGACCATATCATATGTTATATTCACAATTGCATTCACAGGAATAACAGGCAATTTCATCTCCCTCCACATCAGGATTTTGTGTGGGCACAGTCCAGTCTTTCAATCAGGTACACTCCGAAGGCTCATCAATAGGCCATTTCAAGGTTATCAAAGCACACATCTTTGCCAAACTCGATTTCAGTGTGCCATTCACTTGCTGAACAGGACCTGAAGCCTTAGGTCTATAACTGCAGCACAGTCTCTGCTCCATTTGCAATGCTGTGCTCAACAATTGCAGAACCTCATTATTGAAATTAGTTCCTCAATCGAATTCCAAAGAGGTCATGAAGCCAAACCTAAGAATTAGCTCCCTCAACAGCAGTTTGGCTACAGTAAGACTATCAATTTGCGTAGCTGGGTACACCTCAACCCAATGGGAAAAGATACACACAATAACCAAAACATACCTCAAACCGTTGTACACAGGCATCTCAATGGTTCTAGTCAATAAAAGCTCTACTGAATGAGGGACGTACACAGTTAATGGATGTCCAGTGACAATATTTTTACACCTCTTTATGCCAGTGCTCAGTGCAACTACTGCTTTAAACATCCAGGCAATGCAGAAGAAACAGGATCTAATGTGGCGGAAAACTACGTCACTGGTCTCTTAGCATTTTCATGCATTTGAGTCAGCACTGAGAGAGCGCAGCACTCCCTCTCACTGCAGAAAAGTGCAAAAGATTTGTTATAATTGGGCATCTCTAGAGCTGGGGCACGACCGTGAGGTTCTCTCAGCTCTACTAACACGACAAAGCAATCATTGTCCCAGGGTACTGGAGCAGACAAATCCTTGGGTGTCAGCCTCTGTAAAGGCTTAGTCACCAGGGAAAAGTTGGGCATCCACTGTCGACAGTAGCCCACCATCCCCAAAGACATCCTGTCTTCTTTCTGTGTAGTTGGTGGACTGACTTTCACTATTTTGCGTGGTGGAACTTGCCACCATACCAAAACACTATTTCTGAGCTGAAATGCAAAGACAAATTGACTATCATAATGCAACTGTATCGAAAGAAGGCTTGACACAGATCAATGACAGTGAACCACTCTGCCTCACATGGAATCTGAAACAATATTACAGATGGATTCGGTACCACAGGGCAACAAGGGACAACAATATTGTTTATTTTCCTATGGTCCTGCACAATTCTGTATTTTCCATTTGGTTTCTGAAAATCTATGACTGGAGAGTTACAAGGACTTCCTATGATCTCCTTCAGAATTCACAGTTGTATCATGGACTCAATTGCAGGAGTTATTCCAGCAATCATTTCGGTGGTGAAAGTATATTGTGGGGTTTTCAGAAATTTAGCTTTAGGTTTAACAGTGATCCGGACAGGTTCTTCACCTTTTATCAGTCCAATATCCTTTCCTGACAAATCCCACTCTTCAAGTCTCACTATTTCTCTCAAATTTGGATGCAATTCGTCAACTGTTAACAATTAATAAGGTGCAATGAGTTTCACTTTTCATCAACTTAAAGATAGAATCCTCATCTTGGGTATGAAGTTCTATTCCTGCTGGAGTACAGTAGATGATACAATTCAATTTAGACATTATGGCCCATATTTATACTTTTTTAGCACTGCATTTGCGTCATTTTTTTTACCCAAAAGCGGCGCAAACTTAAAAAATACAATTGTATTTTGTAAGTTTGCGCCACTTTTGCGTTAAAAAACTTCTCAAGAGATTCACTGGATTGGAATCACATATTATAAATGTGTGTTTGTCTTCAAATGATCCTATTTTTACCGTGACTGGGGTAGTTTCTTGAGCTGTCATTTGTTTATTTATCACTCCAACAACTTTAACTATTTTTTCTGAAAGGGGTAGGTACTTCTACTGTTCTCACTGTACAACGGGTAGCACCAGTGTCAACAAAAATGACACAGGATGGCCATCCACTTCACTAGCAGCAAATTAGTCGCTCTGGTCTACCTCTACGGCTATGCCAAGCATTGAGTCTTCCTCCCCTCTCACGCACCGACTGATCGGAGCCACTTCTTTCACCTGTGTCAAACAAAGGACACTGTTGAACTGGATCATCATTCTGTATCTCTTTAACATTCATTCTCATGCCCTGAATATTTTTCTGGTGTGATCCAACAACATTCTGCTGTAGCATCAGAGGTTGGGGTACCTGCATTACCGGTGCTTGGAGCACATTAACATTGTGGCTCCTGGCTCTTTGAACACCCTGCATCTGGTTATGATTGATATTCTGAGAAGGCACACATCTTGCATTTGTGACCTGATTGGCTGGATTTAAATGACATTCCCACTTCAAATGTCCCAGCTTATTGTGGAGGTGACAAGGAGTTGACCTTTTTAGACTATTTCCATCATTCCTGTACTAGGATCTATGGGGACTGCTCGACCTCCACCTTGCATTGGATTCTGTGGTTGCTGATACATGCCTTGCATTGCGCCAGCATTGTTTTCAACCAAGGGAATCTGGCTAGTTCTGTGAGCAGCATTCATTTGGGCAAGCATCAACTTTTCCTTCAACTTTTTCTGCTTTATTTCTATTTCATCATGGTAATATTTAGCATAACGCAAAATCTCGTCAATTGACTTATTCTGACAACAGATCAAAAGCTGCTAAATCATAAGACTTAACTCTGGCCTCCATCCTGTTACAAACCTCAATACAAAATGTCATACATCGTTTGCCTCTAGAGTCTCCATACCACTTTACTGTTTAAATGCTTGTAACAGCCTTTCATATTCAGCACAGATTAACTCCTTTGGTTCCTGAGTTATTCGGAGTTGTACCCAATCAACATCTTGAGGAGGCCCCTTCCCTTTCAAGAATTTCATGACCTTCTGATACTTCTTCACTGCCAATGGTGCAAGGCTCGTAGTCACTACAATCCTAGCCGGGTCTGTCACAGGCCACTGAACAGCTATTTTGCACTCAGTCCACAAGTCACTCGGAATGAAAATGTCAAACAATGTATTCAAATCAATGCACTACACCTGTGAAATTTTCACAAATCTTTCAACCTGTCAATACCATTCCACTGACTTCTCTCGCAGTTTTGGGAAATCATTGGTAAATGATGCAAGATCACTTTGACTCCACAGTACATGAACATAACCAACACCAGGCACTTCTCTCAATGGGAAGGTTGTAACCCCTCCCTCTGCTCCAATAGGTGGCCGTTCACCCGGACACTTCTTCACCTGTTTCTTTGTCACCCAGTTGGTCTCCCACTTATCTAATTAATTCCATCTCATAATGTTTCAAAACACTTCTTTAATGTGAGTTTTTAACCCCGGAGTTCTCATATCAGCAATGTCTTTTTCACTGAAACCCACTTGATAGCTCCTTTGTAAAGTCTTGGTTTTATTTATGTCTACCTCATACTTTTGAACCAACTCTGCTAATTTATCATTAACCTGGCCTGCTCATTTAGTAATTTCTCTACACATAATTGCAAGCTCTTCTTCTTGTAGGTCTCTAGCTATTCCAAGCCAAAATGTGGATCCATCATTGCATCCAATTCTATTATCAACTGTGTCACATTCAAAGTCCTCTCTTTATGTGTTGATGGAAGTGTTCCCTGACTCACTTCTGAACCAGTACTCTCCTTGGATGGGGTGTTTCCATTAAATAATCGCACCCAATATCTTCTTCGCACTAATAGATCATGTCATCACAGGAATCTTAGGTGTGGAATCACTTCCCTGAGCACCATTTCCCAAATTCAAATATGGTTCCCATGCAAAACAATTACGAAGGGGTACTGATTTGTACCTATTGAAGTACTTTCTGACATATTCAAAGTTGTATCTCTACTCCCTCCACATGGAGTACTAGTGTGTGATGGGACTAAAGGAACAAATTCCCTACCGTCTGAAGTATTTGGGACTTCACACTGCCTTTCAGCATTGGTGGGTACAGCCAAGTTGTATGTATTTTTCCCAGCACCTTCTGTTTTCTACATAGGAACTACCAGTCCTATAGTAACTGGAACTGCAAGGGCATCAACAGCATTCACTGTAGGATCAGCAGCGTTCACTGTAGGATCAACTGGGACACATTCTCTCAAGCCTTCCATTCTTAACTGACAGGGTACACTAGTGGCAGTAACTCCCACAGGACTAGGAGTCATCTTAATTGGAGCAGTTGTGATGTTAGTTGGACCACCAGTTTGATTTCCACTTCCATCCCTAACTTCATTATATGACGGTGGACGCTCAGAAATTAACACATCCAAAAGACTATCTCCAGAAACTTTGTCGCTGTCCATACTCATATCATCAGTCTCATTTTGTTTCCTCTCTTTCGGTTTCAGAATCATTTTCTTTTCCCCTTCTCCCTTAAACCGCATCTACTGTCAAAGCTGGATAAAATCGAGCTCCTTCTATCATGTCAGTTCTCTACCTTCTCTGCTTGGCATCCCATCTAGCATTTGCATAAGTATGTAGCTTTCTTCACTCTGCACCAATATTTGTCTTTGTCTCTTGCATGAGCAGCACGTTCCCAAGCATTAAGTGCTGCACATTGTACGGGTCTAGGAAGTGGCCTCATTTCATACAACACTCTCCTCAAATTTTTAATAATTCTCAAATTAAATGTACCATATTGTGAGAATATCAATGGACCATGCTTTTAGTTGATCTTGTACCATTGATCAAGCCAAACGCACGTATGAAGCCCTACATTTATCACCATATAGTGGCCTGAAGTACCTTCTAGATTCACCACTTCTCTCTCCCTACTGGGAATATAAACATCTCCTCTAAACATATCTCATAAAACTTTAAAGCAGTTTATGTTTCAAAACTTTTCACAATATTCCAGTTCAATTAAAAATATTGCTGTATCCACAATCCTTTGCTCTGACCCAAACATCAATTGCAGTGCAGCACCTTATGACGTTGCCGACCAACAGCAGCCCAGTACCACACTAACCAACCTATACCAGCATGGTACACTGTGACGTAGAATTCACTCCTCACAGTAGTTCCCCCTCTTTTACAATTTGCATGCACGCTTACTCCAAAACATCACACGCATACAAAATACAATAGAAAAACCTTTGTCTGCTCCACTATAGAATGAACAGTTTCAATCATGCAAGATGGTTCACAATCACCTCTGAAGAAACCTTGATCTGTGGATAACATCTAAATCAGTACAGTTTCTCGCTGTGCATTAACTATAAGATCCACTATACCAATTTGTCTCACACTCACGCAAAGTGAATCCCTATTTCAACAGTGGTGTTGACGACATCTCACAATGACCACAACCACTCAGCAGACAATATAAACTGTGTCTTCTACACCTTTTAAACTTAAATGTATTTTGCACTGGAAAATTGCTTGTAAGTAATATAAAGCAGGGCCTAGCCCTGCTTTGCATTACTTTGTGTCAAGGAGGCAATCCATGGGTGGTGCATGAGTATTTCCATGTAACCATCCAAGGTTTCTGACACAAAACATTATTAAAAAATTGGATAGTGTTTTGCGTAAAAAATCGAGCCCTTTTAAAATAAGCACTATCATGGAAATGCTATAATTTCTCCTTTCTTTTCTGATGTAGCATGTCTGCGGCACAGTACAGCACACATATAAAGTGCAAAAAGTTTGAAAGTTGTCTAAGCACATAATATTGTACTAGAAAGGTATCTTTCCAGTACAGAACCTATGCTAAACTCACACAGACACACTATGGTGGAAAGGTGTATGCGTGGCTCACGGCAGCACTAGGGAGAGGGCCATATCTCGGAAAATGTGGCACTCTCCTGATCTTTCCTTCTCATGACAGCACAGTATTTTTGGCTGCTGCGCTGTGCTGTTTCAAAATTTAGTAAATCTGAGCAGAGGTGTCTTGCTCCACTGCTTGCTAAGCTGAGTGGGAATGTAGGCCCAAACAACACCAGCAAGGTAGAAATAAATAAATAAATGGCCATGATTGTTTATGTTTGCCAACTCATCTGAGGATTTCGAGCTTGCATTTCCCATCATAAAAGCAAGGGGTGGGTGTCTACCCTGTGTCCCAGAGAGAAAGCCTGTGGTGTGATGAGGGATAGAGAAGCTGCTTTTCCTTGCACCTGTGTTGGGTTGATGGACGGCTCACTTGATCCCTCTAATGATGAAGCAAAGTAATCCGACATTGAATGCAGCAGTGGGGTGATCTGATGCAGTGTTAGAGAGTAAAATAATTTGAAACAGAGTCCATGGGGACAATGCACAATGGATCGATGTGGGCTAGCAGACACAGAAAGCTTCCTGATAAGCCAAACATTCACAATAACTCATTACCAACTAGCTTTTACCGCAAGACTTTAATTTGTTTGGGTGGCATATGAAAATCTTTTAGACTACTATAAGTTATTCTCCTCTTTCCTGCTCTAACATACTAAGGGGCATGTTTACAGGGAACTGGCCACAGGACTGTCCTGCACCAAAATTGACAGTGTAGGACTGCGTCAGTTCTGAAACACAAGGATGTACCATATTTACAAAAGCACTGTGCTCTCCTAGTGCTGGCGCTAAATTTAGCTGCCAATGCAGGTGTCCTTAAACCATAGTGCAAGGGTGCCTTGTTTGGAGTGACTGATGGTTTATGTGCGGGAAGGGACACCTTCCACCACATAAACAACCTACAATGGCGATTTGGCACTTCTATGTGTGTTGTAGTATGCACCTCACATAGAAGTAGCAAATCGCATAGAACACATAGACAACAACACACACAACAGCAAGGAACTTTTTGCCATCATCAAAGAACTCACCAAACCCAAATCCTGTGCCACCGACCCTCCACACTCCCAAGACCTCTGCAACTCCCTCTCCAACTACTTCCACCGCAAGATCGCAGACATACATGACAGCTTCATACCATCATCTCCCACCACCACCACCACCGACACAGCAAACACCACAGCACCCAACCGCACCAACGTACTGAACACCTAGACCCCCACCAACGATGAAGAAACCGGCAAAACCACCCTCATCGCCTGCACAGATGACATCAGGACCAGATTGGACAAGAGCAAAACCGTTGCCCTGATCCTCCTAGCCCTCTCTGCAGCTTTCGACACAGTATGCCACCAAACCCTCTGCACATGCCTCTTCGATGCCAGAATTCACCACAAAGCCCTGGACTGGCTCACCTTCTTCCTCTCCAAAAGAACCCAAAGAGTTTGCCTCCCTACTTTCTGGCATACAGCCACCAAGACCATCTGTGGGGTCCCCCAAGGATCCTCCCTCAGCCCCACCCTTTTCAATATCTACATGGCTCCACTCACCAGCATCATCCGCCCCCCACGGCCTCACCATCATTTCATACGCTGACGACACCCAGCTCATCATCTCCCTCACAAGGAACCCATCTACCGCCAAGAATAACCTACACGCCGGACTCCTCACCATCGCTAACTGAATGACAGCAAGCCACCTCAAATTGAAGTCAGAAAAAAACGAGATCATCATCTTCGGTCCCAACAAGACAGCATGGAATGACTCCTGGTGGCCCACCACCCTAGGACCACCCCCAACACCCACCACCCACACACGCAATCTCAGCATCATACTGGACTTATCTCTCTCCATGACTCAGCAAATCAACACAATATCATCCTCCTGCTTCAACACCCTCCGCATGCTTCGCAAGACTTTCAAATGGATTCCTTTAGAAACAAGTAGAACAGTCACCCACGCCCTCATGAGCAGCAGACTGGACTACGGCAATGGCCTTTATGCAGGGACCACCGCCAAGCTTCAGAGGAAACTAGAGCGCATCCAGAACACAGCTGCACATCTCATCCTAAACCTCCCTCGCCACATTTACATCTCCGCCCGCCTCAAATCACTACACTGGCTGCCCATCAACAAAAGGATCATTTTCAAAATCCTTGTCCATTCTCACAAAGCCCTCCATGGCACCGGACCGGCCTACCTCAACAAATGAATCAACTTCTACAACCCAAATCGACAGCTCCGCTCTGCAGACCTCGCCCTCGTAACAGTCCCCCATATCTAACGCACCACCTCCGGCGGCAGATCCTTCTCCCACTTCTCCGGCAAAACCTGGAACTCCCTCCCCACCAACTTATGCAAGACCCAGGACCTCCTAACTTTCAGAAAACACCTCAAAACATGGCTTTTCAAGCAGTAACCCCCCGGTGCCTTGAAACCATACCGGGTGAGTAGTGCGCTTAAGAAATTTGATTGATTGATTGATTGAAATTGTCATTATTGACTGATTGTTTATGTGCAGGAAGGGACTCCTTCCTGCACATAAACAATCATTAATGGCCTTTTGCTCTTTCTATGTGTTCTGCAGAATGCGGCACACATAGAAAAAGCAAAAATAATGAGAAATAAAAGTATTTCTCTTTGTTGCGCCATTCTAAAGCCACCCTTTGGGTGGCATTAGTTTTTGGCACCGCCTTAGATTTACAATTTCTTGTACATCTGGGGCAGTGTCAAAAGCAATGGGTATTGCAGTAAAACAACCACAACAACACCCATTGCACACCCCTCTGCCCCAGAAACTGTGTCGAAGGGGCCCATATTTACAATGCTCCACTAAGTAACAAAAAGTGGCTTAGCACCGCCTCGCAAATATGGTGCAATGCACAGCGCCACCAGAGCGTTGCTAAAAGTGATGCTCCGGTGGCGCTAGGGACTTGTTAATAAGCCCGAAGCACCACTTTTTCTTGCATCGACCCTGCTCCACCTAACAACGCCATGGTTTCACCATATTTACAATACTTCACACCATGGCATTGTTAGGACATTAGCCTCTAAATGTTTGATGCTATTGTGCCACTTTGCTGCACTAGTGTCAAACATTTTGACAGTAGTGCAGCAAAGCACAGGGAGGCTCAGTTATTAAAATTGGTGCATCATTTAAATGCCTGCTCTGAGCAGGTGTTGAAAATGACAGAAAAAATGGCATAGTGGAATTTTGTAAATTTCATTGTGACATTTTTTCGGGCCTCCCTGCATGGGAACGCCCCACCCCCCTTGCATACACTATGCCTGACACAGGCATAATGTGGCACAAGGGTTTGCAAACTGGTGCAATGCAAGCATTGCACCACTTTGAAAATACACTGTGGGAGAAAAGCCACCTTAGCGCTGCCTTCGGGTAAAAAAAATGACACTATGGCGGCTCAAGGTAGCGCTAGGGACTTGTAAATATGCCCCTACATGTCTTCTTTATTCACTAAAACATGTGTCTACAATAGCAATCAATACATTGGTATTTTACATTCTCAACACATCTTTGACTCTTGATTGTATATTGAAATACCTGGATATTAATGTCTTGGAACAAATTGATGAGTGAGAACACGTTTTACTTATGCAAATGTTTGAAAATACTACATCATACTTTTTATCCTGAACCCTACATAAGTAACGTAGAGTAATTGCCACCTTGAAGAGGGTCAATATGTTTTTGAGATTTGGCTAATGATGTTCCTTGCAATAAAAGCACTTCAACTGTAACGCGTTAAAATAACTTCTTGTGCTATTCAAGTTTCACTTGTGTCCTTGAATTTCCCCTTATAGTTGCTCTTTGGCAGAAAAAGCATCTGTTTGAGGACACAGACTTGCACAAATGCGAGACAGTAATGGGAACTCAATAGCCTCTGATTACAACCTTGCCAATGTATGTAAGTTCCAGTGTGTCACACATTCACGCTTGAGAACATTTGACCAAATGTATTTTTTCTAGTAGCAGAAGCAACACTTTTACAATCTGCTCTCCTAGCAACTGACAATAGCATAAAAGTAGCAAAAGTTTTTTCTTTTTTTTTTTCTTTATAGTTCTTCTAACTAATGGAGCGATTCGGGAAGGAAAAGAACGACATAAGAATCAAAAGGCTTTAGCTGCTAAGGGAAGAGGTTTGCATTTATGCCTTTTCAATGTTACCAGAGGTCTGTTATGTACACACTAAACGCATATCACTTATTTATCCTATTCTTCCCGAAGATATCTTTGTCTGTTCTAAATTATATTTACATTTTTTGTCAACCACCACTATTTACGTTTTTATCCCTATATATACTGTATTTGCCAACATCCTAAAGCCACTTAGACACTGATTATGAGTCAGAAGGAGTGGAATTACCACATGGAATCCCACCCTGCCTAACCATGAATGGACCAGTTTTTCTGGGTGTTGTAACCCTGGACCTGACTTTATAGGGCATTAATTTAGCCTGGTAAATCTCTTAAGTATTCAGCAGCAGCAGTAACCAAGCCTCATTAACCTGATTTTGTTTCTAGAAGGAGAGAATATTCAGTGCTTTCCATTGACAGACTATGGGGCAGATTTACAAGCCGCTAGCGTCGCCTTAACGCCACCTTAGCATCATTTTTATGATGTTAAGGCAGTGTTAAGGTGGCCATTCCCCAGCCCCATATTTACAAAGTGATGCAATGCATGCATTGTGCCTCTTTGCAACCCGCTGCACCACATTATGCATGCGTCGGGCATAAAGTAGGCAAGGGGCGTTCCCACACAGGGAGGCCTGAAAAAATGGTGCAGTGAAATTTACAAGATTTCACTGCACCATTTTTACTATCATTTTTAACGCCTGCTCAGGTTAGGCATTAAAGTGACGCACCCATTATAATCTATGGGCCTCCCTGTACATTGCTGCACTAGAGTCAAAATGTTTGACGCTATTGCAGCAAAGCATCACAACAGCCTAAAAAATGTTAACGCTATTGTGGTAATGACCACCATAGTGCGCTGTTTTGTAAATTCGGTGCAACCATGGTGTCATTGGAGGGGTGAGGGGGACACAAGAAAAGTGGCGCATCTGGACAATTGCGTCACTTTCTTGTAAATCTGCCCCTATATGTGCCCCTTCCCTCCGCTCCTCCGTCCATCCCCACCCCATACAGAGGCCTCCACATCCATTTATCACCTGCATAGACCAATTGGTAAGTATATGTTACATCCCACAGAAGTGGAAATAACCCATTACACGACATTCAACTCATAATTGCACAGAACTGGCATGGTGTTACCACACATTAATGTACATTTTGCACACGGATTTACCACCCCTCCAGTTCCATGCAACTTGTGATCATGGTCTTAGAGATACTCATTGAGATTTCAGAGTCAAGTGTAATTATTGCAGATCATATAGATTGTTGTTCTTTTTTAATCATACATTTCTTTATGAGAGTGAACCTAGTTAGAGACCAACAAAGCACTAAACAAGATTGTGTGCCTTCAGTTAAGAGCCTTAATTGTATACAATGGAGGAGGACCTTGGAGGATGATACATCATATCACATAGAGATTTTATGTTCTCTGAAAAGGGGGATACTGGTTGGTATTTATTTAGGGTTTCCGAATGATAAGCTACTTCGAATGGAACTTTATTAGATAAACATGGCCAAAATGTACAGTTTTATTACCAGTCCTCTTCTGCTTTGCCATTAACTATTACATGCTACCAACAGGAATCCTGAGAGGACTCAAAGGATCCAGCTGGCACCGTAGGACTAGAACTGCTCCCCAAGTGTCAAGTGGTTGGCCTCCTCTGTGCCTGCTTTATGGACACAAAAAGCAGAAGAACTTCTGATTCCAAGAAAGCACAGCTAACCATAGAGGACTATACCCTGCAATAGACTTCAATGGAGAGAGGCCTAGTACCTAGATGCTGTCACAGAGGTACTGGAGGCTGGGGAGCTAAGCTAGAAAAACGTTAGCAGCATTTGAAAGTCATTTTATTTACCAGGACAAGATGCTGAGGCTTGCCCATTGAGACTGCATCCAGGGTCGGCAAAGGTGGGCAAGTAAACAAGGTTTTTCCCGCTAGAATCATTCTGCGATGCTGACTTCGTGTCTAAGGAATCCAGGTTTGTGGAACCTTGCCCAGCACGAGGATTTTGATTTAAAAAACAAGTGTCTGAGTGCGCAAGTAAAACCTTAGACTGGGCCATTGCTGCAAATCTATCTTCTGACCAATGAAGCGACCTCTGTGTCTGCAAAATGCAGGTGCCACTTAAAGGTTTTGATGCCAAAATCAATAGCCTCCAGAGGAGCTCAATTACAATAGGTCCAACTTTAAGGGACTTCCTCCGGCCACATAATTTTGACTCTTGTGCTACTGGAAGAGTCTAGCTTCCATTCCAGAGACTCAATAGCTGATTTAGAAGTTTGTGGATGGATCCCCAAACACAAATATGATGGATATTATGTCTGCCTTATTACAAGTGCATCATATTGTAATGCACTTTTATTAAGGGTAACGGCCATCCTTCACATTTGAGATCGAGTACCTGTTGAACATACTCTGAATCAGGCCACAGATATCAAGGTAAAAACTTTGACTGGAATACCCTGCCTAGCATTTCTGATCTCCGATGCATGTCAGTGAATGATAACTTACGCTGGCACTTTTTGCCCTAAATTGTTAAAAATTAATTATCAATTATAATGATCTTGGTGTGTTTTTTTGCTCATTACATTGTTCTCTATTTTTCTAGTTTGTTTTCAGAATCCTAATATGTTGTATTCTTTCCGTCAGAAGCGTTGCCACCTCTTGAACTTCTCTGTGAACTGCCTGCTGCTTGTGCTATAGCTACTAGGCTTTGAGCTGAGATTCTCTTAGAACTGTGATTTGCACAACCAGACTTGGTTTATCGAGTTTGTAACGGCAGCCCCTTTTGAAATTATTAATCCAATTGCTGACAAAAACTCACATTACAAACCAATACATCGAATGATAGATAGATAGATAGATAGATAGATAGGTAGATAGATAGACAGATAAACAGACAAACCAAAAAATAGAAGTATGTTGTATTGTCCTCAATATTGTCACATATCTGTGTTAAAAACAACCATTGGCCATAAGTGTACTATACTTCCTAATTTGCACTGTATAAATCAACTTGACTAAAAGCACCAACAATATAGTGATTGAGTCTGTTGTCAATTTTGTGGTTGATTTTCCTTTCTTTCACAGAGTATTTTTGTCTCGAATAGATGATGTGCCTTACCATAAATGCTTTTAGGTTGAGTTTAGTGTATATAGAACAATTCATGGTGCAAGCTGCTTTTACAAACATAACAGGAAAAGGAATATGTAGTAGTGGCAATGTGTGGAAAGAATGGGCATATTTAAGCACATGGACTGCCGCTGGCATACAATAATGACACAATAACATACCGACAAAATAACCTCACAATATAATAACAAGTATTAGACACAACAAAAGAGAAACATCTAAATTCAATAACAAAACCACAAAACAACAACAAAAAAGCAAACACAAAACTTGACATAATACATCACACTTACAATACATAGCATATCAGTAAAATATAACGCAACAATAAATATACAACATCACAATACAACATACCAACAAAAGACAACAAACCTGCACAACACACAAAGAAAAACAAATCCAGCAGAACCACAAAACAGAGCAGCACTACTCATCTACAAAACAACACATGAACAACACAACCTCAACTCAGCAACTGACCGCAGCCCAATACAATACAACTTCAAAATAATAACTAAACACAACAGTGATATAACATATAACTTAAAAACAGCACACAAATACACCAACATAAATCAACAAAATACAAGTATTCCAAACATACTTTTTAAAAGATTTCGTTTACAGATGCCGCCTGATCTGAATGCATTAATGGCCTGAATTAGAGCTTGCCAGATGGGTTACTTCCTCATAAATGTGGTAGAAAAAACATATGCTCTGTTACAAGAGCTTCATATCCTATGGCCAGGGTCAGACTGACCTATAGGGTTATCTGTCATTGTCAGAAGGACTGGTCTCACAGGTCAGTGTGTGGGCTATTTTTCTTCTGTTTATAGGCCTGTTTTATAGTCTTCTGGGCATATTTTCACTGTTGATTTACCAAATATTCCCAAAACTATTGTCTGCAGCAAAGCTAATTGCATTCAGACTCCCAGAACTTACAAAACACCTATGCAGAGTGTATTTACAAGTTATAAACTGCCCCAGTATGCAAATATGTCACACTTTCTTAGCTATCTAATTCACCAATTGGGGCCACATTTATTTTAGTGCCTGGGCCTGTTCTATATCCCAGTCTGAGCTTGCTTGAAGCATTTGTAATAAGGTGGGAGGGATATCTGTCATGTCATCCATTATCTCTAGTAGAAATGCTTTTGGATCAAGTGAGTTAAGGAGATTCATTGTTTTTTTACTAGAGTGTAGTGGCTTGCTAGTTTCTGACGGTAGCTCAAAACGTTGTTCTAATGTGTTTTGTGCGTAATGCATAGTGCATTGAACTTTACCTTGATATGAGCCTTTCTGGGCTGGCGTATTAAGTTGTGATTAAAGCAGCTACAGGCACAATCTTGTAGAACTAATTTGTCACTCTTTGAAATCTAACAATAAGTTCATTTGTGACACAAGTATAGAACATATTACAGTAATCCACGTTTCATATGGCCAACACTCCCTTCAGTTCAACTTCAGCTCAATTAAGTGATCAGTATGAAGATGTGGGATGGCTTTCAGAGGATAACATTTTGCCAATTATTTATTATACTGCATTGATTTCTTGGATGGAGCTAAGATCTGTAGTGAGTACAGTGAGAGGCAGTGAGGCGAATGGAGGTTAGGCCATGTTGCACACAACTTCCAATGACTCCTCTACCCCTGCTCAGCAATTCACGTGATCAGCTTCATCAGTGTCTAGCACCCTTATGTGGAAGTATACAGAGAAAAATCAAAGATTATTTCTAGGGAGTGTAATGCTGCCTTGCCTATACGTGTAGCCTGTGACTGAATACTAGATATTTACCCAAAACATTCATAGGATGTGAATGTTGATCACAAGTTATAGCAGACCCCAGGTTCCTATTGCTACCAGGACCTTGAGTGCCACCAGGATAGTGACAATGGTAAGAAAGGGTGACAGCAATATTACACACTGCTTGGAGGTACATATTCTCTGACAAAATCCTAATTGGGGGTGAGGGCCAGACATTTGGAAAATTCTCCGTCCTCTCGACAAAATGTATTTTTGCACTTCCAAATCAGAGCCTGAATCATGAAGTTTGCCAGATTTCTGTCCTCATTCAAGTAACCTTTCAAATCACTCCTTGAATTTTCCCAAGAAATGCCTTAATTTATGTAGTTCAAAGTACATTATGAACAGTTTCATAATATGATTGGTTGCCTACTTGAAATTTCGGTATACGTTATCAAAAAGCCGTTGAAGGTGAACAACACACAGGTATTTCAGCAGTTTGAATGGGATGAATCTGACTAAGCTGAAAAGTATCCTAGAGGGATTGGCAATTAGTATTGCATCTGATGAAAAGTAAACATCTAGGGATTGGAAATATTATGGTTCAATAACTATACCCACTTACAATGTTAATCTTTCAAAATAAGACATGCCTGAAGATGTTAATGCCTTGGACACCAACCAGCTTTTGTAATCAGAGCCTACAGGGAATGATTGTAAACTGATATACTCTTTTAACTCATGAAACAGACCTCTGGATAGAAGCTGAATTGAATATTTCTTTCACAACTAACATTCCCTTTAGTTGAAAAATAACTGTGTACTCATCAACACATTTTAGAGGCAATGATTTCCATTTCTATTTTAAACAACAATAAGATGACAGTTCACTCAATGGATGACAGGCTTTTAGTATTTTATTTTAACTTTCATTCAATTCCCTAATGCTCCTTTGCCTAATCACTTTTCATTGCTTGTCTTACTTACAACCTTGTAATCCTCAAGGAGCCACTTCTCCCCTGATAATTTATTGCTCTTAGCACTGCTAAACCCCCCAACTCTTTTTTGATGTTGATCACTAGAAAACTCTCCAGTCCCCCATAGAGAATGGCAACATAATTTCTCCTTATAGCTTTGCTCACAACCCATTAACAAGCCTGAACACCGACCTCAACCCTCCTGCTTCTCCCAGGTTATCTCTGCTTTCCTCCCTTTCAGTACTGGAACCAGCCATCTCTCAACTTTCTCCGTCTGATAGCAATGTCCTAATTTTACTACTGTGAATAACTGTTACATGTGACTTAAATGCCCTAGAACAGTGGTTCCTAACTTGTGGTCCGGGGACCTGTGGGGGTCAGTGAAGCCATCTCAGGGGGCCTGTGATTGCTTAGATAATTAAACAATATTTACAGATTAATAAAGTGTGTATAAATAAATAAGCATAATGCACAAATGACAATTTTAAAATATTCTTTAAATGTGAAGGAATTCGACATTGGAAGTGAAAAAGTAAATTAATATCCTCGGACTGATTTATGGGAGAAGCACAAGTGCATCAAACAGAATATAGAATGGACAACGAGTGGCCTCAATTCAATTTAGAAAAGTTCCAACCTTTAACTTCCCATTAAAATCTAAACAAATGTATATTTGTATGTGCATTAAATACAATGTTTCATCATGTGTGTATTTGTTTGATGAATGCCTGATTCAGTATTTGTTGTGTATTGTTTTGAGGCTCAAATAATGGAAAATGCTTAGGCCGGGGTCTTTAGCTTGCAGTAATAACTCAAGGAGGTCCTTAGATTCCACTAATGATTCATCGGGGTTCCCTGGGTTCCAGTAATGATTACTTGGGGGTATGCAGAAGTCAATAGGTTAAGAACCACTGCCCTAGAACAGCTCAGACCCTTGTGAGAACGAGATCCTTTCTGGATGCATTTGAAGTAAATGAAACTTCCTCAGGAGGTGTGATTCCGAATTAATCACTTCCTATTGTACTCAGGCCTAGCTCATCCTATCACACTTATTTCCAAAGTGTGAACTCAGAGACCTTCTTGCACTACGCATGTAATACAAAATGTGATCTGAATACCTATATTAGAATTCACATAAAGCCAATAGTTACACCTTTTCCAAAAATGTTGATTCCTTGTCGACGTGTATTATGTATAATTTCAGCTGCTAAGCACAGATTGGTGGTCGCAGATACATTTATACTTATGATCTAGATATCCTTGTTTTGAATGAAACTTGGCTGCAAGATATGTTACAGATGCAAGAATGGTTGTGGTGTTTCTGCTCTATTTAGTGCAAAATTATACCGTATGATCACAATTCCTCTTGGCAATCCATGTTTATGGAGGCCTCCTCACCAAACCTGCCTGCAATCAGATTAAATGTCATTTACCATCAAATGGCAGATAATAATACCTTCTTAGAAGGATTAATGTAGTATGTTACAAGTCAACTATATCCCAGTCTGTATTTTTGTTTTTTTTACCCACCATTGAGGTCAATCAATCAATCAAAAAACTTATAGAGTGCGCTACTCACCCGTAAGGGTCTCAAGGTGCTGAGGGGGAAAGGAGGTGAGGGGGGGAATGCCAATTACTGTTCGAAAAGCCATGTCTTGAGGTGTTTTCTGAAAGACAGGAGGTCCTGAGTCTTGCGGAGGTTGGTGGAGAGGGAATTCGAGGTTTTGGGGGCGAGGTAGGAGAAGGTTCTGCCTCCGGTGGTGGCGTGTTGGATGCGGAAGACTGTGGCGAGTGCGAAGTCGGCGGACACACCAGTAATCAGCTTACTTTGTTCCTGCAGTACAATGAAAGTCTGCAAAATGTCCTTAACTCAGACATATAAAGGGCTTTTTACTTGACTATTTTATCATCAATGATTCCTTATTCAATATTCAAGTCCGCAATTCTGTGTATTGTTCAGACCATATATTCATTGCATACTCTTTATCTTTCCCTCATTGTAAAATGTGGCCCTAGACAGTGAACACCTGGCAGGAAAGAGGACCAGGGGCAGCATGCTGACCACAAAGGGCAGGCTGGTTTGGGCATGGGCAGCAGCTAACTACAGAGGGAAGAAGGGAGGTGGCACAGGAGCAAGCTGACCAGTCAGGTAAGACAGGCAAGGGATGGGGCAATGGACCACAGAGGGAGGGTCTGCTAATCCTTGCCCAGTGAAATGCCTCTGTAAAATAATTGTTGTCTAGAGATTTCATTTTTGATTTGTGTTTTTGTACCATTAGAGAACTAATTTAGCTTGGGTAGACATTGCTGATCCGAGCCAAATTTGTTTGGGCAACATTTTTAAAAATGGCGGATGTGTTGCAGTGATGATGTAATATTTCAGGAACCATGAGACATATATACTTCATTTTGGTGTCAAACCATAGGTTTTGGTGGTCAAGTAGTCTTACAGAGACAGAAAATAACTCATCAGAGCGCTTCTTCTGCCATATTCCAAAATGGCAGCCATGATAGAGGAAGAAGAGACATATATAGAAATGAAACAAATAATAATGGATGTAATCCTTTTATATACACACCCCAAACAATGTTTGTGATCTGAATATGATAAAAATAATGTTTATCTCACCTGTTTTAGGCACATTTTCATAGTTCACTTTATTTGTTTCGCCAACAGCTTGTGGTACATTTGCAGAATGATGGACATTTGAAAAGAGCATACTGACAGAGACATCGTTTTGTAGCACTATTTTTGCAAGTACATGTAAGTGTAAGTTTTCTGGGTAGAGGTTTTAGAAATTATGTATGTATTAGCACCCCATCAGTATCGTCTTAACCAAATTCACACGGATGTTTCTGTACATAGGCATGATTCAAAACATTTACATGTGTTCTGATCAAGTAGAATGCTCTTTTAATGAATCCACACATAGAATATGACATTGGTGGAAGGCCACTTAGCAGGACTGATCTCTTGAACTCACTGTAATGACGAACGTCAAACGTGTGACAGTCAGAACTCATTTTTCACACACCCACAAGGTATTTTTCTATGCCTTTAAAGTCACATTCTTTATCTGTCTCAGCAAATCCTTTTAGAAAGTTCACAGGTTCAGCTTTTAAAAGCTTCAAGCTTTGCTCCAATTCTACTCCTAGTGTCATCACCTGTAAGAATATGTGCCTTGATAAGAATACTGGCAATCTCTGGGTCAAGTTTCTTGTACAGAATATAAAGCAGGATTGTTTTTTTCGAGCTCATGTACGAGTTTGTGCTTCACTGGTTTGGTTGCAGCATCTCCATCAAATAATGCATTTATTGGAAGAAGATCATGAGAAAGAATGTCTTTGATAAATCCACCCCTCTCTTTTGCTACATCCATCTCTCTATGTGCTTGCGAAAGTTGTTTTTTGTAACCTGTTTTGTAACGGCTGGTTGGACAAATCCCTTACTATGGCAATTAAAGCGTGGAAATTTAGCTTTAGTGGTTACGTCAAGCAGCTTTTTCTCTTTCAATACAAAACTCTCCTGCTTCAGCTCTGCGTATAGTTTTGATCCATCTTTATAGGACATCTAGTAGACATGTCTTTATATCATTATCCAAATATTGTTTGGTCAGAAAGTTGTGTAGTCGCACAGGGTCAGTAATTTCAAAGGGGATTCCTTGCTGTTGCATGAAATGAACAAGGCTGCCAGCAAGTTTATTAAAATATTTCCCTCTCTTTCCCACAAGTTTGTGGTGAGGAACAGTTTCACAATGGTACATTAATTTTGAATTTGTCATCTCTCAAACATTGCAAATAGAAAGGACTTTATGGTAAACTAGCTGCCATTAGGCAACATATTCACTGTTACGTGTCTGACCAAGAATTCTCTTGGAGCTTTACTGTGATCTCTGGATTGTTTGTTTCAGTTTCATATCTGGAGCCACATCATTGAACTTTCCCTCTCAGTCTTTCACCACAAAATGTCTTTGGATTAATTTTCTGTAGAGGTATGTTTTTTCCACCCCAAGTTTCTTACTCTTTCCAAATACCAGGACCCATATCTCAGGTAGTTTATTCTATCGAATTCATGAAACACAGTAAGCGATGACTCCACAGTCTTTACGTGCAGCTCCCGATCATCTTTCCTGATGAGCATGTAGTACGTTTTTCACTAGAGATATTATGTGTAAAACATTTCCCCAATACTTGAAAAGTTCTGAATTTTCTTCACATTCTCTGTCAAACTCTACAGACTTGCTTTTCAGGTTTTCTGATTCTGAACTGAGTATATTGAACATTGCCTGCCTTTGCATTATGTCTTTTGAATGAAGTGCACCTTGTGCTTTGTTCACTTCTGAGCTAAGATATGCAAAATCTAATGTGTCTTTCTTGTTCCAGAAAGCATTCCAGCGCAAAGTTTTTATAACCTCAGATATTAATATTGTAATGAACTAACATAATGAGCTCCGCTCAATACTGACTGGGCAGTTTTGCTTTCAAAGATTTTAGCCTGAATAAGTTCATTGTCTATTCCACATCCACTGAGACAACTTCCTCCACACCACAACACAACTTTTGTCAAGTGAAAAACACCCATCATTGGATAAAGATCATCAAATTCTACTGGATTGCTCATAAAAATGTCAGCTACAATACGGAAAATTCCTTCATTGCAGACAATTGGCAGACTAGGCTGGTCTTCAAGCTGAGCATGCACATTTTGGAAATATTTTAGAGCAGTGTATACTGTTGCATAATTTGGAACTAGAGATGATATTACTGGTAAAAACTCAACCTTCTTCAGTGGGACAGTATTCTGGGAGATCAGAGCATTAATTCTAGCCCACAGAGGAACTGGCTTTTCTTCATCCTTCAATTCGCACCGAATAAGCGATATGATAAATTCATTTAAAGAAACTTTGCGGACCGCAGCATCAGGTGGAAGATAATCTATGTCCTCAATCACTTTGAAACTTTCTGGTAGACTGAAACATATTGATGGCTTGTTGTGATTTTGCACATGTTGGAAAGTCAGTTGGGTTATAAGTTTACTGCTTCATTTATTTATGCCTACAGCTAACACATTTTATTTTCCAATAGCTACGTCATTGATACAGTCTTGAAAAACCACCATGGCAGTATCATGTGTGCTGGATGTTCCCGACAAAGAACAGCTGTCTTCAAAATCAAAATTATCAAGAGCAGCAATTGTAAATCCTTTCATGTTAAAGTGACTTGGAAGTGGTGTGCTGATGGATTCACAAGATTTTACAGCATGAGCTGCTAACAAGTTCCTGCTCTGTACTATGTCATTATAACTTGTTGATACACCAATCCTATTCATTGAAGTGATTAGCTCTCTACTTTTGCACTTATCATAGATGGCGTGGGCAGCCATCATTTGTAGCAGAGTTTTCTTTGTGCCGTGATGTAATAAAACATTATTTGGAAAAGACAGTATATTTGCACAGAATATCTGCCTGTCGGCTCCTGGGACTGTCTTCCACTTATTCGCTTATATCTTCAAAGCCATCATCATCTGTGTTGTCGGTTTCTGTTCAAAAAGCAAGAACTTTAGTTTGTAACAGTTTTGCTTTGTTGATAGTAAACAATGATGTAAAAAATGTTAAGACAACATAAGGCATTTTTTTTGACTCCCATGATTTGCGGAGCTCTGGGGCATCACAAAATTTGTCATTAAGTCCAAAATCTAAATCTTTCAGGGCATTTCTTAAAATGGTTCCTTCTGATTTTACTGCATCCTGTGATCCTATTTTGGCAGCAAGAGCTTCAGGAGTCAAATCAGCTGAGTCCACCATAAGTGTCTCATTCTTTTTGTTAGACTGACAAAAATAAATTGTGTCATTGTACATTCTCACCAGAAAAATCCTAATTTCATTATTATGTATCAATATAGTTTTATCAATGTTGACCATTATTTTTCTGATCCCACTGAGTGTGAACCCCAAGCCAGCACTTAAGAGTGGCTTTAAAACTTAATTTGCTTTTTCAAAGAGTGCAAACTTAACTGAAGGCGGGTAGTTACGTTACTGCTGGGAGCTCATTGTACATTCATATTTTCAAATGTCTGCATGCATGCAGTTCAAGTGGGCATATAAGTCCACTGCAAATACATTCACCTGGCTGTTTCGATCAGCTACTCAGATGAAAATGTAATCTTGGCAGAAACTAGCCAAAGATAAAAACATGTTTCCCATTTGAGACTCACATACTCTGTACGTTGTTCTTTCGTCAATCCCTTTGGCCTTTGTTCTGGCTGAACCACAGATAACACATTGGAGGTCCTCTGCTATCTGATCAGTTGTTGGAGGTGGACGAGGGATGGCCGTAGAAATTCTAAGTGGATGGACATTGGGTTTGGTTGTCATCATTTCCTCAGAAGACTTGGGGGCATATTTATACTCTGTCTGCGCCGAATGTGCTTTAAAAATTTTGACGCACATTAAGCGCAAACCTTGCCCCACATTTAAACTTTGACGCCCAAGCCCGCGGATGTCAAAATCCCACTGTGTGCATCATTTTTTGGATGCAGCTACCCGCCTTGTGTTAATCATATGCAAGGTAGACGTTCCCGTACAAACAATGACTTAAACGGCCGTGCGTCGTATTTATGCTTCCGGGCAAAAATGCCGCCAGGCCAGGAGGCAGAGCCGGAAAATGACTCACAGCCTGATTTGCGTCAAAAATTAACACCTGGGTCAGGGCAAGCTTTAAAATGGGGCACACACCTGTATTTAATCAGAACACACAGAAGCAACAGCAGAGCAGCAAAAGGGAGACATGGAGGTGATTCTCATCCAGCGTGCACGCAGACACAGAGCCCAGCAACAACAGCAGCTACCACAACACCAGCAGGGACCCCAAAGGCTGTGCAGAAGGCAGGAGAGAATATTCTGCACCAGAACAACCCTTCATGGCCTTAGGGAACATGACATCATCCAGAGGTACAGGTTGAACTGGCAGGCCATTCAGCAGCTGCTGCGAAACATAGAGCCACTGTTGGTACCCACCTTGCTGACACCCCGCACCATCCCAACAGAAACCAAGCTGCTAGCTGTACTTCACATGCTGGCAAGAGGCTCTTTTCAAACAACTGATGCCCTGGTTGCCGGAATATCACAGCCATCATTTGCTGCCTTCTTGCCCAAAGTACTGGATGCTATCATTGGACTCACACCCCGCCGCATCCACTTCCCAAACACACTGCAGAAGCAGCAGGAGACAATACAGGGGTTTTACCTCATTAGTGTCTTCCCACACGTCCTTGGTGCCATTGACTGCACACATGTACGCCTTGTGCCACCTGCTGCAACTGAACACCTCTACCGCAACAGGAAGCACACACATTCCATCAATGTGCAGGCCATTGTTCATCACCAAGGATTGATCACCAACATCAGGGCAAAATATCGTGGGAGTGTCCATGACTCATTCATCTTCCGTCCCAGCACCATCAATCAGCACTTTTAGGATGGACGATATGGCCATGGACTACTTGTTGGTAAGTACAGAATCCTACTTATATACACACTGCACAGCAATCCTCTAGGACACACAACACATACACCACAACAGCAACATGTCAACAGAAACACACTGAGGTCGTGACATCGCTAGCCATGTTTCATAGGTCTGCATTGAACCTGTCACACATCTGAAATTAGTGTACAGTCTAATGTTAAGACGTCAATGATCACAACGTTTGGAGTGGTTTGCCTAATTGTCACCTTTCAAAATGTAAGCGTCTCAATTATGTTTAAATTAATCCATTGCATAAATCTAGAGGTATGGGATGTCCAAGGTACATTGATGTGAATGTGTTAACAACACTGTCAAAATTAATCTGTGTATGGAACTATCATCTCACCCCCTGTGAAGACACAGGGACACCTGTGTCACAAGTCACAATGCAAGGGAGTGCACACTGTACAGCAAATACCAAAACATACTGCTGACAACCGGTCAGCAGCCAAACACTTGTTCAGCCAAGGAAACAACACAATGCAGATGTTACATCCTACAAGCCTAAGAAGGAACACTATAATACAAAAGAGTCACAGACAACACAAGACAACTACTGCCATGCAAGGTGATTTCAAAGGGGCAAGCTACATCAACATGATTCCATTCATTTTCTTTTTCACCTGATCAGGGGTATGGGATCCAGCCATGGATAATGACACCATTTGGCAACCCAAGCACTGCAGCAGAACGTGCCTACAATGACGCACATAGGAGGACACGCAGCATAGTTGAGAGCACCTTTGGCATCCTCAAGTCGAGATTCAGGTGCCTCGACATCACTGGTGGTAGCCTCCTATATTCCCCTGAAATGGTCTGTAAGATCATTCAAACATGTGCAATCCTGCACAACATTTGCATAAGAAGGAACATTCCCCTCTTGGAACCAGAGCCACACATGCCTAAAGAGGAGGAGGAGGAGGATGGTGGACTGCAACATGAGAGGGAACAACAAAACACAGCTGCTGGAGTGCGTAGGTGCCAACATATCGTGAACAATTTCTTTTAAAACTAATCACCATCACCACTGTATTAACTAATGTAAATAAACACTGATAATAATCACCATATCATGGTCTGGCTAATCATTTTTGCTCATCTTTATCTCTAACTATCAGAATAAGAGTGTAGCCTCATGGAGCATTGCTGATATACCAATCAGGATACAGAAAATTCCAGAGCAATTGTGATGCATATCATACAACAGTCACATACACACACACTGTAAATGACATATATCCTGTACATTTCACCTTTGAAGGGCAATAGCAGAGGACCACACCTATTTCACACATACATGTTGGCAACATGGTTCATCGCAGCATATGGCACACAACTAAGACACCATCACTCAATAAGGGGAAAACAAGCCTCATACATGAGGCAGTTGATGTGCTATTGCATTGGTAACAGCAATGTATGACCAGACCCTTGACATCAGTAAGTCCAACTGCACCGATCTTTGCAAGGACTATCTGTGACAAGAGTTCTATACAAGCAGAACATAGACAGCACAAGTGCCACACCTATGACAAGCATTGCGCACATGACATTCCATGTACATGTCAGCCCATTTCCTAACTCCTGACACACCCATGCTCCTGGTCACAACCCACCTGTCTGAAGAGGTCCCTGGAATGGTAATATGTGTACCACGATATTCCCTCCTCTACACACACAGACAAACAATACTAATCCTGTGTGCTACACCCTTTCCTATGTTATGCCATTGTCATAGTACATCTGACTGCATGGACATCAGGTCAATTAATACACTGGCTTGTAGTTTCTAAGCCCTGTTATCACCTGTAGATTGCTTCCCGTGTGAAAGGTACTGTTGGCGATTTGAATTCAAATCTCACATACAGGATTTGTGAGAAACTGATGCAGCACACACCTGTGATCACCTCCATGCACAACACCCATTTGAACATGCACTGCCCCTGCTGATGCCTGGAACAGCATAGAAGTTTCCATTTTGTCAAATACACCGTTATGCATTGCTACTAATTAAGCCGTGTAACACAGCCCTTGGGTTTATGTGTCACCTTAAAAAACACAGGACATACACAGTTTTCCATGTCAACTGTCTTGTTCTTCCTCCGACCAGTCTTAGTCAAACCACCGATTATGTACCTTGTGAAATTGCTGGATCCAGATTGACCCTGCATCCTGCCAGCCTGACTGGCACCTGTCTGTGCGTTACCCTAAAGGTTCCTTGTGGCTACATATGTACCACACCTGCGTTATCAAACCTCTCATTCCTCAGAGGGTATTTTGTCATGTGCTTCATCAATGCATACCCAAATACATTGTATAGCATCATCTGCTTTTTAATTGTACCATATTAGTAAAATTGTCTTTGAATACCAAAATCATGGCCCATCCCTTGTCTGGGTCTCATGTATGCATGAACGACATTGTGTGACAGTGTACCAGGACCGTATGCAGGGATTGGGTATAGTGCCTCCAGCAGAACCAGCTACCTCTGATAATGTCCATTAAAAGTCCACACATGTTAGGACCCTGACAGTTCACACACTGAATCACATTGCTCACAACATATTGATGGGCTGTGCATGCTGAATAGCTGCTACATTAATCAACACAGAGGCTATGATGTTCCCAGATGCAGTGGGAACTTCACAGGCTAACCTGTGTACAAATGTTGTAATGACACCTGACGGAACATGACACCTGAGACACCACTCAGCACACCAAGGATGCCCTGTTGACAGTCTCATTACACGTCTTCAGTGACAGGGTGGGACCATCCCCACGTAGGTTCACATGTCCTCATCCACTTTACTCACATTGATCTCCGAAGGTTACTCAGTAGATACAGGAATGGCTGCCACTGACTCATGATGAAACCTGGGCGTAACTGTGACAACATACACCCCTAAAAATATACAGGATCAACATTGGACCACACACAAGAACAAGACACCTCTGTGCAATTGATCACTGGAAATATGTGGACACATGCTGCCTCGTCTGCTGGTCCACCACTGCCACTGGAGAGTTGTGGCTCTGTCATATGACCACAACTGTGGCTTCATATTACATTTGTGGTTCACCTTTGGGTGTCTGGGCCAATGACATGGTACCCACTTCGTCTATGCATGTGCCTGACTCACTGTGGGTTCACCAACAAGTGCCTAGGAAGCAGTTGCCAAAATTCTAGGACATGGAATGGTCAACTTGTGGACCATTGACATGAACAAGCATCTGCCATCTATCCGGTGCATGCTTTGTCATTTGTGGTGATTACTTTACCCAAAATCTTGAAAGTGCACACAACAGATGTTGCTACATGTATGGCTAGCACATATCCTCTCTCTTTTCCACAATGACTTGCAACTAAGGTTTGGACACATTGACTTCACATTCATACAAGCATATTTGCAATAATGCATCTTGTGATGCACACACACTGGGTCGACTAATACATTAGTAGCCACTGCACATACATTGAGCCATAGGCATTGAGGTATTGTACTCATGTGCGTCACCTTGCTATCCTCTCCTGATGCCAAACATGCCCAAATTGTGCAATACATATATGTAGGCCACACTTATTGCCATCTAGTGCGTCAGCCAAGCGTCAAAACCCGTTAAGGAAGTAGCGGGTCATTGTACGCAGCAGTATGATGTCTCACATGTGAACATACACCATCAACACCAAAGTGGGTGCAACAGCCTATCTCAGTTGTGTCCCAAATGTAACATTACATTAAAACGGAAACAATACCCCAAACCAGTTCATGCCCTGAAATTTTGATGCATACGCGTCAAAAAATGACACACGAGCGTCAAAAAATGACACTTATGCCCGAAAAACGACGCATACTGCCCTGAAAATTGGTCAAGTGTTAAGACTATTTACAAATATATGGATGCGGCCTAATTTTTACTCCTGTGCATCAAAAAAATGACACACATACTGTATGCGTGAAAAAATATGACACATAACGATAAAAACGGCGGCCATTTTATGCAGGAAGTGATGTAATAGGATATCCTGTTTACAGATTATGTACAGTGGGTGTACTTTCACTTTGCAGTCTGTGATTCTTCTAGACTGTGTGGCTGTGTTCTGAGTGTTGTCCAGTGAAATTGTGCTTTTGTCTCCTGTGTGCTCCATTACTTGTTAGATTGTGAAATAAAAATTGTTTTTGTATACTGTCTGAGTGTGTTTTGTGTACAATTGTCCAGTATTGTATTGTATTTGTTGTTTGTGGGAGTCGGTTGTGGGTAGTGCCAGTTTGGGGATAGTTGGGCTCTTTTAGTTGTTGAGTTAACTTCTACTTTCCCCCTTTTCTCCTTTGTTCTTCTTTATCCCCTATTCCCCTTTTCAGTGCTAAGATGTTGGGTAGACCACATCCTGGCAGGATGGGTGAGGAGGAGCTTGGGGGGTTTATATGGCTGGTGTGCCATTTCCTCCCACTCATGATCGAGGCAGGGGGCAGGGTGATACAGGGTATCCGGTGGGGAAAGGTCCTGCATCACTTGCAGCACGTGTATGAGAGCCAGAGGAATGACAACTAGCTGAAGCACCGCTGGGCTGACCTCATCACCAGTGAGCAAGATCTGATGGACCACCTGGGAATAGTGATTGGTGGCCCTGTTGGTGAGTACAAATCATGTAAATGTGCACAATTAAAAGCTCGGTAGTGACATCAGATTATTTGTACAATATCTGCCAGCTAAGTTGCTGACTGTGTGGAATGCTTCGGAAACATACAGTGTCATTGATGGACTATGTGAAGGACCCCAATTAGTACAGAATACTTTTGCTTAATGTAATTTGGTGCCGCCTTTCTGTCAGACAGCAACACAAAATAGGAGCCAATCATGTCTATATAGGTCACATTTGGCAGTGAAGTATAGATTTTCTAAAATATTGGCAACCTTTGTTGACGCAATAGCTAGAATTACTTTCTAAACACCACACGATGCAGAAATTGAGTGCTGGCTTCACGTCAATTGATAATAGCAATGTAGCCCAGACATATGTCTCATGTGTGTCTGGTGAGTGTGTAAGGAAAGCATTTTTGGAAGTTCTATGAATTTTAGGGATTATTGTGGTCATTCATTATTTTGGATACATGTCCGATCTGGATTTGGAAACATAGGGAAAAGGTGTAAGGTGCCCTCAGCTAACATCCTACACTGGTATTTGGTGTTTGGTGTTCCACCTTTCGTTTAGGGATGGCAGGCCAAAGGTATGCACATGGGTTCATATCTCTATGGTTGGTGCAAATAACCATAGCTGGGCCACATAAAATGAAGAAACTGTAACAACATGAGGGCTTACAAAAGTCCCTGCCCCTCTGTACATTGTAACTATGTGTCATAAATGTGTCATGGCCACATAGGCTGTTTGACTGGTAATGCAGTCCTCAAGTAACCAGGCTTTGGATGTCTCTCTTGGATGCACGTGATGAGATGAATACCCCCCATTATTATGTCTGCTCACTAATGACGGAGCATGTTTGCCACCACATGATAGTTAGGGCTAATGCATGTGTGCAGATATGTGTGTAATTGTCACAGGAGACCCATGCTATGTACATGTTAGCCGTGCTATATCGGATGCAGTATCACCATGTCTGAGTGGCTTTAATTACTTATGTCATCTTACACATAGTTTATGTTTTTGGAATTGTTGGTCAGTGCATAGATTTTGGGCACAATTCTTCCTTCCATGCCTTACAGGTGGACCGGCACCCTACACTGTGGGTGAGGTGGCTTCATTTGAGGACCCCGACAACTCCAGTAAGTGTTGATATGTCTGTTATGTGTTGTGTTTGCTGGTGATGTTTGATGGACTCCTGTGTGTTGAACACATAGCAAGGTATGATGTGCTGGCCCATCATTTGTCTTGTTCCATGAGTGGGATTTAATTTTCTAAGCATTTTGGAGTTTGCCAATGCTTATCCTATTGTCTTATCTAGGGATTCTAGGTCATTCCTGTAGGACCCGCAATGTGAACTGTGGTGAGTCATGTGGATAACACTTGTATCAACAAGAGTCACACTGGAATTAATCTCAGATTTAGTCTGCCTGTCAGACCCACATTCTCCCAGAATGGGGCTGCAAAATGCTTACCCACAGACTTATGCTTCCCTATTTACCAAAGTACTTATGAAACTGTAGGGTGAACTTCCTAGCAGCATGTAGCTCCACATCTAGTGCTACAAGTATGTGACACTTGAGTGCAATGGCCTAGGTGTGCATGCAAATCATGACATGGGTGTTCTTGCAACTCTGTGTCTGTTGTAAGTCATGCCTTACTGGAAGTATATGATGTGGACAAAGGTCTGCATTTCCAGACATGTGTGGCGCTGGTATTGGTCAAGGGTTCGTTGTCTCCTATTTGTTGATAGACCTTACCTGTGGTGTGTGTGTAGAGCCAAACACATGTCCAGCTTTCTATAGCTTCCTGGGTGTCCATGTTGTTTGAAGTTGTTAGTTGTTTATCCACCCCCACCCTCATACACAGGCATGGGTTTGTGAATAGTGTACCTAGGACTGATGATACCAGTATGTTACACAGACATGTAAATCAGTGAATGTTTGGTCGGAACCTAGTATACACACTCAGGTATAGCTTATGAGTACTATACTAGCAAGTCCATTTACAACTTGCAGATCATGTGGCCCTAGATTTCCATCCTGTACACTGACATTTGTAGCCCTGGCATTGGCGCAGGATGTGCTGCATAATTGTTAGCTGACAACTGTCAGAACTCTGATGCCAAATTAATGCCAGTTGTTACCCATCTTGTAGGGTTTGGATGTGCTATGTGTGATACGACCTTTGTAGGCTGGCCTGCCGTGTACTTCAATGATCTGTTTGATTATATGAGCTGTTACAATGCAGTAGATGTACTGTCTGATTTCATTCTTGTGCCATTTCACACAATACAGTTCCTTTTGTAAAGTTTTTGCCTTTGTCTTCACAGCTGCGAACAGGACACCCATCCAGGTCCGTGAGTTCCAGAGACGGGCAATGCGTTACTAGCATATCCTGCTGGTAGAGTCGGGGTTCAGACGGATGGGCCGAAGATACCGGAACGAGCGGGCCTCCGGAGCATGGAGGGCTTTTCCACAGGGTGGCCCTACTTTGCCCACCACAGCCACCACCAGCACAACCACCACTTCCACCCAGGTGGCACCACCCACAGCTGGGACTGTTGTCCCAACAACGTCTGCAGTTGCTCCAGGCCCTAGCAGTGGAACACCTTCAGGGCAGCCCACAGGCATAGACTCTACACGCCCACACACGTCCTCAGCTGGTACCCAGACCGCCCCAGCTGCTACAGTTGACCCTGCAGCTTTTCAGGAAATGGAACACAAAATGGACCATGTCCTATGGAAAATTAGTCACCTGAGCCGGGATGTTTGCCATATGAACAGGCGTGTGCGGTCCATAAAGAGGACCCTCCGGAAGGCCAACCTCTAGACTTTTTAAATGGACATGATTCCCTCCCCTCCCTCCTCTTTCCTTATTCTTATACTTAGTGTGCTCAGGGGGCTTAGTGTTAGGTTAGTATAGGCTGTTAGTTTAGTTAGTGTTAGTGGGTGGGGGGTCCTGATTATTTCTATTTTTTCTTTTTGAGTGCGTGGGTGGGTGGGTGGAGGGCTATGTTGGGGTTCTTGTGTGTTTACAAAAAAATATGTATATATAAAAAAATACAAAAAAATATGTGTTTGTTTAGTATAGGATAGTAGGTCTTTAGGTTAGTATCTGTTGTCCTCCATGTGTCCCGTCTCATAAGGGGGGTTGATGTTTAGAACGTTTCGTTGCATGTGATAAGGAAGTTTAGCTTATGTTAGTTAGTGACAGTTGTGGGTAATGAGTAGTTAGGGTAGATTAGGGTAGGTAAGACTTTTCCCCGAGTTTCCTCTTCTGTTATTACCGTTTAGTAAATATATAGTGAACCCTTTAAGGAATGTGTTAAACGCTTGTTGATCAGGGCCTTGGCATACGTGTACTAGAAATTTATCCTATTACATTTGTGTCCCATGCTACGAACAAATCCCAACTGAGCTGTAAGATTGACAGCTACCCCAGAGCTACCTTGCAAAGATTCCACCATTCATTGCAACCACCAATCACAGTTAATATGGATCCCAACGTGTTTTTTTCAAGAAGTATGTTTTCAAAGTCACAAACAGTGCGTCCAGATTTGGTATTGGGGGAACTGTTTTAGGTCTGACTGCAGTGTGATGTTCAAGGAAACCCTTATAAGGTGAGTGGTCGTAAGCACTCTTGTAGTATCATCTTCATGACTCACAGACATCATTTGTGACACTGTTCAGCATGATCACTTATTTGGATGAAAACTCAGACACCTTCATTCATGCATTTTTTGCAGTGTTTGCTTAGATTTGTGGGCACCGTTATATGTGTTAGTATTGCATGGTGACAACATTTTTCTGCCACTATTTGATGACTTAGATATCCCTTGAGGAAGCATTATTCTGTCCAACACAGCATGATGGTATATGTTTTCTCTCTTCATCAGATATTACCCTCAGGAAGGGCAGAGTATGATGCAATCCAGGCCACTGTGCAAAGTTATCTGACTACATAATTTCAGGACAGTTGTATTGACAAGCTACGTAATTTGACAGGAGGCACATTACTGTTATCTACTGCACAGTTGATGTGTCACATTACACAGAGACAAATTTGTTGTGTAAGTGCTATTTATTGAAAAGTGCTGTAGTGCTATATGTACATTGTCCATGATTGTGAGTCCATTATAGTGACATCTTCCATTGTGATCCTACACAAGTGCTAAAGGAAAATGCATTTGGCATGCTGGGGTGACGTGTCAGACAGTGCAGAGGTACATAATTTACCAATGAGTAAGTGAGAGACAATCACTGGGCAAGATGACAAGATTAACAGTGGTTTGCAGAACAGTCACTGAGTACAGTTGTTGTAAGACTCGCATGTTACAAAGCGCTGGACTTTGGTAATAGTTGTCCATGTGGCAGGGACTAGTGCTTCCGGGTACTTTTCCGTGTGAAGGTGATCTGTTCCATGTCTTCTTCTTCTGATGTGTGTGTTGCCTCCTCTGTTTTTGGTGGTGGTGGTTGTGAAGGGGCAACACACACCTCAGTGTTAGAAGATGTGGAGTCAGACATCCTGGTCGCTGCTACCTGTGAAGGTTTTAAGGGCAGTACTGCTGCAAGGAGGATCTGCTGATTCTTAAGAATAGCAGCCACATCACGATGGTAGGCAGCCAGGTCGGCCCTGAGGGGGTCATGATTGCATTCGTGTATGCAGTGGAAGGTTTGGGGTGCGAGGTGTTGTGGCAACTCCCTTACTGCAGTGGTGAATTCCTTGACAGTTTCTTGTAGTCCTTGCAGGATGGATGTTAGGGCTTGCATGGCTGCTGCCTGATCTGCAGATGACATCATGCACAAACGCACCCCCTCTAGGCTTGTTGCCATAGTTTGCAGCCCCACCCGCACCTCCTTGGCCAGCTCCTGCTGTACTCCTACTACAGTTCTCTCAAAGCTCTTGCCTGTGTCGTCTGAGTCCTCAGCTGTATTGGAGCTGGCAGGTCTTACAATTGGTGTTGTGGGTGGGGCCTCTGTGATGGCTGCTTGTTCTGAGCTCCTCCTTGTGACTGAAGGTGGGGTCTGGAGGGTTCCAAGGACATCTTGGGTGGTGTGCTGGGTGATGTTTGTCACCTCGTCATCCATGTCATCAGGGCATTCCTAGACAGGCATATCCGCAGGAGATCCATCATCCTCTGGAATTAAATAGGGTACAATTAGTGTGTTTGTGTTGTGGCATTGGTGATGTGACATGCCTGCCTTGTGATGAATTCACATTGTGATCTTGTTTCCTGTTCATTGCTCCAGTCTTTCAGATGGGCATTCTCCCAGGCCTATGGCCCACCTGCATGTAACATGTATTGCATTAAGTTATTAGACTTGTCGGCATCATCTCCTCTAGTGTTGTTTTAGGCCAAATAGTGAATTGCCCTACTCAAGCCTCCGTCTACCGCCATTCTCATGGTGAGGCCTTTCACTGGCTGTGGGTGCTCTGATGGCACTAGCAGCACACTTAACAATCTGGACCTGCCCCAGTCTCTGATCTTTCACATCTACTTATATGTAGTTGACATGTAGCATACCCTATGCATAGCATTGTTATGGCACGATATGGATGTTAGCATTGGTAATATATATAGCTGATGTTGGGGAATGTGTGGACATTGGATTGCCCTGATAGTAGTAGCAGTGTCCTATTTCCTCCTCTGACTGTGCAGGTGTATGTCAGTGACCAGTTACATGTGTCCTCCCCCTCAATGCTGTTGTCTGAGCAGTATGACATTTGGGATGTTGCACTGTGACCCAGGCACAGGATGGACCCTGGCATATGCAGCATGGGTGTGTCCTTAGTGCTGTGTAGCTCCTACTGTTGATGACATTGGCTGATGTTTGCGGCAACTATTGGCATTCACATTTGACAGGACTGGAGCCTTTGTCTTGTTTCAGGGGATTGTTGAAGTTGTCATCCTCACCCACTAATTTAGGTGTCTAAGATCCATGGGGACGTTACTACCATTGGCTATTTGAGCTGCACACAGAGCGGAGGTGGTAGTGGCAACTGTTGTCACTTTACATTCCAGTTGTCGGTATGGCTAGAGGTTGTTAATTGGGCCCTAGTTAATGTAGGGGGTATAGTGGCTGACGTGTGACAGGATGTCAGTTTGATGTTGTGCCCTTCCCTCCTGCCGTGGCTTTACCTTTGCTCCATCGTTGGCATGGCAGCATGCCCCCATGGGACTGTTGTTGGTGTACTGTAATGGTGTGCCCCAGCTTCTCCCTGTGCAGGCCATGCCCCCATGCCATACCCCTGTACTCATGCCACTCCATGTATATGATGACTTCCATGCATTTTGTGGGCAGTACCCCCCGCTTACAGTTGACATTAGTGCACTTTAATTCCCCATGCGACTTACCCTGCATGTGCATTGTCTCCTGGTAGTCTGCGCTGTCCTGTCCTTGAATCCCTGTGACGATCTCCTCAGGGATGACGGCTGCGACCATCTCCTCCATGTGGTCTAGGGCCTCCTGGTGTGCTGGACTCCCATGTGCTGGACTCCCACCTCCAGTCTGCAGTGCTGCCTTCCTGTTCCTGGCCATCTTTTCCTTGGTCCTGCGCTTGCAGTCATGCCAGCGTTTCTTGCACTCGATGACTGTTCTGCGTACTTCTGCCACACTGTTAATCTTGTCAACAATTTGTTGCCATATTGCCTCTCTCCTACTGATTGGCAACTTTGAGGTGACAAACAGTTGGTGCTGGTGTTCCGTCACCTCTTTAACCAGAATTTTCTGTTCCTCTGCACTTTCTTCTTAAAACTTTGCTGGGTCTTGTGTGGGTCCTCCTGGATGGTTCCTGGTCTGTTGTCATCTTCCTGGGGTCTGTACAGGCATCTGGGATCCATTCTGGCTCTACTCTGCTGAAATGGCTGTGTTTGCGGGGAATGTTCACGCTATTGCGTCAAAAAACGTCACGGTGTGCAGTGTCGTAAATCGACCATAGTCATTTCCGCCGCGTTAACGTCATTTTGCTTTACGACTTGATGCTGCGTTGTGCTTTAAAAACACCTGTGGTTTGCGCCGCCGGGAGTCAAAGTATAAATTTGAAGCCCGCACGGCGCACAGAAATGGCGTTAGCCGGCGGTAATATTTTTTAAATTGATAATTAATATTTTTGACGCAAAACTGCGCTGGCGCAGTTTTGCGTCAAAAAGTATAAATATGGGCCATGGATTCTTGTTGTGATTCACTGGTTTCTACTATTTTTTTACCCATTTTTTCCAGGCTTTTTTCCATTGTATATGAATTGTAGCACTTGTTGTTATAATGATAAAATATTTGATCCCCTTCACCCTTCAGTTTTAGTCTTTTGTGAACTTGGTCTTGCCATATTTCGGTAGCATCTCAAACTCTCTTATGTCCAGCCAAAGTTGATGTTAGCTTTTCTTTCAGATTAGTTTGGCATATGACACATTTTTCTTTGCTGAAGGAGTCCTCAGATTTTGTAGTTAGCAACACTCTGTCAGAAGGTAAAGATCCTCGGCTACCACCTGCTTCGCTCATTTTTATGAATTTGACTCAACAGAAAACCTGAAACAAAAATAATATTAAAATAAATTACCAATATGATGGCTAAAACACATTATCGAGCCACCATTTTGGAAAATAGCAGAGAGGTTACTTTCTGTCTCTATAAAACTACTTGCCTTCCAAAACCAATTTTTTTTTAACCAAAATGAAGTATATAGGTCTCTTGGTTCCTGAAATGTTACATCATCACTGCAACACATCCGCCATTTGTAAAAATGTTGCACAGAAATATTGGCAATTTTTTAAAGGAGGTAAATCACAGGACTAGGACTATGACAAGGCAGGGTCACTCAAATGGAGAAGAGTTGGCATGGGGAGGGGAATGAGGTCAGCACGCTGAACACGGAGCAGAGTCTGGCATGGGAAGGGGCATTAAGCTGACCACAGAGAGCAGGCTGGAGCTGGAAGGGACACACAGACGAAGAAGGGATTAAGGAGAAGAGATGGCAGGGAGAGGAAGGCAGGGCAGAAAGCTGAATATGGAAGTTAGGCCAACATACACAGGGAAGCACAACAGACCATGGAAGGTAGGAGGGAGGGGGCAGGGGTACACACATGGAGACTAGGGGGAACAGGAAGAGATCAATGGCAGGGGCAGCAAGCTGTCTATGAGGGAAGGCCGGCAAAAACATTTGCAGCACAATGGGCCATGGGGGGGCAGAAGGAGGCAAGGGCACACACACTGAGAAGGTAGGGCAGACAAGAGGCATCCATGAACAGCATGTTGATGAGAGGGGGCAGGCTGCCATGGGCCGTAAGGTAACCACAGTGGAAGGGGAAGAGGTGACAGGGACAGGGCCAGCAAGCTGACCATTGAGGGCAGCACAGCAAGTGGAGGGCCCGCAGAACTGGTGCAGAGGGAGTGCATGACAGGAAAGAGAACTGAAATAGGGAGGCGAGGGCATGGGGAGGGGGCCAGGGGCAACAAACCTATCTTGGAGGGGAGGCTGGTGTGGGCAGAGGCAGCAAGCTGACCACAGAGAGCAGGTTGGAGCCGGCAGGAGCATACAGATGGAGAAAGGAGGGCTGTCGAGACAGAGGCAGGGACATCAAGCTGAACATGGAGGACAGTCTGGCAAATGCAGGGACATAACAACTGCTCATCACACAGAGAATGTAGGGCAGGTTGTAGCTTGACAGGGTTAGGATGATGATCACAGAGGGTAGCCCGGCATAGGCATGGGCAGTAAGCTAACCACAGAGGGCAGGAGGAAGGTGGGAGATACAGAAACCTCAACACAGAGAGCAGGCTGCCAACAGAAGTGCCACACAGACAGAGAAGGGAGGGCTCAGTGGAAGAGAGGCAGGGGCAGAAAAATGAACATGAAGGTCAGGATGACATAGGCAGGGGAAGCACAACAGACCTTGAAGGGCAGGAGGGAGAAGACAAGGACCCACACTTCGAGACAGGAGGGCCTGTGAGAGAGGTCAGGGGCAGCAAGCTAACTACAGAAGGAAGGCCAGCATAGGCAGGGGCAACACAAGGGACTATGGCAGGCAGGAGGGAGGGGCACACACAGAGAATATAGGGCAAGGGAAGCAAGCTGACCAAGGAGTTCAGATGCCTGTAGGTTAGCCACCCACATGAGGTGGGCCTTGGCCAACTACTGACTATGCATGTCAGAAGTCCATGCGCAGTTGGGGTGTTGGACAAATATAATCAAAAAGCCTAGACATCTACTTACAAAAACAAAAGTTACAATCATGTAAAGTATGACAATATGAGTATACCTTTTAATACAAACCAACAGAAATTCACTGAAAAACATAGGTTAAAGTGGTATTATACTTGGGTGTTGAAATGATTTAAGAATTAATGTTTCTGAACTAAAAAAAAACGGAATTTGGCAGTTATAGTTCAGTAAACTCACCATAACTTGTGCCCTGGTCATACACTGCTTTTGGCCTCACATAATACATAACTGCTGACATTTTAAATGACATCATTCATTACATCACTGATAACTTTTCAATGTCATGGTCATAAATTAAAACTGTAAAAGCACTGAAATGTGCAAGGTACAGTTAATACCAAAATCAATAACGCACACATCTATTACTTTAGCCATGTGCAGTGGGGTTTCACTGCAGGCTACCAGACCCTGAATGCCACTCGCAGCATGTAGCCACTTCCCACTGCAATGGTCTTTTGCTGTACCCCATAAGGGTTGGCCACAGTGCCCCATCATGGTGGGGCAGCCAAGTAGCCTGTACATGGCCTTAATCAGTGGGGGCTTGGCAACAGGGACTGTGTTGGCAGCCTAGTACTGCTTCCATCCTGCAACATATAATGAATGCCCTCTGGTGACCATTGGTATAGCGAAGTACTGTTGCACTGAATACTTTTTTTCATATTTTAACCAGATAGGCTAATCCAGTCCTGAATTTGCACATCCCAAACCCTTTCTTGATCCTCTAGACCCAGGGAAGGTCCAGGTTTTGTGAGTCTGGCATTGGATTTGTGAGTCCAGTGTTTTTTTTTTCCTGTGGGGCTCCTGTTGATGCATATCTTTAAACAGGTGTCCCTGTGCTTCTATTAGGGCAAATGGGATGACTCAAGACAGGGATCACATGGGAGCCCAAGCTGGCTCACTAACTACCTGACACTATCTTTTTGTGTCAGCACTGGAGCCAGAATGCTTTTTATTTTTTGACAGGTGTACAGCAACAATTAAGAACCCAACACTCTCTATGTTAGGGACTGCTTGGGAATCTGATAGCCCCACTGGTCCTTGCCAACTCCCTGCCTGGCAGACACCATCTTGTGATGGTATAAGAATGTGAAGCTTGTTTTTCTGTCCACGATCAGTATGGCGGGTCCTCAGTGCACCATTCCTATCGCTCCTCTAGATGAAGGAACGTAGAGAGTTAGGTGGTACCTTACTTTGCTTCCAGGGCTCTTCTCTTTCTTTTGAGAGGCAAAATGTTAAGCACAATGCTTCTGGGGCATTGTCCCTCCCCATGAGCAGAACAAATGTAGAATGCAAGTGTTCAGATGGTGCTCCTGGGGTGCTGGCCCTCACTCAGAGTGCAACCAATGTAGAATACAGCAGCACTCAGCTGTCTTTGGTCCTCGGGGCAGTGGGAGTCCCTGGGCATCACTTACATTTTGGAAAAGGGGAGGCTATTTAGTTTATTTATTTTTTTGCTCCATCTTACAAGCGCCAACTTTGCTAACAAAACCTTTTTTTCAGCTCAAATCCAATCATATTTTGTTTTGTAAATTCGAAAATGTGAGTAATAGGATTGAATTACAAGATCAAGGTGGTCATTACAACATTGGCGGTAAAAGCCGCTTACCGCCGTGCATAAGACTGCCAACACACCGCCACGGCCGCGGTATAGTGCCACTGCCATTATGACCCACAGCTCGGAATCCGCCAAAATCCAGACACCCACACAAGTCCGCCACACCAAAGGTCAGTGATAGACTGGCGAGAACTAAACCTCCACCGTCACGCCAACAGGAATAAGCCCACACCATCACGACCCACGAATCCACGTGGGGGCCCTTCAACCGCGGTATTCCATTGGCGGTACACACTGCCACGCTCAAAATACACACACATTTACAAAACACAACCACATTGGACAATTCCAAATACACACACCTGATATACATACACACACCACTCCCACACACTCAATACAATATAAAACACACACCCACATCACCCACAAACCCTTACGACCAGAATTGTGACAGAAGGCCAGAGAGAGACACCACTAGAAAGAACAATAGCATCCACAGGCACTCAACACCATCACTCACACCACATCCAAGCACCTCGCACAACACACCACTAAATAGCACCCCACACATCACAACACTCACCACCCCACACATCACCCACACCACCCCATGGCACCGCAAAGACACCCCAGGTTCTCTGAGGGGGAGCTCAGGGTCATGGTGGACGAAATCATCTGGGTAGAGCCACAGCTATTCGGATCACAGGTGCAGCACACCACCATAGCTAGGAAGATGGAGCTATGGCGAAGAATAGTGGACAGGGTCAATGCAGTGGGACAGCACCCAAGAACTAGGGATGACATCAGGAAGAGGTGCAACGACCTACGGGGGAAGGTGCGTTCCGTGGTCTCAAGACAACAGATTGCGGTTCAGAGGACTGGCGGCGGACCCCCACCTCCTGCCCCAGAACTAACAACATGGGAGGAGCAGGTCTTGGCTATACTGCATCCTGAGGGCCTCGCAGGAGTAGCTGGAGGAATGGACTCCGGTAAGTCAAATCTTTCACTACTTCATCCCCCACCCACCTGCATGCTATCACATACCCCCCCCTCGCGCTCACCCCCATCACTCCAACTCCTCACATATTTCCCACTATCACAAACCACACATCCCAAACCCAAGCCCTGCATGTAACACCAAAACATGGACACCCATCACCAAAGCATTTCCACTGCACATACCCATACACCAAAACCATTATCACACAAGGTCCCACACAAGAATGCAAGCACTGGGGTACAGGGACACCAACCCATTGCACACCATGGCACACACAGATGCAATAATCATGCTTTTATACCCCTGCAGGACCCCTACCCTACGTCTCCGGACAGGAGGTTCCAGACATGTCCACTCCACCCACAGAAGAGGCCCACAGTGATGATAGCAGATCTGTCCAACTGGATCTAGATGATCAGCCCGGCCCATTTGGGACCTCGGGACAGTCAGTTCCCCCACACACTGGCACAGGCCAACACAGAGCTTCCCCCCTCTGGAAGCACCAGCACAGCACCCACCCAGCTGGCCCATACCTCTGTCCCCAGCACACATCAAGCAGCAGTGTGTCCACCATTACAGGGAACCCAGGCTAACCCACCAACCCAACAACACCAGGGACCTGGGGGCAGTGGTAGTGGGTACACTGTTCAGGGGACAGAGGCCCAGGGAAACAGGGAAACTGGGAGGGCTACTGTGCGACAGGGGGAGGACAGGCCCAGGGAACCCACTCTCCACAAAGCCCTCTCCAACATCATGGGAGCATGCCACCATTCCCAGGAGACGATGGCAACGGTACTGGCCAAGTTGCAGCCCTGTACGGAGCGGAGGTATGGGGTTACGCTAACTGTAACAAGATCAGTGTGGGGGAAAACAATTTTGCAAGGGCCTTAATTGCATGTCCACGTACCACACCCTTGCTCCCATTATTTCTAGATCTGGGGTTAAGCCGAGTAGCAGATCTAGCTACTCTAAGACCTCTCCTCTATTGGATTAGGTTGTGGATAACCCCCGAACTAGATATATACAAGACCGCACTACTCGATCTATTGAAATGCCAAAACGCTAATACTCTTCCCTGGATTCGCCATGTGGCCCATTGGCTCCGGCTATTGGGTCTGGGCGATTACTGGGAAAATCCCCATAAATTAGAGAGACGGCACAAAAACGTTCTAAAGTTAACCTATTGGTCTTATGTTAAGGATAACTACATAACTCACAAATCCCATGGTCGCTTAACTAATTCCTTCATTGATATTAAATGGTCCCCAAAGTTTGAATCCTATTTGGATGTGATACCGGATTCGCAGGGCAAGAGCTTATATGCAAGGTTTCGCTTTGGCTCTTTGCCCTTGTTATCACAGATTCATAGGTGGGGGCCGACTAATCTTCCCGATATATGCCCTGCCTGTGGCAGTACTTTCGAAACCATTGAGCATTTCATGTTCTTCTGCCCAGCCTATGCGATTCCACGTTTAAAATGGATTCGCAATATTTGCAGGGACATGGGATTCAAGAACTGCTCTTTGGCTCTACGGGTTCTAAAAAGCCATAATTCAACCGATGTAATTCTCTCAGTAAGCAAGTATCTAGCAACAGCTTGGCGCATACGATGCCATCTCCAAAAAGTAATTTAAAGTCCCATCCCTTTATAGATAAGTTTTAGAGCCACATGTGCAATTCAAGTTATTGTCCTAATGTTTTTACACCAAGTTAAAGATGTGTACTTATTTATTTCTTAAGAATTATTTATTATCTTGTTTTATGTGCTTTTATGGTCATGGATCGAACAAAGTTGATGATGATGATGATGATGATGAATTATTGACCATGTGGTTTAGACAGGGCTTTGGAACAGATTTTTCTTAGATAATACATGGGTAATCATCTTGTGGTTCTGCTACTGTATCACTAGTGTTAGCCGCAAAGAGCTATTTTTATGCACTTGTCTGGCATTAGTGCCATTTTAACATGAATCTGATAACCATTTTAAGTTATTGTATAAGCTTTTTATTACATTGTGCTTGTGTTTTTAATGACTTGACAGTGCCTAAATTTGCCTATACGATTGTGCCGGTTGCAGGCGCCCTTACTAAAGTATGCCACCTAAACTACCAAGAAACTGTACTATTATGTAACATCAACTCAGCACTCTAAATCTTAAATCATGGGCCTGATAGCTTGCACTTATCTTGGTGATGGTACCACCTGGGAAACTTGAATCTGAAACCACCTCATATTGTTTTAAGAGCCTTAAATATTTGTATTATTTTTAACACTATGAAGCAGATGTTTAGAAACCTTGGCATCTAAATGTTAAGTTATGTATCGGGAACAATGGTGGACTATAGTAGGCCATGGCCTACAGAAGCTATTTTTATTCTAAACTCTATTTTATGCCAGTGTGAAAGTATAATGAAACAAATGCACCTTCTTTGTATAATTTAATGTGTAACTTTTATGACCCATGGTCGAATAAAGTATATATATATATATGTACTGGCCAAGTTTCAGGAGACCCAACGGCTGCAGGAGGAACAGTATTTGGGGTTCAGGGAGGAACTCAAATCCATCAATTCCACCCTGGGCACTATTGTAGGGGTGCTGAAGGAACTCATCAACACTAGGAGGGACACCTTGGCACAACAAGGGGACCCTGACACTAGCCTGGACGATGAACTGCCCACCACCTCCGCCGGCATTAGTGGACAGGAGGCACCACCACAGGACCACAACACCAGCACCCCACCCCCTGCAGATGGAGAACCACCCCACCAACGGTCCCTGAGATACAGGACAAAGACAGAGAACAATGCCCCCCGCCCAAAAATGAGACCACCATGATTGTCATCCTTTTGTCCCACTTTGTCACCCTGTCCATCCTTAAACTGCCCCAACTCCACTTCCTATGCCCCTTTGTACAATGCACCTGTGAGACTAATAGACTGGACTCTGCCATGGACATACCTCCACCATCACCCCTGACCATTTTACAACCCCCTCCACTATTTTGCACTTAAATAAACACCCTTGAATCAGAAAACTATCTGGAGTCAGTCTGTGCTTTCGAAGATGTGTATTTGCAATAACCGAGTAGAAATGATATATCCATTGTATTGTCAACATATCTATGTCACACAGCTATAGTCCATGAGGAAACAAAGCAGATGTCACACAGTGGGACCCACATCTGTGAAATCGAAAGGGAAAGTGACAACTCAGGCTCTATGCTCTGGGCGAAAATGACATACAGATGAGAGGTAGAAGAATTAAACAGATGTAGCAGGCAGTGTTGTCATCTTACCTGTGTCTCACTGGAAGTATTGCTGGATCAACGTGTTCCTGTTGTCTATGTCCTCTTCTTCTGCTTCCTCGTCTTCACTGTCCACAAGCTCCCCAGCTGCCACAACACCTCCATCTGGACCATCCTCCTGCAGAAAATGCACCTGTCGTCGCAAAGCCAAGTTGTGAAGCATACAGCAGGCCACGATGATCTGGCACACCTTCTTTGGTGAGTAGAATAGGGAACCACCTGTCATATGGAGGCACCTGAACCTGGCCTTCAGGAGGCCGAAGGTCCTCTCTATAATCCTCCTAGTTCACCCATGTGCCTCATTGTAGCGTTCCTCTGTCCTTGTCCTGGGATTCCTCACTGGGGTCAGTAGCCATGACAGGTTGGAGTAACCAGAGTCACCTGCAAATATCGAGGGACAACTGTTAGACACACACTAACTCTTAGGGACATCCCCAGACCCAGACACCTAGTCACACTGTATTGGTCCATGTCCTCACCTAATAGCCACACACGGTGCCTCTGGAGTTGCCCCATCACATAAGGGATGCTGCTATTCCTCAGAATGTAAACGTCATGCACAGAGCCTGGAAATTTGGCATTCACATGGGAGATGTACTGGTCGGCCAAACACCCCATCTGCACATTCATAGATTGGTAACTCTTCCGGTTTCTGTACACCTGTTCACTCCTGCGGGGGGGACCAAGGCCACATGTGTCCCATCAATGGCACCTATGATGTTGGGGATATGTCCCAGGGCATAGAAGTCACCTTTCACTGTAGGCAAATCCTCCACATGAGGGAAAACGATGTAGCTCCGCATGTGTTTCAGCAGGGCAGACAACACTCTGGACAACATGTTGGAAAACATAGGCTGGGACATCCCTGATGCTATGGCCACTGTTGTTTGAAAAGACCCACTTGCTAGGAAATGGAGTACTGATAGCACCTGCACTAGAGGGGGGGTTCCTGTGGGATGGCGGATAGCTGACATCAGGTCTGGCTCCAACTGGGCACACAGTCCCTGGATTGTGGCACAATCAAGTCTGTAGGTGATGATCACATGTCGCTCCTCCATTGTCGACAGGTCCACCAGCAGTCTGTACACCGGAGGATGCCGCCATCTCTACACCTGCCACCGCAGACATGATCTATGGAGGAGAACAGCGAGCAGAGAGTCAACCAACACTGAGGTACGTAAACACAACTTTATAGGAAAACGTTATAAAATCGACATATGTCTGTATTAGTGTAGAAGCAAGGCCTAGATATGTGTGACACAGTCAAAAATAATGCCACGCGGCTCCCTGAAATGGCGGCTGCCTGACCTGTAATGTGGGACAAGGGGATATGAGGTAACTGCGCTGGCGTTGTACACCGTCTCGGTAGGCGGTCAAGGACCGCAGTGCAAACCTGCATTGGTTAACTTTGGGCTCCATGGGTCCCATTAGCCAATGACGATGTACGCCGCGGTGACGGTACGCACCGCCACGGACGTGACCGCCATTTTCTCTCTGTTCAATCACTTGATACCTGATTTTTGACAGGAGAGGGCCTACACTGCAAGTGCTGCTGTGTCCTCAGTCTGGAAGAGACAATGGTTCATGTGTCTGGGGAAAGGGCCCCTGCCTTCAGCATGGAGGAATTGGAGAAACTAGTGGATGTGGTCCTCCCCCAGTACACGCTACTCTACGGTCTTCCAGACAAACAGGTGAGTACACTGTGAGCATGCTGTATGGGCAATGGCTGTTTGGAGTGGTGTGGATGAAAGATGGGGGGAGAATGAGGCGTGCTTGAAACGACAGTGAGTGTATGTGCGACATGGCAAGGGTAGGGATGCGGGCCAATGACTGTGACGGTGCGGATGCTTATATCTTCTCCTTTTCCCCTGTACTATTCTAGTAGGTCAGCGCCCACCAGAAGAAGGATATTTGGCGTGCCATCGCCAAGGAAGTCTGGACCCTGAGTGTCTACCACAGACGAAGCACCCACTGCTGTAAAAGATGGGAGGACATTCGCCGCTGGAGCAAGAAGATGGCGGAGGCCCAGCTGGGGTTGGCCTCCCAACGTGGCAGTGGTGCCCGTCGCACCATGACCCTCCTGATGTTCTGGATCCTGGCGGTGGCGTACCCGGAGTTGGATGGGCGCTTGAGGGCATCACAGCTGCCACAAGGGGGTGAGTACACTCTCATTGAGCTGATTCAGCCCACAGTGGAGGTGTCTGGGTGGGGGAGGTGGGCTGCGGGTTCCCCCAGGCCAGGGCGACTTTAGTAGGCAGGGTCCCTTCATAAGGCAGGTCCTGTGGCACCACACCCCACCTGTGTACAGAGCCAAATACACCTAGTCAGGCTCCTGTGACATCCATGTGTGCAGAAATCGGGCATAGCCTTTTAACCCATGTCCCTGGGATTGATTAGGGAACTCCAACTGCACGGCGTAGTGCAGGGGGCTTCTGTGTCTGTTGTGTCCACCAACTGTAGCGGTATTGCATGCACTCAACATCTCTTTCTTCTGCCCCCCCCCCCCCTTTTGTGGTCTCCCTGTGCTTGTGTGCATTAGCATCATCAGGCAGAGGAGCAGTGGCACCGGAGCAGGAGGGAGCTGCATCCCACATGGCCCTGGTAGGCGAGACATTGGAGTCAGAAGCCACCAGTGAGACAGAGGGCGAGGGGAGCTCCACGGCAGGGACAGGAGCTGAGACCAGTGACACAGACTCCTCCTCTGATGGGAGCTCCCTTGCGGTGGCGGGCCCCTCTGTGCCCCTGCATCAACAGGTACAGTCGCCATCCCCCCTACCAGTGCCGCCCTCCCAGCAGCCCCTCAGCATTTGCCCCGTGCCCGCTCACCCAGGAGGGTGGGCATCTCCTTCTCCCCAGGCACCTCAGCCCATGCCCCTGTCACCCCTGCTGCCCTCAGTGAGGAGGCCATTGACCTCCTCAGGTCCCTCACTGTTGGGCAGTCTACCATTTTGAATGCCATCCAAGGTGTAGAGAGGCAGTTGCAACAGACCAATGCATACCTGGAGGGCATTCATTCTGGTCAGGCAGCCCATCAGTGAGCTTATCAGACTCTGGCCTCAGCACTGATGGCAGCAATTGTCCCTGTCTCTAGCCTCCCCCTCCAACTTCCTCCACCCAGACCCAAACCCTGGTACCCCAGCCTATCCCAAGCACACCATCAGACCAGCATGCACACACGTCAACACACAAGGGAAGCTCAGGCAAACATAAGCACCACACATCCCACAGGCACACACAAGCATCATACCCATGCAGACATACCAACAGCCACTGCCTCCACTGTGTCCCCCTCCTCCTCGTCTCCCTCCTTCCTCCCTGTCTCGTCTCCACTCACACCTTCATGCACTACATCCTCAGCCACTACCCCCATCACCAGCATACCCACCACCACACCCCACTCATGTGCAGTCACCACCCCCACTACCATTCACACATCCCCTGTGTCCTCTCCCAATGTGTCTGTGAGCCCACCTCCCGAGGTACACAAACGCTGCCACACACCCATCCAACAGCCATCAACCTCACGACAGCCTCCAGCCCATGCACCTTCACCCAAAGTCAGCAAACGTACACCTCCTACAACCACTACCTCTTCCTCCACTCCCAAACCCCCTCCATCTACCCGTCCCAGGGTGTCCCAAAAACTTTTCCTGTCCAAAGTTGACCGCTTCCCCTCACCTCCCCCACCCCTTCAGTCTCCTAGGGCCCGCCTCTCCAGGTCCCAACCCAGCGCCTCAGCCACAACATCTGCGGGAACAGTGATGCCAGTAGTAACCGGCTTCTGGAATGCACCAGGCAGCAGGGCAGCCAGTGTGCCAAGGAACCAGAGCACGGACAGTCCCCACCTCAAAAGCACAAAAAGTTGGCCACTGCCCGGCGCGAGAGAGGAAAAAAGTCTTCTACCAAAGCCGCTCCCAGGGGTACAGGTGGGAGTGTGGATCCTGCTGCGCCACCATCCAAGGTGGGGAAGGGGCACAGTAAAACTGGCAAGTCTGGGAAAACCTGCACGGCGGACAAGACCGCCACCAGCACCGCTGCCAAGAACCCCGCCGCCACCAGCACCGCAGAACAGGACACTGCAACCACCAGCACCGCTGCCAAGGAGACCGCCGCCACCAGCACCGCTGTCAAGGACACCGTCGCCACCAGCATCGCTGCCAAGGACACCGCCACCACCAGCACCGCAGAACAGGACACCACCGCCACCAGCACCGCTGCCAAGGACACCGCCGCCACCAGCACCACAGGCCAGTGAGCGCCAAAGATTCTGACGCTACTGAGGCCGGCACACGCAGGATGAAGCACTCTGCGCAACAAGCCCCCTCCAGAACCGCTGCCAGGGACACCGCCGCAACCAGCACCGCAGGCCAGTGAGTGCCAAAGATTCCGACGCTACTGAGGCCGCCACGAGCAGGATGACGCACTCTGCGCACCAAGCCCCCTCCAGAACCAGTGGAGAATGACATCCACTACCTCAGTCCTTGGCAGGATGAAGCACTCTGGGCACCAAGCCCCCTCCATAACCAGTGGAGAATGACATCCACTACCTCAGTCCTTGGCAGGATGAAGCACTCTGAGCACAAAGCCCCCTCCAGAACCAGTGGAAAGAGACATCCACTACCTCAGTCCTTGTCAGGATGAAGCACCCTGGGCACAAAGCCCCCTCCAGAACCAGTGGAGAAAGGCATCCACTTGAGAGACTGTGGCTTTGCACTACCCAGGATGCAGCAGTGGGCAAACCACCCACTGTAGAGACTTGAGAGACTGTGGCTTATGACTCCCCAGGATAAAGTAGTGGGCAAACCACCCACTGTAGAGACTTGAGAGACTGTGGCTTTGTACTCCCAAGAGTGCAATAGTAGGCAAACCACCCACTGTAGAGACTTGAGAGACTGTGGTTTTGCACTCCCAAGGATGCAGCAGTGGGCAAACCACCCACTGTAGAGACTTGAGAGACTGTGGCTTTGTACTCCCCAGGATACAGCAGTGGGCATGGAGCCCCCTCGTGGATCTGGCGTCGTGCACTCATCCGGCTGAGGTGCCCCCCTTCCCTTCCTCCTGAGGTGCCTGTTTTATTTCTATCTGATGCCCCAGCAGTGTTCTCTCCGTCTTGTTCGGGTATTGAGTGTGGGCCTCGTCCATGCATTTTGGGCCCAGTGGTCCACGGACTATGATGGTGGAATACCTTGGACTTCTATTCTTGGTGTATATATTTGTTTATAGTGTAAATATCTTCATATATGTATACATTTTTGATTACTGTCTTTGAATATATTACAATCGTTCGACTCATTTCCTTTTGTCCTTGCATTCTTCCAGGGGGGCTTGGGGGTTGTATATGTAATGTATCAACATGTACTTCTGTGTGTGTTGTAGTGGATGAGGGTGGGAGTGTTGCGTGTGTGTGTCACTGTTTTTTCCCTCCCCCCTTCCCTGTGTCGTAGGTGCAGTACTCACCGAGGTCTTCGCCGCCGTCTTTGTTGTTCCTGGTAGAGGAGCAGGAAGATGAAGGCTGGTAGAATCTGGAGCTCGGGTTCCATGGTTTCCTGGTTCCTCGTGGGTTGTGTAGAGGTGAGGGATTTCCCTTCCAATTCCTGTTTCCGCCGTGTTTTTGTTCGCGGTGAATCCGTCCCGGAAAAGGTGGCGGATTGGACTGTTGTAATAATGTGTGCGGTACATTGTCTTCCACCTGTCTGTTGGCAGTTACCGCCGCAGTGTTTGTTTGTACCGCCTTGGCGGTTGGAGTTTTAAAGTGGCTGTCTATGTCGGTGGTTTCCACCACGGTCGTGATTCCATTTTTTTTTCTGCCAGCCTGTTGGCGGTCTTACTGCCGCTTTAACACCGACCACCAGGGTTGTAATGAGGGCCCAAATGACTGAGGCACACAAAGGTATTAACCCATTAATTATAAACTGCACCTTTTTAAAATCTGAAAATCTACAAAACCGCTGAATGGATTTGGACAAAATCAAAAACTCAAACTTTCTGAGTAAATTTCCACTTTAATGCCAAGTTCAGTCCAAATCCATGCATCCGTTTTTTGCTGCATCACTCTGCAAACTTTCATGTGGCAGCCTGGCATTGATTACAGCTATAATGGGAAATCTTATGCTTTTTAAATCAGCCCTGTTGGATCTGGGTGAACTGGTAATATTTGGTGCGACACACGGTTGTTATCCCACAGGCTGTTGATAAGAAAGTTTTAGATATTTTTCTCAATTTAAAATCATGTATGAGCTAAGTATCATGTGATCTTCACCAGCATTTCTTTAAACTTTGCATAGTTAAACTTTGTTAGGTATCCCTCTGGGTGTTATGATTCATGTATATTAGTTCAGTTAGAACGTGAAAATGATTGGACACATATCAATGAGGGGCCCACAGTAGTTGGACATCATCAAGTTGGAAAAAACAATATTGTTATTAAAATTAGGATGGGCTAACCAAGCTTCTCAATTGTCTCTGTGTTATTTTTGCCATCATATCCTAAGGTTTCATTCTGCCAGAATAAAATCTACTAAAAATTCCAGCTTGTCTGAAATATGCATGGGTGAAGGTTAAAATGGGTATAGAAGTTTAGATACGATGTCCGGTTTACCCTTCCAACTTCTGAAAGCAGAAACATCTGGTTGTGAGTGAGAGCATGTTTAATTTTGTCTATTTTATTCAGCTTATTGGAAATCATCACTGTTTTTGGTAGATTTACCCCAAGTATTTGATGGGATAAATTACTGGAATATCCTTCGATCTATGTTTCACTTTGTATATTCTAGGTAAATAATTCTAATTTGTGAATAGCCTGAAAATACACTTAGACCCAGATTCTGAAAGGTGTCACGCAGCACAGTAAAGCAGCCAAAACGGCTGCACGGTGCTGCATGCCAAGGAAAGAGCAGGAGAGCGCCATGTTCACATAGATAAGTCAGTCTCCTCCCCGTTCCCTAGCACCAGCGCTGATTTCAGCTGCTGTGTGCCACGCACAAACCTTACAGCCATAGTGCTACGGTGTGTGCGTGAGTGTAGCATAGGTTTTGTACAGGAAGGGTACCATTCCTGTACAAAATGCTATGCCTAGACAAGTGGAAATGGTTTTCCCACTTTCTTTGTGTGCTGTACAGTGCAGCACACATGCAAGGTCGAAAAAACAGGGAGAAATAAAAACATTTTTCCGTTTAGTGCTTGCTTTTCAAAGGCATTCAATTTTGGTGTTAAACCCTTTCTTCTGATGTTTCAGAACATGGTTTTGCATAAAAAATAATGGGTGGTACCACAGCTACGCCCATATTCCATCCATGTAACGCCCCCTTTTGGCAAAGCAATGCAAAGCAGTGTTTCATACTGTTTTGTATAACTTTGCCACACAAACCAATGCAAATACAAATTTGCCTTGGTTTGTGAATTCCCCAAAAAGTTTAGCATCTGTTTAGTGTTACAAAAGTAACAGTAACCTGGCGCTAAAACCTTTGAGAATCTGGACCTAAATGTGTTAGTTATACCAATGTAGTTTTTTTTATCAGCAATGGACTAATGGTTAATACCAAAAGGTAATTTGCTTAGGGTACCCCCATGATATGTTCCCTTATTGATACCCAAGAATCTAATTGAAACACATGAGCTGCAAAGGTTCAAAGAAAAAGAAATAAGCAAAGGAGAAAGAGGATATTCTTGTCATGTACCTCAATTTATTAGTACCTTCTGACTTAGTCACCCATTAACTATTACTGTGGCACTATGTTCGGCATGCATGGCTTTTATATCAATTATGATTGAGATCACAAAACTAAATAACATTATCTTTCCAGCGGTACTAGCCCTAAACTAGGTCAAATGCCTTTTCAGCCTTATCCATCACACAAAAGAAAGGCTGCCCTTCAGAATTTGAAGTCAATTCATGCAAAAAGTTACCCAATATACTTTTTAATAATATGGCACAATATTTTTAAGCCTTTATGATCTAGGTTGACCAAAAATGGTATTTCAACTTCAATGGAGTTTGCTAAGAGTTTGGCAAATATTTTACTATCAGCATTTAGCAAAGAAATTGGTGGGTATAATGGGCTGTAGGGTGGCTCCTTACCTGGTTTCCTACATGTAAGAATTAGATCTCTATGGTTATACCTAACCTGTATGTCTCCTGGCAAAACAATAGAAAGGGGATCTTAATTTGCTCTCAAACATACTTCCACATTTATATACCTTTGTGACCTGTTAAATTCCCATTTTACCAATGTGTTACTAACCTAGTTATTTCTTCAACCATTATATCTACCAGGATAATGTCCTGAAGTATTGTAGATAGCTCTGGATGACTTAAGAGACTGATAACAAAAACTACAGATTCATTATTGAGATTGGCAGGCTTTGCGTATACTGCTTAAAAAAAACAGGTAAAAAATCACCACACAATAAAAATCACACAACCAAGTTCTCAGAAAAAATGAAAAGAACAAAATTGTAAAGAGCAAAATGATACCAAAGTGATACATATCTAATAAGGGGAACAGGTGATATAAAATTTGAAGGATTTAAGACAAAAAGCTCCAAGAAAATGTAAAGCACCAATCAGTAGTCACTTTTCATGGCTGACCATGATGGAGCTCAGGTTGTGTAAAACAAGTGGGTTGCCCTAGTCCAAAATGTTATCTTCTGACTTATAGCCTGATTTAGATTTCTGAAGAGGGATTATTCCATCACAACGGTGATAGGTATCCCATCTGCTAGAAAACAATGAGATTTAGATTTCGGTGGATGGGATATCCTTCACCATTGTGACAGAGTAACCCCTCTGCTGAAATCTAAATCAGGCCCTAAGTCTCTAGAATGGAAGTCAAAGTCCTCCAGTAAGGCAAGAGTGTAGGCTACATACGCTCATGTGCTCTCTAAACCTGATAGCTGCTGAACGAGATCCTACTAAAGCTATTGGTGAGAAAAGTTCAGATCCACCAAAGTCCTCGCTCTGGATGGATACTCTTGTGAATTTGACCACCAAGATTTCTACCTTCAGACTTAGGATCATATTCATAATTTATATTTTAGAGGTTGAGTCAACCCTTGCCAGAGCGATGGAGTAAATTACTCCTTCGCCTGGCAGAGGTCTTGACGACCAAATTTATAAATGTCCATTGGGCCAATGGACATTTCTAGCATTCACAGGAACTGCTGTCATGGCAGTTCCCGTAAATGCACTGTAACTTTGATATATGGCTCCATCAAACATGATGGAGCCATATGGCAAAGTTACAAACTTTTTTATTTTCAGAAAGAAAATGCCAAGTCTCTCATGGCAAGGGGGGCATTAGACAGTTTTCACTGCCCTTTAAAAGCAGGGTTTTAGTAGCAATGATGGGCACTGAAAAAATGACCTGTGTGTCTGCCCAGCTAAATGAGATGGGCAGATATAGAGGTCAACCTTTGATGACCCTTACCCTATTGGGCCATCGGAGGGTTGTAACTATGATAGAGATGGAATAGTCTTTGCATAGGTCGCACCTAAGGTCCACCCACATTTAAATCAGGAGGGCTGACCATTATGTTGGAGGAAAGGATACTCATTACAATGGAGTATCGTTACTGCCAGCATATAAATCAGACCCCTAGTAATTTTATGTAGCTCATATTCCTCCAGTGGGTCAAGAATCAAGCTGTATCTGATGTAGTCCCTTCAAAATTGGATAACTTTGCTGCAGGGTCTCACTGATGCTCCAGAGGTTTTGGAAATCTAAACATTTAAGTCCCAATTTTCAAAGTTTCTGAGTGCCTTTTCTCAGTCACTTCTAAGGCTACAGGACATCAGGGACAACACTTTAGGGGATGGATGCAATTCTCCAGAGGCTATCAGTAGGGTATGATTCATGTTCAGTTGCTAACGGTCAGCTGAGCCCTTTGGGAAAAAAAAAACATCTTGTAGCTTGTTGTATCTCTGTAACAACAGAGGATTTCAGTCAACTGACCTTTGGAGTCCACTTCTTAGCCTTGGGTAAAAGTTCAGCCTTCAGAATTCCACACAGGTTCATCCACCGGTCCAGGAGTGTTCTTGTGAGATATGGTCAATATGCCACTTTTGTAGAATGTATTAGCCAGTGGTTGTAGTGACTTCTGTACACTTGGAAACCAATAAAGGAAAAGTTCTCAAGGGGAAATCATCTCACTTTGCAGCTTGTTTATCTTACTGCAAACTCTTCCATAGTGAGCCAATCAAAGAAAAATTCAAGAAGGTACAGCCTTTTTGCCCTTGGTGGTTGCTTGTGTACTGCCAAGCGCATGTTTATAGACATGAGCAAGCTCCTCCTTCTCACCTCACCAAACTGTCTCAGGAGGCTGGTCCAAAACTGGCTAGAGAGAGACCAGAGTTTAGCTGCCAGAAAGATCCTAGGTTAGTAGGCCACAAGCACTGGACAGGAGGACAGGGTCTTGGGGGCACACTTATCAAATGGATAGCATTCTTCAGCACACTTAGAAAGAGGAAAATGCCACTCAGGATTTGTTTTCTGCAGGAAGGTGCTCCTTCCTACACATAAAAAACCCCGCCTACAATGCAGGCATTCTTGCACCATTGTGTACAGTGGTCTGCATTGGTGCAAAGCAGCACATTGTGCAGCAGAACACGGAAAGGACAGGAAAGCACCATATCATGTTGAATAAGATGCATTCCTACCCTTTCCATTTCACAAGGTGTAACAAGTTTCCCCTTAGGTCTCTACAACCAATTTGTTGGTAAGGAGGTGAAAGCATCAGTGCCAAAGGCTGTATGCAGGTGTATGGCATTCTCACAGTGACCTTCTGGGGGTCAAGAGGCCACAGAACATTGTCCCTAATGGATAGAGTTGTCATCCCAAACTCAATGCAGACACTTTTATTGTAACTGGCCAAACGTGCATGGAAGCATGTACTATGACCTTGTAAGAAAGGGGGGCTCCTGTATGCACTAGAACTACGGTCAAAATTATGATAAAAAGCAGCCACTGTGGACCTGCATGCAGGGGTCAGGAAATCCAGACAAAAGAGTCTGACTGACTGCATCTTCAGCAGACCTTTGTTGCATGGTTAACCCTTGCTTGCCCCTTTCAGTTTGGCCCCATGAAATTTGAGGAGGGGTTGCAGTGGTCAGAGAGTTTATAACCCAACATCCATGCTGCGGTCTTTGACATGTCTGCTCCAGCCCCACCATGGCCAAAGGCACCAGAATTAACAGTTAAAAATTAAAAGAAAAAAACAATTTTTGTGAAAATGGTTGGATGAAAGCTAGCCTTAAGCAGAAGGAGTGCCCAGAAGTCATTGGGATTGGGCTTGAAATTGGCATATTCTTTTGAGATGCTCTCTTTGTATTTTGTTCTGTGGCGACCACGATCAATAGCGAGTCCCATTGGAAAGGGACAAAATTGAGTCCCTAACTCATCTTGAGAGAGGCATTAGTCTCCCCAGGAGAAGTTTAAATAGCTTTTGCATAATAGCTTTCTGTTTAAATAGCTTTTGCATTACCTAAGGATTGTTGGAGTTTTGGTGCATTGGACCGTGTAAGAAAAGTCGGTGAGAGGGCAGCAGGGCAGGCAGGGGTACTTGGCCCTCAATGTACCAAAGGGGTTCTTTTGTCAGGCATGTTGTCAGGATCCCATACTGTGGACCCTATGAGTGGCAGACAAATATACTAAAGATTTGACCCTCAAGGTAGGAAGGCAGAACAGACTGAGAATTCCTTAGGAGATGTGCTGTTAGTCAGAGAGTCAGAAGTCAGTGATGAAACAAACCACACTTGACAATCTGCTCTCTGATCAGTGCTTTGGAAAGAAAAAGTACTTTATTACACACACTACTAATAACAGTCATTTATGGATGACAGGTGGAATGCCTATGGTGATAGCCTCTAAAGGACTTACAACCAACAGGGGGGACACACTAAAGAAAGATCTGAGGTCAAGTAACTCCTGAAACATAGCCTGGGCTGGGCGCATCTTTAACAGTATGTGCACCGGGAAGCCCCAACCCCTAGAAAACAATACCTCCCATGTAAGTCTTAAACCTTATAAGGGGTTTGTTAATTAAAATGTCAGACCTACTGATTTGATTAGAGTGTCACTATACATCAGCACAATATACATGCACACTTCAAACCAACATTCAAATCATTACAGGATAGTAGTACCTTTCAATGTCAAAAGACAAAAATGCAATGATTTACTGTCAACAATGCTCATTCCAATAAAATGTTCAGCACTGTAAAACAATACCATATGATAACTGTTATTCTATCAATCCTAGGACTTCAAATCAACCGGGGATACCTTCCTGCACAAAAATGATCCAGAAAGGTATTTACCTAGAGCTATGTGCACTGCAAAATGCAGCACACATGGATACATGAAACAACGAGGAGAAATAAAGATATTTCTCCTCGTTGTGCCTGCCCTGGGAAGGTCTTACGTTTTGATACATTGCCAGGTTTACAGCATCTTGTAACTGTGGGAATGCTACAAAACTCATGGGTGTTGTGTGGGAACACCCACCACAACCACCATGGTACACCTCTCTACCGCAATGTAAGGCAATGCAGCAACTTGTGCTGCGTTGCCATACACCTTATTTATAAGACCATGAAAAGCCACACAAAGTGACTTTGCGTGGCCTTATACATATGGGTCTGCACTAGGCATTGCTTGGGCATCACAAAAAGTGACTCACTGGTGGCGCACATAACTTGTGAATATGCCCTGAAATACCAAGCTCTAGAAATGCCAGGAGTGAGTGAAATCCTTCCACAGATTCATGGATTCTTCCACCTAGAAAACTTAGTGAGAGGAATTTGAAAGAGAGGTGGGCTCCTGGAGGGGATTTTGCTGCTCCAGGAAGAACCCACTCAGACTATTCATACTCTTGGTGGTCCTCTGGTCTTCCCGGGAATCACCAGAGGAAAAAAGTGAATTTGGGGAGCAAGGTGCAGCCCTCAACAATTCAGTTGATAAGCCACGGATTTTTCTCTTTTTTTAGTTTTTTTTTACCACAGAAGCAACCGAACTGTGTGTGTTTTTTTTTTAATTGTTTGGTGCCCCTGTCCCAACTGTGGGCCACCTTTGTACAGAGGCAAATGGAACACGAACGAGACCAATTCTGCATGGCCTCAACTGGCTTCGCACCCATCCTTCTCTTTGCCGCTCTACTGACCACATGTATTTTTGGGCCGGAGGTGGAAAGTTGTGCTCTGAGTTTATTTCATTGACTCAAGTCATCTTTCCAATTACTGCTAAAGAGAGAAATTTAAATTTCGGAAATATAAATGTGGAGAACTATGAACGATTACTGTAGCAACGAATACTATACTGTATATAATATGCTGTTTTTTCCGTTTCCAGGGGAAAGCAACAGTGGAAAACTTTACCCCAAAAATGTCTCTGTCACATTCTCGAAATACCATTCAGAAAATATAAGCGGTTTCTTATAATTATGACTGCAAATCTTTTACTTCTTTTACTGTTGCTTGTCAATGATCTTAGTAAGAGCAAGGCATCTGTAGTTCTTTAGAACCCCGGAAACCAAAGGGCATGCAGATGGTGCAGTTATTTGCAACTGCATATTGTTGAAGGTGCACAGGGTGAGACAGCATTAGGGGAGTACAACAATTAGGATCGCATCATGCTAACTTTCAGAAAGATAAAACTCATTAATTGGGCAAACGGTTGAGAGGGCTCTGTTCTCTGATGGCTGGCCTGCGTTTTGTTGTGCGTCACTCCTCGTATTGTTATCTGAAATGAGGATCTCAATTGATTTGTCATTGACAATGTGAAGTCCAAAGGAACAGAAGATTGGGGACAACTGCTTCCCTGTTAATTAATCAATTAAAATATGGCAATTGATCGCTGTAAGTGCTGCTGATGCCTTTAGTCACAAAATTAATTTAACTGGATACTTTAGGGGCAACACTGCGGGCCACGTTCCGAGCAAGGTCTGAGTGATTTGCGGGTGAATTTCTTCAACGAGCAGGTGGACCCAGGAATGTTACACTCGAATTGCCAGATTGCCTCTTAGGGGCAGATTGAGAGCCGATTGTTCCACTTGAGGGCCACCTTAGAGTCATTTTTTGGATGCTAAGGCTGCACTAAGGTGGCCTTTTCCCCGTGCCATATTTACAAAGTGGCCAAATGTATGCATTGCGCCACTTTGTACCACCTTGCGCCACATTATGCCTGCGCCAGGCATAATGTATGCAAGTGGGGCGTTCCCCAAGTAGGACGCCTGAAAAAATGGTGAAATGAAATTTAAAAGATTTCCCTGCGTCTTTTTTTTTCGTTTTTTAAAGCCTGCTCAGAGCAGGTGTTAAAATGACACACCCATTTAAATCACTGGGCCTCCATGCATTTTTCTACAGTAGTGCCACATCTTTTTATGCTAGTGTAGCGAAGTGCTACAATAGCGTAAAAAATTTTGACACTGTTGTTCTAACTACCGCCGTGGTGTGCCACATCTTCAAAATGACGCACACATGGTGGTGTAAGGAGGGTGCAGGAGGGTGCAAGAAAAGTGGTGCTCCATTGGATGCAGCAGCGCTTTTCTTAAATTTGGCCTTGAGTTTTATTATCAGCTCACTAAAATATATTTTCAATTTGTTAATTAGTTGATTTCTTTGACTAGCATGCAATCTGGGCCTTATTTGTTTTGCCCTGCTTTCCGTGTATAACTCTTGTTGAGAGGACCCCTTTCTCTGTTCCTATAATCCGAGGTCAATCATCACCAACAGAGTTTATCTATACCCTGTGCTCAAGCGAAAAAAAGCGAAAAATGAAACCTGCTACAGCTCTTTGTGCACTACTTTCCCTCATGTCAATTGACAGATGTGAAGCTTCACTGTCAGCACTTCATCGCCTAGACAGGATTGAACAAGGTAAAATAAGAGAGAAGAAAATAAACATTGCTACTTTATCTGGGATACACTGCACGCTAATGAGTCCGGATAAATGGACTCCTTCAGCTCCATCAACCACCATCCTCCACCAGCAACAATGTCTTCTTGAAGTCCAACCCTGCATGTAAAAAGAGGGCATGCTCGTTCCATCTTTGCAGGGAGTAAAGCAAATTAAGTAAAACAATTAAACAAGTGTATTGGCCATGCACCACAATCATCTATTAACTCATCGGACGGCTTATCACTGTGCCTTAGGCACTCATTCTGACCTTGGCGGTCTTTTCGCAAGACCGCCGAGTTACCGCCGCGGTGAAGACCGCCGACCGCGGCGGTATGCCGTTGTGCGCATTCCGACCACTGGGAGCGTTCCGCCGGAAAACCGCCAGCAGCCACACTGGCGGTTGGCGGGAAAGTGGAGACTGGTCAACCTCCACCACCACGCCAGCAGAACACCGCCCACAGAATTACGACCCACATTTCTGTGTGGCGGTCTTCTGTTGGCGGTCTTCTGTTGGCGGTCACCTCCCCATGGCTCCTGTCGCCTCCCGGAGGACCAACGCACAAGGTAAGTTGATCGTCCGTGAGGGGAGGGGGTGGGGGGGTGTTGTGTGATGTGTGCGTGCATGGGGGTGTGCGTGTGAGTGTGTAGAGGGGGTGTGTGAGTGCGTGCATGCGGGCGGGGGGTGCTGCTGTGCCTATGGGCAATGTGTGTAGTTCGGCGGGTGCGCATGTCGGCATGTATGTGTGCGGGTATGTGTCCCCGTTGTGTATGTGTGTGTGTAGGGGGTGTGTATATGTGCATGTTGGGGGTGTGTGCATGTCTTGGTGCGTGTATGTGCATGTCGGGGTGGGGGTTCGTACCACCTCTGGGGGGTAGCAGGGGGGTGGAGGGTGTGGGGGAGGACTCAGGAGGGCAGTGGGGGGTGGGGGAGACCCCTATCAGTGCCAGGGAAGGAATTCCCTGGCCCCGATAGTGCCTACCGCCATGGTTCGCATGGCGGTTCCCGACCGCCAGAAACCGCGGCGGTAAGCAGGGTCATGATACCGTTGGCGGTCTTGGGTCGACCGCCGGGCCGGAGTGCGCAAACTCCAGCCCGTCGGTCATGACCGCCGTGGCGGTCGGAGTGGGGAAGTGGCGGTCGATCGCGGCGGTGACCGCCGCGGTCAGAATGCCATTTTTTGGACCGCCGGTCTGTTCGCGGTCCGACCGCCGCCTCTCCGCCGACCGCCAAGGTCAGAATGAGGGCCTTAGTGTCTCTTTCTTAATGACCACTTCATGTTGGTTTATTTATCTATCTGTATGATACTGGTGCTCATTACTGTTATGCCCTCACTTGGTGTAATGCTTGCAGCTTTGCAAAGAGAGATAAGAAGCTCGTAGCGTCTTGTGGATTCCCTTGAACTCCATCAAGACCGTGCCTGCCGCTGGTGGTACCGGAGGTGTTTGTTGAACCTCTCATAAACACTGTAGTCATTCTTGCAGTGATTGTTATTGCATGCCCTGACTTTAGCAGCAAGTACATCTGCTCTTCACAAAGTGAACACCCACTGTTATTTGCCTTTGATGGTTCCATCTCCACGTCTGCCCGAATGAAGAATCACCTGAAAAAACAACTAACAATTAAGACATGTAATTCATAAACAAACAAAAGGAAGCAAACAGTTAGTCAATAGACAGGAAGGAAAAGGATGGTAGAAAACAAGCTATTTTCCAAGGATGGCGAAAGAGTAGAAAAAAGACAATATTAAATAGAGAGAGGAATGAGAGGGAACAATAGAAAGAGCTCGATAAAAGATGCAGAGTACAGCAGATGAGAAGATAAAAAGTAAAGAGAGCAAATGAAAGAAATTATTTTTTCTGTGCTGCTGGAGTTCTGCTGCTTTTGCTGCTGGAAGTGGTCACCTCCGGGACATCTGCCCTTCCTCTCAATAAAAATGTCAGAGATAAAAAATTCGCCAAGATATCTATCACTGGGGGCAGGAGATATCTGGGGCCTACTATATCCCAGTGAGTACTGCTTTCTACTTCTCAATTAATGGCAGATCTGCCCATCATCCTTCTTTGAATTCGGGCCACCAACAGTCTTGTTAAGCAACAGACCGTGCTGCAAGTGCATCATGTTCAAGGGCTCATTCAGTTTTTTTTGAGGGGGAAAGTGCACACAGATTTTTCTGAGTTCACTTGTGACTTGGACTACACATTTTTCCATGGAGGAAAGACAAGAATACAAGGATCCTATCAAGGGTGGCTTGTAAGTATGTAATTGCAGGGGACCCAGAGTGGAGCAACTGTGAGTTGCACACAGATTGACCGGTGCAAATGCTTGTACAATTTTCATAATGGGATGGACTGCCTGAGTCTTTAAATGAGGCTCTCTTAGCAAATTGCAAAGTGCACACAGATTTGCGATGCAAACGAAAGCAAAGTTCCCATCTTTGTTTTTTCTGTGTAAGGTGTCTGTGTGTCTTTAGGGCTCCTCTGAAAGAACTAAAATAATGTTATTTACATTTTTATGCACTCATGAAGACCCCGATCACAGAATACCACCAAATGGTGTGACTACTCTCGCCCACGTGCAAATTACGCATCAGGTAAGGTGTTCAGTATATTACGAGTCTGCAGTTTTCACTGATTCCTCTGGGCACACGTTGAAAAGGTAGCCAACTTACTTATAGGTCATGCCCACAACCAAACTGAACAAGCTATGCATGTGTGCAATTTGCCTCACCAATTTGCACCAGGTTTGAAGTGGCAAGAATCAGACAGTCATTTCCCCGAGGGATGCATGAATTGCACATATGCTGTAAAACCGAATTGAGAGCAGACAAGAGTTTTTGCCTGGCACAGTATTACCTCAGCACTCAGGATTGGAGCCCAAGCATTTTCACTGGTTTGAAGGGTTGAAACAACAAATACTGACAAAGCCAATAGGTCTCACCTATGCGAGGTCTATTGGCTTTGACAATTTTTTTTTTTAGATGCTGCTTAGCAGCGCAACCACTGTGCAACATAGCTGAAAGTGAACAAAATGAAAGAGCTATGATGTGGTCAATACTTGTGGCGTCATTGCTTTTTAAAAAATAAAAAAAGGTTTCAGGCATATTGTACAGCCACCTCACTGCTGTGGAACATGGCTAAAAAAACATTTTGGCCAAGTTGAATGGCGGAGGGGGTGGGCGAACGAAGAAGGGTGTGGTACTACGGCCAGTGATGCTGTCTTTGGCACTGCGGAACCAGGCTTGGGTCTTGGCCTTGCCTCCAAATACTGTGTTTCTGGGCAAATCTGTTAATCTCCACTGCCTAAAAAAATGAATGTGACCTTGTGTCATGTAACTGGTGCTATTGTAAAGTGCCCCAATAGCTTTTATTCAGGTTGAGTTTGTGTTATTTAAAAATGCAAAGGAAACCAAATTAAATAGTACCTCAATCACAGTGGGAGCAGCGGATAGACACCAATAAAGGTAATTCAATCTGTACTTGGTCTATGTCCCACACAAAGACAAGGAAGTGATGCTTTGCACACTCTGCAGAACTAGAATTCACCAACGACGAGGGATAAGGATGCCAACGAAGTTAAGTAATGGGCGGGCTAAAAGCCCCTGTTTAGAGTTGTTTTATTTTTATATAGAACAGATCGTCGTTGTCTGCTGGCTAGACGTTAAAAAATTGTGCAAATGACAGACTTCGGTGTTCATTCATTTCTCCAAATAGATGGGCCAGTTCTACCCTTTCATATCTGTTTTATATCCAGTTAGATTGTCCATTTTTGCACATTTTGCTCTTGTGCTTTTCGAGTGTAGTTGCTGTTCCCGCCTTTAATGTATTCCCTGTCTTGCAGCTTGTGACTTTTAGCAACCTGTCCCACAACCCAGTCATTGACTGTCGAATTTACTGTTGGCTCAGGTCAGAAATTTTCAGAACAGCTACCCCTGGGCAAATGAATGTTCAAACATTATGTTCAAGATTATTGTTCACCACTGTAAGAGAATTCTTGATCACTGTTATAGTTTTGAAAACCAGTGAGAGAAAGGTTTCCTGCATAATGTCACTGTCCACAGATAGTCTATAGCTCTTATGCCCCAGCACATGTTTTCATGAGACGTTTTTTTCTGCTTTTTGCACATACTGGAGTGTGGGTGCAACTCCCTGTTGATATTTCATCAGACAAGAACGCATGGAATGTTCCAAACACCACTAATATTCCTCCCAAAAGGTGACTTGCCAAGACACGAACCTTCTTTTTATTTTTCCTTGTTCAATTTTAATCTAATAACTTCTTTGGAAGGCTGCTTACAATTTAGTTGTTAAATTCGGGAACATTGTCTTCATGTTTACGGCCTATTTATTAAACATATCGAAACACTTAAACGGAACATCCTAATTTTCAGAACATGGGCCGGGTGGTTGCCAAGTTCTATCATGTTGCATCATTTGGATACATCGTAAATTTATCTTCAAGTCTTTATTGTTTTGTTCCTGTATTTTTTTCGTAATTATTCACAGTTCTTTCCTTTCTGTGGTAATCTGCCAATGCAGCTGCTCCTCTTCTCATTCTTATTCCTTAATCTAATTAGTTCAGTTTATTTACACTGTAAAGAAAAACACAATAGGAGGGAGCAAGAGATGTGATGCACACAGCACAGACAAAAGAAAAATAAACTGGATCGACCCATAAAACAATCTCACTTTTCTGAAAGCACTAGCTCTGAAAGAATGAGCTATATTTTACATTTTAATAATATAATTTTATATGTGGTAGTGTGCAGATATTTAAGCATTTAGATGACGAATAGCTGCAGTGTATGCTTAATTTGAGCCAAGTGCAGGTGGACTTGTACATATTTTTAATCACAAGACCCATTCACATTCAATAGCGCCAGCCGTGAGCTCCTGAGCAAAACTTTGTGCCCGGCACATATTCCTTTACAAATGTAGCACTGGCTAAAGTTTAGATATACTACTGGAGGGTAGGAACATTTCACTGACTGTGTTGACTGTCACAAGACCACTTTTTTATAAAGTCTGAAAAAAACATCTGTAGGCAAGACATTTTCAATATATTCATTATTCATTCTTTACATGACAATGGTATCACTGACTGTGAGCTAGGCGGTTGCATACACTACACAACGGTACGTGTGGCCCAGGCAAGACTCTTTGAGAGGCAGCTGTCCGACTAGAACACATGTTCAACACAGCAAAGAGCATTTACATTCCATGGCATGCACATTCTATAGAAATTATACTTGCATTGGCAGGCAGAGATTCGTTTTAAAAGAGTAAGGACCAGATCTACTAAAAAGTGGTGCAGTGTTGGGCCAAAATTTGCATCGCTGTACTGCTTCACTTTAGAAATGCAGGGATGCGCCATATTTACTAAGATACAGCGCACCCTTGTGTTTCCCCCAGCGCTGGTGCTAAATTTAGCTGCCAGCGCTAATGCAGGCATCCTTGCACCATAGCGCAAGGGTGTCTACATTGAGGGTATTGATTGTTTATGTGTTGGAACGTGTCCCTTCCTGCACATAGCCAATCCACAATGACAATTTGGAGTTCTGTGCTGCAGAAAGTAGAGCGTTGTCAACCCACCAGCAGCAGGAGCTGCAAAACTTTTATAGTAAAAACAAAATAAACTCTGCTTATTATGTTTTTACTATAAAAATGGGCAGGGCCACGGCTGTGACGGGGATGGAAGGGCCCCCTCAATGCACAATAATGTTTGGCCAGCCGTCTCGGGCCAGCCAAACATACATGCGCAGTAAAGTCTCTCCAACCTGGCACTGCCTTGCCAGGTTGGAGAGACCAGGCAGAGGCACCCAAAACACTAATTACTTCAACCAAGTCCTACGCAACCCTGGTCTGCTATGGTATGTATGATGCGTTAACAAACATTTGTTTAGCATACAGCTGCCGCTCTGGTGTTCATTTAGCACTCAGTGCTTACAGTACCACCTGTTTATTTGGTTGGGAGAAAGTGTGTTGTAGTACCCTATTTAGCACAAGTTTTTTTAAACCCTGTTTTATTGATTTTTTATTGATTAATTACAGCCTCTCAGTATTCAACACTATTTTGAACGTGGTCAGTGAATGTTAATTCATGTACTTTTTAGATGTCAGAAATGAATCACAATATAGCGGTTTTTGTTTCTCAGACAATGTTTTCTTAAACATTTATGAAACCTTTTCAACAATTTGAGTCTGTCACTTTATGTTTTATAAAAGTGATCATCAGCTAATGCTCTCGAAAATAGCATTGGGTTTGCTATTAGCCAAGAGCTTTTGATTTTATTAACATTATATAAATATAATTTACTTACTTTTAGGAGCTTTCAGCCAGCTGTCTTTATCCACTGGTCTGTCAGTGATTCATTCAAATGTTTGATCACAGCATGCAGCAGGCAGAACAGGGTCAGCGCACTTCAACGATTGGTTTACATCTGTGTGAGTGGTGGCATTCTGCTCTTGCACAATGCGCACCTACACAAAAAAGTAGTCCTCTTGTACAGTTTTACAAAATGTAATTACAAATGATGGCAAAGTAAAAGTTTTACAGGCAATGCCAGACCAATTGACTTTGCCAATGCTTGTTCATATTGCGTCCTTACAGTTGAAATAAATTGTTGAAGTTAGCCACCAAATTAATTACTTTCCTATCTGAGATGTTGTGGGCAGATATAACAATTACTGGGCTGCATTACTACATACCAACGCTTGCAATTAATCACACGTTATCAACTTGATTTACATTTCACCACTATGTCCCCTCCATCTGTGAGTACTTTACCACTCAGGGTGGTTTCTCATGCCCTTTCCTTTCTATTAGAATCCTTAATATTATGATCAGTGCCTGGATCTTGTCTGTAGTACATTTCCTTTTTGCCTCTCTGTGGATTATAATGCACTTTCTGTGTTAGATGCATCTCGTCCTTGTTATGCTAGTGGCACTCTTTACCTTGCACCTCCTGAATATCTGCCAATTAATAATAATCATTAGAAGATCAATACAGTTATTGCTAGAATAGTTTTTGGTTATTGCTAGTAAAATCCGCAGACATGGGGGCGTGGCCATGCACAATGGCTGACAGGACATATCCTTGACTGACTCACGTACGGCCTCTACTAATCTGTCATCATCCTGCCACTAATAGGGACCTTTAACTTTGCAAACCTGCAACGCCTGCTTTTAGCCAACTTAAGCCCATATTTGAAGGAAAATGATGGAGTGCGCCGCTGCACCAAAATTGGCAGTGCCGCGCTCCGTCATTTTCATAATGCAGGGATGCGTCTTATTTAATTGAATACGGCGCACCCCTCTGTTGTCACCTGCACTGGCGCAAAATTTAGCTGCCAGCACCAACATAGGCATCCTTGCACTATTGTGCAAGGATGTCTGCGTTGAGGAGCATGATTGTTTATGTGTGGGATGGTGTCCCTTCCTGTACATAAACAATCACTAATGGCGATTAGGTACTTCTGTATGTGCAGCAGAAAAAGAGTCATTTTGAAATGATTGTTTATGTGCAGGAAGGGACACCTTCCCACACATAAACAATCATGTCTGGCATTTTTCACTTTCTATGCGTGAAAAAGCAAAAAATGAGAAGAAATAAAAGTATTCCTCCTCCTTGCGCCTTGCTAACACCACCCCTGGGGTGGGGTGAGATTTTGGCACTGCCTCAGGTTTACGAAAACTTGTAAATCTGAAACAGTATCAAAATGCAATGGGTGTTGCTGTGGCACACCCACAGCAACACCCATTGCTTGGCTCTTCCACGCAAAGGGCTGAATGTGAAGGGGATGTATTTACAAGGTGCTGTTAAGCCACAAAAAGTGACTTAATGCCACCTTGTAAATACGGAGCAGGGCATAGCTCCACAAAGTGTCCCGAAAAGTGACGCAACATTGGCGCTCATAAACATGCGCTTTAATGCCATGAATATTTGAAAATTTGCTGGCTCGTGGAGGAGAGAGGCTGTTGACTCACCTTCCCCGCTGCTCCGGCCTGTACAGTCCCCTGGGCCCGGCTTGCACACCTGTGATGGGAAAGCCTGTGAGGCTGTGCTGGAGAGCTGGCGCATGCATTTCCGATGCTGAAGAGGACACTGCCGGTGGAGGCGTGGCAGCTGACTGGGGTGTGATTGGCCCCGGGTCTTGCCCGCCACTGAGAGGAAGCCTTTATGCTCCTGGCGGGGAGCTGCAATGGCTAGTGCTGGGCGGGGAGGATGATGTCGGAGCCAAGCTGGGTGCTAATTGGCCCTCAGTGCCTAAGCTGCATTATGTGCCCTCTGCCCTCATCTGAAAACCTTTCCTACTGGATCAAGTCAAGCCTGAGGCTTCTCTGGTGCCATGTACTACTGGCCTGCCCATTCCCCCAAGGCCCATGAGGTGGGCCTACTGATTGTTTGTGGTTGATGGCACAGGTGTGCTACCATGCCCAGGAGGCAGACTGGGTCGTGTAGCAACGGCGAGGCAGTGTCTTTAACCAGCCTTCACTTCCATGCAGATTGGTGCCTGTGGAGGGCCATGATGTGGTGAGTTGGGGTCGGGCCCCCTGGGAGTCTTTTATCAACACATGACTGTGACCGGGCTCTGAATGGACCCCTGAATACTATTAGGGGACGGCTCCTCAGGCCACTACTTGGAGGCCCCTAGGGGGTGTGGCTGTGAATTCTGGAAATCAGCGGGGGCCCCATTGGGAAGAGCCTAAACAGTGCCTGGCACCCTGGGACTTGGATGGAGCCTTGAACAGAGGGGTCACTGGCCCTGAAGGGCACCTCCTGGAGCATTTTGAAGTCAGAGAAGGCATGTACTACTGAGTTGCTGCGGTGGGAGGACCGGTTTCACAGGCAACTCAGTGCTCACCAGTAACTGGAGACCGTTGACCTCACTACTAGCCTGTGGACTCAGGGGCCCTCAGTGAGCGGGGAGAATGGTGGGGTCGGTGGTTGGCTGGTCTGTGGCTGCACCCAGGGGTTTGACCCGGCTGAGGACTGCCTGGTGGGCATTCAGGGGTGCCATTGTGGACATCTAACTGAGGGGCAGATGAGTAAGACCCACCTGAAGAAAAGAGGAAGGCTGCTCTAAAATCAGTTTCTCCTAATGGGGGGAATAAGCAGGTGGCTCCCTCACAGGGGAACACCAGGGACACCATCCTAGCTCAAGCCTGGCAGCAGCAGAAGTGCCAGACTGGACTCAGAGAGGATGGAGGGCAAGGTTTGGATGTAGATGAGCCCTCACGGTTGTAACTGCATGGAGCAATACAAGGGTCCACGGTGGCCCTAGAAGGAAACATTGAGACAGTGGCTCTGGAGGTCAATCTTCTTTGTGTCAATCTCTGCAAGATATCAGACAAGGTAGGAGTTGTGGGGAGTTCTATCTCAGACCTACAGACTGAGGTGGCTGTCCTATGAAAGCAGGTTGCGGAGGTTACATCCCGGGCAGGGACCCTGGAAGCCAGAGTGGAGGACACATAGGGACGGTCCCGTCGCAACAATATTTGTCTCCTAGGATTCCCAGAATGCACAGAATCTGCGATGGAGGTCTTTGTGGAACACTGGACAAAAGAGGTTTTGAAACCCATCGGACTGCCTTCCCTGTTTGTAATTGAAGGAGCTTACCAGGCCTTGGTGTTTCCCCCACAGGCTGGGGCACCTCCACGGGCCATAATTTCCCACATCCTGAACTATAAGGACAGGGACAGCATCTCCAGTGTGGCCCGAGAAACAGAAGGCGCCCAATCCAATTTGAAAATCATTGGATCTCTATATATCCAGATTACACCAACAAGGTCCAGGGTGCCAAAAAGGGCTCTCTGGAAGTCGAGGCTAAAGTGTGATCAATGGGCTTTTGCTGCATGTTACTATACCCAGTTAAGTTGAAAGTTCTCTCACGAGGCAAGTTCCATTTTTTGATACGCCAGAAGATGCCTGGAAGTGGCTTGAGGTCTGGGATAAGATGCCCAGGGAAAGGGTGGGTTTGAAACAGCTGAGGCCTAGATCTGGCCACGGAACCCACAGCCAGGACACGAGATCGAGGGGGATGAATGGGGCTGCCTAATCCCAGTCTTCTGGAGAGGACAGCCCAAAGTGAGTGGTAATCCAGGGTGATGGTACCATGGCTATGATGCGTCAGGATGCTGTATCCAATACTGAGTGAGACTTGCAGACTCTAGGATCTATCATGAGTGTGGGCAATTCTGTTGTCTAACTGAGGGAATATTATAGTGTTGCTATCTCAAGACATAGGCCCTCATTACGACTTTGACGATCTTTCATGAAGACCGCCAAAGCCGCGGGCGACAGGAGACCGGCAGTGCTGGCGGTCTCCCGCCCACCATATTCCTGCCAGATTTCTGCCACACTTTGGGCAGAAATCCAGCAGTAGTCGTGCTGGTGGGTAGAGGTGCTCTGGCGGTTCCATCACCGGCGCTGCCAGTAGAACACTGCCCATCATATTATGGGCCATAATACGGCCTGGCGGTGTCCTGTTGGCGGGGCATTGCCAGCGGTGGAAGTGCCCATTCCTGTTCCCTCCCAGATGACCTTCTCTCTGGAACAGGTAAGGTGATCGTCTGACAAAGGAGGAGGGTGTGAGGGTGGGGGGGTTGTGTTCACATGTAAGAGTGTGTGGTGCCTACGTGTGTGCATGAATGTGTGAATGCGTGGTTGAATGCATGTCTGAATATTGAAGTGAGTACGTGTCTGCATGTAAGTGTGTATGCGTGTGAGTATGTGTGTCTGAATGTAGAAGTGAGTGTGTGTGTGCATGAATGTGTGTATGCGTGTGAGTATGCATGTTTGGAAGGGTGTGAGTATGTGTGTTTGAATGCGTGTATGGATGCTGTTGTGAATGCGTGTATGAATGTTGTGAATACATGTATGGATGCATGTGAGTGAAAGCATGTAAGTGTAGGTGAATGGGTGTGTGTGTGGTGCGTGTGGGAGTCTGTGTGCATGTATGCGGGGATGGGGTTGGGGTGCTGTGGCTGTGGCTGAAGGGCAGGTGAGGGGTGCTGTGGCTGATGGGGGAGTGGGGGATGGAAGGAGGGGGGTTTCATAGTGCTTGCTGTGGGGGAGCCGTCTACCAGTGACAGGAAAGAAATTCTCTATCACCGGTATCCTTTCTGCCATGGTTTTCGTGGTGGTGCTACGGCTGTGGAAACCATGGTGGAAAGCCAGCTCCTAATACCGCCGGCGGCCTTCTGTTGACCACCGGGTCAGAGATGATCATCTCCGGCCTAGCGGTTCCGACCACCATGGCGGTATGAGTGGAGATGTGGCAGGTTGCCAGAGGCCAACCCGTCACACTCATAATGTGGCAGTCTGCACTGCCAGCCTGTTGGCCAGGGTCAAAATGACCCCCATAATCTTATCATCTAGGGCGTAACACCTAAAGACTCAATTTTTCTGATGTCTGATGTGGACATTTACTTTATGGGGGGATGGGAATGCTCTTTCCATGAAGTGTGGTAGGCCATAGTTTTGGGATTGGGGGTAAGGCTGTCAGTCCTGGCAGCATGGCTATTGCTGGATTTGCAGTATATGTTTATAATGTTTTACTGTATAGCCGAGGTGGATGGAGTTGGGGGATGTTCTGTCAGTGAGGGGGTGCTTGTTGTGGTTTTCAGTGCAGGTATGAAGCTGAGTACATAAATGCACCAAAGAGAAGCTGTTGTGGTGGCAACCAATGGCAGGGATGTGGGCAATCAACCCGATTGGGAGAGGCCGACAACACTGCTTGGTTGCTTGCACGTCTGTCTTGACATGGAATATCTGGGCCTGAGAAGCTATGCCAAAAGATATAGGTGGTCATTACAACCCTGGCGGTTGGTGTTAAAGCGGCGGTAAGACCGCCAACAGGCCGGCGGTAAACAATTTGGGATCACGACTGTGGCGGAAACTGCCAACAAAGACAGCCACTTGAACACTCCGACCGCCACGGCGGTACAAACAAACAGCACGGCGGTCACCACCAACAGACAGGCCAATCGGCCACCTTTTCCGGGGCGGATTCACCGTGGATAAAAACACGGCGGAAACAGGAATCCCGAAGGGAAAACGCTCACGTCTACACACTCCACGAGGAACGAGGACGCCATGGACCCGGAACTCCAAATTCTCCCTGCAATAGTCTTCCTGCTCCTCTACCAGGAGCACGAACGCCGGCGGCGGAGACCACGGTGAGTACTGCACCCACGACACAGGGGAGGGAAAAAACAGGGACACACACACGCAACACCCCTACCCCCACCCTCACCCACTACAACACACACACTAAAACATATCTATACATTATAGTTACACCCCCCGGAAGAATGCAAAGACAATAGAAAATGAGTGTAACCATTGTAATATATTAAAAGCAAGTAGGCAGAAATATATATATACACCATGTACATAATATATACCAAGCATAGTCGTCCAGGAAGTGTTCTAAGAAATTCTGTGGAACACTGGGACCACACGGTATGGGTGAGGCCCACACAAGATCCCCAACCATGATGGAGAGAACACTGCAGGGGCATCAGAGAGCAACTAAACAGGCACCTCAGGGGGAGGGAAAGGGGGGGGCACCTCAGCCGCTTGAGTGCACGATGCCAAATCCACGAGGGGGCCACATGTCCACTGTTCCATCCTGGGGAGTGCAAAGCCACAGTCTCACAAGTCTCTACAGTGGGTGGGTTGCCCACTGTTCAATCCTGGGGAGTGCAAAGCCACAGTCTCTCAAGTCTCTACAGTGGGTGGCTTGCCCACTGTTCAATCCTGGGGAGTGCAAAGCCACAGTCTCTCAAGTCTCTACAGTGGGTGGCTTGCCCACTGTTCAATCCTGGGGAGTGCAAAGCCACAGTCTCACAAGTCTCTACAGTGGGTGGTTTGCCCACTGTTCAATCCTGGGGAGTGCAAAGAAACAGTCTCTCAAGTCTCTACAGTGGGTGGCTTGCCCACTGTTCAATCCTGGGGAGTGCAAAGCCACAGTCTCTCAAGTCTCTACAGTAGGTGGCTTGCACACTGTTCAATCCTGGGGAGTGCAAAGCCACAGTCTCACAAGTGGATGCCTTTCTCCACTGGTTCTGGAGGGGGCTTTGTGCCCAGAGTGCTTCATCCTGCTAAGGACTGAGGTAGTGGATGTATCTCTCCACTGGTTCAGGAGGGGGCTTTGTGCCCAGAGTGCTTCATCCTGCTAAGGACAGAGGTAGTGGATGTATCTCTCCACTGGTTCTGGAGGGGGCTTTGTGCCCAGAGTGCTTCATCCTGCTAAGGACAGAGGTAGTGGATGCCTTACTCTACTGGTCTACTGGTTCTGGAGGGGGCTTTGTGCCCAGAGTGCTTCATCCTGCTAAGGACAGAGGTAGTGGATGCCTTACTCCACTGGTTCTGGAGGGGTCTTTGTGCCCAGAGTGCTTCATCCTGCTAAGGACAGACGTAGTGGATGTATCTCTCCACTGGTTCTGGAGGGGGCATGGTGCCTAGAGTGCATCATTCACCCCGTGACGGACTCAGTTGCGTCAGTGCCCTTGCCGCTCATGGGTCAGCGGTGCTTGAGATGGCGGTGCCCTGAAATGGTAGTGCCCTGTTCAGCGGTGCTTGAGATGACGGTGCCCTGTTCAGCAGTACTTGAGATGGCGGTGCCCTGTTCAGCGGTGCTTGAGATGGCGGTGCCCTGTTCAGTGGTGCTTGAGATGGCGGTCTCCATTGCAGGGTCTCAGCTGCTGGCGGTCCTTCACGGCCCATCGGGGCTTTTGCTGGCGGTCCTTCATGGCCCAACGGGGCTTTTGCTGGCGGTCCTTCATGGCCCAACGGGGATTTTGCTGGCGGTCCTTCATGGCCCAACGTGGCTTTTGCTGGCGGTCCTTCATGGCCCAATGGGGCTTTTGCTGGCGGTCTTTCATGGCCCAACGGGGCTTTTTCTGGCGGTTCTTCATGGCCCAGCGGGGCTGGTGCTGGTGGTGGCCTCCTGGGCAGCTGGGCTGGTGCTGGCGGTGGCCTCCTGGGCAGCTGGGATGGTGCTGGCGGTGGCCTCCTGGGCAGCTGGGATGGTGCTGGTGGTGGCCTCCTGGGCAACTGGGATGGTGCTGGCGGTGGCCTCCTGGGCAGCTGGGCTGGTGCTGGCGGTGGCCTCCTGGGCAGCTGGGCTGGTGCTGGCGGTGGCCTCCTCGGCAGCTGGGATGGTGCTGGCGGTGGCCTCCTGGGCAGCTGGGATGGTGCTGGCGGTGGCCTCCTGGGCAGCGGGGATGATGGCGGTCTTCTCCACCGTGCTGCTCTTCCCAGACTTGCCGGGTTTCTTGTGGCCCTTCCCCACCTTGGAAGGTGTCACAGCTGACTCCACACTCTCACCTGTACCCCTGGAAGCGGCTTTGGTGGCTTGAGTCTTCCCCCTCTCCCGTCGGGCACTGGCCAACTTCTGATGCTTCACAGGTGGGGGGCTGTCTGTGCTGTGGCTCCGTGCCACACTGGCTGCCCTGGTGGCCGGTGCACTCCAGATTCCGGTGACTACAGGCACCACTTGTCCCGGAGATGTTGTGGCTGAGGTGCTAGTTCGGGACCTATGAGATGGACGGGGTGGGGGAAGTGTGGGAAAGAGGTCAAGGGTGGACAGGAAAAGTTTTTTGGACACACTGGGACGGGTAGCTGGAGGGGGTTTAGGAGTGGAGGAAGAGGTGGTGGTTGTAGGAGGTGTACGTTTGGTGACTTTGGGTGAAGGTGCATGCGCTGGAGGCTGTCGTGAGGTGGATGGCTGTTGGGTGGGTGTGTGCCTGCGTTTGTGTATCTTGGGAGGGGGCGTCACAGACACACTGGGAGAGGACACAGGGGACGTGTGAATGGTTGTGGGGTTGGTGACTGCATGTGAGCGGGGTGTGGTGGTGGATGTGCTGGAGAGGGACGTTGTGGCTGTAGATGTAGTGCATGCAGGTGTGAGTGTAGACAAGACTGGGAGGGAGGAGGGAGATGAGGAGGAGGGGGACACAGTGGAGGCAGTGGATGTTGCTGTGTCTGCATGTGTGTGATGCTTGTGTGAATGCCTGTGGGATGTGTGGTGCTTATGTTTGCCTGAGCTACCCTTGGGTGTTGACATATGTGCATGTTGGTCTGTAGGTGTGCTTGGGATAGCATGAGGTAGAGGGGATTGGGTCGGGGTGGAGGAAGTTGGAGGGGGGAGGCTAGAGACGGGGACAATGGCTGCCATCAGTGCTGAGGCCACAGTCTGAAAAGCTCGCTGAAGGGCCGCCTGACCAGAATGAATGCCCTCCAGGAATGCATTTGTTTGTTGCAACTGCCTCTCTACACCCTGGATGGCATTCAAAATGGTAGACTGCCCAACAGTGAGGGACCCGAGGAGGTCAATGGCCTCCTCACTGAGGGCAGCAGGGGTGACTGGGGCAGGGCCTGAGGAGCCTGGGGCGAAGGTGATGCCCACCCTCCTGGGTGAGCGGGCACAGGGCAAAGGCTGAGGGGCTGCTGGGAGGGCGGTGCTGGTAGGGGGGATGGCGGCTGTACCTGTAGATGCGGGGGGCACAGATGTTGCCGCCACCACAAGGGAGCTCCCATCAGAGGACGAGTCCGTGTCGCTGGTCTCAGCTCCTGTCCCCGCCGTGGAGCTCCCCTCGCCCTCCGTCCCACTGGTGAATTCAGACTCCGTAGTGTTGCCCTCCAGGGCAATGTGGGATGCAGCTCCCTCGTGCTCCGGTGCCACTGCTCCTCCGCCTGATGATGCTAATGCACACAAGAACAGGGAGACCACAAAAAGGGGGGGAAGACAGAAGAGAGACATGTTGAGTGCATGCATTACCGCTACCGTTGGCGGACACGACAGACACAGAAGCCCCCTGCTCTACGCCGCACTCTTGGGCTCCACTGTTCAATTCCTGGGAAATGGCCTACAAGGCTATGGACGACATCTGCACACATAGATGACACAGGGGCATGACTAGGTGTACTTGGCACTCTACAGAGGTGGGCTGGGATGCCACATGGCCTGCCTTACGGAGGGGCCTTGCCTACGGAACTCGTCCTGGCCTAGGGAATCCCACAGCCCACCTTCCCCACCCAGACACCTCCACTGCGCGCAAAGTCAGCAGAATGAGAGTGTACTCACCCCCTTGTGTCTGCTGTGATTCCCTCAAGCGCCCATCCAACTCCGTGTAGGCCACCGCCAGGATCCGGAACATCGGGGGGGTCATGGTGCGACGGGCACCCCTCCCACGTTGGGAGGCCATCCCCAGCTGAGCCTCTGCTGTCTTCTTGCTCCAGCGGCGAATATCCTCCCATCTTTTATGGCAGTGGGTGCTCCGTCTGTGGTAGACCCCCAGGGTCCGGACGTCCTTGGCGATGGCACGCCAAATATCTTTTTTCTGGTGGGCGCTGACCTACATGAAATGTACAGGGGAAAAAGAGAAGTTATTACCAACTGCACCGTCAAAGTGATTGCCCCCCATCCCTACCCTTGCCATGTGGCACATGCGTTCACCGTCTTTCATGCACGCAGCACTCTGCCCCCTTCCTTCTTACATCCAGCCCTCTCCACACAGACATAGCCCATACAACATGCTCCCGGTGTACATACCTGTTTGTCTGGAGGACCGTAGAGTAGCGTGTACTGGGGGAGTACCCCATCCACGAGCTTCTCCAACTCCTCCGATGTGAAGGCAGGGGCCCTTTCCCCAGACACTCGAGCCATTGTCTCTTCCAGACCGAGGTCACAGCAGTACTTGCAGTGTAGGTCCTCTCCTGTCGAAGATCAGGTATCGAGTGAATGAACAGATAGAAAACGGCGGTCACATCGGCGGTGGTGCGTACCGTCACCGCCGGCGCACATCGTCATTGGCTCCTGGGACCCATAGGGTCCAATGTTAACCAATGCAGCATTGCGCCGCGGTCTTCGACCGCCTACCGCGACGGTGTACAACGCCAGCGCAGTTACCTCACATCCCATTGTCCCACTTTAGAGGTCCGGCAGCTGCCATTTAAGGGGCCCACATGGCTTCAGTTCCAACTGCGTCACAAATACCTAGGCCTAGTCTCAACACACACCTTTTGTGTATGATTGGTGTTCTGGGTAAACTGTGGGTGCGTACCTCTGAGTTGTTTGACTCTGTGCTCGCTGTTGTCCTTCATAGGCACTGTCCGCTGGGACATGTGAGGAGATGGCGGCATCCTCTGGTGTACCGACCGTTGGTGGACCTGTCGACAATGGAGGAGCGACATGTCATAATCACATACAGGCTTGACCGTGCAGCAATCCGCCATCCCACAGGAATCCCCCTTCAAGTGCAGGTGCTGTCAGTGCTCCATTTCCTTGCAAGTGGGTCTTTTCAAACAACAGTGGCCATAGCATCAGGGATGTCCCAGCCTATGTTTTCCAATGTATTGTCCAGAGTGTTGTCTGCCCTTCTGAAACACATGCAGAGCTACAACGTTTTCCCTCAGATGGAGGATTTGCCTACAGTGAAAGGTGATTTCTATGCCCTGGGACATATCCCCAACATCATAGGTGCCATTGATGGGACCCATGTGGCTTTGGTCCCCCCCACAGGAGTAAACAGGTGTACAGAAACTGGAAGAGTTATCATTCTATGAATGTACAGATGGTAAGTTTGGCAGACCAGTTCATCTCCCATGTGAATGCCAAGTTCCCTGGCTCAGTGCATGACGCCTACATCCTGCGGAATAGCAGCATCCCCTATGTGATGGCGCAACTCCAGAGGCACCGTGTGTAGCTATTAGGTGAGCACCTGGAGGCAAGTCAGTGGGAATGGTTGTCTGGGGTTACCCTACAGGGTAGTGTGTGTCTAATACTTGTCCCTCGCCATTTGCAGGTGACTCTGGTTACCCCAACCTGTCATGGCTACTGACCCCAGTGAGGAATCCCAGGACAAGGGCAGAGGAATGCTACAATGAAGCACATGGGCGAACTAGGAGGGTGATCGAGCGGACCTTCGGCCTCCTGAAGGCCAGGTTCCGGTGCCTCCATATGACAGGTGGATCCCTATTCTACTCACCAAAGAAGGTGTGCCAGATCATCGTGGCCTGCTGTATGCTTCAAAACTTGGCATTGCGATGACAGGTGCCTTTTCTGCAGGAGGATGGTCCAGATGGCGGTGTTGTTGTAGCAGTGGAGCCTGTGGATAGTGAAGACGAGGAAGCAGAGGAAGAAGACATGAACAACAGGGACTCAGTGATCCAGCAATATTTCCAGTGAGACACAGGTAAGGGTACAGACCTGCCTACTACATGTATTTAAACACTACTACCTCTCTACTGTCTGTCATTTTCACCCAGTGTATGGTCACTGAGTTGTCACTTTCCCTTACGATTTCACAGATGTGGGTCCCACTGTGTGACATCTGCTTTGATTCCTCATGGACTTGAGCTGTGTGACATAGGTATGTTGACATTACAATTGAAAGAGCATTTTGTCACTGTAATTGCTAATACACTATTTCGAAATCAAAGACAGACTCCAGATTGTTTTGTGTTTTAAGTGTGTTTATTTAAGTGCTCAATATTGAAGGGGGTAGTGAAATGGTGAGGGGTGATGGCGGAGGAATGTCCATGGCAGAGTCCAGTCTATTAGTCTCACAGGTGCACTGCCCAAATGGACATAGGAAGTGGAGCTGGGGCAGTTTAAGGATGGACAGGGTGACAAAGTGGGACAGAAGGATGACAATCAGGGTGGTGTCATTTCTTGGCGGGGGTCTTGGCATTGTGCTCTGTCTTTGTCCTGGATCTCAGGGACCGTTTGTGGGGTGGTTCTCCCTCTGCAGGGGGTGGGGTGCTGGTGTGGTGGTCTTGTGGCGGGGCGTCCTGTCCACTAGTGCCGGCGGAGGTGGTGGGCAGTTCATCATCCATGCTAGTGTCCGGGGCCCCTTGTAGTGCCACAGTGTCCCTCCTGGTGTTGAGTACTTCCTTCAGCACCCCTACGATGGTGCCCAGGGTGGAGCTGATGGTTCTGAGTTCCTCCCTGAAGCCCATATACTGTTCCTCCTGCAGGCGCTGGGTCTCCTGAAACTTGGCCAGTACCGTTGCCATTGTCTCCTGGGAGTGGTGGTAGGCTCCCATGATGGAGGAGAGGGCCTCGTGGAGAGTGGGTTCCCTTGGCCTGTCCGCCCCCTGTCGCACAGCAGCCCTCCCAGTTCCCCTGTGTTCCTGGGCCTCCGTCCCCTGGACCGTGTGCCCAATACCACTGCCCCCAGGTCCCTGTTGTTGTTGGGGTGGTGGGTTATCCTGGGTTCCCTGTAGTGGTGGACATACTGCTGATTGACGTGTCCTGGGGACGGAGGTATGGGCCTGCTGGGTGGGTGCTGTGCTGGTGTTTCCAGAGGGGGGGAAGGTCTGTGATGGCCTGTGCCAGTGTGAGGGGAACCGACTGTCCCGAGGTCCCCGATGGGCCGGGCTGGTAATCTAGATCCAGTTGGACAGAGGTTCTGTCATCACTGTGGTCCTCTTCTGTTGGTGGTGTGGACATGTGTGGACCCTCCTGTACGGTGACGTTGGCTACGGGTCCTGCAGGGGTATAAAAGGATGGTTAATACGTCTGTATGTGCCATGGTGTGCAATGAGTGGGTGACCGTGTACCCCAGTGCTTGCATTCCTGTGTGGGAGCTTGTGTGATGGTGGTTTAGGGGGTTGTATGGGTATGTGCAGTGGGCATGCTTTAGTGATGGGTGTCCATGCTTTGTAGTTGCATGCAGGGCTTGGTGTTGGGATGTGTGGTTTGTGATGTTGGGACATATGTGAGGAGTTGGGGTGCTGTGGGTGAGGGTGGGGGTATGTGATAGCATGCAGGTAGGGTGGGGGATGTAATAGTTAAGATTTGACGTACCAGAGTCCATTCCTCCACCTACTCCTGCGAGGCACTTAGGATGCAGAATCGCCAAAACCTGCTCCTCCCATGTTGTTAGTTTTGGGAGAGGAGGTGGGGGTCCACTGCCAGTCCGCTGAACCGCCTGGTGGTGTCTTGAGATCACGGAACGCACTTTCCCCCGTAGGTCATTCCACCTCTTCCTGATGTCCTCACGATTTCTTGGGTGCTGTCCCACTGCGTTGACCCTGTCCACTATTCTTCGCCATAGCTCCATCTTCCTTGCTATTGAGGTGTGCTGCACCTGTGCTCCGAATAGCTGTGGCTCTACCCGGACGATTTCATCCACCATGACCCTGAGCTCCTCCTCCGAGAACCTGGGGTGTCTTTGCCGTGCCATGGGGTGGTGTAGGTGATGTGTGGGGTGGATTGTGTGCTGATATGTAGTGGTGTGTTGTGTGAGGTGCGTGGAAGTTGTGTGGGTGATGGTGTTGTGTGCCTGTGGATGCTGTTGTTCTTGCTGGTGGTGTCTCTCTCTGGCCTTCTTTCGGAATTTTTTGTCAGGGTTTGGGGGTGATGTGGGTGTGTGTTTTATATTGTAAGGGTTGTGTAGGAGTGGTGTGTGTATGTGTATCAGGTGTGTGTATTTCGAATTGTCCAATGTGGATGCGTTTTGTATGTGTGTGTGTATTTTGAGCGCAGTGGTGTGTACCGCCAATGGAATACCGCGGTTGAAAGACCGCCACGTGGATTCGTGTGTCGTGATAGTGTGGGCGTATTTCTGTTGGCGTGACGGTGGAGATTTTGTTTTCGCCAGTTTATCACTGACCTTTGGTAATGAGGGCCATAGTGTCCATTCCTTTCTCAGACAGCACAAAGTAAAAATTGTATGCTTGCAGGAGACCTTCCTGTCGGGCAGCGGGTCAGAAATTGGAGACAAGTGGAGAGGCCAATTGTTCTCAGCTATGTACTTATCCTATCCTAGCAGGGTGGTTATTTGGAGTGCACCTGGAGTCCCATTTAAACACATCTATAGTGAGGCAGACACCCAATGATGATGACAGGCACTTTTTTGTCATGTGCAGGGTCTGCTGGAGGGCAGTGTAGCAGCTCCGATGATCTGGGCAGATGATTACAAATGTGTCCTTGATGGGGATAGGTCCATTTAAAAGTAGATACCTATCAGATGCATGGTTGGTGGGATGGAGAACCAGGCAGGGTTGTCCACTCTCTCAGCTAATCTTGGCCCTGGCGATAGAGCTTTAAGCTCTGTTATTGCACAGAGACCTGGAGCCTTGGGGAATCATGGAGCGAGGTGGTAACCATAATTTTTCCATGTATACAGACAACATCCTGGTATATGTGCATACTCCCAGTAGGTCGATACCAATACTGATGGGCTTTCTCCATGAATTTGGCAAGGTCTCCAGGCTTAAAGTTAATTTCCAGAAGACCCTTCTGTTTCTGCTTGGGTGCTTGGTTGGGCGGCACCTATATCAGCTGCATGTACTGGGCCTTTGATGGCATACAGGTCTGACACACACACACATAGGCATCACACAAATATATAATATTTTTAGGGTGGCAAAAAGATTGGAGAGCTCAATCCAATTCTGGAACACACTCCCTCTCTCTGTTTTAGGCCAAGCTGTGGTGGCCAAAATAGCTTTTCTCCTTCAAAACATGATGTTTCCACTAGGTCCCTCGTTTTTCCACAAACTAGATAGCCTAATGACATTGTTACTATATGCTGGGAAAAGTTGCAAGGTAGCGCTCACTGGTTAACTGAACATGACAACTGGTAGAAGCGATTGTACACAGATATGCTAGGGGATGATACCCTGGCGTGTCTACTGATGCGTGGTGGTAGATTGGACGTCCCATTCCTTATCTGGTTTTGTGGACGGCAGTGCTCTGGGAAGAAGTGGTGGGGAAGAGACATTTGAGAGAGAGCTTAAGCTTTGGAATCTGTTACTTTTCAAATCATTGGATGTGGGTATGTCCATGGATCAGTGGAGGGTGGGGGGATGTCAAGTGGCAGGCAATTTATATCCCAGAGAAACCTTTCTGACCTTTCAAGAGGCACAGGAAATCTTCAAAGTGGGACCGGGCCAATTCATACTTTATGCTGAGCTGGAGTGAGTAGCCAGAGAAATATGAGTTGGGTTCCCTGTAGTACCACATCCCTCTAGAGTTCTGGGAGGTTTGATCCATTGGGGAGAGGGAAGGCACTTGATCTCCTTATTCTATAAGGTACTTCATGAGTAAGTGGTAAATACTCCCTATGTAGTGCATAGGAATCGGTAGAGGGAATTGAAAGTATCTATTATGGATGCAGATTGGGCATGAGCTTGTGAGATGGAACGGACTGTGTCCTGTAATCAGTGCTTTACATTTCTCTACATCTTTCTTATGTTACACCCCAATCACTTGAACAGGATTGACCCTTCAAAAGAGGCAAACTGTACACTATACCGAGAGTCAGGTAATACTTTCTTGCACCTGGCTTGGCTGCATAGGGATTCAGGCTTTTTGAATGGAAGTGATATCCAAGACTACAAGAGCCACGAGTATGGTGAGTCCCCTGGCTCCAATAGCTTGTTTGGTGGGAGTGATAAAACAACCCAAGGAGCAGAAACTCCCACACAAGTTTCTCCCAACTTTCTCTCTTATTGACCAAACGGAAAGTACCCATTGGTTGGATGAGTGCTAGATCACCAGTATGGTCTGTGTAGATTTGAGATTTCCTTGAATGGGAGGATGTCGAGGAGGCCTATATGTGATTGTTGCGCATGGATGAGCATGCTATGGATGCAATAGTAACATGGGGGATTCTTCTTGACAACTTTAAGGGTAAACACCCTTCCAGACCCGAGGGATAAACAGTTCGGACTCTGTCCTAATAGGATGCAGTTATAATAATCAAGAGTAGCGTGGATGTATTCCTCATAGTCAATTTTCCATGCATTAAAGCATGTGCTATATTGTAGCTAGGGGGACTTGGAGTAGAACCATATCCTCTAATATGGAGGGCATAGTTACTATTTGTAGTGCCACGTTCTGTGATCACAATACATTCTTCGCCTTGCACTTAGAAACTTGTACTTCTCAATGTTTACAATGTATAGTTTTCTTTTTGCAAAACTGAAAAAAATAAAGAATTTAAGAGAAGATATGCAGACATATCTCTAGGTTAAAGTCTACTCTGCCTACTGCCTCATTAAATAAACTTATGGTTGTATCGCAGGCCATGTGATAAAATACTGCATCTTGTGTATGTGGTATGAGCATGGGGCACGAGCAGCTCAGTAGGTTCTGCTTACTCTTCTGGGTGTGAGGTGTTAGAAATAGAGTCTTTGGTTGGCAGTCAGGTTACCCCCTTTCCAAGCAAAGACCCTCACTCTTGTCAGGATAAAGGAGAATTACACTCAGTTAAGCCCCGCTCACCCCCATGGTAGCTTGGTACGAGCAGGCAGGCTTAACCTCAGATAATGTGTTAAGTAGTTGTACAAACATACAGTAATACAGTGAATCACTACAAAATGACACAACCCAGGTTTAGAAAAATAGTCATTATTTTATCTAAATAAACAAGACCAAATACGGTAAACATCCACCATACACAGTTAAAAGTATGAAATTAGCACTTAAAAGCACAAAAATCATGCCCAGAGGCACAAATGCTGCAAGTTGGTATTAAGCGGCGCTGTGACGGAGTCGTTTCCTACAATGCGACGCCACTGGCACTGTTTACAGAGTCATTCGACCCCCAGGTACAGTACCTTAGCAAACAAGTAGAAAACAGGCCAGGGTACGGAGTCGGGGAGCGAGGCATTGTTGGATCCAATGTGGCGTCGGTTCTGGTGCTACGGGGCAGAAGGGCAGAGGCATCCTGCAGCGGCGTCGGGTCCTTACTGCTGAGTGGTAGAGGTGAAGCACTGTTGGTTGTGAAGTCGGTCCCTCGGTTCCAGCAGGTATGGAGTCTAGCGAAGTCACGATGCTGCGGGGCAACCTCACAGGGTCACAATGACATCACAGGGCCGCAGGCATCGCAATGGTGTGGGATGTCATGATCATCAGACTTACGACACTCCGAAGTCAGTGAAGTTGGGAGGGATCAGCGGCTGCAGCGACGTGAAGCCTACAGGGTCATGAGGGTCATCTCATTTCTGCGAGCTCCACGGCCTTGGGGACGGTGGCGTTGCGGTTTAAAGGCACCGGCATCCTTTACAAAGTTGCACAGTGTCACCTGGCATCGTTAGACATGTTTTTCTCCAGAAATACACGTCTAGGGGCCCAGGAACTGGAATGGTACCCTCTGGCAGGCTAGAGTCCACAGCAGGCAAACTCAGAACTGGGTGGTGAAGACTTTGCTGTCCCCAAGGCTTCAAAACAGGAGGCAAGCTCTACTCCAAGCCCTTGAAGATACCTCTCAAGCAGGAATGCACAACAAAGTCTAGTCTTTGTCCCCTTGCACAGGCAGAAGCAGCAACTGCAGGACAGTTCAACACAGCACAGTCGCAGGCCAGTGCAGCACTTCTCCTCCACTCTTCAGCTCTTCTCCAGGCAGAGGTTCCTCTTGAATCCTTGAAGTAATCTAATTTTCAGGGGTTTTGGGTCCAATACTTATACCCCTTTCTGCCTTTAAAGTAGGCATACTTCAAAGGAAAGTCTCTGTTGTTCACAAGATTCTGCCTTGCCCAGGCCAGGCCCCAGACACACACCAGGGGGTTGGAGACTTCATTGTGAGAGGGCAGGCACCGCCCATTCAGGTGTAAGTGACCACTCCTCCCTCCCCTCTAGCATAGATGGCTCATGAGGATATGCAGGCTTTACCTCAGTTCTCTTTGTCTCACTGTCTAGAGGGGATTCACAAACAGCCCAATTGTCAAACTGACCCAGACAGGCAATCCACAAACAGGCAGAGTCACTGAATGGTTTAAGGAAGAAAATGCCTACTTTCTAAAAGTGGTATTTTCAAACACACTATCTAAAAACCACTTTCACTAAAAGATGTATTTTTAAATTGTGAGTTCAGAGACCCCAAACTCCAAATTTCAATCTGCTCTCAAAGGGAATCCTCACTTTAAAGTTATTTAAGGGCAGCTCCCATGTTAACCTATGAGAGAGATAGGCCTTGCAACAGTGAAAACTGAATTTAGCAGTATTTCACTGTTAGGATATGTAACACACATCAGTATATGTCCCACCTTTAACATACACTGCACCCTGCTCATGGGGCTAACTAGAGCCTACTTTAGGGGTGCCTTACATGTACAAAATGGGAAGGTTTAGGCCTGGCAAGTGTGTACACTTGCCAAGTCGAATTGGCAGTTTAAAACTGCACACACAGACACTTCAATGGTAGATCTGGGCCATGTTTACAGGGCTACTAATGAGGGTGGCACAATCAGTGCTGCAGGCCCACTAGTAGCATTTGATTTATAGGCCCAGGCACCTCTAGTGCACTTTACTAGAGACTTACTAGTAAATCAAATATGCCAATCATGGATAAACCAATCAACAATACAATTTACACAGAGGGCATATGCACTTTAGCACTAGTTAGCAGTGGTAAAGTGCCCAGAGTCCTACAGCCGACAAAAACAAGTCAGAAAAATACGTGGAAGGAGGCAAAAAGTTTAGAGTTGACCCTGCAAAAAGGGCCATTTCCAACATGAGGTATGTCATGTGAAGTTAACCTGGAGCAGTTTGGATCTGGCATTCCTAGATACCATGGTACAGTGTTGTGGATGAGTTCTGATTCCTTGTCCCCAGGTTCCCTGTCATTGATTATAGACCATTGATCTCTGAAACTCCTCATTTCACATTTAATGGCAGCCACCATTGCCCCGTACAGTAGTGTTAATAATATTGTGTATTGCACCAAGGTAAACAATAGATGTAGCACTCCATCTGATCCACTGTTCTCCTCCCGGATCACCCCTATCATATTTTCCTACCAATAGTAATTGACTAGTAGAAATATTTCTATTTGTACAGTGTCACTAAATAGCTGTAGAGATCTTGCAGTACAGATTTGTACCCCTTTTCATGCCATTTGTCATCCACTCATGCACTCCCTAATCTCTGATACGTCTGACAAGTGAATGTTAGAGGTATATGACACTTTTAGGTACAGTTTATTAACATATCTACTCCAGCAATCATGGGCTGAATTTAACAAAAAAGGAAGGTTTCCCCCCCTGGCCTCCTAGGCCAAGGGGGAACACTCTCAGGGTTCTTCCAGGCAACACAGACTTTAGGTTTTCATTTCGATGGTGTATCATGAAACAAGAGTGCAGATCATGGATAGTGTACAAGCTATAGTTACTTCATTTAATGATAACTGGTGATTTTCAGTGTTTTTTTTAGTTAAAAGTGTTATGTTTTAACTTACATTTCAGGTAACTGTAACATCACTTTAACCTCTGTGTTTTTAGGGAAATTCTGAGGCTTTTTCAACGTATTCGTACCATACATAGCTATACCATTGCTTTAACCTTTGTTTTTCTCAATAAAAGTCAAGGATCTTTTAAATGTAAAGTCATATGTTATTACCATTCCCACCCCTCCTGAGGGTGGCTGACCGCCCACTGCACATTGCCATTGGCCGTGTTCAGTGTACAGTAGGCCACAAGGCCTGGCCTCCCCCAAGGGACACGCACCTCACTTTTTTATTGTTTTTTAATCCTGCTGCACTCCTGCAATAGTAAGATGATTTCACTGGCTCTTGTGATAGTCCTTGTGTATTGTGACAACTCCCAAAAAGTTTTTTTTTTGCACCCAGTAAGGTCCCTCTGAGTCCCCCAACAGTGTCCATGGGTTCACTGTAGCACTGCACTGCCCCACTATACTTTATTTATTTTTAATTTTCAGGACACAGGGACTGAGTACCAATGTCCTGTACTGATGGCCGTAACATTTTTCTTCATGTGGCAGCTAGCCAGTCAGGATGAGAGCTCCTACAGGACATGAGACAGAAAAAAACAAACTTGGCTAAGCATATATCTGTATTATTTGAACTCCTGCTGGTCTTCCACAAACTCAATAATCTAAATATCTCTAAGTTTTGAACCTTAATTTCTTAAGAACAACTAAACTGATTTAAATCAAATAATAAAAGCAAACTTTCTGGGTAAGGAGTTAACTTTCTACCAAATTTGGTGTAATTCCTTTCAGCCATTTTGGCTGTAGCACCATTCTAAAAACCCTATGGAAATTGTGCTGGGAAATTGCGTTTTCGGACTCCCTCCCTTTTCTCAGTCCTTGTTTGATCGATCATCCCGAAACCTTCAAGAAAGGAGCTGAGGTGGGGGTAACGTTTTTAGAAAGATTTGTGAAGATTAATCAAATAACGCCAAAGTTTTTAGCAAAACAAAAAGTCAATTTCCTATGGTAAGTAGATTCTAACGAAGACTCAACAGTGTCCACAGTTAACGCTTCAGTCTTTCATTTGCTATTTTTTACCTTAAACTTTAAACATTCATTACTCCGGTTCTTTTGATTGGGGTTTGTTGTTTTGATGTTAAATAATTTATTAAAATCTACTCTTCTGTTGTAAATTTGTGTGGGATTTTTCTTGTGTTGTAACTTTTTGTTGTTTGTGTGCTGCATGAATACTTTACACATTGACTCCAAGTTACACATGTCTACTTTTGTGCCAAGCTACCAGGCGTTTAAGCACAGGGTAATTTAGAAACAAAGAACCCAGTTTCCCACATTGGTGATACATTGTGGGGTCTACTAATTGTGCAGTACTTTAAAGTTATTTGTGTAACAAAAATCCAAAATAAATAATTTCACACCAGAGTAGACCTCTTTTAAATTCTTTTAAATTTTCTATTGGCCGTTTATGCCTTTTTCCAAATATACATCTTACCTCTTTTTGTATTGTGAAGATGGATCTGATATACTTTGATACTTTAGGCAGGGGTGAACCTCTGAAGCTTTGCAAAGAGAAGGGGCTGACGGAAGGCTAGATGGCTACCAAGCTGGATCTCCAGGTAGCCCCCAGAGCCTATGAGGAAGTTCAGGGATGGCAGACCACCCCAAAGGAGGATGATGATGAAGTGGAAGCCTACTTGGAGGAAGATGAGCAAGTGGGGAACCCAGTCCTGTGTCCTAAGCAGCATGTTGAGCTCAATTCACCCCCAGAAGATATCCAGGATGCCCAAGATGAGACAGTGAGCCTGGGCCCCATCCCCAGAGGAGGTGGAGGACAGGAAATTAGAGAGGGAGCTCAGGCTGCAGGTGGCCGAAGATGAAGCTGAAAGCAGAGGAGAGGAAGGCTGAGAGAGCCTTGGCCAGGGAAGGAGCCATTGCAAAGGAGAGAAAGGTTGAGGCTGAGGACGTCTTGACAAGGAAGAGACTGGCAATGGAGGAGAGGAGAATTATCCATGACCTCAGTGTCAAGGAGCTGGACATCAGGGCCAAGCAAGTGGAGTCCAGCATCAATGGTGGCAGCATTACTCCAGTGACAATTGAAGAAAGCAGGGTCTCCATCCCAAAGGATCTGGTTCCTAAATATGTTATGGTGGATGATATATACAAATGGTTTGAGGCCTATGAGGTTGACCTAGAGATGAATAGGGTTCTTGAAGAAAATTTTGAGCCACACACTGGAGACATATCCATAATGAAGGGAGGGTTGTCCTGTCAAAGTGGACAGAATTAAGTATCCCCTCATAAAGGAGAACCTGAACAGGAAATATGGGCTAACCGTGAAGAAGCATAGGCACAACTTTAGGGACAGTCAGAAGTTGCCCAAACAGACTTGGGTACATTGAGTGGATCATTTTTGCAAGGCACTGGATGGTTGGGTGAAGGGCAGTCAAGTGATTTACATAGAGGTGTATAACTTGATTACTAGTGAGCACATATTCAGACTTTGGGCCAGAGTTACAAGAAAGTGGTACTGATGCACCACTTTTCTTGCGTCGCTCTTGCCCCAACTAATGACACCGTGTGTGCGCCATATTTATCATACGTGCACCATGGCTGTCATTAGAACAATAGCATTAAAAAAAATTTATGCTATTGTGGTGCTTTGCTACACTAGCATCAAAAATGTTGACGCGAGTGTTGCAAAGTGCAACAAGGCCCATTGATTTCAATGGTGCATCTTTTTAACACCTGATCTGAGCCGGCATTGAAAATGGTGCCAAAAATGGTGCAGTGAAATCTTGTCGATTTCACTGTGCCATTGTTTCGGGTTTCCTAACGCCAGAACAACCCCTTGCATACAATATGCTTGAAGCAGTCATAATGTGGCACAAGGGGTCGCAAAGTGGCACAATGAATGCATTGCGCAATTTTGTAAATGTCGTGTGGTAAAAATTGCCTCCTTGAGCCACTTTGGCTTAAAAAAAAACGATGGAAATGTGGTGCAAGGAGGCCCTAGGGTGCAGAGCTGCACCAACACCATGTGGATAGTAAGCTCACTGACCCCAGGGAGCTTGCAAAGGAGGCAGACTGGTGGATCTCCAACAGGGTCCACAAGAATGTATCTGGAGGGGCTCCCAAAAGGGTGTTCAGGGTTCTGACCAGAAGAAGGAGGGGGGTCAGCGTTCCCACCAGAGGAAGAAGGGGGAAATAAAATTAAGAAGGAGTTCTCTCAAGGTCCCCCCCAAAAAGGTTCTCAGGTGAAAGGTTCTCAGCCATAATCTGACAACAAAAAGGTAAGTTTGTCTCCAAGTGTTGTGAATGCTACCAATATGGGCACACCAAGAGTAATGCCATGTGTCCCAAGAGGGCATAGTCCACCCAGTGGTGGGCAGATTCCCTGGGTAGCCCAGTGTAGTGCTTGGGGAGGAACTGTTCCCAGTTATTGTTGGGGAAACAACTGAGGTTACCCTAGCATCCCGGGTGGCAAAGCGATGGGGCCTAAAGGCCACATGCCTGCAAATACTTCCAAGTATAGGCAGTGGGTCACCATCTATGGACAGAGGTTGGAGGCTCTTAGGGAAACAGGAGCCAGTATGACTACTATCAGGTGTAATCTGGTGTCCTCTGAGCAAGTGAACACCAATACATCCCACCAAGTTGTGATAGCAGACAACCAGGAGAGACACTACTCTATGGCTCAGATTCCCTTTGAGTATGGGTCTCAGGGCTTCTTAAGGTAGCTGTGAGTCCTGCCAAGCCCATTGACTGTTTGCTAAGGAATGATCTAGAGCACATTTCCTGTAAGGAAGTGGAGCTCAGGCCACATTTAGAAACGTTGAGGTTACCTGAGTGGGTCTGTATGACCGCCAGGTCCATGGCTGCCCAGGTGTGGAGTCAAGGAAGTCTGAAGCCTGGAAGAAAGGCCCAGACAGCTACCAAGAAAGGGATGGGCAGCGGTATGGGAAACCAACCCCTAGAACTCCTATTATGAAGTGGATGAGGCATCAGAAGAGGAAATCCCGGAGCCTACCAGGAAGGACATTGCTTCTCTTGGAGACTGGCCAGAACTTGCTAGATAGCAAGTAGAGGGTGGCCCCACCAGGAAGAAGTTCTGCAATACATAGAAGGAGTGCCCAGCCCTTGAGGGCATGAGGCGTCAGACTGAAGCCCAGGCAGCTGGTGATACATCTGGAGATGGCCTCATATATATGGAGAAGGACCTCCTGTTTAGTGAGCTTAAGGGACCTGCGCATGGGGCAACATGTGTGTTGGTGATCCCCCAGTACTAAAGGGCCTGACTACTGGAGCTGGATCATGCGACTACACTGGCAGGACATCTGGGGCAGAATAAGACTGTTTGCCAGGTTTGTCTCCCCCTTCTATTGGCCCTGGATGAAGATAGCCTCAGATAATTTTTGTACAAGTTGTTTCACTTCCTGGGCCAGAGGTGCTAACCCTTGGGAATCAGATGGCCTTTCTCTTGAAAAAAGCTTCTGCGAACTTGGAGGCAAGGCAGGAAGTCATGAAGCAATGGTATGACCAGATGGCCACCCTGGTGGAGTTTCAACCTGGCCAGTAAGTGTGGGTAATGGATCCAGTGAAGGCCAGGGCCCTCCAAGACCATTAGACTGGGCCCCATGAGTTGATTGAGAGAAAGAGTCCAACCTACTTGGTGGACCTCAAGAGCAACAGAAACCCCTAAAGCGTACTCCATTATCAATCACCTCAAACCCACTTTGAGAGGTCTGAGGTCACCATGTTATTGGTGGCAGATGATTTAGAGGAAGAGACAGTGAACATCTTCCTGCCTGACCTCCTGTCATTCAAAAAGAAAGATGTGTCAGTGGAATGTGTGACCTTCTCTCTTACTCTGACCCCAGAACAACAGAAAGACTGCCTTCAATTGCTGGGACAGCTTACTTCACTGTTTTCTCTCATGCCTCGGCTTACACATTTGTGTACCAGTGACAATGACACTGAGAGCAGCCTGCATCATCAAAGAGGAAGACTCTTAAATGCTGGAAATGGGAGTGATTGAACACCCATAGTCCCTGGTATAGCTCAGTGTGCTAGTACCCAAGGCTGTCCCCATGGAGCCACCCCAGAATGAAGCTTTTGCATAGAGAGGGCTTAACTCAGCCACCATAAATGATGCTCACTCTATCCCCAGAGTTAATGAGCTCATTGATCAGTTAGGGGCTGCCAAGTTCTTGAGTACCTTTAACTTGATCTCTGGATACTGGCAAATTGCCCTAACTGAGGGGTTAAAACAGTGCAGCATTCTCTATCCCAAAGGGCTACTTTCAATTTAAAGTGATGCCCTTTGGATTTGCTACCTTCTAGAGGTTGGTGAATCAGGTCTTAGTAGAGATTGAGCCCTTCAGTGCTGCTTACCTGGATGACATAGCTTTCTTCAGTAGTAGCTGGGAGGCCTACCTATTTCACCTGCAGGAGGTGCTTCAGGCCCTGCAACAGGTAGGTCTGACTATTAAGTGTAGGAAGTTCCAGAAAGGGCATACTAGGGGTACCTTGGGGATGGGGGTAAAGTGCAGCCATGCAGGCCAAATAGGGACTGTCCTTACCTGGGAGCCCCAAAACTCAAACAGAAGTGAAGGCCTTCCTGGGCCTCACTGGTTATTACAGGAGATATTTTACGAGATATGGCACATAGTTGCCTCATTGACTGAACTGAACTCAAAGAAGCAGTCTTATCACAGTGACGAGGGCCTAGACCAACCTGTAGATTTCATCTCTATAAGGCTACTTCCCAAGTAATAGAGGTAGAGTTCTATTGAAAGAGAAGCCTTTGCTGGGGTCTGGGCACCAAGGAAGTTGGGACCATATTTGTTTGGGACTCATTTCTGGGTTTAGACAGACCACCCCTCAGGTTGCTCATGCAAATGAGGGGTGAGAATCCAAACTGTAGAGGTGCTCCATTTTATGGTGGAACCCTGCCCTCTGTCAGACCATACCAATGTTAATGGCCTCTCCAGGATTTTCCACTGTAGTGATGATAAATGGGGTCCGGTAGTTCTCCTCACTTTCAGCTGGGAGGACAGGTGTTAGACCTATCATTCATAGGGTGGTCTTTCCCCAGACACTTTCCCTTCACCCCTATTGTTTTAGCTGAATTTATTTTGTTGGCTCTAGAACTATGTGCACTTTACCACTGCTAACATGTGTTAAACTGTTTGTGCTCTATCCTTAAACATGGTAAAATGGCTTACACCTGATTAGCATATTTACTTCACTTACATGTCCCTTGTAGAGTGGTACACCATAAACGCAGGACCTGTAAATTGAATGCTACTAGTAGAGCCTGCAGCACTTATTGTGCAACCCACTTAAGTAGCACCTTAAAACATGTCCCAGGCCTGCCACTGCAGCCTGAATGCAGTTGTAAACTGCCAATTTGACTTGAGAATATAACCCCCCTGCCAAACCTTAAACTCCCCTTTTATTGTATATAAGTCACCACTAATGTATGCCCCAGGAAGTTCATAAGACAGGGTGCGTTGTAATTAAAAGGTTGTACATGCACTTTTATGTTTTACATGCCCTAGTAGTGAAAGATTCTTAAATACAATTTTCACTACTGTGAGGCCTACCACTCCCATGGGATAACATTCGGTTGTCTTATTGCATTTAGTGGGTGCTAACTTTTGTTAGGAAACAGGTCCACATTCCATGTTTGCTGTCTGAAAAACTGTAATTAAAAATCTTCTCCAATGGTAAAGTTGAATTTTAAGCTAGAATTTGGAAAATGCCACTTTTAGAAAGCTGGCATTTTCCTATCCTAAACTATTTGGTGCCTGTAGTCTGCCATAGGTCACATGATTGGATGTTGTTGGCAGTCAGACTTTTTTTATTCCTCCCAGGCAGCCACACAATAGAGGGATTAGGTGTGCCTGTATGGGCCATCAACAGGCAGGATGGAGAAGAGCTAGCCTCACTTGCAACTGATTAGGCTATGCTCTGCATTTCCACAAAGGACTAGTCACCCTTGCATTGTTCATTTAGGCAGCTTGAAACCACAGTAGGGGAGGCAGGAAACTTCAAGCACTTCAACAGCAACTACCTAGAAACTTCCTCTACTTCACAAAAGGCACCATACAGAGAAGGGAAACCTCAGTCACTCTTCAGTTCACTGTTTGGATCTGGGGAAAGACTCTCAGAGGACTACCTGCTATTTGGCCTGCTGTCAACTCCACAAAACTGCTTTGCACTGCACATGGAAGGGTTGCTTTGCTGCCTGGTGACTGCCTTGAATCCGCAGAGGTGTGCCCTGATGCTTGAGTGCTGGTTCATCACTTGAACTGAGGACTACAAGAGTGACTCCAGGGGCTAGTTGGCTGATTTCGTGAGCAGAGCCTCATGGACAGAAAAGGTTCCAGCCATCTTGAATCCATACCTGGATCTGCACTGAGTTAGTCTTGAACCCCCAAGTGGTGCTTTTCCGTATCACTGACATACTATTGTGGTAAACAATATCGTTAACAAAAATGTTGTGTTAAAAATATCATTTACCACAATATTGTGAGCCTCTACTTATGATAAGTACAAAAATATTAGAAAAAATATTGTTGCCACCAATATCATCCAACAATAGAAAAAAATAATAAGAAAGAATAAAGATTAAAGTTGTAAATGTTAAAAATTGTAATATATAATTTTAGTACATAATTTTAAGATATAATTTAAATTAAAAATAACCCACTAATATTTAATGCAATATATACATACTAATAAAAATACACAACCCCTTATATGTATTTGTATTTATATGAATATCTCGCTCTCTATCACTCCAGTCTCTGCAAAAGTAGGGAAAATTTGGATATTGGAGGGGTAAAATGTACTACTCCCACTGAAAACAGTGTAACAGGAGGGAAAGTGTTGGACTTTAGGGGGGTAAAATTTACTATTCCTGCTCCAATCTATAAAACAGTAGGTAAAGGTTTGGATTTTGGAGGGGTGAGATTTACTATTCCTACTTCAAAATGGGAAACAGTAGGAAAAGTATTGAACTGCAGCAAAAAGGTTCAGCTTACTATTTCTACTGCTGTCTAAACAAGAATAGGGCAAGTGCTTCACTTCAAACAAATTATGGCCCTGATTACAACCCTGGCGGTAAATCCCGCTTTCAGCCGTACTGAAGACCGCCAACATACCGTTGCGGCAGTGGAATTCCGCTACAGGTATCACATCCCACAGCTCGAAATCTGCCACAATATAGGCACCCACACAAGTTCGCCACACCAAAGGTCAGTGATAAACTGGCGATACCAAAACCTACACCGTCACGCCAACAAGAATACACCCACACTATCACGACCAACGAATTAACACAGCGGTCTTTCAACCGCTGTAATCCATTGGCGGTACGCACTTCCGCGCTCAAACTACAAACACATTTACAAAACACAACTACATTGGACAATTCGAAATACACACACCTGGTACACATACACACACCACACCCAATCCAATATAAAGCACACACCCACATTACCCACAAACCCTTACACCCAAAAATCTGAAAGAAGGCCAGAGAGAGAGATTAGCTAACACAACACCAGCATCCACAGACACACAACACCATCACCTATACAACATCCACGCACCTCAAACAACACACACCAACACATCCCCTCACACATCACAACAGACAGCACCTCACACATCACCCACACCACATCATGGCACCTCAAGGACACCCCAGGTTTTCAGAGGAGGAGCTCAGGGTCATGGTGGAGGAAATCATCTGGGTAGAGCCACAGCTATTCGGATCACAGGTGCAGCAGACCTCCATTGCAAGGAAGATGGAGCTATGGCGGAGAATTGTCGACAGGGTCAACGCAGTGGGACAGCATCCAAGAACACGGGATGACATCAGGAAGAGGTGGAACGACCTACGGTGGAAGGTACGTTCCATGGTATCCAGACACCAGATTGCTGTACAGAGGACTGGCGGTGGACCCCTACCTCCTCCCCACAACTAACAACATGAGAGGAGCAAGTCTTGGTGATCATGCATCCTGAGGGCCTTGCAGGAGTAGCAGGAGGACTGGACTCTAGTAAGTCAACTCTTTACTACCATATCCCCCCACCCCACCTGCATGCCAAACACATACTCCCACTCTTACCCTCACCCCATCACTCCATCAACTCCATATGTCCCACAATCACAACCCACACATCTCAATACCAAGGCCCTGCATGCAACACCTATGCATGGACCACTGTCACCAAAGCATGGCCAGTACAGAAGCCCACACAGACCCCAAACCAACTATCACAAAAGGGCTAACACAATGACGCAAGCACAGGAGTAGAGGGTACCGCACCCAATGCACAAGATGGCACACACAGATACTAAAAGTATGCATTTACACCCCAACAGGACCCATACCCAACGTCACTGGACAGGAGGTGCCAGACATATCCAGTCCCCCCACAGAAGAGGTCCACAGTGATGACAGCAGCTCTGGACACCTGGATCAAGCTGACCAGCCCGGCCCATCAGGGACCTCGGGACAGTCGGTTTCCCTACCACAGTCCCAAACCACCACAGAGCCTCCCCCGCAGGAAACACCACCACTGCACCCACCCAGCGGGCCCATCCCTCTGTCCCCAGGAAACGTCAATCAGCAGTGTGTCCACCACTACAGGGACCCCAGGCAAACACACCAACCCAAGACAATCAGGGTCCTGGGGTCAGTGGCAGTGGGCACACGTTTCAGGGGACAGAGGCACAGGATAACAGGGAAGCTGGGAGGACTGATGTGCAACAGGGAGAGGACAGGCCCAGGGAACCCACTCTCCACGAGGCACTCTTCAACATCATGGGAGCATACCACCATTCCCAGGAGACCATGGGCACGGTACTGGCCAAGTTTCAGGAGACCCAGCGGCTGCAGGAGGAATACTACCTTGGGATCAGGGAGGACTTGAAGTCCATTAACACCACCCTGGTCACCATTGCAGGGGTGCTGTGAGACCTTGCCTACACCATGAGGGACACAGTGGCACACCAACGGGTCCCTGACACTAGCCTGGACGATGAACAGCCCTCCACCTCCCCCGGCGCTAGTGGACAGGAGGCACCGCCACAGGAACAACAGGCCACCAGCACCCCACCCCCTGCAGAAGGAGAACCAGCTTGCAAACGGTCCCTGAGATCCAGGCACAAGACAGAGAACATTGCCAAGACCCCCGCCAGGAAATAAGACCCTCCTGAATGTCACCCCTCTGTCCCACTTTGTCATCCTGTCCACCTTAAACTTCCATTGCTCCACTTCCTATGCCCTATAGGACAATGCACCTGTGATACAAATAGACTGGACTCTGCCATGGACAATCCTCCACCATCACCCCAGCCCATTTCACACACCCCTCCACTTATTTGCACAGAAATAAACACCCTTGAATCACAAAACAATCTGGAGTCAGTCTGTGCTTTCAAAAATGTGTAATTGAAATATCTCTGGAATATAGCAATGTCAATGTACTTGTTCACATACCAAGGTTACACAGCTGTAGGCCAGGAGTAAACATAGCAGAGGGCACAAATTGGGACCCAGATCTGTGAAATGGAAAGCCAAAGTGACAAGTCAGGGTCCATACATAGAGTGAAAAAAGGCAGATTTATGCTAGCTCCTACAATAGTATGAGATGTGGGAAGAAGTTCCATCTTCTTACCTGTGTCTCACTGGAAGCATTGCATGATGATGTTGTTTTGGTTGTCTACAGCTTCTTCTTCTGCCTCCTCTTCTTCACTATCCACAGGCTCCACAGCTGCCCCAAGACCAACATCAGGCCCATCCTCCGGCAGAAAAGGCACCTGGCGTCGCAAAGTCAGGTTGTGCAAAATACAGCATGCCACGATGATCTGGCACACCTTCTTCGGTGAGTAGTATAGGGATCCACCTGTAAGATGGAGGCACCGGAATCTGGCCTTCAGGAGGCCGAAGGTGTGCTCTATAATCCTCCTAGTTCGCCCATGTGCCTCATTGTAGCGTTCCTCTGCCCTTGTCCTGGGATTCCTCACTGGGGTCAGTAGCCATGACAGGTTGGGGTAACCAGAGTCACCTGCAAATATCGAGAGACAACTGTTAGACATCCTCCAAACATTAGGGAATCTCCCATACCCAGACACCAAATGGAACTGTGTGGGGACTTTAGGCTCACCTATTAGCCACTAGAGTTGCCCCATCACATAAGGAATGCTGCTATTTCTCAAAATGTAAGCGTCATGCACTGAGCCCGGATACTTGGCATTCACATGGAGATGTACTGGTCTGCCAAACACACCATCTGCACATACATAGAATGGTAGCTTTTGCGGTTTCTGTACACCTGTTCATTCGTGCGGGGGGACTAATGCCACATGTGTACCATCAATGGCACCAATGATGTTGGGAATATGTCCCAGGGCATAAAAGTCACCTTTCACTGTGGGCAAATCCTCCACTTGAGGGAAAACGTTGTAGCTGCACAGGTGTTTCAGCAGGGCAGACAACACTCTGGACAACACGTTAGAGAAAATTGGCTGGGGCATCCCTGATGCCATGGCCACTGTTGTTTGAAAAGACCCACTGGCCAGGAAATGGGGTACAGACAGAACCTGCACTAGAGGGGGGATTCCTGTGGGATGGCGGATAGCTGAAATCAGGTCTGGCTCCAACTGGGCACACAGTTCCTGGATTGTTGCACGATCAAGTCTGTAAGTGATAATGATCTGTCTCTCTTCCATTGTCGACAGGTCCACCAGGGGTCTGTATACCGGAGGATGCCACCATCTCATCACCTGCCCCAGTGGATGCGCCCTATGGAGGAGAACGGTGAGCAGAGGGTCACACAACACTTAGGTATCACTTAGGTATCACAATGTGTTTTTTGCAAAAACATTACAAAATCGCCATGTGCCTTTGTCTGTCCGTATTCCTGGCCTAAATAGGTGTGACGCAGTTTTTTTGCCTGCCATGTGGCCCCCTGAAATGGCGGATGCCTGAACTGTAAGGTGGGACAAGGGGAAATGAGGTAACTGCATCACGGTAGGCGGACGAAGACCGCGGCGCAATTCAGCATTGGTTAACATTGGGCCCTATGGGTTCCAGGAGCCAATGACGATGTATGCCGGCGGTGACGGTACGCAATGCCACGGACGCGGCCGCCATTTTCTAACTGTTCCCTCACTTGATACCTGACCTTCAACAGGAGAGGACCTACACTGCAAGTGCTGCTGTGACCTGTGTCTGGAAGCGATGATGGCTACAGTGTCTGGGGAAAGGGCCCCTGCCTTCACTTCAGAGGAGTTGGAGAAACTGGTGGATGGGGTCCTCCCCCAGTACACGCAACTGTACGGTCCTCCAGACAAACAGGTGAGTACACTGTGAGCATGGTGGATGGCAGATGATTGTATGGAGTGTCGTGGATGGAAGAGGGTTCGAAGGGGGACAGGCCAGCATGTGAGGATAGTGTGTGTGTATGTATGTCTGGGCCAGGGTGGGAGGTGTTTAGGCAATGTGTGAGAAGAACTGTACGGGACGTAACAAGCATTCTAACTTCACTTTTCCTCTAGGTCAGCACCCACCAGAAGAAGGGTATTCTGACCCTGGGGGTCTACCATAGACGGAGCACCAACTGCCGGAAAAGATGGGAGGACGTGCGTTGCTGGAGCAAGAAAAAGGCGGAGGCCCAGCTGGGGATGGCCTCCCAACGTGAAAGGGGTGCCCGTCGCACCATGACCCCCCTGATGTACCGGATCCTGGCGGTGACCTATCCGGAGTTGGATGGGCGCTTGAGGGCATCACAGCAGCCACAAGGGGGTGAGTACAGTCTAATTCAGCTGACTCTGCAGGGTTTACGAGCTGTCTGGCTGGGGGAAGTGGGCTGTGGGTTCCCCTAGGCCAGGGCAAACTTGGTAGGGTAGGTCCCTTGTTAGGCAGGCTCTGTGGCACTCCAACCCCAATAGTGGTAATAGCCATCTACACTTAGTCAGGCTCCTGTGGGTTCCAGGTGTGCAGCAAATGGGCTTGGGCATCGTCCCCCATGGGCATGTGAATTTCCTAAGAACTGTTAGTGCATGGCTTAGTGCATAGGGTTGCTCCCTGTGTGTTGTGTCCGCCAACGGTAGTGGTGTTGCATGCACTGACCATGTGTATCTTCTGTCTCCCCCCCTTTTTGTTTTGTCACCCTGTTCTTGCATGCATTAGCATCATCTGGCAGAGGAGCTGTGGTACCGGAGCAGGAGGGAGCTGTATCCCACATGGCCCTGGAGGGTGAAGTAACGGAGTCTCAAGGCACCAGTATGACGGAGGGTGAGGGGAGCTCCATGACGGGGACAGGAGCATACACCAGCGACAGCGACTCCGCCTCTGATGGGAGCTCCCTTGCGGTGCCCGGCACCTCTGTGCCCACCGCATCAATAGGTACAGCTGCCAGCCCCCCTACCAGCACTGCCCTCCCAGCAGCCCCTTAGTGTGTGTCCTGTGCCCGCTCACCCAGGAGGGTGGGCATCTCCTACACCCCAGGCACCTCAGCCTCTGCCCCAGTCAGCCCTGCTGCCCTCAGTGAGGAGGCTATTGACCGCCTGAGATCCCTCACTGTTGGGCAATCTACCATTTTGAATGCCATCCAGGGTGTTGAGAGGCATTTGCAACAAACAAATGCATACCTGGAGGGCATTCATTCTAGGCAGGTGGCCCAACAGAGAGCATTTCAGGCTTTGGCCTCAGCACTGATGGCAGCCATTGTCCCTGTGTCCAGCCTCCCCCCTCAAGCTTCCTCCACCCAGACCCAATTCCCTGTACCTCAGCCTATCCCAAGCACACCATCAGACCAGCATGCACACTCATCAACACACAAGAGTGGACATGGCAAAAATAAGCACCACACATCCCACAAGCACTCACACAAGCACCATCCCCATGCAGACAGAGCAACATCCACTGCTTCCACTGTGTCCCCTCCTCCACGTCTTCCTCCTCCCGCTCTGTATCATCTCCACTCACACCTGCATGCACTACATCTTCAGCCACTACCTCCATCACTAGCACGCCCATCACCACACAGCGCTCATGTGCAATCACCACCCCACTACCATTCACACATCCACAGTGTCTTCTCCCAGTGTGTCTGTGAGCCCTCCTCCCAAGGTACACAAACTCAGACACACACCCACCCAACAGCCATCCACCTCACAACAGCTTCCGGCCCATGCACCTTCACCCAAATTCAGCAAAATACACCTCCTACAACCACTACCTCTTCCTCCACTCCTAAACCCCCTCCATCTTCCCATCCCAGTGTGTCTAAGAAACTTTTCCTGGCTAACATTGGCCTCTTCCCTACACCTCCCCCGCCCGTCCTTCCCATAGGGTCCGGCTTTCCAGGTCCCAGCCCAGCACCTCAGCCACCAAATCCCCAAGCACAGTAGTGCCAGCAACTCCTGTCTCATCAAGTGCGCCACCCATCAGGGCTGCCAGTGTGCCACCTAACGAGGCCAAGGAGCAGGCCATTCCGCCACCTGCTAAGGTGAAGAAGGTGCCAACATCCTGGAGGGAGAAGCCGCACCTACCAGCAAGCAAGGGCTCCTCCAAACCAAAAGGGGACAGTGGCAAGACACCAGCGGCAACATCAAAGGTGGGAAAGGGACACAAGCCGAAGAGCAAGTCAGGACAGGGCATGATGGCTCTGACTGAGGGACTAGAGTCACCAACCTGTACGGCGGTGGACACCGCCAACTGAATTGCCAGCAGCACCGCCACCTGCACCGCCAGCTGCACTGCCACCAGCACGTCTGCTGCCTCAGCAACAGTCACCAGCATCATCCCCAGTGGGCAGCCATCCGAGGCTGCAGGAGACGTTCTGCTGTGTCCCTCAACAGGTGCAGACACATGCACCACCGCCAGCACCTCCGCCACAGACACCGCCGCAAGCACCGCCACCAGCCCTGCGACATGCTCAGACAGTGCCACCACAGCTGACATGGCTATCATCCTCAGTGGGTAGCCGTCCGAGGCTGCTGGAGACGTCCTGGACCCTGCCCAGCTTTCATGAGGCATGACTCTCAGCACTGTTTGCACCTGCAGGTGGCAGGCGAAGTTGCAGCAGGGTGGGGTATGTCTCTGCCACCATGGCGTATCATGCTACCTGTTCCCAGCCAACCTCGTGGCACACACACCCATGTGAGGGAATGGGACCTGCCACACTGCATGTGAAGCACTCTGGGCACCAAGCCCCCTCCAGAACCAGTGGAGAATCACATCCACTCACATAGTCCTCAGCAGGATGAAGCACTCTGGGCACCAAGCCCCCTCCAGAAACAGTGGAGAATCACATCCACTCACACAGTCCTCAGCAGGATGAAGCACTCTTAGCCACCAAGCCCCTCCAGAACCAGTGGAGAATCACATCCACTCACACAGTCCTCTGCAGGATGAAGCACACTGGGCACCAAGCCCCCTCCAAAACCAGTGGAGAATCACATCCACTTCCTCAGTCCTTGGCAGGATGAAGCACTTTGGGCACCAAGCTCCCTCCAGAACCAGTGGAGAATCACATCCACTCACACAGTCCTTGGCAGGATGAGCACTCTGGGCACCAAGCCCCCTCCAGAACCAGTGGAGAATCACATCCACTCACACAGTCCTTGGCAGGATGAAGCACTCTGGGCACCTGAAACAGGAGGAAGACCAGCATGGGCAGGACGTGTAGTTCGGGCTCCATGGCATCCTGGTTCCTCGTTGGGTGTCGAGAGGTAAGTGGTTTCCCTTCTGTGTACTGTTTCCGCCGTGCTTTTGATCGTGTTGGTACCGCCCCGGAAAAGGTGGCAGATAGGCCTCTTGTAATGAAGTGGGCGGTACATTGTCTTCTGACTGTCTGTTGGCGGTTACCGCTGCAGTGTTTGTTTCTACAGCTGTGACGGTCGGAGTGTTAAAGTGGCTGTCTGTGTTGGCTGTTTCTGCCACGGCCGTGATTCCATTTTTTTTCCGCCGGCCTGTTGGCGGAATTACCGCTACTTTAACACCGACCTCAAGGGTTGTAATGAGGGCCTATATAGCACCATGAATATAGAAAAAATATTTAACTCTTAATTCAAAAATGATGAATTTAGTAATTAACATTTTACATATACATAGATAGATATATATATGTATACATATATATATATATTTCCAAGAAAGAAGTGACTCAAACAGATGGTCCTTTGGTGAGACCATCTGTTTGAGTCACTTCTTTCTCTTTCTTGGATATTTCATTTTCTAGTGACCATTGTATCCCTGGTTGTTGTTTTATAGATATATGTATGTGTGTTTATACATATATATATATATATATATATATATATATGTGTATATATATATATATATATATATATGATAAAAACACAATTAATTTACATAATTTCAATTCAATAAAATCACTAATTATCAATTAACCATAATTGTTGTGTAATTATAGTTAATGAACTTCCTATCCCATACCCATACTATCCCAGCTGCCTGCACCTATAATATAACCTAAAAAAAGGAATATTCCATAATTTAAATATTTAAATAATTAATTAACAACTAGTACTTAATTGTTAATTACTTGTTACTTAACCTCCCAACCTAGAACCCTACAAACCTAACAGCCTGCAACTCAACAATTGTAATTACAATAAATAAGTATTCCATGATTTATTTAAATTCAATTAAATATTTAATTTACAAATAATATTTACTAACTATTAATTCATCATTACTTAACTTCCCACCCTATACCCCTTCACAATTTGTATCCAACAACTAAAATATCATTAAAATAAATCAGTATTCCAGTAAGAACTAGTGGAAACAGGCCCAGTAAGGGGTGAGGGTTACTGTGATTGGGAGTGAGCGCACGCATGCTGAACGCTCATGCTCGGGCACGCGCTGAGGATGACTGGACGTTGAGGATGCTGAAGGTGCTCCGGGGAAGCTGGGACCTGACCTGGCCCGTTCACCATGGCTGAACTACGTGGCAGCAAACGGGCCACAGGCTCTGTTTCTTGTCCCCCTCCAGACTCTGTTTAGCACCCCACTCCCATGATTCCCTCTGTCCTCTTCCCCCCCAACTTCCTGCTGCTGCTGCACACTCCACGCGGCCTCCCAAGTGGCCTCCACAAATAAGCAGTGATAATCGCTGAGCCGCTGGATGCTAGGGGGTGCCCTCTCAGCTGTTCCACTTCGTTGCACTGAGCCAACAGTGGCACTTGGAGTGGGGAGCCTCAGACAGAGACCCAGTGAGCGGCAACTGGTGAGTGGGGCAGGTGGGCAAGGGGGATTGCAGGGGGGATTGAGGGAGGGGTAAAATGTACTTCTCCCACTGAAAACAGTGTAATAGGAGGGAAAGTTGGGGGAGACTGGTTGGGCGAGTTGGGTGAGCTCAGGCGCCTGGGACAAGCTGATGCACACTGTGGCTCAGAGACTTGGAGGAACAGGGTGCAGCAGGGAAGAGGCAGGGGGATGAAGGGGGAGCGAAGCAGTCACACTGACCCCCACCAGCCTGTGGTCTGCTGCCCATGGTCTATGGTCTGAGGCCCTCCACTTTCACCTCTCACACACCCTCCACCCTCCTCTGCATTAAGTTGCCCAAATGACCAAGACTTTCCCAAGATCTCACCCAAAAGCAGATAAGCCACATTAATTCAAAAACCCTGAAATTGCAAGCTCCCAGGCCACCATCCACGACCACTCATCGACCTCAGGATATCTATCAGAACTCAGCTCAAACTGCGTGCTCAAGCCCTACCTGGCCACCAGGGGTCATTGAGGGAAGTGAGGCAGTGCAGCCCCATCAGAACTCAGCAGAACTCAGCACAAACAACTCGCTTGTGCCCCTCCAGACCAACAGGGGACATCCAGGGGACATCTAGGGAGGTGAGGTGGTGCAGCCCCATCAGAACTCAGCACAGGTTGCATGCTTGTGCCCCTCCCAACCACTGGGGGACATCAGGGGCAGGTGAGACTGCACAGCCCCAGCAAGAAGACGTGCATACGCAAGCCCACAAACCAGTTCTCAACAAGTCATTAATCAGTCCTCAATACTTCCACACTCCTAAGGACTTTCACACCTCTAGCCTGCCAGACTTCTAGATGCCCAGAATTTCAACAACAACACCATCCACGCTCCAGACCGTGCTAGGCCACGTACTCGTGCCCCTTCACCTTTCTATCAGCACAAGCTGTAGACCAGCTGGCCTGGAGGTGTGGCGGCGCTTTGAATCAGCAGGAGACAGAGCCTAGAGCTCGATGTCCAGAGCACAAACTACAGACCAGACAGGAACAACAGAAGAAACAGGTGCAGTGGGATAGATTTGCACCTAGAAGCTCAAAGTATGAGAGGAGAGAGGCACCAAGTTCCCTTGCTGGCCTTCACAGTTCCAATTGGAGATGCCAAAAAGGAAATATAATGTTCTTTGAATCAGCAGGAGACAGAGCCTAGAGCCTGACGTCCAGAGCACAAACTACAGACCAGACAGGAACAACAGAAGCAACAGGAGCAGTGGGATAGATTTACACCTAGAAGCTCAAAGTATGAGAGGAGAGAGGCACCAAGTTCCCTTTCTGGCCTTCACAGTCCCAATTGGAGATGCCAAAAAGGAAATATAATCCATTCTGGCAAGGGAAGGGAGACTGCTCAACCCCGCAACCTAAACGCATGGGGGTAAGCATTTCACGGCCACTGACTGCTAGAGCGCTTGACAGAAGTAGCAGAGACTGCCAAGACCACGTAGTAACTCAGGTCCGACCCAAAGAAGAGGACTCCATATTCTGATTCCTCTGCAAACCAGCAGCAGAGGGTCCAGATTGTGGGCAAGCTCTTGCAGGCCCACGCATAATGGAGGCATCAGTCATTCAACCCAACAACTTAGGGCTAAGTCCAGCATACGGCACTGCCTCAGCATAGACACTCATAGGGGGTCCTAAAGAGCAAAGATCACTCTCATGCCCCGCTTTAACAGTTGGTCATCATGAGCCCCAAACCTTTTGTGTTGGGACTGCACCATCGCCACCTCTCAACAGAGAGTTCGTGACAACTGAAGACAAAGCTGCCCAGCGATTAAACCCACCCACGGCCTGATCCCCCATTTGAGGGTTGGATATCAAATGCACAGGATGACAACCATCGCCCAAGTAGTCTGCGAGCTTGAGTGGTCTCTGGTACAAGGGCAGTCAGTGGCAGCATCTAACTCCTTAGAGACATCTCATATACTCGAGGAAGAAACAAAAACCTTGTCCACCAACCAGGACAGGACGAGTCTTACAGACCAGCAGCTCAGGCACTGTCCGAACAGTTCCTCAGCAACATTGAGGAGCAGATTGTCACGTTACAACAGCAGAGATGCACTTAGGAGAGGATGAGGGCAGAACAACTCCTGGGTGCACCACAGATACACAGGAGCTGGCGGCGATCAGAGCCTCGCTGGACATCATGGCAAAGGCATTTCTCTGGCAGTCAAACAAGATGGAGCTGCAACTTGACTTGATTCAGTCCCTAGCTACACACCTATTCGAAATCAGAGCAAAGGTAACATACGTGGAGAGTCACTTCACCGCAACAAAGAAGGGAGCTCAATGTTCCTGCTCCCCAATTTTCAACAAGCTAAGCTCCCTACACAATATACTGAGTGATCTAGTCAGAGAAGTCAGGGCGACAGCAGGAAGAGACAAAACTCTCCCCCCAAATGTGCCAATCAGTCCAACCAGCCCAAGGCCAAGGTCCATATACAGCAGAATCACCAGCAACTCCTGGCAGCCTTTCGCAAATATCTCCTGGGGCAAAGTGCTTAACATCAGATACCCTCCCCTCACAAGTAGGGACATAAAGCCCTGCATATATGGAAAACTGGAACCAAACGTTCAAGTAGTCACCACCAATCACGGTGACACAACACAATCAAGCAACTCCCCTCAAAACCCACTCAATGTTTAATTATTTTCCTTATAAGGAGAGCAAAGAGGAAACTATAAATGCAAGCCCGGAAACAAAGAAGCCAAATGAGATCGGACAAAAGGCACAAAACAAATATTGCCCCGAAGTAATAGAAGTCAGTGGCACAGCAAAGCTGTTCCCAATTTTTCAGACATGCACAACACAAAAAGGCCCGCAACAAGAACAAGCAGCATAATTGCTGCCAGCCCCTTTACAGAGGGAAGGTGAAGCAACATTCAAAACACAAAAACCAAAATTTGGCACACCCAGGTCATCTCAACTGGCTCAACTACAAGAACACATAGCAGCAATCAAGATGATTCCCCCCATGGAGCAGGACGCAGCAGAAGCCACTGGGCCTAGTCCATTACCAGAAAATGGAAAAAGAGGTCCAGCAGATATAGTAGGGAGTATGGGGGCTCAGAAAGCCCCTCTGGATCACAGAATCCAATATTTAAGGGCTTGTCCAAAAACAATCCCAATAAGGATGACAACAGCCTGTTCCAGCAAGGAGGATGCAAGGAGGTACTCTAGCCCACACAGCACACAGGAAAATTATCCCGATCCGCAAACTGGCACAAGGAGTGCACAACAACCCCAGCTCATAGACTCAGCCTGCTCAACCAGCTACGTGAGCAGCAAAGAGCTGGGTCACTACTTAGTGGCAAACACAACTCATCACACACCTTCTGGCACAGATACCTCGCATTGGGCTAGAGTGCCAAGTATTCGGCAGGGGGCCAGACTGGCCCTGCTGCCCATTGGAAACGACTAACCAGAACCAGTAGAACAGGATTCTCTGGAACTCATTTTCATCCCTCACTACAACTCAAAAGGACTTATAGACATTTTAAACAGGAGAAACCTGCTGTGGCTATTCTCTCAGGTGCCAGCTTTCAGGCACATCACCTTGGAAGACATGGACTGGGTCAGGTTTGAGCCACTCTTCCTAAACGCAAGCAGAGAGGTCAAAAAAACAACCTGGAGAAACGCAGCACAGAGGGTTGCAGTTTGGGACGCAAGAGAGGCCTTTGCAGACTGGGGCATTAAACTATACATCACTCAGCTTGACAAATACCTGTTTATCCTTTTAAACACTGTCCCTAGAGACAGGCCAAAAACTGCCTTACGAGGCTCAAGTGGGATGAGGAATCACTGGAACCCTTCAAAAGAGGCCACAGACAACAACCATAGTCTGCATGCAAAACAGAAGAGAGGTCCACACGGTCACACATTCACTCCCACAACGCAAGCATATGTACTGAGTAGAACCAAGGTATGTGTCCTAGCACTAAGCAGAGCCTAGAGCACAACCCCTTGTGCTCATCCAAATCCCTGTCAATCTTGTCCAGGAACGTGGTAGCATCACCAGATCCAGTGAGGCAAGGTCCTATTTAAACTCTAATTGCATCATCTGTATGCAAGAAACTTAGGAATGCGCTCCATCTCACTTGCCAGGCTATTATGAGATCTTCCAGCCAGCCACTCGCCCAAGTATTTTCGGATGGCCCTCTGGTGGCTTATCTACCTTCATCAAGCATGCAGTCTGTTTGGCAGCCACTGAGCTGACCATCAACAGCAAAATGACACAAGTAATCACCATTAGTGGTATGAACATTAATCGAGAAAAGGTAGATCTGATACTGATCAACTGCTACATAAACGCTCCAAGGAAATTAAAGGTAGTAGCAATCATCAAACTCCTGGAGAACCTCAAAACAGTCACCTGCAGTCACCCTGGTCATGAAATAGTTATGCTGGGAGACTTCAATGTAAGCGGGCTAGATGCACAACTAGAGGATTTCCCTCAGGACAGAGGCCGCCAACTACTACATAATTTTTTTACAACTTTCAGATTATCTTCAACCCGCCAGGAGTACAGAACAATCTGAAAGGCTACCCCTTTCCCCATCATTCAAGGGAGGCTTAACTATTGATTCCGTGTACCTCTCAGAAAAACTCATGCAGAGACTTATCCACTTTGAAGTCATGGAAAGGGCAGAGAGCGATCATAATCCACTGAAATGCATCATTGATCTACAAGCTCTGGCAGCAGAGCAGTACGCAGTGGTAGGGGCCTCAACGGGCACAGAGAAGGTACACTTGGCAAGAAGAATTAAATAGAGACCAGAGCATTCATCTAAAATAGGTCCATGGTTAAAAACTTAGCCTCGGGAGCCTAACCTGAATCTCGAATAGTGGGTGAAGTCGGTGTACAACCTAATCACTCTGCTGCATGGCAAGCCAATAGGTACTTACTCACCTCACCCGGGGAAGTACGACATTACAACTGGACAAAAATGTTCCCAAGGCAAGGCAGGAACTTCATAGAGTCCTATGCAAGCATAAACAGCAGCCCACACAGGACATGGCGGCTCAGATAATAAAAATCAAGAAACAAATATGGGAACACAAGTAGCAAAAGACTGGAAAGAATGGGAGACCATATTCCAACTGCTAAAGGACCCAAATCACACCAGTTTCTGGGAGCTTTCAAACAAGTTAAGGAACAGCCACAATTCAAGGGAGAATAGTATAGCAGAGACTGCATGGATCTGTCGCGTTACACCCTTGTACCTGACCTCCGAACCAGAACCAGAGTTGACTAGCAATAGGCTTGACAAGACTCAGCAACCCCCCCCTCACAGTGTAAGGCCCCCCTCAACAGTTGAAGAACATCTAGAAAGTAAAGTAGATCAGCCAGTTGCACCTGATTAGGCGAAAGGCACGGAGCCAAATCATTTCTCCATTAGAATGGTAGAGATTGCTATAAAGAGTACTAGGAATGATGGCGCCTCAGTGCCAAACAGCCTACCAGCTTCTCTGTTCAAATGCTCTTCATCGGGCTGGGCAGAGAGGCCGTCTCAACTCGTTAACATCACATATCAGCTGGCCACCATCCTGGACTCCTGGAGTTGGTCCATACTCTGTCCAATCTGCAAAAAGGGGAACCCCTCAGTAGCTTCAAACCATCGACTAATTGTTCTCCTGGATGTGGAGGCAAAAATGTATGCTCAACTGTTGTTGGGCCAACTGGAAGCCTGGGCTCTGGAGAGTCAAATCCAGCCGTTTTTCCAATATGCCTTCAGACCTGGGCCTCAACAGTGTGCAACATTGTGGTGTTTTCATACCTGCAGCATCAAGCAGCAAACACCAATCACCAGCCGCTATTCTGCTGCTTCGTTGACTACAGTGCAACCTTTGACAGGGTAGTCCGTGAAACCCTATGGAGAAACCTGTCAGCATGGGGCTATCCCACACATCTCCTAAGAGCCATCATCTCACTGTACACCCACACTTGGGTCCGTGTTTAAAAAGGTCCAGGTACATTATCACAGAAAATAGAAACCAACAGAAGCCTGAAGCAGGACTGCGTTTTGGCCCCACTACTGTTTAATTTGTACACCACAGATTTAGAGAAACATCTCAAGGCCAGCAGACTGATTCTACCAAAGATTGGCCCCACAAAACTCCAAATCATCCAATACGCTGATGATATTGTGATAATGGACTGTACAAAAACTGGCCTACAGCGAACTCTAAATGCCCTGAACACTTTCAACATGGCTAATAAGCTTCAAGTAAACTAGGAAAAAACAAAAGTCCTCATATTTGGAAGGTACAAGAAGAAAAAGATCATAACCTGGCAGCTGGGAAGCCAGACCATTAACACAGCCAGGATATATAATTACCTTGGGGTGTGGTTCACAGAAAATAACGTCGCGGAGAAACAGAAAAGCGTGATCAGACAAAAAGCTGCAGCCATCTCATATGGAACCTCCCAACTGAGTAAACAACTAAGAAGCACTTTGGCAGCCCCAATACTGAGGGTAACAAAGGCGACACTCCTTCCTGGTCTGCATTACTGTTACCTGGCATTTTCTTGGTTGTTAAAATCCACCATAGAACAAGCTCACTGAAGAGCATTCTTAAAAATCTTCCAACAACCAAAGTACCCCCATCGCTCCAGGCTCAGATTGGAAATTGGCCTAGTGTCATAGCAGAGAGATTGTCAAGCTGCCATCCTGAAATATTACATCAGACTCAGGAAGGCCAATATGATCAAATTAAAACACCACTTGAGAACTATTTCTGAAACTCCTGGCAACCCGTGGTTCGCACAGCTAAGTAAAGCACTGAAGACCTTTCAAACGGGCGACTCCATTCACTGGCAGGCACTGTGACATTCAGGTCCATATTTATACTTTTTGATGCAAAACTGTGTTTGCACAGTTTTGCTTCAAAAAGAATAGCTCTAGCTTGCGCCATTCCAGGACACCAGCTGGGTGCCAAATTTATGGACTGGTGCAATCTGGTGCACAGAATAGGCTGGAGTAAAAATAAAATTACATTAGCCAGGTGGGGGTGGGGGTGGTGGTGGAGGAGAAGGGGGTTTTGCACCAAAAAAATATGTTAGGCTGGTTAGAGGCAAAACAAATGCCTCTAACCAGCCTAGTGTGATTTTCTGGAAAACCATCCACATCACATGACTCCTGTCTTAAAAAAGACAGGAGTTATGCCCACCAACCCAATGGCCAGCACGGGGGACAAGGGTCCCCTGGGCATGGCCATTGGACCCTGTGCCATGCAGGGGGCCCCAAGTTGGGCCCCTGACGGCACTTTAATTAAAAATATAAAAATATTTATATACTTATGGTTCCCCATCCTCTGGTGTGGGTGGGGGTGTTCCTGGGGCTTGAGGAGGGCACCTGTGGACCCATTCCATGGTGTTCAACCATGAGATGGGTCCACAGGTCTCCTAACACCTGGTCTGACCCAGGCGTTAAATAATGGTGGAAAGCAAGCTTTGCATCATTATATAGCCCCTCCTCCTACCCGTGCGTCATTTTTGCATGGGGGCTATGGGGTTAGCACCATTTTTTAGATAGGAACGCCTACCTTGCATCTCATTGATGAAAGGTAGGTTCAGGCACCTGAAAAATGGTGCAAACTCCAATATTTTGACGTTAGACGGGTCTAGTACCAAATATAAACATGGAGTTAGTTTTGCGCTGAATTTGGGTTAAAAAAATTACGCAAATTCAGAGCAACTGGAGTATAAATATGCCCCTCAGTGCTTAGAAAAAATCAATCAACAGCACAGCAAAGGAAATCACAAGGGAGCACGATCTACTGTCAGTCAAATCTCCATCAACAGTGCCAGCGTTAAACATTCTATATTTGATCGGAGCCCCACAACCATACCTCCTAGAAGCAATAAACTCAGGAATTTAGCACCAGATTTTGTATATGCGAACATTAGTCTTGAAAATCAAGGACTTTAATCCTTCCTGGCCTGCACATAGGGACAAAATAGCCTGCAGGCTCTGCTCCTACTATCAAGAAAGTTGGCTACACCTTCTGTGCTGTTGTCCCATGTTAGCAGTCAATAGGAGACAGTTAATAATCCTGATGGGGATTGTAGCTGTTGCTTGAACATGTTATACATTCCATTTAACCAACAACCCAATTTCTTACAGCTAGTATAGGAGTTTTTTAGGGTTCGGAAATTGATGGTGAATAGGCCATCCCACTTTGTCACCCACAGAAATTTTAGTTTTATGTATTTCCTGTAAGGAACACATTTCTATATTTCTATGTTTTAGGGATGGGTTTACTCTTCTGTTCACAATGCTTCTCCTGTTCCTGGAGTTTCAGGCACAGTTTTTTCCAATCTCTAGATTTCAGTTTCAATATTCCATACTTTTTTTCTTCAATTTTTTCTTAGCCCCATTCTGTATTCTTATACAGTTCCTCTTATACATTTAAATGTTATTTAATGTGATCAAATGTTAATGCAAATATCTACGGTGCTTTCTTGTAAAAGTTTGAATTAACTGAACAATAAATTGATACTGATACTCATATTTCATATAATTATATAATTCATTCAAAATTATTAACAAACTATCAATTAATTATTATTTAATTAACCTCCCACTTCCCACCCTAGACCTCTACAAACCTAGCAGCCTGCAACTAAGATAAAGTAAAATAAATAAGTATTCCATTAATTAAATTATTAAAAACAATTAATTAATAAGAAATTAATAATTCATTGTTATTTAATAATTTCTTGAAAAACGGTCCACCTTATCTCCCTCCAAACATAAAAGCTTGCGAATAAAATATAAACACAATAAGTCAATATTACATAATTTACATAAAATGAAATTACATTTAATGATTTAATGAATAATTCATAATTATTATTACAAATTAACTTCCCACCCTATGTCCCTATAAACCCAACAACCTTTCATGACACTATAGATTACAATAAAAAATGAAATAAAGAAATTCTAAATTAGTGAAAATTACAAGCTATAATTAAAAAATAACTTATATAAACAATAGTAACGCATAAAATGAATACATCAATTAAAACAAATTAAGTCTTGAGACTGCCAGACTCATATCCAGGCCCTCTATTCTTGTCATCAAAATATTTGTTTGTCACAATATATATTTTTGGTTATTTCTGTCTCCCAATATATTTACATCTATATTTTGTCCAAAGGCCTCCCTTACAGTCCTGTATCCTTGATTGTGGAGTTAAAGGTGCCCAGATAACCAACATCCAAAACTTGGGACGTAGAAAATTGTTGGCTAAACACTGCCACCAACCAAGAGAAGACAAGGACCAACCTGCTTGTCTACCAAACCATTGTGCGTCGCCAGTTAGTCTGACTTTGCAGCAGCTCCTGCTATGTGCTACAGCGCCGAGAAATCCTAGCTATTTCCTCAAACTAAATAGGGATCTCATGGCTTAGGCCAATGGATCGACAGGACATTGGTTTGGGACGATGTCAAGGATGCATGTCATAATAAACATCAATAAACTTGAAATCGATAATCTAATCACTGCGCAATAACCACACCAGTTTATTAAGAAGGAATATACATTTATTTCCCTATACTAACAATGCTAAAGTCACAAAAATAATTCTCCAACATAAATGATAAGCATATAGAATCATCAATGGCTGATTAGAACGTCTTATATATCTAAGTTTAGTCAAAGCAAGTAGGCAAATTAACTCAAGTATTATAACTCAGCTTAATAACATTAATATTGGCAACAGCAAAATAAAATACATTTGAGCAAAAGATCAAAGAATGTCAATATAAATCATGAGCATGTAAAGACAAATTCCCTCACTAACCACTGATTAGCATTAACATGTTGGGCTTCATGTAAAAGATTTAGAAACACAAATTTAGAAAAACATACTAACTCGGGTTATAGCAAAAATATTATCATTATGCAGCAATTTAGTTTATGAGTTGCAACTGGTACCTGCAAAACAAAAGACACATACAACAATAGACAATTTATACATTACCCATAGAACAACAACATGCAGATCGCTTCAGCAAGGGGACACCATCAGTAGGACGATTCTACAAGCTTGCATGACTAACATATCACTGGAAAATCTTGTACAGTCTAGTCTGCATTGACAGCTAACCCCCTTCACTAATCCAACTCTCTCCCAAGAAGAATAAGAACTCCCACACCAAGAATAGGTGACAGAACATTATATTATTTTTCACAAAACTTCTGATTGGTCAAGACATGGGGTGTAATAAAATTCAGCCAATAAAATTAAAGTTAGATAGCTCAAAGTTACACATTGATAATACACTGAAGTTTCATTTGTCAACATTACATTTACGTAATCGTTAGCTAGACCCGATTTATAACGATTTCTTCTTCTCTTCCGTCTTGTCTGTGGATCCATTGTTCCATCTTGTCCGAATCTTAGGTTCAGGAAGAAACATCAAACATTGTTTCCATCTACTTCCACCCTCGAGGAAGAAACCACACGTTAGTGACAATTCTAAACAATAGGACAGTCAAACTCGAGCAATGACCTAATAAATCTGACCTTGTAAGTCACAACACAAAAATCCACTAGAAGTAGCTGTCTACACGTCTATAAGCTATTGATCACACTCTTTTGAGTAAGTATTGAACAATGGAAAACAACTGCAATTTTAGCTTAAGTTAGCCTAAGAAGAAAACAAAATGAATTATGGTGGCTGTTTTTCACAGATTAGTTCATCAATGATCAGTACATTATTAATCAATAAAATCAATTAGTAAAATCTCCACTCCTGCATATGTTCCTTTCAGCCGTAGCAAATCCTGTTCAGTGGTCTCTTCTTGTATCTGACTCGCACTCCATTGGGGCTGGCCATTTTGTTTTTACTTTGAACTGGTTTAATGCGACTAGATGTCAGCGGTTGGTGCTCTGATCTGTTAGGTGCTATATTTTACCTTAACATTTTAAAATTCATAACTTTGGTTCTACTGATTTGTTGTTTTTTGTTTTGGTGTCAAATAATTTATTGAAATTTACTCCATTTTATAAATTGGTGTGGGATTTTTCTTGTGTTGTGTTTTCACTTTATTGTTGTTTGTGTGCTGCATAAATACTCTACACATTGGCCATGAGCTATGCCTGACTGCCATTGTGCCAAGCTACCGAAGGGTTAAACACAGGTTAATTCAGTGACTTTTGTTGTTCACCCTGATGGGGATTGTAGCTGTTGCTTGAACATGTTATACATTCCATTTAACCAACAACCCAATTTCTTACAGCTAGTATAGGAGCTTTTTAGGGTTCCGAAATTGATGGTGAATAGGCCATCCCACTTTGTCACCCACAGAAATTGTAGTTTTATGTATTTCCTGTAAGGAAGACATTTCTATATTTCTATGTTTTAGGGGTGGGTTTACTCTTCTGTTCACAATGCTTCTCCTGTTCCTGGAGTTTCAGGCACAGTTTTTTCCAATCTCTAGATTTCAGTTTCAATATTCCATACTTTTTTTCATCAATTTGTTCTTAGCCCCATTCTGTATTCTTATACAGTTCCTCTTATACATTTAAATGTTTCCCTTTTAATTATAACATCAGTTGCTGTGCACTCATTTTCACCTAAAATATATTTGATCATATCTCTTATTACACCCCTAAGGGTCACATCCTACAATTCTGCAAACTGTAATTCCCAAGTAATGTTCAAGGTCTTAGGTTTTTCCATATTGGTAACACACAGTTATGGATTGTGTCTGAAATGGTTCTGCAGTTATATTTCAATATCTGAATTATGACATGCAAGTCCAACTTGAATCTAAAGTATGTCTCATAACCTAGATCATGTATCTGAAAATTGCACTGGGTTGAGGGCAACTGTCCCTAACTACCCTCTGGCTCTGACTTGATGAACACAACCAACACCTCCTCAAATCCTGATAAAAGGACTCCCAGTGCAGGATCACATACTCTCTGAGTTAAAGACGAAATTGGGATAGGTTGGGAAACCACTGGGTAGGACATATTAGGAGTTAAAACAACAGTAGACTGAGAGGGTCATTTGACAAGATTTTGTGACTGCCTGTCTAGGAGGTCAGGAGGCTATAAAGTTGTCAATGCTGGTCAGCTTCCCCTTAACTTTCCTAACAGCTCATTCACACCCATAAAGAGCATCTGCTGCCCAGCAATCAGCAGCCTCCTGTCTTCCTGAATAGCAGTAGTTGTAACAAGGACTCAGGCTGCTTCTGGGAAAATTCGATAATACTTCTTCATGGCCAGGTGAAGTCACATCAACTGACAGCTCTGGCAAGAGTAACATATCCTCTTTAAACTCAACAGTTTCACCTATGAGCCTTTTCGATTGAGAGCGAGGGACTCTCCTGGTGGAATGGCCCTCCTTCTCCATGCTGGTGTTGGAGTTCTCCAGTCCCCTTCTAGCAGCTGAGGTCCTTCTTTGTCTTTGACCCAAGCCATACCTTTTTCTGTTTTTACCTGACCATTCAAAAGGAATGGTGACCAAACAAATGACCAATAACTAACTCTTGTAATTGACAAATTTTGAAAGCTATCAGCATTAAGTGTGAGAAAGAGCGATAATGTTAAGCAAGCCACTCATCTTTGTAAAGCAAATTTATTATTTTGACATATTTCTCACATGAGTTAACTGTGTTAAATCAATATGCATCTGTAACACAAGTTTATTCACTCAGTCAGTCATTTACTCAAACACTTATATAACATATTCAATATAGCAAAACTTTACTTTGGCCTTTGGCGCCCTTACATTTGCTTAGCTTGGAAAACAGGAACATTGATATCAGTCAATGTTCAACATATGATGACTGATGTGTAGAGTATAAGTAGCTTATTTTGATCAAATGATGGTGGAAATGTAGAAGTGTTAATTGCATGTCCATTAGTCCATCAATTTAGTGTGTAACAGAACTTTATATCACACGCACAATAGACAGAGAAATAAAATCAAATATGGCCCTGATTTCAAGTTTGTCAGAATCAAGGTGTTTTTATTGCATCTCATAAATAATGCTGCAGCATTTGTTATATGTCTGATGAAATAATACGTACCACACATTTTTAGGGAATAACATGCAGATTTTGGGTCATAATTTTCCCCTGCTAAATTCCATCAGATTTGACCTACTGAAATTAAACAAAAAGTGAGATTTTTCACACAACAAGGACCTCATTACGAGTTTGGCAGACTGAGGACTGCCATGTTGGTGGTGGTGCTCAGACCACCAAAACGCTGGCAGAGAGAAATTATAACTTTGGTCGTGATGCATACAGAATCCCGCCAAAGCACCAATGGCACTGCTATTGCGCTCAGATCGCACGGACGATTGGAGGCACCAGCAGGCTGGCAGAGACCAAGTTTTTGTCAGACCAATTATGAGGTTGCACACTGCCAGCCTTTTGGCCATGGTCGAACCACCACAGAAGCCCACTCCACAGTAACCCAGTTACTAGTCCAGAGCCGCCCTGGAACCACAACTAGATGTCATCCTACTGCTCGTGCTCACAGAAAGACAATAGAATCTTCACCGATGACGATGACAGCAACCACAAGTACACACACTCACAAGTTATAGTTGTATATTATGACATTTTATATACGCACAGAACATACTATAGTGAGGGGGTTGCAAGGCCAACACACACACATACCAGTACACTGAGATGCACACTCACATACAACAACAAAGACACCCACACATACACAGCACACACACAACAGCCAGCAAACACACACCACATGTCAAGAACACACACTTATGCACAGCAATACAGCACAGGCCCAGTCTCACAGAATCCCAAACCACATACCACAATCACACCATCACAAACACATTGTCAAGCATTCACAACCGACAGTGGACATGGACTCATCACACATACAACACATTGTACAACCAAAAGGGAATGACCACACACATTTACACAATCATACAACTTAGGAATTGACACGCACACATTGCACACACACAGAACATCATACCTATCATACCATGCACAATACACACACACTCACACAGTCAAAACACACAGAGCCTCACACCACAACAAACACGTCAACACAAACACCACACAATACCATCACAACAATATGTCTGCAACATGCACGTGCCCATCACACAACACACATCATATCCATGGGGGATAAAAGCACTGCACACACCCTCACATACTACGCAAACAATACAGGAAGCACAAGCACCACACACACAAATGCTCACACACAACCAATGTCAGGCAGGAACAACACAAACCTAGGAAATGAAAAGTAGGACAAAGATGTAACCTGAAAACCAACAACAGGTTGGTCTGAATATATTTGTGGCATAAGAAATATAAAAGTTCACGGCCATTGGCCAGTCCAATATAAAAAGATTCTGGTGTGTCAAAGGCACTATTTGGTGCCCCACCTTGACTCCTGACTGCCATGTAATCTCCACATGTACGGTATCAATGGGGCAGGCAGGCACCTCAGGGAGGACCTGGGGGTAGTATGGGAGAGGGGGGTTTGGACTTTGGCTTGGGAGGGAGGTTTTGGTTTAGGCCTGGGGTGGTTTGGGGCTTCTTGGGAGGGGTTGACTTCTTGGCCAGGGAGTGGCATGGGGCATAGGGGAGGCCTTGGAGGTGGAAAGGGTGGCTTTGAGGAGGAAAACGGATCATCTAGAGGTGTCAAGGGGGAGGAGTAGGGAAAACATCAAACTCCGAGAGGAAAGCTTTCTTAGACACATGAGGAAGGGAAGGTCATAACAAAAGGGTTATGTATAGAGGAAGAGGGAGTGATTGTATGAGATTTTGTTTTGGATGTCTTGGGTGTGAGTTTGTGGGAGATATGCTTGTGCACGTCTGCTGGGTGGGTGAGTTAGGGTGTTTATGTGCTTTGGGCTGAGTGGGGTGGAGGTGCTGGGGGATGCCATGGTGGGTTGATGGCTGTCTGTTGCGGTGGTGACTGCAGGTATGAGGGATGTGTTGCATGTAGGCATGTCTGTGATTGTGGTGTCTGCGGGTGTAGTGCCTGGGGTGGATATCTGCAGGTTTGCTGGGGTGATGTCTGGGGGTAGGATAGATGTGGTGGCTGGGTCAATTAATGTTGGTGTGGTGTCTGCAGGCGTCTCAGGTGGTGTGTCTGTGATGCTAGGGGTGGTGGGGCTGTCAGGGCAGGATGTGACTGTTGTTGTGTGTACGGGTCTATGTTGCTTGTGTGCATGCTGGTGGTCTGTCTTGTGGTGCTTTGGTTTGTCTGTGCTTCCCCTGGATGTTGAGGTGGATGAATGCCTCTCTCTTTGTGTGCTTTGGCTGGGTCGGGGACGGGGATTGGGATTGGAAAGAGGAGGTGGAGGGGGCGGTAGACAAAGGGTGACTGGCTGCCATCAGTGTGGAGGCCAGAGCCTAAAATGACCTCTTTAGGCCTGTCCATGCACTGTGAATGCCCTCCAGGAACGCATCACTGTATCTGAGTTGCCAGTCTCCAGATGGCATTCATGATAGTTGACTGACTCACAGAGACTGACCTTAGGAGGTCAATAGCCTCCTCACTCAAGGCAGTAGGGCTAACAGGGCCTGGGGCAGAGGTGCCTGTGGCAAAGGAGACGCCCACCCTCTTGGGTGAGTGGGCACCACCAACTGTGTGGGGAGCTACAGGGAGGGCAGTGATAGAAAGGGGGTGGTGGACAGAAATGCTGCTGGGGTGGTACCAGATGGGTCCGCCACCATCACGGAGTGTCCACTGGAGGAGGATTCCGAATATGCTGAACTTGATCCAGTCTCCCCCGTGGCACTCCCCTCGCACTCCAGGCCACTGGGTTCCTCTGTATCAGTGTTCTTGGGACTAGAGGTGCTGTGGGCAGTAGCTTCCCCACTTGGCTGTGCCCCGTCTGCTTCACTCACCAATGCTGATGCTGGGAAATAGAAAGTGCGGTAGGGTCATCACATTCTTTACATACCAGTTACATCACATTGTACACATTAGTAATATCACATCTAGTTGTACAACACCCCAGGTATTACCAGTTTAGGGTCAACATAATTTCACAAGATACAACATACATCCCTCAGTCATAATATAGTCAAACACTGGGTAAGATACCTATTTCACACCTAAAATACCATGATATCAGTACAACCAGCACACTAACCATTCCATGACAAAGTGACTTGGCCACATGATACTGGGTCCCTATCCACAGCAACATGGTCAACCAACAACCAAGCTCTGGGAAAAAGATGTAACTTAGATTTCCACATATCACATACACAAACTAAACACATACTAACTAATTGACCCGATGTCATGTAGCAGGCAAGGAAACATATAGCATATTAAACACATAACAGCATGTTGCACACAAGCCATACCCACTTCATGTCACTGAATTCACAACATTCACAATGGACATTTGCAAACATGCAACAACTCTAATTGGCATAACCAAATGTTAGAAGATGAAAGAGTCACAACACGTCACCTATACATGTTCCAATAGTGACATAGCAAAGGATTATACATGCTTTGTAGATCAAGTTATCTAAGTCATTGTCCTCCTGAAATCAAAGTATAGCACTCACACAAGGGTCTAATTAACTCGGAGCATGTAGTGAATCCTAGTTTGTTTTAATGGGATAACGGGAGTTGGCTTAGCCTTTGGCTTGCAGACTCGTGCCCCCGTCACCTAGTGACTTTTAACCTACTTACCTTGCTCTGTCTTAGACCATTTATTTAATTAATTCTTCTAAGATGGCTGCCTTGTTTATAGTTAGGCCCTTTTGTTTAGAGTTAGGTTATCAGTGTCACCACGCTAAGGCGTCAACTCATACAACAAAGTCAAACAAACTGTAGGTGCATACATTAGAAATTACCGTCCCAAGCATGCAGCGTTATCTATTGTTTTGGAACAACCTACGTCAGGGGTCCAAGTAGATCTGTATAAATACATCACACTTTAGACAGATAATCAGAGGGATTCCAACCAGATACCATCGCTGCTATCAATGCTGCACGTCGCCTTGACGCTGACCCGGACTTCGTGTTCTTCCGAAGTCTGAGCTCGAGACCTCATTCAAGGTAACCAGGGTTGGGGGCTCCTTCCAGGGACATGGCATTGGCAGATTAGGTTTAACACACGCAGCTCTCCTCTAGGTAGAAGGTTAGGCCTATTATAATAGGGTACACAGACATATGATACACTTTATGTCTTGCTATGCTAATACAATATGGTGGGGGTCTTCATAATCATGCCCCTCGTCTTAACAATTCTATCTCTTGTACTGTCCATTATCTTAACCATTGCAGCCAATACAATTTACCGCATTGTATTAAATAAAAACATTGAAACATTACTGCATCTTCATTATTGCCTGTGTTTGGTTGAGTCATAATATATCTGTGAGAAAGGGGTAATCTCCGTTTAACCACAACACTCCCTGAGATGCCATACTTCTGAGTCCATGGTAAAGGCTGCCACAAATCATCTTCAACTGTTTGGGTTGTTGGTGAGGTACTGCTAGTGAGCCGGAAGTGTTGGGACTACAGTTGCAACTTGTTGTAGGATAGGCATAGTCACCTACAAACAAATGTACTGTCCTTCTTAAACCAGCAGTCTTGCCCAGAGCAAGAGTGCAAACTACGACAAGCACTTACACACACATAGCCACAGTAGTATATCTACTCTTTCAAGTCAATGGACACCTGTCATGTGCATGAAGGTGACATACCGTTGAACGTATCATGAAATTATTCCATCAACAGCCCAATGAATGAGTTGCGACATCACTATTCACACATCAGACATGACTAGCCTTACATCTGTCTAGGAAAAATGTCAGAGAGACGAACCACATCTAAGGCTACCATGACAGGTACACCAACCATGAGGCAAGCCAAATGCCTGAATAGACATACCATACCACTCACGTGTGTGTGTGGACTACCACACCTACACTGCATCGGTGTCAGTGCAAACAATTTGTTTCCATATGACAAGGACTCAAAACATATCCAAAAATGCAACAGGAAGTATGTTCATAACTAATCACAATGTAGATTCATGACAAAACCTTTCAATGTACACATAATGTTGGTCTAAACAGTAACTATGATTAATATGTCTTGGCCTATTTATCATGCCTACAACACTATGGCTAAGGAAATAGCTGTGAAGCCACTTCCCACCTACAGAACATGACCATGGTACTAACATTCATAGCCCTGAAACCAATGTATGTGATCTAACAGGAGTCTAGCAATACCTCCATGGTTACTAACATGTAGGATGTCCATTCAGATGATACATTGCAGAAGCCTATGTCGATCCCTCACTTACCAAGGAGGTTCACCCTGTAAGAGTTCTGAATATGTTTTGCTAGTATGGCATGTGAAATGACAGATGGACATCACAGCCTCACATGATGCTGTCACTCATCAGAAACCTTTTGAAAAGTAGGAATGACTTCAAATTGTCAGACTCTATGTTGCACATAGACATGGATCAAGGGACATTGGAATGGACAGAGAAGAAAGACCTGGACAACTTGCTGTTATGATATTGGGAGTATTGACCTGTAGGTGGGAAGGAACAACTACTAGGTTAAGAAAAGGTGTATAGTAGTACACATTTGACACAGTCAGATATACATTATCATATACTTCTGTACAGAGGGGACAACATAGGAGTACTATGTCCTTATACAAATTAGATTGTGCACACCTGTTTACCAAAGTTGGGGACTGTACATCAATGTGTTCCTTGGAGATCTTTGACCCTTTGCACTTACCAAATTGTCACAGCTTACACACTTTCACATCATACACTATCCTGGTAAAGGGATGTAAATGTGTCAAGTCTGTACTTATCCCCTTGTGACTTCTGTACTGCCCTCAAATGCCTGTCCAACTTCAGGTAGTGGGTCAAGGTCCGGCAGGCACCCCGTCCTCCTTAGGAGAACATCCCCAGCTGGGCCTCTGTGGTCTTCCGGGTCCAGCGTCTCAGCTCCTCCCACCATTTTTCTGATGGGCATTGACCTGCATGTATGACACAGAAAAGAAGAGTATGTCATGTCCACATACACAATACCAAAACAAGCAGGGTGAAAATACAAGTAAGTGCAACTAGCCATACACACACTGTCTGCAATATCCACTTCAGTGAGTGATGACCATCTGCCGTCAGGCCATGTGTGCTGTTGAGACAGGCATACAACATGCATATCCAGCACCAGGTGTCTGCTTGAAACATGTGACCAGACCCCAGGCATATCTCTAAAAATGGTATGTTTTACCAAATATTTTTCACACTACCTTTTATGATCATGTATTACAGTTTGCAGTTGGGTCAGGGTACATACATCACACACTCTTTACTATGTCTCAGCACTCAAAATCTATCTGTACACATATGTACATGCCCATCAACCCACACATTTTACCACAATCCTTCATACCACCACATTTCCTGGACATCATCATCCACTTAACCCCTAAAACATTGTAATTGCATGGCAATTACCTGCTCCTCTGGTGCACCAGAGAGCTGTTCATACAGTGGAAGGACCTTCCCCACAGGCTTTTCAAGCTCCTCAGGGGGGTAGGCACTGGCCTTATCACCTGTAGGATGTGGGATGATTGCCCCCAGAGGCAGTACACAGCAGCTCAGATCTTTGAGATCTTGCTGGCAGCAGTGTCAGGAGTCAAGTGAGAGATGAAGTATGAGATGGTGGTCACATCCTCAACTTAAAAGACCACGACTGCCGGTGGACATCGCCATTTGCTCAAGATTGCCAAAGGCAACAATGTGATCCAAGGCAATGTCTACTGCAGTTGTATCCGCCTACCACCATGACGACTTCTGCAGGCGGACTTAGGTCACTTCCTAATGTCCAGAGCAGTAAGGCAGGCAGCTCCCATTTTAAGGCTCATAGATGAATGGAAAATGTATTAAAAAGTTGCGTAACAAGCTGTGAAACATATCTACGACATTGTGTTCACTGCTGGCTTGAGCAACCATGTAGTAATTGGCATGAATTATGTACAGGAGTAAAATTGATATGTTGTAAATAATGTAAATGTAGTAGCATAATCTGACATATGGTAAATGTGTCCCATATGTGTGCAACAGGTTAAGAATGTTAGGGCCGTATTCATACTTTTTGGCTCACAACTGCGCCAACGCAGTTGTGCGTCAAAAAATTTAATGCCGGCTAACGCCATTCCAAAGCACCATGCGGGCGCCGTATTTATGGAATGACGTTAGCCGGCGGAGCTGCCTGGTGTGCGTCAAAAAAAATTACTTACACCAGGCAGCTCCGGCGTAGGGGAAAATGGAGCTTGGGCGCCAAAAAATGGGGCAAGTCAGGCTGAGGCAAAATTTTCGCCTCCACCCGATTAGCGCCATTTATTTTTTACTCCCAACCCCCATTGAAATGACTCCTGTCTTAGCAAAGACAGGAGTCATGCCCCCTTGCCCAATGGCCATGCCCAGGGGACTTCTGTCCCCTGGGTATGGTCATTGGGCATAGTGGCATTTAGGGGGGCACAAATCAGGCCCCCCTATGCCACAAAAAAAATAAAAATAAAATACTTACCTGAACTTACCTTAAGTTCCCTGGGATGGGTCCCTCCATCCTTGGGTGTCCTCCTGGGGTGGGCAAGGGTGGCAGGGGGTGTCCCTGGGGGCATGGGAGGGCACCTCTGGGCTCCTTCCGAGCCCACAGGTCCCTTAACGCCTGCCCTGACCAGGCGTTAAAAAATGACGCTAAAACGGCTGGACGTCATTTTTTTTGACCCGCCCACTCCCGGGCGTCCTTTTTGCGCGGGAGTGTAAATACGGCGCACATGCCTCGGAGTCATTTTTTAGACGGGAACGCCTACCTTGCATATCATTAACGCAAGGTAGGTGTCCACGCTAAAAAATGACGCAAACTCCAAGATCTTTGGCGCTAGATGGGTCTAATGCCAAAGTATAAATATAGAGTTAGTTTTGCGTCGGAATTGCGTAAAAAAAACCGATGCAATTCTGGCGCAAACAGAGTATAAATATGCCCCTTAGTGTCACACAGACTGTCAGTGGCATACTTTTCCATTTCTAAAATATGAATGAGGAAAGGGAATGTGAATGCAGTAATAAGCCATTCTTTGCCTAGGAATGTTCAGTGTAACTTTCAACAGTTGTTTGTGCCATATTAAAGCATTTTCTGTAACATAGATATGTCCATACCTAAGATGTACAGAATGAGTGATACACATACAGTCTGGTTTTCTCCCACATAGTTACCCTGGCATGAGAAGAGTGAGAGAACTTCCAGTGTACAATCCACTAGTAGACCTGCAGACCATGGAGGAGCGATGTGTGATTCAAATCTACCACGTGGATAGGCATACAATCATTAATCTCTGTCGTCAGTTGGAGATAGATCTGATGCCTGCCATTCATAATCCCCATAGCATACCACCGTATTGTACAAGTAATGTCAGTGCTGCACTTCCTGGCCACAGGCTCCTTTCAAAATACAGTGGCCCTAACTGCAGGGATGTCTCAACCTATGTACAGTCTGGTCTTGAAGGATGTGCTGTGTGCATTATTGAAACACCTGGGCAGTTACATCTTATTTCCACAATGTGAAGATTTGGCCCATGTAAAGGCTGATTTTTATGATTTAGGACATATTCCACATGTGGTTTGAGCCATAGATGGCACCCATCTAGCCTTGGTTTCCCCAAATTCCAACGAACAGGTATATAGGAATAGGAAAAACTGGCTCTCCATTAATGTCCAAGTGGTCTGTTTGGATGGCCTCTACATTTCACAAGTTTGTACAAGGTACCCAGGGTCAGTCCATGATTCCTTCATCAGGCAGAACAGCAATATCCCACTGTGGATGACACAACAATACACAGAGAGGGCCTGGCTGGTTGGTAAGTCACATATATCATGTGTGTCTGCCACTTTTATCTGCTAAAAAATGTGTGGATGTCCTTTACTTATGTTTTCTATTATAAACTCTTTGTTACAGGGGATTCAGGTTAACTAAATCATCCCAGTGAGACACCCAACAACGCTAGGGGATGTCCGCTTCAATGAGGCCCATGGAAGAACAAGGCATATAGTGGAGAGGACTTTTGGGCTCCTGAAGGCAAGATTCCATAGCATTCATAAGTCTGGTGGAGCCCTACTATACTCACCCACCAAGTTATGTCAAATTATTGTTGCCTGCTGCATACTGCACAACCTCGCCCTAAGACGTCAAGTCCCATTTATACCAGATGAGGGGGAGGCAGCAGTTCCAGCATGTGAGAATGCAGATTTGCAAAGTGAAGATGAGTATGATGAGAATGGAGCTGGAGACAGCAGGGCATATCTCATCACTCAGTATTTCACCTGACGTTAGGTATATGATATTATGTTATTCAAGTAACTCAGTGGTTAGGGATGCTTGATAAAGGTCTTAGTATGACCATCAGACAGGTCATAAGTAGCTTCAAAGCCCATGACTCAGATGTGCATGCAGATTAATATATTGATTAGTGTGCAGCTTTTTGATCTCCACAGTCTAATTTTATCACAATGTGCAGTCTGAGGTTACCATCATAAATAGGACTTGGCTGTATAATGTAATTGTTTCAATGCAGCCTATACTTTATGCTTGACATTTATGATTTGCAGATTACTTCACAAGCTCATTCTTATTTGACAATATCAGACAGTGTCACAGGCAGGTGGGATTTACTTCACAAGCTCATTCTTATTTGACAATATCAGACAGTGTCATAGGCAGGTGGGATTTGCAGACAGACAAGTGAAGTCAACATGTATTGAACCAGGTACTGTCAGGCATGAGATTTGTGGTGTGTGAATTCTATGCCCAGACTGTCAGGACAGTTGGATGGTAGTATCCTATTCAACTCAATAGACCTATTTGGCATTGGAGGTTTTTTCAATGGTGCCATGTGTGTGTTCATTTGTCTCTCACACATGTCATCCTGTGATATCTATACCCTCACCCATCAGAATGGTTTGTGTTGGTAATAACCAACTTGTATGCAGCTGCTACTGTGTTTCCTCACTGCAGGCCAGTATGCATGAATATCAAGTCTGACATAGGTGAGTGGCATGCCTACTGATACCTGACCATGGTAAGTGGAATGTTCCATGACTGAGGGCATTTATACTGACCTCTGTCTGTATCATGGAGCATGGGCATTTGGGACCTATGGTATGGGTATGTGATAAGGCATTAACTGATTATATATTTAAACAATATTTTTGCCTATTGGGATAGTGAAAGACTGACATGTCCGTAACTTCAGTAGTCTGTGGCCTGGTAGTGATTGACATCTATGCTAAAACACTGAAGTGAACAGCAGTACTTCATGGTGTGATCATTGGCATTCTCCCAACCTATATATGGGAAAGTTCAATGACAAGGGTTTTAGTTATGTCCATCATTATTATTCAATGCAAATTCTACCCTGATTAAACAGTATATGTGAGATGGTACATTACAAACTTCTTAAATTTGTGAGATACCTTTTTGTGCACGAGGTGTTATAGATGATAGTTAAATATAGTTGATAAATGACTCTCACACATGATCTGTGTTAATGTGGTATTTATTGAAGAGTGCACAGCAAAATATAGTGATATGGATCAATTATAACATAAAAGAAACAATAAAGGTTCTTTCATGGTGGATGAAAACATCAGGGTGGCTGCTACTACATTTAGAGAAACAAGTCCAGTGTCCTCGTACCATAGGAAAATGGAGATAGGTTTCCAAAAAGTCAAAAAGGTGTATGAGTGGCACAGAAGAGGAATCAATCATTAGATGTTCACTTCCTGGTAGTGGTTTTGGTCTTAGCATCTGCCTCTCCTTTTGCGGGGGTTCTTCTGCTATAGAGGCAGGGGTGTCTGAGGCATGTCCGTCTCCTGGCAGGGCCTCCATTCCACTAGCAGCCACAGATGAAGAAGGGGCTGGTGTCTCATTGCTAGTGGAAGGAGCCAACTGCTGTGTACAAAACCAACTCAGTGTGGTATTCATATCTCTCAGCACCCCCGCAATGGCAGCCAAGTGGGCATTTTGGGCCTGCCACTGTTGCATGGCTTCCTGGTGGTTATCCCTCTGGAGCTGTGTGATCTTCCCCATGATGGTAAGTACTTGACCTATCATGCTTTGGGATTATTGGTAAGCTCCCATGGCTTGGGAGATGGTGTCCCAACCAGTTGTATCCCTAGGAGCCTCCATCCTCTAAACCCATACCATCCCTCCCTCACACCCTACCCCCACATGCCTGTGTCCCTGGCACAGTTTACCCACTCCCACTGGTGCCAGGTCCATCATTGTCTGGGTTTATGACAGGAGACTCAGGTACCTGTACTGGGGGGCACAAGATGGTGGGCACTGTCCTTGGAACACAGGTTTGTGGGTAAATTATTGCATGTGATATTGAAGCAACAGGGCTGGGAGGAGTTGAAGGGCAGGGTGAGGCTCACAGTTGTGGACTGACCAGGTGTCCCCGATGGGCCAGCTTCGTCCTCAATGTCCACACATCCAGGAGTGTATTTCTCAATAAGAGCTTCATCCAGAGGGGTGGTGGCAGTCTGAAGCGTCCTTTCCATGGTGACATTGCCCAGGTTACCTCTAGGAGAAATGGAACACACAGTTGTTGAAAGTAATGCAACAAGTGATATCAAAGATTGAGCACAAGACATGCTGTGTGACATGCACACAAAGCCCTTACTTGATCTCCTGAAAAAACATTTACATCTTCTTCCGGATCTGGGTTAGGGTTATAGGGGACACAGAGATTTCCAATTGCATTCACCTTGCTACAATATGTTGGAGTATCTTGGTGGATAGATCACCGTTCATTGACTCATATGTTGCCTGCCTGATGACATGACATTTTAAAGTGATCTCCAAGTTAGGTCTATAGCATCAGTGAGTCAACTAACAGCTGCACAATGTACTATTGTAACAGTGCTGGCAAACAGTACAGGTGTGACCATTATACCTTGGCCTCCATATGGGTGTACTCCTAGCACATTCAGCTTCCTATATTCGTGTCCCCGTCCCCCAGGTGAGTATATGACATTGTTTGGATGGTAATTTAAAGGCCAGTTTAGTAGGGAGCACAGCTGTAGCTGCGTGTTGCTTGTAATTGTAATGGCAGGTGGGCAGAGAATTGATGTCATTGTCATGGACTGTACAATAGTGGTGAAGTCAGGTGGGTTGCATTGATCGTTAGCTTCACAACCAAGGCTATTTAACGTGTAATACTATGTTCTGGTTTCCTTAATAGCAGAACACTGCATGCTGAGAATTGTAGTGCTGTCAGTTCCTGTACTACCCATGCCATATACAGACAGTAAGCCCCTAGGTGAGATTCGTTGACATGTGGTATGCCATAGAGGGGTATTTGGACATTTGGATGTAGGGGTAGTGAGTGGGTTGGCTGTTAAGGTGGCCAAAGGTGGTCAGTGAGCATGCAGGACATTGCAATTAGTAACAATTGTTGTATTGTGACTTACCCACTCCCCCAGGTATTCCTCTCAAGCCTTCAGGATGCAGGATGTACAAGTCCTTCTCCTCCCATGATGTGAAAGTAGTGGGAGGAGGTGGGGCCCACCGCCAGTCTTGAGGACTGCCAGCTGGTGCCTGGTGGCCATGAAACATACCTTCCCCCCTGAGGTCATTCAAACTCTTCCTGATGTCCTCCCTTGTGCATGGGTAGCTGCCTACATAACTGGCCCTGTTGACTATTCTTTGCCACATCTCTATTTTTTGGGCTATAGATGTTTCCTGGACTTGTGCTCCAAATGGGTGTGGCTCTTCTTTGATGATTTCATCTACCATGACCCTCAATTCCTCATCTGTGAAACAGGGATGTTTTTGTGAAGACATGGTAGTTGTGGACAAGACGTGAGGATGAATAAATTAATGAGAAAAAACAGTTGGTAATGAGGTGTGGTGATGTGATGTGAGTTGTTGACCGGTGATTTTGAATGTGTGGGGTACTAATGTGTGTGTTGGGTGTACTGTTCAGGTGTGGGATAAGTGCTGTGTAAAGTGCGAATGAGTGTCTATTCTATGGTTGGTAATTATGTTTTTGTGCAGCTTCTATCTAACAGTGTCTGGCGTTCTGATTGCAAAGGTTTGTGAGTGGTGAAGGGGTGTGTTTTATAGTGCAGTGTGTAGGTATGCCGAATGTGTGTATGTGTGTCAGGCATGGGGTTTTCAAACTATCCAATGTGGTGTGGTGTTTTACTGATATGACTGCCGACTGCTGCAGTTTGCATCCGCCATGGAAGAACCGCTATTGTGATTTGTGGGTCGTAATAGGATCTGAGGCTTATTGGCGTGCTGGTAGGGCTGGTGGTGGGACCGCCTCTCTCCTATTCTCCAGTGTACTGGAAGGTTTGGAATTTTCACAGGATTTTGGCGGACTTTGCAGTGTGAGTCGTAATACAACAGAAAGGATTACTGCCAACATGACGGTCTTTTGGCGCCCGCTACTGCAGCGGTCTTACCGTCATACCTCTAAACTCATAATGAGGCCCGAGTGTTTACTTGCTGCGTTAAATAACCCCAACTATCACTTCTAACTTCTACATAAACAGGTGTTTGTGAAGGGGTAAGAAAACACTGCTCCACTCAACATCAGGGCACAAGTGTGTAACTTAATGCATAGGCAATCTAATGTAAGACAGTGAGGACTGTGAGGTACAGGAGTCATGTATCTGTACTGGTAGGCAGTATATTTCAAGACTGATTGGTCAAGAGAAGCATACACTCGGGATTTAAAATGTAACACAGTGGTTGGATCAGCTTTACTAATAATAATTTTTTCTACCCAAACAAACCATTTTTAGTAGCAAAAGACTGTAGAAAAGATAAGGTTAAATCCTATGTCTTGCAGGTTGCATGCTGCTTTTTGATGTCAGTTCATAGCTCACTATGCTCTATAAGAACGGTTGTAATATATGAACTGCATCCAGTTCACTTATTTTGATGTTATGCCAGACCATAGAGGTGAAATGCTGCTTTATTCTGCTCTTTAAAATATGTGGTCCCCACTTTATGCACTGGTGAGTTCCACCATAAATATGGGCCTTAGTGCCAGATTTTATCAAGATGTGATGCAGAGCAACGCAACAAAACAACTTGCTGGATTGTGTGAAATGGAGAGGGTAGGAAAGTGCCATATTAACTAACATATAGCATATTCATTCTCCCACTCTGTGCTGGCACACTTGTGGATGGCAAGCATCAATTTATGCACCCTTGTACCATGGTGGAAGGGTGCCTGCATTACACCGAGGATTATTTTTGTACAGGAACACCTTCCTGCATAAAACAATCCTTATAGGCTTTTTCCTCTAAGGCACTCTGTCTCACTCTGCTCACACACATACCCCTCATCCACAGAACCAGAACAGGAGGTTGCTCATTCTGCATCACATCAAAAACCTAGAATGGCCCTCCCTCAACACATCAGATTATCCTCCTCATTTCTTGAGTTCTGCAAGAGGCTGAACACCTGGCTATTTGAATAACACAACAGGGATCACTCACAGACCCACCTGTTGAAGTGCTGGAATACCCTCATTGGTGATTATAGTACTATGTTTATATAGACATAACATTACACAAAATACAGATGATTTGGTCACACATAAATCTTATTGTGAGTTCATCTGTAACCGAGTGCAAAAAATACTTTTGTCAATTTAAATAGTCACTTTGCAAACAAAAAATAAGATATTTGCAAATGTTAGTTAGATCTAGATGTGTGAACACCTTTACTATAGTGCGTGTAATGTCTCTAAGGAAAGTGTGTAGAATGTCATTGATGCTGACCAGCTGGTGGCAGGGTCCATTAACTAGAGTACTGAACTGATATAGTTGCAAAGATCAACTTGTACAGGCTTAACAGTATAACTAGCATAGCTGTGGGTCCACTTGTAACACCTTGAGGTCTCATGTTATATATAGTTTCAACACAACTGAATGTTGTGCTTGTGATTGGATTTTCTTAAATCGTGAAATCTAATAATTTGGAGCATCTTTTAGGTGATAGGAAAGAGTTCAAGGGCGCTCAAAAGATTGCAATTTTTCTCTGTGACAAATTAATAAATGTCAGTTATGGCTCTTTTCAACCCAACCTTTACCAGGTATCATCAGCTAGATCATTGGCTTAGAAAGCTGCTTGTAGATCTTCTAATACGAAAAGCAATATGTTTCTGCGTTTTAATAGCCAGCTAGCAATATATGTCACTCATCCCAAGTGGCATGTATTTGCTGAACAGAGAGGGAATCATAGGGTAGGAGGTACGAAGGCAATAGCTGTTGCACTTGCTAAGTTTAAAAGTATGTTATGCTGGATAAATTGGTATTCAAGTATCTATATCTATATTGGTATGGTCCTATTAAAGATTGCCAACCTGCTTCTGTAAGGCCTAATTTGTGATGCCTCAGACTACCGCGGCATCCCTTTTGCAGGCTGCAATCAGGCTGGCAGTCCGCATCTCGAGACGCCAGAACCTCTGCGGCCCATCTTTTGTGATCGGCCTTAATTTTTCTGCAGCGATGCGGTCCTGGAGTCTTGTTTCGAGCTCCTGTTCGTACATTGGGCACTGGCAGCCGCCCTCACCTTCTCCCCCACTCACCTGCTCATTTCTTTTACCTTCTTTTTCTTCTTTGTTGTCTTTCTTCTTGTCTTCCTTCTTCTTGGGTCTCCATTTTGCCTTCTTCCGTCGTGGTTGTCTTCCCAGCATGCATTGTGTCTTTCCTTTTCTACTTGGCTTTTCTTCCCATTCATTTCTGTGTAACCTTTCCCAATCCAAGATGGTGTCATTTGTTTTCCTGTTTTGTCACTTCCTGTATAATGGTATTTAAGCACTGCAGTTCCTTCTTTCTTTGGGTTGCAAACACTTCCGTCTTGGTGGTGATCCTCACTCCTGTTCCCAGTTTTCTACTCGCTCCTGCTTTTTTTCCTGCAGTTTTGACCTCTACTTTTGCCTTTTTTCATTGTTTATTTTTTGTTCTCTGTTTCAGGAGATCCTGTGATAGATGTTTTTTCCCGTTACTTTGCTTTTTCCTCTGGGACTCCTTCTAGAGGGTAAGGTCTGCCTTGCAGTTTTTTCTAGTCTGCAACACCATGGCTACTAGAAGGGGTCGCCCTAATCTTTGCCAGTTCAGAACCAGTAAGGAACCAGGCATCCATCTAAGTACTGCAGCCTACGGCAGTAAGAGTCGTGCTGACCGTGACAGATTGCAACGCCAAGAGAATCAGCGTTGCGTGAAAACCATGGAGGGACCAAATGATGATGTCATAGAGAATGCACTACAAGCCCAAGAATTATAACAACTGCGAGTTGAGAATACCGCACTTTGGCAATCCTTGACTTCTCGACCTATGGATATACCTCCTGAGTCTACTTCGACACCACAATATTCGGGAGATCCTTATAAAGTAGAGGAATTTCTTGACTCTTTGACAGTCTTCTTTGCCTTTCGACCCTTCCAATTTTCATCTGACAAAGTCAAGGTGGGTTATTTGATCAGTGCCTTGTCTGGCCATGCACTAGCTTGGGCAACACCCTCAGATTCTGCTGAGGATCCAGTATTATTCAATTATCCTGCCTTTCTTAAACTCTTTAAACAGATGTCTGAAGGATCTGGGTTGGAGGCTGCTGCTGCAGAAGCGTTATGCGACATACAGCAAGGCAATCAGGATGTATTGCAATACATATCCCGATTTAAACAGTTAGCAGCTGAGACCTCTTGGTTGGAATGCACTTTTGTAACCCTGTTTCGCCAAGGACTTCGAGAAGAAATAAAGGATAAATTGGTGCATTCTATTCAATTAGGATCCCTGAAAGAGCTGATGGATCAAGTGTTGAACATAGAGTATCTGTTGCGGGAACATAAGATGGAACGGCGAAAGACTCGATTACATTATCGTTCCAGATTACCCCGTTCCATAGCCCGTCGTTCAGATGAAGTCCATCCTGTGGCGAATAAATCTACAGAAGAAGAACTAATGCAGATAGACCCGGTCTGTGGTCCTTTATCTGAATCAGAAAGAGAAGACAGGCGACAAAGGGGCCTTTGTCTTTACTGTGGCAAAGCTGGTCACTTGATCCAGGTGTGTCCTGTTCGTCCGTCCATACCTTCGGGAAACGCCAGCTCCCACCCCCTGTGAGGAGGAAGGGTACTGGAGGATTAGACTTACCTTCAATATGTTCATCCAAAGAGAATACCACAGCTCTGTTCATACTGTCCGTTGCCGTACAGTGTTCCCCGCATCAAGAAGAGCAGGTATTTGCAATATTAGATTGTGGAGCAAGAGGGATATATTTGGATGAGACTTGGGCCAAAGAAAAAGGAATACCACGAGTTCCTAAAGGGATGCCGGAACAAGTCCATACAGTAGATGGTTCCCAACTAAGCTCAGGACCAGTGGTGGATACTACACCCACCCCTTGTCTGCGATTTGGAAGACATCAGGAACACATTACCTTTGATCCAATATCCTCTCCAAATCATACCATGATATTAAGAATTCCCTGGCTAACTCGGCACAACCCATTTATTAATTGGGAAACAAGAACAATATCTTTATCATCTCAGTTTTGCCAACAAAACTGTTATTCCATGAACTCGTATTGGTCCCCTAAAAGTTTAATCCTTTCTTCCAAAGATATGAGCTGCTCAATTAACATGATGCAGGGAGTACCAAGTTGTTATCAAGAATACTGTGATGTATTCTAGAAGCCAGCAAACCCGTTTTACCTCCACACTGGGTCTATGACTGTGCTATTCCTTTAATTCTGGGAGTTGCGGTTCCATTTGGACAGATGTGCTCGTTGACCGAACAAGAAAAGAAGGTACTTAAAGAATATGTAGATGATAATCTACAGAATGGTTTAATTGCCCCCTCTTCATCTCCTGCTTGGGCTCCTCTTTTTTTTCATTCCAAAGAAATCAAAAGATCTGCATCCCTGTGTTGACTTTCGTGGACTGAACAAGATATCCATCAAGGATCTATATCCTTTACCCATTATTAGGGATATACTTGATGCAGTCCAAGGTGCCAAGAGGTTTATTAAGTTGGATTTGAGGGATGTCTATCATCTCTTACGTGTCAAGGAAGGAGATGAATGGAAAACAGCTTTTCGTACTCCATTTGGCCACTATGAATAAATACCGAGTCATGCCTTTTGGTTTAACTAAAACACCCTCAATATTCCAACGATTCATGGAGTCCGTGTTCTCTGATTTATTGAATCACAGTGAAGTGATATATCTGGATGACATCCTCGTATATTCTTGCCTACCTGAACAACATACTGAGCATGTACTTCAGGTGTTGGAAATACTCAGAATCAGCTATACTGCACCCTGAAAAATGTGAATTTAACAAAACAGAAGTACAGTATCTTGGGTTTTGCATCCATCAGACTGGAATAGGTATGGATCCAGACAAAGTACAAGCTATTTTGGATTGGCCTTCTCCCTCTTCTATTAAGGAAACTCAATGCTTCCTAGTTCTCTCCAACTACTATCAGCAATTTATATAAGACTTTACCCATCAACAATGTTTTATCACTCAGACCATCAAAGAAGCAAATCTGAAGAAGGGGTTTGTTTGGACTCAAAGTGCAGAGATGGCCTTTCAAAATCTGAAACGGACCTTTACCGAAGCTCCTATCTTACGGCATGAGGATACAACTAAGAAGTTTATAGTGGTCACTGACAACTCCGAGAGAGCTATTGGTGAGGCCTTACTGCCATAACAAGAAGACAATGGCTTGGAACATCCTGTCTTTTACTTATCTCACATACTGACAGAAGCTGCACACAATTATTCTGTGTTAGAATGGGAAATACTTGCTCTCAAGGCTGCCTGTAAAGAATGGAGTCATTTCCTGATGGGTACCAAAGAACCGTTTGAACCAAGAACTGATCACCGTAATCTACAATGTCTCCGAAATGTACAGTGTAGAAATAGCCAGCAGGCAAGATGGGCTTTATTTTTCAGCCATTGTGACTTTGTTTTTACCTACATATCTGGATCTCAGAACCTGGTAGCTGATGCATTATCTCTTCGCTATCCAGAAAGCGCTAACACTTTCTCTCCAAAAATAATAGAACCTAATTGAACCATCAGGGTTGCCCATTCCTTTCTTGACTGTGTAAAGACAGAATACCAATATCTTCCACTTGAAGAATGGAATATCTTGAGTCCTCAATTACATAAGAATCAGGACTACTTCTATCATCATATACTCTATTTTTGCTGACCAAAAAAGTACAGACCGAGGCTTTGCAGATCTGCATAATTCTCCCGTGGCCAGACATTGTAGAATCAAGAAAACACAAGAGTTGCTCTTCTGTCGTTTTTGGTGGCCTACACATAAGACCATTGCCGAATCCTATGTAACATCCTACCCTGTATGTGCTCAAACCAAGACACCACGGACCAAGCCAGCAGGATTACTGATGCCCCTGCCTGTTTCCTCTGCTCCATGGCACACCCTGTCTACAGATTTTATATGTATGTTACCGTCTTCTTCAGGGAATCATGTCATTATGGTAACCGTTTATTAATTTACCTAGATGGCGCATTTTATAGCCTTAAAGAAATTGCCTACAGCCAAAGAAATTAGTCAGATTTTTATGCAAGATGTCTATCGTCTACATGGACTTCCACAAGTAATCATTTCAGATCAGGGACCCCAATATGTGTCACATTTTTGGAAGGCTTTTTGTACCTCATTAAACATAGATGTCTCCCTTTCATCGGGATTTCATCCACAGACTAAGGGTCAAACTGAACGCTTGAATCAGGAACTTCAACAGTATTTGCGTTGTTTCTGTAATACCACACAAAGCAACTGGTCCGACTTCCTTTCTTTAGCCGAGTTTTCCTATAATAACACGGTGCATAGTGCAACAGGATCAACACACTTTTTGTGCACCTACGGCTTCCATCCCAAGACAATCCCAACAGTACCTCGAGCATCTTCTTCAGTTCCTGTGGTCACCTCATTTGGTCAGCGATTTCGCAATATTCAGGACCTGGTTCGTACCGCTCTTTTGGCTTCTAAACAAACTATGAAAAGAAGGAGTGATAGCCAACGTCGGTCGGCACCATGTTACAAGCCAGGCAACAAAGTATGGCTTTCTTTCAAATTTCTGTCCTGTTTTTCCCAGAACAAATTCAAACCCCGCTTTTATTGTCCTTTTTGGATACTCCAATTATTGATTCCAGTTGCTGTTCGACTACGTTTACCTCAGACTTGGAAAGTTCATCCTGTGTTTCATGTGTCACAACTTAAGCCTTTTGTTCCTGATCCATACCATAGGCATTTTCAATGTCCTCCTCCTCTTTCTGTGGATGGCCATCCTGAATATGAGATACAGGAGATATGTGATTCACGCTTTTTTGGTACAAACTTCAATTCTTGATTCACTGGAAGGTTATCCCCTCAGTGACTTTTCCTCTGAAGATGCTTCTTCAGGCCACGCTCCCCGTTTGATTCACAGTTTCTTTTCTCTTTTTGGGATAAGCCCGGGGCCTCGGGAGGGGACCTACCATGATGCCGTGGACTACCGCAGCATCCCTTTTGTGGGCTGCCATCAGGCTGTCTGGCTGGCAGTCCACGTCTCGAGATGCAGGAACTGCAGCGGCC